>NC_037291.2:1369371-2738743 GCF_000002775.5 Populus trichocarpa | reverse complement strand
TGTGAAGTTGGAGCACGAGCTCTTTTGAGTACACAGTACTGATCCCTAGTGTGCTAATGTTGTGAATTTTTTGGGGGACAGTTATGAGATGTTATTGATACTTTGCATACTTGTGTGGGAGTATAGCTGTGTAGCTCTGGGTAGAAAATATCACCGGCAGCCAGCTCAATTCTGAATCATGACAGTTGATGGGCGAGTCTTGTCCTATTGCTTTACAGCATTACTTACTGATGTGGCACCCTCGCCCTTCTAAACCTGATTCTGGAGCCAACCATCGTGTAACACTTGCACAAATCCTCTTCTTCAGGAGGAGGGATGCATTTGAACACTTCTGAGGATAACGTTGTTGAAGCATTCTATAATGGAATGATCTGTAATACCGGAAACTTTCAAACTCATCCTTCATTTTATTTCTTATTACACTAATAGGTTCCCTTTTGCACTTTGTCTTCAAACTTAACTACCATGATACAAGTGATGTAGTAGTGTAACCACAGCTCAAACTTACTTGTAGGTCAAGCACCATAAGCAAGGAATGTGGAAGTCATCAGTTCTGTGGTTTTCCTTGATATCATTGCATGCTAAGAACAATGTTGGCGAACCATTGCGATTGAACTATCATTCTGGATCAGGTTTTGTTGGGATCTCCAGTGCTAATGATAGTGGTTGGTCACTCTGGAGGATACTTCCTTGTGAGCCTGAAAGCTACAACAGTGATATTGATTGGGAGCCATACAATAAGTTGGTTAAAGATACTTTTTACCTGGTAAATAAGAAGAGTGACTCAGCTGTTGCATTTGTTGATGGAGTTCCGTTGTTTGTTAAAAAGCCTGGACACCCTTTCAAGTTTAAAGTATGTAATCAGTTTCCTTGGACGCATGAGGATGCAGGCAGAATTTCTGGGCAGTGCAGAAGTCTCCCTTGCCTTCAAATTAAAATTGACCATGTTTCTGTGACCATTGTCCATGAACTTTTAGATACAAGGGACAGGTTTCCACTTCTTCGTGGCTGCATCAGTAATACCGAACTTAATCTCCAGATTCTATATTATAAAACCAGAGTTATGAGCACATCAATTGCTTTGCTTGATTACTTTGATGCCCAAAAAAATTTGTGGTGAGTAGTAATTCCGAAGAGAATACTAGTCTATGCTCCTAAATTTGTTTTTACATCAAATTGATCTTCAATTTTATGCAGATTTGTATTAATTTCCTCGTCTATGCAGGAGAGAACTTGTTCACCCTCTTGAAATATGTACATTCTATCGTTCAGTTTTCCACATTCAGGATTCAGAAACTGTTCAGCATGGAGCACCAGTTCATTTCTATTGCCGAAGTAAAGAGGTCAGAATAATGACAATTGAGATGATATTTCTCTCCACATCTCATTCTCCTACCATTCATAGAATGTAAACAATATTTGTTCTTGCATATTGGCAGTTGGACATATCCCTAACTGAGCTCTCCTTGGACGTACTTCTTTTTGTGATTGGGAAATTACAATTGGCTGGTCCATTTTCATCGAGGAGCTCCATGATTTTGTCCAACAGCTGCAAGGTTTATACTTTATACTTTCTATTTAGCTGGTTTTCCCTATGGGGTGTGTGTGTGCATGCGCGCCCTTGCTGGTGTCATCTCCATGTGCCAAAACATGCTCATAAATCATTCCTTTTAGCTTAAGCTTATCCCTGAATCATTTTTTATAGTTTAAACAACAATTTGTTTCTTACTGTTATTTTAAATTAGGGAGTCCTTTCTGTAGGCTTGGGATCTCAAGGCCTTCCATTATTCATCCATGTGTGGACTAGCAATGGGCAACCCTATGCCCTCACCATCCCATGCTGTTCTTAACAACTTGCAGTTGGTTGCCTATTCCTTTTATTCGATACATCATGGTGCTAATCTGTGAACTCTGACTGCATACATGGATGTCTCTGTTTAGGTGGGATGGGGAGGAAGAAGGATGGATAGGGTAAAATGGAGGTACGAACCCATTCATCTGATTGTTTGGCTAACAAGGGAGGGAAATGATGCAACCAATCCACCCAATTTAGGACGATTGTAGATTACGATTTAGGAAGGATAGAAAAGATCCTTCCCTTCCATTCTTGGGTCTTTATCCACCATGCCAAACAAGGGAAGCGTCTCATCTTTCTCCTCTCATCCATCCTACTTTCCCTCACAACAAACAGAGCGTAAACTGACAATTGCTTATGTAGCTCTGTTAGTAGTGGTTATGGTGGTTCAGCCCTTGCATTCTATGTTATGGTCTTTTACATACAATAGTCGAAGCTGCTGATTACCAACTGTATGTTTTACAGCTAAGAATCAATCACATATGAATTTGATCTCATTCCGAAAGGATATCTATTTATATTCATCTCCAACTCTGGAATAAGATTCTAGCATCTATTTTATCTTGTGAGGAATGACATGCTTTGAAATGTTGTCTTTAACTTTAAGAGGTCCAATTTCACATTTTTCTCTTGCCTGTTGATGCTATTACTGCGATTTAAACAGCATTAATGATAACTGCTTATTTATTTTAACATCCCCCCCCCCCCTCCCATCCATTTGAGTGTAACATCCTGTTATATTCTTATAACCATCCTGCATCTTGTATACTTGGAAAGAGTTGTAATGGTGTTTACTATACCAGGTGGAAAACCAAACAGGTTTGAGCCTTATTTGTCACTTCTACAACAAGAAAAGTGTTACAATAGCCAGAAAACAGTCTGCTTCTGTTTCTTTAAGGTAACTTATTAGAAAGGTCTGTTTAATGGTTAATGGGTATTGCACATACAAAGATGCACATTCTTTGTTTGCATGTATTGAGTTTAACATTTGATTTATTAATAATCTCTTGTTATTAATGTTCTGAAGCAGCCAAATATTGGCAAATCAACCTCCAGAAAGCAAGTCACTTGTTACAATTCAGCTTTCTGATCTTGGATCTTTTGCTACTTCCTCACTTGATATTTCTATCCTAGAAACTCGAGTGCTTGCTTGGAGAACATCTATAGTGTCACTTCAAGGTATGTCACCACATTTATTTGAATGAAGTATTAGCAAATGTGTCCTGTTTATTGGTTTATCAAAGCAAACTGTCAGCTCTCCTGTCCTGCTTGCTTTACTGACTCAATTAGACATGATTGCTAAATTTAACTTCGTGACTGTTAGTTGTTTTTGCGTGAAACTGATTTTAATTTTCTTTTTCGGGGGATGAAGAAATGCAGCAATGGGAATTAATATTTGATTTAACTGCTAAATAATAATAGAATAAATACTAATATTCTTAAATAATACTAAAAATCTAGAATAATCATTCAAAGTTTAATTCACATTGCTGTCTTTCTTCATTCCCATCTATAAATTTCTACTAACATATTAAGGTATAGTCATGTCCATTATGGTTTTAAATTTTCTTTTATTTTATATTTTGACATTCGGAACATCTTTATGGATGTATAGCTTTTCTTTTATTTCTAATCCTTAGATCTTAATTCCTTGTGGAAGTATAACTAAATCTGTAACTATGGGATGAACTCTTGTGGCTTCTATAATCAAAAGCTATTTCCATGCCCTTATAAATTGCAAGGTTGCAATGTTGCTACGATTCTGTTACTAACTCTTGTGGTTTTGCATAAATTCTGAGCAGATGTTTTTTTTTCTGTGCATTTGAGTCACCTTTTGATTTGCATTGAAACAAAAGAGATTTCAGACATTGATATCATAGGACTTTTTTGTTAGTTACACTTGACACTTTCATCCTTAAACAGATTCAAGAACTTACCCTGGGCCATTTGTAGTGGTTGAGACTTCAAGGAAATCCGAGGTAATTCCCCTAATATCGCACTAAATGATCTTATTCCAGCGAAATTCTTATCTTTTTTTCTTCTTTGATTGATTATAGGATGGTTTGTCAATTTCGGTTTCTCCTTTAATAAGAATTCATAATGAAACTGAATTCTCCATGGAACTATGTTTTCGACGTTCTCAACAAGATGAAGATGTGTTCGCTCCAATTTTACTGAAGAAGGGGTCTTCTGTTGATGATTCCATGAAAGTGTTTGAGGCTATAGGTTCATCTGGTGGATTAAAGAAGGCATTAATGTCTTTCACTGTTGGTGTGCTTTCTCAATTCAGTACTTGAAATCAAATCTGAAAAATATTTTGCCATATTTGAAGCAGTATTTTTATTTCTTACCATGCATGCATCCTTCTAATCCTCTCTTTTCTTTGTTTTCTTGTCAATACTATCCTATCCTCATTATTGTATATCGTACGCAAGTGATACTGAGTTTCTTACAAGAAGCTATTATCTGTAAATATGTATTTATGGGAGAGTTTGCATGGAAGAAAGTTTGATGCTTGAGCTTGTTTTTGCTTGGTTTTTTACCCCTTAACCTTCCCAAATCTGTTGCCCCTTCCATTCGCACCTGGTCCAATTGGCACTGGTGACTGATAACAAGGCAATGGTTGGAGTTTGGCTATGCTGAACTTCTGAAAATCTTAATGATGAAAACGAATAGTTGGAGTTTGCTGTGCAATATCTTAAGGAAAATTGTGAGAGGGTTCTGTATCATATTGGAGTGAGAGATTTCAGATAAAATTCAAAACTCAATCATAACTTTCTTTGATATTGTCTCTTTGTTTGTTTGTTTGTTTGTTTGTTTTCTTTTTTATAGCAAATTAATAGTAATTAAAGTTTCTTCATTCCTAGAATGGTGGTTAGGAGGCATGGGGCCTAGTTCATGAATCACGCTACTGGCAAAAATTAATGGCCAGGATTCTCCATGGTTCTAAGTTTATGGCAGGTGTCTTATTGTCTCAGAATAAGCTATCTTGTCTGCTTGCTTGTTTCTTTCTTGTTGAACATTATCAAGTCTTTCTCATAACAAACTTGTATCTGGTAATTGATTTGCAGGAAACTTCTTATTTTCTTTTAGACCTGAAATCACAGATGATTTGATAAATTCTAAGAGTCCTCTTTCAGCAGAATGGTCAGACGAGCTTAAAGGGGGAAAGGCTGTTTTCCTTTCTGGAATTTTCGATAAACTAAGCTACAAAGTCCGCAAGGCATTGTCCGTTGATACAATTAAATGTTCCTTTAGCACTGCTGCTTGTACCCTAAAATCTGGAGACGCGCATGCTACTAACCTGCATTTTCTTATTCAAAGCATTGGAAGAGATGTGCCTATCATACAGCCTGATAAGTCTAGTGGTAGTTCTGATATGACTTCAGCTGTTGCATTACAGGAGCAGAAGGAAATTTTTATACTTCCTACTGTAAGGGTGTCCAATTTACTGCACTCTGAGATACATGTGCTTTTGACTGAGAAGGGTAAAATCACAAAATATGATGTATTTATAACTTCTTTTTTTGCTGTTTCTGATTCCTACTAATAACTTTAATCTTGGTGCAGGTCTATGTACTACTGTTGGTAGTGACAGTTTTGGGAAGCAGGCAGCCATACCACGTGGATCAACAGTTGACTTTTATGCTAATCCTGCTATATTATATTTTACTGTTACCTTAACTGCTTTTAGTATGAGCTGCAAACCAGTGAACAGTGGTGATTGGGTCAAGAAGTTACTTAAGAACAAAAATAAAGTGCACTTTCTGGACATTGATCTGGAGTTTGGTGGTGGAAAGTATTTTGCATCACTAAGATTGTCACGTGGGTACAGGGGCATATTAGAGGTTGTTATGCATTTATTTATCACAAAATGTGCAATTTATTTGGCATATATTCTAGTTGCAAGAGCATGTGTTGCAAATAAAATGTCTAGCCACTCGCAATCTCTCATACAATGATTTTTTTTTTTTGGCAATTTCTTATGCTCTACAAGTTCTTATGCACATCCAGTTGGAAGAACTACAGTTCATTTTGGTGGAAGACTAAACCCTATATTGTTTGCAGGTTTCTGTCTTTACACAATATTCCTTGAAGAACGACACTGAATTTTCACTCTTTATGTTTGCACCACATCAGAAGCCTCTGTCTAGGTACTTATTAAATCTGAGGATACGAAATGTACTCTTTAAGAATCATGTTTGATAATTTACATTTTGATGGCGGTGCTATTTGCAGGGATGAGGTCAGGAGATTCGGTTCCACCATTCCTCCTGATTTGGGATTATTTTCTCCTCCTAACTCAATAAGATCATGGTTTTTAAAGTAAGATTACTCCCTTGCTACTGCCATATAGCAGTATAAAGTTCTTACTCTGTCTATTGATACAATAAAATTGCTACATTTTTCTCTTATGGGCTTATAATAAACTCAGCTGGTGCTATCAGATCACACAAGACGCGGCTTAAATTGTTAGAGGACTCTGCATCTGAGGCACTGTTAGACTTGGATGCTCTGTCTGGCCTCACTGAGATAAGCTTGGACAAAGAAGAAGGGTCTGGAGAGAAAAGCATTGTGAAGTTTGGGGTTTCTGTGGGACCCTCTTCGAGTAGTGTGATGGTCCCATCACAGATAGTGACTATGGTCCCAAGACATGTTGTATTTAACGAGTCAGAAGAACATATCACTGTCCGTCAGTATTATTTGGAGGTCTGCTCTCTGTTCAATTCTAGATGGTTGTTGTTAGGTGATTTTGTACAACTTGTGATCTTACTGGTTTTTCTCTCTCCCCCCCCCCCCCCCCCTCCCAAACAATTTTCAAGAAGGATGAAGTGACAAGCCTTGTCCACATTAACAGTAAACAGAGAACAGCACTAAAGCTTTGGAATGGAATTAGCGAGAGGAAAGAATTCAGTTTATTCGAGAATTTCATCAGGAAGCATAGAAATGATATCGATACTTCTTTAGTATATATCCAGTTTCGGCTGAATGACCCTGAATCTAGCTGGTCAGGGCCAGTATGCATTGTTTCATTAGGACGGTTTTTCATAAAATTCAGGAAACAATCAAATCAAGATCAAGCATTAGACAACAGTGCATTCGAATTTGCTGCTATTCATGTGGTTGAAGAAGGTTCTACTGTTGGTGTACACTTCCACAAACCACCAAATGTTACTCTACCATATCGGATTGAGAATCACTTGCATGATTTATCTCTCACTTTCTGTCAAAAGGTGGTAGTGTTACCTGATTTTGCTTATTCTTGACTCCAATTCCATTCCTATCAACTAGAAACATTTTGTACCAACTCTCTATTGATTATGGTTGGAAACGTTTTCAGGATTCATCAGAGAGAGAGATTCTTGGATCTGGCTGTAGTGCTTATTATGTCTGGGATGATTTGACTCTTCCGCGTAAACTGGTTGTTTTAATCAATGGTAATTACTGCCCTGCTATATCTTAGGAACTGTTGTTCATGGCTGCATCATGTGTGGTAAGGGCCACATATTTATTGTTGTCCATATAGTGGCCTAGCCATTACCTATAATGGTCAGAGAAAAAAACAATTTAGCCAGCACCTAGTACTGGGTTGTTGCTGTCATTGTTGCTAGTATCCTTAAGGTACATGAATTTTATTTTCATGCAGATCTTCAACGTGAGATAAACTTGGATAAGGTACGGGCGTGGAAACCTTTTTTCAAATCGACAAAACTTCGAGGATTGGCATCTCATTCTTTTTTGCACAAAGAGTCCAGAGACCAGAAAAGCTACTTTGATAATTTAAACAGCATGGATATTATGAAGGTGGGGTATGAAGTATATGCTGAGGGTACCACACGAGTTTTAAGAATTTGCGAGTTTTTGGATAGTCACAAGAGAGATAGATTGTCTCAGTTACGTGCCAAGATCCAAGTGAGAGTGTTTCATTTTGCAATCCACTTTCTTGAGCATGAAAAAAAGGTCAGCTACCTTAACCTTCCATCAAAAGGATGCCTTTCCTTATATGTGATATTTCCCTCTTCTGACAAGTCCGAAACGAGTCTAAAAATTTTGCTTTACTTGTTTGATGACTCTGTTACACAATGAGGGAGAGAGTATGGGTTCTTTCATTGATCTCATGAATCCTAATTATTTCTTTTTTCTTTTATTATTAGACCTCATTGACTTTCTCATAAAGAAACTATTTAAAAGTTTTTTGGCAATATCTTAACAACAAATGACATGGTTTCTTCTTGATCTAGTGACTTCTTACAACGTGTTATTATTTTAAGGATGTTGATGAGGTTGTGGATCTCACTTATACGCCACTTATAGTTGCAAGGCTTGGAAATATCAGTGTGGACTCAGTGTTCACTGATCTGAAGAAATTTAACCGGATCAGTGTGCAGGTAATAGTTTTAACATAGGTTGCCCACAGATCTCAAAATCTCTGCCTACTAATTTCTGATTCTGGAAGGTTTTATAATCAGTTAAAAGTCAGGATCATAGAATTTCAATAATGTTGTGCCTGTACTTTCAAACAATGCAGTCATTAAATGTGGATCAGAAGTGGTTAGGTTCTCCTTTTGCGGCAATGCTTCGCAGACATCAATCAGACTACAGTGACTCAAATGCTTCTGTACTCGAATTTGTCCTTGTCCTACTTTCAACCAGCTCCAATGTTAGGCAAGTTGAATACTCATCCATGATTCTGCAGGTATAATAAGGCGCTACACATGGTGTTTTTTTCATATGTTGGCCAGAGCTTGTTGGTTACAATTCTTTTGTTTCTACATGTTTCTAATGAAGTTGAGTAGCCTAACTTCATGACTTTGTTGTCCATAGCCAATTGATTTGAATCTTGATGAGGAAACTTTAATGAGAATTGCCTCATTTTGGCGTACGTCTCTCAGTGACAGCAGTACTCCAAGTCGACAACATTACTTTGATCATTTTGAGATCCATCCAGTGAAGGTTTTGTGCTTTTAACTCTCCAATTATAAAATACTTTTGCCGCAGGTACCTAACTGTGTTCCTTGGTTAATCTGACTGGTGTTTTGGTAAATCTTGTAGATTATTACTAATTTTCTTCCCGGGGACACGTATTCAAGTTATAATTCAGCACAGGAGACCCTAAGGTCCTTACTGCATAGTGTAGTAAAGGTGTGACTCTTTCTCTGTATGTAAGAAAACATTTTCATTTATCTCCATACATTTCGGCATGTAAAGCATAGGTGCTGCTATAGTGTGACGTGTTTGTTTTCCCTTTTTCCTCATCTGCAGGTTCCTCCCATAAAAAATATGGTTGTTGAACTCAATGGGGTACTGGTTACTCATGCTTTAATAACCATGCATGAATTGTTTATCAGATGTGCACAGCATTATTCATGGTAAGCCTACTCGTATTCTTTTGTTTTTATACAGTATGTGTTAAAGTTTTTACAATAATCCAGGTATGCAATGAGGGCTATCTATATTGCAAAAGGAAGCCCTTTGCTTCCGCCAGCTTTTGCATCCATATTTGATGATTTGGCTTCGTCTTCTCTCGACGTCTATTTTGATCCTTCACGTGGGTTGATTAAGATTCCAGGTTTCAATTTAGGTAATTGATTGGCATTACTTTTTCATCTTTCAGAGGTTGTGATGTACTTTCTAGGTAAATTACAGTTTGCTCCCATCATCCACGTTTGCAATATCCAATCATTTCTGTTCCTGTTAGTAGGGCAGTTGCATGTGAAAAGCCCTGCACAAACCATATGCCATTTGACGATATTTGTGAAATACACTTGTTCCCCTATTAGACTTTGTCTTCCTGTGATCAATGTTTTCTTACCATGTTGTGAGTTTACTGCTAGCCTCTACAAACTACAGTGTATAAACTGGCCCAACCCAGTGAACGATCTGCCCTTTTCCTGGTTTCCTGCTTGTGCATTTTTATTTGCATAATGCAAAAGTAGCTCAAAATAAATAGTTTTTTTCAAGAATTAACAAATTATATTGGTATCAATGATATTATCATCATTATTGTCTTTATTTGTCAAGTTGTCTGATCTTGATAAATTATTTGGTAGATCTATTTTGTTCTCTTTTTCCATTTGCATCAGTGTGAGTCCATTCATGAGTTCAAATTATGGTGGTTTTCATTGGTTCTAAATTCTTATACTCAATTGGTCCTCTGCTTCTGGAGGACAGGTGCATTCAAATTCCTCAGTAAATGTATCAATGCTAGAGGGTTCTCGGGGACAAAACGCTACTTTGGTGACCTGGAAAAAACTGTATGTTTGTTGCTTTTTTCAGTTACAGATTAAGTTTCCATATGAAAAAAGCTGTTAATTGCATGATGGTTCTGCAGTTGAGAACAGTGGGATCCAATATGGTGTTTGCTGCTGCCACTGAAATATCAGACTCTGTTCTGAAGGGAGCAGAAACAAATGGTTTTGATGGAATGGTATCAAATGTCTTCTCTCTGCTAATACTTTTCCTACATTCTGCTACTTCTCCATGTTAATTCTACAATTAACCATTAACAAGATTGGAAAGTGTAAATAACCACTTGGAATTATGAATGTTGGCATGTTCTCTTTCCTTGGTATTGTCAAGGCTAGTGGTTTCCACCAAGGGATTCTGAAATTGGCTATGGAACCATCACTACTGGGGACTGCTTTAAAAGGCGGCGGCCCAGATAGAAAGGTGCAGCTTGATCGAAATCCAGGCATTGATGAGGTAATCAGCTTTGATGTGTTATGCAGAAATGGTTATACAAACTTTGTTCTGTAGATAAATTGATTTGGTAAAGCAGTCCACTCCTATTCAAATCTAATCAATGTGCACAGTAGGTCAGATATGTGGTAAGGTCTCCATCTTGTACTGAGTTGATGAAGAATCAGTTGTAAATATGCACGATTAAGAAGTTGGGCGTCAAGATTCTGTCTTTTACTTGCATTTTATGGCTGCAAGCAGAATACAGAGGCTAACATTTTGATAATTTTATATCTGTCATTGGTCAATCGTTATTCTTTTGGAATTTTGCAGTTGTATGTCGAAGGATACTTGCAAGCAATGTTGGATACAACGTACAGACAAGAGTATCTTAGAGTCAGAGTGATTGATGATCAGGTAATTACTGAAGGGAGATATTAGGTTCATTGATTCTTAAGATAATTGGAGGGAAATTTTTTTAAAAAAAAAATGACTTATGCATCAAATTTTTTGCGAGCTAATAATATAGACTAAAATGTGAAATGCTATGTTCAACCTTGAGAATCCAGAGTCTCCAGACTCGCCTATCTGCTGACCAGATTGTCGAAATTTATTGTACATGCTATGGATCTGCAACTTGTAACTTTTACTTGATGATGTTAGGAACCTTAATGCTATCCTATTCTGATGGGTTTTTTTTTGTGTGTGTTTTGCTCATTAAGTTTTGGTTGTATTATTTATGCATTCAGGTTTTCCTTAAAAACCTACCCCCGAATAGTGCCCTCATAGATGAGATCATGGATCGTGTGAAGGGATTCCTGATAAGCAAAGGATTGCTGAAAGGTGATCCTTCAACATCTTATCGCCCCTTGCGTCATCTTCAAGGAGAGAGTGTAAGTATCCCTGAATTTTGTATCCGTTCTTTTCCTTTTTATTAGCATTTTGCGGGTCAATATATATTTGGATATCACACCTTCGAGTGAAATCTTCTCATATTGAAATACCATGGATTATCTACCGGCTATAATCTCGTATTATTAATTAACGAATTCTCTTAACCATTACCTTAATGTTTGCTTTAAGCTGAATCCTTTGATGTGTAATAAATGTCTATTTTGGCACCAACTTCACCATAGAAATCATATGCAAAACTTATTACAAGCTGATTTAAATGGTTGCATTTGTCTTTCTTTCTTCCTTTCAATGTTATGCAATGATTTGTTAATTTTAATATCATGCATGGTTGCTTAGCCTTTCAAGTCCATGACCATGAGTGTCAATGTCAGTGCACCCATAGTCGAGCTATGCATATGGACCATGCAGTCCTATTTGCTTATCACGCCTTGAAGAATACAGCACGCACTATTTCATCTTCAGAAAAAGTTTAATGTTGAGAATCTATCACAGGAATGGAAAATTGGACCAACAGTGTGGACATTGTGTGAACATCTTGTTGTGAGCTTTGCAATCCGCATGCTGAGAAAGCAAACTGGAAAATTCGTGGCCAAGATTAATTTGAAAAAAGAACCAGAAAGCGATGATGGCAAAGCAATTGTCCCTGCAGACTCCCGTGAACAGGAGAAGAAGGGGAAGTTTATATGGAAACGGGGCATTCGTAGCTTTGTGTTTTCAGGCATTCTTGCATATATTGATGGAAGGCTATGTCGTTCTATTCCTAACCCTTTAGCACGACGAATTGTCAGTGGCTTTTTGTTCAGCTTTTTGGACAAAAACGATAGTGGATAGTAGAAGGATTTTACGGATGCACTTCTCATTCAGTTTCATATAATGTTCCTCTCTCTCTCTCTCTCTCTCTCTCTCTCTCTATCTCTCTCTCTCTCTATATATATATATATATATGTATATCTGTTAGTATACTATTCAACAAAGGCTAAAAAACCCAAGAAAAACATAGAGAAGGGATATTGATTAAAAAAATAATTTAAAAAACAATCCATTAAAAAAATAAAAATTTTGAAAAAAAAAAAGCAATGAAGCCTATTAGTCCTAGTAAGATAGGTTGAGTGCATGGCCAAATCAAGTAAAGGCTCGTGCGCGGGCCTATAAGACTAGGCTAACTCGCGTGGCCTTTAATTTTTATTTCAGTTTAATGATTGTTCGCTTCAATTGCTTGGAACTAAAATAGACGACGCGTCGTCTATAAAAAGCAGGGTTTTTTAATCCAAAAATCTAATTTCAGTCTATTTTTTTATCCAAAATACCTCGGAAATACTCTAGGAACCTCGTTAAGTCAATCCATGGCCTCCAAAATCATAACAAAATGACCCAAAACGTGAAATCATGCTGAAACTAAAAATCCCCCTAAGCGCAAATCTGCTTTTTTAGGTGTTGTTAAGGTAAAAAAATTTAATATTAACTCCTCTTCTCATATGGAACTTTTTGACATAAAAATTGATTATTTTGGTAGCCAAAATCTTCCCCAACAACTCTTTCTAAGTTGTAATCCAATGACTCTCTCTTCCCTCCACCCAAAAAATAATTAAAAAAAAATAAAATTTGGTATCAAAATGTATTTTTTAAAGATTATATGGATCGGTTACCGAATAATTTAAAAAGATGGGAGACTAAAATAAGCTTTACAAATAAATTGCAAACATGTCATCTATTTTACTTATTTTTATCATTTTAGTTCTTTGTATTTCAATTCAACTCTCATCTCAAAAAAATATGCAAAATGGCTCTTATTTTGGCTAAAAAAACTCAATTATGCAAAAAAACAAATAATCAAAAACCAAATTAAAAATTTTAAGAAATTTTATTATTACAATATATAATGAATTATGAAATGAAAAACAGTAAAATATAATTACAGTATTTTCTCTACTTGCTTTAGTTTTTGTTAATCAATACTTATGTTGTTGATACAAAATCCGGCGAGCAGTTGGCTGATAGGATGTTAGGTAATGATAATGTCATTATTGTGATGGAGACGGAGTACTGTCAGCTTGATTTCTGCTTCGGAACTTGTGGAGGTCTCATGGTTACTCTATCAGTACTATCCTTGCTGCAAATTGCAAAATAACCTAAGTCCTAAAATATTGATGGGGCACAAAATTCATTGGCTCAAAGTTTTTTTTTTTTTTTTTCAGAAAGGGCAAGAAATAGTTAGGCTACTTGGATTGTTGACTCGTGCTTCTTCCACGTTAGATTAAATTTTTATTTAATGTAGGAAAATATTCAGGAATTTCTAAAATGTTTTTCAAAAAGAATTTTTTATTATAAATTTACAATTCAATGTATATTGGACATCTTTTTTAAATATTAAAATGATGATATTTTATATTTTTTTTAATAATGATATGATAACATATTAGATTGAATTGTGCTAATTTGAATAATCTTTTAAATTCATGATTTGGGTCATGAGACCACTATTATCTCATATATAAAAAAAAAATCATGAATCTCAAATCTCAATAAAAAAAAATAATATCAAAGGACGAAACTGAAAAAAAAAATCACTTAAAAAAAAGACAAAAAAAGTCACGAGTTAGCATGGGTTAACCTTTTAAATCTGCTATTTGGATCATGTGAACAAGATAATTCCCTAGAAAGAAAGAAAAAACTATGAAGCTTAACTTCAGACTGACCTAATATCGAATGATGAAATTGAAAAAACAAACAATTAAAAAACAACAAAAAAAGGATCAAAATCAATCCCGTTAGCCTGTAAAATCCATAACCCAGGTTAAGAGGCTAGGATAAGCCCACAAAAAAAAAAATAACAATCAAGTTTAATTCTCAACCAATTAAATGTTGAAGGATGATTTTGAAAAAAACATCAAATAACAAAAAGTACCCCAAAAAATAGACTCAAGTCAACTTGAGTTAACCTACCAAACAAGCGACCTGGGTCACAATACTAAGATAGCCTCATAAAAAACAAATAAAAAATTGTAAAGTTTAATTCTCAACCAACCCAATGTTGAAGCATGAAATAGAAAAAAAATAAAAAAAATAAAAAGACAAAGGAATTCTTGTCAGCCCGAGTTAACATGTCAAACCTGCGACCTAGATCATTATATCAAGATAACCTTATAGAAAGCAAATAAAAAAAGTTATGAAACCTAATTTATAATCAATTCAATGTTAAAAAATAAAATTAAAAAAATATATATAAAAAATGATGAATAATTTGACATCTAAAAACAAATGAAAATTCACTTTGCACAAAAATCAAGGAGTTAAGAGAGAAAATAAAGAGATAAGAAGATTGGGCCACGTCACCAAGTGCACGTGTCGTCTTGAAAGGAAGATCATATCTAGACGAGTTAAACAATACCAAAAAAGGACATCTCTTGATGTCGATAGCCACCCAAGTGCAGCGACTCTACTCACGTGTTGGCGCGTGATACAGACATTTAATTAATTACAACATTGAACAGGAGCTGTAGTTAACTGGAAAACGCATATAGCATCCAGACTAACGAAAGAAAATGAATAAGAATTCCAAAAACAGTATAGGCACGGATAATAGGATCATAACATAACAGAAGGAAGGCACGCAAGTAATAGTAATACAAAGGATAGAGGCTATGAAATCCATATGGAGAGGTGATGCAGAACATCTACACTCATATTTCTTTCAGTAAATAATTAGCATTTAATTTCATATAATAATATCAAAGCTAATAAACTTATGGGTGACGGCTGGTCTATATATATATATAAAGATGGCACAATTCTGAGTGCAAGACATGTCAGTGTTCATGGAAAATAACCAAACATGAACTTAAGTGTCAGTGTTCATGTCATCACATAGGGCACACATGAATATTTGATTAATAAACATCTATTCAGACACTTTCTTGAATGAAATACAAAGATTGGACACCTACTTGAACAAAATTAAAAACCAAACACTCATTTGTGAAAATCAAATACGTTTAGGACTTGAAAGCCCTTTATCCCTGGCTTTGCGACTGCAGGCCTCATTGTCGTTGTGGCATCTTCGTCTTTGATGTTAAGATTCTCATGGGACGAGAAACACCTTCCATCCCTCGTTACGGGCAAGAGATGGGCGGAGGGACACCATTTAGGAAGCCCACATCGGATAGGCCATTCTCAATTGCTCTAACATACTTGTATTTTGCAACAGACACGGTTTTCTAGATATAAACCGATCCTTTTTTTATATATATAAAAAAAATCATCTATTTTAAAGATGTTTGATAGTACAATTCAACAGTGTTTCTTAAAAAATTTAAATTTTTTTGTTTTAAATATATACTAATTAAAAAAAATATTATTTTAAAAAACATCTTGCACTATCTCAATCACCTCACTTTTATCTTCTGAATTGAGCACAAGAAGCATCGTCCCTAAAGACACTGGCAAAGCAAACTGCAGCGTGAAAAAGAAGCCTGACCAGGACAATCAATACCAAGATACATCCCACAACACTAAAGATTTCAAGGGAAAAAAGGTTCACATCTATCAAGCATAACAGGTCTGGATTAAAGGCTAAGCATTCAAAACAAGAAAGAAATGAAATGATAAAATCCAAGGACATAATTTCATCTTTCAGAAAACAATTATAAGCTCTGCTCAGAAAAGGGATGGCATTTCTAAGCATTCCAAAACTAAAATGTCGTAATATAGAACTCGCTTAGTAGAGGCGGACTGGTGTGCCCATGGTACTCTTTAGGTGCAGGGACTTGACCTGATTTGCAACAACAGACATTAAATAAGTACAAAAACAGTAAACAGTGCCAGAAAGTTTCAACAAAGTTTAAAGAGATCAGAACTCACATTTTGCCAATTTTTCTTCAACAAAGAAACAAGGAAGTTCACGGACATTTGAACATTCTGGAAAATCTGCTTATCCTCCATGTCGCAGTTACCAACAGCAACCCCCATGCAAAGGACTTTCTTCAATTGGAACTTCACTGTTGCCTTGATCTCATTAACTTTAGACTCCAATGACTCTTGGTGATTCACGAGGGTGGGAAACTTTCCTGCATTCACATATAAATTGGCAGAAAGTATGAGAAACTACCATATCGAAAAGCCAGGTCAACCATTCTACATGAAGACAGTTTGTAAAGAAATACAGAGACATGGAGCTCTCATCATAAACTTGCCTGCCTTGTTGAGACCAGGGCCTAAAAGACGAGGAATCTGCTTGATGACAGACTCCGATGCCAAAAAGGCATGGTACTGCTTGGAAAGCTTTTTGACCAATTTCTTATTCTTGTTTAGCTTCTTCAATGCTTCAACGTCCATCCATTGCAAGCCTATAGATGTTGCCTGCCAAGAAGTTAATACTATTAAAAATCCCATAATAAGTGAAAATATTCAGGCTAATAAATCGCAGACAACCATACAGCTACAATCATCTGACAACCTCATCCCAAAAGGACAACAGCAATCCACTCTCTCTATAACTTGCAGCAATGCTATTTTCATAATATAGCAACTGCTTCCAAACCATTGCCAAAAAAGATTTGAAAACCGGCAAGATAAATATGCTACTTAAGTACATTTTATAGACACCAAACAGCAACATCACAAATTATTCAGAAACTTCTTTTAATCTATGTATATTGATGAATGGAATGAATAATTACCTCCTCCACATGTTGTGCATCTCCAAGCATGCAGACCTTCATTTTGGGACGGGGAATGTGAGGCAACTTAACAGAGCCACTGAACCTCTTGTCCTTCTGGGGGTCATAATTTTTCAATCCAATCTGTAGCTCAATGGTCTGAACAAACTTGCGAGGCTTCTCATTCACACCAGTTTTGATAGTAGTAACCGCTTCACGAATTGTATCCCCTGAAAGCTTACTGCAGTAGACAAAGCATAAAACATTCATATCATAATGTGTTCCACCAGTCACTCCTTAGCTCAACCTAGGATGTTTCAGAGTGCTTTAGGCTAATGGGTTTACTTCTTTACCTTAAAAATCACAAAATTCCTGACACTTGCTTAAGAATCATCTTAAGGTAAAAAAGAACACAACGAGTTCAAAAGCAACTTCACTAATTTAAATTCTCTTAATATCTGACATCACGAACTTGACTTCTATAGCTCCTAACTTGTTTAAACTAATAGTATTCATTGTAAATAACCAAAAATCCTCAACCAACTTCTACAGTAGCTTTGATGAATTTTTATTTTTTGTCTAGTTTAGACTTCATATCCAAGAAATCAGTCAAGTAAAAGCAATCAGGACCAAGCTAAATCAGAACATTATCAAAAATTCAATTTATTGTATAAATCCAAAGCAATTATCAAAAACAAACCAGACAAATTTCCCATTTTTTAACATGTAGATGAACAAACAAACCTTTCAAATTATACTAAAATGATTCAAAAACCAAGAACCCATAACCCAACATCACATTTCCTCGCAATCCATGAAAACAAAACAATGATAATGAACTAACTGCCGCAACATGAAAAAATCAAGAGCCCTTGCGGGGAAAAAAATTAAAAAGGAAAGAACTAGAGATCTTGAGCCATACCTCATGTTGGAAACCTCTTAAAGGAACTCTCTTCAGAGTTTTTCCCTGCAAATACAACAGCAAATACATTAAACCTCCACTGGTAGAAGTCAAATCTAAGATGTTGAAGCGAGAGAAAACCCACCAGAGAACAAAGATGAAGGAACCTGGCGATGAGAAGAAAGCGGCTATGGAGTGTGGATTTATATTTGTTGAGAGAGCATTGGAAGTAATAAAACCCTAGCTAGCTAGCTAAGTTATATGGGCTGGGTCTGACTGTTTAGAAAAGACATAGACTCGGCCCATACATTTAGGCCATTTGAGAGCAAGTTCCTTTTAATATCTTAATTTTATTATAAATGTATTAGATACCTTTCTTTTTTATTATTTTGTAATCTCTTGTAGTTTTGAAAATTAAAAATAAAATATTTAATTTGAATACTTTGAGTTTTATTTGTGCTGGAGTTGGAAATCACAATTCCATTCGAATTGGGTGTGCGATTTATTTAAATTAAATTGTATGTCAAAAATATCAATAGAATACTAATCAACTATGGGAAGTACTCCTATTCTCCCATAGTCAATCGTTAGTTGCTGCATGCCTGATTTCTAAATTCTATTTTAATTTTATTATAATATATATTTTTCTTTTCCTAGTCCACATTGTCTTATCAATTTTTTTTTATTAACGTGGATGTCCGGACCAACTTGTATATATCTCGACTAATTTCTACGAATCCTGAAATTAATAATAATGTAAGCCTTCAGTAGCTATTATATTAGCAATTATAAATTTCAAAGTTAAAATTACATGAGAAATAAATCTTTATAACTATCGTATTTTAAAGATGGTTAGCATGTCTTGGAGCAATTGAGAGGAGTTCAAGAATATGGTTAGTATATGGGACATGACATATACTAATGGTGAGAAAAGAGAATCTTGCAAAACCACAAAGCAATTGAGAGGAGTTCAAGAAGCACTTATGAGGCAAAAACACTCAAAGTGTTGCCTTTTTGTGGAGAAGATAATTACAACAACCTTTGAGTCATGTCGCATGAAGATCTCATCCCAGACTTTCTTTTTGAAAAATTAACTTAGTTTTTTTCAATTTTTAGTTCCCATTAATTGAACCCACCTCTCCTAAAATCATCCATCAAATTCCGACAATCAATTCAGAACTTGGAAGAGAGAAAGACAAGAGGAATTCTTTCTCTTTCTAGAATTCTTTTTGTTTGATATAGTTAAGCATGGAGGAACCTCTTCTAATCTAGCTCAATTCTAACCAATCCCCTCCACAATGTTCATAATTTAATCTATAATTTTTGGGTACTTTAAAAGATGTCAATGATTGTTTGAGAGGGTTGTAGAGAAGAAAATTAGGTAGATGAGAGAATAATAATGAAAGAGAAGGATAGAGAATTGATTTATTTAAACTTTTTCTAGATGTTGCTAGGAGAGTGCTAGAAAAAAATTAGGTGTCCAAAAAAAATATTAAAAATTCTTAATATTGACATCTCTATTATAAATAAAGATGTTTCTCGAGAATTCACAAATTCTCAAATCCTATAAAATTGCAACAATGTCATTTTCAAAATATAAAGATAAAAATTGCACAACAAAATTTCAAGAGTGTCAACTAATAAAGTGAATTCGTATGATGATTTATAATAATGATATTTTTTTAAAAAACAAGGTAATCCTTTTTAATTTAGTTTATATATATATATGAGAAGAAATAATATATTTGACTGTAGGCTGAGTGGCTTCTTTTGAAACGTGGTAGAGGAAGATAATTTTGTTTTTTAAAAAAAATCTCCACAATGTTATTTCAACATATTAAAGATAAAAATAAAAAGAATTGTAATAAATAATCAAAATATAAAGTAATAAATAGGTCAAGTGTAAAGAAAAAAATGAGCAAATGAAGATAAGAAAAAAAAACAAATGGTAATAAATAATCCAAGTATAAAGTGATAAATAGATCAAATTTAAAGAAACAAATAGAAAAAAAATCAAATGAATGAAAGAATGAAAATAAAAACAAAAAGAATAGTGATAAATAGGCCTGGTGGAAAGAAAAAAATTAATTTTTTTGTTTGCAAAAATAAAAGAGAGTTGCAAAAAATAAAAATAAAAACTATAAAATAATGAATGAAGATAAAAATAAAAAGAATTATCATAAATAAATAGGCAAAGTATAAAGAAAAAATTTAACAAAAAAAATTGAATAAAATTACAGATTTATCATTGCGCCAAAGTGACCACTACAGTGAAAAAAATCAGAGATTTGTCATTTCCACGGTTAATTGCTACAATGAAAGAGGGTTTTCTTTTAGGCCTTGTTTGTGTTGCCGGAAAGTGTTTTTTTAGATTATTTTTTTTTGACCTTTTCAGACACCCACAATTAACAAAATAAAAAAATAAAAAAATACAACAGAAAGCAGTTCCTTCACCCCATAAATATATGTATAACATAATTTCATTCAAAGGCCTTACAAAAGACTTTTTCATGGATCTTCTTGCGTCTTCATCAGCATCTTGGTAAATTTCTCGGAAAAATTTGTTCAAAGCTGCATATCCCCATCTAGCTTCTCCTCTTTCTCCTGAAATCCACAAAAGATATCTCATGCTTCAGTTATGGAATGAACACAGAACATGAGCACAGAATCAACAAATATTACCTCCTTCTTCACTTCAGCTTCAAGCTTCTCCCAATCAACTCCTTTTGGTTTTGATGAGGGATAGGTAGGCCTTTGAGCAATCTCTGCAACATTCATAATGAAAAGCAAGCCTGTCTTTTTCTATTTTCATGTTCAAAATAATAATAGAATTCCTGCATTACTTTTACCATTCAAATTTCTTATTCTTGGATTAAATAGCTAGGTTATAATTTCATCTTAACTTAAAGTGCTTGGTTATCTTGCATGAGTCAACATATCAGCCGCTTCATTGTCTTCTAGCGACACATACAATTGATTTCTATGATTGAAATCGTGGTTTCGTAGTATTATTTAGAGAGTGTTTGGAGGAGAGGTAGCTTGTATTTTTTTTTAGTAAAAAGCATGTTTTTATAGTTTTTGGAGATGCGATTAAGTGTGGTTTGTGCTTAAAATGTATTGTACCTTAGAAAAAAAACCATCACACCTTAAAGCCAAACACCCTCTTAATTTGTTTCGGTATTTTTTTTATATATATAAATGATGTGTGTATAGTAATTTAGCGTGATATAGCTCAAAATTACTTTTGTTAAAAACCAAATTTTTTGAAAACATTTAAAAACCCTCAAATTAAAGCTCAGGAAGAATCCATTGATGTTTGAAAAGCTGAGTTGATCAAATTGAAGCGAGGTACGGTCTAAGAAGAACCATGGCCTTGAGTAAGAAGATGATTCCTTTTCTACTCTAGACAGAGGTTGAAGATTTCAGATTTTCAACGCCAAAAATAATAATAAGATGCATATATCTCCGCTGGCATTGTGATGACGTCACATTCATGCGGATGACGAAATATTCTGTGGATTATTTTTTGAAAGTCAGTGAAGAGTAAACACGACTTCTCTCAGCCTTTCTCTCCGCTTTTTGGCTTGGTTATATTTCAAGTAAATATTTTTTTTTAATGTTTTTTTTTATTTAAAATATATTCAAATAATATTTTTTTATTTTTAAAATTTATTTTGATATTACTATATTAAAATGATTAAACACTAAAAAATTATTAATTTAAAATAAAAAAATTAATTTTTTTTAAAAATACTTTTAAAACGAAAAAATCAAACAAATTCTTCATTTTAATTTTAGATTTTCTATTATCTCATATTTGCTTCTTATTGAACACTCTCTCTGTGACTCTGGCTATTGTCACTGTTGCTCCTAACAACTACATTCTATGCATAAAAGATTAAGGGCGTTTGTTTAAAGTAATTTTTTTTTGGTGAAAATGAATTTTGAAAAAGTAAATTTCAGAAAAGTGAATTATTTTCTGATGTTTAGTAGTGTAATGAAAAATAAGTTGGAAAATACTTTCCAGTGTTTGGTTATGTCATGGAAAATGAATTGAAAAATAACTTATTAATGTTTTATTTTTTTCAAGTTTATTAAAATAATAAGGAACAAATCTTACAAATTAAAAAGTTGAATGAGAATGAAATTGAAAAAAAATAATATTTCATAAATTATTTCAAATAAAATAAATAATAATCAAAATAATAGAGATGAAATTTAAAAAATATAAAAAATAAAAGATGAAGAAATTAAAATAATAATAATTAACATTTCATAAATTATTTCAAATAAAATAAGTAACAATAAAAAAAATAAGGATCAAATTTGATAGATAAAAAATTTCAATAAAAAAATGATAACAGAAAAGTGAATAACAATTATAAAAATGAGGAACAAAGTTAATATAAAAATTAAATTTTAAGAGATGAAATTGAAAAATAAATATTCAAAACAAAATATATATAACAATTAAAAGTTTGAGGATCAAATTTGATATAATCAGCAAATAATAATTTGATCACATTTCTAAATTTTTTACAACTTTCGAAAAGTGTTTTCCGTTCAAATTTTTCAGGAAAACACTTTCCTGGAAACTAAATCAAATTTTCCTTTGACTGGAATGTATTTTTTATTGATCAACTTTTCTAATAGTAAACAAACACAAAAAAAAAAATTAAGAGAACAATTTCTCTAAAACTATTTTTTAGAAAAGAAACATGGCGTAACTCTAATTTGTAAACATATTTATATGCATCGATAAATTAAATATTAGCCCACGAGCTATAATCTAGTATATGTATGACGTCATTCAAGGCGATGTTAGTTACCCCAACTACCACCAAAAATGCAAAACCCACTGATTTGTGCTATAAACCAAACCGCTAAACAAAACAGAAGGAAGCTCCCACTGAAACCTCACACTCACACGTTATATATATACAATTCCCATTCTCCAGCTCTTTCCATCTCCATAAACAATGGCTTTCATGATCTCTAAAGCTCGGCAATCCATATCAGAAACCGAGAAATCGAACCAAAACCACCCCGAAGTTGAAGACAAACAAGCACTCACTTGTCCTGTCAGCAGCCAGCTCCATTTAAAACCATCTGTTCATTCCATGGACAAAGATGTTATCCTGAAACGTCTCCGCCACCATAAGAGGTCAAACAAGGTAAAAAACGCTATCCAAGCTCTGGCTACATTTACAGGCAGCTTAGACCAAGAAAACATGGTGTTAGCAGACCAACGAAAGTGGCTGGACCCTGATGATGCGTTCTCCTCATCTTGATATGGCAATATAATTGATGAAATTTGTTGCTTGGATTGTTGGGTGCATCACACTTCCTTCAAGCAGCAGAGAAGGGCAGGACTAAGAGAATGAATCTACTCTCACCTTAGTAAAAACCAGATTGTGACACTTCGTGATTGAAGCTTCAATATGACCAAGTTAAGATATTGTGACCATGTTTGTTATGGCTATATATATCTTTTACGAATTGATGTTCTTGTATTGCCATTGTTCAGCAATTGCAGTTTAATGGACTTACCTTCAAGAACATTTCTCTCTGAATTCAATATAAGCTCTCGAAGCTTCATCACCCCCAGGTCTCGAGTGAAAGGGTTTCCAAAAAACCTTTGAATGCCCATAATGCGTTTGGGTTTCTTTTCGTTTTCTTTTTAATCCAACTCTAAACTCCCAGTTCATATTGGCAAAATCAGCTCTGGTTGTCATGGTCTGGGATCATACAGCAGCTATGGTGTATGTGAAGACAAGTTTGTTCCCTAATCAAGGAAAAGAAAAAGGGTACAGAAAACCACATATTATATGCACCGAGTAGATTCTAAGAGATTGAATCCAGCAAGTCACCAAGATTAGAAAAATCCTCCGGAGGAAGGGCAGGAGAGGGCTTCTGAGAGATACAACTGATTTGTTTATATATGATTCAAAATCCAGAATGCAGTGGTCCCTTCTGAATGATTAACCTATATTTTCCACAACAATAAGACGCCAATATATTCTATCAACTTATGAAGTATCAATGAAGGGAAGGAGAGGAGGCATTGTAGGAATCCAATAGGTGCAGTGCCTTGAGATTCAAAACAGGCAAAGATTTTTAGCAGGACAGGTCCCCCAGCAAATTGCCGTTAACAATTTCTCTAACACAGATTAGATATTCATAATGATCAACAATCAATCCTCGGGAATCATAAAATACTTGAATGATACAATGCAAAATGTGTCAACGTTAACTGTATTCGACTCAATTTTGCATGCGTTTCAGTGGAGTTGAAAGTGATGTAAGAATTACTATGGTGCAGTAGCTTGAAAATACGCTTTGGGAAGTTGAGTAACTCGCCTCTTTTCGATATCAATGTCTTACACTAGCTTTGAATGGCTCAGTATTACATGGGCACATTAACAAGAAACTGACTCGCAAGCTTGTCATTTCTTACTGAACAAGCCAGAAGTAGATATGAGGCGAAGTGCTTGGTTGGGGTTGTTCAAAACCGAAGATGATCGTGAAAGCTGCATTTTCTTTTTCTTCAAGAACTCCAGTGAGTTTTGTATGCATTGAGGAGGTGCCATATCCTTCAAAATAACAGTTTCCTTCCTGCAAATTAAAATTCAATAACATTATTATTTTGTTTCAAAAACATCATTTCCAAGTTTAGCTTTCAATTATGCCTCACCCCAAGCTTCTACGCTTTTTCTTGTTTGGAAGCCGCTTCTCTTCAGCGTTCTCATCCTCAGAATCGGACAAAAAGACTTTTCTGCAGACAGCATAAGTTCTTTTGGTTAGAATCCTGTACGTGGAGATAGAAAACATCTGTTTCTGTCCTCATTCATGTGCTTGTGTGTGTGTGCGCGCTTGCGCTTGAGAGAGAGAGAGAGAGAGAGAGAGAGAAGGGTGAGGGAGAGAGGGGTATCATACTTCTCCCGAGCTGCAAGCAGTTGAACAATATCACTTGGAAGCATCCCTCCAGAGCCCAGAGACTCTTTCTCTGTTTCTGTTTCAGTTTCAGTTTTGGCTTCTACCACATCTCGTACACTTTCATTCACTTTAGGTGGCTGTGCTGTTTTCCTCTGTGCCAATCGTCTGCGCTTTTCTTTAGCCTCACGAACAAATCTATTCAAAGTTAAACAGGTTTGTAAAACAAACTGCTAACACCAAACTAAACAGAAATAAAAGAACAGTAGAATCAACTTTTGAATAAGTATATAACTATATCTAGATTTGGCTTTGAATGGAGCAAAACTATAAGGGAAAGGAAAAAGGTAAACCAAACCAACAATATTGAATCTAGGAGTAAAATAGTTTTTGCAGCCTTTGAAAAAAATAAAACAGCTAATATTCCATGCATGTTGCATTTCCTAGAACAGGAGAACATTCCGCTATTTTGTAAAAGACTACCAATTCTGCTGATTATTGATTTGCTACTGACCTAAATTTGTTCTTCTTCAGTAAATGAGTACAGATGCCTTCTGCTCATACATGCCCAGAAAATAAAAGTTTGCCCTTTTGTTCAGTATAACCCAGTTTATGAAATGGAGGCACATGTGATTTGTGCACTGTGATTTTTTGAACTCTAACCATCCCTAACCAGTGTTTTCTTAGGCTTCAAAACATTCCCACTTTGCCAAATTAAACTTTAGTGCCACCTCCCAGAAAAACTGACCCACACTGTCCATCTTGCCAAAGAGAATGCCTCTACTTTTCAAAGGTTAAACATCAACAAGGCCTCCTAGTCAAGCCCAAGGCTTGCATGACACTTAACAAGAGCTGAATGGGTAAGTCATTATAAATCCGTCAACTAGATACCAATATAGCTGATCCTTGTGGGATGCATAACAAGAATAGCAAAGTTGCAGCAGCAATCTTCACCATCCTCACATCAATAACTTAATCTAAAGCTCAGTGTTTCCTGGGAAATTCAAAATGGGCCACATCCCACATCAATAACAGTTCAGAATACTACCTATGCAAAGTTGCCATAGTCAGCTCCTAATTTATTAACCAAAAAGAGCTCTCTAACTAAACAAACACCATGCTCCACGAATTGCAATTAGGAATTAGAGGGTCATATAGAAACAAGGAGTATGACAAACATCACACAGAACAACCAGACATCCTAAGAACAGCAAGAAAGTATGGGCAGCCAAAAAAGAAAAACCCGAAGCAAACTGTAAACCTTTAATGGAGGAAGTCAATTCAGGAAGCAATTTGGCAAATCATAGGAGAAACAATTAAAAGACAAGCAATTCATGTTCTGCTAAGTAAATAGTATTTCATTAGTATCATTATTTTTCTCCCAAGGACTTCTACGTTTCACACCATCCAATGCTTCTCTCACGCCGGTTCTGAATACCACAACTTAAGAAGATGAGAGTAACTTTAAAACTTCAAGATTTGCTAATCAAATTCACAAAATTTCATCAATATATAATATTTTCTCCTAAAATGAGTCAACTTTCCAAATAAATGCCATAAATTAAAAACATCATTTACTTTAACTAGTGCAGTTTTCCTCAAGTAGTTATTCAAAATAAATAATTCAACCAGCGCAAAATTTCAAGTAAATGCCACCACCCCTTTTTATAGTTCCACCACATATAGCCACGACAAAAGAAAAAACAAAAGATCACAGCTTCAATTCAAAAACGCGTTATCAAAATAACTAGAAACACAATTTAGAGTCAAATCAAACTAAAATTAAAAAAAAAGGCAAAAAATAATAAGCTCAATCAAGAAAACAAATTTCTTTTGAGGGTCTTGTTTGCTAAAAATTGAGACTGCAGTACAGAGACCAACGAAAGTACCTTGCCTTACTTTCTTTCTGAACTCTTCTTATCTCTTCATCTTGTTGTATTCCCTGTAAACATAACAAAACATCAAAAAAAGAAAAAAAAAAGATTTTTGAATAAAACATAAAATTGAAAAATAAAAGGGATAAATTTTGGAACCTGCTCTGCAGTAAATTCCTCAGGCGCGTCCGATTCCGAATCTTCTCTGCCCGACATCTTGTATTACTTGTCTGGTTTTGAGGTTTCTCTCTAGTCTTAGGGTTTTAAGGTTTAAGGATGTAATATCATGCCATGCGCAACTTCCAGCTTGCTTTTGACGGGCTTCATCTTTTGGGCCTCATATTCTTATCTGCCTAAATGTATTTGGGCTTGTTCTTTTTTTTTTTTCTTTCTTTTTGGTTTTAGAAAGAGAAATGAATATATATATATATATATATATATAATATTAAAGCATTAATGAACGAATTTTTTTTACTAGTGATACTCATGGGGTGTTTGAAAATATAATAGTTGTTATTTTTTAAAATATTTTTCACTTTAAAATATATTAAAATAATATTTTTTTAATTTTTTAAAAATTATTTTTAAAATAATATTTTTTTATTTTTTAAGAATTATTTTTTTATTTTTTAAGAATTATTTTTTATACCATCGTATTAAAACAACTCAAAAATTAAAAAATAATTAATTTTGAATAACTTTTTATTTTTTTTTATAAAATATATGCAATTCAAAATGACCCCTCAACTTAATTATGCATATCAACTAAGGGTATGTTTGAGGGTGTTTAGAAGTATGATAATGATTGTTTTTTAAAGTGTTTTTTTGTCAAGAAATGCATTAAAATAATATTTGTTTTATTTTTTAAAAATTATTTTTAACATCAGCACATCAAAATGATCTGAAAACATAAAAAAAATTAAATTTAAACAAAAAAATTAAAATTTTATAAAACACAGTTTGTAACATGTTTCCAAACAATTACGAATTATTTCTAAATATGGACTATATAAGGGTGTGTGTAGTATAGAGGTATAAGTCGGTGGAACATTTTAGCAAATGATGATAACGTGAAACAACTAATTAATTAGTTCAACAAATGTAGAATTAAAAAATCACATGGTCATAGCCGACCATTTGGTCAAAACAATTTTTTTGTGTAGAAAAACACACCGGCATGGAGGGATTTTCCAATTTTCTTTTTCTCAAAGTAAGGTTTTGAGGACAATGGAGGAACGAAGGATGGGAGGAGCATGAGATAAAATAGAGAGATGGCGAAAATGGGGTAGATGCATTCTATCTCGACTAATTAATAATTAAGACCGTCTTAATTAATTGCAAAGGCAAATATCTCTGTCGGTAGGTATCATAATTGGTAATTACCACAATTCTTAATAGTGGGCTGTTTTGTTAAAACTATAATAATCTATCACAAAGATTAAAGGATTAAATTGAAAAGAAGAAAGAAGAAGCATTGTTGCAGTGAGAAGTGAGAAAAGTTGCAAGGAAAACACCAGATGTTTGAGGTGCTTTGTTAGTGTTAATGAGAACATCCCTCCATTGATAAGGTAAGTTTTTTAGTCATTGATTGCGTTGGAAATCAATTTTCCTTTTATATTCAGTGTTCAAACACATCTTCTACTCATATATACAGGTCGTTCCCTTGCAGGTATGAAATTAATTATTAATTGCAGAGGTGCAATTATTTCTCAAGTTCACAGCCCATTTTATGAGTGCTGGACCAGCTGACACTTATAGCATCAATCTACCCTGTCTGCAGACAGGTGACATTTAGTATGTTGGAACCTGGGATCAAACGGATTGGCAGCAGAGAAACAAGGCTATCAATTTTTATGCAATTTAAGGCCTAGATAACCTCAAATCAATAATAAAAAAAGAAAAGAAATCTCTATTGTTTTCGAATTGTTCATCAGGAGATGCATTAACTGATTGACCTAGCTCTTTACTTTAAAATCACATAACCAGAGGTCAAAAACATGTAGCATAGTTCATCTCGTGAGCTATATGGATCTTTTCATGACCACAGCAGAATATTACAGCATCTGACTTCTATTACTTAATCAATATTTGAAGATTTACCAGGCATCAAGTTGTTCGAGAAACACACATACACACGCACACATCAAAGTCAGCTAATTTGCATAGGTTAGACGATGTCGACATATAATGTGGTACATTATATGTAGCATGCGTGTTTGCCTCATGCT
Organism: Populus trichocarpa; assembly: GCF_000002775.5. Lineage (NCBI taxonomy): Eukaryota > Viridiplantae > Streptophyta > Magnoliopsida > Malpighiales > Salicaceae > Populus > Populus trichocarpa. Next base: position 2,709,704 of record NC_037291.2, on the reverse strand, counting down.
AGACAGGCAGATCCTACCATATCGTGGGTTGCAATGAACACCGTCTCAAATATGCTTCGGTTCATGCTATGGCTTCGTCCACCTACCAACCATATGTATCTCAGAAGAAGCTTTTCTTTGTTATCCATGCAAAATATATATATATATATATATATATATATATATATAGGTTGGATATCTACAGAAAATGCAGATGAAATCTTACTTTGGACAAAACAACTGCTGAATATCTCTTGGTTTAATTGTTTTGTTTATGGGTTTTGGTAGAGGGTTTCAAATATGCTTGTTTTTCCACTATTCGACTATTTTTTAAACTAATATTAGTGTCTTAATGTTTATAAAATTTTGATAATTAAAAAAAAAAAAGCAAAGTTTTTGCGTGATAGGAGAGGACGATTCCTATTTATTTCGAGGCAAATGCTAGTGTAAATAAAGCTTAAAACTAACACATGTATATTTTGTGGCCTTCTTGACCTTTCATTAATGGAAATTTCCTGCGTTATTAACACACATGATTCATTGACACTACAAATATGTTGAATGGTGTGGAAATTGGAAGAGAGAGAGAGGGAATCAAGAAAATATAGAGAGCATGCATTGAGTCAACGGGCAGTCTCCTTCACAGACAGAGTAAAAGATTGGTTCATGGAACATTAACGACGAAGTGAATATATGCAGGTGAATTTCCGACTACATGAACCACCTTCTGATCTTTCCTTTGATTTAGACCAAGCATAACCAAATATCCTAAATGAATAAATTAATAAATAATTAGTGTCAATATATTTTGATGAACACTTTAAGGCTAGATTAAACTCCCAAATGACCAATCCTAGTGAATCGCAGAGCTAGATATCCAATACAATTTATGGATTAATTCAAGTTCACAGGCAAAAAACTAAAAAAAAAAACAAGAAAACATAAGAAAAGGAAGAAGAGATTACTGTAGTTTGACATATCCTTTGTGGGTTTTTTAAACCTTAGTGATACAATTGATACAGACAACCTAATACTTCAATTTTAACAGCAATCTAGCTAGATCTTCCTTAATAAAAAACAAAAACATAGTTAGCCTACTCCATTAGTCCTAAACCAGAACCACTAACTAAATAAAACCTGGTGCAAATCATGCCCATCTTTCCCCTAGGGACAGGTTAACCTCCCGGTCATGCAGTTAGGTCAACTTCCATACATTTTGTCGTGCATCCACCATATATTTATAATCTATACTGGCCCCATTGATTAATATATATATAAATTCACACATGTTATGTTCAAGAATATCAACTATTATTATTATAAACATATTGGTCATGTAATACTGCAGTAATGTATACGGCATAGGGTGACCCCCGTCTTGCAAGTAAATTAATTTCTCATTGAAAAGTCATGGAAAGTTTAACCTAATTCTTGTAAGGTAGTAGCATTTCCCATCATTTTCTAGCACTTGCGCTGTCTGCATGTGGGTGGTGTTTGATTAGTATTTCGAGATGAAAAAAAGAGAAATATTAAATATATTTTTAGAATAATTTTTGAATTTTCTTTATCCTTTCTATTCCAACTATTTTCATTTATTTTATCTCAAGATCATAATCAGTCACAATCATGATAGACTGTACTCCAATAATCGCAACACCCAAGTCTTTTTTCTGCTATCAAATTCCACTGAGAAAGCGACACACACACTGACTAATTTGTGAGATATTTGATCACCTTAATTTATTGCCATTCGTTTGAGATATACAATTAATGGATAGGACCAGCAATCGGTTTTAATTGACTATATATGCGTGTGACATAATTTTGGGAGCAAACTTTGATCCTTCTTTCACGGTTTGAGTGCAAATTATATTATATACTAAAAATAAACTGGGATATACATGACTCACTTCCTCTAGTATTCATATATAAATAATGAAGGAGGTCCCTCACTCTCTCTTTTTTTTCCTTTTTTTTCCCTTTGCTTTTTTTTAAGGGTTATATTGATTTTATTTTTTCAATTTTATTCTTTAATACTTGGTTGATTTTGATTTTTTTATAATTTATTTTGATTTGTTTTTCATGAGGTTATTGCAATCTCATACAAACATCCCGATAGTTGATTTGTACTTGATTTTGTAAGTATTTATTTTTGTTATTGTATAATTAAGTAAAAATATTTTTTAAAAAAATTATTAAATCCAATGGAATCCGTGACCCAGGTTGTAGGTTTGATAACTTAATCTACGAAACTCGAGTGTATTCAATAAATCATTGCCACAATATTAAAAAAATATTGTCTTGAATTTTTTTTAAATCAAATTATGTTTTTTATAGGTTGTTATGGTTGTCTTTGAACATGTTAAGTTGACTAGATCACGTTAGAATAATATCCATACTATTTAATTTTAAACCTGGATTAAACAACAAGGTGGGTCGATAGGTTTTAAAATTGATCTGCTAGATCAAATTTAATAACAATACTAATTTCTGATAACCTAAGCATTTTTTTACATTCATTTTTTTTATTTAGACTGTAGCATAATACAACCCAATAAAATAGTTAAAGCTAAAAAGATATGGTTATTGTTACTACCATGTGGTTTTTTTACTTATCCTCTCTCATCATGGATTTCAATAGTGATATTTTAAAAAAATTCAATTTGATTCTTAAATTTTATTTTTGCACAATTGAGCCCAAATTGGATCCCAATTACATTTTTTTTTAGTGGGAGTGCGAGTTGAATTGAAAGAAAAGAGAGCTTAAGTGAAAAACACGAGGCGGTGACTCTGTAATTTGTTTGAAAAGTTTATTTTAATCCTTATTTTTTAAGTTATTATGTAACCAGTCCATGTAATTTTTAAATATTATATTTTGGTACTATAATTTATTTCCCTCTTTTTTAGTCCTTTTTCAATGGAGAAGAGAGAGGGGGTCGCCGAATTTCACCTTAGAGAGAGAAAGTTATCGTTAGTGATGATTATGACCACTAAAACGATCGATTTTTGTGTCGAATGGTTCCATATGATGAGGGAAATTAAGATTAATTGTTTGTTTACCTTGAAAACACCTAAACAAATAAAAATCTGAGCTCTGAAAGATTTTTATTTTTGGGTTGATTATGGCGTTTTAGGGTGGTTTTTTGAGGTCATTGATTGGTTAGACAAGGTTCCAAGGGTGTTTCCTACGTGTTTTTGGATAAAAAATGGGTTAAAAATATGTTTTTAAGTTGGAAAAACAAGGCTACTATTACAGTGGCCAGACTCTAAGCAATTATAGATATGCGGTCGTTTATTTTTTGGCAAAGAATGGTCCCCCCTCCATTAACTTCAGAAAAAAAAAATAAAGGTCTGCATGTGTGGCCTAGACTTGTAGTCCCGCGAGCGGGCCTTTTCTTTGTGGGTCAGGTACTAAGCCTGGCTAACTAGACCCATATCGCATGGCCTCATTCTTTTATTTTTTATTTTTTTTATAATTTGGTATTTTAAAAAAAATTACTAATTTTTTATATTTATTCTTAAATCTAATTTTTGCATTTATGTTTTTATTAATACATTTTCTATGTGATTGTTTTGGCTTATTTAGCCTTTTTAAAATAACAATTTTTTATTATTATATTGAGTATGTTTAATTTTTCTTATGAGACTAATGTGACTCATCTAATTTTTTTATTATATAGATTAAAATTATTTTAAAAAATAGAAGTATTTATTTTTTTATAATATTTTTAATATGAGAAGCCTTATATAGAATTGTTTTTCCTTTTATTTTATTCAATAAAGTTTATGTGTATGCCGATTTCTAGTTTCTATCTCTTACTTTTTCCAGTTTTTCTTTTAGTTATTGTTAATGATTTTTGTTTTTGTTTATTTATATAAATATTAATTATCAATTTATTTGAAATTATAAATTTATTTCTTTTAGTAATCATAAATTTTTTATTTATACTTGAAATTTTTTAGAAAATAGCTTGTTTATCTAGATTTTTTTTTTAAAAAAAATTATAACTCGCAATGATCGCGAGCTAAATAGCTAATATATATAACTAGATATATGAAACTGTTTCAACGACAGCTTGCCTTTCACTTTTCCTCTTGTTTTATTTACTTTTTAGCTGATTTTTTTTTAACTGTGTCCACTCGCAGATTAATAATTAGATGGTCTGCTTATACAAAATATAGTTTAGCAAATAAAGCTCGCGTTGTTTCTTCCATCAAATCTATGAACATAGTAACTAAACACTATCGGAAATAATAAAATTACATTAAAATTTTAAAAAAATATTAAATTGATTTTTTTTATTTTATCGGAAACCCTTGATAGTTTTCTTATATTATCTTTAACTCCTTAATTTAAAAAGAAATGATTTATATATTTTGACAAACTCTACTTACATTAAAAGGGACTTCTTGGTCAAAAAAATAGAAAACAAATTATATTTGTTTCTATATTTTAAATATTTGTCATATAAATTCTTTAAATTTGTATAAACTACAATGCTAATGTAATCACATTAAAATTTAACAGAGGCTTGAATGAAATTTTTATTCACATTTGCATATTATGTATTTGTGTTATATACAAATAGTTTTACTCAAATTTTATTTATATATAGTATTTTATGGTTTTTTTATTTTCTTAAAATTAATTTTAATACCTTTATATAAAAAAACTATATATATATATGCACACGCGTGCAATGCATGTATACTAGCAAAAATAAATATAGAAAGCAAGAAATTACCCAAACATGCGTGCTTTGAATATTATTATTCTTATTGACATTAACAAAAAAAAAAAAAAACTAAATATTTTAAGAAAATTATTGTTCACCAAGGTACAGAACAATATTCATTTAATAGTATAATCACAAAATTATTCTTGAAAAAAAAAACTTTGAACTAGGCATTGAAGATAAGGTTATTTTTTTACCATGACACAATTATTTTTTACAAATTTTATATGATTAGATTAGTCATTTTGTTTTCTTATTGCACAATAAGATTACCAATTTAACCCTATAATAAAAAAAATATAATGCCTATAACTTAAAGGTATTATAGTCTTTTCAACCTTTTCAAATTAGTGTAATTACTTTGATGTCTTTAAAGACAAAATTAATATAACTCTCTTATAAAGGTTTTTTTGTCATTTCACATTGTTTTTATTGTTAATTTGAAAGTTACTTAGGGGTATTATTGTAATTAATCATATCTTAAATATTATTAAAAAAAAATGTTGGCGCGTGCAACGCACAAACTAGTGAGTGAACAGCTCTCGTACTCTTCAAGTGACATGTGTAGAGTTGTTTGACCACCAAACCTCATCTTCTAGGCTGTCATTTGGAAGGTCTTGAAGCCTCCTATGCGATGGAGAGGTGTGTGCGCCAAATATGTCACTAGCTTGGCGTTAGCGACCATTTCTTTTTTTTTTTCTCTCTCTCCTCGAATCTCGCATGAACACCTTAAAGATTTCGGGTTAGCCCTTTCAATTTTATTCTCTTTCACATTTGGGATAATTTTTTAGATTATTATTATTTTTATTTTGAATAATTTATAAAATTAAAAATATTTTTCAATTGCACCCCTATTTATTTTTTTAATCTTTTAGATTTGGTCTTCATTCTTTTGATTTACTATTTTTTTTTGTTTGGGATAATGTTTTAGATTATTTTTTTTACAATTTCATCCTCCGTGAGTTTTTTTTCTTATCAAATTTGATTCTCATTCTTTTCATTGCTATCTTTTTTGCTTTGACAAGTTTTTAAATTAATATTTTTTTCCCGATTTTGCCTTCAAAATTTAATTGGTCCTGGATTTTACGGGTTGAAAATTTTAGAAATTAGATGAAGTTTAAGAGGTTTGCTTGTTTTTATTTTTATTTTTTAAGTTAGTGTTTTTTTTACTTTTTTTTGTTATTTTTTATAATGTTTTTCATTATATTTTTTTATATTATTAAAATTATCAATTAAATAAATAACTCGATTCTTATATTTTTTTCTTAATATTTTTCTTATATAAAAAAATTTTCTTTGTCGGCCCACAGGACACAAATCTAGTCTAACCTAAGTGCACACACAAACCGGTTACACACACACACACACACTTAACCGTGATATTGAAGGTCAGACAAAATGAGATTGAGGGACGGTATTAGTCAACGATTATAGCTGTATGAGTCTGTAATTATAAAATTATCCAAATGTCCTTAACTTCATTATTTTTTTTCATACCATACATTACATTACAGGCTGCTGCTTGAAAATGAAACTTCAAAACGCCGTGCTTCCACGCTTACGGATAAGAAGATTTGGAGTCCAAACTTTACTCGATTGACAACTCTACCCTTGCATGTATAAAATCTAGGATTCCCTCTATTCTTTAGGGTTCTTGTTGATATATTTTCAATTTTTTAAATACAAATATAAATAAAAAATTATTTTTAAAATTATTTTGGTTTTTTTTCTTTTGTAGAAAATGTCCTTAATAAAAAAAAATATGTATATTTGCATATGATATCATAAAATCCCTAACTTCTTAACCCAAAATATGTTTCTTATGAACTCAATTAACCAAAAATTTTCCATTTCCACAAAAACTTAATGAATTGTCTTGGGACAACATGGTCTTTTCACACGATCCACTTATTATTATTAGATTGAATAGGGGTAACTTGATCTTTTTACATTTCGAAAGCATAGTAGAACAACTAAATTACTCTTAAAGCAAAAATTTCAAAACGGACATCCGAGAGATTTTTCATAATTTCATGTTGGTTTTTTTAGTTATTATCAGGTTAAATGAAAGGCAATCTGGTATTTTATTAAATATAAAATATAATTAAAAAAATAAAAATGATTGACACATGTGTGTGGGAGTCGCCTACGGTCTTCTGACATTGCGTTAGGCATCTCCCAATAACCAGAAATTCTCTTATGTTGTGTTGTTAGAATCGTCGAGGTGTCATCTTCCTTTTAGAGTGATAAGTGGTGATGATGGCGGTGTGGTTTGTTGACAACGATAATTTCTTTCTTTTTTCTCTCATCTCCTCAAAATTCACGCCGACCATTCAAAATTTCAGAGTTGTCCTCTAATTCATGGAGATTTCAACTATAGTCCTTATTCTTTTGATTTGTAAATTTTAATTTGTTTTCAATCTCATCTTTTAATCACAATTTGTGATATGTTATTTTTTTAATTTGATCCTTTTTTTGTTGTTTTTTAGTTTATTTTGTTAAAATGATTTTTCAACCTTCAATTAAAAAAAAATGTAATTCTCATCTAATTTGTTTTTTATTTTAATTTTGATCCTCATTCTTTCAATTGTTATTTTGTTTTTGTTTTAGATCCTTTTGTATAATAGAATTCTTTTTCTAATTTTATCTTTCAATAATTGATTAGTTGAGAATTGTGCTATGTGGTTTTTCCAGATTTGGTGCTTCCTGGTCTAATAAGCCAGGTCACATGTTTGAAAAATTAACGCAGGTTGACATTGTTTTTTTACTTGTTTTCTCTTTAGTTTTCATCATTCGATATTTGTTTTTAAGAAAATGGACTTTATAATTTTTTTTTGTTTTCTCTTTAGGTTTCATCATTCGATATTTTTTTTTTTTAAGAAAATGGACTTTATAATTTTTTTTTGTTTTCTTTTCTTTTGGTTGTCCCAGTATCATAACTTGGACTACGAGTTAATTCGGGTTGGCTCAACCCTTATTATCCGAGTTACATATTTATCATGCTAATTCGGGTTGACTTAGACCATTTATTTTCTTTTTAACTCAATTTTATCTTTCTGTATTTAATTGGTTATGAATTGAGCTAAATTATTTTTTTAATTTTTTTTATATTATCGTGAACATTTTTTTTATTTGGTCAATTCATATAATTTTTATCTCTTGAGTTTAAGTTTTAACAAGCTATATAGTTTCGTGTGTGTGTGTGTGTGTGTATATTATCATGTGCAACGTCTCATGATCACTAGTCTAGTTGATTTATCAAAAACAAAAAATCATTCGATTTAGTTGACTTCTAGCCTTGCCTTTCCTGTTTTTCCTCTTCTTTTTTTTTATTATTGTTTTTAAGCTTTGATTTTTTCTTCCTTGTTCTTTTATGTACTCCAACGGTAAAGTTTGTTTCTCCATCCGAGTTCCGAAACCACATATAAATAAGAGTTTTTTTCATACAAAATATAACCAAACCTTTAATTTACTTTAATTTGATTGGATAAAGTTAAGATATTTATTAAACATATAAATATTAATTCATTGATTAAAAACTCAAAATTAAAGTTCAAGTTCAGTATAATCAAAATTTTAAGTGAGATTATTAGTCGAGATGCACGTAAGCTATCCGGATACCTACATTAATAAAAAAAATTAAGAGATTTTTTTATGAAATTTATATAAAATTATAATATATATTGATTAATTAAATATTTTTAAATTTATTATTAAGGAAATGTTTGGGAACATGATTGGCTGCGTATTTTTAAAGATCTTGAATTTTTTTATTTAAAATTATTTTTTTATGTTTTTGAGTTTTTTTGATATGATGATATAAAAAATAAATTTTAAAAAATAAAAAATATATTATTTAAATATATTTTCAAATCAAAAATACTTTGAAAAACAATTATTTCCACAATATCATACAGACACTAAAACAAAATATATACCATACCACATTGCCTATTTGGTATTGTAGCAGTAGTTGTTTTTTAAAGTGTTTTTCGTTTAGAAATACATCAAAATAATATATTTTTAAATTTATTTTTAATATCAGTATATTAAAAATATATAAAAATAAAAAAATATATAAAAATAAAAAATTCAGAAACTTTTTTTAAACTAAAAAACAAGCAAAGGTACCCTCCTTTCCCCACCTTCATCGAATCATATTATCAAACAAAGGAGGTTAGATGCTGTCTACACACAAACTTTTCCTTAGTCAAAATGCTTTTATAATTGCTTGCTGACTGGTACCATTCCCAATTTCTCATCCTTCTCTGTGTAAATTAGTGCCCTATTCAATGGTATTTTGGTACATGCAAGTTTCAAACATAATGGCCTGCTAGTCAACACGTAAAGACTTGTCATTTTTGTTTTTTTATTGGGGTGTTTTCTTAAATCCCAAAAGAAATATTAGAAATCCCAGAAAAATAGTTTTTGTTCCAGTCCATGAAAAACAGCAAGAAGCAGTTTAAAGACAGCTTGAATTGGAAATATTAAGCAAATTGCCGTTGCTTCTGCAGCCTGCAGGCAGGCATTGAAGAAGAAGTTGAGAGGAAAACAAGGCTAAGGTAAGCTCATTCATTGATTATTCATTGACCAGCCCACGAAACCAAGATTTTAAAAAGAAAACAAATAAAACCATAAACGAACCTCTTGCTTTTGATCAACACTTTATTGAATTTTCACAAATCTCTGTCCCTATAGCAAGTGAGGAGCCAACAACTGAAAAGATTTGATCTTTGAGGATGTCTTTGTGTCTTCGACTTTCTTCATGATCAAGCTCGATCTTTGTAGTTTAATTGGTGATCTTTTGTGGGTTTTGCAGCAAAGTAATGATTCAATTCCCTTCGAAGACTAACTAAAATGATTCTTCAACAAGAAAGTTTAGTTCTTTTCATCACCATCATCACAATTTTTATTGCCGCCACAAGTACTCCAACCAGAGCTCAGAAGTCCAACAGCAGCGATTGTGAATCTTCTTGTGGAACTGGGAAATCAGCTAAAGTTGTCCCATACCCTTTTGGTTTCTCAAGAGGATGTCCCATCATTTTACAGTGCAACCACACAGTCGGTGACGTCAAAATTGGTGAATTTCAAGTCCAGAACATAACCCCAAATGTCATCATGATCAATATTCTAGCAGACTGTAATCGTTCTATTGAAAGAATCAAGCCTCTTTTTGGCAAGAACTTTGGTCCTTCTTCGAATAACAGTTTGTTACTTCAAAACTGTGACAAGCCTTTAAATAGTTGTGTTATTCCAACAAGTTCATTACGAAGAGACTTGAAGTTAACAAATTGTGATAAAAATGACAACTTGAATTGTTACTCTCAAGTGCCCAGAGATTTTGATACTCTTGGTTATGATAATATGACTTCAACTAGCTGCAAGTCTGTTTTCTCTTCGCTTTTTCTTGGGTGGGAGGGTTCGGCTGTTTCTTTCCAGTTTGGAAGAGTTGAATTGGAATGGTGGCTTGAAGGTGGTTACAATAATCTCTGCTCAAATAATGCGAATAGTACTAAAGTTAAGCTTTGGAATGGGAGAGTTGGATTCAGGTGTCATTGCGCTGATGGGTTCGCCGGAGATGGGTTTGCAGCCGGGAATGGTTGCCGGAAAGGTAAGTCAACCTGGCGTTATATTTGCTATTTATTTCTTTCTGTTTACAAGTAGTGTACAATTTGGTTTGGTTTGATTTGATTATTTTTTTGCTGGGTTTTGACTGGTGACAAGTGGGTTTGTAAGTGGGTCCGGGTCTTATAAGAAGGGTTTAAAATTCATTTTAACGGTGTTTTTAAAAATATGATTTTTAATTAATTTTTTAAATGTTTTTGAATTGTTTGAATATATTAATGTAAAAAATAATTTTTAAAAAATAAAAAAATATTATTTTAATATATATTTTTTAATAATTTTTTTTTAAAAAAACAACAAGCTACACTAAAAAAAGAGAGTTAGGACTTAGGACCATGTAAGTCTTGACCTGTGATCGAGGGGTTTAATGGCAAAAGAATTGATTTTTCAGGGGCCTAAAAAACCTTTTACATTTGTGTGTTCAAGGATGTTGATAATGATGAGCTCATAATAAGGAATAAGGATCATGAAATTGGTTTTCTCCTTTGGTCCTTTTTGACGGCTTGACTTTTACTAGATTGTTTAGAATTATGCTGAATTTGTGTGTTTTTTTCCTCTTATTTCTTGTATTAAATTTGCTAGCAAATTTATTCCAAAAAAGTGGAATGCAAATTACCTTGAAATAATTCATGGTAATAATTAGTTAAGTGCTATAGATTCAGGTGCTTTGAAGGATAGAAACTACCAAGTCTCCCTTTGTCCCAACTCCCAAATTTGTGCTCAAGAGATTCAATTTCTCAAACCTAAAAATGGAGTGAAATAGATTTCTGTAGTTAGGGTTTGATTTCTAAGGGAAAGAGTGCTGTATTTAGGCTGGACCCTATGAATCTGCCTGGCACCAAAAGAAATGCTAACAAAATATGCCCACTTCAACTAGCTCAGGCTGACAAGAGGGTAAGAATTTGGACAAATATCCTTCATTTCAGGCCATCATGTCCTCAGTTGTAAGAAAAACCCAGTATCTTCTACCAACTCTTTAGACTGTTTGGTGCATTTTCATCGTCCTTTTACATCCTTATCCAAACTTGGTCGGCCACAATCATTGCCCTATATCTTCCGTGATTATAGCCCTAGCACGTAGCTGTGTTGAAAGTTCACCATGTTATTTTGACTTTAAACCTTACCAACCATGGAAGTCAAAGCATTCAGGGGTAGCAAAACTGATTGTCAGAAATCACATCGGTTTTGAACATGAAGAGGAAGAAAATTATTTGATCTGATCTGTAGTGACACTATAGGGGCTGCTGCTGTTTTTGACTTGGCAAAACATATGGGCTTGTTCTTACTTTTCCCAATGATGGTGTTTTTCTGTCCATCTCACATGTACAAGAACGTCAAAGTTGCAGACAAGCTTTAATTGTTTCTTGATGTCTGTTTCCATGAAATTCTCTTAAGACAAAGTTTTATACTATCATCTAAATGCGCTTTCTGTTACTCCATGATCCTAGCTCCACTATGCAGTGTATCCATTTTGCCTATTCTTAGTTTGGCATTTCGGTAGTTTGGATTTTCATTTTGTGGATGGCTAAAGAATTTGTTTAGTTATTGACTACCCCAAGTCACGAAGTATGGGATTAGTGTTCGTAAGATATCAATATTAAATGAGGTTTGAACATAAAATTTATATTACTTTTTAGCTCATCCAATTTAGATTCCGATACTATGCAATTTAGATCCCGATACTATATCAACCAACAATCTTAATCTAAAAGCTTCGGGTGTTGAGTGAGGCTTTAAGAAAGGTTTTATATCAATTTCTAACACTGTTTAATAACTCTAATACAACACGCACAAAGTAATTATGAAATGAAAGTTTGGTAAATTGAGAAACAGCTTGCTTCTTGATATTCACAATGGAACTTATAGGCTTGCATTTTATTTAGTTTTTTGAATTGCAGCCTTGTATTGTTAGAACTTGCATTTTTGCTGACCCTTCTTTCATATGCTTTCCAGTTTCTAAGTGCAGTGCTTCAAAGTACATGTCTGGCGAATGTGGAGGAACTACTAGAGTAGGTGTTCTTGTTGGAGGTAAAGTTTATATACTGTAATGGTAACAGCCCACAGATTTCCCTTTTTTGTTTGTCTGCTCTTGAAATTCATAAAACGCAATAGTATTTCTGCATTATTGTATGGAGCGGAAGAACCTGTTGAGGTCTCTAAAGCCTTAAGAACATTTCGTTTTCTTATGTATTTGCTAGTTGAAGGTATTTTGATGTATATCTTTTGCTTTAAGGCATGCTTCTCATCAATTTATGTATTTGATGGTAATTCAAAATGCTATTTGATCTATGTGTCCTCTGTTGTAGTATTTGCAGTAACAGCTCCAGCTTTCCTCGCTGTTCATTTTTCAGGGCTTATTGCTGGAGCTTTGTTAATGGCTGGTTTGGCTTTTCTCTGTTACTATGTCCGGCGTAAGTCCACTTCTTTGCGGAATCGGTTAAGTGCAAAGCGCCTTCTATGTGAAGCTGCAGGCAACTCTAGTGTCCCGTTTTTTCAATATAAAGAAATTGAAAAGGCCACTAATGGCTTCTCTGAGAAACACAGGCTAGGAATTGGAGCCTATGGTACAGTTTATGCTGGAAAACTCAACAGTGATGATTTGGTTGCCATAAAAAAGCTCAGACATAGAGATACTGACAGCATTGATCAAGTCATGAATGAAATAAAGCTCCTTTCATCAGTGAGCCATCCGAATCTGGTTCGTCTTTTAGGTTGTTGCATAGAGGAGGGCGAACCAATCCTAGTCTATGAATTTATGCCTAATGGAACTTTGTGTCAGCATCTACAACAAGAGAGGGGCACCGGGCTCCCATGGACAGTTAGACTCACCGTTGCTACTGAAACTGCTAAGGCCATTGCCTATCTCCATTCAGCCATGAATCCACCAATTTACCACCGAGACATAAAATCTAGCAACATACTCTTGGATTACAACTATAGATCAAAGGTAGCTGATTTCGGTCTTTCCAGACTCGGCATGGTCGAATCATCTCACATATCAACAGCCCCGCAAGGAACTCCAGGCTATCTTGATCCTCAATACCATCAATATTTCCATCTTTCTGATAAAAGTGATGTCTACAGTTTCGGAGTAGTTCTTGTAGAGATCATAACTGCACTGAAAGCAGTTGATTTTTCTCGCCCCCACAGTGAGGTTAATTTGGCTGCACTTGCCATTGATAGGATTGGAAGAGGTTGCGTGGATGAGATAATAGATCCATATCTTGACCCAAATAGAGATGCCTGGACCTTAACATCTATTCTTAGCGTGGCTGAGCTTGCATTTAGATGCCTTGCTTTTCATAGGGATATGAGGCCTACTATGTTGGAAGTGGCAGGAGAGCTAGAACAGATCATGCTCAGTGCATGGATTCCAACCATGTACATGGCATCCCCGTCAGCTTCGTCTTGCTCCTCGCAAAATGGAAGTCAGAAATCACTGAGCGTCTCTATTGGTAGAAAGGCAGGGTTAGCTAGAGGGAAATTACTTCTTCCGCAGAGAACAGATAGCTTGACTTCATTGGAAGAGACGAAGGATAGCTCCCCCGTTTCTGAGCAGGATACTTGGTTGAGTGAACAGAGCTCACCTTCAACAAACAGCTTGTTGGGTAATGTAGTTCGTTGACAAAACTGTTTCTTTTGGGTGCTTAGCTTCGAATCCTTTTTGCGAAAAACATAAAAAAATTTAGGTACTCTTACAGTTCTCTATTACTCTCTTACTATATATATATATATATCGCTTGCAGAAATTATATCTTGTATGCTTTACCTACTTATTGGTGTCTTCAAAATATTTTTAGAAATATATTGGCAATGTTGAAACAGAACATATAAAAGTCAAATATTAAATTGCATATTCATATGTTCAGTATAAACATGAACTGTATATTTTTCACCTTGGTATCATAGCTAATAGCTTAGTATTAGTGAGGTTATCCATGTTACGCCGCGAATCAATCTTTGTTTTGATATAAAAAAGATAATTATTTTTTTAAAATTAAAAATATAATATTGAGGTAATTGGCTCAAGTGAGTTTAATAAAATTTGTTAATTTAATAATATCATTAGAAAATACGATATCGACAACAAATAAAGCGGAAAAAAATAAATGATTCTATGCAAAAGATGAATGTTTGCCAATATTATTAAAATATATTTTTACAATATTCTAAAAATATCTTAATGATTTTATTTGTTAACAAAGTAAAAATTCAATGAGAATATGATAATTTCATAGAAAGAAAAATAAAAAAATAAGACAAAAAAAATCAATTATTGTTAATTATTTAAATTATGACTCGAGTTATAAAACTGAAAGCACTATATCTAAAAAAATTGTGAGGGTTAAAATAACAAAAAAAACAACACAAAAAAAATCCAAAAAAAAAAATACAATAAAAATAATGAATGTTAAAATTGCAATAAAAAATAAATAAGAAGGAAATTGAAAAAAAATAAAAACATTAATAAAGGAAAAAAAATCAAAAGAATAAAGATAAAAAAAACAATATACTAAAAACAATGAAACTTTAATAAAAGATTCAAAGAAAAAAAATAAAAAATTATAAAAATAAGCATCAAATCTTAAACATCAAAACATAATAAAAAAAAATGAATATACAAAATTCTTCAACATGTTTTTTTAAACTAAAAAAAATCCTAGACGTAAATCGAAAAACTTATGTACGCATCTAATTAAACAACTCAATAACCATTATGTAAAGTAATGAAAAAAAAATTCATCAACAATAAACAAAAATGAAATTAAGAAAACCAAGTGCAAAATAAAGATCAATATATCTAACATCGCAATACAGGTAATTTACCTGGTTATATTTAATGAATTCCTCTATTAAAATAAATTTGTAATAGAAAAACATATAAATTTTGTAATAGAAACCAACAAATACATAAAATTTATTGAACAATAATTAAAAAAAAAACAATGCAAGGCTGCACATATGAAAATATTATAAAAAAATCAATATAAAAAAATTTAATTTATATAAAATAAAAAAAAATCACAGATGAATCATACCTATCTCTCTAAAAATTAAACAAATCCAATATCATTTAAAAATAATCACAATCTAATTAAAACATAAACCCAAAATTTATTTGAAAAAATATTCATAAATAATGCATTATTTTTTAAAAAACTGAAAATTAAAAAAAAAACAAAAAAACAAGCCAAGCAGTAGCAACGGCCCGTGCGCGGGCCTGCTAGGCCATACCCAAAAGTGCGCCTTTATTTTTTAAAAATTTTATCGTCCGCCCCAAGTATATCCAAACAAAATGATGCCTCACCTGTGTTAGCAAACGACGCGTTGTATTCTCAACCTAGAATCTGGCCACCATAGTGGCCGAAAAATCGGGTTCCTTTGTTTTTTCATCCAAAATCTCATTTTCAACCTTTTTTTTTTAAATCTAAAACACCTAAAAAAACACTTTAGAGACCTTATTAAATCAATCCATGACCACCAAAAAGCCAATAAACCGCCCCAAAACTCGAAATCCACCCGAAACAAAAAAAAAATCTGAGCTCAGATATGTTGTTTTAAGTGTTTTCAATGTAAACAAATACCTAAATGTAATCCCCCCCCTCATCATATGTAACCTCTTGACACAAAAATCAACTGTTTTGGTACCTAGAATCTTCTCCAATAACCTTTTTTTTTTTTCGCTGAGTTGGAATTTGATGACTCCTTCTCTCTCCTCCCAACATAAAAGGACTAAAAAAAATGAAGTTAGCTACCAAAATATATTGTCTTCGAATTCAAGGGATTTGTTACATAATATTTAAAAAATATAGGGGATTAAAATGAATGTTTTAACAAAACTTTCAACCCGCCTCTTATGTTACCTGAGATTTTCACTTCATTCTCTTATCTTTCGATTCAACCCTTTCTCCTAAAAAAATATGCAATTGGAGGCTAATTTGGGCTAAAAAGGACCAAATCGCGCAAAATAAAAGTTCAAGGACCAAAGTAAAAATTACCAAAAAATACACTGCTCCAATTCACAATGTATTGTGAGAGAGTGCAAAGTAATTTCAGCACAGTAAAAGGCTGATGTTTTTAAGTTATAGTTAATGATTTGGTTCAAACATTCCGGCGGTGTTTGAAAGTGCGGTAGCGGTTGTTTTTCAATATACTTTTTATTGGGAAATGCATCAAAATAATAATTTTTTATTTTTTTAAAAAAATATTTTTGACATCAGCTTAAAACATTCTGAAAACATCAAAAACAATAATTTGAAGTAAATGAAAAAATAAAAAAAAATCGAATTTTTTTTTAAACTTTTAAAATGTTAAAAAAAAAAAAAACAGTCGTCCATCTATGAGCAAGGTTTCTATCTTCGGCGCTGATTACCACAGAGAAGAGGTAGATTGAGAAGGCTGTGGTCTTGCTGGATGTTACGATACCTTGATTATAATAACAGTCAGTGCCCGGTGCCCCCTTTTCATTCTTTGAATTTAAAACGCTGCGTAGAGAGCCAGGCATCAGGACTGCAACGGTCATAAAATCCAAACTTTATCTTCTCCCAATTTCCCACTTTTCTCAATCATTTCACCTTCTTCTTCCAAAACATGTAACAAAAAAAAACTTGGTTTTTATGGCAATTATGTTTTATACCTTAAGCAATATTGATAAACCACTTGCTTCTTCACACACAAAATTGCTAGATTTCATACCTTTACTTTAAGGGAATTTGTGTTATTAAATTACCACGACATAGAAAAATATGTAATTTTTAAATTATGTTTAGTAGAGGTTGATGAAAGATAAAATTTATCCTTGAAAATTTAAATTAGTTTAGTATAATCTTTTGGATATGGTGATTTTTTTCTCGAGTGACGGTTGTTAACAATCCCGGAACCCTCTTCTATTTTTTTGAATAAACTAGGTTACCTATTGTGCTATATTGCTTGTCGGACCAAAGTTATTTTGAATATATATAAAAAAATATCCAGGTTGCGGTGAACTCTTTGATATTATCAGTAAACCAATACAGCGGGTCAAACTTGAAAACTCATGATCTAATTGTGTTTTTTGAAAAAAAAGTATTGATAAATGTTATAAGATTATATAAAAAATTTATTAAAAATCTTACAAAATAAAAACTTTATGTTGATTATATATTCATGATATTTTTTTCATATTAAACACATTAACTAAAAAAAATTAAAGTTTAAATTTCCAAAAAAAACCTATATTATTATTTGTGAAAGATGACAAAATTGAATAAAAATTTTCTATAGTGCATTTAAATCTAAATTCATAAAAAATTAAAGAAGAAAAAAATAAAAATAAAAAGTAAAAAATGCAAGTGTGTGGGCTTGGTGTAGGTGGCCTAATGCGCTTTGGCTTCTAAGAAACAAAGCCCACGCACTGGTCTCCCAACCATAGTTATACTTAGGCTTTATTTTTCTTTTTATTAAAAAGATAAGTAAGCAGCATATCATTTTTTTTTCAGAATTCAGCCACAATGGAGGAGACTGAAAAATCAAGACCATAGTTATACCTAGGCTTTATTTTTCTTTTTATTAAAAAGATAAGTAAGCAGCATATCATTTTTTTTTTTCAGAATTCAGCCACAATGGAGGAGACTAAAAAATCAAGGAAGATATTTTTGGACCAGAAAATCAAAAATTTAACCATTTTTTACCTAAAAACACGTAAAAAAACACCCAAAAGACCTAAATAAATCCAATTACAGCATCAAATAACCTAAAAATGGGTTGAAAAACAAAAAATCAACTCGAATTGATAATGGAACTCAAAGGGAAGGCCAAAAAATATTATAATGGAACTTCTCTCATCAAATGAAAGCTTTTGGTAGGAAGATCTATTTTTTTCGTGGCTGGAATTGGTGTCAACTAATCACTTTCTCTCTCCTCGTCATTTTCAGGTAATTTTCTCTCTCCCCTCTCTACAATAGGGACTAAAAAATAAAAATAAAAAAGAACTTTTTAACCAAAATACAAATTGTCATTAATGTAGAGTTAACCATAAACTTTCTTTGTATTTTATATTTGATTCCTCTATCTTTAAATGTTGTATTCTTACCATAGTTTCAAGCCTAATATGTTTTAATTTGGCTATAGAAATGCTTGACTGAAAAGAAAAGTTAGGAAATTAAAAAAAAAAAAGAAGAAGGAAAAAAGAAGAAGCATGTGAGGTGTTAGGTTCCCTCATATGAACCGAACATGTTTAACTTTTAAATTTATTAAAACAATAAATATTTCTAAAAAATAACTTTTTCACATCTTTAAAAGGTGTATTTATAAAAACGCTTGTAATATTTCATTTTTATTTTTGAATCTTTGGTAAACAAAAGGGGATATAACCTCTACACTTGTCAAGAAAGAATACCATATGGTAGAAGAAATCATTTTTTTTTTAATTTGGTTTTTTTTTTTTTTACAGTAGAAGAAAATTAGGCTGCAATGGATAAATGAGTCAGCCTAAACTTCACAAGCATGAAGCTACCAAGAACGAAGGGTTAAAGTTCCCAAAAGAGTGATACAACCTAAATATAGTTCAAGAAGAAAAATGCCCAAGAACTGTGTTTTTTGCACAATTAAATAACTGAATTACCCTTATAAAGAAAAATATAATAAATTGTCAAACAAGGTTATTTTCATCTCTCTTTTTATTTGAACAATGCAAAGGTGATTGTGCCTTTAAAAAGAAAAAATGGATAAATTGTTGCCCATGACTGTTTTGTCTTCTCACTTTGTTTTGTGTGTTATATTTATATTGAATTAGATGCAATTCAGTCTTTTATTAAATATAGAATATTAAAAAAAAATACTCATGCATGACACAAGTAACGGGTCAAATGCTCCACTATTTTCAGGCGACGCGTGCAGGTGATTTTGACGGTCAACGACGAGCTTCCTTAATGTGGTTGGATTCATCTCGACGACCCCTCTCTTCCATGATGGCTTGTGTGGCATTCTGGCCTTCGGTTTGGTGTTAGCAAGCTTGTTTTTCTTCTACTTTTCTCTTATTACCTCAATTTCTGCGTGTGGCACCTCAAAAATTCAAATTAGCTTTTTAATTTGTTTTTCATTCAAATTAATTCTTGTTCTTTTAATTATTTTTTTATTGGAAGTGGTTTATAGATTTGGAATTTTTCTTTAATTTCATCATCTTTTTATGTCAAATTTGATTCTCATTCTTTTGATTTTTATATATTTTTTTTTAGATAATTTTTTGAATTGAAGTTTTTTTACAATTTCATCCCCTTGAATTTCTTTTCCCTATATGATATGATTCTTATTCTTTCGTTTTTTTTTTTTGCAATTTTTTTTGCTTTGGCAAATGTTTCTAATTTTTTTTTTTATGATTTCATCCTCCAACATTAAATTAATTAAGACTTGAACTTTTTAATTAAACTCAAACTTAAGATTTTACAAGTTGTGAGTTTGGAGCATTAACCCAGGTTTAGAATATTCACACAGGTTGACTTGTTTTTTTTTCCTTTTTTTAAGTTAATGTTTTTTCAATTTCATCCTTCACCGTATATTTATTTTTCAGTTTCATTCTCCTTGAATTTTTTATTTGTCATATTAGATGCTTATTGTTTTAATTTTTATTTGTCTTGTTTTAGATTTTTTTTTTGAAATAATTGACTGATATCAAGGTAATGGCAATATACAAGGCAGATGGCCCTAACCATGATTCTGGACGACTGCAAACATTTTGCATGCAGATTTTTTCGATTTAAGTTTTTTTTTATTTATAATTTCATCCCCTTCAATTTTTTTACAATATAATTTAATCATCATTCTTTTTGTTACAATTCTTTTTATTTTATATTTTTTTTAATT
This sequence comes from Populus trichocarpa, assembly GCF_000002775.5. Lineage (NCBI taxonomy): Eukaryota > Viridiplantae > Streptophyta > Magnoliopsida > Malpighiales > Salicaceae > Populus > Populus trichocarpa. Next base: position 2,689,524 of record NC_037291.2, on the reverse strand, counting down.
CAAGTTTTTTTTTTTTAATAATTTCATCTATTAGTATTAAATTCATTGAGAATTAAGCTTCTTAATTCAACATAGTCTAAGATTTCAAGTGTTGCAGATTTAAATAGTTAGCCTCAATCTAAGAGATTTGCATAAGCTTACTTGTTTTTTTTTTTTTTTTAAACTAATATTTTTTTAGTTTCATCTCTCAATATTTATTTATTAATTAAATTTCATCTTCATTTTTTAATTCAACTCGAGATTAATTTCATCAACAATTCAGTTTCATATTTGTATGTTGTTTCACGACAGCAACACTTAACCTTAACCAAATCATCATTTAAACACGGTATTCAATTCGCTCTTGGTTCTTAGATCGGACAAGTCACACCAATATTTTATTTATATATTTATTAAAACATATAATGATCAATTGATTTTATCTTATACATTGGTTGTGTTTTTTATCCTCGTTTCAAATATTTTATTGTATACAGAAAAATAGTGACGCTCAAACTTTTTTTCATGAAGTAGTTGGGATTTTGATCACGACTTGAACCTAGTATACAAAACTACCAAGGAAAGGAGGGAAGTAAACAGCTGAAGCGATATAAGACTGATAATTTGAAAGTGTAAATCTATATGAAATTTCAAAGTCATCACTTGCATGCATAGCTTTCAGATCTAATCCAGGGACTGACTCGACATTTCAAAGAGTCATCACTTGCATGCATAGCTTTCAGATCTAATCTAGGGACTGACTCGAGAAAAAGGCACGAGTCACTGAGTTACCATGTAAATCATTTTTATTAAAACTGCCTTGTGCTTGAAAAAAAATTCTTTGGTGTTGACCTCAATGGATCCCTAAGAATTCAGCTAAGTTAATCAAGTTTTATTGGGTCAATAACTAGTCCGATTCAACTCGAAACCAAGCCCAGGTCAGTCTCCATGTCAACCCTCCAAGCAGGTTTATCTACTATGCTTGCATGGATCCGAAGGTCCAAGGAAATGCAATCACCACTTATAAACCACACCAGGAGTACGTCTTATTCAGGATTTGAAAGGGAAATGAAAGTACCATTTACAAACCACATCAGGATCATGTGTTATTCAGGATTTGTACATGGGTTTTACAGGCTATAAAGAAGTTTCTTCTTCTCACAGAATTCTATAATTGAGAAACAAAGCTAACCTGAAGAAGAAGAAAAAAGTATCCAGAATGTGACCCCTATTGATAAAATGAACAGCAGGTGAAAGTCAAACTTGGAATGGAAGATTCAACCTGCAAGAGATCATCACATATTAGATCCTGAGCACAATCTAGTCATGACTAAACTAGAAACCACTACATCATACAAACTCTTTCATATGAATCATTTGCAAAACAGAACATTCCATCTTCGTTCCACCTATGATATATTGAGTGGAAAAACCAACATCTTGCGATGATTTCATTATTTCACAACAGACCTATGGAAGAAAAAATTAAAACAGTTTATAACAAGCAATCCAAGATTGAAAAAACCAAACGTATAAAACATCACTTCAGAAAGGGTTTCATCATTATGTGTGGAGCTAATTTCCCCTAAAATTGGAAGTCCTTGGTTGATGAGAGATAAACGGTAGATGAATGTCAATGTTCCTTGCTACCAGAATGGTGCAATCAGATTATGTGGCGGCATTATCAAGCTACCTGATTATCATGATTATCAAATTAATTAGAATTGTTATCAAAATTACCTCATGAACACTTTTCTGTAAAATTTTATGTACATGTATTTGAATGAATTCCAAATATGATGCACAATCTCCTGTTGTAGAGCCAAAGTCACATTTTATGTACATGAATTCGAATGAATCCCAAAATGATGCGTCCTCTCCTGATGCTAGAAACTCATGTGGAATTAGATACAAGATGAGAAAGCATTACAATGTTGTAAAGAACTAACCTCGGACCTGAATTTCAGGTGAAAAATTGACAAGTCTTGTAACTCAGAACATAGTATCTACCCATGGCTTCTAGGATCAACAGAGCGCACCTTCCTGTTTTCTGCATTTGAATATTGTCCAACAACTCGGGCATGAGGTATGGATCCTTCCCCACGTGCAAGAGCTTCAACATTCTCAAGTAGGTACTTCCTTGGAAGCCTGCCAACTACATTACCCTCTTCATTCCCCTCTCTATCCAGGAATGCAAAGTGCGGAATACCCTCAACACCAAACTCATCAAGTTCTTGTTCCCACTTGGTATTATCAACGTTCAGCATAACAAAATTCACACGGTCCCTAAAAGGCAAGTGGCATTTAGCAGGCACATTTAAATTAAAAGGAAACGACAGAATCACTAAGTAAAAGGAGATAACTCAAATATCATATAGCTAATCAAAGCTTGATCAAGGCTGTTACTTGTACTGCTGCTCTACTTTGTAGACATCTGGAGCTAACTCTCTACATACTTCACACCAATCTGCATAGAACTCCACAACAGTTGGCTTCCCATTTGAGAGGGCCTAAATAAAGACACCAGAAAAAACCCAATAAGCAACAAACAAAGTATAAGTACAGAACATGGCATTAACCATTTACATTCAAATGGAACATTATTTTCAGAAAGCAAATCCACTTCGAATTTGACATCAAAACTAATATAAACCAATCAAAACTTTTCTACTAAAACTAGTAAATTCACTTAGACACCCCATTAACAACCAAGAGAAATCCTTCAATTGCTTTCAATTCCAAGGATATAAACAAATTACATTCCAATTCATAAACAGAAAACCCACTTTTTACTAATTAACATCAAAACTAATGGCGAATAATAATAAAAACTCCACAAAGGATAGCTTTACTTAAAACCCATTATTAAAAAGAACTAGAACTCCCTCTCAATTGTAACCTATTTGACAAGAATTCCAACTTTAATCCAATAAAGCAAACCTCTTCATAAGGCAAAGCAGCAACAGATAAGTCCTTCAAAGAAACACCAAAATCCAACCTTGAAGACAAGAAAAGTCCGGCAGCAGCAAGAAGAGAAACCACTGCTATTCGTTTATTAACATCTTTATTTGGAAATTCAGGTAACCCAGAATCTTGGGACGCACCTGTATCCTCTCTTTTGGTATCATCACTAACTGGACCAGGTTCAAGGACCTCTTTTTCCTGCATTAAAAGAAACAAACCAGTTCAGAAAAGATTATACCTTGCTTACTTAGTGACATAAATGAAGGAGAAAATGGGGGCTGTACCGTTGGTGTGGAGGTTTCAGATGAGTCGGGGTTTGTTTGGCAAGAAACAGCAGGGAATTTGCGAGGTTTGGTTTGATAGTGGACAGTGGATTTGAGGAGTGATGGTGATGAATGAGAGGCTTGAAGATATGGCCGGAATCTATGGATACAGAGAGGGTTTGAAGCCACGCGAGCCATGGAGATTTTGTAGGAGGAGTCGGTTTTTCTTTTTTGGTTTGTATTAGTGAATTTTTTGTGCTAATTAATTAAACGGTCAAAATGTAAGCGGGCACTCGTTTTTGCCTTTTTAGAACTCGTGGATTTTGAAGGTCGTTTGGGATGCGTTTATTATCTAGTGACAATACAGACAACATTTTGGAATTGAAGATCAACTTTTTTTAAGAATAAAATTATTTTTTTATTTTAATTATTTTAGATTATTTTAACGTGGTGATATTAAAAATAAATTTTAAAAAATAAAAAATATTATTTTAATATATTTTTAAATAAAAAACATTTTAAAAATCAATATTTACCATATTTTCAAACACCACTTAATATATTAGATCCATAGTTAAGAAACTCGGATGCCGATGGTTGACTAGAACATGGCCTGAATCAGAGTTTCACATAAATAGAAAAAGTTGATTTTATATGAGTTATTTAAAAATTTATACCGATTTATAATCTAGTCGATTAAAAACTTGTTAATTTATTTAAAAAAATAAAAAAAATCATTTATAATTTAAAAAATATTATTAATCCACCCCGTGATTCCAATCTTATCCTGGGTTATATTTAATAATTATGGTCAGATAATAACACTTGAGACATGTGTGTATTATTATTTTTTTACCATTATTTAGACCTTGATATGATTGTTATAGTTGCAAGAAGATGTATAAAGTGTTTGGTTTTATTTAACATTATGCAATACAAATTTAATAGTGAAAAGTCATGACTCGTGAAGTGTTTGGTCCTTAAACTTTTTTTTTTATGATTCTATCTTCGAAGCCAAACTCAAGAGTAATTAAATCAAGTTTATTGACTAAGGATAAAATTAAAAGACATGGGACAAAGTAGAAAAGCCACAACAAATAGATAATGGTTTCAAAGTTCACATAAAAAATCAATTTAGTCCTTATACTTTAAAAAGTATATATATTTGGTCTCTCGATATTTTTTCAATTCAATTTTGATACAAAAGTTTATTTTTGTTATTTTTTAGTCCAGGTTTTGAGAGAGAAAAGAGAGAGGTCGTCGGATTCCAGTGATAGAGAGATAAATTTATTATTGTTGATGAGGATAGTTCATATCAGTTTTTTTTTTTTACCTTATAAGTGCCTAAAAATATATCTAAGCTCGGGAAGATTTTTGGTTTAGAGTTTTTTTTTTGGGTTTTTTGATGCTATTTATAGGTTTATCACAATTTATAAGGTGGTTTTTAGGTGTTTGGGGTCAAAATGGGTTGAAAAACGAGTTTTTTGGGTCGAAAAACCTTTAGCCCTAATTTTCCATTTGAAATGTTATTTCGATGTATTTTCAAGGAAAAAATATTTTGAAATACAACTGGCACCACAATACCAAACTGCTTTTAATCTCAAACCGCTTAATAAATTCCTATCAAACACTAGCCGAAACCTTATAACAAACCACAAGATTTCCATTCGGACCACAAATCCATTACAAATGCAAAAGTTCTACTTTATAAATGGCCAAATAGATTATAACATTTTTATAAATATGGTTGTGCTTATTTTTTAAAGTGTTTTTTTTTTAGAAATATATCAAAATAATATTTTTTTATTTTTTAAAAATTATTTTTGATGTCAGCGCATCAAAATGATCTAAAAACATCAAAAAAATATTATTTGAAGTAAAGAAAAAAATAAAAAAAATTTAATTTTTTTCAAAAATACTTTGAAAAGGGAAACAAGTTAAGAAGGCTAACCAGGGGATAGAGTCTTGAAAGAAAGAAAAAAACACATTAAAAAAATTACTAAGCATTATTTGAGTTATCAAACAAGGGGAGCATGAGAAAACAAAAGGCAATAAACATCACTAGAGAGACAAACTTAAATAAACAATATCTCATTGAAATAATTAAAATCTGGTTAATAGAAATAAATAAGTGGAAACTAACTTCACTTCACTTTCATTGAATTAGGTGCATGAATCCAAACTTTTCTCATCGTCTTCACAAAAACCTTAACTTATTTGACCCGGAATGAATCAAGTCTGGCCCTTCCTATCTCCTAAAAGCATTAACTTCTCTTAACCTAACATTCAAGATCATAATTAAAGTTTTCACCTTCTAGTATGAAAATTAAGTATATATCAATTCCACGACAAAAAAAAAATCAATTTTTTTTTATATATAAGAGTATGATTGAGAAAAAGAATGTAAAATATTGGGAAATACAGATGAGTTTCATGGAATTTTTACATAATTAACAATCTAATTTATTACAACAAGAGAATGTTTAATTGCACGGAATGGGATAGAGTAATTTAATGAAATTCATTGATTATATGATAATATAATGAACTTGTAATTACAATATATATGAGTTTCCATGCATGAACCAAGAACAAGTGACGTCAAGATTCAGCTAGGAAGGGATGACCCCAGGAATAGTCTCTAGACTCTAGATGCTCTAGATACCGAGTCGGGACAAGATGAATTGAGAGTGATTGAGATGCGACCATGGAACACTACGAGCACACCAAGATCGAGTAATAAGAGAAACTGATCTATCCCAAGGACCTTCTGTAGAGATTTATCTTCAATCTCACTTGTGAAGAAAGCTTTGTCTCTTATAGACATTATACGTATATTTTTTTTGTGTGAAGAAACGAACACACAAAGACTAGAAACTAGAAAAAAATACGGTTTGATTTTGAAAAAGATAGGTTTAAAAAAAAATCAGGAATCTTAAGATCATGTTTGACAGATTTAGAGTTTTTTAAGGTTTATATAAAGATTACCTGAAGATCAGATATTCTTTTCGGCTTTGAATAATTACTTCGAGACTGAGTATCACAAACCACAAACCGTCCAAGTATTTGGTGCCCTCTAATAGTAATCCATACGAACCACAAGTAAGAAATCTCCTAAATCTTTTTAAGAGAGATGGATTGTTATATATTTGAGTGCTAACTCTTTCTTCTTTTTTTTTTTTTGTATTTTACAGGTGTTCTATATTGTTTACTATTGTATAGAAAATAAGAGGTATAACATTCTAAGCTCGAAAACCCTATAAATGGAAAATTAAATATCAATTTGACCTCCGAATAATTTCATATCTATTATTTCAGAATAATCTTAGAAATTTATTGAATCAAGCCCCTACTTGATTTTTCTAGATTTAGAATTGTAATTTCATGTATAAATTTCATTTTAGTCCTCAATTTCTTTAACTTATTTACAATCAAATCACACTTGATTAATCATTCCAGTTTAATTTTCTATCAATGGTTCTTATGTGTGTTACCCATTAGGTTCTATAATAAGTTGGTCCAAATATAAATCACAATCTTAAATAAAATAAAATTAAATAAATTAAACAAAATAATTTATTATCAATAATTGATTGATTTATGTTTAAAGATCAAATACAATGTCTAACAACCTATCATGATTCTTCAAATATTTAAAAAGTCATAAGTAGTTTAACTTAACATTTTAATGACCAGTATCTTGGTGTAATTATTATCTCTTCATCAACAATTTTTTGATTTGAACATTATAGCATGAAATGTGTCTACCATGTCAAATCATATTTGTTCTCAACGTCGCAGTCATTGATTATTTGAAACTCTTTTCAAATTTTGTTCCACCTTACGCAATGCTTTACAATCAATATTATTTGAGAACAAATAAAATGTTTTTTCTAATTCACTCAAGGTGATGAGTCCTCTCCTGATTACTCAAATACCTTTATATAGTTCTTGTTATACCCAATATTTTTTCGTTTGTTACCTTATTAGGACAACGTGTACGCAGTAGGATTAAAACATAATATTTCATATATAAGATAACTTAGTGATCTCAAGTATAAAGATCGCTTACACAACCATCACGTGAACCTTTCCATAGACACATGTGACCTCTCCATATGAAATTCTCATACGTATTAGTTCAGTGTACATGTCATCCGACAAACACCTATATATTAGCTCTAAGTATCCCTCATACCTCAGCTTATGAGAACAACTATTCTCTTTTATAAAGGGAATAACATAATATGTACAAATCTTAATGGTTCTAATTAATATACAGTTTTAATAGAGTATTAACAGGAAATATTTAGCAACAATGCTTTGATGCAATAAGAATCACATGATTATAACAGTTTTATAATTTCTTTGTAAAATATTTTTGTTCTAAAAATTTTATCTTTACTCAAGATTTATTAATTAAATATTAAATACAAATAAAACTTTTATTAAATATACATATGTTTCGATAAACAAAATCAAAGTCACGTTTGCCCACGGAATACACACTAACAGAAATGGCATATGAAATTCGCAAGAGATAATAGAGGAAACGAGTGGATGTCATGGTAGAATCAATGTCTGCGCATTTAAAAAAAGATTGAACCATGCCATTTTAAAATACTCCAAGCAACTTGGCATCGAATCCTGCAGCCCAGAGGCATTCGATAGCTTGAATGTGATTTTTGTTCTAAGCAAACCAAAGAAAGTTTAACCTCTTAATCACTGTTTGGTATTGTGTTTTAAATAGGAATGGATAAATTTTAAATTGTTTTGATATACTGATGTTAAAAATAATTTTTAAAAAATAAAAAAGTTATTTTGATATATTTTCAAATAAAATTTTTTAAAAAAGCATATGTTGCGATATTTCTAAACATCCCTTATTATTTTTTATAAAATAATTTTTTTATTTTTTAAAAATTATTTTTAATATTAACATTAATTAACAGAGATGCAGAGAGAAAGGGATGGAAGTGTTAGAGAATAATATAAATCATATTCTGAAACCTCACCTAGCAGCTTAAGCTATTGGATTGAGATGGTTCTTTAACATGGTATCAGAGTCTTGATGACCAAGCGGTCACGAGTTCGAATCTTACTATCCTCATTTATTTGATAAAAATTAAGCACAAGATAATATTGACTTATGCAAGTTTCAAGTCCAAAAAAATACGATTAATCCAACATTAAAATTACAATTTAGAACTAAATAAAAATAATTTTAAAAGTAGAACATTGATATATTTTTATTACCTAAAAAGAAAAGGAAAAAGAATAAAACTCTTCGGCAATATATAACTGCAAAGTCCCACCACCACATAAATAAAATCATTTCTTCGTATTTATCAACCTCACAAATCAAGTCTTCTAGCTAGGATCAAGTCTGTTAGCCGTAAAATCCATGGCTTCCACGTTCTCACCACTGCCGCTCAGAACTCTCTCTCTCCACCGCATGCGCAATGCACACCCCACCATCTGCGAGGCGCTCACCAGTCCTAAACCTGCGCCGATTTCCTTCCCCGGCCGAAGACATCTTCTCTTCATGCTAGCGTCAGCACCAGCACTGGCCTTAAGAGAACCATCTTCACTGGCGCAGGACATTCCTTTGTTTGGGCTGAGGAAGAAGCTGAAGAGGGCGGAGGAGGAAGCTGAGGAGCTGGTGAAGGAAGGGTTTGAGACGGCGGAGAAGGGGTTGGAGACAGCGGGGAAAGGGATCGTGACGGTTGAGAGAGGGATTGAGACAGCAGAGAAAGAGATTGTGACGGCAGAGAAGGAGATTGAGGAAGCGGTGAGCTTTGGTGGGCTAGCGCAGGCTGGTGCGGTGGCTGGAGCGGAGGCTGTTGGGGTCTTGGTTGCTACTGCCATTGTTAATGGGATTTTGGGGCCTGAGGGTTCTAAATCATAAGTAAGAGGATTAGCCGATTAATTATAGTTGATTGTGTTTATTTTGATAATTTATGGCAATCCCATTTCGTATTTCCTTGCTCTTAACGAGTTATATTAATAAATCATTAACAAATTGAATGTATTTATTGCAAAATGAAATGTGCATTAAAATAGAGGAGAAAAGTGATTAGTGTTTGAAGAAATATCAAGTGATATTATCCAATTACAATTCGTAGGTTGACGGGATATTATTTCAGGTACACATTTGCTTTCATTTTCTGCAATTCTAATGAACTTCGACTATTTTATGTTGCAAAATGAGATAATGGAGATCGAAATGGTGGATTGGATGAATTGAAGAAAATGGTTTGATCTGTTTGAGTTTTATTATGATTTGATGCGTTTTGGTTTATGATTTGTGTCCTTTATATTAGTTTGGTAAGCAAAAGTGTATAGAAGCCCACGGATTTTGGTACCACCACCTACAAATTTATCAAAAAGATCTGAAAAACAAATAGATATCCCAGGCTACAAATCTATTTGCTAAGCGGTTCTAAGAAATTATAGTTGTCTGATCGGCTCAAGAACTACCTAGGAATGGCTTGGGTTATTGAGTTGTCGGGTCAATTATTTGTTATCAAAAGGATGCTATTTCATTTTCTTAAAAAAAATATTGATGTTGACTTTGTCGGCTCTCACCTAGTCAATCGGGTCATGGATTAGCCTGTCAAGCTAATTGGGTTTGGTTCAAATCAATATTTTTTTCGATTCAAATTAAAACTTGATCTGGATCAAGTTTTGAGTCATGAATTTCTCAATCAACTTGTCTAATGAGCTTTTTTTACATGGTTTCAGCAACTCAAATTAAGCAAGTAATGTTGACGATCAAAAATCGATAAAAGGTTATGCTATATATATCTTATTTTTTCCCTCTAGAAATGCGGTAAACAATGAACTATTACACTTTCTACTACTGAGGTTGAATATAAATCTATTGTCAGTGTTGTTGAATAAAAATGGATGCACTCTCTCCCTACTTATTTAGGCATTTTGATTTCTTTTTCTCTTTTTTTTTTCTATTGTAATTATATTCTTTATTTTTTTTTTGTTGAAATTGACTATCATTTTGTTCGCGACATGATTGCTCAGAAGGAACTATATGTTTGATTTATATCTTCTGAAGATCAACTTATTGATATTCTTACTAAGTTATTGTTGTTTACTCACTTCTTTTATCTTCAATCCAAAATAAATGTGTTCTTTCCCTTTCTTCAACTTAAAAAGGTGTATTAAGAACAATCTAGAATGCAAGGGTTAGGTCATGCTATTCGTACCTATATACAATACCAGTCCAATATCCAAAACCCATTAAGTTAACATATCTAAAGGTAAGACTTCTCTTATAAAAAGTGCATAAACATATGTTATATATATTGAAAACTTCCTTCATCAATAATATAGGCTACTAGTGTAGAATTTATAGCATGAATTCTTTTACTCATTGTCTCGTTTTATTTTCTAATTTAAATGGTATCAAAGTCAGTCGCATAACTACAATATGTTTTTTCTACAAAACACAACACCATCTTTTGCTTCCTCATGAAAGACAACTATGACAAACAATCTCATAGATATGGCAACCAATTGCAACCTTTTTAGCCTCAAGTCCACATTACACAATTCTCACCATTGTATTTCTCTCAAACTTATCCACAAAAAAATATTTATTTTAGAAAGATCAAATATGGGTTCATCGATGACAACAAGACTTATCTGCTTGAATTTCTTCAACAAGTCTACATGAACAAGTCTCAATTCATACTACACTAAATGGATACAATAAGATCAGTTGTTAATGAGCACTCTTATTGCTTCCCTACCTAGAGGCTTCGACTCTCCATATTTCAATCCTATATGTTTTTGGCATATTGTGGGTGGTCTTTAATATTTCTTATTCACTCAGTCATATATTTGTTTTACAGTCAATAAGATGTGTCAATTTATGCATACACCTATTAATGTGCATTGGTTAGCTGTTAAACGAATTATGCTCTATCTTTACGGTACTTTTATGACATGTCTTCATTTTACTAGTGCTAGTGAGCTTTCTTTCCATGGTTTTAGTCATTTGGATTAGGCAAGTAATGTTGTCGATCAAATATCGTTAGAGGTTATGTTATCTATCTTGGTAATAATCTTGTTTCTTAAAAATCAAAAAAGTAATAAACTATTGCATGTTCTTTTATTGAGACCGAATATAAAGTTGTTGCTAATGTCGCTGTCGAGTTGAAATGGATGTGTCGTCTCTTTACTTATCTAGGCATTCTGGTTTCTTCTTCTCCTATGTTATTGTGTGATAAATTAGGCGCTACATATTTGACAACTAATCTAGTTTTTCATGTGCGAATGAAACATGTTGAAATTGACTATCAATTTGTTCATAACATGGTTTCTTGGAAGGAACTACAAGTTCAATTTATATCTTGTGATCAACTTATTGATATTCTTACTAAATCATTGTCGTATTCTTGCTTCTCCTGTGTTGGATTCAAAATGAATTTGGTTTCTTCCCCTTATTCAACTTACAGGGGCATAGTAAGGACAATTAACTAAATAGTAGGTCAAGCCATATATATATATATAACAAAAAACTAAAAAACATGTAGGTAAAATATTGTTACCTCTTAACCCATTTGTACAGTGGACTTCAATAATGTTTTGGGTTAAGTTTTCTATGGTTTTTGGATGTTTCTGTGATTTTTTTCACGCCCTTTCATTTTTCTATTCTTATATTTGCTTTGATTTACTTATTGTTGTTGAGTTTCCCATATTATCCTTCTTTCTTATCCCTTGGTTTAACAAGTAGGTTGTTGTTGTGGGTATTTTAAACAATTGTTATAATTATGTATTAAATATATTAAAGGAGAAGATATGCAAAATTATGACAATTGATTTGAATGCTAACCTTCTTTGTTGTCCTTTTGAGAGTTGAAGGCTTGGTAGAGAGAGATGAGAAAAGGCATGTGATGGTTAATAAGATAAGAGTGAAGATGATGCCTCATTATAAAAAGGAAAGGAACGCAGAAATCTTTTTTCCTTTTAGACTCATCGTTCTTTGTGTTTATTAATTGAAGAAAGAGAGTAGTGATTAATAATTTTGAAAAAATAAGGGATTCAAATCACTTGCTATTGGAGGATCCTATAAAAATGACTTCAATTATAAAGCCATCAAAATCTATAAGCATCATACTACTACTACTACTACTACTACTATTGTTATTATTATTATTATTATTATTATTATTATTATTATTATTATTAGTTGAATGAATCATGACATGATCTGTAGTTTCATTATTGCTTTCGATTGAATTTTTTTATGATTTTTTTATAGAGTTTCTTTCCAACCATGACAGAGATGGTAAACACACTATGTCTAAAATCATGATCCGTTCAGGTTATTTCTGGTGGCCTCAAGGCTAAAATGTTTGGTAATAATTTAAGGTTTATTTTGGATTAAAATGGTTTTATTTTGCATGAGATGACCCAGGGTATCACTTGAAGACTTTGGAGAACTTCAAGGCTTCCTTCAAAACCACACTCCTAAGAAGCTTTGTGTTGTACGTTTCTTTTTATTTATAAATTATTTATGATTATGATTAATAAATTTTGAAACAATTTGTGTCCTTAAGATAATGCTTGAACACGTTGGGAGCCGAATTACAAGTTGTTAATAAAAGTAGCAACCTCATTTCATTTCTAGCAGATGATTTTGTTATTCTAACACCAGATCAACAACATGAAATTTCTTCTAAACTTCTTCTCATCAATTTTGATGGACTATATATCTAAGGTTTGTTCTATATTGGTTTTCACCTTTTCTCTGAACATATTGTTGGTGTAATGATTGTTCTCTCCTTCTATGTGATGGAACAATTATTGGTTAGGGTATGTGTATATAATGAGAATTACCACTCTAAATAACCAGATTAATCTTAGTGTTTTATGATGCTTTATCATGTTTGATTCTGTTGAAATCTAGGTAGCCATTAGGACAAACAAAAGTTGGAACTTCGAATAAAAGATACAAGTTTTTCTACTGTTTAATAGTCTGAATTGTGACATTTTCTTTGTCATATGTTTATCATACATAAAATTAAGTGTATTGGGTTTCTTTTCTATATCAAAGGAATTGTGAATTTATTGTTGTATGTGATTTTTTTTAATATAATTTTTAGAACTATTAATCTAGTCTTTATACGTAGTGAAGTTAAGAGATACCATTTTTGTCATTGCTTTTCCTATTTTTTAGGCTGCTTCTCCATTCAGGTTTGCTTTGGTCTCTTTCTTTTCAATTGATTTGTTTGAAAAAAAAACCAGATACAATTGTCAGGTCGAAAGGTTGCTAAACAAGTAGAAACCAACTCTTTGTCAAGAAAAAAGAAGAAGGAAGGATCTATCTTTAGCTAGTAGTAATTGTTATACTATTGAAAAAAGAAAGATGAATTGAAGAAGAAAAAAATTGTTTATAGTCTCAGTCTTTGCTTGAACCTAGGCCTAGCCACTTCACCTAATTTAATCATTGTTAATGGCTTATCGTCCTAGGCCTTTTGAAAAGAAAGAAAAGCCTAGATTCATGCGCCTAGCATGTTGATTTTTATTTTCGAGGTTGTTCGCCCTTATTTTTTTTTTGAAAAAAAAATGGCAAACAATGTCATCTGCCAGCCCAGATTTTGACCACCACTATAGTGGTCGGATAATTAGGGTTATGAGTTTTTTACTTAAAAACACCCTTAGAATATCAAGAAATCAACATATCAACCTAATAAACCCATAAAACATTCCAAACCATAAAATCAGACCAAATAAAATATATCATCCTCTACATAAATCTAGTTTTTTAGGCTATATTAAGACTTAAAACAACTATCATGAGACTTCCCTTACCTAGTGGGATCTATTGACACCAATTTTAACTATTTTGGTGATCATAATAAGTGTCAATGTTGAGCTTTCTTTTTTTACGACATAATCCAACTCTCTCTCTTTTTATTTCATCTCATAAAAATAGACTGGAAAATGATAAAAATAAAGTTTGGCATCAAAATTGAATTTCTAGAAATAGGGGATTGATCACCTATTAAGTTAAAAAGATGGGGGACTAAACTAAAGTTTCTAGATGAAATTAGAATCCGCCACCTATTTTTGCTTGTGTTTTTCACTTTGATCCTCTGTTTTTTAATTTCACCATCTCTTAAAAAAAAGGAATTGATTGGCGATTAATTTGGGCCTAAAAAAGTTCAATTACACATTACAAAAGATTGATGACCAAATTAGATTTTTTTAAAAAGAAATCACTATTTCAATTCACAATAATTTATGAGAAAGTGAACAATAAATAAATGCACAATAAAACTACTACCCCTTTTAGTTTCTTTTAATAAGTTCCAAGCAAGCTATCAATATATTCAAGCTAATTAAGAAGTCTTGTTAGCCAAACAAACAAAATTAGAAGAAAATAAGGTGAGAAGGACTATCTTCTCTAAAAACCAGAAGAATGAAAGCTCTATCTTTTGGTAAAACAAGAGTTCGTTTGGGAATGCGGTGCAAACTGCATTCCCTCAAATTTTTTAATTTTTTTTGTTAAAAATTATTTTTTATGTTTTCAGATTGTTTTGATGTGCTGATCTCAAAAATAATTTTTAAAAAAATAAAAAAGCATCATTTTAATGCATTTCTAAGCGAAAAGCACTTTAAACCGCAACCGCTACCAAAATCTCAAACAAGCTTATGAGAATGATAATTCCTTTTTATGTACAAGACCTCGACACTTTATGCTTTATTTTATCTCTTATATATTAAGATGGTGTTTGAGAGTATGGTAATAACTGTTTTTCACTCGAAAAATACATCAAAAACTGTTATTTGAAAAAAAACATTATTTTGGGCATCAGCACATCAAAACGATAAAAAAAACATTAAAAAATATTAATTTTTTTTAAAAATTAATTTTATAAAAATTACAATTTCAAACGCGTTTCTAAATAGGGTCTAAGTTGATCTAAAAAGGGGTAAAAAAAATCAAGAAAAAGATAATAATTCAACTAGAAAAGCTCATTTAAGGATGAATTTGGTATAACTTTTGCAAATTGATTTACGTTTTCTTTTTAATTTTCCACTTAAAAAATCATAAATATGTTTGGTTGGAAATAAAACTTTGATTTAAATAAAAAATCTATTATAAAATTGAATTAAAAAATAAAAAATTTTAACTTTTAACTTATTAAATCTAACTTATACTCCTTGTTTTTTTTTTAAAAAAAGTTATTATGAGTCATTTTTAGTCAAATACACTTCTAAATTCTAACTTATAACTCATATATTATAATTTTAAAATTATAATTGAAAATAAAAAGGGTTTAGTCAAACAAATATTTAATTCACTTGACATATAAATTAATATTCTTAAAACTTGAAAAATAAAAAATACTACATGAAAAATGAAATAATTTAAATATAAAAAACGTTTTTTTTAGCAACCTAAATCCAAATTCAAATGAATGACGGTTTGTTTTTGTATTTTAAAAATATTTTTAAAAAAAATTAATTTTTTTTTCTTTGTTTCAACTTAATATTGCATGAATGTCAAAAATAATTTTTTAAAAATAAAAAAAATATTATTTAAATATATTTTTAAATAATATATAATTTAAAAAATAACTACTATTATATTTATAGGGAAGTTGAAAAAAAAAAAAAAAAAACAATACTGATTGCTCTTTATTAACAGCCCGATTTCCCACGGACGACACCTCACTCGTCAAAATCATCTTTTCCGCCACAACAAGCCATTTTTAAAAGCACGCTAAACCTCCTCCTACTTCCTCTCCCTCTCCATTTTTCTCTACTACAACAAAAATCATGGCTTCGGAACCCTCAATAACCGCCGCCTCAGAAACCCAAGCCTCAGTCGAAGTCACCACTACCTCTCATGACGTAACCGCCGACTCCACCTGCAATGACAACAATGGAGAAACTTCAGACCCAGAGAAGTCTCTGGATTTCGCTGTTGAGTTATTAGAGAAAGGATCTACGGCGCTTAAAGAAAATGACTTCAGTGAAGCCGTAGAATGCTTTAGCCGTGCCCTTGAAATCAGGTTAGGGTTTTCATTTCATTGTCTAATTTTGGTTTTGATTAGTCGAACATTGCACTTAACTAGTCAAATCTCTGTTCTATCGATGGTTTTTAGTAGTTTTGGTTTAAGGGTTTTTTTACGGTGGAGCTTTACTTATTAAAAATGTGGTTAATTTGGGAAGAAATTTGCAGATAGAATGTGTAAATTTTATGTGTCAAGTTTCAGAATTTTCTACTTTAATCGAAAGAATTTGATGTTTATGAAATGGGTATTTCTCAAAAGTCGTTTAGGTAATTGGGGTTTTAGGGTTTATATAATTAAGACCTTCACGTTTAAGAAGAGCAAAGAGAAGGGCGACGTTATTTTGGGAATCTTAGTGGTAAAATGTGCTGGAGTTTAAATAATAACAAATTTTTGGGGGTCATAACTAAGAACTTGAACTTCTGAATTGTTTAACTTGTGCTGAATGAATTTGATATTTGTGCAATTGGGAGTGAGATTTTGCTCCAATAAATCTATGCAGATGTTGATGGAGCTTTAGTTTACTTAATGTTTTTCTTATTTTTCTAAATTTTGATTTTGTTAGGGTTTTGCATCATGGTGAGCTTGCACTTGAATGTGTGAATGCATACTATCATTATGGA
This sequence comes from Populus trichocarpa, assembly GCF_000002775.5. Classification (NCBI taxonomy): domain Eukaryota; kingdom Viridiplantae; phylum Streptophyta; class Magnoliopsida; order Malpighiales; family Salicaceae; genus Populus; species Populus trichocarpa. The sequence goes on along the minus strand of NC_037291.2, from coordinate 2,672,649 downwards.
CGTGCACTGTTGTATAAAGCGCAAGAGGAGGCTGATCCGTTGGGTATGGTGCCTAAGAAGGATAGTGAATCTAAACAAAATGATGATAAAGATGCAGCTTGTAAGAATGTTTTAAATGGAGAATCTTCGACTACTTCTGCTTCTAGTAATGTTGGAGAAGATGGGGGTTTTAATCATCCAGAAGGTGCAGCTGATAATTATCAGTATTTTGTTGCTCATAATGTTAGTTCATAAGTTGTCATAGTAGTTAATAGGTTGCTTTTTTGTTAATGTTTGTTGGTATTTATCAACATTCAATTTCTTTGCTTTCAACTTGTGACGTGTGGGTGCAATCTCTATCAGTAATGGGTGTAAATATGTGAAAATGAATAAACTGTACCCTGAACGTTAGAAATTCAAACATATGTTGCTATTTTTTGTGCCTGTTTTCTAAAAAGGGTCTATCTTTGTGGTTTGGAGTTGTTAGTTTAAAAGAATCATCTACTTATGATGTCATTTGATATTTATGCCTCCTTTGTTGCTTTAAGGAGTGCAACATATGTTTTGCATATTTTTGTCACCACACAAGCATGGGGTCCATGTTTGCAAGGTACTTGATGTTCTGACAATAAAACAGTCTGCATGAATTTGCATTAAATTTGTTATGCTTGAGCAAAACGACTGTCAATGATTTTTTATCCTTTAACATTCTTGCCTCCTCTATGCACACATACATACATCCATTAAAGAATTATTGGGAGCATGGATGAAGGAAATGGTATTTGAGATGGTTTTCATGGTAAATGATCTAATGATTTTGTATGCACTAAGATTGTTGAACTTCCACCAAGGCAGGAAGGTGCCTGGGATTGGACGTAAGCTGCCATCTCTAGTTTTATAGGGCTAGTAGTAGCATCAGTCTTGTGGTTAAAATGTGTCTGATTACTTCCTTTTGTTATGTCTGTATTCTGTTACAGCTTCTGATGGGAAAGATGAAGAAGAAGATGATGAGGGAAGTGATGATGATGACGACCTTGCTGATGCAGATGAAGAGGAATCTGACCTTGATTTGGCATGGAAAATGCTAGATGTTGCAAGGGCAATTGCAGAAAAACACCCTGGTGACACAATGGATAAAGTTGACATACTATCAGCACTGGCAGAAGTTGCGTTGGAAAGAGGTCTGTTTATGCATTTATTTGAGTTTAAATTTGCAACGGTGAGGATGTTTTTGGTTTTATTTTAAAAAATATATATATAAATAAATGGATGCATTACTAATATTTATGTTTTGTTTCTTTTTGCCTCTTGCTTGGCTTAAATGTGTGTTGTATTTTTTATTTGCTTCATGCAGAGGATATTGAAACATCTCTCAGTGACTACCAGAAGTCACTATCCATTTTAGAAAGGCTTGTTGAACCAGACAGTAGACATTTAGCTGAACTGTATCCTTTTCAAGGTTTACATACTCCCTTGTCTTGGGATGGTAAGGATTACACATCGCCAGTTTATTTATTCTCCGGGTCCAGTTAAATTTACTGATAGTCACATGTGCTTGGTCTGGGCCAACCACTTTTGCGTTTTAGGGATTCCATCTTCTTATTCACTTTGTCACAGCTTTAACTGTGCAATTTAGAAATTTTCGGATATGTTTGTGTCTGGAGATTGGCTCTAAGTCCCAGGAAGCAATCCCATATTGCCAGAAGGCTATATCAGTTTGCAAGGCACGGTTGCAGCGACTCATCAATGAACTAAAGAGTTCTGGAGAATCAGCCACAACACCAGCTATTTCTGAATTAGACGAGGGTGTCCAGCAGTTGTCTAACATGCAGGCTGATAAATCTGTGACTGATAAAGAAGCAGAGATTGAAACGCTTACTGGCCTGTCTGGGGAGCTGGAAAAGAAGGTAAGTGCTGCTAGTCTCTGTGCAAGTGTTAGAATTTCATGTAAACCATCCTAAGTTAAACTGTGCATCTTTGTATTTTCAGCTTGAAGATCTACAACAGCTGGTCCTGAACCCAAAGTCCATTCTCTCAGAAATCCTGGGAATGGTAGCTGCTAAGGGAAAGGGAGGCGAGAAGAGTGTTTTTCCAACTGCCATGAACTCTTCTCAGATGGGTACTGCTACTAGCAGTGGAGGTTTTGACTCGCCAACCATTTCCACTGCTCACACAAATGGGGCTTCTGGAGTCACAGATCTTGGTGTCGTCGGAAGAGGAGTTAAGCGAGTTTTGACCAGTACAGGTTCGACTGGATCAAGCCCAGTGAAGAAACCTACTCCTGATCCCTCGTCAGACAAAGGGGATGGAAAAACCTTTTAGTGGTTCTGAATTTAAATGGTCAGTGATTTGATGATCATAGTGCAAGCTGCTAAAGATTCTAGCACTATCAAATATAACCATTCAAATATCGATGTCATGGGTCCTTGAGAGCTGCTGGATTGGTCCTACTTGGTGACTGCTGTATAGAGCAGTGTTAATGCGCTATCTGCCATGTAGGTGGCAGTAACTTTCCTATATTATTTCTGTGATATGACTTTGGAGAGCAATACTCTTTTAGCATCTTGTAAAAGCTTTGCCTATATTTCAGTTATACTAACACACTTCATTAATTTTGGGAAGAAATGGACCGTTTTAATCCATATTTGATACCCATTACCATCCATATTTGATACCCATTTTGGGAGAGGATATCTGCTCTTAAAACTTTCCTTTCGAGGCCATGGTTGCTGTCCGCAATGGATGATTGCTGGAAACCTATTGCTCCGGACTCCATAATCCTCCGTTGTGAGGAATGGAAATTATAGCAGCTCTAGTTGCGATAATTTTTGAAGTCATTTAGGGATATGGTTTGAGCCTGCAAGATTCTCTTCGTGGGTTGAACATGGTGTCTGGTCAGATGAAACAGAGCTATGTGGTTGTCATTGGTAAACCACTTTGTTGGATTAGTGGATTATGTTATACTAGAATGATGCCTCGTGGGGGTTTAGCTCTAATGTAAAAATAAATAGTCAAGTGATAATAATTAAAATCAATTTGAATTAACTTTACTAATCATAAAGTTTAAGCCTCACTAATCTAAAATCAAATGAATCAATTTCAAATAAAGATACATCATTGAAAGAAAAAAGTTAGTAAATTAGGATAACTTAATTGACCCACCATAAAAAAAAGGGACAGAAAAAAAAAATAAAGTTAAATCAATAAAAAAAATACGAAAAAAAACTGAATCAGTTCAAGTTAACTCAACTAAACCGCACCTGAATAAACCCATAGAAAGAAAAGTGGAAAAATTACCAAGCTCTAACACCAATAATTTAATGCTAAAGGATGAAAGTACAAAAAAAAAAAATAGCTTCATAAATAAAACTAATATCAATGATGAAAATGAAAACAAAAATCAATTTTTAGAAAAAGACCTAAAAAACAACGAACTTAAAAGGGAGAATAATCAAAATTAGTAATCGGGGTCATAAGATCAAGATTACCCCATAAAAAGCAGACACGAAAAAAATCAAGAAACAAAATTCTCAATCATGAATTTTTTTTTTAAATAGCAATTAAAACAACGAGAACCAAATCTGATATAAAAACTAAATTGAAAGAAAATAATTAGGGTCTAAATTGAAAATTAAAATAAATTAAGAAAATAATTTAAAAAAATAACAATCAAAAGAATAAGGATCAAAATTAGATAAAAAAAACTAAATGAAATAAAATGTTGAGGGAAACAAATTGGAAAAAAATCAAGAAAATGATAAAAAAAAAATAATAAAAAAAAAAGAGGACTAAATTTAACAAAAAATAAATAAATAAAATGAAATGCTCATGGAAAGAATAAAAAAAATAAATTTCAAAAAGTATTAAAATCAACACATATAGCAATCAAAAAAATAAAAACTAAAATTAAAATAAATATAAATTGGAGGAATAATTGAGTTTTGGTTGGACCAGTACGAAGCCCGGGGTTAGAAGAGAACAGAGGGGAGGAATTCAACCGCTGTGAATCGTTGTGAATATCATCATGACCACTACCCCATTAGTTGCGTCACCACCAAACGTTTCAGACAACATAGAGGTTGGATAATTTTTTTCGTTGTATGACGCCACATGCCCTAATTACTTATTGACTTGTTCATTACACGCGCCATCTAATTTTTTTTATATATAAATATTTTGTATTTGCTCAAAGATGTATCGTCTCTTGTTCAAGTTGATTATAACTAAAAATCCACAATGAAAATATAAATTTTCCCCTCTACATGAGCTTTAATTTTTTTGCTTTTAAAAGCAATATAATATTTTACCATGCTAAATAAAGTAAAAGATGGAAAAGCCTATGGACCTCATTATTTAAAAAATTTCCTTCAAGGATACTGAAATAATTTAACTATTTTGAAAAGGATAAAAAAACTACAATGCCCTTGAATGTCAATTTAACTTTTTTTTATTTAATTGATAAATAAATTATTTTACCATGTAAAAATATAAAAATATCGATTAAACTGATCTTTTTAGTTTTCTTTAATGATCTTCTTTTCTTTTTTTATGGAACAGCACCAACCTTAGATTGAAGTGTGATTCCATCATCACATTGCAGTTGGGAATTGTGGCTGAAAGGAGCTGATAATGTGAAATCAACTTATAGGCTGCGCCACCACAAGTAATAATGTGATGCTAGGAACCTGGTTATTAAACCCGGCGTGGCTTGGGATTCGGTGGTTGGACCGGTTCGAGTTTAATAAAAAACCGACCGGAGCAACAACCTGGCAAAACCCGGTCGACCCATGATCCAGGCGACTTGGACGAACGCAGACATGACCCGGTGTTTTTTTTTTTAAATGTAGGATTTGAAACCCATTAGTATATATACTCTATGTTCTCAAGAAAAAAAATTATGTTTTTTCAATGTGAGATAAAAAAAAACTTTTTTTGTTTAAATACTTCAATTTAAAAGCTTAACATAGTATCTTTTTAATGTGGGATAAAAAACTTTTTAAAATATTTTTTTAAACTTCATTATTTACAATATGTATAGCCTATATTTACATGGATTTTTTTTAAATTTTTTTCATATGAAATATTAAAACTTTAAATATTTTTTTTAATTTTTCCAAGTTAATCCAGCTTGACTCATGAAACCCGAGACCCGGCTTCTTGATCGGGGCAATCCTCATACCGGTTTTTATAACTATGCCGGGAATGAAGACGAGGACCATCGCTGGTAATAACTCATGATTGTGATATATTTATTTTCTAACATTTCTTTATAATTTTAGAAACACAATTTTTTTTAAAAAAAAATTCCTTTGTGTTTTTCATAAATCATTACTGAAAATGCATATATATATTCAATGTCCTCGTAGCTTTAACCGACATATACTCTTGTATTTTTCAAGATGTAGAGCATTAATGATGCTTTCCCCACATTTATTCTAGGGTAAAGTTTTATTCTCCTCACACTTTACTTTACAGGTGTATGTGAAAATGATAAAAATTATTTTTTAAATTATTTTTTATTTTAAAATATATTAGAATATTTTTTTAATTTTTTAAAATTTATTTTTAATATTAGCACATCATAACGATTAAAAACAAAAAAAATAATTAAAAATAATAAAAAACAAAAAAAAACACGATTAAACTGAACTCCCAAACACCTGGTATATATGCTTGCTTCCGTGGCGGGGGATCATCAAAAGCAAGATAATAGGGAAAGAAAGGAATTAAATTCTCTAATCTCTAGTTTGCTTATTTTATATGATATTTAGAATTATTGTAATTGAATTCAACTCCAAATATCAAATCAATTCTTTAGTTTAGAATTTTTTTAAAGTATTGATTTGAATTTTATTTGAAATTAAAATAAATTAAATGAAAAACCCTCTACAATAATTCCCTTTGAATTAACATTAAAAATAAGATTTCAAAAACACCCTTAAGAACACTATTAATTCTTCAAGAGTAATGGAACTTTCGTCCTCAGGAAGCATTCGCATGAGCAATGGTAAAATAACTAAATCGTAATTATTGTCTTCTAGCCTGAACATTTTGTGTTTCTAGAAGGTATCTTATGCCATCACAGTGGACACTTTGTTTACCTTACAGTATAAGAGAAATTAGGAAGCAGCATCGATAACATACAAGTTCTTGCGTCCAAAACAACTAAAACGTCCATGGAGGACTGCAACATGGCAACGCGCAAGCAAATTAGCAGTGATTATTCCTGCGGTGGGTGGGGCAACGATAAGGGAAAGCACTGCAAGAGCAAGTCGTCGCCGGGGTGTGTCATCCTTACCGAGGAGACAGCTGCCGAGCAACAACCACATAGAGCTTTACCAGGTTCAGCTACCAAGGCTGCAGGTATATCTGCAACTTTTGCAGTGAATTATACTAAAAGCCTATTCAAATGGTTAATTTCTTGTAAATATCTTTGTTGTTTTTTTAGATGGAAGGCATCAGCGCAGATGGTGTTGTGTTTAGGTACGTATTTTAATGACATTGCATTGTTTATCATACTTTAAATGTTAGATTATGCGTGCAATTAGTGACTCATCCAAGATTTTTATCCCCCAATTTTTGATCATTTTTTATACAAATCAATTTATTTTATGCCTTTTTCTTTTCCTGTTATCTTGGGGATATAAAATCTGCCAAGTAAAAGGTCTCCTGATGTTGCTTTCCTGTTGCAGTCACTCGGAACTCCTAAGGATGAATGCTGGGGAGAGAGCACTACGTTACAATAAAGAGTCATAATGTTGTGTTTGTGCATGAATAATGGATACCGTTGCTTGCTCCTACCATTTTCGGCCAAGCTCTGCTATATATCTTCTGATTATGGTCAATGTTGCATCGGCCAACCTGGGTTTTCTCTTATTTTCTTTTCTGAATGTATGGAGTAATTAATAAAGAATCAAACTTAACTACTCTCTAGGGTTTAATTTGTAAGGTTTTTGGATGATCTTGTCATGGGTTTTGTGCTGTGCAATCTTTTTTTTTAAAAAAAAAAAAACAAAACCAGTTGCCTTTTGAGAGGCAACAGCAAAGCATTAATGGGTGTGAGACAGAGAACTTGAAATTTAAGTGGCCATGCGAGGTTCTAGGGAAGATGAAGGTGCCCTCGCCTCGAGTTGGTGGGAGGAGGTAGCGATTGTGATATTCTCTTCTCGAAGTAAACAACAATGTGACACAAATTGTTAAAATTGTGATTTTAACACGATACAGAAAATACAAAACAAATTCAAATCGTAAAATCATAAGAAATTTTAAAATATATTAACAAAAAATAATTCTATTTAATTCAACAGTCCATTTATACTGTGAGTGTGGAAAGAAATAATCAAAATCAACATAAGAAGTAGTTAAAAGGGCAAATGCAAACTTAGTCATCCTCAATACAATTAATTAGTCATGGCCTTCATTTTGAATCTTCTCCTACTGGTTCTAGTCGCATATGCATGGTTTAGATAAAAGAAATATCCTGACTTCCACCTTTAAAAAATAATTAGAGGATTATCCTCCACTCATTGATGAACAACAATTTCTTGTTTCCTTAGATAACTGGAGTTGCATGCGTCATGGTGTTACATGTAAATATCATTAAAATTGCATATTAAGATATTTGGTAAGTGCTATAGTAAGCCCGTAACTTAACTATACAGTTTAATACAAAGGGAAAAAAGGGGTAAAAGACATAGAATTTATTTATTTATAGTCATTTATGATTATTATTTCTAACGCTTTGAAAAACTAAAGAATTCAGACCTTTCCTTTTTGTAAACTAAAACTTTAGACCTTTTCCTTTCATAAGGCATATATATGTGATAGCAGAAGTCAAACGATTGATAATGGAAAAGTTTACAAGAACACGTATGTGAGACTAAGTTTGGACTCCACACTCCACAGTATAAATAGACAGAAAAACATTCAAAATCATTCCATCAATTCAATTCAAGGGATAGAAAAACATTATAAATATACAAATTACAGGATCGGCAAAATCAACATACAATTACAGGGCAAAATCAAAAGCTGTAATTACAGGGGAATATACAATTACAGAGCAAAATCAACTATTGCAGTTTTACATTTTGAAGGCAAAATCAACTTACGGTGAAGAAGAGTCGTTGATAATGAAGGCTGAACAGCTGCCAGTTAAGAGGAGCGATGTCGTCTGCTGCTATTGATGAAGAGGAAGCCGTCAGCTGTTGATGATGGGAAAGAAAAGAGATCGTTGCCGGCGTGCCGCTGTTGATGAAGATTGAAGAGGAAGCCGTGAGCTGTTGAGGAGATCAGTAATGAAAAGGAAGCCGCGACTGTGAGCACTGATGACTGGAGTGATGACTAGAGTGAGGAAAGAGAAGGAGTGAAAACTGGACCGTGACTGTGACCGTGATCGTCGCCGCTTTTGTGGTTACCGGTTGGTTAATTAGAGAAGGGGATTAGGGATTTGTTCGGTGAAAAGGAGGAGATGGACTGATTTGTTCTGCGCTTTTGTGACTGGAGTGAAGAGTGAAGACTTTGTCATGTAGCGTGACTGTGCATTTGCACAGCCAATAGGCGCCGGACAGCTGGAGCATGGGTGGGGGAACATTTTGCTTCAGTGCATGAGTTTTGGTGAAATCACGAAATCGGTCATGAAATCGTGATTTTTCACGATTTCATCTATTTTCGATTTTTTCAAACGATTCAGCACGCAAAGCATGTTTTGACTCGTAAAATTATATGATTTTACAAGTCAAAACACGATTTTAACAACCTTGATGTGACCCACCTACCTTATATAGCCCAAGAGCATAATAGCCTGACCTAGGCAAATATTTGGCTTGGATCTTGCTGTCCTTGAGCGCGAGGGGACTAGAAAACACAAAGAACACGAACAATTGTGTGTCCATAACGAAGCAGCTTGTTATTAAAAATAAATTTTTTAAAAAATAATAATATTTTGTTGAATTTTCGAGCAATTTTTTCATAAAAAAACAATATTTATCACTGATACAAACACCTCTCAGCCCGGCAAGTGAGGTCTAACTGTTTGTTTTCTTTCTTTGCATAGCCACTATTTCTCCCATTACCATAACCATCACCGTCACTGTCGCTTTAAGTCTAAAGTTTTTTTAATTATTTGATCATTATCACACAACTCACTAATCACATCCTCTTCTTCTTCTTTTTTCTTTCATTCAATTTCAAAGTCTTCCTTGTGGATAGTGGATACCCTCCTTCCATCCTTTTCTTCCCTTTCCTGGACTGTATAATTCCCTGTTTATGATTGAAATCACATCCTCTTCTCTCTTTTTTTCCATTCAATTTCAATACAAGCTCTGATTCATGCCTTGCATCTCAGTCGGGCAGACATTGTTATGGTGTTGTAGCCTACTAATTGGTGAACCATCTAAGAGGGGCTTGTCTTGTGTCTTCTATACTTTTCGTCCACTTTCAACACTTTTGATTAGGATATTATTAGCCTCAAAAAAGAGAAAAATAAAGACCCAAATGATTATCAAATCCAATTATTATATCATCTTTCTCTTGCTTTGCTGCGAACAACTTTGGTAGGATAATCGTTTTTTATTTGATTCGGTTTTTATCTATAAAAACAAATAATTATAAATTAAAATCGGTTTCAACCGATCGATTTCGGTTCACTTATTTTATATTACAAACTGAAACTCAACCAACCGGTTACGATTTGATTTGGTTGTTTTATATTAAAAACAAAAATTATATTGTTTTTTGGGTTTTTTTTTGGACTTTCTGATAGATTGGTTTCGGTTCGGTTGAGGTTTTCGGTTTCAGGCTTATGAAACCAAAACTGAATCCGAACCGAATATTTTTTTAAATATTCTAATCAGTTTAATTTGTTTTTTTTTCATGGTTTGGTTTTTTTTTGTTTTTTTGGTTTAATCGGTTTGTCGATTTTTTTGTTTACCCCTATCCATGAGATATCTTTTAAGAATTGTTTATGTCTTCGTAGCGGTTTTTTTAAAAAATATTTTTTATTTTAAAATATATTAAAATAATATTTTTTTATTTTTAATATTAACACACCAAGATAATCTGAATACACCAAAAAAAAATTGAAACAAGAAAAAAATAAAACAAAAATGCTTTTGAAACGCAAAAACAGACGAACTCTAAATATAAAGATAATGTGAAATTTATGTAAAAAAAATAATTAAAAAAAATAAGGATCAAATTTAATAAAAACAAATTTAATGAGATAAAATATTTAGGGACATGAGAGAAAAAAAAGGAGGGAAAGTCAATCGTTGAGAATTGTCATGAATATCACCACGACCACCACCTTATCAATTGCGTCACCACCATACATTTTAGACGACATAGAGGTTGAATGTTTTTTTGCCACCGTATGTATGATGCCACATGCCTCCAACTACTTGCTGGAACATTCATTGCACGCGCTAATTATTTTTTTATTAATATTTTATATTTGTTAAAAGAATGGATTGCCTCTCATTCAAGTTGATTATAACTGAAAAACCATGATGAAAATACAAATTTATCTCCTTCACAATTTTAAATTTTTTATCTTTAAGAGCAATATAATTATTTTATTGTGTCAAATAAAATAAAAAACCAAAAAACCTTTGAACCGCATCTTTAAAAAAGTTGCCTTCAAGAATACTCAAGTAATTCAACTATTTTGAAAAGGATAAAAGAACTACAATACCCTTGTATGTTAATTTATCTTTTTTAATTTAATTGATAAATAAATTATTTTATCATTAAAAAAATTAAAAAGTCGATTCTACTCTAAGAAAATACAATTTTGCACCATAAGTCTGACATCTTTGGGTGTTATGATGAAGGACAAAAACAGTAAAAAACTAATATTCTTTTTAGTTTTCTTGAATGATCTTCTTTTCTTTTTTATGGAAGCAGCAACCTTAGATGGAAGTGTGATTCCATCATCACGTTGCAGTTGGGAATTGTGGCTGAAAGGAGCTGATAATGTGAAGTCAAGCTATGGGCAGGGCCACAAGTAATAAGTGATGCTAGGAATGAAGATGCATGAGGACCATCGCTGGTAATAACTCATGATTATGATATTTTATTTATTTATTTTCTAACATTTCTTTTTAATTTTAGAAACACAAATTCCTTTGTGATTTTCATAAATCATTACTGAAAATGCATATATATATATATTCAAAGTCCTCATAGCTTTAACCGGCATATACTCTTGTATTTTTCAAGATGTAGAGCATTAATGATGCTTTCCCCGCATTTATTCTTGGGTAAAGTTTTATTCTATTCGGGTATTTGAGATAGATTTTTTTTTAAAGTATTTTTTATTTAAAAATGTATTAAAATATTATTATTTTATTATTTTTAAAATTTTATTTATAATATTAATATATCAAAACGATGAAAAAAACAAAAAAAATTTAAAACAAAAAAAAATTAATTTTTTTTAAAACACGATTCAACAATACTCTCAAATATCTCCTAGGCATACTTGCTTTCGTGGCGGGGATCATCAAAAGCAAGATATGTGGGAAAGAAAAGAATTAAATTCTCTAGGCTATTTAGAATTACTGGAATTGAATTCAATTCCAAATATCAAATCAGTTTTAAAGTTCAGAATCTTTTGATTTAAATTGCTAAAAATAACCAAACATTAAAAATAAAATTTCAAAAACACCCTTAAGAACACTATTAATTCTTCAAGAGTAATGGAACTTTCGTCCTCAGGAAGCAATGGTAAAATAACTAAATCGTAATTATTGTCTTCTAGCCTGAACATTTTGTGTTTCTAGAAGGTATCTTATGCCATCACAGTGCACACTTCGTTCACCTTACAGTATAAGAGAAAGGAAGCAGCCATCGATAACATACAAGTTCTTGCGTACGTCCACAACAACTAAAACCATGTGCTACAAAGTAACGTGCAAGCAATGCAATAAATATTCCTGGGGTGGGTGTGGCAACCACCTCACCGCCGTGTATGCGGGCATAGAGAAGGGAAAGCACTGCACGTGCAAGCCATGGCCGGGGGTTGTCATCCTTACGGAGGAGACAGCTGCCGAGCAACAACCATATAGAGCTTTATCAGCTAATTCAGCTACCAAGGCGGCTGCAGGTATATCTGCAACTTTTGCAGTGAATTATACTAGAAGCCTATTCAAATGGTTAATTTCTTGTAAATATCTTGGTTGTAATTATTTTTTAGATGCAAGGCATCATCGCAGATGGTGGCGTGTCTAGGTCAGTATTTTAATGACATTAATTGCGTTGCTTATCATACTAGATATGTTGGATTATGCGTGCAATTAGTGACTCATCCAAGATTTTAATCCCCCATTTTTTTAATGGTGGCACGCATGAATTCTGTATTATCTATAAATTTTATTGTCAGCAATAGCTTTGCAGCTAATGGGATTTCATGATCTTTGTATCAGATTCAAGGTATCAAGTAGATAATGTTAAGAGCTATACATATGGTTAGGTCTCATATAATTTTCTCATTTATATTTAAGTATTCTTGCATCATGTTATACGTATCTAAAATTGCATGCATCGTCTCCATGTATTGATTACTGTGATTGATTTTTTATATATATAATCAGTTCATTATTGTAGTAGTTGAAACTGAAATCATCATCAATGGTGGTTACCGAACATGGAATCTTGGCTTTACATTCAATTATTAACGGGACATGATGTGATATAAAAAAAGAAGGAAAAAGGTTTAATCTTTTGATTATTTTTTATACAGATCAATTTATTTTATGCCTTTTCTTTTCCTGTTATCTTGGGGATATAAAATCTGCCAAGTAAAAGGTCTCCTGATGCAGCTTTCCTGTTGCAGTCACTCGGAACTCCTAAAGATGAATGCCTGGGGGCTGGGGAGAGAGTACTACGTTACAATAAAGAGTCATGTTGTGTTTGTGCATGAATAATGGATACCGTTGCTTGCTTGTACCATTTTCGTCCAAGCTCTGCTATATATCTTCTGATTATGGTCATTGTTGCATCGGCCAACCTGGGTTTTCTCTTATTTTCTTATCTGAATGTATGGAATAATTAATAAAGAATCAAACTTAACTACTCTCTAGGGTTTTGTGAGGTTTTTGGATGATTTTGTCATGGGTTTTGTGCTGTGCAATCTTTTAAAAAACGAAAAACAAAACCAGTTGCCTTTTGAGAGGCAACAGCAAAGCATTAATGGGTGTGAGACCGAGAACTACAAATTTAAGTGGCCATGCGAGGTTCTAGGGAAGATGAAGGTGCCCTCGCCTCGAGTTGGTGGGAGGAGGTAGCGCTTGTGATATTCTCATTTCTCGAAGTAAACAACAATGTGACCCACCTACCTTATATAGCCCAAGAGCATAATAGCCTGACCTAGGCAAATATTTGGCTTGGATCTTGCTGTCCTTGAGCGCAAGAGGACTAGAAAACACGAAGAACACGAACAATTGTGTGTCCATAACGAAGCAGCTTGCTATCATTCTGTTGTGTATTTTGTCTAATGATTAGTCATCAAAGCATGTGAATGTAAGAAACAAAGGGCTCCATATGTCCACTTTCACAAAACAATTATCCATTTTAGCCCTTGCCTTTCAAAATCCATTCAGCTGCCAGTTTATTTATTTCCATAGCCACTATTTCTGCCATCATCATCACCACCATGATTGTCCTTTTATGTCTAAAGTTTTTTAATTATTTGATCATTACCACACTACTCACTAATCACATCCTCTTCTTCTTTTTTCTTCCTTTCTTTCAATTTCAATGTCTTCCTTGTGGACAGTGGATACCCTCCTGGCCTCCTTCCATCTTTTCCCTCCCTTTCCTGGACTGTATTCTTCCCTGTTTATGATTGAAATCACATCCTCCTTTTTTTTCTTTCATTCAATTTCAATATATAATTTATATATTTTTTTTAAATTAAAAATACTTTAAAAAATAACTATAATTAAACTCAGACTCGAGACTCTTAATGTCAACTTAAACCCTCCCACTTCTAGTTCTTAAAGAATAAAAGTCAACTGCTAAATTTGGTCAACTGTGAAACTTGGTCAGAGTTTCAACCAAATGCCAACACTTGTCCTTCTTAAGTTCATAAAGGTTCATTTTAAATCCAAAATATTAAGAACTTAATGATGTTTAATGAGACCAAAAATTAGTAACCACGTGAGCCTCGTTGTTGTGGTCAAAGCCACAAATGTGAAATGTGACTCTTAGACAGTTCAAATTTAGCTACTGCAACCAGCAGAAACATTTGTGCTTCTTACTGCCATATCAGTCATTAATATTACTGCCAAATTTAGCTAATTCAAAGCTGCATACTTCTATAAAAAAAAATTAAAAAACTTAAATCGAATCTCACCGGAGTTTTAACTCGAGCAATTTAATATAAAACCCGATTCAAATTAACTATTAGCTTGACCGGTTATTAAATTGACCAACCAAGCTGATTAGGATGAAAGGGGTGTTTGGAGAGCGTTTCATCTAGAGTTTCTTACAAATTTTAATTTTAATTTTGTTTTTTCTAAATTAATTTTTTTAATATTTTTAGATTGCTTTAGCGTACTGATATTTTAAATATATTTTAAAATAAAAAATATTTTAAAAACCACAGTTACCGCTGTGTCAGACACCCGGGACATCGCTAGTATTAGCTGTTGATTGATGAGCACATTTATGGTATCACCATTCTCAGTCAAGTCATCAATATGGTCATAAATTAATGAAGGTAGGGGGAGACGGCAGATATGATGCCCTAAATGAAAGTGAGCGCCATGTTTTCAGACCTGGATTTCAAGAAGTGGAGAACCATTACTATCAACAAGCTAAGAAATTCAAGAAAATCAGCCAAAATTGAAATTGTGGAGTTGTTTGCTTCTCTTTTCATGTGGGTCATCGTCTCCATGTGACCATTTATTCCTGCATAAAATCACAGGATGTATCTTTATGGACCCCCATTTATTAATTTAATCTTGGACGGCATATATTTCAAAATCCCCCCCTCTCGATCGTCCCTATCGGGTTAAGCTCTGATTCATGCCTTGCATCTCAGCCGGGCAGCCATTGTTATGGTGCTGTAACCTCCTAATTAGTGGCCCATCTAGGAGGGGCTTGTCTTGTGTCTTCTATACTTTTCGTCTTCTTTCAACACTTTTGATTAGGATATTATTAGCCTCCAAAAGGAGAAAAATAAAGGACCCAAATGATTATCAAATCCAATTATTATATCATCTTCCTCTTGCTTTCCTGTGAACAACTGTTAAGCCCGTGAGTCATCGTTCTTTAGACTGAAATCATTGTTTTCTAAAGTTTTTTATTTTTAAAAATATTTTTTAAATTTTATTTTTAATATTAGTATATTAAAACGATTTAAATACATTAAATAATTAATTTAAAATAAAAAAATAATTAATTTTTCTTAAAAATACTTCTTTTAATAATGTAAGGAATTCTAGATAATAATGTAAGGAATAAGGTCACTTATCATTCAAACTAACACCTCCTCCTCGAACACTTCAATAATATTATAATTAAGATGCTTTGAATTTGAGTTAATAATTAAAAATTGCTCCTTTAATTCTCATTTTAAATACCCACCTAACATCTGATTAAACAATTAGAGGTGGGCGCGTATTGATCAAATTTCTAGACATAGCATGTGACTATTGACACAATTCAAGTAAAAGGAAATAAAATTTTAAAAATAAAAAAAATTATTTGATACATTTCCTAACAAAATAAAACAATTCATATTTTTAAATACTTTCTCAGGGTGTTTGATAATGTTGTATAGTATTTTTATAAAAGTGATTTTTAATTAAAAATATATTAATATGTTCTTGATGTTAAGATATTAAAATCATCTAAAAATATATTAAATAAATATTATTTTAAATAAAAAGCATTTTTTCAAAGAAAGTTACATGGATTGCTCCATGAAGGATTAATGAATAAATATAAACAAATATACCATAATTTACGCAAAAAAGCCCCAGTTGGCAAGCAATGGCAATGGATGATGGTGATGGTCTTTTTAAAGTGTACGAAAGAAAATTCTTCCAAAAGACTTCCTTTATACTCCAGCAGGAGGAGTTTTGAGTTGGAGTGGTTAAGATTCTGATCTCATTCAAAGATGAAAAAGCAAAAGAAATTTCGATTAAAAAAAAGAATGATGGTGTTACTGGAAAAACCCTTCATGGACTTCATTTGTCCGTTTTGAGCTGTTGGATTCCCAATCTCTCTTTCCTTGCTTTGCCACTCTGTTGTCACACTATTAGTTTAGCCCTAAACATAAACTTACAAGAGACATACAGACATTCTGTCCTATCATTCATTCTCACACTTCCATGCCAAAAACCTTCAAACACTCCTTCCCTCTCTTCTCATGGATCTAGCTTAGTTTTTGAGAAATTTCCGTCTCACAAGAAGCAGCAGGTTTTCTTGAAAACTAAAATGGCGGCTGAGAAGCCTAGCTCTAAAGGACAAGCATGGTTAGTTGATTAGCAATGCACAAATTAGTCTTTTCTTGCCCATGTTTCAAACAAAGACTGAATGACAATTTCTCCAATGCTTTTTCTTTTCTTTTCTTTCTTGCAGGTTTTGCACAACTGGGCTGCCAAGTGACATTGTGATTGAAGTAGGAGATATGACCTTTCACCTCCACAAGGTAAAGCATGGCCCTTCTGGTTATATTCCATGTTCAAGTCATTTTCTTTCTTTCTTGCTTACTAGTGGCTCTGTGTTCTCTGTCTGGTGGTTTAGTTTCCTCTGATGTCAAAAAGCAGAAAGCTTCATCAACTAATAACAGAGCAAGAAACCCAAAGGAATGACCAACAAGAACCAGAAGAAGAAAGAGATGAAATTGAAGAAATTCTTTGTCAGATTTCTCTCCTTGATTTCCCAGGCGGCTCTGAAACGTTTGAGATGGCTGCCAAGTTTTGCTACGGCGTAAAGGTAGACTTAAACTCATCTATCATCGCTCCTCTTCGCTGTGCTGGAGAGTTTCTTGAAATGACGGAAGAATATTCAGAAGATAATTTAATTTCCAAGACAGAGAGGTTTTTCTCTCATTCTGTACTCAAAAGTCTCAAGGAATCAATTAAGGCCTTAAAATCTTGCGAGCGGGTAATGGCACTGGCGGAAAGTTTAGGCATCACAGAGAGATGCATTGATTCCATTATTTCCAGAGCATCCTCTGCCGATCCAGCCTTATTTGGCTGGCCGGTTAGCGAAGCAGCAAATGAGAATATCAAAGCCAGTTCCAATCAGGCCCTGTGGAATGGGATTGAATCCGCGGTACGTAGAAAAGGAGGTGGTGCTAGAAGCAATAATGCGGATTCTTGGTTTGAAGATTTGGCACTTTTGAGCATGCCATTGTTTAAGCGATTGATTTTGGCTATGAAAGTGCGAGATCTGAATCCGGAGATTTTAGAGAGTTGTTTAATGTACTATGCCAAGAAGCACATTCCGGGCATATCAAGATTAAGTAGGAAGCCATCTTCTTCATCATCTTCAATTGCTTCAGAGGGTGGGCAAAGGGAAGTGTTGGAGACTACTGTTTCCAATCTTCCATTGCACAGAAGTTCTAGATCTTCCACAGCTACAAGGTTCTTATTTGGTTTGCTAAGAACTGCTAACATACTAAATGCAGCTGAAGAGTGTCGGTCCACTTTGGAGAAGAAAATCGGGTTGCAACTGGAGCAAGCTACACTAGATGATTTGTTGATTCCTAGCTATTCATATTTGAATGAGACATTATATGATGTGGATTGCTTGGAGAGAATTTTAGGCCACTTCTTGGATGGACTTCAAGAAGAGAGAAATGTAGGTGAGATTGAAGCCGGCGAGGATGGTGGAGATAGCAATGTGAGATCACCCACTTTAATGCTTGTTGGTAAACTAATTGATGGCTATCTTGCTGAGATTGCATCAGATGCAAATTTAAAGCCTGATAGATTCCATAATCTTGCAATTTCACTACCGGAGCAAGCTAGACTCTTTGATGATGGCCTTTACCGAGCTGTAGATGTCTATCTCAAGGTAACAAATTCCCCATTATATTATTTATATATTTAATTGTGCAATGAGATATTACAACCAGGAATACAGTTTTGCAAATCATAGGCAGATGAAGTTGTTATGATGTCACTATCCCTGAGATTTAGTACAACGTTAATGCTAATTACAAAATCCTATAGAGAAAAATTGCAGTATATAGTCAAGTTGTTTTGTTGGTACAATCCAAGACTCAATATTCTGTTATAATAATTACTGTAAGGAAATTTATGCTTCCCAGCAATGAAGTCTTGTTTTTTTTTATTCTCGAAGGCCCATCCATGGATATCAGAGGCAGAGCGGGAGAAGATATGTGGAGTAATGGATTGTCAAAAGCTCACATTAGAAGCGTGCACTCACGCAGCACAAAATGAGCGGCTGCCATTGCGTGCGGTGGTTCAAGTTTTGTTTTTCGAGCAGTTACAGCTGCGCCACGCAATTGCAGGGACATTGATTGCGGCTGAAGCTGATCCTGCAAGGCCATCCATGCTAAGACGAAGGGAGGAAGAGGCAGAGGCAGAAGCAGGGGCAGAGGCAGAAGCAGGGGCAATGCAGGAGGGTACCAGTAACACTTGGAGGGCAGCAGTGAGGGAAAATCAAGTGCTGAGACTAGACATGGACAGCATGAGGACTAGGGTGCATCAGCTTGAACGAGAATGTTCAACTATGAAAAAGGTGATTGATAAGATTGATAAGGAGGGTCCGCGTGGTAACAATGGAGGGTGGAGAGAGTCCCTGACAAGGAGGTTTGGGTGCAAGTTCAAGACCCAAGTTTGTGATTCTCATGAACAAACGGTTGTAAATGCTAGGAAGGGAAGGCAGCAGCAGCAGCATCAACATCAACAATAGATGATTCAGCATGGGAGCATGGGAGGTCTCGTTATTAGTATTCATTTAATCCAAATCACATTGTGCATTGGTTGTCCATAATTTATTATGTTTAGTCCATGCAAGTTGCTTCCACTTGTGGTCTTAAAGGATGGGGGAATAAAAGTACGATTTTTTCTCAAGGGTGATACTGTTCTAGCTCCAATGATTTTGTTGATTGTCCAGATTGGCACATCTTCTAAGGTAATGCCTTCTGGGCATCACAGAGCATGAGGGACAGAGTAAATTGCAGGTTCTTTCTATAAAGCTGTGTGTAATCTGAACTCTGTGGTCAGTGGTCACTCCCAACAGAAGCTAAGGGACCCAGTTTATGTGCAGTCGTAGATCATTAAAAGCATCAAAAATCATCTCCTTGTCTGTCCCTTTTCTATCATAGACTGTTCTTGTTTTGAACTGGAAGTCAAGGTGAAGATGACACAAAAACTTGTAGTGTTCGAATTTCCTTGGATTCATGATGATGACCGAAGTTTAGAGCAATGTGGACTGTGGATTGCTTTCTGTCCAAGAATCATTTTGCTCACCACTTCATTCAAAAGGAAAAATTGAAAACGAAATATGGTACGGACCCCTTTCACATAGGGTCCCACGGGCCTTGCCTATCTTCTTTCGCCTTCTCCTATGGGCGATTAAAGTGTCTCATCTTTTTTCTTCTTCTTTTTTTACAGTACAATTGCTAAGAATTCTATTTTGCCTTTGCAGCTTCTTTTTTTTTTTTTTTATCAGATTCTTGAGTTAAATAATACGATAGCTAGTGAGATGTTTGGATTATAATAAATTATGCGCAGATGTGTTTATAGGATATGGTAGTAGTTGTTTTATAAAATATTTATTATTTTAAAAATTATTAAAAAATATTTTTTTTATTTTTTTAAATTTATTTTTGATATTAATACATTAAAACAATTTAAAAAATTAAATAAATAATAATAATTTAAATTTTCACCAACATATTTTAGACTGCAATCCCATTTAGATTAGCAGCTTATCATTCGACATATGAAATTTCTTATAATATAAATTTACTTATAAGAAATCATGTTTATTCTCTTCCATTTAGGTTAATCATGGTCCACGTAATTGTTTAGGCAAATAAATGTTATAAAACCTACCTCATTATTTGAATTTTTAAAAAGATTTATAGTCCTTAATTTTGTTTTTAAATAAATGCAATTCATAATGAACAACTTTTTTTGGGGGACATCCTAAAATAAAAACATGGACAAACGATTTAGGACAAAAGGGAGTATCATTTTTGTAATAAATGATGAATTTGAACATCTAAAATGTTCAAATTCATCATGCTTCCAAGGACTTTCTCCACTCAACATTTATTCAATGAACTAATCTAATTTCTTATTTAAATCAATTTTATAAAATTAAAATTTAAGCTTAAAAATAAATTATATAGCCATCTTAAAAAAAAAAAATTACCCTAACTATCCTATAGTTTAGTTGTTCTTAGACTCGCTAAGAATATAAACTATAATTTTTTAAAATACAAAAAATAAGTATAAAAATAATTAAATTATAGGATGCTTTTTCTATTTAAAAAATAAAGTCTAAACTTCAAATCTATAAATAAATCATAAAAATTCTTCCATGAATCACAAGATAAAGTACATACATTTCATTAAAAATAAAAATTATTACTCTATTGAATACTTATAAAAATAAGTTAAAAAATCAAATCAAAGATTGGTTAGGTGATGAGGAGAGTGAACGCATCACCAGCGTATATATCCACTCGACTTTCATCTCGAATAAAAATTCAATTCTAACCCTTTTTATATTTTCTTTGAAATTGAATTTTCAATATATTCTAAATATCATAAATCCAAGTGTAAATATTTAGTCAAACTTATTTTCAAAAAACAATTATAGCATTAACAAGTCTCTTACTAATTGATATATAAAAGTAGTGTTTCATGATAATACTTGTCGATACACGACGTCACTTTAAAACCAAGTTATTACAATACTAGTTTAAATATAATATCTATATAAAAAAATAAGAAATTACAAAGATTTACAACCTGTTTTGGAATTAACTATCAATTTAAATCTTAAGAAGTAGAACATAAGGAAATGATCAATGACATTAAATTTCATATATGATTTTTTATCTTAATATTTACTTTACTATACTTTATTCAACATAAATTATTCTAATTATTGAATTCTGCTTTTAGATAATTATTTTAATGACAGATTATTCTACAAAAATTCTGGTTTTAACAATATAAATGGATGAACTTTGGGTGAACAAATAAAGGAGATGTTTGTGTGTTTGAGCATATGTAATAAGCCAGGTACAAAATTTTGTCCTTGTAGTCATTTTTCTCTTCTCCACATTCTTTTCCTTGGCACCTTAATTAGTTTTTTCTTTTCAAACCATTAATAATTTTAATTTATAATGAAAATTTTTTATTGTTTATTCTGATTTTTTTTTGAAAAAGCAGACTATGTATTGTCTATTTTAGTAATTTTTTATTTTAGCAAATAACATGTTGTTCATTGCGGTAGATAAATTGTCTTTTATTAGAGAAATTCTTGATAATCTATGATGAGTATAAAATTAAGATTTAATTTTTTAGACTTCAAGAATTATTTTCAACTTGTTTTCATAAAAAAAAAACCCTAAAAAATACAATAAAAATCTCAATAAATATTTCCAACCATAAAACACTTTCTAATTAGTTTATAAATCCAAATAAACCTAATCAAATCAAAATTCATTATTCCTAATCTATTTTTTGTAGGATTTAAAAAAAAAACAAACTTTCATTGAACTTTCATTTTTAAAACAAACATGTGAACACTAAGCTTAATCTTTTTTATGGTTGAAATATGATTGATCAAATACTCTTTTCTCTCTATTTTTTTAGCGACTTTATCTTCTTTTTTTTTTTTTGTTAATATCCAGAGATTAAAAATATAACAAAAATAAAGTTTTGAACTGAAATGTAAAAACTTAAAACAACATGTAAGAAATAATGTATCATTTACAATTTTAGGGATTAAATTGAAGTTTTAATACCTTTTAAAAAACAAATTTTTTTCTTTAAATTTTTTGTAACAATAACTTAAAATTCTATTTTATAAAAGCGAACTTTAAGTTAAAGTCAAAATATTCTATTACATAATAAATATTCAAAGAACATGTAAATAAAAACAAATTCCAACATTTAAAATCATTTCAACATAACTTGAAAAGATAAAATTAAAAATAAATGAAGTTTAATTGTCGAAGATTTCAGAAAACTAAAAGGAAAAAACTAACAATGAATAATGGAGGGGGAAAAAATATGGGAGAATGAAAAGTATTTCTACAATAAAACACCATCCTCTTTTATGTATTTACATGGTCAAGTTTGCTTTATCATTTATCTCTTTTTATTTTATATTATGTAATATTTATGGATTATTTTATTTTTTAATCTATTTAAAAAAGAACTTTAAATAATTTATTTAGATATTAACTCTAAATTTTAAAATTCGAGCTCGAAAAAAAAAACGTTACCAGCGACACCAGAGTGGTCTCCAAATTCCAAGTAGCTACAGAAACAAAAATGGGCCTTGACCCAATTCACAAACTGGGCTTAACTCCTAAGAAGTAAGAACATTTCACTTTCGCCACCTCGTCTACCATGCGTCATTCTCCGAAACAGAAGCCAGTTCCCAAGCCACGTGGGATAAACAACAGCGTTCTCCGGCTACGCAGGTAATTCCAAGAGTCAGCCAACATGACAGACGCAGTTGGAGGAGATCCGAAATTTCACTGACTGACTCAAAGGGGGGAAGTTTCCAAACTTATCGAGTTGATTTCCCTCGAAACAAGGGCCCCCCACCTTGTCAAACCACAAAATTTGCATCGGTGTCATTGGAATAGATCCATTGAAGAGACCAGCTCATAAAAAAGGTCCTTGTCTTTCATATCCTCTTTGCCACCACCACCACTACTGTTTGCGTCTATTGTCTGTTTGTTCTTTAATATCGTATCTGTATTTCACATTGTGGGCCCTTTTGTTCTCTGATTTTAGATCTTGAAGGAGAGAGGAGAAAAGAAAAATGGGGAGGATGGAGTTTTTGAAGATGAAGACTGATGATGAAGTCAGCGCTAATTTAATTGAGTCCGATGTCAATGAGCTCAAGGTTGCTGCTAAGAAACTCATCAAGGATGCCGCTAAGCTTGGTGGCTTGGGGTTTGGTACCTCTTTTCTCAAATGGGTTGCCTCCTTTGCTGCTATGTGAGTCTTTTTTTTTTTTTTTGCTTAATTTTGTAAAGTTCATTTCTTGATACAATATACAATATACAATATACTTTTGTTGAATTTCTGCTCTGAAATCTGAGAACACAGGTAATATAAACTAAGGATCGCATATACTCTGATTGTTTCATGTCTAGTTTCTTTGGGAATTCATTTTGCTCGTCATAAACTGGGCTTTGATCCTGGAGTTCAACAGTGAACAAGTAAATGACCGTGCCTGATACGTCTTATCTGCAATCTATATGAATCTGAACCCCATCTATTCCCATTGCGAGTGTTGAATTCTTTCTGTAAATAATTAACTTATTATTAGATGTTCTGTGCAGTTATTTGTTGATATTGGACCGGACAAACTGGAGATCCAACATGCTGACTTCACTTTTAGTCCCTTACATTTTCTTTAGTCTTCCTTCTGTACTATTTAACTTCTTCAGGTGATAATCTTCTGTGATATTTAACCTTTTCACTTCGATTTATTTTGGTTTTATCTTCTACTGAGCTTGATTCTATGCATGTCCAAATTATTCAGAGGGGAAGTTGGAAGGTGGATTGCTTTTGTTGCAGTGGTTCTCAGGCTCTTCTTCCCACGACATTTTCCAGGTTCAGGCCCAAATTGGTTTCCTATTGATCTTAGTTTTTAGCAGAATGCATTGCTTGCTTGTGTAGCCTTGCCATTCTTTTTTCTGCACCAGCCACCATGTTTGACAGGTAGCAAAGTTATTGAGAAAGAGAACCTAAGTTTTCCGGATTACTTGAAACATTTTTAGAATTGTATTTCCCAGGTGCCAAAATTGATCGGCACATCTGAGGCTAGGCTGTTTATTCTATTCAACATTTCCTGAGGTTGACTGAATTCTTGTGTGAGTTAAATTATCTAATCAACACACTTCAAACTGTAATTTTGCTATTTTTCCCAGTCAATGTGAAATTGCAAAGGCTAAGGATAGTTTGCAGTTCCCCGATACAGCCTGTGAACCCCTAGCTCCATCCATGCTCTCTCCCTCTCACCCCCACCCACCCGTACGCTTGCTGAGAGAAGAAACAATCTTGTAAACATTATCTTTAAATTCATATTCCCATTTGAAGACTATGATGGTTCTTTCACTCTTTGGATCAACTACTAACTAATATAATAAAAGTGGAGGTTCGCCATTTCTTTTTCCGCAATTTGATTTCTTATTGCTATATGTTGATCTGTTAGATTAGAGATGGAAAATTCGATTTGGTGGTCTAACCGATATTTGTTTTGTCATTGAAATTGTGCCATATTCTCCCCCAAATACGTGGATTCCACAATAGATTTTCATTCTTGTCTCAGTATACTTCTAAGTTATGACATGTAGAAGTAAGCTGTCAGATATTTCAATATGTGAGACAGCTGTTCATGTGTGAAAACTTGCTGTATCATTCTAAATTATATTTCTTGTAAATCTCTCTATTTACCACTGCTGATACTCTGCAACAAAATACGTGATGCTTCATGACTATAATAACTATGTACCTACTGCCTGCACTGTTTGTAAGAAATGCATGCACTTTGTTGACTGTAACTATATCTTTGCTATTGTCCATTGATGTAATACTTTCTGATCATTGCCATGTACAGATTGGCTGGAGATGCCAGGATCAATAATTCTTCTTCTGGTTGTGGCTCCAAATTTCTTTGCACACACCTTGAAGGGGAGCGTGGTTGGTGTCTTCATATGCCTTATCATTGCTTGTTACCTATTGCAAGAGCACATCCGGGCATCTGGTGGATTCAGAAATTCGTTTACACAGCCCCATGGAATATCAAACACTGTTGGGATTATCCTTCTGATAGTTTATCCTGTGTGGGCACTAGTGCTTCACTTCTTGTAGGCACATTAGCCTGCAGATTGGAGCAGTGAAACTGTGACTACACTGCAAATTAAAACATTCATGCTGTGTTTAATTTATATTTTAGATATCAAATAATACTATGATTTGGTATGCATCGACAGTCGGTTGTTCATAAATTCTATTGAACTGTGCATCTGTTTGCAATAAAAGAACTTTTGTATACAGTTGATGTAAAAGAACTGTTGATTGTTCACTATTTGTCAAGAGACTGATCAATGGATGTTGGAAGCCTCCGTTCTCCCTCCTAAGTTATATTTCCAATGCAATTTTACTCATTTTAAACCTGGATTTGATTAAAATTTGAAATCAAAGAAAAAAACAATTGAGTTTGTGGCAATTTCATAATCATCATTATAGTTATAAAACTTAGTCATCATTATAGTTATAAAACTCAACTAATGAGTTAACTTGGAAATGAAGTAAGGTTACTTAGGTTAGTTTGCACTTTACACTGGTCAATCTTAGAGTCAACCCTAACTTTTGACTTGGTTTTCAGGCTGGATCGACACAAGTCTAGTTGATCATAGTAGTTGTTTTCATTCATATCTAGGTATTACAGGCGCATTCAGAGTTTGAATCATGAGTGCCCAAATTTACAAGCTCAGATTCTTTTATATTGGGCCAGAGTTTGCAAGACATTTTTAGGAGGGGTAAAGGAATCGAACTAATTCTGGATCCTTGAGCCCTAATTCTATATAAAATGTTTTATGTAAGCTATTTTTAGACACCCCTTTAATTCAATTTATCTTTCAATTTCTTATTTCTTTCTTTACGTATTTTTTTTTTAATTCTATCCCTAATTATCTAACCATTGATTGTAAGTTGAACTCTTAGGGTTCTATTTATAGAAAAAAAAAGTTTAATAAACTATAAACCATTTAATATAAATAAAACATATATGATATATCACAATTTTTATTGGTAATTTTATTATATATCAAAAAATCAATAATAAAATTTAATAAAACACTATCCAAATACTTTAAATATTTATAAATACAATATAGTAATAAATTATCAAATATTATTTTTTATCTTTATAAAATTAAACAACTTCACAACTAACATCACAACACTGCATTAAATAACTGTTTAGAAGTGTTATAAACTGTTTTTTAAAGTGTTTTTTTGTTAGAAAATATATTAAAATAATATTTTTTTTAAGATTTATTTTTAATATTAATATATCAAAACATTCAAAAACATATAAAATTATTAATTTAAAACTAAAAATATATAAAAAATCAAAATTGTTGAGAAACATAGTAAAACCACAGTCCTAAACTTCCCAAGTAAAAAACAAAAAAAAAACCATGGTTGTTCACCGACTTGTCAAACGGTTATGGTTGGAAGAGCGGATGGCACCCTGGTAATTTCAGCGCTGAAAGGCAAGAAGACCCTAACCCTAGTTCTCTTTCACCTATATATAAAAAAGCAAAGGCCTCGAATAGTGCTAAAGAACTCATGGTTATGGAGCCAGCTAACTCATGCTTTCGTTTTTCATATCAATCATATTCCTCGTTTTTCTCTTTTTTCAATCAATAATGATGGATTAATGATTTCTCGGTGATGAAGAAACACAGATGACGAGTCTGATCATTTTTCCATTCTTTCAAATTGTGAGGACAATTCGAGGCATTTGTCTGAGAGAAATCATCATTCCCTTTTCCTTCTTTTTTTTTTTTTTGAATAATTTTTTATTTCTGGGTCATTTTCGATCGTCTTGGGTTGTTGATTTAAAAATGGAAATGTCGAGAGGAGGGAGGGGCGGAAGGATGACGCAGCAATGATGAGAAAGCAATCTTAGTCTCTCTTTAAGCATTGAGGGTTTTACCTGTGATTGCATTTCAAGCACTTTTGAGCTGCTCTCCTTCCTCTTCAACCTCCAAACTTGGTGCCTAACTAATAAAAGGTTGGATTTTCTTCGCAAACAAGATCAGTGTAGGACCAAGGTAGATCTAAAGCTGAGTTTCCTTAGCATCATGGTTTTCGGTTAGCCCTCTGTTTCTGGATTTATATCATCTCGCTAATGCTTGTGAGGGTGCCAAGGCAATATTGCTTCTGTGTGCACGAATCTGCTCGTCTGTTTAAGTCTTTGCAAAGACTGTACAAAGATTTCTCCTTTCACCTACACTTTGCCGGGCAAAATGTAGATTAGGTGTTAAAATACAATCTTAGTGCAGTTGGTTAGGGCGCCGTGCTGCTAACGCCGGCGTTCCGGGATGGAAACCAGTTTTGTCTATCTGAAGGAGTAAATTATAATTTAGTCCCTATTATTTAGAAAACAAACTAACAGGTCCTTTTGGTTTAAAACACTTAATTTTCAGCTCCCATGCTCTTAAATATGTTTCTAAATTATCCCACTAAAGTGTTTTTTATTCCTCAAACACCCTTCTTTCCCTAAATAAAAGGTTTAATTACAACCTCACATGGTATTATGAAATTACATGAATAATAAACCGGGAGGGAAAAAAAAAAGTTGAGATAAAAATGAATTTTATTAAAGATACATGAATAAAAATATAAAAATAAATATATTTTTAAAAGTTACTCCCTAAATAAAAGTTTATTTTAGAAAGTTGACATGTGATTAAAGAAGGTTATGTTTAGATTAATGCTTTTTTTGTTTTAGGGTTTAGGGATTATTTGTTAATCCTTATTATATGATAAAATATACACATCTAATTAAGTTTTTACTACGTGATAAAATGTACAGCTATAATATTGAGATTGAATTTGATCTTGAGATTTCTAGCAAAAACTATACTTTACTTTTATTCGTGGAGAAAATTCATTTATACTCCAATTTATATTTTAAATATCAGAATTTGCTCTTTAACCTGTTTTGTTTCTTTTAAGTAGGTACTATGACGATATTTATGCTTTGATGATCTGATTTGTTTGTTTTTTTTTTTAATTTATCGTTCATAAGCAATGAAATTACTATTAGCAAATGTTATTTTCAATTTGAGTTTCATTTTTAATGATATGGTTATTATTACGTATTATTACCCAACAAAACAAACAACAAGGAAATGTTTTTTCCAGCCCTTTTCTTAATAATGTTTATAATTTTAGTAGTAAAACAATTGAAATTTTAGTATTTTTTAATATTTTTTTTAATTTGAACCCTTTTAATTTTATTTTTTTACTCCGTCCCTGTTTATCGTTGAATTAAAACAATAAGCTAAAATTTCTTGGAAACCAATATAGTACCACACTTGAAAACATTATTCACTAAAATAATATAATGATGTTTTTGCTATTCTACTAAAAAAACTTAACACTGATTTTTAAAAATATTAAAGTCCTTTCACATGATTCATCTATCATTACCAAATTTACCGAGAGTAAATAAGTTTTTTTTCTTTTTTATTGCACCATGAAACTATCAAAATACCTTTAGAAGCAAAAATATTAAACATGGTGTTAAGGGGTATTTTTTTATTTTCACAATTGTTTTTTTGTTATTATAATGTTAGCCGAGGAGAAATTTGGTATTTAACCAAATATAAAAAATAATAAATAATTAAAAAACACGGTGAAATAAGTAAAATACCCTTAAAAGCAAAAAAATT
This sequence comes from Populus trichocarpa, assembly GCF_000002775.5. Taxonomy (NCBI): domain Eukaryota; kingdom Viridiplantae; phylum Streptophyta; class Magnoliopsida; order Malpighiales; family Salicaceae; genus Populus; species Populus trichocarpa. The sequence goes on along the minus strand of NC_037291.2, from coordinate 2,644,007 downwards.
AAATGTGTAATCAAGAGGCTTTTTTGTCTTTCCACATTAGGTTTTGTGCAATTATTAAGTCAAATCAAGGGTAATTTAATATTTGACTAAACGATAAAAGGACAGTTGCATGTGGGGAACCTAAAGGCTTATAAGAGGCGCCCACACCCTTCAAGTGGCACGTGCGGCGCCTCCCAGCGTTCAAAAATGTTCATATGTTGTGTCATTGAAATCTTTACCACATCCTCTTTCCGGTGATGCGACACGTGTCATAGTTGGTAGTTTGGTTTGTTACCGGTTGATTTTTTTTTCTTCTTCTTTTATCTCTCCTCCTAAGAATTACAATTTAGCTATCTTTATTATTGGTATTTCAATTTTGATTCCTTATTCTTTTGATTTTTAATATTTCTTCTTGGTCTTTTTATAGAAATTTGATCTTGGTTTGGAACTTTGTCCATCAATTACAATTTGACATATATTGTTATTTTCAAGTTGGTCCTTATTCTCTTGATTTTTAATTTTTTTACTTGGCACTTTTGTAAATGTTTCATTGGTTGTCAATTTTATCATTCAATCCAAATTTATGGTATTATATTTTCTAATTTGGTCCTCATTAACTTGATTTCTAATTTTTTCTTGGCTCTTCAATTCATTTTAATTTATTTTCAATTTCATCATTCAATTCAAGTTTAAGGTATATTATTTACAAATTTGATCTTTATTCTTTTTATTTTTTTTCCTTTTGGTAAAGTGTTTTTTATTTTCAATTTTACCCTTCAATAAAAAACTTGCTGTTATTTTTATGTCAATTTTGATCCTTATTTTTTTTATTTTTACAGTCTTTTTGCTAAATTGACTTTTCTTTTCAATTACACCCTTCAATTCAATTTAAATTTTATTTTATATTTCAATTTTGATCCTTATTTTTTTAATCGTTAGTTTTATAATCCTTTTATATAATTAAAATTATTTTTTAGGAATTGAGCTCCATGGTTTTTCCAGATAAGGTGTTTCGAGTCTAATGACCCGGGTCATGGGTTTTAAAAGTTAAGATGGGTTAATATATTTTTTTAAAAAATTAGGCTTAATAATACTCTTTATTTTTTTTTATATCATGTTATTCCAATGTCATGATCTAGACCGTGAGTTTCGCAGGATATCCCATGTTAGCTCAACCTTGATTACTTGCGTTACAAGTTTGTAATGCCAACTTAGATTGACTAGGATCATTTTTTTTATATTTTTTTATCCTATTTCATTCTTCTGAATTTAATGGGTTGTAAATTGAGTTACATCATTTGTCACCTGTTGAAAAAAACTTTTTTTATCTAGGTTATCTTGATCACTTTTCTTTTTAAATTTGATCTATTTACTGTTATTATCTATTTTTTTCATCTAATTTAAACATAAAGTTAACTTATTCGACTAATTCAGGTCTATGACATGAGCCACATATATTTTTTTATTTTTTAAAAACATGCTTGCAACACATAAAACATTATTTTTTGTGTATAAAAATTGTCCAGTCTCGCGGCGAAGCGTGAGTACCGCATAGTGAATAATACTAAATTCATTTGAAGTTTTTTCATACCAATAACTTTATTTTTGTGATTGTCAATCTTTATGGTGCATTTATTTAATCCAAATTTTCTTAATTCATATGTTGAATTCATTTAAATAATGTTTCATATGATTTTATATTTTATATTTTATAATTCATTAAAAAATATGCATATTTCTAAAAGAATTTGAGAAAATACATTAAGCAGTAATAATAATAATAATAATAATACAAGGGATCTAAAGATTTGAAATCATATCTTGATCTAAGAAACTTGCTATAATTCATATAAAGAAATTGGATAAAATTAATTCTTAAAAAAAAAAAAACTACATAATAAAGGAAATAAAAGTATAATAATCCAAAGCAACAAAGGTTTGTATCTTGTATTTATGGAAGGTGCATGAGCAACCAAGTGTTGGCAGGCCATGGATTTTTTCTTTGGCAACAATGGGTCTAAAAACCACATATTCTTTGCAGTGGGGCCGACAAGATATCTAATCCATCATCAACATCATCTTCATCATCCACTCTGATAGAGAGAGTATCTTAATCCCAAACCTGATACTTGCCACATGGCGGCCTAGAAAACCAGAGACATTACCCTCGCTCAATCAGCCAATAGGAGGAAGCCTTATCCTATCTCTTATCTTACTCACACCAAAACCAACCAGCTTAACTTGCCACTCCTCCCAGCACAAAACACTTCCTCTTGTGGTCAGTTGTTAAGCTTGTTTTTATTTCTAAGAACTAAAATGGCAGCCTCACTGCAAGCAGCAGCTACACTGATGCAACCCACCAAGGTGGGTGTGCCTTCTAGGACCAGCCTTCAACTAAGGTCTTCTCAAAGTGTTTCCAAGGCTTTTGGCTTGGAACCAGCTAGTGCTAGGATTTCTTGCTCTTTGCAATCTGACCTTAAAGACTTGGCTCAAAAGTGTGTAGATGCTAGTAAGATAGCTGGTTTTGCTCTTGCTACTTCAGCTCTTGTTGTCTCGGTGAGTATGTCTTAGTCTGATGTTTTTGAACTTCCAATGGTTGTATGATCAGATTAATGTTAGACTATAATTTGATTGGCCTGATAATGTCCTGACCCTGCCTTGTTCTGTGTTTTTTTTGTACACATACTGCCCTCTTAATCATAGTATAGTGTTAATGGACTTGGTTTAACTGCTTATTTTCATGTAAGATGACTAGGAAAGGAAGAAGTATCTATCCTTTTGAGAATTGATAATATTGTAGCAAAAACTTCATTTTGTATGATGATTCTTTTAGTTTAGGATCACTGTCTAGGCTCAATTTTCAGATGTGATTAAAAGCAGTGGAAGTAAACAGTCCTAATTTGTGCTGCATGCACTGTCCACATGTTATACTGTTCAGAACTTGACAGGAGAATTTTAAGGCCAGGCCCTCGTATTGTTCATTTCCATCTCTCATTGGCCCTGACACATTAATAACAATGGTATTTGAGTTTGAGGGTTAGTGCTTGATCAACGAGGAATTAAAGAAGAAATGCTTAGAGAGCTTAGTTTGCTGAACTTTTTTTTTTTTTTTTTTTAAGATTTCAGTGTTACATTGAGGAGTAAATCTGACCCCGGAGGTGATCGCTTTTTGTATTTCAGGGAGCAAGTGCTGAAGGAGTTCCGAAGAGGCTGACCTATGAAGAAATCCAGAGCAAGACATACATGGAAGTAAAAGGATCTGGAACTGCTAACCAATGCCCAACCATTGACGGAGGACTTGATTCATTTGCCTTCAAGCCCGGCAAATACAATGCTAAGAAGATCTGCTTAGAGCCAACTTCATTCACAGTCAAGGCTGAAGGTATAAACAAGAATTCCCCACCTGATTTCCAAAAAACTAAGCTTATGACACGTTTAACCTACACTCTTGACGAGATTGAGGGACCTTTCGAAGTCTCTTCTGATGGAAACATCAAGTTTGAGGAGAAAGATGGCATTGACTATGCTGCTGTGACTGTTCAGCTACCTGGTGGTGAGCGTGTGCCTTTCCTTTTCACCATTAAACAGTTGGTTGCATCAGGAAAACCAGACAGCTTCAGTGGAGATTTCCTTGTACCATCCTACCGGGGCTCTTCTTTCCTGGACCCAAAGGGAAGAGGTGGTTCAACCGGTTATGACAATGCAGTTGCATTGCCTGCTGGAGGCAGAGGGGATGAGGAGGAACTAACCAAGGAAAACATCAAGAACACCGCATCATCAACAGGTAAAATCACCCTAAGTGTTACCAAGAGCAAGCCTGAGACCGGAGAGGTCATAGGAGTGTTTGAGAGTGTCCAGCCATCCGATACTGATTTGGGAGCAAAGACCCCAAAGGATGTCAAGATCCAGGGGATCTGGTATGCTCAGCTTGATCAATAGAGCTCTTCTCGTATGAAATCTGTGCATTTATTCTTGGTTCGGATTTTGCTACATGTTCAAGATGCTGCTAAACTTTTCTGTGACCCCAAAGAGCTGCACTAATATATTTTATCTTGTTTGTATATTATCAAGCCTCCATGTAATAATGTTCGGAAATTAAGGTCCATGGTTAGATAATTGCAGGTTGTGGGAGCCATGTGGTAAAATGTCTAACCTGCTGCACTCTACACAGAACCTTGTGCCTGCAATATTCAATTTTTTAAGCCCAGATGGAGGCAAAATCATATAATAAATCCAAACAAAAACTAACGAAAGTTGAATCAAGAGGGGACCAATTCCAAATCATTAACCTGCCTGCTTCAAGATCACACAAAACTAGTCGTGCATGGGAAGAGATCGACGGGAACTTGCTTTGTTTATTAAAAAACTATAATGGTGTTGGAAGATATTAGCAGGAACACCAAAAATGTGATTCCTTGTGAATCTAACTCTGCTGGAAGAGGAAGCTACAATGAGGTTTCTCGCATTTATTTTTTAATGCCAATAATGCCAGCCGCGGTATTTTTTCTTCTTAAGAATAGAAAGGCTGATCAATCACATATCCAGCCATATGTGCCTTGTTTAGAAAAAAAAAAAAAGGCTTATTTTTAATTGAAACGACCCTTCCATGATATGGATGCTTAAATGGCCCCTTCAATGGTGGAAAACAGCTTCATGTGAACAGGAAAGATGGAGAGAATAGAAAAAAATATGTTTTTATTTATTTTTTTTATCTTGAAAATATATAAATTAATTTTAAAATTATCTAAGCCTATTTGAAATTATTGTAGCGATGGCGGTTCAAAGTACTTTTCATTTAGAAATACATCAAAATAAAATTTTTTATTTTTAAAAAATTATTTTTGATATCATCACATCAAAATGATTTGAAAATATAATATTTTTTTTTATTTTAAGCAAAATAAAAAATTCAAAATTTTAGAAACGCGGTTTGCACGCGTTCCAAAACACACCCTAACTAAACCCAACATAAACGAACTTAGTTATGCTTAAACTCTTTTTTTTTTCTTTTCAGAATAGTCTCTTAAATGTTAAAAATAAACCGCGTATCCAAACATACCCTAACTAACTCCAACCTAAACAAATTTAGTTAGGTTTAAACCCTCATTTTTTTGTTCTTTTCAGAATAGTCCCTTAAATGTTGGAAATATTTCCAATACTAAGATCCCACGTATAATTCTTTCTTGACATATCTTTTGTTCTGATTTCAACATTCATGAATCTCAAACCAATGATTTTGGTGGTTAAAAGAACTATCCTTATCTCCTATACTTGATCTAATGATTTTGTTTTTCATTGCTTTCCTTCAACAACACTCGTGCCTTTTGGAGTGAATTAAAAGTCGTGTCTTTTATTTTAGGGTTGTGTCTCTTTAAAAGTATATTTAATTTAAAATATTTAATATAAAATAGTATGATTTAAAAAAGATGTGTACATTTGCTGGTTTTAAATAAATTAACGTTAAAATCATCTATCGCTTTTTATATATAAAGACAATTATGACAAGATTATAATAATAATTGAGAAAAATTCTAATCTTAAAAAAAATATATTTTCTCTTTTACAAATTCTCTTGTTTTTCTCTTTGTGCTGTCAAGAATAAAAAATTTAAAAAATTTGAAAAATAATATTATAATTACGTTGTTAGCACTAGACAAAAAGTAATAAATTATTTTAAGATCACCAGAGGAATAAGGAAAACAATGCTAAGACAAATCACAAGAATTTGATTTCAATTCTTTTAGCTTAAGTGTAATCTAATAAATAAATAAATAAATAAAAACTTCATCATAAAGAAATCACAAAAAAACAATAGCTAATAGCTACAGGAGGCTTATATAATCATTATCTTCAGAGCCCGTGAGATTAGTCGAGGTGCGCGCAAACTGACACGGACACCCACGTTAATAATAATAAAAAAATAGCAATTTTTAATTTTTTTAAAAATAAACATTAAAAAAAACTTTTAAAAACTTATGCGCTATTAAATATTATGACATGTATTTTTGAAATTATTTTATTTATTAACTTTCATTAATATTTGTAATTACTCTTCTTTTCTTTATTTGGTAATGGGAAAATAAATGGATTAATAATAAAGTAAAGGTAGGCAAAGACAGCCAAACCCATGTAGAAACCTTAATTTTGCCACTTGCCATTTTCAGACAACACCAACGAAGCCCACGTTTCCAAATCTTCTGTTCTATTGTATTCTCTGACAGACAACAAACATACCCAAAGAAACCAAAATTAAGGTAAAGAGAAGAGAGGAGAAGCTAGAAAGTCTCTCCTTTTCATGAGGCTTTACAAATTTTAACATCCCTTTCCCTTGCAAATTTCTTTCACCAAAGCAAACGACTGTTAATGTTACTTTATCCCCATTAAAGTCAAATCATTTAAGAAAAACCATAGCTGGCATTTCCCTTCTCTATTAGCTTCAAGTTCAATTCCTTTTATTTGGTGGTGGCATCGATCACCCTGGGAAAACAAGGGTGAAATGAAGTTCTGGACATGAAGATACAGAGGGGGAGTTTCTTAGAAAGATGGAAGGGCAAGTGCCTGGAGCAATGGGGTCAAGTGGTAGCCTGGCTTTGAGATTTGGGCAGACCTGTTTCTCTTGTGCTTCACTTCTCTTAATGTGTTTGGATGTTGAATTTTACAGCTATACTACTTTCTGGTACTCTTACTGTTTTTTTTTTTTTTAATTATGAATTTCAATACCCTGCTTCTCTTGTGTTGTTACTACAATTTTATTACATACAATTTTGTTTTGTCGACTGTTCTTCTTGTCTATTAATTTCATTTCTTTCTTTTTTCTATTTTTGGTTGAGATCTCATTTCTTTTTACTTCTAATAATTAGGTAATTCTTGCTTAAGATTGTAAAAGGGAAGCACAGTTGTGATCATATGGCGTAATGAGTGAACGGTGAAAGAGGAAGATATTTGGTTTTCTGACGATTTAGGCAATAAAGTTGTTGACGCTTATCCTATTCTTACTGTTACTGTGAGGTTTATTGGAAGGATTTCATTTTTGCAGAGTCATGATTGGTTTGATAAACCAGATGGCCAAAAGTTCTCTCAGGATAAGTGTTGGAGACAACATCTCGGTTTAGTGGTGTAAATGATCTCGTAGCTGTGGTTGGGTGTGGCATCATTGTGAGATAATTTAGCAATTAGAGAGTCAGAAGCTCGGCCATATGATGCATTTCAAATGTGGTGCATTACATGCATACCATCTAATCCTTGACTAGATCATTTTTGGGATGGTCTCCTACAGGAAAATAAGACTGTATCTTCCAATAGAGGCTTGATTTAGGTTGCCATGTATGAGTTTGCAGCAACGGATGTATTTTGCAGATGGTTTTGCAAGCATTTGGAACAGTTTAAGGGTTTTTTTCCCCTTAATCTACAACCATGGTTGCAGAAGAAACCTGTAATCAGTTTTCTATATATCCGAACAATAGATGTGCTTGTTTTAGCTCTCCATCAATGCGATGATGGAATGTCCATTCAGCTTTTAGACTTTTTGGTTTTTTAATGGTGAATTGACCCAATACCCTTAGGTCGAGAGCCAGTGTTACTGCTCTGCATGTTGTATTGCTTGTGCTCCGAAGTTGGTGGCCTTTACTAGTCTCAAGTTGTCTTGGTGACAAAACTTGCGGTGATCTCATGTTGAGACTTGTGGATATCAAGACTGTGTTTTCTTGGTTTGAAGTGAATTTGATTATCTTAAAGAGCCTATTCAACTGTCCTGATGATGATGTTTCTAAAACATACAAGTTACTAGAAGACCTATCAATTAAATATCTTTCTTATGATTATTCTGAAATTTTATAGGTTCTACAGATAAATGATGAAATTAACTACATGATCTGGATGAAAATAAATCTGTAGATATGGGAATGAACTTAGGACTTCTGTTTGTTTTTCTTTTTTGCTTAAACATTTAACTTGGTATGAAATTCTTTCCTTCTCTCTTTTACTTGTCTGACGATAGAGTTGCTGTTTTGAAAAATTGCAAGCATCTGCAATTCTCAATTTTTCTTGTACATCATAGTGTGCTGCACTTCCATTATTACCAAGCAATATAGGATGCTGGTGTTTTGTGTGCTTCAGCTTTTTGTAATTGGTAGGCATTTCTATGTCAGCTTCTTGGTAACAGTTATGGGCTTGGTAATTCCATGGAGCTTGGTTTTGGTACTGGCGGATGCTTATTCTGTCTTTGTTAAAAGTTTAGATCTTCAAAGAAGGAATCTGCTAATGATCATCATTGGAGATTTGGTACGTCCTGGTTATATTCAATCGAAAACTTAATCATTGAAAGAAACTGTCATTGTCTGCTTATTCACCATTTGATTTTTTTAACAGGTTTTATCATTTCTATCACTAGCAGCAGCCTGTTCAACAGCTAGTGTTGCAGATCTTCTGCTTGATGTTGGTAAATCATTTTGCCCAGAAAAGTTATGTAGTAGATATCAGTTATCCGCCGCTATGGCTTTCTTGTCTTGGTTTCTCTCATTTTCTTCGTCACTCTTTAATCTTTGGCTTCTTCCAGCCTTGTAATACTTCATTTTTCATATCCATGCATAAAAATCAGATGAGCAAATATTGTCGAACTCTTGTTACCCAAAGTTAATGCTTGTACAGTCATAGCCTTGCACATTTCCAGCTTGTGTCAAGTTATGCAATTGATTTCCCTGATTTTAATGAAATACACAGCCAAATTATTATGCATCTTGTTTTGTCCTGTTCATTTTGTGGACTAGAGAATTATGAGCTTAATCTTCAGAAATCAGTGATGTTCAGTTTTTCCTGCCGACAAGGTTGCTGCAAGGTCATCCTCACTGCCTCAATTATGAGCTTTCAACCGTTGTCTTGTCCATTGCTTCTAAGGTAATAAAATAGGTAAAGGGGAGGGAATGTAATTATGGTACACTAGTTATTGAATTTGTTGACAAATCGAGACCCACATCAGGATGTTGAAATCCTTTCCAATCCTAATCAGACACTGATTGTCAAGGCAAATTGATGCCCACAAAAGATGTTGGGAAGCTATGCACAAGTCCTCTACACGAGAAATGTTGCTGTTGAAATTTCAGAGTACTGGCGGGGACATGAATGAACCTTTTCTTGTTAGAACATGAACTTCAAAACCAAAATCGTAATGACCATTAAGTCTTTGCGATCCATGATAAGGCACAAGGACTACATTTTTCATGGAACAAGAATGCAATCATTAGATTAGATGCCATGCTTTTTTCATCTTTAAACTTTTTTTTCTTCCAGTTGCATCCTTTTGTGTTGAAATTAATGGCTAATTTGAAAAGAAAAAAAAAAATGTTGAGGGAGATATTAGACAGAAAAGGGATCATTGTGAAAAATATAGAGAAGCCTCGTGGCCAAAATAGATTTTGGGGGGGAAAATTCCTTTTGATCTTCATACTTTCCGCTTCCTATCTTAGAGTCCCTCTAATTTTTCAGCAATAAAACTCTTCTCCGTTCAACAAGAGTAGTTCAATGGCAATGAAGTTTTTCTATAAACATGTTTGAAAGAAAAGATCTGTATTTTTGAGTGTTTTGAATTTGACATGTGATTTAGGATGAATTTTAAAACATGCCCAGTAAGAGTAAAAGCGTCCTGGGATTTGATTTTTGTTTTCCTCGCATCAAATGGTTCGAGATATAATTAAAGCGATCAAACTATTTGAAAGGATGCAAGCTGGATCCATTTGGCCTGGTGAAATCACCTTCACAGGATTGCTTCCTCCTAGCTAGCAGTAAGTATGGTCTGGTAGACGTATTATATATTATAACGTGATGAGATATGTTTACAGGATCAACATGAACTAAAACATCATGATGGAACATCGGGGTTTTGTAAAGGAAGCAATGTGCATAGTAGGACGAGTGTCATTCATAAACAGGCTGTAGAGAGGGGGATGTAGAAGATGACCTTGAGTGACAATGACTTCACCATTACCATCTCGTGTTTCTGAAATGATGCATATCGGCACTAGAGTAACAGATCCACGCATCAGTGAGAAGATAATGGTTGATCTGATTTGCTACAATGGCTTCTTGAGTTTTGATCATTTAGATTTAACACGAAGACGTCTCATAAGCCAGAAAATGTCCAATCAAATATTTAGAAGTCACAGATAGGATAAAAGAATTATGAAGAAGGCGTCTTTATAATATCTTTCTTTTGTGATCTGTACTGTATTTCCATTTTTTTAAGTCCGATAAGTTAATGCTTCAAGCCATGGATTATGGGAGGAAAAAACAATATCCATTTAGGAAATCAATCTTGAACATAAACTACTCGTATTCTCTTTGATCTTACAGTAGATTTGCAAAGTTTCCTGATTCATGAACACATTAATAGCATGTATAAGTGGCACAATTATTGGTTTGCATAGGGAATAGATGTATAATGGAAGAGGCAAGCACCTACCAGTTGGTCATGACAGCCTCTGCAACTAACAAATGAGCACAACTATTTTAAGGGATGCAACTTTCCTGGTAACAACGAGCTGATTTTATGGTCAATCCCTGAAATACGTACATCAAAGATGATATAGGAAATATTGTTGGGACGTAGATAATTACCATATTTAATAGTTTTATTGATAAAAATTTCTATATGTATTTATACTAACAGTCTCTTGGTACGTATGTTACCGACAAACTCATGGATGAAAATAATCTATTGAAAAAACTCTTGTTGGTAATTTATAGACTGTCGGTGAGTCCGTTGATAATAAATATATCAATGGATTTAATGACGGACAAAACATGCCAAGAAAAATTTACCCGTTTTATTCTGTTAGTATATCTATCGGTAAATATAACATATTACTAATAGAATACCATCTGTAATTTTGTCGGTGCATTAGCAGTAGCAGTGATATTTGCTGCAATTCCTTTTCAACTCTTCGAAATATACCGACGGTCTAGTTCCGTCGGTAACACCATTAGTAATAATGGTATTTGCAGTAATTTTTTTTTGAACTCTTTGGAATATACCGACGGAGTTGTGCCATCGGTAACCCTGTCAGTAATATTTTAAAAATATATATATTTTTAAAAATATATTGAACAAAAGTAAAAAAATAATTAAAATAAAATAAATTAGTATACAATTCAAATATTTATTACAAATTTAAATATTTGTATATTCAAATACAAAAAATCTAAATTATAAGCGACACTAGAGGAGAAGGAGGTTGGTCGTCGCTAGGACCATGAGGCCAATTAGAGGGTGCACATGACCCATCCATCTGTGATCTCTTTTCCATTACCAATCGATGGAGTTATTCATAATTAGCAGTGAGACGTTCATATTTATCATTAAGACGGGTTGTCCGATTCCTGTATCCATTGGTCTAACATCGCCGTGAACTTTGGAGTTTGAATGCTCATAATCAATTGTGAGCATCTAATGGTCAAAGCACTAAGGGTCGTTCGTAAGTTCTCGGTCGTAGTGTTAGAGAGTCTGTACACCCGATTTCCATTGGATCCATCGAACGATCATGCCTCCAACCACAAATCTGGATTGATATCCGAATGGGTCAAAAGATTGTCTTCGTATCTCTCCTTCAATTGGTTGCTATATGTCTTCTGGAAAGAAAAAATAAATTCATCAAATTCAAGGAAGAAATAACTTAAGAAAAAAATGATTGAAAACCAACATATCACGAAGTGCTGAGCTTGACTATTAACGAGCTGCTGTATCTCTTTTTCACAGTTATCACTCCACACATGCGTTTCAACAAAAAGCTCCATCGGGCTTGACTCACGTCCAAGAACTGTAGCTTGTAATAAAAAAAATGTTGTCAATTAAATATATTTATATAAAAAAAACAACTAATAAAAAAATTGGATGTAATAAAAAAAATCCTACCATTCGCTTCGCATGTGAAATAAATGAAACGGAGCCACCGGTATGCGTAGTAATGAGACCGTGAACACGCCGGTTATGGTTATCCATACCAGACTGTGACCGTTGAGTGAGACATGTGAACGTCATGTACTGAATGTATTCTGCCCATACAGCCTCTAAGACGTACATCGGTATGAAATCCTTCCAAGTTGCCATATTATTCTAGCCTGAAAGCTCTCTTTCTTATGCATATTTTTTTGCTTTCTTTTGCGCCTCGTACCAAAAGTCACGCAACCTATATGATATAAATTAATTATCTGTTAGTAAATGAAAAATAAAATTTAATATTTGGAATAAAAAAAAATATCCTGAATTCGATCTTACCTAATTGTAGTATTATTCTCCCAAAACCTTCTCACAACACTATTATCAGCTCTCACCTATTCAAATTTTTCCTTAAAATAAAAATTTGTAAAAGGACAATTTCAATAATTTCAATAAACAGCCCAAATTAACATAAAAAATATTTAAGTTAATACTAACCTTGAACGTTAAAAACCATGCATCGGCCTGTGATTTCCATTCAAGATGTTTGGAAACCTGACTCTATTGAAACAATAGAATTTTCATCGACAATTTAAAAGTCGATGTTATTGTTCTCACAACCTTAATGTTTGTAAACCTGAAATTTCATTCGTTAAATGATATTATTTTTTCAACAATTATTAAACATGTCGTTATGAAAGTAAAACAAACTTACATTGAAAGGTTGTACTTCCACTGGACCTTGTACTTACGGGTAGATAGATCCTGCTGTGAAGGGATCCCTCCTCGATGTTGCAATATCACACTCGACGAGCCCGCGTCGTGAGTCGATGCTTGTGCCTCAGGTGCCTAGTCTTGGTAGGCACCTAATGACTCATGGTCGTCAGCATCGCTGCTAGAATAACTAGCAGTGATCATGTCCTCGCGATGTGCAATAGACTTTTCCCTAGGCATCCACACAAATTAAAGGATAAAAAAAATTAAATGATTCCTATTTTTTAAAAAATATTCAGCAGCATCTACCTTATATGGGAGACTACTCAAAATTTTAAAAATGTAAATACACAATATATATGCCACAAACCAGTTAATTTTATTCTATTTCTTCTAAAAATTTAGCATAATTCAATTTTGTAGAAAATTTTAATTTTCTACGTGATAAAATTTTTAATCATAAATTTACAACAAATTATTCTAATTTTACAAAAATCCAAAATAATAATTAAAATTAATCCTACACATCTAATTGAAATTGAACATTAAAATTGAAAAAAAAAAAAGCAATGCAAAAATTATTACAATAACAACTAAAATTCAACACAATTATTTCAAAGTGATAATATTTTTAATCCTAAATTTAAAAAAAATATTCTAAATGGAATAAATACAAAATAATAATTTACTGTAATTTGTGCAACCATCCCATAATGGTTTATCAGAATCTTTCAAAAGATTAAAAAACTTGGTTGCGTCTACATTAGGTTCTTCATCTACTCTTGGACATTGACTAGCATGACCTTGATTCATTCTCATCGCATTCATAACCATATTCTTATAAGGATTAGTATTATTATCTACAACTCCATGCACGTTACTAAAAATAGAAGTTGGTTCATCCATCCTTTCTACTACGGTATTATGAGGAACATACGGTTCTCCATGTGCATATTAACACATGTATTTCTCCATGAATCTTTTTTTATAGAAGATGCATCGTTACAACATTGAGAAATTTTTTATTTTTACACCTTTTGCATGAACATCTAATATCTCTTCACTAATATTTCTTGGATTAGATAGTGCGTAATTAATAAAACCCCGAATCTCATTACTATAATCCATCATCCGTAACCATTGAGGTGAATCTCTATACATTTATGAACGATCATTCATTACTTATATCAAACCTATATAAAATAATGATGACAACATGTATTAATTAACTACGTTAAGTAGATAATTTATAAAAATATTAATTTAGCTCAAACTTATTCAATCTATTTTAATAGTACTCTTAATTCATTATCAATTATCTACATGAATTCAGATTTCTACATATTTACTGAAAATTTTAACTCTGCAATAAAATTGACAAAATACAAAACGAACTTGTTAAATAAACCATTATTTATTTCATCACAAAACACCTAAGTCAAAAATTTGACATAAGTTTCATCAATTTACAAACAAATACAATTTTATAAAATCTAAAACAAGACCTAACATGTACAAATCAAAAGTCTATACAACAAATTTGTACGAGAAAAAACTATAAAACAAGTTAACATTCAAACAAAATACATATACTACAAAAAATATGAAAAAAGAATCAACATTTTAAAATTGAGTTCAAATAAAAAATGATAGATTTGCATACTTAAAGTGGAGAATCCTTAATAAAATTTGAATAAGAACACGGATGCTAACAAAATAAGTGTTGTGGTAGCTAAATTTATTGTGGGAAGTTGAATTGTGTTGAGATGAGGGGTGGCTGTTTGTTGCAAAAAAAAAAAATGCACAAGAAAGAAGGAGAAATGAGGGAGGGGGAAATGAAGGTCGATCGCCAGGTCATAAATTAGATATCACCGATGACAATACATATTAAATTATAATGTCGGTAAAAATATCATATTACTGTATGATTTGCCCTTTTGAATCCCACTATAATCAATTATGTTTTCCTGCAAGAAAAAAAAAATCAACAACATTTTCTTACCAATCCACTAATAAAGCAAGCACATTTATACCTACCTTAAGAATGTTAGGGCTCCCACAGAAAAGGATTCTGGGAAAAAAACAAAAGGCATGCCATAGCTGAATTCCAAGAAAGTTGAGTTATCACAAAAGCTTTTGAAAACTTAGCATTATCTTACTGAGCAAATTAGTAACAGTGACATGCAGAGGTGTGTTTGTGGAACTCTAGCACTCATTCAGTTTAGCACCTACATGCAATAAAGACTAGCACTGATTGCGGCCATGGAGTCCCTTCCTTCTAATTCATCAATCCTTTTTTGGGTGATTAACAGCCACAGGTCCGTTCCAAGTGATGGAGCATAATGAGGCATGCAGGTGCTACCACCAGGTGTACGAAGTAATTATCTTCATTTTTTTTGTCTTGCCCTATTTGTTGAATTTAATGAAGGCATGGTATCCATATTCATTGCATATATCTCAATCTGATCTGTCTTCTCATGTGGTGCAATAAACAAAAGAATTAAAGAATAGAAAGAAAAAAACTTTTACAGAAAAAAAACAGATAAAAAAGAGAAGAATGAGGATCGGAGAGATACCAAATCTATAATATTTTTATTAATCATTAAAACTGTCTAATATTTAAAAAAGTAGGATATAAATACTAAAACTCTAATTAGAACAAGTGATTGGGCTTATGACCCACTAAATAAAATACCCAACAATAATTAAATCAAACCCAACAAATAAAGCTAAATTAATAAACTTCAACTAAAAATTCATATAAATTAAACTAAAAAACATAAGTTAAAGCCTAATTTCTCAATGGTTTGGACTATCCTCCATCATCTATGATTATACGTGCGTGTAAACAATATTTCCGGTTCGATGTCCTCACCATCTTCTACTGAGGCCACTTAATTTGCTGCTTTGGCTATTTGAGGCTTGAGAATAAATTTTATATTTTTTCCTCCACTAAAATTCTACTAGACAGGATTTGGAAAGAGGAAACTAGTCGATTATTATTTTTTGAAGAAAAAAGTTTAGCAACTTATTTTTCCACAATCAACTTTTTTTTTTCCTAAAAAGATACAAGAGTTTTAGTTTTCCTAAACAATGATATAAGATTTTTAGCAAAACTAAACCGCTTAAAGGAAGGGTTGGGAAAAGTAGAAAACCTAAAGAGAAGTCGAATTTAAATATAGTTTTCTATTTACGAAGCAAGGGAGCCATTCTTCACTGGCTTGCTTTAGGGTTGACAGCTTCACAAATACTTTAGGTTTGGTGAAAGAACGAAGAGATAGCAGAGATAGCAAAGGCTATTATGGAGGAGATTGCTCGTTGCCCATTCAACAAGTTCATAATTAATCCAAAACAAAATCCCTAAAAAATTAGGATATGTTTCATGGTTTTTTACGGTATAGTTAGAATCTCATCATCAAGATCTTTCTAATTACAATACATAATATGTCAAAAACAGAGTTTCAGTGTGTTTCCAATGATCCATTTTTTTCTTGATCATTAGATCTTGATTTTCATTTCTTGACCATTGAATTTTTATAAAAATTTGAATTGATTTTTGTAGTTATTAATTAATTTGGTTCAAAACTTACTTTTGAAACAACCACGCTATTTTCAATAATGATTGTGTTTAAACTATTCTATTTACTGAATATTTTTTTCACATGTATTATTTTATCAAAACTTTTGTTACTCTGTGTTAGAACCCAAAACATGATAAGTAGCTATTCAAATAGAAGTAGCTAGCAGCAAAAACCGTGGTAGCAATAGAGAAATAAGAAAATGTGCTATAGAACAAAACCGTATCAAAATTAGATACAATATTATGATTTATTTTTTGAAAATTAGCATTTTTTTATACATATATAGGAATCCTCGTTGATCATATGAAAGCCTTGCAATATCAAAAATAGGTGTTAAGGAACTTTCATGGCAATCACAACGATCAACTTGAGTCTATGAAAACACTACATTGTGTTTTATTATATAAAATAAAATTATACACACACATACACACACGAGATGCATGCCCGTGCGCTGCCACGGGCTTATAAAACAAATATATTTAATAGTGTTATAATTGTGAACTAGCGCTAGATAAGTACTAGAAACTAAAGGTATGATGAAGCCAACATTTCATGATGGAAAAAAAAAGTTGTGTTGGTGGTCAAAACTTAGAGACTGAACAAAATAATTTGTAGCAATCCACAGTGTTTTGGGAGGAAAAATACAGTGCTTTCGCTACATGATTTAGCTTTTCTGTTAATAAAAAGCAAAAAAAATTACAAAGCTAAATTCTCTACCAACTTAATATTAAAAAAAAACCAACAAAGATAATTTTGGAAGGAAAAAAACCCATGAGGAAAAACGTTGTAGCAATTGACAATGTTTTGTGAGGAAAACTACAGTGCTTTCCCCAATAAAATAAAATAAAAAACCATTTAGAGAAATATTGTAGCAATCCATAATGTTTTGTGAGAAAAACTACAACGCTTTTCCCATATAATTTAGCTTTATTGTAATTATAATTCTTAACCAACTTAATATTAAAAAAAAATGGACAAAGATAATTTTGGAAAAAATAATAAAAAATTCATATGGGAAAACACTGCAATAATTCACAGTATTTTAAAAAACAATTATAAAGCTAAATTCTTAATCAGCTCAATATTAAAAAAATCAAATTGACAGAGACAATTTTAGGAAAAAAAACACAAAAAAGGGGAAAAATCATGTTGGAAACACTGTAGCAATTCATAGTGTTTTGTAATGAAAGTTATAGTGCTTCCCCACATGATTTAACCTTATTTGTAATGACTTGTAATTGTAATTTTCAACAATGTTTTGTGAGGAAAGCTACAGTGCTTTCCCCATATGATTAAGTTTTATTACAAAGTTAAATTCTAACCAACTCAATATATAAAAAAAAAAAATCGACGAAGATAATTTTAGAAAAAAATATTACAAAAAAAGAAAACACAAAAGAAACTGGAAAAAAATCATGTGAGGAAAAACTGTATCAATCCATAGTGTTTTGTGAGGAAAAACTTGTCTTTACTAGTAATTGCAATTCTTAACCAGCTTAATATTTAAAAAATAAAATTAACAAAGATAATTTTAGGGAAAAACATAACAAAACAGGAAAAAACCATATGAGAAAAAACACTGTAGCAATCCACAGTAATTTGCGAGGAAAGTTACAGTGTTTTCCTCACATATTGTAACTATAATTTTTAATCAGTTCAATATTAAAAAATAAAATAAAATAAGATAATTTCAGAAAAAATTATAAAAAAAACAAAAACAAAAAAAAACCATGTAGAGAAACACTGTAGCAATAAACAATGTTTTAAAGAACAAAATTACAAAACTAAATTTTCAATCAGCTCAATATAAAAAAAAATCGACAAATATAATTTTGAAAAATAAAAAAATAAAAAAGAAAAACTATGTGGGAAAACACCGTAGCAATCCAAAGTATTTTAAAGGAAAAAATTTACAAAGCAGAATTTTTAACCAGCTCAATAATTAAAAAGTAAAATCAACAAAGATAATTTTTTTAAAAAAAATAAATGAAAAAAAAAAAGCAAAGTTGAAAAAAAAAAAGAAAGTAATTTTGGAAAAAAAAAAAGAAAAAAAAAAGAGGGAAAGTTGGGAAAAAAAATGAAAAAATGCAAAAGAAAAAAAGAAAAAAATACTGTGAATTACTATTGTAATCAGTGATTTAAGTGCGGGGGAACAGTGATTCCCAGTACTATTTAGATATTGTTAATGGGATGGGTTTGAGAATAATCGAATGTTATTGTAAAATATATAATTATTGAATTTTTTTCTTTCAATTCATGTTGGTATTTTCAGGGTTGGGATTAAAATATCATATCTGAGATAAATCAAATTCCCAACTTCCCAAAACCCAATATTCGACCGTTGGTTCCCGCCTTAACCAAACCCTTAGTTCCCTCCAAGAATTATAATCCAAAGACTTCAATTTTTCATTCGCTCCTACAGAAATGCTCATCAATGCGACTCTCTCACACTAGGCAAAATAAGTTGTTTTTATGATATTTCTTATACAGACAATCTTGACTGTATATGCACAGCTTGTATGTATTTAATCAAATTCAAGAACCCAACGAGTTAATGTAAAATAGTAAGAGTCTAGAGATAAGGTTGTTCCTCAAATAATGATGATCCATTGAACCCTATGTTCTTATATCACCTAATGATTGGTATAGTCTTCCTCCAAATGAATTCGCTCTCCTATTTTTAATTAAAGCTTACATGTGTGGATCGTTGTATTGGGTTTACGCTCTTGTTCATGGTCAGACTAACGGATTGGGGTTTGGGTCATGAGTTTTGCCTACAAAATGGGCTAAAGTTCTGTGTTGTTAATTTCATGGCGCAGAAAGAATTTGATTTTGTGTGTGAGAGCAGCTTGGTTTTTGGGATTTGTTGGGTATTCTAATGCGGGTTGTTGTGAAGAAGCATTTGTAGTTAGAAGAGATATGGGAGTAGGGAATCATCGGTTTGCTTCAGTTTGTCTTGGTTAGTTCTTGAGCAGGCGAAAAATGACTTTGCTAGTTTTGTTATTTAATTGTGAGAAATGCTCATATATGTATGCTAGGTGTGGGCATTTGAACTGGCACAACAAGTTTTTGAGCGGATGCCTGCTATGAAAGTTGCTCATGGACTTCTGTGGAGTGTGGATAAGTACATACGCGAAACATTTCTTGATGAAGTTGCTCGGCGGACCTTTTATAACATTCCGATGAAGAATCCCGGAATTCAATGATGTCTTGTTATATATGTTCAAGAAGGATGATACAGGAAAGCTCTTGATTTGTTCCACGAGACTTGTGATTCAAGAGTGGTGCCTGATGAAGCTACACCTATATACCAAGTGTTCTATCTGCGTTTAGTCAAATTGGTGATTTTTTTGTGGCGAAGAAAATTCATGATTATGTGCGGTAATGCTAGCATGCCTAGTGGTACTTAATTCAACTCCCTAATAGACATTTATGCGAAATGTGTTGGCCTTGGGATCACGATCGATCGATGCATGTCTTTGACGACATGCTGAATAAGAATTTACTGTCCTAGAGTGGGATTATTAGGGCCCTTGCATTACAACTTGTAGATTAGAAGTGGTCAAGCTCTTTGGAATGATGAAAGCTGGAGGTGTTTGGCCTGATGAGATCGTATTCACAGGATTGCTTTCTGCTTATAGTAACAGTAGTCTGGTAGACATGGAATGATCTTACTTTGATGCAATGATATCTGTTTATGGAATTAGACATGAGACTGAGCATTGTGCTTGCATGGTTGCTCTTCTTGACAAAGGGAGTCTCTTAAATGAGGCAGTTAGGCTAATCAGAAGGATGCCCATGAAGCTTGATATTATGATTTGCATTGCTTGACTCTTGTCCTGGAAATGTTACCAATTGGTAATCAAATCCGAAAAGAGTTGTTGGAGTTGGAGCCATACAGTTCAGGGCTATACTTCCTGCTCTCAAATTATATGCTGAAGTTCAGATATGGGAAGATGTGAAGAATATAAGGACATCAATGAACAACTATATATACGGGATCACTGAGTGTAGTGCTCTCAGATTCACTGAAGTTCACAGCTTTTTCATGAACTTATAGTTGATGACTGGAGACATTAAGCTTCAAGGCAGGAAATGCTCAGTACTTGATCAACTGCTGATCATTTCAAGTTAATTTGGAGGCTGCATCTCAACTGCGCATTATCAGACATGCAGGAATTAAAGTACTAAATCTACATATTCTTTCTGTACCATTGTTTTTTGCAAGTGTTGTTCAAGAAACAGGTAGCCTTTTGTTACTAATTTAACTTTGTATGAATTTTTGAATTAAGAACTAGTCCCTGTTCAGTTTCACTTTATAAGCTTTGGTAATTATTATGAATAAAAGGAAAGTGGCAGAGACCACATTTGCAACAAGATGCACACGCTGAACCATGGACGGAATCCTCAATCTGAACACAGAAGTTACAAGAATCACTAGAACTCTGGTTGTTCTAAGAGCCTCAGCAAGTGACATAGTAACCAAACCCGCAACCAAGAAATTATCACAAGTTCTAGCTCCCAAGTGCTCTTCTTATGTTTGAAGATAAGGACATGAGATGGAAACTTGGAGTCTGTTTTTATTACAAGCTTAACCTTTTGGATCTGCTACCTTGGTATGACAATGGTTCCACAGCATTTCTTGTTTTCAAGAAGATCAAGCTGGTCAGCTGCTGCGAAAACCAACTAACAACCTGGCCTTGTCAAGCTCTACGTACCCCGCACTAGGCAATTAGTCTATGTTCATGACAGTCAAATATCAGATATTCTTTTGGTTACGAAGCTCCTGCTAAATTTTCTATCAAGGAGGCTGGACTGCCTGCAGAGATGGGGATGCTGAAACTATCCTTGACTGGCATATTGGACTTCACCATCACCATATCCTATAACTAATTAATTTGGCAGCTCATTAAGTTTCTATCAGATCGATAATTTTTGTTATGAAAACACTTCAGAAACCAATAAAAGTCCAAATCAAATGACACAAACACACAGAGTATTAAGGAATTATGAAGAAGACATCCAATATATTCCCATTTTTTAAAGTTTGATAAGATATGGTTCAAGTCATAAACGTATGAGAGGCCAAAATTATATCCAATTATCCATTAATTGAGCATATATATATAAAATTGTACTTGTAGTACATTTGCTTAATTAACCAGTGTCCTGATTCATGAACATGTTGATACTGTGGATAATTAGCATCATTAAGAATTTGCTTAGGGAATGAATTAATGTGCTGATTACATGGAAGAGACACAGATCTACCAGTTGGTCCAAACAACCTTTGCATTGACAAATTATATATTAGGAGGAGCTTTCCTGGTAACGACGATATTATATAAAAAATACTTTTGGTTCTAAGATTTTCTTTTTTAAGGGCATGGTAGATATATATTGTATTCGTGCATATAAAAATAGATCAAGCCTCCGATTCAGACATCATAGTTCTATTATATTTCCAAATTATGATTTTTGTGTTGGTTGGTAATTAAATCTTCTGTTGATTAATTAATCCAGCATTGTTTCCCGACATTATTATTTTTTTATAGAAAATAAACCTTTCTTAATTCCCAGCACAAGAAAACAAATCGAATATTGAGTATCTAGGCAATCTCGTTATTAATTAATCAATTAAAAGTACTTGTATATATATACTTTATAATAAGTATGTTTGGGCTCGATTTTCAATTGAAGAATTTATTTTCCTTGCTCCCAAGAAACAATCAATAATTAACTAATTTTTCCTTACAAAAATCTAATGTTTTAACTGTTGGAATTGGAAAGTGATATAAGTTCCTACATAGGATGTGCATGCAGTACTTTAATTTCTCTCTTAGTGTAAAAGCAAGTAAAGATGATTTTTTTTAATATAGTATCAAAATTTTAATAATCAAGCGGTTACGAGTTTGAATCTTACTATCCTTATATATTTAATAAAAATTAAACATAAAATAATATAAATTTGTGTAAGTTTCAAATTTAAAACGTTTTTATTTAAATCTTATTTACTTAATAACTTAAGTTTTTTTAGGTTAAATTAATTTTTTTGATAAATAAAAACAACACAAGACTTTCCCTACATTAAAAAAAAAAGAAAAAAAAAGAAGAGAGAATGATATCAGAACTAGGTACATATATACGTACCCAGATAGTATACGTTTCAGGGTTTGTAGCTACCTTAATTCACCAATTTAGCTTTGAAAAAGAAGGAAGAATTTAAGAACAGAGGTGTTACACATGGAGCTGTCCATCATGGGGGTGTACGCAACTTATCCTCGTTGGGTACTGAGCTTGATAGAAACCGAATTTTATGAGCCATGTGAAAACCATCGTGATTCTGAGAAAGTAAAATACTGCAATTTCTTTTGCATGGATTGCACCAAATCACCTCTCTGTGACCTCTGCTACAGCCACAACGTTCATGAAGGTCAACGAGTTATTCAAGTTAGTGACACACACCCCTGTTGCTGACCTACTTATTTTATTTTTAATTACAAGTCATAATTAATCATTAATTGCTTGTTGGTTTTTTTTATTTAATTTTAACTAATTTAGCTTCTTCTTCTTCTTCTTCCTTTTTTAAGTTGCTAATTACTAATGTTGTTTTAAGGTAAGAGTTTTTACAAAAACTCAAGTAATTCAGCTCGTTTTTATAAGAGGGGGAGGAGGAGGAGGAGATGAGGTCGCCTCTATTATAGATTTTATTCATTTTAGAATATTGAAACTCTTCTTATATATGAAGAAAATGATTTTATTTTTTTATTTTTTGAAAAAAAAAAGAGTAATATATTTGAGGATCAGCTATATAGAAAGGATAGAAGTACGTGTAAATTAAATATAGGTTTTGTAATCTATTTTTTTTTTCATGATGTTACACAGTACATGGGAGAGTTATTAATTATTTAATTATTTATACGTGAACCTCTAGCTAAAATACAAAAGGTTTCTGTTTCTTGTGCGTGTCCGGTTGCAATTATTTGTACAATTAATAAATCTCCATTAATCTTGATTTATAATAAAGTTTTCTGCCATGGAGTAGCTAGTTGCTTCAAGGGACTGCAAGTCCATTGTTCATATGCATGACAGCCTTGCATTTGGCCAAAAAACTAATAATTCTGAAGGAGCTTTCCTCGTAATGACAATGGTTAACTTTTATGAGTGTATCCATGAATGAATTCAAAGATACTTTTTGGAAAAATTGTCTAATTCAGAACCCTACAAGATCAACAGATCTAATTCATATAATAATTCAGATTGGACTTTTCTATGTAAACACTACAGTGCATATGGTTGTGGGAGCATTGTGTTCTTGCCGGTTGGTGTGTGTTTACTGTTGGCTTTGCCAACTCAGTTTGCTCCATAACGCTATCAACTCAGTTAATTAAGAGCATGCGTGTAACCCTAGAATGTCAGCTCAAATCATTTAAAATGTTTAGAGTATGAATTATTTTCAAGGATGGCATCATTGTATATTGCAGGCAAAGAGATGATGAGTAAATAAAAGACGTTTTATTGAAGTCTTGTTCAAGGGATTCAATAATCAATTCTTTCTCTGAATATATAGTGTGACAAGATGGGGTAGAAGAATAGCATTCTTTTGTTAGCCTCAACTAGATATGAACAAGTTTGCGCTATGCTATGGAAGATTAAAAAAAAATTAAATATAAAAAAATATAGATATTAGAATGTATTTTTTTGTTTATCTTAGTTAATACAATGTTTTTAACTAAAATTATTATTTTTATTTTACAAAAAAACATTTTATGATTGTTAAAGTAAGCTAACAAATAATCTTAAAATAATATGTACATATTTTATGTGATTGAAAGCTGAAAAATTAATAAATATGATAATATCATGTTCAAAATTTATTTTAAAAATTAATAATAAAAAACCAATTTCAATCAAGTTTTCATGAATAATTTATTATTATTATTATTTAAAAAATTATTAAAATTCAAATAAAAATTTATAATAGTATTTAAGAATCATATCAAAATTAAAAAGTATGTAAATCTGATAAAATTTCTTTAAAGAATAAAAACAATAAGAGAAAGAATTGAAATAAAGTGACTTGAAATTGTTCTTATTGGATTGAGATGCAATTTTGCTCAACCTCATAGGAAGCTATTTAGGCTGAGCTTTTCCAGCAAGAGACAAAGTGAGCACTACTGTATGTAGTTCTTTTTATAGGCATAGGCAATTAGGCTCTATAAAAGTTCCATTGTAATGGCTTGAGAAGATAGTTTCTTTTGAATTTAACCAATGGAGTCAAACAAGGTTTACTTTAGGAAGGTCCTTTGAATTCATGATGATAAAGAAAAAGCTTACAACCAGAATAAGGATAGAATTCATAAAATATACATAAAAAAGCATCCCATCTAGGGCTTTTTTGCAAAGAGAGCTCGTGATTGCTCCTACTTGCTCGAATCTTTTGGGGATGATTTGAGTGGAGAAGGGAAAAAGGGTTTGATGCTTCATAGAACGTCTCGGAGCTAGGTGGGATGTCTCCCTTCCCTTAATTATTAATAACACAAAAGGACAGTAACAGATCTTGCTTAGAAATCATTTGATTAAACGCATCAGAACATGCACCCACACACAGAACAATTGGCCTCTTGATACGAAATCCTGAGATAATAAAATACGAAACAAAATAAAATTTGAAGGATAAAGTTCTGTACAATGCATGTACTTCTCTTTCGCTTTGCGTTGAAGAATTTATGTAAAATAATCTTTATATATAGTTTATTATGGGCACTAATCAAAATTGAGCGGTCAACATTAACCATAGCACTCCAATATATTCCAAGGATCGATTTTAATCATAAAGCTTGGTGTTCCTAGAGTCACATGTTGATTGAGAAAAAGGTGAAATGATTGAAGGCAAGAAAGGAAGAAAGAAAAAGCAATTCAACCATTTATGTCAGGTAGTGTGCATAAACAACAAAGCAAGCAAGAAAAAAAAAATATAGTGGTGAAGAAGAGTGATGGCCAAGCACAGACGGGTGGCCTATTTTGTATTCTATGCTGAGATACAAAATATGGTGGCGGGATACAAGGACCCCTGCAGGATTAACAGGGCCTGAGCAAGGCAGACCCAGATCAGAGGACTCCATCTCTTGTCGGATTGTTGGGTTTACTTCTCTTTTCAATTTCAATATTATAGCTATGGACCTTCTCTTCCATGTGTCTTCTTACATTCCTTGCAGCCAAGCTCCATGGACTCTATTTTCTTGCCACGTTTTTTTCTCTCCCTGAATTCCTCCACTACTTAAAATATCCTTAGCTCTCTGCAAATCTGCAGCAGTGTCGGATCCAAGATCTTGTGTGTCTCCTCCATCTTCTTGAATCTTCACCAGCATTTTTGTCTGTAGATGAGACTTGTCACTAGCCAAGTGTTTTATTAAAGGAATGGCACGCCTCTTACCTCCTGCATTTGTGCACATTTCATGTCTCACCTTGCTAAGGGGCTCGATTTTCTTGTTTTCCTTTATGGTTTTTGGAATGGAGTGGCGGCATCACTTTTAGATTCTCTCTAACCCTTCAAATTATATTTTTATTTTCTTTTCTGCCTACCTACTTGACTAATGCCTCAATGAAAGTACTTGTGTTTGTCCTCTTAAAAAATTATTTGGCCATATAAAGTACCTTTCTTTGGGTTGAATTATGGATTTAATTTTGAAATATAATATCAAGTTGAAGACCGTAAGAAAATATTATCACTTTCCAGAAAATAAACAACAAAAATAGTCTACATTTTATAAAAATAGTCGTATCATTAACATAGTATCATAACCAACATATAAAAACCAGTTAAAGCATAGTATTCATGGAATGATGCACAGAGTGTTCAAGAACATGATTCAAATCCCTGTTTCTACAGAGATTTTAAGACGAAGTACTGGATTCAAGCCTATCAGATTAATGGACAGTGGCCTAATTTGTCCAAAAATTTCTATTCAATCCTGTGTAAGAACCCATCACAGATTAGAAGTAATTAGGTAAAATTAAATTCAATCACCATAATTGACTGTAGATCAGAGAGCGACAAGCATCTAACAAAAAGTGACACCAAAAACATCTTTCTCAGAACCGAAGAAAGCCGTACTTCAGTAGTGCAAAGTGAAAACCTTAAAAAGTGAAGGCACCCTAACAATGTTTCTTAGCAAGACAAGCAATATGCCTAGCAATGTTTCTAATCTCAAAAGATCTGCCATTTCCATGCTTAGATTTAGATGCCTCGCTCCATATGATGATGAGCCACCATCAATTTAACAAAACAATGCATCTCCACTTTAAATGGATATCGTCTTCTCTCTCGCCATGAATGGAATGGTTCATCATTCAAGATAGTGGATGATGTTAGGTATTGCCACCACCATTAATAACAGTACCCACACACAGAATTTCATGTCAAAACCTTACCCTCCCTATCCCCTGCCCCCTCCATCAACCAGAACTAAGCTTAGTTATTATCACACATCACCCACGTAAATCAAAAATCAAAAGTGCAATCAATTTACTCAAATACAAAACTCGATTATAAAAACACGTTGAAACTTCAATGATAACACTAACAGTATTATCATGATATTTCAATGGAATAAATTCAATAATACTAAAAAAAATCACCAACGATAAATAAAATGGATCACACGAGCTGACCAAAGATAACGAGGCTCACTTGTTTTAGACAAGTCGTTTGACCCACTTCATTTACTATTAATAATCTTTTTTAGTGTTTTGAATTTGTCTTATCGATTTTTTTTATAGTGTTGATATCGTGGTCATTGGAGTTTTAGTGTCTTTGATTATTAATTTTTTCTCTCTCTCCCCACTCTTTATTATAAGTTGTATAAGATCATTTTATAATTTAAGAGAGTCGTCAATGATATTAATAATTTTGAGAGTCTCTAAACTTTGTTATTTATCTAAATATTTTTTCAACAATGTTATTTTTTTAATTTTTTAATGTGTTAAATTCTATTGAAAAAAAACTAAACACAGGTATATTTTTACCTAATGGAATCCAAATAGCATCTTTTTCACGGTTGCTTAGAGGTCATAATTCAGAATTTAGGTTCCTCTGAGCTAGCCAAATAGGCAGGGGTTCATGCAATATATATGCAGATCAGGTAATTATGGGGCTCTTCCTGACGGTTTTTGCCTGTAGAAGTGCCCTGGTAATAGGCAATAGGAGAGAATTTTGAGAAGTATTTGATGTATGCCATGCCAATGCTGCAATGTGCCGCAGAGTTGTCTGCCCACAGATTTTTTTTTTTTAACAAGAAAAAACAGGAAAAGAAAAAACTCATTATGATTCAGCGGGTTGATCCGATAAGATTTGATTAAAAATTCAATTGTAATTCATTTATTTTTATTTTTATTTTTACTAAAATAACATTATTTTGATTTTTTTTTATAAAAAACAATTGACCTAGATGACCCGGTCAAAACTCGAGCTTTAGACCAAACAGGTTCTAAAAATTATGCTTGAAAGAACCACGTAACAAAGAAAGAAAAAACTAGATGAGTTGGCATAATTTATATTAGATTGTCTTAATTTAGTGGATTTTCTAATTTTTAAGTTTTAGCAAAATAAACTTCATAATACGTAAGAGTTAGCTTGATGAGAACATGCTAAATCAAGAATACTAAATTTAGATAACATTTAGTTACTATTTATAGATAAACAAGAGGTATATAATAAAAATAGATGATAACATGTTGTTTTATTCTTTCAATTTTAAAAATATATAAATTCATTTTAAAATTTGCATATTTATTTTACATTTATTCTTTTTTTTCTTTCACCAATCAGAAGCAACCTAAAAGACTCTGTAACTACATAGCATACAACCTGTCTCCCACCACTCACAGGCTGGCAACTCCTGCACACTGATCACATAAAATGACAAATCTGACGTGGCAACCAGGTACATATATCGAGGCGATCTCTCCCTACTATATAAACCCCACTCTTCTCGGCTTCAAGCCTCGCCTAACCAAAAATAAATCATATCAAGACTTCCACTCTCAAATCTTGAATTCACAAGATGGGTATTTGCAGTTCTTGTGAATCGACACATGTAGCAACAGCAAAGTTGATCTTACAAGATGGAAGGTTACAGGAATTCTCGTACCCAGTTAAGGTTTCATTTGTTCTTGCCAAGATCCCAACCTACTTCATCTGCAACGCTGATGAAATGGAGTTTGATGATGTCGTTTCAGCTATAAATGATGATGAAGAACTCCAACCCGGTCAGCTTTATTTTGCCTTGCCATTGAGCTGGCTAAAGCATCCCTTACAACCTGAAGAAATGGCTGCATTGGCCGTTAAAGCCAGCTCCGCTCTAATGAAAAGCGGCGGGGCTGAGAAATGTGGATGTCACAAGAAACTGGTTTTTTCTGTCGAGAACGATGGTAAGTCGAGCCGGAGAGTGGCGGCCGGCGGTGGCGGGCCGAGAAGAAATGGTGGCAGGGGAAAGTTCTCGGCGAGGTTGGGTGCCATTCCTGAGTAGGGGTGGTTTGGGGAATTAGAGAGGGTTGTGGGTGTAAATATTGTCATGATTGGGGTTAGTTGTTGAAGTTTGTGGGTAGGATTGCACCCTGGATTGATGATTAGGTGGCTGTTGCAATACCTTTGGCTGTCCCCATTTAAGGGCTGTATTACAATTTTACCCCTAGATGAGTTGACTAGCTATATTTGAAAACAATAACCATTTTTTTCGCTCCTTATTAATTAACAAGTGAGTATCAAGCAACGTTTACGGTGCCAGTGATGACTTTTTCAAATTGTTTTTATTCATAATTATATTAAAATAATATTTTTTATTTTAAAAAACATTATTTGTAATATTAACATATTAAAACAAAAAAATTTAAAATTTTTAAAAATATTATTTAAAATACAATTTCAAACAACCTCTGAATAACTCCGGAAGTTATTATCCTTGCTCATGACTCAAATTTAAAAATAGTTTATGCATCGGTCCTTGTAATTTACCGTAGGTTAATTTAGTCTATAAAAATATAAAAAAATGAAAAGAAATGGTATTAGCAGTTAAATGCATTATAATACAAATCAACAAACAATTAATATTGATGTAACTAATTTATTTTAACCATAGAACATGCATAACACGTGCATTAATGCCACATTATGCTGTGCATATGTATAATATACGAATTGACAGTCAAAATACACATATAAGTTTAATTACGTGCATTCTTAATTAATTGCAGATTAAAATGGGAAATATTTTAATTTTTGAGAAAGGAAATTACGTGCTTCGAAAGGAAGGGCTGTGATTAACTCAATTAATTATAGTAAATTCAAAACCAAATCACTAGCTAAATGAAGCCGAGTTGAATTTTTGTGGTATTTTTTTTTTTAATTTTCTTGAAAGGAAAAGAGCAAAGATTTGGGGTTCTGGGAATAATATATTTTTGTCGAAATCTTAGAAGCTTGTCTTTGCTGTCCAACACGAAAAAAAAAAAAAAAAAAAGGATAATAGAAATATGGTATGGAAAATGAAGTGTGGCCACGTTACAATGTTGTGTCAGTTTGGCGGAAGAGGGGGCAACAAAATGTGCGATTGACACCACCTTGCTAATTCTGCCTAATTAACGCGGTGCCATCATGGCTTTTGCCTGAGTTTGGTGTTTGTGTTATTAAATTTAGTTTTGAAAAATATTTAATTGGTATCTTTTAGTATTTTTTTATAATTTTAATGTGTTGATATTAAAAAAAAATTATTTTAATATATTTTCAAGCGAAAAACACTAAATAATTTTTTAATAGCTGTAATATATTATAATCTTTTTAAATAAAGATATTCTCATGTGTAAATATAATATGATAATGGGCATTTTTTATTTTCTTAATTACTGTATAATAATTATGGGTTAGTTTCCAATTATTGGGGCATGCATGTATGCGCAATTGCTAATTGGATTTCGGGTCACTATTCAATGCTTGTGACATTGATTTAAATGCTTTGAGCGATAGTACTGTTACAGCTGTTGTCATTTATAATTGATGTCCCTGTATCTCTAATATGCAGCTGTTGTCATCTAGCTAACTGTATTTTTTAAAAATTTGATTATTTTTTAGTTTAAATTATTTTGATATTTTAATGTGTTAATATCAAAAATAAATTTAAAAAAATAAAAAATATTATAATAATACATTTTAAAATAAAATTACTTTAAAAAATAATATCTACAACACTTCTAAACCTACTCCATTATAATTCATATTTTAGGCCTCTATGGATTCTCAGGTTTTAGCTAATGCTTTCAATGGACTCTTACCCCATTCATCCATAATCCTTTTTTATATATAAATTTATTAAAAAGACTTAAATAAATTAGAGTTTCTGCCTTTCTAGAAGGGGAAAAGGGAGGCATAATTTCTTATTAATAATAATTAAAAAGAAGAGAATAATTAATTGTCTCCGATCCCGGAGGTAAATAAATAATAAAAAGAGAAGATCCATCGTGAAAACCAGCTGGGAGAATCCAATGTTGCATCATATGAGGGTGAAAGACCAATTATTACCTACAAAAAAAATAAAATAAAAAAATGTAAGAAAAAGAAGAATCGTCTTCTTTTATTTATTTATTTAATTTACCATTCATTCATCCATTCATGAGATAAACAAGTTGAGGATAAATTTGCTGGACGGAGGGAGACATTTTTTATGTGTAGTATCATATTATACATCGAATTTCTTATTGCATTGACCATGACTTATCCTCTTCATTTTTTGTGCTTGCAACTTGGTACCCTCGCCTTCATAGTTATTCCATTCTTTCCTTGGTGGGTGTGTCTCTTTAGATATATATATATAAACATTGACATTATGGATAAATATTGTGAAATTATTATTTTATCATTCTTAAACCAAATTGTTAGAGATAATACTATATATTTTTTTAGAGATTAACTAGTCATTTTCAAATTGATTGGGATAAATCAATCTTTTCATTTTTTAATACAATAAAATCATTTAATTATTTTTAAAAGCAAAAACTTTTAAACCGGTGTCAAAGAGCTTTTTAGTTTTTTTTCTTTTTAAGTGCAATAAAATAACTAACTACCTTTAAAATATATATAAAAAGGGCTAAAAAAGAGCTCCAACGTATATCAAGCCTGCATGTCTGGCCTTGGTTTAAAAAAAAAAAACACAAAATACTAAAACACATATGTTGTGAATTGAAACACTGAAATGATTATTTTTTCATTCTCCAACAAAATCAATTAACTTGTTATTAGGGATAATACAGTCTTTTCCATATGTTTTACAAGTCATTTTCAGATTGATTAGGATAAATTAATCTTTTTAATTTTTTAGCACAATAAAATAACTTAATTCCCCTTAAAATAATATTTTTTGAAATAGTATTCAGGGGCATTTTAGTCTTTTCCTTATCTAAACACAATAAAATAACTAAATTATTATTCAAATAAAAAACTATTAAGCGAACGTCCATATGCTTTTTCGTATTTTTAACTTGGTTTTTATGTTATAATCAAGTTGACTAGAGGATAATTTGGTATTTTAATAAATATTAAATATTATTTTAAAAAAAAAGTGGTTAATGTGTGCAACACATGAACCAGTGGGTGGGAGACCCTCATGCCATTCGGGCCTACGCGTGAGGCATCATTCGATGACCAAATAATTGCTTTTCAGGATGCCATTCGAATCATCTTGATGGCCCTTCAATCATTGGGCGACGCGTGTGACCAACAAACCTCTAGTTTGGCGTCAATTATCTTTTTTCCTTTGTTTTTTTTATCCTTCTCGATTTTTGTGTTTGACCTTAATTTTTTCAAAGTAGCTCTTCAATTTATTATTTTTTTAGATTTGTTTCTTGTTCTTTTTATTACTATTTATTTTATTCAAAATAATTTATAAAATTAAATTTTTTTTAATTTCATTCTCTTTTAATTTTTTTTCATTTATCATATTTGATCCCTGTTTTTTTATTTTTTTATTTATTTAATTTGAGATAGTTTTTAAAAATGATTTTTTTTTAATAATTTCATTCTCCTTAACTTTTCCTCCAATCATATTTAATCCTTATTATTTTTTATTGATATTTCCTTTAACTTTGGCAAAAATTTAAAACTGATTTTTTTTCTTTCTAATTTCATCTTTCAATGTTAAATTAGTTGGGTATTAAGCTTCTTGATTAAACACGAGTATAAGATTTCACTAGTTGCGAGTTTAGAAGATTCGTCTGGGTTTGCGTATTTTTTTTTATGCTCATGTTTCTTTAGTGTCATCCTTCAACATTTATTTGCGAGTTTAGAAAGATTGTTTTTGAGTTAAATTAAATTAACAGATTAAATATAAGCATGAGATGTTCACTTTATGATATTTTATTTGGTTTGTTTTCTAGGTCGTTGTTTTGATAGTACGTGCAGCCTCTTTCAGTGTCATCGTGTAGTGTTTCATAGTGGCATTAAAATCATCTCGGTGAGCTCTTTTATATGATGGGCATTGTCCATGGGAAAGTGATGGTGAGTCTCTAACGAATTTTTCTTTATTCTCCTCTTGTTAGCTCTTTTTTATTGTTAATTATTTCTAAAAAAATTGTTCATTTTATTTACTATCAATGCTTTTTTAATCATATTATTAAATTAATTAAACATATTAAATCCAGTAAAGTCAATAATTTGAGTTTTAGATTTTATTTATTTATTTGAAATCAGTAAATAATCTAGATATTTTTTTTATATATAAAAAAATACCGGTTCAGAGCGTAGCGTCGAGCATATATCTTGTATTCACAACACAATATAAAATAATGAGAAACCGGCTACGGGTAAGATAATTAATTAGGTTAATACCAGATTTATTTTAAGAAAGGTGTGATTTTCTTTCTTGGTCAAATAAAATGGCCAACCGGATTCTTTAATTAACAACCGAAAACATCTACTAGTAAGTCTCAAAACCTTGGCCGGACTTTGTAAGAAAATACATCTTATCCAGAAAAAAATTATAGCATTCACGATCTAACAACAAGATACATACAGTATTTTAAAGAGATCTCATCAAAAAATAATAAGAATTCTCTTTTATACTAGATTTTTTTTATTTTTTTTCTATTTTATATCTCTCTAATTTTTATGTATATTTCTTTACTATGCTATAAATATCTAACTAGTTATAGCATAAACACCATAAAGTTTCTCTTTCATTTGAGTCTCATAAAAAAAAAAATAGCCCTAAAAACTAGTTTTTTTAGAAAAAACTTCATTTTTAAAACTTTTCAAGCTTTTTGTAGCTTCTTTGATCTTATATTATTTTTAACTTTAATCTCAATACTTTTTTGTAACCACCTTTATGTATGACTAGATGTTATGCTCGCGCGCTGCCGCGGGTTTGTGGTATGCTTGTGCATTGTCGTGAACTTATGAAAAAAATAAAAAAAACATATACGGAGAAAGACTATTGCAATCTATAATGTTTTCAAGAAAAAAACTACAAAAATAATTTTAGGAAAAAAACATTAAAAAAATGAAAAAAAAAACCATGCAGGAAAACACTGTAACAATCTATAGTGTTTTATGAGAAAATATACAGTTGTAATTCTCAACCAGCTCAATATTAAAAATAATAAAATCAATAAAATAATTTTGAAAAAATTTATAATGAAAAAAAAGACAAATATTTAGTTACAAAAAAAAATATATAGAAAAAATTACAGTAATTTCTTCGCATTTTAAATTATTGTTAACTAGAGCCATGATTGCAGTCCACCCTAAAGCCAAACTGATCTATATAAAAAAGAAGCATTCTCTGGACAAATATTTTGCAAGTTTGTGTCCAATAATATTTTTTATTTTATTTTATTATGTGAGGACATGAAAATCTGAGCTATGTAATAAGAATATAATAATTGAATTGCATGGGTCCATGTCTAGCAACGACTCTAAAGTTGTCACTTGTCACTGACTACAAGCCACTAGAATTTCCCACATAATTGTGAATTTTCTCCATGTTGTTAGATATCACTGGCCATCGACACTTGACAGTGTGTTCCACGATGATTGGGTGTTAAATATAATAGAGATTGATTTTTAAATTGTATTTTATTTGAAATTATATTAAAATTATATATTTTTTATTTTTAAAATTTATATTTTATATTTTCGTATCTAAACAATTTAAAAATATTATTTTTTTAAATTTTTTTTAATGAAATTAATGAAAAACAAGTTCAATCTCAATATCAAAGGGGCACAAAGTATAAAATAGGGATGCAATCTCACCTGATTATGGGTGTATGAGAGTTTAATAATAATTATTTTTTAAAATATTTTTTTTTCTAAAATATATTAAAATAATATTTTTTAATTTATAAAAATAATTTTTCATATCAACATATTAAGATAATTTAAATATTAAAAAAAAAATCATAAGACCGTTCAATTATATCTTGTGTTTTGGGTTTGTTTGTCAGTGTGGTTGCGGTTGCTTTTCAAATAGCTTTTCGTGCCAAAATGCATGTCAATGATGTTTTTTTATTTTTTAAAAATTATTTTTGACATCAGCAAATCAAAATGATTTGAAAACACTAAAAATATATTAATTTGAAGTTAATAAAAAATAAAAAAATTTTAAATTTTATCAAAAACGTTTTTAAAACGCAGAAACAAAGCCCTCATCTAAAATAAATTTTCATCCACACATTGGTACCGAGATGCACACCGTCATCTCCTCCGTCGACAGACCTTCTTTTACTTGAAGATGCAGACCGCCCCAGCTGTCAACCTTCAAAGTTGCTTCAATCAAAGAATGAGAGCAGTAGCAGCTGCACGCATTCAACAACCCTCAACACCAACATAAGCTCCTCCGCCTTTCAAAAATCTACCATCTCAGACCCATTTTTTTCTAAGATTCCGGCAACCAATACGCAACAAAGGAGAAGATTATTGCTACTAATAAACAAAAACATGGGAAAACAGTGTGCATTACTGTAGCCCCTCTATAGATTCATCATCGATGGCAATGTTCAAGGAACAATATTTTTTTTATATATATATATTTTTATCATCTAACTTTGTTTGTTTGTTTTTTAATTTTATCATCTCAAGATATGCTTGTCTCGGTTTATGTGTGGAAATTTGTTTTTCTTTGCATGATTTTGTGTATGCAAGGAGTTCGATAAAAGTGTTTTGGGACTTTTATCTTACTAGAAAAGATAAATTGGTGCTTAGTAGGGTTTTTAGAAATGAGTTTATTTAAGTTTTTAAGATATTTTTTAGTATTTTCAGTAAAAACATCTTGAAATTTTTGGTTTTTAGAACTTCAAAACTTAAACCTTGACTTTATAATTATTGAAGATAATTTAATAACAATGTCAAATAGCTAGTTTTTTTTTTTCTTTTAACATTTCATCTTTCTATTTCTTCTTCTTTGATTGAATCTTTTTGGCCTTTTTTATTTCTTTATTTTATCCTTTAATATTTAATTGATTTTAAATTATTTTTTATAATTTATTTTAATTTACTTTCAATGAGGTTATTACAGTATTAAATAAACACTCAATTTTACAAGCGTCTATTTTTATTATCATATAATTAAGTAAAAATAGTTTAAAAAACAAAGTTGTCAAACCCAATGGAATCTATGATTAAGGTCGTGAGCTTTATAGATTAAGCCGTGAAATCCTAGTCAATTAGGTTTGATTATATTATTTTAAGTATTTTTAAAATTTAATTATATTTTTATAAATTATTTAAATTATTTTTTAACTCGTTAAATTAACTAGATATCGATTGGACAACTCTCTCGTGTCAATTTTAAACCATAGCCTCCTATGAGAGAGTGGGGTCCACCACATTCATAAATTTTCCAGAATCTTGGTCAAAGTTACAGCTATACACCACATTTTCTTAAATCTACAGCACTCGTAATTGAAACCATCAAAATCTTGGACGATAGGTATGAACCCTACTTCATATAAATCCGCCCTCATGCTGTCCTCCACTGAACTCATCTTTTAGTGTTAACATGAAAAAGGAAGATTCCAAGTTTCTTACTTCCATTAAAGAAGAGTTCTTAATTACTATGGATGTTAAAGTATTTGCTATGTGCTTGTTTATTTCCACCGTTTTGCCAGTGCAAAATATTACGTCCTATCGCCACTATGTCACAGACCTCCAGTCTATATCACCAATTGAAAGATGAGCCCGAATTTGTCTTTCCTTTCTACTTCAAAATCCATGATCTCACACCCACATTAGCTCGATAATGGATCTAGCTGTAAATGTAGAATTAGATAGCATCAGTTTCTGTTTGGCACACACACCAACATGTGATGTGCACAGTCTTTCCCTTCTTTTAGATGTTGACAAATTTGATTTCAAGATACTTAGGTTAGGGTAACTTCAAAGAACGAGAGTTTCATCTCCATATATTCTTTGAATTAATGGGTAAAACCCTTTAAATAATTTTAGAGAAAAGAAAAACAAATATACTCCCAGCTAATATATATTATCTCAGTATTGATTGAGTCTCCCAAGAACACTCATTATTTAATGATAAAATTGAACAATATTAAAATGTAGTGCGGTGAATATCTGGTGATGGCATGGTTTTCTCGGTTTACGATCAGGAATCTTGCGATCCCTGTTTACTATACCCAGTACGCATGGGTTTTTGACTGTGGTGTAAATCTATAGTCAAAAGGGAAGTGATGGCCAGCAAAATTTAAAAAAGAAGACCACCTTATACAAACCTTGTGATCAATCTCTCGAAAGGTTGAAGATGCATGTACAATACTGCTCTCTTGACTCTTCACGCTTCCAAACACTTTTTCGAACAATCTCTTTTCTTTCCGAGTTTATATGAAGGAACAAGACGAAGAAAAACTTTTGTTTGAGGCTATTGTTCAATGAATCAGTGCAAGAATCGTTAAAAACATTATCAGT
Source organism: Populus trichocarpa (assembly GCF_000002775.5). Lineage (NCBI taxonomy): Eukaryota > Viridiplantae > Streptophyta > Magnoliopsida > Malpighiales > Salicaceae > Populus > Populus trichocarpa. The sequence goes on along the minus strand of NC_037291.2, from coordinate 2,606,842 downwards.
TGTCTGAATCAAATTGAGAACTTGGAAGAGTGTTAAGTATTGTTAGAACTCTTCAATTCAACTGTCCACGCATCAAATGCATGCATGATCTTAGTTCATTATATGCATAATCACAAATGACAAAAATTTAGACAAAGACATTCTATCTAATAACATTAATACAGAAATGAAAAGGCATCCATGCCTCCCTACATCATTACCATAATTATTCTTCCCCTTCTTCTTCTTCTTCATCATCTTCTTCTTCTTCCTTTCTTAACCACATATGGCATTAACAGTTCCAAATTAAAAGCTTGGTAAATTTAGGAGCCTATGGTCCATTTAAAGGGTATAATCACAAGAAGATCTTAACACCGAAAGCACTTGCCCATATGGCCATTCATTCATTATTCATAGAATAGGCAATAATATATTGAAGTGAAATTTCAAAGTATGCATGAACAGTCGCTCTCGTTACGATCAAATTAAGGTGCTTTACTAAAGGTCTTTGGCATATTGCATGGCTTTATCTTTATCTTTTCTTTCTTTTTTTTATCTTTTCTTTTTTGTTTTTTTATCTCTTCTAACTTTTGGCTAAAAAATTTGTGGTGATCTTGTGGTTGTTCTTCGTGTAATAATGGCTTAGCTTAAAGCCAAACCGACACGCCAGATTGAATAATGAAATTGATACCTCACTAACGTTTCATCATTTGGCCTGTACAAAGGATTTGGGTTTGGTATCGTAAGATGATAAATTTATATCATTTGAGCATAAGCTGGTTGTTTTATGTAATGATCACAGGTTCAAGGTAAATTTGTGTGTATAGGAGGCTTTTTTATCTTTTAATATTAAATTTCAATTTATTAATTTTTATTCACAGTGCATATATAGTGTTTAACTCACACGTTTTATATATATGACGACGACGACGAAGACTCACAAAATGTTTTGAAATTTCCGTTCTTCGGAGCCATGAATTTCAACCACTCTTGGAAGGATCTCCTTTATCTTCAAAACAAAATTAAAAATAAATAAATCAAATCGACTAACCTGTACGTAGCAACACTAGGGCACAGATAATAGTTCGAATAAATATATAATTGACACACTTGGAAAGGACAAAAACAAAAAAAAAAAAAAACCACCATGGGAGCCATAATTGACCTTGACTGTAATGGCCATTGGCTAGGTGGAAAGAACATAAAGCAAAGAATGTCTCTATTACTGGGTCCATGCTATATGCTATAGCTACCGTCCAATATCAGGCAACTCGGGGGAGCTCCGCCGGCTATATGCTGCAGCTCAGTTGTCAAAGTCAATGCCATTTCACAGGGTGCTTCCATTTTACCAGGAGTGGTCAAGGAAGTACGGCATGATATCTGGGGTGGTTATATCCGACCCGGATATGATCAAGGAAGTTCTGGTGAATAATAATATCGCAGGGTCTACTGAGAAACTTGCACTTAGCCCTCTAGGTAAAATCCTGTTTGGTGAGGGGCCTGTTGTGCTTGAAGGAGAGAAATGGGCTCTCCATAGAGAATCGCAAACCAAGCTTTTAATTTGGAGCGAGTTAAAGTGAGTTTTCTTTTTTCCTCATAATTGTTTAAACATAGTAGTCAAACTCAATTCGGCCCAATATGAGATTTTGGATCTATTCCTGGCTTGATTTAAATTAACCCAATAAACCCATTTAATATCTGACTGACTCAGTTGAGATATAAGAAATTAAAATGATATCGTTATTGAGAAAAAAAAAATTAATCCAATAATTAAATGACTTGAACCCTGTATCAAATCCGACAAATATATATTTTTTTTAAAAGAAAACGTCACTAATTAACTTTAAATTTGATGACCCGAAATTCAGTTGTATATACATGATAATTCACATTTAAATTATAAGTCAGAATAATCATTATATTGGATGATTTATCAATGGATATTTTATTATAAGAAAAGTTTAAAGAGCTCTGTTTCACTATGTATTTTCCACATTTCTAAAGCCATTTTAGGATTTGGTCTAAGCCACAGGTCACCTAGGTAATGGTCCACCTGTTATGTCGAGCCAAGTTTTAAAATAGTGGCTTTCTAGATATGGTGCTTTCAGTTTAGTCATTAACTAAGGTCATAGGTTTGAAAATTTAACACAAGTTGATATTGTTTCTTTCTTAATTATATCATTTAAAGTTGTTCATTTTGAAAAACAAACTTCATTATTTTCTTCGGTTTTCTTTTCAATCAAGTTATTCCTATCTTATGATTTAAGTAGGAGATTTGTTTAAGTGGTCCGGGTTTTTTTAGGTTGCTTTTTTTTTTATCATTTTCAATTTTGACTTTAAAATTCGATTCTTTTTAGAATTAAACTTCGTCTTTTTTCCCCAGTTTCTTTTCTATTGGATTATCTTGTTCGCATGATCCTACTCACGAGTTTTGGCGACCTCACCCGGTTTTACTGGTGTTTTTTTTTTTTAAAAAAAATCATTAATATTTTTTTGATTCCATCTCTCTAGATTTTGATTCTTGTGGATTTACGATCGTTATTTCTTTTTCAATTGTCGAGTCATGAATTATTTTTTAAAAAAATATACTTACAGCACTTGAGCATTATTTTTTTATGCTATAAAAAATTAATCCGGCCTGTGAAAAAGCACGGCCAACTATCCAGTGCTACACCAATAGAACTCTAGGTCCACCGGTAGCAACCTCGTTTTAACAAGAAGGTGTTGCGGGTAAAATTCATCAAAAGAGAGCCAATTAACTCAAATTCTGAACCCCAAATGAAGCATTGTATGTTCAAATTGAAGGATTGAATTTCGTTCAAGTTAGTTGATGTATCATGTTAGTTTAATCTTAATCAAGATTTTATGTGGTGATTCTCTCTTAATTAGATTTACATCTGTTTATATTTCAAATTTAATCAAATCCATGTTCTTCTTATATACAAAAGAATTACTGCATCTCTTATAAATTTAACATCCTCATTCAATGGACGTCGCCCATGATTTGTATCATTGTCTGCATAACAAAAGGAAGAAAGAACCTATACAATGGCAATCACCCACCCAAGGCAGAGGAGGCTATGGATGAATGCAAGACCTTTTACCTTGCAGGAAAGGAAACCACTGCCAACGTTTAGACTTGGGCTCTTCTCCTTTTAGCATCGCATCAAGAAAAAAAATTTAATTGTTTATTTTTGTATTTTAAAAATATTTTTAAAAAAATTTAAATTTTTTTATTTTTTTATTAACTTCAAATTAATATATTTTTAGTGTTTTCAAATTATTTTAATGTGCTGATGTCAAAAATGATTTTTAAAAAATAAAAAAACATCATTGACATGTATTTTGGCACGAAAAATTATTTGAAAAGCAACCGTAACCACACTACGAAACGATGTCGGAGGGAAAGAGGTTCTTGGTGCCGAGAATTCAAGTAATCTCAAGATAGTAAGTTGATTTCTTTAATTACCTTGTTCTACAACATAAGGGTTCCTCATGCTTTAACTTGTTGCAAGACAAGCGATATACATAAACAAAAAGAATGCAAGACATACAAAATCAAGCATAAATCCTTTAGTTTGTGCTATGCATGAACAAATAAAAAAAACTCGATGGCCCAAATTGAGAAAAAAAAAAAAACTTTGTGTAACACTTACAATCCACAATATTTTTCTCTTGGTGAACAGGACTTTCACCACACCTCTTTTTCTTTTTGTTAACCTTAATATGATTTGATCCTTGAACTTCATGTTCTCCTAGGTTTCCATACTTTTCATTAGGGTATTCAAACTTTCATTTGCTTCAAATAAACCCTTTAATTCAATTTTTTACATTCCCAAGGTAAATAGTAGTTGTGTGCGCCATGTTTACACTTATTTTTCATTATATGGGTTGATTTGAAGTGATATTTGTAAAGTTTGGGAAGGTATTTAAGATTAATCAGGGGCTGTTTTTATTTTAGATTTGTTTCTATTTATAATTTCTTTATGAAAATGAGTTTTTTCACTGACTTTTCATTTTTAAATAATAAATAAATAAAATTTTTATTATTTTCAATTTCAAGATAAAAAAAATCTTCTTTGAGAATTTTATTTTCATGAAAAGGTTGGCACATGCCAGCGTAAATGTTAGTCAATTAATATCATTAAGAGTCTATTTGTTTTTGCGTTTCAAACGTATTTGAAACAAATTTAATTTTTTTAATTTTTTATCTTTACTTCAAATTAATTGTTTTTATGTTTTCATATTATTTTGACGTGTTGATGTCAAAAATAAATTTTTTTTAAAAAAAATATTATTTCGATACTTTTTTAAGTGAAAAACACTTTAAAAAACAACCATTATCACACTATTAAACAAATTCTAATTCAATTGGATAATAGAATTTTATCCCAAGCTTTTGAATATAGGGTTTGGTTTATACTAGAATTGGGTAGAAGGGATGAAATGATCAAAATTATCCTTATATTTTATAATATGTGATTAGTTATATTTTATTAGTTATGTTTTATTAGTTACTTCTTAGTGTTTATTTTTAAAAAATAGATAAAAATATTATTATCACAGATATAAATTTTATTTTCTCTCATCCTGTCTATATTTTTTTAAATAAATTTAGGAATTAACTAATAATAATATCCTTTTAATTATTCCTACAAGTGTCATTGAACTTCATGGCAAGTCACAATAATAAATGAAGCCATCCCTCACTGCAGCTAACATGTCACATACAAGAAGCTTTTTGCAACGAGGAGCAAAGCAGTGATCATGGGGCATGGCAACAAAGTCGTCCTTAACTCTCTATATATATATATATAGAAAATACATCATTAAGAATTCTTTAGCCCATGCCATGCTCACATCCTCTGTTGCCACCAAAATAAAAATCTGACCACGCGTGTCAAGAATCAAGATTTCATGTGCAGGACCGAAGAATTGAGATCGTTTTTTTTAAAAAAAAAAATTATTTAAAATTATATTATTTAAAATTAATTTCAAAACAATTCAAAAACATCAAAAATAAAATTTAATTTAAAACTAAAAATAATTCAAAATTTTTTAAAATTAGAATTGACTGCAATGTTAAACAATGCTAAAATTATAAATGAAAAGACCACATAGGAACGCCATGTTTCAATTAAATGTGTTTAGAATTGAGTTGTGTTGGTTTTTTTTTTTTATGGAATGTATATATTTATATTTTAAAAAGATTATATTAAAAAAAAAACAATTTCGCATCACCAAACACTGATCACATCTTATTGTGTTACCATGTACACAAGTTAACCATCTAGTAGGTGATCCAGTGGTAAGAAGTTGGGACCAAGAGGTTTGTTTCCTCTATGATCTCAGGTTCAAGTCATATGGTTGCTAATATAATAGTCACTGGAGGTTTAAATGGTCATTAACTTCAAGATCCATGAAATTAGTTAAGATATGCACAAATTAAATTATGTTAATATATATATATATATATATATATATATATATATATATATATATATATATATATATATATATATAAAAACATGTACACAGGTCTATAAACAATGTAACAAGCCATGATCTCCAACCCCATTTTGGTGGGCATTGTCTGACCATTCCCTCTGTTTTAAGGCTCCTTGTCTCCATGCCCATCGAGTTTCATAATTCATATTGATTTGAATGACTCATCGATAAATAATAAGTAAGATATAAATATTATTAAATCAAATATATATATATATATATATATATATATATATATATATAATAACAAAATTATATACCAATATATGTATTCAAAAACCATTAAATAAAACATAAAAATCTAATTTTCTTTCGTCATCTTTAATAGTGAGGGTGCTCGTGCGAAGGCCAAACTAGTCATTTCACCTAAGCATAGCCCATCCACACGAGCAAATCTATTAATAAACTGGATCGTCAAGCTCGAGATCACATGACCTTGTCAAAATCTAGCTAAAGAAATGGCTTACTACTCCTTCCTTCTTGTTCTGGTTCTAGCTTTATTCCACAGCTCAGCCCATGGTGCGGCTCCTGCATCAAGCCACAACCCCACCCAAGTCACAACAACCCCAATACCACTACCAAATGTAGCTAATGAGTTCCTACAATCTCACAACCAAGCAAGAGCAGCAGTCGGTGTTGGCCCTCTCAAGTGGAGCGAAATGCTAGCCAATGCCACAAGCAGAATAGTCAGATACCAAAGGAACAAAATGGGTTGCCAATTTGCAAACTTGAGCGACAGTAAGTATGGTGGAAATCAGTTATGGTCTAGTACTGGCATGGCTGTGACTCCACGTATGGCTGTTGATAATTGGGTGCAAGAGAAGAATTACTATAACCACACTGGCAATTCCTGTGCGCCAAATCATAGTTGTGGTGTTTACACACAGGTGGTGTGGAGGAAATCTCTGGAGTTGGGGTGTGCACAAGCAACATGTGTGAAGGAGCAAGCTAGCTTAACTATATGTTATTATGACCCACCTGGGAATATTATAGGGGAAAGCCCATACTAGACAAGATGTAGCTACTTAAATAAATCTCTAGTCATCTGTGTTTGTTCAAGTTCTGTACTGTGTAAGTGTTCTTTTAAATGAAGATCTCAGCACTTATGTTTAGTGAGTAGTGTACGTGCAGATTTCCTTGTCTTTTCTCTCGCTTTTAGCAAAGAATGAACTTGCACGCATACAAGTTTATAAGCACAATTGTCTCAATCTTAGTGCAGGTCTATTGATGGCCTAAGAGTCGTGCTACAAAATTTCAAGGCTTTGCATTTGGTTTTCGCCAAAATGATCTTTCCAAAAGCATAGATCTAATGGAAAGGGTGATTATACTGCTTCCAGATGCTTGTTCTATAGATGATCTTCACTGACAATTGTGAACATAGGCGAGCTGTACTGCCTCACTGTGAACAGAACCACCCTGCAATAATTGAATCGGTATCTACCCTGAAAGGTTGTAATAATTGAGCTGAGACTGCCCATCACATGTCCACCAACCCCATAGGAGTGATTCTATTTATCCCAAAATATCTATTAACAATTGAGCCATGGATCCACATGACACCAATTAGCCATCAAGTAATTGATATTATTTGGCATACTTTGATGAATAGCATTAATTACAGCTGCTGCTTTTCTTGTTTTGTAGAAGTTCCCTTTCGAAGCATTAGTACAGTCACAACCATAGCTATAGCCATAACCACGATCACTTCTATACCACCATCAAGCTAGTAGGATCTTTTCAAGTTCTCAAGGTGAGAGACGATGGTCTTGCCTGGAATGGGACATTGCTCTACAAAAGGTTCAGTTTCTGGTGTAAACAAGCGTGCTAGGGATCTCTTGAGCAAAGAGTAGAGTCTCACATGAAGGCGTTTCATTCAATAAGAAATGCTAGCAGCAGTCATGACTAAAATATATTGACTGGAGTGCAGCAGCCGCACACTTCTAGATGTGAGAATGCCAACCTGTGTATGTGATGTACAGAGGCCGCATCATCAGTACTCAGACAACTGATTCTTGCCGTTTTCTTCATTGGATTGGTTTGTGTCAATGGTCCATACAAGATTTTGCACTCATAATGAACCATATAATAACTAAATTAATGAATTGTACTCCACATGTATCTCAAGTAAAACGCAGTAGGTACATGTATAATATTCAATGCACATTTTTCATTTCCTTTCCAAACATCACAGAAATCATGAAAGCTTCCACTACTGGAACAAGCAGAATGGAGAGTACGTTATACAAAACAAAATATAGCATTGTTCTATCCTCCATTTCCGGTTCATCTCCTAATTTGTACAAGGAAAAAATTTCAAAATCTCAAAATATAAAAACCTTAAGAACTAGGCGAATGAGATCGAGTGCCAGAAACATTTAACACACGTAAGTGATCACTTTACAAGCTCTTTAGATATCAGGTACCGAAAAGTAAAATTATGCGGAATCCATTCAATAGTCTTACGAGGCTTTCCTAGCTGACATTTCTTAAGACACTTCCTTACAGATTCAGGCAAAGTTTGTTGGATCATTTCAAGAAGACCCGCTGGACATAAACCTGAATCCTTTGCATAGGATTCCATGATCTTCGGAAGTAGGACTTTCTGGCCCTTGCGGACACCAAAGGTAGCTCGGATATACTCTTCCTTCGCAGCTTCAAGCTCATGAATTACTCTTTTTGGAGTGTAGACACGAACCTGGCAAAAATATTTGTACGAGTTCCATTAGAAAAAGATAGACTAGACAGAAAATGTGACCAAACTCCACAAAAACCAGGTCTACGAAGAAGAGAGAAACCCATGTTTAGTTTTTGTTGCTGAGACCGACATTTCTTAATATACTTTTTACATCAGTCAAAGTGGAAATAGGTCTTTTGGAAACTAATGCATGGTGATTATCAACAAATGGAGTTCTTTATGACAGAGTGCCATGAAAAGACATTGTGCACGCTAAGTGGATGGACTAATCAGAAAAACTTCCACTCAAATGGAGATATAAGCATTTACTTTTGGTCTGGTTATTCCTCGTTAGTTTTACCTATTACAAACTATATGCAAGCCATGCTCATGCTGCACCGTCTTACTTGTGAGTGCTACTCATGTTTTGAAAATTTTGTAACAGGTAAAAGGAAAATGAAGTACCGCAGGATCAGAATGGCTTCCAGAACAGAGTGCAAAGTGCAAAAGAGGTTCTGGATGGTTAATTGCATATGCTTGCCGTTCTTCTACAGTCTTGAATTTGAACTTCGATGAAAGTAAAAATCGAATCCACTGCAATTAGGGACAAGCTTTGTCAGGACCACAGAATCAGAAGAATTTTGCTCTGTAACTGGCAGCAAATCAAGCGCATTGCTTTATCCCACAAGAATTATTTTAAGCACAAATATGCTTATTGGAAATAGATATATTATCGTATTTCTTTTTGTAAGAGCATGCATGTTTTCTTTTGATGAAACAAAAACAAGTGCCCCTTTCTATTTGAGAAGACCTTTCATGATAAATGGTTTAACTCTAGATGCCAAATCCTGCATGGATATCAACTGAAGGCATGAAAAATTGATGACCGAAAACACCAAAACCCTTGGACAAGATATTAATAATAATCTCAATGACCGGTTTCTTAATTTCAATATGATCTCTCAAGATTCACCTGTCCAGGACGAGACATCCGGCATCCAAGGATAGAACTCTGTATCGTGTCTGCACTAAATGTATGACCCCCAACATTATATGCAGCCTGCATAGAGCAATAGTGTAAGCACAAGTATATTTTTCACAAAACCTCTTCCTTAAAAGGAAACGCAAAAGAGTTTTCCATACCCTCAAAAGTAGAAAGAGCCTCTTAACATTGTTTTGTGGAATCCCATATGCCAGAAATGCCTATTAGAAAGCAGTGAAGATTAGAAACTCATGTCAAAGATAGAAAAAATATGGAATTAGCTCTTTAAGCAAGTATTTCTATGGAAAAGAGCCATTACATGCATCACTAGTGCATTGTGTATATTGATCCAGAAAGCTAGTCTTTCCTCATGTTTGAGCTTCCTAGGATCGACTTCTTCCAATCGACATATAAGTGATCTGCAGCAGAACCTAATGAGTATATTAAAAATCTCTAGAGAACAGAAATACTTGCTGTTTACTTGATACATACATTATTAACATGTTTTCTGGTAGTAATTAAAGGGCAGAACAACTAACCTGAAATTTTGTAGCAAGTTTTCAACATCTCCTAACTTTTGACTATCTCTATAAATCCATGGCACTTCAATCATTGTACTGTACGGTCCACTGAACTCTTTCAGGCCTTCAACAAGGAAAGGGTTATCCAATCGCACATCAAAGGATGGGTTATTCCTAAATCCTGGACTCCACATATCACATTGTTCTCGCGGGGAAAATGCACTCATTGATGATAAAGATGAATTGGGAGATGAAAGGCCATTATGCGTCAAAGGTGGATCTGAAAGTTTGCAATATATAGCTGACATGCACTTTATCATATCCTCTGAAAGCTTGTTAGGTGTCTCTGGAACATGGTCATAAATACTAGTACCAAGATGCTCAGCCAAACTAATAATGTTTGAAGCACTCTGCGCATACTGCATAAAAGGCACGAAATTTCTAATCAACTCAAGGCTGACAGATTTGTCATGTGAAGAAATTGATCGCCCTACTGTTACTTCTATTATTGTTGCACTTGGAAATGGATAGCCAATTACAGAGTTCTTCCCCATCTCCAAGAAAGAAGAAGAAAGAAGGAAGTCAATGGAAACACATGATTTCCAAGCATTTTGTTTCGGCACACAAATAGTCAATTAAACACCTTGTGCAGAGAACCAAACAAAAAAAAACACCACAAAGACTAATGATTTGTGTGCTAGCACTCAAAATTACCTCCATCATGGACAATGGCTGGGAATGGCAAGCACGTACAGCCCTACCAAGAAACTCTTCTGGAGGAGAGGTTCTATTTGAAAATGCTGAGCGTTGTGACAATGAAGAGTGACAGCGATGAACTCCAGAATCTAATAGTTTCTCTTCTCCTCCAATAACATTGGTTTCCTTCCATTTATTGTCACGTGACTGACAAGCAGTTTGAGTTGCTGAAGTTTCCTTCTTTGATGTCTCAGGCCTGGAAACATCAAACAACCTTCGTCTTGGGGTTGTGACAGGGGTTTTTAGACTTCGATCCTGTTTAGATGGAGAAACCAAGTATGTTTGCTGATCAAATGCCTTCCGGTACAAGGAGAGAAGATATTGTTCCAGATGTACAACTTCCAACTCCAGTACCGCAATTTCTTTAATTAATTCTGTGGCTGGCTGGAGTTACAGAAAACACAAGAAGTGGTAAGTCAAAAATTTGAGCCTAACAGTTATCTCTGGCATTATAATTCTATTTTACATATAAGTTACATAAATCAGTGCAAAAAATTGCAATTACAAATTATCAGCAGAGTTTCCCAAAGTAATGATAAGATTTCAGCAACTCAACAGATGACATGGTTACAAGTTCTGTGGAGAAGCCCCAGTTCTGGATACTCACACTGAATGACAGTGACATGCCCGATAAACTATTTCTATTTCCATAAAATCATTATGGCAAGAATTTACCTTAGGCATTGACAGCTCAGTCGTACTATCATGGGAAGAAGTTTTGTAACCCATAGCACTTTCCAGAGCACGACGGACCTGAAATTGATCTTGTAATCTTTTCTCAAGCTGTAGAATCTGCATAAACACGTTCAAATAATATTTAACTCAGAGCAAGAAAGACCAGCATAAGATATGGTTTGAAAAGTGAAGAAGACAGTTGCATACCTCTTGCTTTAAAGAATTTTGCACTTCAGTCTTAGGAGATTGTTTCTTCTTGGATTTGGCAGAGTTTTTCAATTGCCCCATATTCTGCAATCAGATTGTTTCCAAAAATCATATACTTAGCAATTGCTTCTTGAATTATGCCCCAGGAGGATTCACCTAATCAATTAATGTTCTGGGAAAAGCTACCAAATCAACTTAACTTTTTTTGTCAATTTTATATATAATAAAACACTAGAATATTTTATTCCATTCAACTGCATTAATACAGTTGGGACCATAAGTGAAATTTGACTCAAATGTATTAAGCTAATTCTTCGTCCCATTGGCCCACCATAAGAAAACAAACAAATAACTTGACGGGGAGGAAACAACCTTGATTATATTTAAAAGAAAAATAAGTCAATTTACAGATGAGTTTAGGCTGGCTTTATGCTTAAGGTCTTTGTACAACATGGAGAAGAAGGGCTTACTGTAAGAATAAATAAGATATATAGTGAGCTACTTTTTTCTTTTCTTTTCTTTTCTTTTTTCTTTAAGCAAAATTGAAAAAAAAAAAAAGAGTAATCTTACTAGCTTTATGCGGCCTGATGCTTCAAAGGAACTATCTAAGCCATCTTCCTCAACTCTTTTCTTATCTGGCAAGCTGCCACAGCACAAATAGCAAACATCAAGATGGAAGTAGATATATATTGGAGAAGAAAAAAAGAATCAAAAAGCCTCCAATATAGTTCTTGGCTACCTTTATATAATGTGCACAGATCCTGCAACATATTTACTGGAATTTGTTTTCTTTTAAAGGGGAAAGGAGAAGATGGTCAGATATACCAACAGTTACCTCCTACCAAAGGTCTACCTAGCAATAATTTTCCCAAGACCCATCTTTAAACAATTTTCAGTTACATTCAACACATCTATTACTCATTAATTACTAACTTTATAAGGGAAAGAGCTTGGGAGAAATTGAATAAAAAAATCAGAAAGAAAACTCTCCAAATTCTAAGCTGGGAACACACAGGATTCCATCCCTAAAACCCCATCCTCAAACTCTTCTTTTTGATGATTTAGAAAAAGCTCTCCCACAATTCCTCTTCTTGAATCTCTAAAATTTCATCTGGACCACAAAAACTTCGTGGTCTTTTCTGCTTGGAAAATAGCTAGAGAATAAAACCAAAGACTTATGGGGTTTCATACAATTGTAGTCTCATTGTTTTTACTTGTAAAGAACAATATTGAGCAGCTGTGATGATGCCCCAAATTTCCATTTTACTCATGAAGCCCACCGCAGAAGCCATTCCAGTTAAAGAAACTCATCAAGTAGCACAACAATAAATTGAAATTAGTAATGAGCACAATAATTGCAAACTAACAAAAAGAATGAATGAATAGCTACCTCTTTGAACGCTTGTGTCTAGTAGTCACTCTCAGTCCATACATTTTACTATCTTCACCTCCTTCAAAACTGAGAGAAAACACACCCCAAACAACAGTAACTCAGTAAAAGAAACATCATTTCCCATAAACAAAGAAAGAAAAAAGAAACATGAAAACAAAGGTAAAGACAGTTACCATTAAACTTCAAGAACCGAACAAGCAACTACCCAAGATAAGATCTTTAAACAAATGATGAATCAGAGAAACCAGAGCCACCAGTCCAAATGAGTTCACACTTCACAGACCACTGAGGTCTAATTAGACTACAAAAACAGAACCTGTCTTCATGTAATGTAGCTGACCAGAGGTTCCAGGAAGTACCCACAAAGTGATCATTAGCAGCTGTCGCAGTGTCTGAACATAGGGAGCCCGAAATAGTTCACAAAGATAAGACCTTTGTGCTTTTGACCACTGAACCTTCACCTTTGAGAGGGTAAAAGAAAAGTTGTGCTTGTAGAAGTAATAGAGTTGTGTCTTTTTGAAGAGTTGGAGTTGTGTTCTTTCATAAGGATGTTTTTTTTATAAAAAAAAAAAACTGACATTAAAATTGTTTATATATATACATATACATAGAGACAATTCTACGAGATTTTAATTATTTAAAAAAAGTTCTAGTTTTTCTAAAATTCTTATTTTACTTTTTTTTTCAAAAAAAATTTCTCCCTTTTTTTTATAAAGATTAAGTAGAATTTTTTATTCATAATTTATTTTTATTTGGGCCATGAAGAATAAAAAATTAATAAACTTGAAAAACAATATTTAAATAATAGTTGTTTTTGCTAGAAAATTACTAATTACTTCAATCTACATCTTTAATATATATTTATATTTTATGTTTTTGTAGAAGTGAAGTAGAACCAACAATTCTAAAATAATTTAAGGGGGTATGTGACTTTTCCGTAATTATTTTTCAAAATATTTTTTAATATATTAAAATAATATTTTATTTTAAAAAATGATGTATAACATCAAAACAATCACAAAACATAAAAATAAAATTTTAAATAAAAAATAAAATTTAATAAAAACACAGTTGCATAAAGTGTTACAACATCACTTTAGTCTATAAATCAGTTTACTTTTACAAATTAAGAGTCTTTTTGCATCAAAAGATGTAAACCAGCTCGTGTCGATGCTATAGTAAAGAGTAGACCCATGCACCTTCAAATGTCAAAGGTGTCGAAAAGTGAACAATATTCTTTCATAGAGAAAGAGAGATCCAAAGAGAGAGAGCAGGGGAAGATAAATAGTGGCTATGACTGTTAAGTGAGAAAGGTCAACAAAGTCCAGTTCCCACATTCTCTTCTCTTGGTGGTAAGCAAGTGGGAGTGGGTGGCCGTCCCTCCAATCTTGTCCTATACTGTTTATCTACACACAGTATCCTATACTCTAATGTATGTATTGGGTTTGTAAATACCTAGCTAGCATGCTTTCTTTTGAACGGATATGTACGTTTTTTTTCCTTGTTTTAATTGAAGTATATATCCTTTGATCAGTTTTCATGAGGCAACGTTACATCCCTTAAACGCAGAACACTGAAAATTGTGCATTTATTTGCTGTTTCTGTCTTCCAGGCTTATTTGGATTTTGAAGAACAAGAATAGACAGGAGAATGCTCCAATGGTGCTGTCTCCCCCAGAACAAGGAGGTGTCTAAATACAAGGAAAATAACATCCGAGAAGTGACATGGGCTTCGTCGAACTAGCAATGTCAAGAAACCTTGAACCATATAGGTAGATGGGTGGCAAGTATGTTCATGTAATGAAATACGATGTTACAGGGTTATCTAATAGCTAATCGATCTTGTTTGCTTGTGTAATAATTGGGGTTTGCCAAATCACAGAATCGATGGACCAGCTTACCAAATTTTCACTTTACAAGCTAAGATGTTTTGTTCTTTTTCTTGACATAGAGTTTCTAAAGTCAAAAGGCTTCAATTTCTTGCAACACAATGTTAACCTTGATTTGATTTCTGCACTTAGTTTTCTCGTTCTCTTGACAAGGACCCCCCCTTTTTTTTATTGCACTTGTGTGTTAATAGTAATGCCAGGTTCTTCACGGAACCCATGGAACCGATGCCTTCCAGGTATTAGATGAAAAACCAAGAGGTTATTTTGCTCTTCTATCTACCAATTTGTTATTTTTGTGCTCAAGAAACATAAATCTATGGAGAAGAATATCCCAAAACAACACGAAAGTTGCTCAAGTGAGTCCATCCAAATATAACAGCTATATTGAGCACCAATCAAGAAAGGGGTTAAGTCCAAATGTAAGTTGCTAAAAGAGTTTTAGCCTACAAGCAACGAAAGCAGGCTCGCCTCAAAAGGGATGAAAGGTGAGGGATAAAGGAGACATTGGATGCTTGAAAGTAATTGAGGTTTTGTGGGGTTTTCTCTTTGTCTTAAATCTCTTTTTGTAGAAATGAGGCTAAAGGCAGATACCTCATATCGTCCTTCAGTATCCAAGAGACTCGTTTTTGTCACAGAATCCTCTAGTAAAATATGGTAATGGGGCTTGACCTTTTCCAATATCGATACAAAAGAAAAGGTGACCTGAGTGTGTGTAGTAAGGTGGTCAGGCCTCTCTTTTTTGTCGTGATACTCACCTACTGACAAAAAAAAAAGTTTATTTTCTCACTGCAGCTAGGAAAAGAAAGAGGGAGTGGAGAGAGGCAGAGATGGAGAGGTTGTTCCTTGAAAACTTTCTACAAACATTTTTTAATTGGAAACTTTTCTCTTGAGATTGTAGAAAATCCCATAGAGTCTATAGCATTGCCTAGAACACTAAAAATCTGAGCCATTGTCACAGAGGACATGACTCAGAAACTACTTACCATAATCACCAACCTAAATTCTCAATGAAAAAATAAATTTTCCTAGTCTCATTATATATATAAACCCTAGCTTGAAAATACTCTAATTTTGAGTAAAAGACAAACCTGTCACCCTGCTCCTTCCTCCAGTCTTGCAAGAAAAGGTAATACTTTCCACCGAGCAAGTAATGTAGTGCGTGAGTTGTTGGATTTAATCCTCAGAATTGTAGGCGACAAGATTGGACAAATATAACCTTGGATTCAACCAATACAGCAGAAGAATCCATGGTTTTTATATCATGCTTGCTTGTAGGTGATTCTTCTCTTGGGGATCAAGCTCAAGTCAGGATTATTTTGGACACATCTGTTAGTTTAAGTTCTCTGTGTTGGAAGAAGTTAGAAATTTTCCAGTTCCAATAAATAAACAAATGAAACTTCTATTTTATCTTATTATGATTATCTTAAACAAGTCAGATTGGATTCTTTCTCAATAACAGAAATTCAAGTACATCAAGAAAAAAAATGTATATTTGTTCAAATTTTGAGCAGAGTATGGGTTTTTTAAGGAATCTGACAGACATACTTTATAGATTTATGAAATTATTAGTTGCATTAATTATGTTCTTTAATTGTGAATCGCAAAAAACAACATCCCCCATTGTAATTAATAATCTAACACAGAGTTCCATGGTGCTCAGATTTTTCTTGAAAATTTGACTGTTTATAAGCACAAGATTAGGCTAGATACCCATGTGTCTCCATGATTTTTAGATCAAGAAAATATCGTTTTTTTTTTTAATTGTCCACTCACTCTTCATTGAAGCCTGGTAAAAAAAACACCAAATGGATGGTTAAACAATGCTAAGATCCCGTAGGGTTCTGACATGTTTGTGATCTCTAGTGAAAAAATGAAATTGATTTTCAATTCAAGGCAGCAAATTCAGTTATGTTTTGAAAAAAAAAAAAAAAGATGCTCAGTAGGCAACAAAATTGAAGCAGGTTCCAATTTCCTGCAATTCTCAGTAATCGTGCACAATGTTCAATTGAAATTATCATAGAAGACAATTTAGAAGTTGGTATAATAAACTGTATGAAGTTCAAAGAAGCTTGCAAAGTTCCAAAACAGTGGATTTGAAGTGTAACATGAGTCCATGTTCTTGACTTCTTGTGCCATTCTACTGCGTATTTTTAGTTTCTTTAAAGCACAAAGATTTGCTTAGCAATAACCCTAAGTGCATAAATCTTCATTAACAATCATGTTCTTTCAAAACTTGGAGTCCAACCATGGAGTTTTCAGAGTGTGAGGTGCTACTCAACAACCTGATGAATTTGATAGTTACGGCATGTCTCGTTCATGCCTAAGAACGTACAGCACTGTGTGCCTTAAGAACACAAATTGTATTCTATGTTTAATTTGAAATTTGAAGTTCAAATAGGAACACAGTCATTTCAATTCAACATTGCAGCACGAACTAACCAGGAACGCCAGCCTTTAACATCTTGGTTTGCCACAGAGGTGAAGGACCACAATTATTACAATCAATAGAGACATGCATACGTTGGCAGTACTGATGCAAAGGTGAGGTGCAGAAATGACAAACATGGTTCCAAACCAAAAATGTGTACCAGAACCAATGCTTCTTGATCTGAGACACCGATAAACACATACATCTATATATCACGAGTGAAAAGGGACTAACAAGGCGCGCAGTGCCTCGAATTGGACTGGAGTGACCATAGCTGTGGGGAAATGGGAGAGGGATGCATTCGTTTCGGGCTATAGAGAAGGTGTAGAATCCCACAATTGGGACAGCAAAAGCGAACTTTCCAAAGACATTTGGACAACGAGTCGATGCCAATCATAAAGCGCAAAAGGCATCTATCTCTCTTCTTCCTCCATTTCTGTCCCCACACCAGTACCCCTTCAAGGAGGTCTCTATTTTACACCAAATCCCTTGCAAGTTGCAGCCCTTTTCTTTGTCCTAATTGCCTTACCAGAAACTTTTAGGTAAATCTATATATCTAGCCTATGGCTTGTAAGCATGATCCACTTAGTTTTTTTCCCCTTCTCGTACGTAGCAGCACCTGCGCTGCCAGAAAACCAGTTTGAATTAGATAGTTAGTAAACCAGCTCCATGACCATGATATATTGTCTCATCCAGCTCTGGTGTTTCTGTTGTCAATTGTTAAGATTAGTGACTTAATTTCCATTCAATCCAACTCCAACATGGTAGATCAGTTCCTAATCCACATAGGCTGATCATGAGCCCTTTGGCTAAGCACTGAATTAATTACTCGAGTACACTATATAACAATAACAGAATATAATAAAACGGATGGGTGAAGTCCATAGTGAAAAACGCCGTGCGCATAGTCACAGTGCACTCTGGTATACTGTAGAGTTTTTTTTTCAATTTTTTTATATAGTATAATTAACGCTTTGCCCTTCTAAAAAAAACAATTAACTTGCCATTGGAGTAATTCCGTCCACGATAATACCCTTAAAAGGGAAAAGAGAAGAAGAAGATGAGCTGTCATTAGAGGTTATTTTATCTTTATACTCTTTTTTTTTATGTTGGTTAGGGGCAATTTAATTTTTTAATAAATATAAAATATTTATTAAAAAAAGTGGCTAACATGCATGAGCATATCATGTTCATGTGATGACTTACAACAAGCAAGGGCAAGTTTTCTTGGTATGGTTGGGTTCATATTGGTGATCCTTTCTTTCCATGATGATGTGTGTGGTGGTATTTTGACCTCTTGTTTAGTTTTAATTTGTTTTTTCTTTATATTTGATTCATGTTATTTTGATTAATATTTTTTTATTTGAAATGGTTTATAGAAATGGATTTCTTTTTCAATTTCATCCTGATTTAAAATTTTTATCTATTAGATGTTACTTATATTCTTTTGATTGTTATTTGTTTTGGTTTAAACAATTTTTAGAATTGCAGTTTTTTTATGATTTCATCTTTCTTCAATTTTTTTTTATGTGACTATATTCTCATTCGTTTGGCTTTGGCAAGTTTTTTTAACTGAATTTTGTTTTATAATTTCATCCTTCAACATTAAATTAGTTGGGAATCGAGCTTCTTGATTGAACTTGAGTCTAAAATTTCACGGATTGCAAGTTTGGAGAATTAACTCAAGTTTAGAAGATTCACACGGGTTTGATTGGATTTGTTTTTTCCTTTTTAAGCTAATATGTTTTTAGTTTTATCTTTCAACATTTATTTATTTTTCAATTTCATCCTCCTTTAATTTTTTATATGTCAAACTCTTATTCTTTTATTTGCTATTTTTTTGTTTTTATTTTTAGAATTGAAGTTTTTTTACAATTTCATTATCTTTCAATATTTTTTTTTCCTATGTGATTTGATCCTCATTTTTTTTGCTTTGGAATTTTTTTTATTTAGATTTATATTACAACTTCATTCTCCAACATTAAATTGGTTAGAAATTGAACTACTTGAATGAATCCGGGTCTAAGATTTCACTGATTTCGTGGTTGAAAAATTAATCTCGATATATCTAGGAGATTCGCTTGAGTTTGCTTCTTCCCCACCTTTTTTTTAAAATTAATATTTTTTTAATTTTATCTTTTAATATTAATTTATTTTTTAAATCTCCTCTCCATTCTTTAATCGAATCTAAGATCAATTAAAACTCAATCACAACCTATTTGGGAGGAGAATAAAGGAAGAAAACAAATATCCACCTAAATTAACTCAAGTAATTTTAATGTAATCAATATAATCTGTTGTTATCTTTACATTTTGCTTCTTAGATTTTTTTTAAAAATTAATTTTATCTGATATACTAGTCAAATTTTTAATCTTCATTTGAAATATTTTATCCATACCAAAAAAGAAAAATAATAACACTACTCGTATTTTTTTTTTAAAAAAAAAAAGCAGTCGCTAGATTGTGATCGATCAACAGCGAAGCGCGGCCTCGGGGCCTACTTTTGTAGTAAGTATGTATGCTGTCTGTATGTTGAAGAGATAAAAGTCGCATGTGAGTTCAACAACCTGGTACACTAGTTTTAGCTTATTCAGTGTCTCTTAACTCAAGTACCCACCACCATTCAAGGGAAAAAAGCCAAATTTGCTCTCTTTTAAGCTTCCTTTTTCTGGGTCCCCGTTCCTTCAGATAATCACACCAAATCTTGCGTTTTCATTTGGTATCAGGGGAGAACTGTTTATGTGGTTAAAACTACCCACCAAATCTTGCATCTGCCTCAACTATAAAGTATAAAGATAATGTTATCTTAACTAAACATTCTTCCCGAAATCACTCGTCGAAATCTTTGAAGCATTGAATTCATGAGATCGGCTAATAAAGGGATATCATCTGTCCATTAAATGCACAAGATTCTTGAAAAAGGGACCCGAAAATGTTCGATAAAATCCCTGTTAACTCGGTTTAATGGTTGACTGTTAAAATTAAATGATTTCCAGTCGATGAGAATGGACCTGTAATTGTGTCCACATGCAAAACTCGAATGCGAGGGAGGGGGGCAAGAGGCATGCTAAGATGGCGATTAACGTGAGGCCTGCACAACAGTAGTAGCTTTCAGATTTTATGCTGCAAGAGCAAGTTAGATGATTGTTTTAGGCTATATGGGCAAAAGTTTGAATGTACAGTTGCTGCAAACGACGATGGATGATTATGCTCTAAATAAACTCGAAAGAGAGTGATTAAAGCAAGAACTTGCCTTCACAATATTTAATAAAAACAAGCGGAATAAAATCTGATGCAACTTTCAACCCTTTTTAAGTAGATCATCTCTCTTTGAACTTCACTTCGTCGAAGAAAGTAAATGGAATGAAGGGTCGTAAAAAAGGGCAAAAGCCCATTGCTGATATGGGGAAAAGTTGCGATAAAAACAAGGAGTGGAATTAGAAGTGAAATAACATGGAAAGAAAACTCGAACCCACCATTGCAGATACCTCGTTTATGCCACTTAAGGAAGGGGAATTATTATTCAAGCATGCATTAGCATTTAGAAGGCAGGATTGGGTTAGCTCAAGTTGCCCTAATTAGTGCATGTCCCTCGTGTAGGAATGGAGAAACTATGTCCAAGCCCATAAATCTCTAGGGCATGGAACAACCTTCAATGACTTCAGCATCATTCCAAAGAAGAATAGGAGGCAGCCCAAATCCCCCGATCGACACCCGGTAAATCCAGCCATTTGAAATGGAGTTTAGAGAACTAACACTTGAAGAAACTTGGAAAGAGTATGGATAATTTCATTTTTTTAAAGATAATAGATTTATAAATTTTATGATATTTTGTTAGATTATTAAGTTTTTCTTCCAAATAACTTATGTCTTTTTATATTTTCTTACAAAATCTTTATAATGCATTTGAAGATTTATTATCATCTTTTTTTTTCAACAAAAAAAAAAACTTTACAACGAGCTTGATTATGTAGCCTTTTCATTTATACTTTTTTTCTTGGATTTTTCACCCAACACATTTTTTAGAGAATATTTAAAGAAATTAAAGATTTATTATCTTACAATTTTGTTCTTGTTAATTGCTAAAACTCTTATTAGGAAAGTTTCGAATCACCTCGTTGTGCTAATAATGATCATTAAGATTTTTATTTTAAGAAACTAGATTTACAAATACGAAGAATTATATTTTCTACTTTGTCCATCATAATTTGACTCGAATATAATTAAGATTTACAATAATAGTAATATAAGAAAAAAAATTGATTATAGTTATAAACTATTTTACAAGTGAGAGAAATTGGACATTCAAAAACTTATAATGGAAGATGTTTTAAGAGAAGTAAGAGAAAGTAAAAATAAAAAATTAATTGATAATTTTCTTAAACATGAAAAAGTAACACAGATTGCACAATTAAATATGAGCTTTTTTTGAAGAGATGAGCTATAAAAAATTAGCATAGAACTTATTGATAATTGCCATCCAAAAATTAATTTATATGTACTTTTTTCAAAAGGGTTTACAATGTGAGAAAGGTTTGTGTACCAAAACATAATGAAAAGCTTTGAGGGTGTTTGAGAGTGTGGTAGCGGTTGTTTTTCAAAGTGTTTTTTCATTACAAAACATATTAAAATAATGTTTTTTTTATTTTTAAAAAATCATATTTGACATCAGCACATTAAAATAATTTGAAAACATCAAAACATATTAATTTAAAGCAAAATAAAAAATAAAATAAAATTTAAATTTTTCAAAAGCACTTTTCAACCGCAGTGTCAAATACTGCAGATCCTTTAATTAATTTTCTTATTTTAGAACATAACCTTCAAGTTACACATTTGTAAAATTGTTTTCCTATATAATCATATTGTTGATGCATTAATTTTCACTTTTGTTTCAATTTAGCACGTAGATTTTAATTTTTTTTATTTGAATATATTAGTATTTTCAAAATGTTCAATCAAATACTTTCATCTATTTTTTATTAACTGCTATGTTTCCAGGTGATTGTCCTGTGAGTCTAACTAATTGTTGGTACACTACTTCCATTCTCTACATCGAATACATGAACTTTTTTATTTGTGTTAATACATCGAACATATTTTCAATTCTTCCAATCAAGTACCTTTTCAAAATTCATCAGTTTTTTACTTTTTTTTGGCACATAAGGTTCTTATATTTTATAAATAAAAAAAAAACATTTTCGGAAAGGTCATTTTCCTTTTATTTGATGATTCTTCGTGCAAAATAAATAAATAAAATATAACAGTTTGTTAAATGAAAGTACTTGTTTGGAACAATTGAGAAATAGTGTACCAAAAAGATAAGAAATTAAAACTCATGTTCTTAATTGAGAAAAAGTGGAAGTTGATGCACCGATAATGGAATTTTTCTTTCAAATGACGTCATTAGTAAAAAAACAAAGAAATCGACAAAAGTTGGAACAAAGGACTTGACTGGATTTTTTCATAAAGCCTGTGTACTTAAACAAAAATAATTCAATTCCATGTACTAAATTGAGAAAAGATGAAAAGTTGGTAGTAGTTTTTTCAATTTTAAATTGAGAAAAGATAAAGCATATATTTAATGTCTAATCTTTTATTATATTTTTTTTAATTGAATACCTCAACTTCAATTCTACATCTTGTTTTTCAAATATGTTACTTTTCAGAACAAATGTTAGAAAATTGATAACATGGTTATTGTCATGTGCCACATG
Organism: Populus trichocarpa; assembly: GCF_000002775.5. Taxonomy (NCBI): domain Eukaryota; kingdom Viridiplantae; phylum Streptophyta; class Magnoliopsida; order Malpighiales; family Salicaceae; genus Populus; species Populus trichocarpa. The sequence goes on along the minus strand of NC_037291.2, from coordinate 2,584,113 downwards.
ACCAAAAAAAAATATCTGGATTAAAACAAAATCAAATAGAAATAATTTAATTGTTAAAAGAAAATCAAATGCAATTGAAATATCACATAAAATATACATTTTTATTAGAGATAACAAACTATTTTAAAATAAAAATTGAATACATCCATAAATATTTAACCAATAATTTTATTTTAGTTTCATATGATTATATTTCTTATAATAGTAATTCATTTTTCTCAATCCATACTTTATCAGAAATTGTTATGAAATATACTATTGGTGACAGTGATTGTGTAATTCATATTTATGAAGTATTAAAAAAAAAATTATCATCAAAAGAATAAGGATCAAATTTGAAGAAAAAAAATAACATGATACCTTTCAATTTTGATAGGCCAACATGATTCTCAAGGAGATGATAGGAAAAAAAAAAGGAAAGAGAAGAAAAAAAGCTCATCAAATCTCAACCGTTACTTCCCCGAAACGTATCAGGTCACCAGCAAGAGTGCAGTGTGCACTTTTAACGCAGTCGTCAAAACCGTAGTTTGATGACCTAGAGACTCCTTACACGTTACTTAAAAATCATAGACGCCTCTCACCTACTAGTATATGCAACACAAAGGCACCAACATATGTTAACTGTTCGTTTACTCCAATTCTTATATTTTATTTTAATTTCAATTTTGGTTCGTTAACACTTAATTATTTAAATTAGCTATTTTTTTTTAATTTTACAAAATCAAGCATTAATTGATCACCAAATATTTTTTATATATATTGTAAGATCCCCATATCAAGACAACCAAAACAAATTACCAAATCAAATCACAAATAAAGCAAACATAAAAAGATCAATTTGAAAAACAAAAACTTGAGGAGCCGAAATTAAAAAAAAAAACATGAAATTCCCCTTTGATTGTACAAATCACTCACTGATGTTAAAAAAAAAAAGGGATTAAATATTTTTTTAACCTTCAAACTTGATCCTAAAAGCTTTAATTATTTTAAATCAATCAAGTTGGATTTTGTTTCACAAAATCAAGAATTAATCGAGCGATGAAATATTTCCTAAATACCTCGAGATCTTGATGCGAACAAATAAAAAACAAATCACCAGGATCAATTGCAAATCAAAATAATGTCAAATGACCAAATAAAAAGAAAAAAAATTAAAAAACCAAAGCGTAAAAAGTCTTAGGGACCAAAAAAAAAAAAGAACAGGAAACCATTGTTTGAATGAACAGACTATAATGTTTCACTGATGCCTATAAGTTTTTTTTTATATAATATTTAAATGATTACACTATCCTTTTTGAATAAGATCTTAAAGAGTATTGAATTCAGTATATTATATCCAAAACATTGAACATAATAACTGTTTAAATAACAGTGGATATTCTCATAGGTTATAGTGTTTTACTTATGCCTATTAGTTTTCTTGATAATATTTAAATGATTACAATGTCCTTCTTAAAAGAGATCTCGAAAAGTATTAAGTAGTAGTATATTATGTCCAAATAATATATATATATATATATATAATTAAATTTTCTATATAACACATGTCTACGTAATATCAAATATTTATTATTAATTTATTCTATCATTTAAAAAATCCTAATTTGTCACTGAGAAAACGTATGTCATTTTATTGGATATTTTGAAATTTGAAATTCTAAGAGAGAAAGTCTTGTATCGCTGTTAAGTATTCATGCATCACTTAATTACAATATGAATTATTTTAATTGTTATGTATAAGATGATGTGATAAATCAAAGGAAATTAATCCTTTTAAAAAAAAAAAATGAAAGATGAAAACAAGATTTAGAAGGAGTAAAAAAATAAAAAAACATAAATATCATTGTTCTTGAGCACCGTTGGGAACGCGGTGCAAACCACGTTCTCAAAAAATTAAATTTTGTTTTTGTTAAAAATTAAATTTTTTGTGTGTTTTTGATCATTTTGATGTGCTGATTTTAAAAATAATTTTTTTTAAAAAATATTATTTTGATATGAAAAATATTTTAAAAAATAATTATAATCACACTCTTAAACAGGATAAAAAAAAATGAAAAAAATGGTGAGAAAAAGAAAGAAAAAAAGAAAAGGAAGTCATCAAAAATGGATCTCATGCGATGAACCCGATGAAAGTAAAGGAGGAGCATGCAGCTATACCTGTATAATTAAAATTTAATGAGTTCATTTCCATTGGCCCATTACCATTATTAATAACAACAACCACTAATATATCAAATGAAAAGATTAAATGCTTTTTAGTTTAATGTTTTTTTAAAATATTTTTTATTTTTATTTTCAATATCAACATATCAAAATTATAAAAATTATTACAAAAATTATTAATTTTTTTTCTTTTCAAGATAAATATATATATTTTTAAATTCTAATAAAAAAAAGATAACGCATGCCGCATTCCCAAACAGGTAGAAATTAACTGAATAAATGCAATTTCAAAATGAAAAACTCAAACTCAAACTTATATTTTTCTTGTTTTAAAGTAAAAATATTTAAATTTTACTCTTTTTTTTTTTTTTTTAAGAAGCAATTAGGTTTGAAGGAGAAGAAATAAAGTTTGCCTTAGTGCTACCATATGGATCATCTACAGCCTATCACTTAACACCAAAATGATAACATTCTAGCGGCGACGGTGAAAAGATGATGCGGCGGAGATCATAGTTTTCTCAGCTGTGGTGTAACAAGCTATTGCAAGTGCTAGGTAATTGACATAGTCATAATACTTACAAGAAAAACTTTGTAAATGTTGAAATTATTTTTTTAAATAAATAAATTATCTCTTTGATGATTATATAATCAAATAATTTAACAAAGTAATTCACTTCAAAACTTACATTATATTGTTGCCTTAATTAATTGAATATTTTAACAATTTTCATTAAATACACTATCCATTTATGAGGTAAATAGAAGAATAATAATTTATTAGAGCTTTATTTCTACACAAATCAAATTTATTATTTTAAGAGTACGAGTAAGTTTTATTAATATGGATATTGTTTAATTTATTAGAAAGAAAATAATTTATGTCATGATTTTAGGAAAAAATCACATTATTAATAACTAATAACACGAGTTAAGAGAAAAAAAATGGCCTTATTATCATTATTGCGAGTTTATAATTAAAAAGCTTAAGATTTGTTAAAAAAAAAACAAATGAATTATGGAGACCCAAATACTATATTGTAAAATATTATCTTACCCTCAACATCATGTTTATATAACCATATATAGAATCATTTAATATCCTCTAAAAAAAGAATAGCATTTAATTTAGGTTCATTTCCATAACAATTAATAACGATCTTGAATTAAATATGACTAGTAATATTGTTTCATTTCTCTAAGTATAATGTAGTTTTGTTGGCCTTGTAATTTGTAGGAGGATATATTTGTTTGCAATTCAATCCTTTCATTAGTTTTTAATGATAATTAATTATTTTTTCCCAAAATACCTTTTATCTCTAATCAAAATTTCTAATTTCACCTATAAACAAATTAAAAAATTGTATTTGAAGAGATCAAAATGAGAATTTAAAAAAGAATTAACAATTAACATTAGATAATGATGATTTTTTTTGAAAAAAATTAACTTAAAAAATCATTATCAACAGGGACCAAACTATAATTTACTCAATCATATGGTGAAAGAAAAAAAGAAAAAGAAAAAGAAAACACCAAAAATATGCTAAGACGTCGTTGTTGATAATTCTATTATGGTCTCTAGCATAAAGCCCACGAATTTCTACCCCTTCACTCTCCCATGGACACCATAAACATAAGCCGAAATACCCCATAAAAAGCCCTAAAGAATAGCACTTTCCCTTGCCCAATCCATTTAAAACTCTTCGAAAACACATCCTCTTGTTGCTCTCTCTCTAGATATATACATATGTTTCTCCTTTCCTCCCTGTTTTTGTTTTTGGTCACGGGACCTGTAGCAGCCCAATTGCCCGCAGAAACACATCTCACCACCCTAGCCGAATTTGGTAGAGACATAGGAAATTGCAACCAAGAAATAATAAAAAAACACACACAAATCCCCGTTAACCTTGTTGCCCTTGATGCCATAGCCTATCAACGCAACAACACCACTCCTGGGAAAAAAAAAAGGTCATCTCTCCTTGCAAACACACTCCCTTATTCTTTAAAGCTACATTACAGTGCCATACCCATCTCTTATTTACTTTGTCTTTGACATATTATTATTGTTGTTGTTATGTAGTGTCACATTTTATTTTCTTGCAAGCAATTGTAAGACCTAGCTATAGCTGTTGGTATGTATGCCTGGTATATAGCTGCTGGTGCTGGTCCTGGCAAAAAAGAAAGAAAAAACCCTCAATACCCTCGAGAAAAATAATAGACATGCAATTAAAAACAAACCCTTTTTGATTTAAGGACTTTTGTTTATGGATTTTAGGTTTAATTAATTAAGGGGTTCTTATTTGATTTTGGATCAGATAGACCGCGCCTTCTAGGTCATGCATGTTTCACGTGATGTTGATCGTGTGCAAAATCTGGTTGTGGGTTTTGGATAGTGTGAATCCATTATGGGGTTCTTACAATTACCGTAACGATTAATGGTGAAATGATGTTAAGGCAGGGTTCAATGGCACATTTTGTATCTGGGTTTGGTGGGTTAGGGTTTTAGCTGATAATCTCTGCAAAAAGATCGAGTCTTTGAGGTGGGTTTTTGATTTCAAGGATCTGAGCCTTCTTTAATTTTTGTTATCAATTAATTTATAATGTTTGTTTTGATTAATGTGTTGTCTTGTTGCGCTGCATTGTCTTGGTACTGTAGCAGAAGCTATGTGTTACAGATTTATAATTGCAAACAGTGAAATATCGTTCAATTTTTTTCTTTCATAGACCTCTGTAATGTACATGTTTCTGCGCGATTGCATGTTGATTTCAATTTTGCAGAAACCCCTAGATTTTGATGAATTCTGTATTTGTTATTTTCTGCATTTTATTAATTTGATAGATCCAATTCAATCATTTTTTTTTAAATAATTGACTTGATGGAATTTTTAATTGAATGTATTTGCAGACGATTTTCCTCTTCTTTTATATTAATATCAGCACCTGCTTTTTTTTTTTTAAGTAATTGCATATGCATAGATTATGCTCATTTAATGAGGTTAGATTTAGGGAAAGAAATGATAACACTTGGCAAATTTATTACAAATAAGCAACCATGGTAAGTTATGCACATCAGGTGACCTGGATGAGATACAGAATGAAGTGACTTTATCCAGACTGGTTCTATTATTTTATGAAATGATAGAATTTTACTGGACTAATATCGAAAAAGATAAAGAAGTAGAAATTGCAAGTAACTAGGTCTGGGATTTGGAATCATTAGGCAACTCAATGTCTTTGAGTTTTATTAACTCTAGAGAGAAATGATAACTACAGTTGTGATTTTTTAAAGGATGTTCACTTAATATAAAGGGAATGAATAGCAACAGTGAAAAATAGGGAAACGAGTATAACTTTTTTTCTTTTCTAAACGTTCTTCTGACTGTTTGATGTGTTGACCTTCACTTGAACAGGGAAATGAGTTTGGAATGACCATTACATGCTATGTGTGGCTGCAGATTTCTAGTTTAAAATATGGATGTGATTCCTTGTAACGGTGTTCAGTATGTTGGAGAATCTGATTGTGCTCTACAGAGTTCAGGGACAGATTTTACTTATGATGGGGATTCTAGTAATTTTAAACGTGTAGAACAAGTTGAGATGAATGATGGTAGAGTAAATGACTTATTGCAACATGTAGAAGAGTCTCGTATAGAAAGACAAAGTGAGGGCCAATGGACGGTGGACAAATTATCCATCTCTAAAGGTGGAGCTTCGTATTCTGATTTTCAGGTAGAGAGCCAAAGGTTATCTTGTGATTCTCAGGATTTTGAAGAAGATGGCATAAATGTACAGGATTATTGCACAGAACCCTGTACAGCCTCCGAAAACTCTAATTTAATTATTGATACCATTGAAAGTGAACCAAACGACTGTAAATACGGAGAGCCATCTCTTTCAGAGCCTCAGTGGCTAGAACATGATGAATCTGTGGCACTATGGGTCAAGGTAACTTTTTTTTTACATTTTTTATTGTCTTACTTAAATGAAATAAAAGACGCTCTTTAGCAAATGCTGCAGTTTCTTTATACATTGAAAGATGGAATTTGTTGATTTTAAGACATCACATGCCATGTGCTTGAAAATTTATCTCGAGGCTTGGATTGTGGAGCACAATCCTTTTTGGGGCTCTCCTGGTTTTGTCCTTCATTTGCTCGTTTTAAAAAGGAAGTGTTTTTTATCCGTTGTGCCGAGCTTGATTTTCATGCTGATACTTCTATGATTTTCCAAGTATAGTGGAGAGGGAAGTGGCAGGCAGGAATCAGATGTGCACGGGCAGACTGGCCATTATCAACTTTGAGAGCCAAACCAACTCATGATCGAAAGCAGTATTTTGTGATATTTTTTCCGCACACCAGGAATTATTCCTGGGCAGATATGATGCTCGTCCAACCGATCAATGAATTTCCAGAGCCTATTGCATATAGGACTCACAAAATTGGACTAAAATTGGTTAAAGATTTGAGTGTTGCACGACGGTTTATAATGAAAAAGTTGGCTGTTGCCATGCTCAATATTGTCGACCAGTTTCATTCCGAGGTATTTTTTTTACTGCTTTGCTGTTTTTTTTCGAGCTCTGATGGAAACTCATACCTTTGTTCCTGTTTCCTTGAAATTTCTTTGGTCCTTTCAAACTTGTCATAGGCTTTAATAGACACAGCTCATGATGTGATGGTCTGGAAGGAATTTGCCATGGAGGCTTCACGGTGTACTGGTTATTCTGATCTAGGAAGAATGCTTCTGAAACTTCAAAATGTAAACTCCTTTCCCCCTTGATAGTGTAGGTTCTAAGTCTTGAGATTTTTTCCTATTTCTTTCTCTAATACAACAATTAAAACTTGCAGTTTATAAAGCAAGCCTCTCCCCCACTAATTGATACAGCATTGCATTTGTTTCTTTGGTTTTTTATGCATTGATGCATGTGTTCATATAGATGGGGGAGATAGGTAGCAGTTATGAATACACTTTACTGCTTGGAAATTAAATACTTTTAGTTGCATTTCTTTGTTTATGAATTTAGTCTTATTTCATTATGTGCCAAGTTCCATGCTCAATGTGCTTTTCTTTGTAGATTGTAAAATTTAGGTGCATTTGGTCATTTCATGACTTGTTTTCACCTGGCACATGTTAGAACCAGGATTTGTTTTTATTTTGCTTCCATTTACCAATTATTTTTCCTTTGGATTAATTTAAACACTGAACAACTTCTCCCCCCCCCCCTGTTAATGATGCTGTAATGCCACTTCTCCTTCGCTGCAGATGATATTGCAACGGTACATAAATTCTGATTGGCTGCAGGATTCTTTTCAATCTTGGGTACAGCAATGTCAGGTTGCATGTAGTGCTGAATCAGTTGAATTGCTAAGGGAGGTATGTGTTAACTTGGCTGTCTACACATGTTTATTTGACTACAGGTTGTGCTTTAGGTGTAATACGCATTATGCCAAAGTTATAATAGAATAAATTTTGTTCCTTGATATGGTATGTGATATATCCATCTACGCGTTAGAATTTCTCAAAAATTGAAAAAAATATGGCAGGTTAATGTCAACATACCTAAATCAACTAAAATTAATTTATAATGCAGAAACATCCAATTCATGTTTTTGCTTCTCGTGATTAATTTTGGAATGTTTAACCAGTAACCAGTTGATGCATATTTAATGTATTTGTTATAGTTGCTGGGCTGCATGATTTGCACAACTGTATCTGATTGAATTTCATAGAAAGTGAATGCCACTCAACCTGTGGGCAGATAAACTTTCAGTAAAGTAAGCCTGTCCCTATTTTAGGTTAACCCTGTCTCATAGGTTGCTTTTTTCATGCAAGGATACATGGTGGATTGCTGGGCCATTAGGCTTCAGCTTGCACCTGTGCTGCCCACCTTCCTTTTGGTGCTAAGTTGTATCATCTTATATTTTTGTCTCCAAACATTTGTTGATTCTGGCTTTCTGTGATTCAAGGAATTGTCCAATTCTATCCTATGGAATGAAATTGACTCTCTCCGGGATGCATCAGTGCAATCGACTTTGGGATCTGAATGGAAAACCTGGAAGCATGAAGCTATGAAGTGGTTCTCAACCTCTCATCTCATAACAAGTGGCGGAGATATGGAGCAGCAGAACTATGACAGTCTCTCCCCAACCATTAGTCTTCAAGCTAGCAGGAAGAGGCCAAAGCTTGAAGTTCGTCGTGCAGAGACACATGCTTCCCAGATGGAGACAAGCAGTCCGCTTCAAACTATGACTGTTGAAATTGACTCTGAGTTTTTCAGTAATCGAGACACAGTCAATGCTCATACTTTAGAATTAGAGATTTCAAAAGAGGAGGATTCTAGGGAGGTAGCTGCACCTTTAGAATCACCTTGTAGCGTGGCTGATAGATGGGATGAAATTGTAATTGAAGCAGGAAATTCTGAGCTTGTACAGATCAAAGGTGTAGAAATGACTCCTGTTAATGAAGTTTTGGGTAAAAAAAGCATAGAACATGGGAGTAAGAATCGCCAGTGTACAGCTTTTATTGAATCTAAGGGAAGGCAGTGTGTGAGGTGGGCTAATGATGGTGATGTTTATTGCTGTGTGCATTTGGCCTCTCGTTTTGCTGGAAGCTCCACAAGAGAAGAGGCAAGTCCTCCGGTTCATGGTCCATTGTGTGAAGGTACCACTGTTCTTGGTACTCGATGCAAGCATCGGTCTCTACCAGGTTCTGCATTCTGTAAGAAACACAGACCCTGGCCGGACACAGAGAAGACCTCAACTTTGCCAGAGGATCCCCATAAGAGAAAACATGAAGAGGTCTTTCCCAGTTCAGACATCACATATTGCAAAGAGATAAAATTGGCTGGACAAGTTGAAAATCCTCTTCGAATGGAACCTGTCTCAGTTATGGATGGAGATGCCTTTCATGGAAGGAACAGCTTAACCGAGAAGCTTGAGCATCCTGACCATGATTGCAATAACTCTGAGATGCTGCACTGCATTGGCTCAAGCTCCCTTGATAGTAGCATCCCTTGTCCTGATAGTCCAAAGCGCTATTCATTGTACTGTGATAAACACATTCCTAGTTGGCTCAAGCGTGCTAGAAATGGTAGAAGTAGGATAATATCAAAAGAAGTGTTTATAGATCTTTTGAAGGACTGTAGCTCATCACAACAGAAATTGCATTTACATCAAGCATGTGAGCTTTTCTACAAGATTTTCAAAAGTATTTTCTCTCTAAGAAACCCTGTTCCTATGGATGTTCAACTTCAGTGGGCCCTCTCTGAAGCTTCTAAAGATTTTAACGTTGGGGAACTCTTGTTGAAGTTGGTTTTAACTGAAAAGGAGAGGCTCAGAAAGTTATGGGGCTTCGCCGTGGAGGAAGATATAAAAGTTTCCTCCTCTGTCATAGAAGAACCAGCAGTTTTGCCATTGGCTATTGATGGTAGCCAAGATGATGAAAAATCTATTAGGTGCAAAATTTGCTCTAAAGAGTTTCTCGATGATAAAGAGCTTGGCAACCATTGGATGGACAATCATAAAAAGGAAGCACAGTGGCATTTCAGAGGTCATGCTTGTGCCATCTGCCTGGATTCTTTTACTAACAGAAAAGGTTTGGAAACCCATGTGCAGGAGAGACACCATGTGGAATTTGTTGAACAATGCATGCTTCTACGGTGCATTCCTTGTGGCAGCCACTTTGGGAATACTGAGCAGTTATGGTTGCATGTCCTCTCTGTGCACCCTGCTGATTTCAGGCTGTCAAAAGGTGATCAGCAGCTTAATCTGTCTATGGGTGAGGAGAAAGAGGAATCTCTGCAGAAACTCGAGCTACAAAATGCAGCACCAGTGGTAAATAACTCTGAGAATTTAGGTGGTGTCAGAAAGTACATTTGCAAGTTCTGTGGCCTGAAGTTCGATTTGCTGCCTGATCTTGGCCGCCACCATCAGGCTGCTCATATGGGACCAAATCTATTCAGCTCTCGCCCCCCAAAGAGAGGTGTTCGGTATTATGCATATAGATTAAAATCTGGAAGACTTAGCCGCCCTAGATTTAAGAAAGGTCTGGGGGCACCATATAGCAGCATCAGGAACAGTGTGACTGCTGGTCTGAAGAAACGAATCCAGGCATCAAAGTCACTTAGCAGTGAGGGACTAAGCATACAGTCTAATTTAATTGAGGCAGGTACTCTTGGTAGACTAGCAGAATCTCAAAGCTCAGAGGTCGCAAAGATATTGTTTTCTGAGGTTCAGAAAACAAAACCTCGGCCTAATAACCATGATATCTTAGCTATTGCACGCTCTGCTTGCTGCAAGGTGAGCCTAAAAGCATCACTGGAGGGGAAATATGGAGTGTTGCCAGAGCGTTTTTATTTGAAGGCAGCCAAGCTCTGCAGTGAGCATAACATTCAAGTACAGTGGCACCAAGAGGAGTTTATCTGTTCCAGAGGATGTAAGAGTTTCAAGGACCCAGGATTATTCTCTCCTTTGATGGCCCTTCCAAATGGTTTAATAAGTAAACAAATTACACATTCATCTGATCATGTAAACAATGAGTGGGAAGTGGACGAGTGCCACTATGTTATTGATGTGCATGATGTTAGAGAAGGGCCTAAGCAAAAGGCTACTGTCTTGTGTAATGACATAAGCTTTGGGAAGGAAACGATACCAGTGGCATGTGTTGTAGATGAAGATCCCCTGGATTCTCTCCATGTCTTGGCAGATGGTTCTGATGGTCAAATCAGTAATTTCCCCAGGCCCTGGGAAACTTTTACTTATGTAACAGGGCCATTGCTTGATCAATCTGATAGTCTGGGCATTGAGGTATCTTTTGGTTGGTTATCAATTTTTTTAATTTTAAATTCAATTTGATTTTGATTATGGCCAATTGTATCAATGTGGAATGCACTTGTTGGTTGTTCTCCTACCTTGGAGATGATTGAACCCTAGTTGGCTACTGAGGACACTGCAATTCAAAATATAAAACACATACACTAAGACATGCATACACATAAAGATTGAGAGGAAAGGAAGAAAAACACTTTGCAAATATGCTCATGCATGTCATATAATATCCATATAATTTTGGAAATGGATTTATGTATTAAACGCACTGCCTTTTTTCTGTTCCCTCAACACCATCCTTTTTTATGTAGAGTTTGCAATTGGGGTGTTCTTGCCATTATCCAATGTGCTGTCCTGAAACTTGTGATCATGTTTATCTCTTTGACAATGACTATGAAGATGCGAGAGACATATATGGGAATTCCATGCTTGGCAGATTCCCATATGATGATAAAGGGCGGATTGTTTTGGAGGTAATTCTATTTTCTTTTTACTGTTGCAAATAGTTACTAATTACCACTCCAATGTTGATGCTCTTTTGATAGCTAAGAATGTATGATTGACTGGCTGCATATGGAATAGCTTCCTCATTCCTTGAACTTTCTATTTTCCTGCAAGATTTTTTATTGGCCTGCTGCTTTCAAGTGTGTCTAGTATGGTGACTGATACATGCTATTGTTTCTCCCTTTCATATCAATTGCCAATTTGATTCTGTATTCTGCATGTTTAATTTCTGTGCACAAGCTCTATTTGACAAGCGGATATGGCCTTTTATTTTGGCTCTCTCTCTCTCTCTGCCTCTGTGTGTGAGGCATACATGTTTTACTGGTGAGACTTGCATTTTAAACATTTCTTGCAAAATCGTGCAGGAGGGTTACCTTGTTTATGAGTGTAATAGCATGTGCAGCTGCAATAAAACTTGCCCAAACAGAGTTTTGCAGAATGGAATACGAGTGAAATTGGAAGTCTTCAAAACAGATAATAAGGTAACAAACCTTCCCAATTAGAGTTTTGCTTTCAATTGTTCACTGTTTCTATAGTGCCATATTAACTTCTGTCTTTGCTGAAATACAGGGTTGGGCAGTCAGGGCAGGGGAACCAATCCTACGTGGTACATTTATATGTGAGTACATTGGGGAGGTTTTAGATGAACAGGAGGCAAACGATAGACGTGACAGGTTATCAACTTTGGAAGATGCAATTTTGGCTCTTTTTTGTTTTCTTGCTATGTTTTGAATGTGCTTTGTTTGGCTTTTAGGTATGGTAAAGAAGGTTGCAGCTATATGTACAAAATTGATGCTCATACCAATGATATGAGCAGAATGGTTGAAGGACAGTCCCATTATTTTATTGATGCCACAAAGTATGGGAATGTTTCACGGTTCATCAACCACAGGTAGGGAAAGTTAGTTATATTCCTTGCAGTAGTCTTCTCTATGGTTCGAGAAATTTGCTTCTTGTATGCAAATGTATCAATTATCAATCTGAACCAATCAAAATCGCCCCATGCTTGATTTAACTACTTGATTTTCTGTAAGGTGAAGATGTTGGCTAGGTTTAATGCTGCCTCTCTTTAGATGTTTCAGGCGTTAGCTTGATGCCTTAATGTTATATGGATTTAGATTTGATGATTGCTGAATGTATGCACTTACATACATTTATAAGCTTGAGTTCTGTTCATATGAAAAAAGGCAATACCAAATTATCAATGCCTTCAAAAAATTTCATAATTCAAATGATGTCTCTGTGATATGATAATAATGTTATCTTTAACGGATGAAAATGTTAATAATTGATTGCTAAAGTAGATTGCCAGTTATATAGAAGAGAAGCATAAGAACAGCTAAGATCTAACATATGAGAAACATCAAGCAACTCCAGAAGGTAGTTCTTAAAAGACCTGATTGACTTTGTCGAATCAGGGAACCAAGGGGGACCATTCATGGAACCAGTACCTTCATGGCCTTTATCTCATGCAGTAGCTAACTGTTTGGCCAGAACTGCAAACCAGTGAACCTGATACCTTGTTGATTTATCCAACGAATTTTTTTATTGAACCAGTAAACAAAATATTAAAAAGAATTTTTATAGAGGGCGCTTAATATATAGATACATGTGAGGTTCTTGCTTTGAAGTATAGCTAGACATTTTGTTATAATTAAGTGACGGTTAGCAACATCCTAATGATTGCACAAGGACATCTCTATAGCCTCTTTTTTTCTAGTTTGATGGTGGGATGGTTTTGAGATTTTGCGAGAAGGGAAAAAAGGAGGTGATAATTTCATAATAGCCATAAAACACATTACCATTCACCTGCTTCTCCTTTTTAAGGAGTGGGGTCAATTCACAACATGCTCATCAAAGTTAGAAGCCTTAGCTATTGGCTTATATTTTAACGTATAAACTTTCAAATGCATCAAGATATGAAGAGAGTGTGTTATCCTATATTTTAAGGGAAGAAAAGCCTCGGGAGTGAGGTAGATGATGGAACAGGGTTTGGTAGTTGATTAGTTGTCTCCAGTCTTTTCTGGCCTGTTAATTTATCTGCATGAGGCTGTGCTTGTTGATTTACACTGGACATGTGTTTATGTTGGCAGCTGCATGCCAAATCTTGCAAACCACCAAGTTCTGGTCAACAGCATGGATTCTCAGCGTGCTCATATCGGTCTTTATGCAAGTCGGGATGTAAGTACTCTCCTTATTCCTTCTTGAATATCAATTATTGTACACGTGGAGGATCTACATACTTTTTTCTAAAAATTTTATATGAAACTTTTAAGAATATTGACTTTCTTATTAGTTCAAGGGAAGGGTATTTTGTGGGATACTTTTTGGGCTCTTTGCCCATTCATGGTGCCTGATGTAGTTGGGATTTATCTTTATGTCGATGTAGTTCAAGGCATACTGCATCTATTTGTAATAGAACTTATTGACTCAGTACTGTGTTCGGGTAGATTATTAGTACATTTCATTTATTTGGTTAACCATATCATGTGCAGATATCTTTTGGTGAAGAACTGACATACAACTATCGGTATGAGCTGCTGCCTGGAGAAGGCTATCCTTGCCATTGTGGAGCTTCCAAGTGCCGAGGCCGCCTCTATTAAATCCTAAATAATATCTTGCCCTACCCTGCTTGAAATAATGGGATGTGGAGATCCTGACATGAGAATCAGATTCGGATCTGTTCAAGGATATTATTCCTTGCTGGCATTTATTGGCTGATCAAATCATAAGCAGGTTGAGTGGATTTGGCGTCAAGCTGACAAGATATTGGCCAGGTCCCGAGCAATGGAGGCAGAGGCCTACGGTCCTTGGAGCTACAATCATCTTCGTGATGAATTTTTTTTTCCTAGTTGCCTCGGCAAGTAGCTAGTGTTTATTCTCATTTATTGATACACTTTCATCTATAAAAGAGGACGTCCGTAATTGTATCTTGGCTTGTTTGCTAGTAATGGGGTTTAGTGCAAAGTGTAGAAGGTTTTAGCCCCCCCTCCCCCGTTTTAAGATTGTAGGTACATGTGCTCTCCTGTTGTAGCTATTTTTTCATGCTAATACATAAATTACTAGTTTTCAAATAATGCTCCATAACCATGCTTACCAAGTTTCCGCATAATCGAGGTGTAAATGTTACTGGAGAAACTAAGGAAAACATGTAATGTAACCAGAGAATGCTCCTGGTTTTCCCAGCACATTTTGGTTTGCATGCGCTGGGATGGCTTGCATTGAAAATGAATTAAAAGTCATTGCTACTCGTTGCAGGTGAAATCTGGGTTTCTCTGTTATCCGTATGAATCAACAGGGGCTCTAGCGAAGTCTTCCATGTGATGTAAAAGCTTTACAGGGATCAGTCCAGTACCAATTTTGAGTGATAAATTTGTAATTTGCAAGGTTTTTTTTTTGGAAGGTTCAGTTTCATCTATTCTTCCCTCTCCCATTTATTTCCCTCGCATCTATAATTATTCATGCGTAAGAGTATCAAACTTGCTAACTCTAATGGATGGTGTAGAAGTTGTTAAACATTTACTTATTTGCACTGTTCTTGATGTGCTTGTCATTAATTCTTTGTTTTTGTTCTTTTTGTCAGAGACATGATCTAGTTTACTAGTTTAGACACTGAGTTGATTTGGATAAAATTATTTTTCTCTGCAAACTTTTAGATTACATTTCTCTGTCGTATAGGTTTTTTGAAGCAATGCAGGTGAAGTGATCGTTAGGTGTCTCATTTTAACGAATGTCACAAGTTTTTGAACATGGCTGAAATTCGACTAGGTAAAAGGCAGGAGAGTTAAAAATGAACAAATTGCTGTGATCCCACCACTGCAGCCCTACAAATTGAAACTTTGCGAGGAGGAAGTTGGCAATTGAGTCTGGTGGAACAAATTAACAGTGTGCAAGCCAAATCAGAAATGTCCCATTTTAAAAGGATTTCACATTGTTTTGTTCCTTGATATGATCAAACTTCATTTCTCCATCATGAATCACAAAGAAAACAAAAGGAAGTCCTAAACTGAAGATCACCAAGCTTGCCATCCCTGCATTGACATTTCTTTAGTTTAGTGTCAAATAAAACCCAACAATCAATTTTGCAGGTCTAATGTCTTAACAAAAGAAGAAGAAAAAAGGAGGACCAACGCGTTTACCATATTCAACAGATCTTGGGAACTCCCTTCTCTTTCTTGGCATCTTGGAATGTTTAGGTTCTGATGATGCTTCCAAATGCAAAATCATGGAAATTAGAACCAACCCACTTCCAGTTTTCTCCCTTACAACCCTCTCACTCACATCTAATGACCAGAAGCCAGCTGTTCCATTCACATAATCTTCTATTACAACCTTTACAAACAAGAGTGCAGCAAACCATAATGTCACCTTGGCAATTTGCCTGATTGTTGTATTAGAGATTGCCCAGTTCACCAGATTAACAGCACAAGCACAAGCATAAAGAGGGAGCCAAAAGTACCAATCTTTTAAAAAATAAAATAAAAATCAGAAGCATGAACAAAAAATTGAAGAAAACTAGCTTTTGAAACGCATATAGCTGAAAAGATCATCAAAGTAAGCAAAGTACCAGGGTCATTTAGCTGGACTGATGCAGAGTAACCAAAGAGTGCAGCCATTAGTAGAGAACACAAGCTGAATGCTATGGTTGTTGCCATTTTGTTCTCTTTCAGAGCTAGGCATCAAAGTGATGGATCTAGGGAGGGGATTAATCCTTTATGGTCAACTTCTGATACATTTATTTAATTATATCTAGCTGACATTATTTATTCTTTTTATTTGGAGCAATTACCACAAGGTCCAACCAATTTAACCATTAATTTATTTTGTTGACCATCCTCTCATTCACTGATGAATGCAAGATTGCTTTTACTGCCTTAAAATTTTCCAGGCTGAAAGCCTTGCAACTTGATGATCAAGTTGGTCTATTTAAGGGTAGTGGCAATGTCAACAGGCATTTACCAGTGGAGCTTTCTACTTCAAAGCATGAAAGGATGCAACTTGCAAGACTCAAATTCGAGCCCTACTGCCATAATTACCTTACAAATAATTCTTGTAAAAGATAAGAGTAGATCTGAAAAATAAATAATTCAATCCATGATTATTCCAAAAGAAATTGAAAAACACAAAAAGGCACTGGCAGATTCAGCCTTGCGCAATTATTTTACTTTTGGCAGTTCTTGTATATTCTAAGAAGTTGACTGGAAGGATGATAGGAGCATGACCACATGGCTAACCTGATTTTGGGTAGCAAAAGAACAAATAAGACGCAGGCATTGCAAGAAATTTAGCTGCCTTGTCCAAGACATTGCATTACATGCTTGCTGGACTTCGGTACATGGAGTTCTTGTGAGCTAATACATTGTGCTGCTTCTGTTGTTTTCATGGATAAGGTTGCTGTCTGTCTGTTACCTCAACTGAAGCCAACACTTCCGACAAGGTATTTTTCAGAGGGAAAAAACACCAAAAGAAGAAGAAAAAGATGGATTCCAAGCAAAACTTTATTTTCCCCTTTCCAAATTAATATCAATTGCAATAATAGTGTTTTTTTTTTTACAAATTGAATTTCTTTTGTGCTAGAGCCCCTCAATTCTACCCAAGTTTTGAAAAATTTCATGGAGTGTATTACATAAACGAGTGATTAATCAGCAGAGATAAGAGAATATCCATAACCAGCCTATACCAAGTGCAATTAATGGTTTTATGATCCTTACAGCAGCCTATAACATGAAACTTGGAGGAGCTTTTATGCATCATTAACTAATTTATTTGGATTTCTCATGTATTATGTTAAGTGAGGAAGATGATGAGAGCCAAAGCTTATTGATTGAGAATAAGAAGCACATTACGCTGCACAGCAGCGGGCAGCTGAAGGTCATTTTCTCCCTTGGAAGAGAACCGATAGTTGATCAAAATAATTGAACTGAATCAATGGTATAGTACAAAGCTACCCATGTTTACATGGTGTAAGATTGTAGGTAGTTGGACATAAAATTAACTGATGAAATTGGTCAAGGCTAAACACGTTCTTGGGGAGGAAAATTTACCCAGAAAAATGGAGGCACACTAATGAAAAGTTGACTAGATATAAGCTATGCAGGGAAAAGAGAGAGGAAACTTTAGAGTTGTCTGTTGACTATAATTCCTCCACCATCATAATGCTTGGCTTCTCATTGTGAGCTTGCTTCTTGTGCAAACAAGGCATGATTAATCTTGCCATGGATTTAAAGAGCTGTAGAATCACTTGAATATTGCAAAGTTAAACTGGCATGTGCCAGGGAGTCCATTTTTCATGTCAATGAACAGAACAGAATTCTGACACACAATTCTAAGACCGACACATGAAGAGTGATGATGGTGGGCCAAAATTCCAGCAAGATCCATCTTGCCATGGATTTCTTTTTGGTGCTATTGATGATGAAAACGTGCTCTCTTTTTCTCAACGCAGCATCATCATTTGTAATCTCTGTAATATCGCACAACAAGCCAGATGGCAAGATCTATTAGCTTTATAATCAATGCAAAAGAAATCCTCTAAAGAAAGAAGGAAAGAAAGGGCCACGTCAAAAGATTCAAAACTACCCTCGAATATTTTGTCTCCCTAGCAATTCCCCCCCTCCCTCTCTCTGTCTTAGATGCAATCTCGCCACTTGGAAATGATGTTTTCTTCTCCTTTTTATAAAGCACGATGGAAACTTAACAAGGAACAGAGAGGATGCAACATGTCCTCCGTGCAGGATGAGCTATCCTCCTCTTGTTACATGAACTGGACCCATTCATACCATGATGGCGATTAGAATTAGATTTTGCTGTGGCATATTAATCATTGATGAAAGATGCTGTATATGGATTGAACATTTCTTCTTCTAGTAGCACTCTGCATTTTTTTCATCTGTAATAGGCTACTTCGCCAACAAATTATGATAATCTTTACTTATGACCTGTTTTCTCAAGTGAAAATTCTCCATCAGTATGATGAACAAGCCCATCATCTATTTTGGATTATGACATATTCTTTCCAACCAATTCACCAAACTAGATGTCCATGGAGCAAGGTTATTTATATGGTTAATGAGATATTGATTATCCATCAAGATCATGCCATAACCTAACACATGTCTGTATCCCTCTTGGATCAGTGGTCCTAAATTTTGTCAGCATCTCTTTGTTTCACTAGTCAAAGCTAATCATGAACCCACAAATTAAATTTCTTCCCTTTAAGTTCTGATTTGATCTTTACCACCAATTCGTCAATTACCTCTCTTGGAGTTGAGCAAAACTCATCTACCTTTGCTTCAATAAAATCTCTTCCATGAGTAGTCCACTGTTGTGGACTCTTTGTAATTGCGGTACGAGCATGTTTTTAAATTTTTTCTAGTTTTAAATTATTAATTTTTATATTATTTTAATTGGATGTGCTATATAAAAATAAATTTTAAAAATAAAATAAAATATCATATATTTTAAAATAAAAAATATTTTAAAAAATTATTCTTACTATTTTTCTAAAAATATCTAGATACCCTAAAAATTTCAAATCAAAAGAAACAAATAAGAATATCAAAATTATGGCCTACCAAAACAGAAGAAAACACAAGTAGTTAGAGTTTGGACCATCCATCATTTTCACTTAGCCCTAACTTTTTTATCCAAGACTGGTTATACTTCAACTGTTTGGAGTCATCAAGATCCTCTAAATGCTCATCAAATCATCTTCGTTCATGAATCTTTACACCTCATCTGGTAGTCCCATGAGGATATTCATGTCATTTCATGAAGGCACAACCACACGAAGGATGAAACCTGTGGTCTCTTTCAGCTAATCCTCAACGGTCTACAAAAGCAACAAACATAAAGAAACCAAAAATAAAAGTATTAAAAAACATCAAAAGAGAGAGGATGATGAGAGACAAGCATGTTCCGGTCACTGAGAAAGTGCTTTTTTTGAGAGAGAAAGAAAGAGAATATTTATAGAGAGAAAAAGGGGAAGACATGCACAGGCTGAGTGTCTGAGACCCACATTTCATACAATCATCAAAAGCATAAGATGGACACAAACCAATGAGCCCATAACTACTTTAGTTTTCTTTTTCTTCATTAGAGTGGGAGTGTGAGTGTGTTTTGTCACTTTTGTGGGGTGGTTTTTTTCATTTCCGTTTTTATTACACTTAAAAGAGACATTACACTCATTATTCCACCCTGCAACTCTCTGTTCATGGTTTCCTTGATGCTTGACAGCAGAGCTATCTTTCAATCATTTTAGGCACTTGTGGCCTTCAAAAATAAGAGATAAGAGATGGGTTTTCTAGGAAGTCTCTAAATTTCCGAATTTTGGTGTGTTTCTAGTGTTTTGGGGTTCCAAAGTTACTAACTTTCAAGCTTGTTTATGGTTCCTTATTGTGTATTTGTTATGAATTTTTGTCCACTACCCGATCTAGTTTAGATTTTGAGTAGATAGGAGAACCTATAATTTTTTTACTTTGGCTTTTTGTGCTTTTGTGTAGTACCGATTTCTGCATGCACAAGTTTTTTCACTGTATTCGAACTCTTTGGAACTGTGTTCTTATCTTTTTACTAGCTTTAGATTAAGATTTTTCTGTGTTTAGTTTTCTTGAAGTTGTAATTTGGAGTATATTGAATTTTAAGTGGTTCATTTTCCAAGAAAAACTTATCAGTTGCTTCTAACTTTTTGTTTTGTAGTGCTGTTTTGCTCTCTAGAAAATAAAATTTTGACTTTGGGATTCCCAGGATTGACTTGAATTACAGCTTTTCAGTTTCAATATTTTTTTTTCCTTGAGTCCTTTTGAAGGAAAACCAGCTGGTTGCTGTAATCTTATTATCCTTGTAAAACTAATCATATATTGATTTGAGTAAATGCTGTAAGCTGTTCTGAGACATGGCTGAAATTAGACTTACAAAGGTAGAACAAGGCCAAACCAAGATTAGAAATGTCCCAATTGCCGTAACTCCAGAGGGTTTTTGGTGTTGTCCCTCTCCTGTTGTCTTTCAAAAGACCATTAAAGCTCAAAATCCTTTAAACAAAACCAAACCCTCTTCACCACCACCTAGGACCACCGTCCAAAAGAAACGAACTCCATTTAATGAGAGAAAGGCACCACCAACTCCATTAAGATCATCAGTTGTTTCTGATGATCAACGAAATTGTGGCTCTGATACACCTGGTGTTAGTGCTTCTATTGTTAACGAGAGAACTCCCAGGCCCAAGATAGAAAGCTTGCCAAGGAAGGTGGCAATTGAATTTGGGGAACCTGGAACCAGTGATATGAAGGTAGTTTTACTTGGAAAGCAGGGTTTTTGTGTGAAGTTGAGTGTCCACAAGAATGTTCTAGTGGAGAATAGTAGCTTTTTTGCTGATAAGCTTTCTGAAGAGGAGTCTAATCTGTCCTGTCTTGAGATCGATGATTGTGAGGATGTTGAGATATATGTTGAAACTGTGGGACTGATGTATTGCAAGGAGATGAAGCAGAGGTTGATCAAGCAAAGTGTCTCACGCGTGCTTCGAATTCTCAAGGTATTTTACTGGCAATAGATTCCTTCATTTCATTATGTTTATTGCAATTTTTCTGTATACATCTTGTTTTCTTTTATGTAGCTAATGTCGAACTTGTAATGGTAATTGATTGTGCTTTTGTTGCTCTGAAGAGCCTATATTACATCATGGGTAGTTCAGGAGAGAGCTTTTTTGTGGGATTATAATTTAGCATGTAATGAAAAACATACCTGGTACCTTGGAAGATCTGGCTAGACCATGCACCCCCCCTCCTCCACAGCATCCATTATCCAGTGACCTTTGCTGAAGCTGTTAAAAGATGGGGTTAGTGAGGAAGGTTTAGGATAAGCTCCATGTCCCAATCTCTTTTTCTGTGCCTTAATGCGTGGTCAACTAGGCCGCACCAAGTGCAAGGTCACAACTCTTTGAAGTGTTCAGCCTACTAGTTTGTCTTAAGAACCAGAATCAATTGGGTTACGATAACACTGTTAGTTTTGAGTTTAAGGATAGTTGGTATTGTAATTGTTGATAAGTACTTGGTGTAGGTGGTTAATTAGTTGAAAAAGTTCTGTTGGATACTTTTAGCAACAAAATATTTGATGGTTAAAAAAAAAGATTGGGACTTGAGAACAGAGAAATAATGTTAACTTTCATTGTAATGGTATACAAGGCTTGGTGTCTAGTTTTTTCCTTTTCTTTCCATAATAGCACCTTTGCCTACCTTTAGCCAATTTTAACCACCATATACATTCTAATAGTTTCAAATTTACACTATTTTTCACATTATTCTAGAAGGCTTAATCCTTTCTAGACATTGCATTTCTCAGCTTCAAGTTTTTACTGTGTTTGTTCATCACTACATCCTAGAAATGTTCACAGCCACCATTGTGTTTTTTAGATACGTCTAGAAAGAGAATCACTCTTTTGATTAACTGGATGGAGATGCAGGGTATGTAATTCTACAAAATAAGTTGCAGTTAAAGCCATTTCCAAGAAGTTGCAAAACAAGAATAGAATGTGGAAACCTAAGATTGTTGCTGCACCTATGTTAATATCAGATAAGTAAGTTTTATACTTCAAAAATTGCAAGACGAGAAATCTCATAGAAATACAAGACAGTTAAAAATGTTATCGATGTGCCATTAAGTGCTGTTGTTAGTTTGCTTACAACCAGGCACCAAGTGTGATACTGGAAAAATTTCAGAGGCTGGTGCCAACGAAATTATGGTCAAGATGGATGATGGGAATAGAAGTTTGGAGGATGGGTAGATGTAGGATAGATGATGTTCAACCCTTTAGAGATACAGAAAATCACAACTATCACAACTCTAAGGAGAATGAACAATTATTAAAGTCACAAATCTCGTCACACGACAAGGAGATAAGAGTTTAGGATAGCTCATCACCACTCAGTGGAATCCACCAAAGAGATAAAGAACCAAAAACAAGCTAACTTTCCCTAGACATTAACGAAAACTAACCTATTTATACTTGGAACAATCCCTCCAAGCTAGGAAAAAAACAAAACCTACACTTCTATATCTAAACACGAAATTCAAACTAGTAGCTTCTACTAGGTGATAAAATCTTCAAGGTGGCAGATTTTTTGACATAAAATCTTCCACCATCTGCACCTATTTTTCAAGTCTAAGTTGTGGATATTGTAACTGGCAAAATCTTGGCCATTTCATTGGCTGTGGAGGCCCTTTCCACATGTAAGTGACCTGCAAATAACAATTCCAAAAGCTTGATGTGATGCTGGCAAAGGAGGAAGAATCATGCAAGTTAAAATTAATGGTAGGGAGAGATTTCGGTTTCCCTGACAGCCTGCTCACTTGAGAGTAAAATTGCCATAGCTCTCTCTCTAGGAAGCTCCAATTCATGCACTGTTTGAAGCGGTAGAACCTAGACACATTTATCTTTCTGCTAGTATATGATTTGTTTGGAGGTTTTCCAAGAATCAATACAGTTTTGCTTTTGAGTTTGACATTAGTTAGGATAATCCTCTGTTTTGGGACATGTTATTGTTGTTTAAGAACCCTTTGAGCCCTTAACCATCTTTAGCATTTTACCAACCAAATTGAATTTGGATCTTTGGGATTATTAGGACAGCCCCTTCATCAAAGTGCCGTTTCACTTGTTTCACTACAAATAAGAACTTTGCTTCTTTCTTCCACATTGCACCTCCTTTTTTGGTTGCTCCGACAAACAAATTTTTCCCACTAGACTATTCACTACTTTCAACTTTCCAATTATCTGTTCTTCACCTTGAGCATGAAGTCCTGCTTCCCCAAACCAAAAATAACATGGACAAATGTATATGGTAGACAGGTAGGTGATGCATTCATTATTATTATATTTTCATATACTAGATACAAAAGGCTAACTTAATTACATTTGACATCGGAAACCTTTGCTGCTCTGAGCTAGCCATAATCCACATGTTCTTCTTTGTTCTGTTTTCAGTTTGACTAGAACACTACCATGATTGGGTCCGAATGCCTGTGTCTAGCTACCTAACTGCCTTCTTTTAGGAGTTAGAGCTTCACGTCATATGTCGAACATAAACATTTACCATTCCTGGACTTGACTTCTTGATGTGCATAGCTTAACCTTGTGATTTGACATTCTCTAATCCTTTTACTGTCTTGATTTCTAACATATAACATGCTTAACAAAATGCTTCCTGTAGCACTATCATTGTATCATGTTCCTTACAACTTGGCATGTGTCAAGGAAACCAGAATGTTTAGGGGTAACTTGTA
This sequence comes from Populus trichocarpa, assembly GCF_000002775.5. Lineage (NCBI taxonomy): Eukaryota > Viridiplantae > Streptophyta > Magnoliopsida > Malpighiales > Salicaceae > Populus > Populus trichocarpa. The sequence goes on along the minus strand of NC_037291.2, from coordinate 2,560,357 downwards.
ACTTGAGACATCAGTGTAAGCCCATTATTTAACTGAACTGAATATTGGCTTATAATTTGTCATATTTATGAATGATTCTCAAATGCCAACGATGGGACACTTGAGTTGCAAAATTGATTCCAGTTTGAAATTGAGAAAGATGAAAGCTCAAGGGGTTTTATTACAAAAAGGGGGTAAATATGTTGTTAATATTAACAAATACGCTATGCCTGGGCTGCCCTTTAATTTCTTTTCTAATGCAAGTTGAATAATACCATTCTTAACCATGGCCACAATGTTCCAGATCTCATAAATGGCTAGAGCTACGCTTTGAAGGTACAAAGTTGTGGTTTGGTAGTGGTTAAGTGATCTTCTCTTGCCTTTCCATGACAGACCACTTTAATTCCTTCGCATGTTTCTTTTCTCTCATGTCTCGGTCGCTGTATGCTTTCTCACCGTGCTTTATCACTATATCCAGGAACAGCATATTGTTGAGACTCTGATTTGATGTCCATGTGTTAGTTCCTTCCTTTCAAACATAGGGCTTCTACTGGACAATTGAGCCTAGTTTTCATGTATTGATTCAACCTTTGTTGATACCCTCCCTTGCTCCCCTAAGCATTTAATACATTTCTGGGAGTTTGTGAAACTGTTTTACACCCATTAAAGTCCATCATCAATGGAATTGTTTTGCAGGTTGCTGAACTTCTTATCTTCAACACATGCATCCAGTCATGCTTGGAGTATTTGGAAGCAGTTCCATGGATTGGGGATGAAGAAGAAGAGAAAGTGGTCTCCTCGGTTATACGACTCCAGAATGAAGGTATTGGGGTCACACCAGTTTTGAAACGAGTCTCTTCTAATGTTGCTAACCCACCTAAAGATACAATTTCTCACATAATGGAGCTAGTTCTCAAAAGCAATGAGGAGAAAGGCCGACGTGAAATGAAATCCGTAGTCCTGAAGCTCCTTCGGGAGAATAACAGCCTTCCAAGTTACACAGATTCCTCTGACATCTGCAACGATACTATTTATAGCTCCTGCAGAAGTTGCTTGAATTCACTTCTATCTTTGTTTAAGCAAGCTGCTGAACCTGAATTTTCTGATAAGCCTCTAGACAATAAGGAACCTGTGGTAAAGCAAATAGCTCTTGAAGCTGACAATCTCTCATGGTTGCTTGAGATTTTAGCTGACCGACAAGCAGCAGATGAGTTTGCTCTAATGTGGTCTAGCCAGCAAGAGTTGGCAGCCCTGCATTCAAAGCTACCTATAGTGTCTCGTTACCATGTTAGCTGCATCACATCCAGGTTATTTGTTGGAATTGGAAGAGGGGAGCTGCTACCTTCAAAAGACACTCGTCACTTGTTGTTACAAACCTGGTTGCAGCCATTAATCAATGACTACAGTTGGTTACAACATGGGTGCAGGTCATTTGATAGAAAGGTAGTGGAGGAAGGCATCGGGAGGACGATTCTCACACTACCCCTGGAGAACCAACGGAGCATTTTGCTTGCTTGGTTGGGCACTTTCTTAAAGGCTGGTGATAATTGCCCAAATCTTCAGAGAGCCTTTGAGGTCTGGTGGCGAAGGACTTTCATTAGACCATACACGGAAACACAAGGTAGTCCACAACAGCCAGATAGCTCAATGACATCAAGGCAGGAGACTTAAAAGAGAGCAAATATGAGTGAGAGCAGCAACTTTAAATGATATGTTGTTATATAGAGTACTTGTGTCAACTCAAAATATAAAAGAAAAGCTAACACGGAGAATCCTTCTGGGGAGGCAAACAATGGTGTGATATGTGTTGACTGCTACTAGTGTTTTTGATGAGAGTGCTATAGGTGTGTAAAACTCCATTTCAATTGATGAATGTAGATTGGCTTCTTGAGGTGAAAATCATTTTAAAAAATGAATTGGAAGTTTTCTTTACATAGCTTTAGTTACACCTTCAAGTAATTGGCTGATGGTCAATGGCTAGACTTTCTACATTAAGGAACGCCATTCAACGGAATTGAATCTTATTGACGAGTTCTTTATGCTTGAAGTCAGTTTACAGGAGCTGGTCTTTGCTCATAGGTCACACTTGAGCTTGCTTATTTTTCTCCTGTTCTATTATCAGGCTGTGTGGTCAGGTCACGTAGAGTCTTTTCTATTCTGGCCATCTCAGGTTCGTATTTGTTTCCTGATGCGTCTTTTGTTATGTTTGAGTGCTTGGCTTATGGCCTGGGAGCGCTTTCCCTCGGCATAACTATTATGTAGGTTCTGGTTCTCTTCTAATCAAGGTTGGAAACCCAGGATTTATCCTCCCTGATATTCTATTTGGTATGAACTGCTTTGCTGCTGCTGCTATCAAAAGGGTTTACTTCTGTTATGTCTGGTTTCTGCTATGCTATGCTGTTATGAAGTAGGGTTTTGATTTTATTACCTTCGTTGCCTTCAAACCTATTGCCTAGATGACCTAGGTGACCTCCAGTTGTTCTACTGTGAGGTCATTGCTCTGATGGTTCGCAGATTCACCTGGACTTGGGCTTAAAATAGTTTCCTGAGTATTTTCTCCGAGTTTTAAAAAATACCAATAATAAAGTTTGGTTTCCAAAGTTCCATCCCTGTATTTCTAAAAAATAGAAAAAAGAAGAAGGATGCCCTTATAATAGAATGCCTCGTAGCCCATTAACTGTTCTAAATGGGCCTCTCATCTTTCACCATTTTACCACTCTTAGCTCAACTGCTCAATTTAGCAAATGCTCTACGTAGATTCGGATGTTGCCATTTTCTTTTTATCAACTGACAAAACAGTAAGTCAGTAACTACCTGAGTTGATTCCAATTTCTGAAGAGATCGAACACAGAATGTTTTGTCAAAATAAGGTGCTTTATATCGTATATGCTGTGGTAAATGAGGATACCCGGCTAACAAGTAGTTCCCTGGATTTATCATTCCTACATCATTCATCATGTGACTTTTACTGCCCACAGCACCTTGTGGTGCATTACCATATATTCATGTAGGTCACACCAGTCATGTTTAAAGAGAGGGTACTGCTATGATATTTGTCCTTCGTCTCCTCTCCTTCCGAGTCCTTTTCATCAATGCCCGACAGCAGAAATGTCAAATGCTAGTCCTTTAACAGGAGATGACAAGTCCATGAACTGTATAATGCTCATGCTACAGTAGCTTGATGGTAATGGGTCGTGGTGGTGAATGGTGATGATGACGACGCGATGGATAATCTAATAATACATGAAACTACTGGTACCTACTTCTTTAATGTGTCAGTTGGTTTTCATACACAAACAATTGACACCATCACAAATTGCATGCAGTAGAAGTTTGAAAGCACCAGTCCTGCATATAATTAGGGCAATCTTTCATTCTGGGAAGTAAAAATTTAATGAAAACATGGATTAATTAAAAGTAGAGAAGAATCTATGAACCAAACCAAAATAGTAGCTTTATAATTTATTGTATGCTTCCGAGGACATCACCACTCAGAACTGAATACTGAGTCCCTCAACCCCACCTGCACGTGCACACAAATGATGAGGCTGAGGAGAGCACGAATATGCTTTGCTTGCCATGTTTTTTTGTCGCAGAGGTAAAACTGACTTGCTACCTAGCTCTGTTATCTTGTCTTTTGCTGTGTTTTTTTGTTGATGTTACTGTTTCTGTTGGTTTCTTTTGTTCATTCGATAGCTACAAATTCAAGAACTCATCTTTTGACAATTACAGTCGGTTGCAGTAAAGTGTAGAAACAAGTACTCATTGTAAAATCAAGTAATAATAACACTACCACACCAACTGATAACTTTTCTTCCTCCTCTTTTCTTCTGGTATAACCCCTTGAACGTACAGTACTGTTAAAGAAATGAGGTTTCAAGTTCAAATCCAAGGCTAAAAACTACCACTGTTCGTGTAAAGCATCTTCTTCCCATGACAAGGTTAGTTGAAAACCCAAATTTGAATCTCACCATTACCTTTTCTAGGACTTGTGGTCCTCCAATGTACTAAAAGCTGGTAAAAAATAAAAATACCTTCTAAATCTTGTTCATAACATTAAGGCAAATGAATAAGAAGGAACAATAACGGCAGTGGGGTTGGTAGTCTATGATGATTGAACAGCTTCATTGCACTATGTGAGATGTAGAACAGAAGAAGCTTTCAATTTTTCAGTGGTCCTCGTTAAATTTGTTTGCAGATGAAGGTGGTGAATGTGCTCTGAGTTAATCCACATATCTTGCTGCCAGCCCATGTCGGGGACGTGGGGCATATGAGCTTCCCTTGTCATTAAAAATAGATTGGTACTAACACCATGTTGGGCCTCATTGTATTAAATATCACTATCATGTGTCTTCCACTTGGCCCAAAATTGGAGTAGCATTTCTCTCTCAATTAACTCTTGACTCGGTCTGTGTTTGTTTACGTGGTGATTGTTTGTATTTTATTTTAATTTTATATTTAAAAGTGTTAGTTAAACGATATATATAAATCACGGTTTTGTTTTAAATTTTCTAGAAAACAATTATAATTTATAATTTTTAAAATTTATTTTTTTAAAATTGTAAAAATTACAGCCATACCAAATATATAGTACAGAAGATGAGTGTTAAGTGCTAAAAAGTCATTAGCATACAATGAGACTTCTTTTATGCAACAGACAAAGATGTACAAGATGCCTTTTCTTCTTCTTCTTCTTCTTCTTTTAGAGTGTGATGTTTTTGAATAATTATATAGTAGTGCGTAACAGTAAGTTTGTAGCATTATTTTCGATGCCGAATTACTTTTTTTTTTTAATTTTATAAAATTGGCCATTGTAACTATAATTAAGATATTTATAATTTTTTTTTTATCATGATCTTTCAAATCTTTGAAATTTTTTAAATTAGATTTGATGTGGTACCTTTTCTTTTCATTATTAATTAAAAGGATATATTCTTCGTCAAAATTTTGATACGGGTGTTAAAGAATAATATAAATTATATCCTGGAACCTTACCTAACAGCTTAAGCTTTTGGGTTGAGATTGTTCTTTGACATGGTATTAGAGCCTTGATGACTAGGTGGTCTCGAGTTCGAATCTCATCATCCCCATTTATTTGATAAAAATTAAGCACAAGGTAATGTGGGTCTATGCAAGTTTCAAGTCCAAAGGACTTTCACTTGAGGGGGTGCGTTAGAGAGTAATATAAATCATATACTGAAACCTCACCTAACAGTTTAAGCTTTTGGGTTGAGATGATTCTTTGACAACGGGTACCTATTATTTGAGTATTATTTATTATTTTATATATATATATGCGGGACTCGGGAGTGTGTATTATATTAATATTAAGAAATGCATTAAAAAAATATAAATGTTCTTGATTTGAGTTGGTTTTCCCATCAATCAAGTAAGGTGATTATCAAACAAAACTATATATTCATGTTGTTATCCATAGTATTAATTAGGTTAAATTGCCATCCCTAACCATTTCGATCGTTAGAAATTCTTGCGGATGATTACTCCTCTTAAACAGAAAACAATTGTGAAGTAAGAGGATTGAAATCTCAAGTTTGATTTCTAACCTTCTTTCTTTATTTATTTATTTTAATGGCAAGTGGTATGTTTTAAGTCAACGTTTGCATATTGATATTAAATTCATATTTTCGATTCAGTCAAAGATATATTGGTTAGAACAATAGTTTTATGTTGTCCAAGGCTGTAGGAAATCCCTCAGCCTAACACATGTCAATCTCTTACACCATATTTACTATTTGAGAAACATGTTAGAAATCCAAATCAATCATCTATAATAAAAAATTAAATTTTATTATAAAGAATAAATCATGATGAAATAAAATATTTTCATTGATTAAGAAATAAAAAAAAACAATTAATGACACCCACATGCACATGATAGCTTGAGAGTCTTCCTGTTATCCTGAGCAGTAAAAAATATTATCCTATCAATTATTCACTTAGAAATTAATTAACTAGATGATGGATTCATGCATTTTTTTCAAAAGAAGAGTGTGGGACTGATTATAATGTTAGGAGACGCAATCATTTAATAGTTTAATTAGCTTAATTTCGAGTTGCATATGAGTATTCTAGCAAGCAACAAATTGTTATTTGTTTAGCTTAACTCATTTCTTAATTAAGATTATACATCGTAGTTAATTACTCATCAACACCATGCATGCCTAGAATATGGAAAATCATAGGAATATCATTTTTTTATATAATAGTAGTTATGGATCATGGTGACTCTTTGAAGAGATGATGGTGGCAACAAATGGATATGATCATTCATAAAATATTCGTGAGCTTATGAACTTTTTTTAAACCTAACTAAAGATTTGAAGGACTTTTCAGTGAAGAAATATAGAATGGAATGAGATAATCTTGAAACTCCCTCCATATATTTCGAAAAGAAAGGATTGGATGCTTGTGTTTGATAGAGATTCTAGTTCAATTATGAAAGTATCCATTATTGCTGTCTTCATCAGAATTTCCTATTACTTTACCAGAAATATTTAGTAATAATTAAGGTTTGTTTCGGCTTCCAAGGTCCATACCCTATCCAAGCCCTAGCAGCACCCCCACCTGGGCTGACTTAGAGGCTATCTACAGAAAACCCTACCCTCTTGCTGCATCCAAGCAGCTCACTTTATTTGTCTGTAAGACTGTCATGAGCTAAGAAGAATGGGGCCAGGCCAGCCATGCCATGCCATGCCATGACCAAGAAGAAATTAAGAAAGAAAGAAAAAGAAATCATGAGTCCCATCTCCATTGTGGACCCAATGCTATAGGTATCTGGTTGGTAGACAGTCTCTTGGATTGGATCTGACGGGTAGCTTTCAATCTAGCAATTTATTTTTTTAAAGCCAGGGGTCCACTCCAAGTTGGTGTCCTTTATTGCACACATAATTTCACTCTCGGTTATGTTTTCGTGGGAGTGTGGTCCTTCTCTTTGCCTTGTTTTAATTCAAAAAAAAAAAAAACTTTAAAAATTTAAAACATATATATCATTTTGTTGTCAGTGTCTTGACATTGAATTTGTAAGTTATGTGTTCGAACAAGACAAAGAAACCATTCTGGGGTACTTATCGAAGTAGTCTTATAGTATATCGATGATGAGGAAGCAGTAGCAGAGCAAGGGTTTCGCGCCTATCCTATTCAAGCCCAGATGCTCAAGAACTCTGCTCAGACCCACCAGAAAGCAACATTTACAGGAAATTAAGAAGAATCACCAAAAGAATAGCAAAACAAGTCCTCCATATATATATATATATATATATATACATATATATATATGCAGTTTGTTCAATGATCAGACCTTAATTAATTAAACCCTATTTCTTTCTTTCTTTCCTTTTTTATCTTTGCAGTGAGTGAGAATGCTCTTACACCAAGGCATAGACTAGTCTAAAATGGGCGACGTAACTTTCAGCAACCAGGCAGTAGCTAGAGTCTAGAGAGAGAGAGAGAGAGAGAGAGGGGAATCTGGCTGTGTCTTACAAAATTTATTGTACTATGATAACAAATTCATGGTCCTAGCTCCTTCATTTTTGTTTGCAACGCACTTGCTATATTTGGTTGCTGTGTGTATGACTAGGTAAGCCAATCTAATTAATTAAAGATTTTGAGAAAAATCACTTTCATTTCATGAATGCTAGCTTCTCTGATCACTTGTGGGTTTCAAAATACAATAATTGAGATTCCTAGGAAAATGACTCCCGAAAAATTCTCTATAATTTCAGATATCTCAAAATTAATTTTGAACGTTTAGATAAGAAATCTAAAACTTAATCACTGTTTTTTAGGCTTGGCTCAACAGGTAGATCGAGTCCTTTGCCTAGACCTGGTTTTAAAAAATATTAATGGGAGTTGATCCGATCAATTAGACTAGTTAACTTATAATTTAGTTAAAATCTAGTTTTATTTTTAATTTTTATCTCTAAACAATGTAATTTTCATCAACTCGGATTAAATCTGTCAAAACCTGTAACTGAAACAGCGTAGAGTGATTATTTGACTACCAATATAGTAGAAAAGATTGAAACCAGATGGTCCCATATCCTGACATTTTAATTAATCTTGATTCTTATAGGGTCTAGTTATTTTCTCTTTTCTTTTCTCTTTTATTTTAACCCTTTTCTACTTTTCAAGCAACTCTCACAATCAAAGAATGTTACATAGAAGAAAATGGCATTGCTGCTTTGATATATACATCCATGAAAGTGAAACATTGAGCTCCACTCGGGTTGTTTGTATTTTTCCTATCGAGATAACGATTTAACAGCTGCTACATCATATCATACACGAACCAAAATAGTTCTTTATTTTTCTTGTAGAATTTTCTTCCTTGAAGTTAGATACCATAAATTCAAATGCAATATGATGGTTGCAGCAGAACACCTTCGCAAATACACGTTGTTTTAGGTTAGTTATGGTGTTCCCAGAAAGTAAAGCAACATATTAGGTCAAGAGTTCTTGTTGCTTTACATATTAATGTTGTGCGTTTTAAGGAACCTTTGTTTCTAATCGGTGTTGGTTACCAGGTAACATAACTAAACCTACCAGTCTGTAGCTAGCTAATTAATTGAAATGATATGGTATATTTCATTGCCTATTACGATATACTAGTGTTTTGATTAAAAAAAAAAACAAGAACAATTAGTACAATACATTGAAGGGATCATAGCAAGACAAGAGTTATGTATACCACCCGCGCTACACTCCAGGTAAAAAAAAAAATTAAACAAAAAAAATATTTAGATAATAGAAAACTATTTGATATTGTTATTAATCTTAGACCAACAAGTCATAACTAGGGAACATAAAGCACTTGTTCCATTATTTACATAAAAAGTGAACCACTTAAGAAAGTAGACCATTTTTCTAGTTTTAAAATTAATTTATTAATAATAAATAAAGGGCAAGTTCATTTTCATAGTTTGTATGCTAGTTTTACGCTGCAGCGAAACCAAAATTTTTATGAAAGTAAAGAAAAATTATTAAGGTCTCGATGAAGTTTGTGGCATTGCTTTTAAAGCCATAAATACAATAGTTTGGAAATTGTTTTTCATCAAGATAAATTATTTTATTAATGTGTATTCTGTCTATCTTACACAATATTTTTAACTAGAATAATTGTTTCTATTAAAAAAAACATTTTATGATTGTTAAAGAAAGTTAAAAATATTTTCAAAATAATATGTTTATATTTTATGTAATTGAAAACTAAAACAATCGTACAATTAAAAATTTATAATATTATTTAATAACCATGTTAAAATTGAAGAGTAAATGAATCAACAAGGTAATTTTATTTTTTTATTGCTACAAAAAAAAGGAGGGAAAGATAGAAAAGGGTTAGACCTAACACCTAGTCCCCAACCATTGGACCAACATGTAGAACTATTTTGTTTAGTCCGTTCTTGTATGTTTTGCTTTATTTGTTTTAATTTTCATATAACTAAGACAATTTTTTTTTTGTTCTCTAGTTTACCATCTCCTTAATGGCCCTAAAACTTAATAAGTTTTCTTCAATTACAATAAGAAAAAAAGATAAAAAAGGGTTAGACCCGATGCTTGCCCCCCAAGTATTATGCTAGAAAAGGTGTAGGCGTGGAGGTCAGGTCTATGTATCTAGCCTTGCTTTGTTTTTTTTTTTTTATTGAGAGGGTGGATAACATAACTTTTTTGAAAAAAAAATTAAAGGGCATGATGTGTTGTCTGCTGTGGTAGACAATGCATTGTCTACATGTCTAGTTTTCGACAATCAAAATGGTTTGAAATTGGACAAAAAATTGATATGATTTTTTTTAACCAATCAACCCATTTTAAACCAATGTTTCACCTGAAAATACCTTAAAAACACCCAATAAAAAACCTCAACAAACTCATATGTGCCCTTAAAGTAGCAAAAATTAGGTTAAAAACCGAAAACTTAAACTGAGATCACATATCTTTCTCAGTCTCAATCTACTTTTTCTGGCAAGATGTGGATAAAAAACCACTACCATCAAATACTTGTAGAATGGAATATTTTGACACATTGTGCTTTTTCTCTCTCTAGTGTTATTTTTTAGCAACTCTCTCTCTCTCTCTCTCTCTCTCTCATTCATCTACAAACTGAAAATAACAAAAACAAAGTTTAGGAACAAAGTGAAAATTACAAGAATTTTGGATTAGACATATTTTATCTTTATATCTTACATTTCATACCTTTTTCCTTTTCTTTTACAAGTCTATCATAATTTCAATGCTAATTTCATCTAATTAGGTAAGAGAGAGAGAGAGACTAAATTGAACAAAAAAAAAGTTTATAAACTAAAAACAAATTAAGAGCTTCACTGTTTATATGAACAATGATTAACAACGAATCTCTATATTAAACCTCGTATGTTTTAGTTTTTTTATTTATTTATAAAAGAAAAGAACCTTATTAAGCAATTGATTTAGCCATTAAAAACATGGTTAAACAGGAGAAGAAAAAAAACAAAGATAACATTAGATAACTTACAATGTAAACATGAACCAAGCAAACTTAACTGAGTTTTTTATTAACTTGCTAAAGTAGACAATTTAAGCAAAATATAAATTTATGATAGACGACTATAATTATGCAACTAAATTAGCTTCTCTATAAACTTCATGCTTGGCCAAATGATCTGTTGTATAATTTATTTTTCTATAAATATATGTAAAACTCACAAGAGAAAGTATAAGACTGACATTGGATATGCCATTGAAATCACCTTGTAATTGTCACGGCCTCATGACATTACTTCATTTTATTCAAGTAATTGAATTGTAAGAACTAGACTCCCTGATCAGTACTCAAAAGGAGAGCTTTTTGAATTGCTAAAACCTCAACTTCATTAGGTAACTTAATACCTACAAAACAAGAAAAGACGTAGGATGATTTTTTCATAATGATCTTCTAATACATCCCCGATCCTTAAGGCTCGAAACTTTTTATTTGCAAATGCATCTACATTCCATTTAAGGGAGAAGGAATCTACAATGATTCAATATGCACTCTAGCCTTATTGTTACATTTAAGAATACCATCTAGTAATCTTAGTAAATTTATCCTAGTATACCGAAAATTCCCATCACAACATTTCACCTGGGTTACAACTCTATGGAAAAGTAAGTGTGTGTGTGTCTATATATATATATATTCTAGTTATTTAGGTAATCAACAAGTGTAATTAAGCAAAATTCCATCAAAGATGAATCTTAATAAAATAATATATAGAAAGAGAGAGAGAGAGAGAGAGGACAATCACTCAATAAAGTAGAGCCTAGCTACACATATCTTAAAAGTATTTAATAATTAAAGATTCTTACTTTTCTAGATAAGGTTATCGAATCTATCGAACATCTTATCTCCCAACAATACGCTAAAATTGAAAACCATATTTATGTGTGAAAAATTCTAGTTGGGAGGTAAGCGAAAGGAAAGAGACACCAACTCCATAACTATATATAATGGTGACACATCGATGTGCTTTAAATTCAAGCTTACCATCGATCCGTCTCTATAGCTTCAATTAACCACATGATCTTATATGAAATATCTTTTTTTTTTTTTAATATTATAATATCTAATACCAGACCAGCAGCTTTCACTACTCAATCATAGTACTCATCACAAAGGTATATCCTAAATTTATAGCCCATCTCTACGTATTGTCATTTTTAAATGTGTGTGTGTGTATATATATGTATTAAGGTAATTGACAGTAATATATATTTGGATGGCAGAAAAGGGTTTGGAGGCATCGATGTTTTCGAGGGAAAAAAACGTTTATGCACACATTTGGCAATAGTTTCCTCCATATATATATATATATATGACTTGATTATCAGCAAGTTATTGGAGTAAAGCATAAGGGGGCAAAATCTTAAATTAAATACGTACATAATTATAAAAATTGAAAAATGCAAAACAATCTACTATACAATTAATTGCAATAGAATCCGTACAGCTAGCTAGCTTTAATATGCTACGTTTTGATCTCATTATGTATTTCTTTCTTCATAGAATGGAAATAAAAAAAATATAATAAAGAAAAAAAGACAGAAAATAGGATTAAATCCCCCCCCCCCTGAAAGGTACTATATAAAAGTTTATGATTATGTAATTAATCAACAGCCCCCAAAATCTCTCATGGAGAAAGTAGGACTCTTCTCAGGCATGTTCCCAGCATGGCGTAACCCTAGAGTGAGAGACACATCGCCAGCAGTAGTGGTCCCAAACCTTATAAGCGTAGACCCACCAGCATTGGCATTGCTGGATGTGGTCCCATAATCAGCTGTAACAATGCTGCCGTGTCGACATGTGTCGTCGGCGAAGTCATGGAAAGGCTGTCCAGCATGAGGTGGTGGTGCAGCCTCGGTGGCGGAGGTGATATTGATGGGTGTAATAATGGTGGTGGTGGTAGTAGAGGAGGAGGTGGAGAGTTTTGTTTGGTTTTCCGAGAAACATTGTCTATTGATTGCAAGGAGTGAAGGGTCGTTTTCATTGGCATTGATTTCGGATCTTTTGCCTGATGGGATGGTTGTTGTTGTGGCAGCTGGTGCTGATGATCCTGTCGTTGTTGTAGTAGGCGTTGGTGTTTGTGCAAGCCCACTATTGTTGCTGTTGTTGTTGGCTTGCTTCCTTTCTCTATCTTCTGCTCCTGGTTCGTCTTCTTTGGATTCTTGCTGGTACATATCTTCAACCATGGGTTTCCACAACCGAACCCTGGCATTAATGAACCAGTTTGAAACCTAAACACATGGAATGGGATTATTAGCAACCTTCAATATTTAATTAAACTGGTAACAAATACTGCAAGCGCATGATTAATGAATGATAGCTAGGGCACATCTATTTTATGCAACACACTATTCATTGGAATGCCATACTAACTCGTGCTTAAAGTATAAATCTATGCATGGTGTCTCGGATAATTTTGCTTAAAAATGAAGTTTATTAAACTTTGGACTCCACACAATAATAGGAAGTAACAATCTTGTCATTTCATCAATGAATTTGTAACTCCATTGACACACTACTGTATTCACACTGGTCTCGAATTTAAGCTTTTATATATATATATAAACTCCATTTCAAAACTTCTAGCTATATATTCTATAATTTTTCTCTTTAACCAAAAACATAATTCAAATTTGAAATCTTTAAATTGAAAATCTCATTTAGTTACTAAATCAGAAAGCTTTTCGAAAAAAATATAGGAATAATTACATCACATAAATAATGATGATGATGATGATGCAATAATATTCATAAAAAAAAAAGAGGATCGAATTTGATGTAGTCTGTTGAATCACTTGACAGTGTCCTATATCTCCATGAACAGTTTAAGAATGGTATTAATAAAAGCACTCCATTTATGATCAGCCTATATAACCCCCTCTGAGTTATTTATTGTATATACAAGATAAAGACATAGACATATAGATGTTTGTTTCTTTCTATTCCCTCTCCAAAGAGCAAAGCAGCTTTGGGTTCTTGCTTTTCATGCAAATAATATAACACATAGTTAATGACAAAAAAAAAGAAAAGAAATTAAAGTACACTTGATGAATTATTAGATACTGTTTGGTAATACAATAGTTATGTATTAAAGTATAAAAAGAAAAAGGGAAATAAAGCTTTAGGGTTTAATGACACGAGAAAGGAGGAGATGCAGGTGCAAGAATACAAGATGGAAATAAAAACAGTAACAAAGGTAAAAAAACCCACTAGCAGCGGGTAAAGGAGAAAATGCAAGTAAGAATACCGACAAGTTTATAAAACATGATCCTAAGTACAAAATTTTTGTTCACTGTCTTTAATGTTTCATCTTTGTGTGTGGTTGGATAATACGATATGTTGTGTGGTGTGTCGTTTGTTGGGAGAGAGAGAGAGAGAGAGACATAGAAAGAGAATCAATCAAAGCTGCAAACTCTCATGTCTCATCTCTTCTGTACTTTTCTCTGCTCTTAAATAATACTATCTCCCTCCCTTGATGTCTGTATCTGAGTCTATCTATGTCCCTTAACTTATAAAAGAATGCAAAGAAATAAATAAAATAAAATAAAAGGAAACATAAATCGTATAAAAAGATGCTAAACCCTTATGGCATAATATCGTTCTCTAACAGAAAGACATGAGAAATAAACCGGAGAAAGTAAAGCCCAGAACCATGCAAATCTACTGAACTTACTCATGTCCCTTCTTGTTTTTTCTCTCTCTAGAATAGTACCATCTCCATTTTCATGTTAAATGAATAGTACTCTAATATTTACTGTTTTGTTTAAGAAGAGATCAAAAGAGGGGCGTGTGTGTGTATGTAGAGAGAGAGAGAGAGAGACCTGATTCCTCGATAAACCAGTCTGTCTAGCTAACAGATGCTTATCAGCATCGCTTGGATACCTGAGACAGGGTTCAGAAAATGACATCAGAGTCAATACCTAAACCGAATAAAGAGAAACTAATATTGCTAGCTTTTATTTGTGTACCATATTTACATGAGGTGCGAGAATCTAAGAGAAGAGAAGAGAAGATGAGCAGTGTTTTGTAGCAGGCAGTAGTAGGGGCAGCAGAGAAGTTTAAAGGGGTACAACTGCATGCACTCACCGATCGCTCTTATTATTTTGTGTGCGTTACTTATCATAAAAATCATGATTTCACAGAGAAAGATAGAGAGAGGTGATGAGAAAGAAAAAGGTGGTCAGTTGAATTATGCTTTAATAAAGTTTTATTTTATTTTTGACACAATTAACTAATTTCTGAGGTCTGCAAAGGGAGGAGGGGACTTATGTATAAGAGGGAAAAGCAGTGGGCAAATAGAAACCCTTTGACAGCTTTTGCTGACGAGACAACATCCAAGGACACTGCATTACTGTTCCTTTAAGCACATTTTGGACAAAAAGCTAGAGAAAAAAACAAGGGAACTTGGATCTCGTGTTAGTATCTATCTTGTTAACAAATTAGAAAGTATCATTATGCTGTAAAAACTTTTACGACTACTACTATAATGTCTACTACTAATAATAAGTGCCTATACTTTGATTTTTCAACTCTCTTAGGTTTCCATTTTCTAGATTGTTGTGAATATGATACGAGTAGCTAGCTAGTATAGTGAAATTTAGGTAAAAGTAACGTACGGGTGGAGAAAATGCTCAAAAAGCCAGGCTCTTAAGATGTTGACAGATCGTTCAGGCAAGCCTCTTTGGGGTCTCCAAGCTTCTTGTTCCATCATACCCATTTGGTGAAAGGCTCTTTGTTGTCTTAGACTTTGCTCTAATAACTTAAGCCTTGGTGTCTCACCTTTTGTTATGCCTGAGGTCCCAGCACCATCTTTCTCTCCAAGTAGCTCACAGCTAAGCTTCAATTGTGCTGCTATTGCATCTTTTAGACACCTAAAATGTCTTGACATTGCCTTCTGGGCAAGAGCAGTGTAAGGGACCGCCGACCCGAAACCCATTACTAGATCAAATGAGTTCACTACCATTTGCATTTGCTCACAATAATGGTTGTACCTTCGATCCACCTGCAATTTTGTAGAACAAATTGACCCACATATTAAATATATAAACAATGATTAAATTTCACCAATCGCAATGTTCCTTCTGTAAGAATATCGTTCATGAGGATCTATTGATACTACCGTAATAAAATAAAATAAAAACACAATTTAAGGCATGCATTAAATAAGAAAAATTGCCACATCAAGTCCCATGAAGTAAACAAAACTCAAAGGTTGTTTTCACTACTACCTCATATTGCAGATACATAACAGTGGTGTAAGAAAAGAGGAAAATAAATGATGATAGGACTAAGTCATGCGACATGATTTGATATTCATGACACTGAAAGAGGAGAAGGGTTAGAATAGACAAAGAAAGACAATCAAGAATTGTTATGACACCCAATATATATATATATTTGATAAGACTGTTCATGGTTCTTAAAGAAAACACAAATAGCAGAGAGAAGGAGGAGGAGGAGAATAAATGCGTTAACCAAAGGGTGGTACAGTACTGAAATGATTGCTAATAGGAGCATGGAATATCCTTGGTGTTTCTTTCGTTACTGCCTTTCCCCAATACAGCCAATTTGACAGGCTTGCTTGTGTAATGCATAAACAAAACAAAAACAAAAGGAGAAAAGAAAAGGAACAACTACCCTCGCTGCGCCTAGGTCAACTAATTAATATATAATATCAATGGCTTTCTTTCTTTCTCTGCAATATTACTACGATGGGTACCAATCTTTTTAGCAGCAGTAGCTTCATGATAACTTCCCTTACGTAATATGGTGGCTTAACAGTCATCTTCAAAGTCAGGAGGAACGTCGTTTCTTGCTGGACGCCTAGATAGATAGGTACTTCTAATAATAGTAGACTTTTTATTATTTTCTTACCGAACCAAAAACCTTAACACATCGCCTACCTTTACAATCAATGTGGAAAAAAACTAAATATTGAAAATAAAATAAAATACTATGATGACTAATCTAGCTAGCTCTACCAACTAGATCTTATGTAACCTTATTGCACCAGCCGGCTTTTTTCTACTTGGGATCTTTAAATCTTTTATAATATTGTTGAGAAACTTGCCGGAATTTTCTGTTTGTCCGTGTGATTTGGAAAATCATTGATGTACGTACTCAAATAAACAAACCCAGAAAAAAAAAAAGTCTTTACTCTTGAGGGAGGGAGGGGGAGAGAGAGAGAGAGAGAGAGAGAGAGATTACATGCCTCATCAAGCATCGACAGGAGTTTGACCTTCCTTCTTTGATGCTCAATTCTATCAGCAGCTGCCAAGGGAGGGAGATCTTTTGTTGAAGAAGAAGAGCCGCCGCCGCCGCCCCCCCCTGGATTGTTATTGGAACTAGGGTTTGTGTTTTGTCTACCAAATTTGCTTTTCTTGAACTGACCTCTTCCAACACTACAAAACTCTTCTAACAACTCTTGTGCTGCTTTCACATACTTTGAATTCCTCAAAACATTCACCACTCCTAGTGATGACCCAAAACCAGCATGAACTTGGTGGTGGTTTTGTCCCACTCCACCTTGTAAATGTAATGCTTGATGGTGTTGGTGACCTCCCAGATTCTTGTAATATTGACTAGAAGATGATCCACCAGCTCCTTGATTATAATATAATAACCCACCATCTCCCATCCTCAATTCTTCTGCTTTGGCTGCCTCTAAATGTTGCAAAGATGATGATAATGATAAAGAAAGTCCTTGTCCTTCAACAACACCGCTAATCTCAGTTGGATTACTGAGTGGAGCACCAGTATTGCCTCCTACATGAGAACTATCAGGAACCCATGTGAATTGTGGTGGAGATATAACACTAGTAGCACCAAATCCCCCTCCTGATACAGTACTAAACCCTTGAAGAGAACTTGAAGGATTTGGTAGCAACATGTGAAGTGTAGAAGAAGTTGAAGGAGGGGGTTGATGATGAGAAAGAGAAGGAGATTGTGGTGATCTTGGTTGTGATGGGTTCATTAAAAAAAGCTGCATGGCTGTAGCTGAATCTGCGTTAATGCCTGAAATTTGATGCTGATGTTGAGCCAAACTTTCACGGCTATCATTATTACTATGATTTTTTGAATTGCCTATCCCCAAACCTCCTACTGCCATACCTTGCGTGTTGTTGCTGTTATACCAATCGTTGGTTGTCACCGGTTGTTGTTGTTGTCGTGGCTGAGTCCGGTAATTAGACCGCAAGGGCTGATCTAACAATTCAACAGCCGCGGCTGGTCCGCCAGCAGGAGGGAAATTGAACATTTCTGATAACATACCGGCTGTTTCGTAGACCGGAAGGCCACTTGATTCTTCTTCTTCAATACCTAATAATGCCGGTGGAGGTTGTTCATAGCCTGATTGAACTCTAAGCTTATCCCTGCGGATCTGTTGGGCTATATGGTGCTGCTGCTGCTGATGTTGTTGCTGCTGATTATGTTCTTGGTGAGATACTGAGGATCTCTCGAAACCGCCATTCGAGAAGGAAAAGATACCTTGATGGTAATCTTGGGACATAGAATTATGATTTGAAGGGTTGGACTTAGTGTTTTGTAGTATCGGAGAGCTTAACTGGTGAGTCTTTGAGTGCGGAAGTATTGGAGGGAATGGAGGTGTTGTAGCTATTCCCATATCAATATCTTGAAGATGATCATCATCATCATCTCTTTCAATTATCTTCTTTGTAGCACCCTCACAAGTCACAACCTTATAATTTCCTTTCTTCTGTCAATCAAATCTGCTACACATGGATCAGTTTAGAGACGGCCAAAAAACACAAGAAATAAACACTATCTTAGATTTAACATATCAAGAAACATACTAAAACCAAGAAAGAGTAAGAGAGAGGGAAAGATCGAGCAACAAGTATCAAATGAGTCTTTGTTCGTTCCTTAAATTTGGTTAATTCTTTTTTATATATGTTTCACTTTTATCATACTCATATATACACACACACACAAAAGCAAGTACCTCTTGGAGTTTCAGAGTATGTAAGGAGAGAAAGCTCTCAGACATCGTTTTCTCTTCTGTGGTATTGAAAGCTTGGTGAATTCCTTACTTTCTCTCTCTCTTTCTATTTATCTATCTCTATGTGTTGTCCTCTGTCTCTCGTCTCTTTCTTTCTCTTTCTCTCCTTTTCTTTCTCTTTGTTGCTCTTTGCAGCACTCAGAGCTAGTGAGTGTAGAGAGAGAGAGAGAGAGAGATGAACCTTAACAATAAAATAAAGGAAAAGAATGGAGGATTAAAGAGACTGGTATCCCTCTCAAAACGCGGAAAAAAAAAAAAAAAACACCAAGCCCCAAAGAGAGAGGAAAGAAAGAGATCAAGAGGTCGCTATTCTTTCTTGCTTTTCTTTCTTCTTCTTCTTCACCTTCTCTTTTTACTCACCATTATTTTATTTTATTTTTCAATTTGTTTTTGCTTTCTTGTAACAACATTTATTTGTTTTGTTTGCTATACATTTTCACACCAATAAATTAAAATTAAAAATATAAATATTCATTTCATACATTTTTCTAATATAATTAAGAAAAAATAACGATTAGAAATAAATTAGAGAGCAAAATTTATTAAATAAACTTAAAAATGAAACATATAAAAACAAAGACTTGAGGTATAATTTATTAGGTATATTACAACTTGGCTAATATGACCTCTTGTAAACCTCAAGAGTTTAGGGTATTTGAGTCTTTTAAGGTTTTATAAGTCAAGGGTATCTAAACTGACATTTTCGGGAAAAAATAATTATAGGAATCAAACGGTCAATTCTTTACTTTATATATGATTTATATTTTTTTTGTGAATTTAATTATATTTATTTCATATAAAATGACCAAAATGTTAAAGCTATTAACATCATTTTGTACATAGTCCTTAGGAAACCAACGCAAACTACGGAATAAAATA
This sequence comes from Populus trichocarpa, assembly GCF_000002775.5. NCBI lineage: Eukaryota > Viridiplantae > Streptophyta > Magnoliopsida > Malpighiales > Salicaceae > Populus > Populus trichocarpa. The sequence continues at coordinate 2,540,945 of NC_037291.2, read as the reverse complement.
AAGATAAGGTCAGTACAAAGTCATCTCAATGATCCGAACTACCACCATCCTTTGATTTGATTTCCATGACCACAATGCCCTAGCTATATGATTATTTGGAACCCACGACAATACAAGTTATTAAGGTCATATTGGTCTTTTTGAGATGCAATTTTTGTTCATTAATAACACAACCAAATCTACCCATATAGATGGATAGGCAATCATAAGAGGTAGAGAAAACATTATCAATACAAAGATATGGGTTTTATTTTATTTTATTTTTAAATATTTTTGTTTTTAATTTAATCCTTTTGTGACATAATTTCCTGAAATGAAGTTTAAATTGTAGTAGAAATATAAAATTAAAAGATAAAGGACCAAAAAGTAGATCACAAAGAAAATACATAGCCAATCTAAAAGTTTTTTTTAATTTTTATTTTGATTTAAAAGCTCATTTTGTTCATCATTCAGTCTCTCGATTTGAGAAAGAAGATATAAAATCATTGAAAAATAACAAAAAAAAAAAGAGAAATTTGTTTGTTGGTTACTTTCTCGTCATTAAAAAAGAAGAATCTTTTTGTCAATGTGCTCATCTTCTTGAAAGGAGTTCGATGATGGTGGTTTTTTCCCCTATAAATATGACGGAAAAAGTAAATCGGTGTTCTTTTGATTTATTTTAATCAAGTTGATTTTTATTTTTTGAAGTGATTTTAGAGTATTTTGGGGTTCATAAGTAGTTTATGGAGGTTTTTATGATGTTTTTTAGGTGAAAATAAAAGGAAAAATAGATTTTTAGGCCAAAACCACCTTTGATTTTTCAGTCATCATTATAGTTGTCAGATTTTAAGGAAATTGCCCAATAGACGACATGTCACCTGTCACTATTGCTCAATTGTTTTTAAAAATAAATGAAAAATAAAAAAAATAAGAAAAAGACCTAGTCTTCCAAGCCGAGTCGTACCTAGACTTTTTAAATAAGGCTAGGCACGTGGCCTGTCTTATTATTCTTTTAAAAAAAATTTATTTTTAATTTATTTTTTAAAAAAAATAATTAGTTTAAAATAATATAAATGTATAAATATATTAAATATATTAAATTAATTAAGAATATATTTTAGATATTATTTTATTAAATATCATTTAATTCTTATTTTGTTTTTAAACAAGAGTATACTAGCTTTTTTATAATATTTGAAAGTTTTTTCTTTACAGTCTATCATTATATTATTTAAAAAATTTGATATGTTAATGGTGTATATTTTTATTATCATATAATTAAATAAAACTTATTTAAAAATTGATATTATTAAATCCAATCAAGTATATGACCCGAGTCGTGGATTTGACTACTTAACTTAGGTTAGCCCATATCTATCGAAGATGTTATTATTTTAATTTTTAAAAAAATCTTTACTTTATATACATTAAATCTTAAATTCATAATCAAGGTTTTATTCACAATTAAAAAATACATTAACAATGCTATGTTTTACATTTAAAATCTTTTTTAGTTCAAATCCGCAGAGAAATACGGGCTAATTACTTAGTATATGCTAATTAATACACATGAGGAAATTAAAGGGAGATTTTTATTTAATCTTATTAGTAATAAGGAAAGTCTACACGCAAGAGAGAAGGTTGGCACGTGCTATTGGTTGGGCTCAGGGAAAGTTAGGTTTACGTGCGGGGGGGTATATGAAAAGCACATATAACCGCTTTATGGTTTAGCAATGCTAAGATTGGCATGTTTGATTACCTTTTTCATTTGGCCTTTGATTTCCTTTAACATGTAAGATTTAAAATGTTTATTATTTTTAGTTTTATTTGTTTGTGATGTTTTTTATTTTTTGTTAAATGTTTTTTTTGTAATAGTTGAAAATTTTATTAAAAAAATAGCTACAAAGAAAATAATTTAACTTATATTAGATGAACAAGCAAGAAAAAAAAAACACAAAAAAAAACACAAAAAATGCTGCATGAAACAAGGAAGCGCAACAATGTTTAATTATTTCTAAATTTACATTTTCATTATCATAAAAGTGATTATAAAAATTTTCTGAACATAAAAATTTTTAAATTAAAAATCTTCAATCGAATTTTGGTAACCTTTGGACCTATTAATTGCTTGAGTTTGTAAATCATTTTCCATGTTTAATTAATTTATAGCGATACACATTTTTATTATATCATATCAAGGAAACAATAAACTTGAGAAAAATAAAACAAAATATATGGGATTTTTGATACTCCATTTTCGTTTTCAATGACAATTCTAGATCATATTTTAGGTATTGTTTCCACCCCTAACAGGCTTAGAAAACTCGCTTGAGCCCAATACTTTCTCGGTAGTTTTCGGAACCTCCACGCGGATCCTTTAATATTTTTATACTAATCCAATACGTGTTATAAATACCACATAAATCTTTCAAGTTCTAAGTTCAAAATCTCTTTATTTTCAATATTTTTAGCATTGATATTTTTAAAATCTATCTTTCTAAAATATCATTGCACTTTTTTCTTTCTAAAAAATATACTATTTAAGTATCGAAGAATCCTTAAATCTATCAAATAAGATTTTTTTTTACAAGTACCAACTATCAGTAACCTTGACTTACCAAGCACCAATTATCTTGGATACGAAGAATGAATTAGATTGCTAGAATCAAGAGATTAATCTATTATCTAACATATAAGCTTTGCTTTTAAACTATTTGAATTTGTTTACAATCTCATCACTTTTATTACTAGGTTGTGTAAGAGATAAGGGATGTAGGAATAAGAAAGAAGTTCTAATTGATAAATTCTAAATGTGATGTATTGAAAAGGGAGAGAGATATGGATTTTCAAAACACTAGCTATTCACATCAATAGATATAAGGAAAGTAGTAATCAGAAAGAAACTAACCTATTGGTAGAAAACGAGATATGGGATGCACTAATTTTATTTTTATTCTTCTTCTTGTTTTTTTGTTTTGTTTTGTTTTGTTTTTTTTTTTTGCCTAACTATACGTTTGATTTTCTTAAAATAGCATATTATTCATTTTAAACTTAGAGCTAAATTATCGACAAGACCCATGAACTTTAGGTCAAACTGAAATATACTTTTAATCTCTAGAAATTTTAATTTGATTATAATATAGATTTTTTTTAATAAATGATAGTTTCCTGATTAATTTTGATCATGTGTAGTAGTTAAAAAACTTGACACCTGTCGAACTTGTTATTTGAAACAAATAAAAAACAGAATAAAAAGAATCTAAAAAATAAATTACAAAAAATAAAGAAAACATAAATCATTATTAAATTTCAAGGATTGTCCAGAAAAAAATGTTCAAAAAAACCCTCTTAACTTCGATCTCCAAAATCAAAACAAAATTCTTCACAATTTTTCTTTTGTAATTTATTTTGATATCTTCTTTTTTTCCAAATCCTGTATTTAATTTTAAAGACACCTGTCATATTCTGAGATTATCAAAATGAACAGAGAAATGGAAATGTGGAAGAAAAGACCTATTATTTACCAAAAAAAAAGAAGAAGTTAGTGATAGTCAAATTATTTAACCTAAACTTATTTCTTAGCCAATTTCGTCTACTATTTCCCTGTTATCTAATTAATAAAAACATATTTTAATACAGTGTCATAAATCAAATATTGATTACGACAACATTTGCCTAGAATATCTCGACTAGCAAAGTGGATTATCATTTTAATCATGACAAGCTAGTGACTAATTCTTGGAGAAAGACATTTGTTTCCATCAACTCGAATCTATTTTGGTTAGTTCATTATAAATCACTAAGAAATGAGAAAGACATACTGCTAACTTGGAGACTTAATTAGACAATCCATAGCTAGAGACTGACCAGCTAGTTTTCATAGCTCAAATAGTTTTCAAGACGCTATTCCAAATTATGTATACAAACCGATCTCCAATCCTTAATTGGGATAGTGGGGCATTGTCATTTCAGATTTAGAACTTGTGGGTGAAAGGTGGTGAATCTTTTTCAATTTTGTTATTACTAGATGCATGTAGTTATCTGCAAGGGGGGGGGGGGGGGGGGGGGGGGAAGGAAGAAGTTGGCTAGCATGCCGCTTTGCCATGTGAGATTGCTTTTGATTGATGTGTTGCCATATCCAAGACTTTTTGTTAGGATTTGTGTTCATAAATTTTCTTTGGTTTTCTCCCGAGCCTTTAAGCACAGCACGATGAATTTTGGAGATGGAAAATACCTCAAGGCGCAGTGAAGAGGTGAGAGGTACATGACGATTGTTTAGGAAGATTGTTTACTGTCTTTTCAACATGTAACCTATGCATATCGACATATATTTAAAGATTTAACTGTGTTGTCACCGAAAACCGTACACCCAACAACATAAAATAAATTCATAGAAGCCAACATGGGCTAGACAAAGAAGTACCGATCGAACAAAGAAATGTTTTTTCCCCATGGTGCTTTCTAGATCCCATTGGCCCTTTTGCTCTGTGTTCTTGAAGATTTTAGTGGTGCTGGTGACCTGCTAGACAATGTTAGATACCATGAATTCGTTCAGATTATTAAAGTATATATTCACGATTCATGCTTGTATTAGCTTTGATACATAGATTGGCCCGCAAACCAGAAAAAGCCATTGCAACTGAAATAATTAAATGCAAAGGACGAAGACATGAATGTACAAAAACATTTATGTTACTTTTTTTGTGTCTGGTGTAATTATTCCACCACTGAAATCACATCCCACACATTTCGATTCCATAATTAATTTTCGGATTTAATAAAAGATGATTGTATATTAAATTTGATTGTTAAATTTGGATTTTATCTAGCTTTATATATTATTTTTCTTTTATTTATTTATTTGACGAGGATTTTTTCTTCTAGTAATGATAGGGGGTACTAAGGCTTCTTATAAATTTTTTATTGTTAAATAATATGATATTTGTGATAGGAAAAGTTTTTCAAATTATGAAATGCAAATCTTGTCACATTCATTGATATAATCACAATTATAAGATAAGAGATTAATATAAAAAAATCAAACAAAAGCTGCCACATCATTTAGTAATTTTTTTTTGTGTCTCTAGCATTACTCTTCTTCTTTATTAGAGTATGATCAACTAGTTGCAACCTAGTTAATTACATAATCATGTGAAACTTACGTGATTTATTTATTCTCATAAAAACTACCAAATTTTCTAAGATCCATCCTTTTGAAACTCATTTTATAAAAATATCATAACTCAATTCTAGGTTATTCCTTAAAATTAATTTTTTTCAAAAAAAAAAAAAAGCTAACAACATGAAGAAAGCAAGCTGGAGAGAATTTCAAAAAAAGACATAAAAAAACAAGCTGCAATTTTAGAGGAAATTCAAAACCTAATTGTACCCTATTATGCCCGAAAATGATGAAAATAAATGCAAATTCATGGTCAAATTAAATGATTATGGGACGAATTTGTATAAAAATTAAGTCCAAGAACATAATTAAATTTTTAATAGGCCAATTTGATTTAATCATGAGCCAAATTAAAATTTAATTATGTTTAAGAGTTAATTTGGGTCTAATTGAAGGATTTAATTAAGTGCAAGAACTTAATTACACTTTAAAAGGATAAAATTAATTTTATTAAGGGCTTAATTGGTGAAACATTAAGTTTGGGGGCCTAATTTGAGCTTAATTGAGAAGATTAGAATTTTAGGAGACCAAATTTAATTTTTACTAAGTCAATTGATTGAAATCAAGGGCTACATCGCAAGAAAAATAAAGTTTTGGGGTCAATTAGGGGTCAAATTGAAACATTTTGCAGCCAAGGACCATTTTGTAAAAGGCGTCGAACTATAGGGTTTCAATTGATTGAAACCGGGGATGAAATTGAAGAAATTGAAAGTTTGATAGTCAATCAGGGGTAAAGTTGCATAAATTCGAGACCAATGACCAAATTGAAAAGGGCGTGCAAATGCAGGGCTGATGTTGAAGTTTGTCCGGGGGCAAAATTGCACAGAATTTAAAGTTTGAAGCCAATCAGGGGTATAGATGAGATAAAATAGAAATCGAACGATCAAATTGAAAATGTTAAAACGATGCTATTTTAATGTTATTGTTCATCTTCTTCAAGTTTTTCCATAGAAAAGCTGCCCAGGTTACCTACTTTGCAGGTGCATTTAACACCTCTAACTCTTACCAAATTTGACAAAACTTGCACGTAAATGATCACCTAACATCCCTCTACACCCGGGTATGGTCCTTTCAGGCTGACGGGCACCACAACAGAAGTGTTGCCGGTTCAAAGAGGCCAACGCAGACAGTCTTGAACTGTCAGATTTAACAATTCATGGTGCTTACTTTGAACCAACAGTTGGGATCAAGGTTGTTAAAGTCACGAGTTAACTCTTAAAATCTTACGAGTCAACATTATATGATTTTGATAACCTTGGTTTTGATAGTTATAAGCACACTAGAGTTGTGATTTTGTTTACCCACCATGCAAAATGCCTAGTAAGAGTTTATTGTGATACATTTTACTCTTTTTATTGAAGTTTTAATTACATGTTTATTAGTGACACTTTTAATAAACTATTTAATTTGCAGGAAAAGAAGCCTTATCAAGGACTAACTCCTATAACGATATATGAAAAAACTCGTTTCAAGAAAGGGGATATAGGAAAAAGGATAAAAGTATGTCGATAAAAGAGCAGACACGTTTGTTGTAAGTGTTTTGATAGTTATCATTGAGTTTGGATTATTTATTTACATTATAATATGAAATAAATAATAAACTATTTAATTTGCAGGAAAAGAAGCCTTATCAAGGACTAACTCCTATAACGATATATGAAAAAACTCGTTTCAAGAAAGGGGATATAGGAAAAAGGATAAAAGTATGTCGATAAAAGAGCAGACATGTTTGTTGTAAGTATTTTGATAGTTATCATTGAGTTTGGATTAATTATTTACATTATAATATGAAATGTAATTGAAATTTGATACTTGATTTTCTTTTTGTTTTATAAGAGAGAAATAACGCTAACATGGTTGAGAAAATTGTCGAAGACATTTCCACGCATTCTCCTCACGATCATCAAGTGTGGTTGGAAGCTGATGAAAGTGATGCAATTGATAATAATCAAGTTTATGGTTTGCCTATGGCATCAGCATGAGAACTAAAGGAAGGCTACATCGTTTCAACTTTAGACACACCACATGGTGGCCTAAGCTATTCATCACAAGAACTTAATGAGATTGTGTAAAATAAATAAAAAAAGCTAAGAAAAAATGCGTATTGAGTTGGAAAAGATGAATATAGAACTTATATAACAAAATAAAATGTATTAGGTTCAATTAAGTACAACTATAAATGAACCTTTTCCTCCATATCCTAGACATTCCACTTCAGCATCTTTTCTTCCTCCTTCACCTTCAATATATTTGATGTGATGTATTGGCTTAAGATATTATATGCGTGGAGGATAGTAACTGTAATTTAATTATATTGTAACTATTAAATTAGGATTTCTCATAGTTGGATAAATTAATTTATGCTAATTATATTTGGAGTTAAGTATACATTATATGATTTGTTGGAATTTTGCTTTAGTACGATTTGATGTTTAAATTAATAGGTTTTACAAATTTGGGATGAACATAGCCAATACTTTTATTGAATCATAAAATCACAAACCAAACATAACAAAAAAAAAACTTAAATCTCCAATGAAATTTCCGACGGAAAGAATATTTCGTCCACATTTCTATAAAACACTTTACCTTAAACTTTTGGTAAAACTTATAGAATATATACGAACTTTATGTCTGAATTGCCGATGGAATATTATGTCTGAAAAATAAATGGTGATGGAATCGACGATAGTTTTTTATTTTTAAAATTTTTTTATTTCATCGGATATTCTAATAGCATTTTAAACATCAATGGGTTTCATGATGGAAAATAAGGTAAGTTGATTTTAGACACACATATTCCATAAAAAAATATGTGATGTTTAAAAAATTGACAAAATATACGATAAAAAAACCCAATGAGTTATTTTTTTATGGTAGTATTCTTTCGCTGTGTAAAAAATTGATGAATCATTAGAATATTTTGTTTTTTTGTTTTTGTTTTTTTTGTAGTGAACATGGTTGAAATAGTTTGTCAATATTTTTCAAAAACATTTTATAGTGAACATGGTTGAGTAAGTATAATATCTTTCATAATAAGAAAAAAATGTATGTCTTCAATATTTTTTGAAGGACAAAATATTCTTTCATGGTCTCTTAACTCGATTGGATATCATTAAATTTTTATTATACGCATTAAGTGATGACTCAATATATTGGCCCAAGCTCGTCATGATTCAATAAGCGTTGATTAAATGCGTATGATACCAAAAAGGCTATTAATTCGAGTAAAAAAAAAGGGGTTGGGGAATCTACCGAAATCCTTTTGTAAAAAAATTTATATAAAAGAATTTTGTATAAATAAAATATTTCCAAAAAACTTCATATAAAGTAAACTAAAATCTGACTCTGACTTACAAACGTTATTGTGTATATTAGGGATCTTCAAAAAAACCGATCAACCGAGAAAACCGAAGAAAAATTAACCAAAAAAACCGAACCAAGATGAAAAACCGTTTAAATCGATTTTTAAAACCATCAATTTTAACATGTCCGATTCGGTCTCGATTTTAGTTATAAAACCGACAAACCGAACCGGACCAACCAAAAAATCATAAAAAACCCGCTAGCAACCAAGAAGTATAAATAGTTAATTAACCTAACCCTACCTAACATAACCCCCCCTCTCCCTTGCCTTCACAAACTCCCCTTCCCTCACAAAAAACCGCCATTTGTGGCAAAGACTGCAATGCAAACTAACTTTCCACCTCAAAAATCATTCTTCTTTTCCCTTTCAAGTTTTCAATTACAGGCAGTGGTTGCATTCAAGGTCTTGCATTTGGGTGGCAAGCTATTGAGATGGCTTTTAAACCCTTCCTCGACAAGGCTCTTTCCGCCATGAACAAGTCTGATCTTGCTCGAGATCCCGATGGTGATGATGATTTTGCTGATCGCAAAGAGAAGGGCTCCCTCTCTGAATCTGATGCCTTTTTCTCTGATGAGAACCCAGCAGTTGCTTGATGATGATAGCTATGATTTTTGAATACTAGTTGTTTGGTTAAATTTATATATAAAAAAGGGTTGGGGGTAGAAATCGGAGATCAGTACTCAATGGTGTTAGTTATAGTCTTATGGGGGTTTAGATGCCAGGGATTTGAATTGTTTTTTGGTTCTATCATGTTGAAGTTCTTAACCTCCTCCTGAAATCAATCGATGACAAGATTTAGGGGTTTGCTTTTCTCTTTTTTTTCTCTACAGTTTGTTAATTTACAAGCTGATTTAGGAGAGGTCTCCTTCGTTGATGGGATGATTAGATTTTCTGGTTTTTTTGCTATAAAACCAAATTTAACCGAACCAAACTGGTTTGATTTGAACTGGAATTCGGTTCGGTTTGGTTTGAATTTTCAAAAATTTAAGTTACCCGGTTCGGTTGGTTTTTATGGTTCAAACCGAACCGAACTGAACCATGAACAGGCCTAGTGTATATGATATAATTATAAATATAATAAAATTTTCTTGCCATAAACATCAGATGCGTTTTTTAAAATTATTTGATTTTCATGGTGGTAAAATTTTGTTTTTAAGTTTCACATATTCAAACTTTTTTTTAATAGTTTCAATAATAATTTTAAATCATTTATATTTATTATTTTGTAAATTATATGTACAATTATATTATATTATATTATATTATATTATATTATATAATAAACAATAATTCAATAATGAACTTTTTTGTGTATTACATCCAACTTTGTAATTCTCACTTAATTAAAGTTGATGTAGATTAATGAACTTTATGCTAAAACGTTTGAAATCAATTGGGCAAGATACATACAATCACAATGCTGCTTCCCATCTCCATGTTTCTCCTTCAATAGCACGAGCAAAATGTTCCAACATCACTAACTAAGATCACAACTCAGGACTCTTGATGAACTTTTTTATTTTTAAACAGTGTTTGGAAACGCGATTGAAATTATATTTTTAAAATTTTAATTTTTTTATATATTTTCAAATCGTTTTGATATGATAATGTCAATAATAATTTAAAAATAATAATAATAAAATAATCTTTTTTAAATAAAAAAAAATTAAACCGTTACTGCTACCGGACACTCCCAAATACCCGCGCATGCAACAAGTGATATGTGTCTTGAAGAGGCACGTCGTCATGTTTTAGGTGCTTAAGAAAAACTGTATTCACTCAATCATTCAAACACTCTGGTAATGTACATAAATCATGGATAAAAACTATTAATCATGAATCAAGCTATTACTCTCTGACAGCTCTTGGCGAACAGCATTCAAAATCTAAATTGTTTCAAGAATTTTTTTATTTTATTTTTCATGCTGCAAAAAGGAAGAAGTTAATTATTGATCATATGGGATTTTGAATTACAGATGGGACAAAATTAATTCTTAACTCTTTTTTCTTGGGTTCAAATTCTACAACTTTAAATGTGTATGCTAGCATGATAATGTAAATTACAAATCATGATGGGAAATAATTATTTTTTGGAATGAAATTATATGATGAATATCAATTTTTTGTATCTCTAAACCTAAAAAAAAACTTAATGTCACTATTATGGTGGTGCGAAGGTGTCGATGTGCACAGAGGTATTGTTTTTTTTTTTTTAGTTTAACGTGGGTGTCCGGGCCAGCTTGGGCGCACCTCGACTAATCCCACGAGCCCTGAAGTTAATGACCATGTAAGTCTCCAGTAGCCATCATATGAGCAACCACAGGGCTCGAACTTGAGACCACAGAGGGAGCAAACCTCTTGATCACAAGTTCTTACCACTGGGCCACCACCTAGATGGTTGCACAAAGGTATTGTTGGTGTGGAAGGTTGTGGTGGTGACGTTGATGGTAGCAGAGAGTATACTGAAAACACAAATTATATATGTCATATGGTTTCACACTTCAAGGTCCTTTTTTCTTGTTCCTTTCAGCTTCCTCTCAGGGCACATTAGCAGGTACGCCTATTAATATATTTTTTCTTATATTATTGTACCATTTGGCTGTTAATATATATTACTTAATTTTTGTTTCAGGGACATGATGCCTACAAGAACAAGCTCTTTTTTTTCTTATGATAAGAACATACGCATCCATCATCTTCCTACATCTTAAATCCATGGCTCAATTCCATTCGAAGACATCATATGAATTTTTTTTTTTAGCAATAATCGAAAGTTTTATTAAGAAAAAGGCTACAAAAATAATAGCCTAACTTACATTAGATGAACAAACAGAGAAAAGAAAAGCATAAAAGTTACTGCATGAAACAAGAAAGCACAACAATTAGGGGGAACGAAAAAAAACATAAGAAACCAACTCTTCCCTACTGGACATTTTCTATATTAAGCTCCGAAGAGCTTGAATCAAGCCTTAGCCATAAAGCAATACTTTGGCACACCATGGAGAAACACATTTGGAGGTTAGGAGCAGCGTCATTAAAAATGATGTCATTCCGTGGAGCCAAAGATTTCAAACAACGCATGAGAAAAGAAGCTGTCATGTAAGATTATGCTACTTGCCTTTAACCATGGAAGACCATTGGTAGCACATATCATCAACAGATTTTGAAAAAAACACTGCAAAAGCCCCGATTAGAAAGCAATTTCATCTATATATTCCATGTGAAGTGGCAATGAATGAAGAGGTGACTTGAAGATTCCAAGCTTTTATTACAGAAAACGCATCTTGATTCCTAAAAAATGAGGTAGTCATGCTAAAAAATGGTTACTTTGTCTTGGACAAGGAGCCAGAGGAAAAGTTGCACTTTTGGTGGGATTAGTTTTATCCAAACAGAAGATTGAAATGGTAGACATCATATCAATTAATTCTTGAAGAAGTGATCTTCTACTTGCTCCTTTAATTAAAATGACTGAAAAGAGGCACCTTGAGTTCATCTGGAGTAAGATATTATTATTATTATTATTATTATTATTATTATTATTATTATTATTATTATTATTATTATTATTATATGTTACTTTGGAATCAAAATCAATATTATTGTACCCTAATGAAAATTGCTTATGTACGTAGACGCTGACATTTAAATCCACTCTAGATATGGGTATATTAGTTAATTTTCATCACTCATTCAAAAAAAAATATATAAGTAGTAGTAGTAGTAGTAGTAGCGGTGGTGGTTATTTTTTCTAGTGGTTATTTTTTCTAATGGAAAATATTACCTTGTTATGGAACCTAAGTGTTAATTTGTTGCTATTGCTAAGTTATTTTCTCGTGCCGAAACAAATCTTTTAAACTCACATGTAAAACCCTATGAACCACAAAGGAAAAATTATCTTCCTTGTTCGTGGATGCCTTTCCAATATGATATGCAATATTCCAACTGTTATTACAAAATCTCAGGTCTGGCTTTCAAGAACAAAAAATGTAGTATTTGATAACATCAAGAAACAAACTGATGTATCATTATTAATGGATGGACTTTTCACATTAATATAACAAAGTAAATGGCTTTGGTTTTTCCTACACTATATTGTGATTTATGAGAGTGACTTAAATATATTGAACTATTTTTTTTCTAAACTTGTATTTATGTCCTTATGTTATCCTCACTAACAGTTAATTTACCTTAATTTGATCAATTGAATCATATATTTAATATTTTTCCAATTACAATTAATTGAGTATGATATGCAATTTCATTCAATTAGAGTGTATTTGATATCGTGGTTGCTTATGTGGTTGTGGTTTGAGAAAATTAATTTTGAAAAAATCACTTTTTGTTGTGGTTATTATAGATAAAATATATGTTTGGTAAAAACTATTAATAAAATTATGGTCATAACAACAACATGTCATTAGTGTTTGGTTAAAATTGTTTTTTAAATTGTGGTTGCACATGAAATGATCAAAGAGGACATTCAATAAGTTAATACATGACATTTAACATTTAAATACATATGTAAGATCAACTACTTGTAACATAAAAAAAAAAGGAGAAAAATAATGTTTGTAAACAAAGGTTGTTCAAGAAGGAATGAGGTTAGTAAAGAGGTTGAAACACGAAGATGATGAGAACAATCATTTCGTCTAGGTTCTCAGGAGAGTAGGGAGGAGAAGAGAGGACATAAGGATATTTTGGTCAAGAAAAAAATTGAATATTCTTCTTGATTCAATTACTTTTTGCAAAGGAATCTTAAAAACAGGTTAAGCATGCTTTTGATTAACTTGTGATTGGACCACAGTTTTGACATGGATCCCATTTTCTTAAACCTACATTTTAATGTTTTCCAAACACATTTATTATGGTCACACCACACCACATTTTCTACCACAAAAACATTAAAATGTTGTTTAAAATGGCGACTCAAATTATACATTAAATTTAAACTCATTTTAGATGTTTCACAATGATGTACAATTAAGATATTTATTATAGTTCAATAATACATTGTGTTTTGTACATTTATCAAGTGTTGTTAAATGAGTTGTTATTTTTGAAGTTATGAACGAAGGTGTTGATGTTTAATTAGGTTGGATATGGAACAAATAAAATGAATTTTTTTATACTTCTCCGGTGGAATTACCAATGAAACTAATAAATTATAATTTATTACATACATTTGTCGGTGATTCTGTTGGTGAGTGTATAACACCAATGAACTTACTGATAGACTTTACTCTATTAAAGAGTTCTAGAGAGTTTGGAAATTTTTTAATAGAGGGTAACAACACCGATGAACTCATCAATGAACTTAATTCTGTGGTAGAGTTCTATAGAGTTTGGGAAATTTTTAATGAAGAGTAACAACATCAATAAACTCACCGATGGATTTAATTTCATCAAAGAGTTTTAGAAAGTTTGGGAAAATTTTGGTCAAGGGTAACAACACCGATGAACTCACTGACAAACTTGATTCTATCAGAGAGTTTAAGAAAATTTTGATGGAGGGTAACAACATTAACGAACTCACCAATGAATTTAGTTATCTCAGAGATTTTAGAGAGTTTAAGAAAATTTTGATGGAGGATAACAATACTGACAAACTCACGAATTTAGTTTTGCTAGAGAGTTTCAGAGAATTTGGAAAACTTTTGGTGTAATTCACCGATGGATAGACATAAAAACAAAAAATCATCGATGAATTTAGGGTTTTTCTTAAAGTTTTTGAAAATTTTAAATAACAAACAGATTCATCGATGGTTTGCTAGTGGTTTTTTAACATTTCATCAGTAAACTCATTTGATAATGAGATATGGTGGATATATACGATGGTTATACTAATGGAACTTCAATCGTTGAATTAAAAACAGATATATTGAGACAATTCCTAGTTTTCTCCCTCATTTCCCCCAATTTCTAACACTTTATCTTAGTCTCTCTCTCTCTCTCTCTCTCTCTCTCTCTCTCTCTCTCTCTCTCTCTCTCTCTATTCAAATTTAGTGGAAGACAATCCCTCACATCTTCTTAGGTGGTCGATACTCTCTCTGACCTTTTTTGGTGGCGGCGTTTTCTCTCTGCTAAATATTATCTAAGGTATATCTTTCTCTCTACTTGATTTCTTCTATGAGATTTGGGGAATTAAGGGTTTGAATTATTATTTAAGCAATAAATGGGATTGTATATATGTGGTTGCTTATGGTAATGTTATGCTTAGGTCTGGGTTGAGAAAGTTAAAAATTCTGAGTGTTGTTTCAAATTGATCAAATGATTAGGTTTTAAGTTTTTGAAAAATCTTAGAAATAGATATAAAAGTTTAGTTTATTTATGTCATTTTTATGTTGTTTGGTATGTCACATTGTATGTGCATTGGAAAGTTTTGTTTAAATTGTTATGAGATGTTGTGTTTATGTTAAGGGTGAGCATAAAAGATTGTATTAGGATAAGTTCTTGGCTGAAAACAAAAAAGGTAATTTTCATGTTGTTTTAAAATTAGGGTGAATGGTTTTTGTTTGATAATTTGTATAAGTTAGAAAATGATTATGATTATGTGTTGTGTTGGATCCTGTATACGGGAGGTGATGCTGAATTTTTGTTATAAGTGGATAGATGCACTAAAATGAAAAAAACATAAGCCATTGATTGAGATTTTAATTGAATATTCTTAGTTATTTCGTTATATTGTTTAGATATTGAGGAAAAGTATAGGGTCAAAACAGAGTCATATTGTATCATTAAACATTAGTGTTATTGATCCTTCAGTTCATTTAGTTGTCGATCATGAAGAGGCACCTAATGTACCATATAACGATGTTGGCTTGTTAACTAGTGGACGCAGTTCTAGGACCTATCTATTAGAGATCCATATTCCAACAAGTTAATTGCGAAATGGAAACTGTATTCAAGCATGTAAGAAACTCTAATTTTGTTTAATCATAACATTAAATTAATGTTAACGTGTTTATATAGCTTGGAGTTAATTATTTTATTTTCAGGTAAACAAATATAGATGTTATGAGATTAATAACATTGACAATGAAAACATCGCTAGAAATTCCTCTTTTTCAATTGAGCCAAACTAAAGATCATTTAGAATGGAGGCATATGGTTAATGCTTGGTAGGGGAAGTTAAAGGTTAGTACATAATCAGTATTTTGGTGGACAAAAGAAGTTTTTAAAATTTCCAAACTAGTTATTTTATGAAAAACAATTTCAAGTAAGAATTTTGGTGGGATGATGCAAACTCAACAATGGCATGGCAAGTTTAGGAAAATCACAGTGCAATTAGGTAAGTTTTATTATGTGATGTATGTGTTTTTTTTTTTTGTGTAAAATCTTAATATTTTATTTCATTATACTTGTTTTAGTTGAATGAATTTCTGAACTATAGGTTGTGTGATTTATGATATGAAGCACACACATATGCTAAGAAAAGAGTCGAGTCAGATGATTTTGAGGTGATGAAGAATTATAGACCTCCTCATATCATTGAGAGCAATTGGGAGAGGCATTTAGAGTTCTATACTTTGAAGGGTTTTAGGAAGCATTCACGAAGTGGATCTTCGACCAGAAACAAAGAGACTTGCGGTTCTATTAGCAAGCATACCGATGAGTCGCTTCCTTTTACAAAACATGTAAAGCGTCTGGTAAGAGAGCCTATTTTAATTTCAATTTTTTTTCCTAAAAATGGTACCTATAGTTTCTGTTTAACTAAAAACCGACGGATTTATTTTACAGTCTACATGGCTTAGGCACCAGCCTACTTCGATGGAGTTGTATATGGAAACACATATATGCAAGAGGATAGACAGTAATGAGTGCAATAGTTTGTCGATAGCTGAGTTGAGACTTTATTGTAAGTTTACTTTGAAACCTTTCTGTATATTATTTGGACTAATGTTTTTTCATCCATATCTCTGACTTGTTCTTTATGGTATAAGAATAATATAACGTCACCATTTGTGCAAAAGATGGAGATGACCTTTCAACTTATCCAGAATACTATCTAGATTTGTGGTTGGAGGCTGGAGTAATCGGTGGGTCTAGAAGGAATTAGGTTTATGATATCTCTATAACTACTACTCGAGATATGAGATCGCGTTGTAGTATCTTGACTGTAGGTACCCCACAATCCAACTCGAGTCAACCATAACCAGTTGTTGAAGGGTTGGTTGAGCAATAAGTTAGTGCTCTGAGGGCTGAAATGGAGGGGAAGTATGAAGCACAAGAAAAAAAAGTTGGAAGAGATCATGGCAAAGTATGAAGCATATTTCTCAAGTCATTATTCTTCCCCTTACGGACCTCTACAAGAGTTTCATCTCCCTCTCCCTCCACCTACAGCTAGAGCTTGTAATTGATTTGTATATATATTTGTAATTGATTTTTACATTATAAGAAAATTGTTCTTCAATTTAATTGATTTTTATATATATTTTTAATTTTTTTATATTATATGAATTTTTTTCTTCAATTTAAATTAGTTTTTTTTATGTTGTTTAATGCTATAGTGAAATTATTTTATAGCATTTTTTAAAAATAAAATTAAATACCGATGGGATTTTCAACGGAGAATTACAGAGAACTATAAACTATTTTGATCCACCTTGACGGAATCACCAACAAAATATGTCGTCGGTATCCTATTTGAGAAATAGACGGTGACACAAAAATATTATCAACAAAAGTATCCATCTTAATTCTGTCGGTAGTATTCACCAACGAATTTGACAACAAATATTGATCGGCTCCTTTTTTAAGTATCGATTATAATAATTCATCATTATTTTTGTTGGTATTAAGATCACTTATGAAACTACTGATAAATATAACATCATCGATGAGATATTTTCTAGCATCACATTTTCATCGGTAAATCTATTAGTGAGTTATATACTAACAAAATTAGTGTTTTTATACTGATGAAATATTCCATCAGTATTTTGAAATTTTCTGGCTGTGTAAGCCACCTGCTAACTACGATATCGCAATATTATTGAGTACTTTTTGTTATACTAAAAGACTGCTTTTTAAAATCTTAGAAGCCTCTTGCCGGGGGGGGCTTTAAAAACAGGTAGATGGAACAACAAAGAAGGTGCTCATAAAACTGGAGTGAATTGAATGTCCTTGCTGATAGGATCCTCCCTTTTCAAAGGTAAACTCTTAGTGCAGTACTGATGCACCACTTTGGGCCAAGTGACCACTAACTATAGTTAAACAAATTTACATATGCCTGGCTGTGCCAGCCATGGCTATCAGTTTTCCAAGGACGAAATCGTTTGTTCATAGTCTGTATTGGGTCAATGATATGTACTGCTCGGGTCCTTTATAAACTTCATAGATTTCTATCTTAAAAGTGATTGTGATTTACGATACCAAGTGCTATTGCTAGAGACATGGAGAGACTAAAGTCACAGAAACAATTTTGTTCGTATATATTGTGATTGATCTTGCATGATGACTTGACATTGAAACAATTAGAGTAAAGTTATCTTGGACTCTTACTAAAAGTCTAAAGCGATGTTGGTGACTTCATTAATTACTTATTATCTAGGTTAGGTTTAATGCATAGTGTATAGATAATAACACATGACTTTTCTAGTCACCTTTTTGTTCCCTAGAGCTGTCCTCACCTTTCTTTATCTTTTCCATGTTCATAAATCAAACGAATAAAGTTTCATTTGTGAACCATATTCGGGTAGCCCTTGATCATGCCTATTAATTTTACCAGCTAGCATCCAAAGATACTTATATGTAGTCATTATTTTTTTCACCTAGTATTTGCAAGGAAACCTAGGTGAATGTCCTAAGCAAGCTCAAGTCATGATTAATTAGTGCAGGATTGTAATGAAATGGGTTTTAATTAAGATTCTTAACAACATTAATCCATATATTAAGCTTCCCGTGTTCCATGTTGCCTATATGATCAGCAAAAACAGGTCTCTACAGCACCATTATTGTACGGCTCAAATAACACTCAAGTTGGTGTGTGTGGTAACTGCATTTATACAATTAACTGTGTATATATACCCTGATCAGCAGATGTATCAATGGTCTATGCCAGCTAAAGATAAATTCTAAAGGAAAGCATGGCGATTGTTATTATATAGAATTGCTTCGAGCATTGAGCATTGGTTGTGCAGGAATGACTTGGTTTTCAATAATACTAAGAGGATTTAATTATAGTATATATTCATGTTGTGTTATTAGTGACTAATTAGAAGTATAATATATGATTGTTTTTTAAAATATTTTTCTTTTAAAATTTATAAAAATAATATTATTTTATTTTATTTTTAACATTAACATATTAAACGATAAATAACGTAAAAAAAAAAATTAAAATTAAAAACACGTTTATATCATACAGATAATGATCTACATAGATTATTATCATGGTGAAGAAGTTGTGAAAAGACTTCTGATTATACAGATAATGATTTGTTAATTAGCGCAGAAGAAATCCTAAACTGGACTAACACTGTCTGCAAATATTGAGTCTTATTTTTACATTAGTCTATAATTTTTTTATATTATTCAGTACATTTATTTTCATTAATTAGCCCTACCTATTTGGCTGCTAGTATTCATTAATAAAGTATTTGATTATATATATATATATATATATAAACAGCTGTATATATACCCTATCCTCATATGTTGCAATACAGCCCACCAAACATAACAACACAAGACAGACATTAAAACACAGAAAGTTACAAATTAATCCTTCCCAAATTAAAATGCAAAATCCCACTACAATTTTTCCTAATTGCTTGTTTGTACATGAAATCTACAATAAATTCAATTTTAAATTAAATAGGAAACTCTCACCTAATGATGTTAGGGCCTACCGAACTTTTTTCCCTTGGAGGAGTTTATATATAGATGGTATTTATAATTTTATAAGAACCCAAAATCTTGTTTTGTGTGTGTGTGTATATTTGCTTAAAATTCAAGCCCGTGACACTTCTGCTCCACCAAACCTTGATTATTTAAAAGGTTCCCTTTCTTCTTCTATTGGTCCAAAAAGTTGAAATCCACCCATGTTGAGCGTATATCATATGAAAATCATTACAATTATGTCAGTTGTTCTTTATTCCAAAGGTGCCATTCATGCTGAACGCAAATAATGTTTATTTTTATGAAAAAAAATCTATATTAAATGAAGAGAAATCTTCATTGGTAATCATAATTGGACTCAACCCCACATCAATATATATTAATTAGATTGAGGATAAGATAATATAATATCATAAATCCTTCTCCTCTAATTACTAGCACCTAATATACTTAATTTTACCCTCGTTTTTTTTTTAAATTTTCTATAATGATCTAGTATACTTTTAGCTTTTTCGTAGATCGAAATAAAATCCACCTCTATTATGAGATTCGGTTTCTAAATCTGAAACTTGAATGTGGATGGTGAAATCTTGACTAAAATTCTCTTTCTTTTGGAAAACATCTAGCAGATTAGTTAAAATTTATTTAGGTTCATATACTGTAATTAAACATGATTAATGTCTTCTATTGGCTTGACATTCGAACTCTTATCCCACCAACTCTTTAGAGTTCTTCTACTAGCTCGCTCAATTTACCTAATTAATTATCAACTTGGGACTAAACAACAAGAGAGATTGGCTTCTAGGAGGTCAATTTAGAGCTCTCATGAACTCAAAGGATATTTATTAGCCATGATTGCATCAAATCATATAAAAGGCTTAGTTGTTGTGTTTGTGGACTGAGTAAAACAACTTCATAGATACTAAACTGAAATTTTAGTGATAATGATCTCTTTCGAATACACTTTACCACTAGCCACTAGGAGAAGAAAACTTTGAGTTTAAAAATAACACACACACCCGCTTTTGATCAAAGATTTCGAAATCCAATTAAATTAAAGAAGTTGAGGAGGATGTAACTTGGAAATCACTATACGTTCATAGACTATATATATATATTGCTACTAGTAAAACATTTTATAATTAAGAACCGATAAATCCCAAATCTCGTGTTTCAACCAAGATGGTAGGAAAATGTCAAAAGCCAAACGCCAATTTCTAAGCTTTAGACTATATAATAATACAAAATGGATCGATATTGTGCTCTGATATTAGTCAAGATTGTTAATTAGGGCATATATAAATAAGACAATTCTCTACCATAGCTTGTTAGCTTCTTGTTCTTGGGACTTGAGAACGAAACAGCCATATGTCCTTCTCAAAGTGGTCTATTTTCCTCTCGGATGATTACATTAACTAAAGGGACCAACATTCTCATGGTATGGCTCTGCCCTTTTCGACATAATTTTACCTTCTTTTGCTTTTGCTACTTTAATTTTCCATCTTCACCTCTTTTTTTTCTCCCACAACACTGCATTAACACCTAGACAACTTTGGATATATGCACAAGAATTTTAGTTATATTCATAGATAAATTATGGATGTTTGTTTTTTACCACCACATGGTATTTTTTAATTAACTTTTGTATATGAAAATTGGTTTTATATATAAATTAAAAATAGAAAATCATGTGGGTTCCATTAGATTGAACTTTGGATGCATGCCTCTATCACCTAAGTTGGAATCATTTTTATGATCAATAATATGGAGTGAGAAATAAAAATATTGATAGAAGGAAAAAAAAAGAGAGAGAGGGGGGGGGGAAGAAAAGAATTTTAAAAATTAAGAGTGCTGAGTTTTTTTGGGCCTTATAGTAATGGGCCCACACAGAAAAGGACCTGAAATTATTGAAAGCATTAGAACGGTATTAGAACGGTTGTTGTTGTGGTTGTTGTTGTTGTTATGGTACAGAGTGCTTATATGTATAGTGTGTGCGAGCGCCTAATAAGGGGTTCCACGTGGCACGGCCGGCAAAGGGTGGCCATGGCCTCGTGGGAGAAGTGGTCATGGGATCAAGACTTGTTTGAAACACGACTCGTGTCTGTAAAAGAAAGGTGACAGGCTGTCGGAGAGGGAAGTGTGTGTGATCTTGGCATGGGAATTAAGGTTTGTTTTTTTGGTTAGGGTGTAGCGAGGAGGTAGCCAAAAAGTATTCTCAAATTAATTTGTATATCAACCGCTGCTGTTTTTGCTTTTGCAGCTTTGCAAGGTGGGGCTACGTTTTTTAAGTCAAGCTTTGAAGACGACTCCCACATATGCTATATGATCATAAAAAGTGCTTTTTGATCAGGAAAAAATAAATGATAAAGGGGCCTATTTGAGTTTTGATCGACTTTGCAATTTCATCTTACAGCTTTTTAATAGTCAGTTTCTTGATATTTTTCAACATTGATGAAGAAAATGTTTATATTTGTAGAAATTTTATATAGTGATACAAACTAAGTCATGTCTAAATTTAATTTTAAAATAGATGAAACTCAATTTTATAAAATTAATTATATCTCTCAAATTATACTTCGGATCGAGCTGGAATTTTACAGGGAGATACTAGACACATTAAAATTTTATATAGTGAAACGTGTTGCACTCGATATTGCAGCGGCCTTTAAAAAAATTCAATTCATGAAAAAAAACATAATTTATGGCATCTTGTTCTTTGATGAGAAAATGTCTTTTTTAAGGAGTCATCACCTAATATTATAGTCACTAGAAACTCTAACCGGTCAACAGAAATTTTATAGTATGAAACTGGTTACGCAAAAGGAAAGATATTATCACTCATTAAGCGTCCTGTTTAAGGCAGACTGCATTGCTGGTTTTGTCTTAAATTGCTAAGAGTTTGTTGGTTTATGTTATGATGGTCTGCTTGCGATATTTCTGACTCTGGCATCAGTGAATATTCAACTAAGAATATTTCCAACTCTCACGTTGGTAAATATTATATAGCTAAATAAATATATGATATTCCTGACTATGACGTCAGTGAATAAACCAGTAAAATAAATTTAAATCAATGCATACATATTTTATTTTTTTTAAGAGAAAAAAATATATCGTATATCAGATTTGCATTTCACAGTAAAAATTCACATATCAATTATATAGTGAAATACCTAAAAAAAATGCTAGGTACCTAAAAATAAATTCAAGGGTCCACGAATTATTTTGGAATATTCTGATATCACAAAGGAGCTCGTTTGGCTAAATATCAAAACAAAAGGGAATAAAATAAAGGGGTCGGTATAAGAGTGTTTTTGGCCTTTTTTGCCAAAAACACCCTTGGTTTAAAATAAATTGGGCCGGCTGGGCCTGGGCCCAGCCTGACCCAATCTCTACTGTTTTCAGTTTTATTTTTCTTTATTTTTTGGCTGGCCTGTCACTGCCCAAGCCACAGTGAACCGGCCGAGTAGCAGGCGTGCGCTTGCTACATGAACAACTGAATTATAATTCACTGCTACAGTAGGAAGTGAATTATAATGCAAAGGAACGGAAGAGTGCCGAATGAATTGAGCTACAAAACGGGTAGAGAAGAAGAATGGCTTACCTGGTCTGCTGGAGCTCCTCTGTTTCTTCTGATCCTTCTTCTCGGTCTTTCTGTTTTTTTTTTTTTTGTTATCCTTCCCTGTGTTACTGTTTTGAGTCTGGAAAAGCCCCCCTCTCTGTTTTTGTTTGTGGTCTTCTTTGTTCCCCCAGTCCAGTGCGCTCGTCCCCCGTGTGTATTTCATGTCCTGTGCCCCCCGTTTCCTCATGGTTTTTCCCTCGTCATTTGTTTTTCCCTGTTTTTTTTAGTCTTTTCTCTCCCTCTCTGTTACTTGTTCGTCTTTCTCTGTTTTTGTTTTTCCTGGGTTCCTCTCTTGTTTTGTTCATCTCTCTGTATCGTTCTGTGCCTCTGTGTTATATCCTCTCTGCGTTTTCTAGTTTCGCTCCCTCTGGTCTCCTTCTCTCTCCACCGTTTTTTCGTGTTTTCGACCTCCCTTGTTTCTGGCCTTTCTCTGGCTTTTATAAGGCCAGAGAATGCCATGCGTTCGTGTCTTGGTAACGGCACGCATCGTGGGGGCGAGGGATAGCAGCTGGGAGACGTGGTCCTTGACTGAAACGGTTCCTGAGGAAGAAGGCGATGAATAGTTTTTGAAACGGCTCTTTTCGTATACCTGGAAATGGCTAACCTCTTGCATTTAAGGTTTGAATTCTTCAATTAAGCTCCTATTTTATTAATTAAATTAATTTAAAATTTAATTAAATCCTCAAACTTATTAATTTTTTATTTTTAACCACTTAACTCTCATATTTATAATTTAATTCTTATTAGTTCTCACACTTTCTATTTGTATTGTCTTAAAACATTTCTCAAATTATTTTTTATTCATTCATTTTTTTGTTATTTATTTTTTGTTTATATTTTTTTAATTCAAAAATTGGATTATTACAATACGAACGAAATCATATCCGAATTTGGTTTTAAAATATATGCTACCCAACTTTACAAGATTGATTATATCTCTCAAACTATACATAGGATCAAATTAGAATTTTACAGGGAAATACTAGACACATAGAACTATATAGTGTTGCATTTTGAAGTCAAATAGAATTTAAAAACATATCTTGTCAAATTTGCCAAACTAGACCTCCATGTATTGTTTGAGACGTATATGGAGCTACATGTGAGATTTTGCTTCGATTCAAGTTGGGATGAAAACTATAAATATCAAGTTTCACAACCATATATGGTAAGCTCAATAATTCATCTAGACGAGAGAGAATGATATGTTTTAAATCAGGACTGAAATTTGCTAAGAATTTGTGAAAATTGAAGATTCAAGCTACATAGAGGAATTTTAACATGAAGACTTTGTTTTTATTATCTTATTTTATTTACTTATTTAATGATGAATAATTATTTTTAATTTAGATTTATTCTATCCTATTAGACATTGTTTAAAGGTTTATTTTATTATTGGACTTATGTTAATTAATTACTAATTTAGACCTATTAGCTTGCAACCCAAAAATAATCCATTATGACTAGTTATAGGATACTATATTATGTTTTTTTAAGCTGTGGATTTTGGTAGCAAATTGAAGAATAAATGTGATTTTTTCTTTTGTTTGTTTGCGGTAAAACAACTTTTCTTTGGAGGGCAAAGATCATACACCAACTTATCAAAGATTAACTAACTTTGTAGTGTCATTCACATACTTAAGGTTCTTAAATATAAGGTTATCTTTAGGCCCAAGTTTTTTTCCAACAACTTTGGTTCTTAGATAGAGGGCTATAGGTCAAAGTTATATCAAACTTGATTTCTCGCTTTCTAAATTGTTATCTACTTCGTTGGAAATTGCTTAATCACGTGATCAAGAAATCCCGTCATATAAGATATTTGCAAGTCCTTTAAATTAGGGTTTGTTTTTAAATAAGGGTACAAGCATAAAAAATAATAAATTGAGAAAAGACAATCATATTTAGTTGAAAAGACAAAGATATAAAATAAATATATTTATGAAATAGTTTTGGAATGGATTCATATACTTTTAAAACATGAAGTATATTAAGATATATTTTATATGTTCTCACTATCATTAAATTGTTTATCTGGAGACAGTAACTAAATACTACCTAAAATATCAACAAACCCAAACTAAACTATTATTAATAAGTGGTAAGTCAATCCCTACAATCATAATCCATAAGTAAAAAATCGTGCTTTTGTTATTAAAAGTCCTCTAGGTTATTGTCTTAATTTTCTCACATATGAGAGAAAGAATAGGGTATATTTTTTTTAAAAAAAAACCAATGAAATAAAAAAATGTGAACATTACAAAATCAACTACAAAAAAGGAACAAACTTTGTACATTGTAAAAGAGACAGAGGCCCCATAAAAACCACAACCTTGTATTTATGAAAATTTTATATAATTTATTTGCAAATCCAATAAATTAGATTTTTCTTCTAAATAAAAGCACACTCATCTAAACCATGAAATTTTATGTTTGGTTAATGTTTCAGGACAAAAAAATAAATTGAAAAAAGACAACTGTTTTTAATTGAAGAAACAAAAATACAAAATAAATTTGTTTTTATTATAATATTGAAGTAAATTTATATATTTTCAAAATAAGAATTTTATAAAGATATAAATGCTCTGCTCTTGTTATTAAGAGCCCTCCGAATTATTATCTTAATTTTCTCACATATGAGAGAAAGGAATAAGGTAGATTCTCAAAAGAAAAAATAACAAAGAAAAAAGAAAAGAAAAGCATGTGAGCATTAAAAAATTAGACTACGACTACGGATAAGGAATAAACTACTTACATTATGAAAGAGGCAGGCCCAATGATGGCCTAAACCTTGATCTATTTAGCCCATTCAAATATCTTGCATTTAAAGAAACAAGCCCGTAATCTAGGTTGATAAAGAATTCGACATTGGGCCCATAAACTTTTATACAATAACCTGCATATTTTACCTCCATGTTTCTAGAGAAATACCGCAAAATTCAGGCCTCCTTTGTTTGTAGAAAGTAGATTTCATAAAAAAAAAAAAATTGAGAAAATTCATCGTTTTTCAATTTTTGATTATATTAAAAAAATAAGTTGAAAAATATTTTTTTTATATTTGACCATGTTATAAAAAATAAGCTTAAAACTTTTGAGTTATTGACTTTTTTTAAAATAATACATAGTAATTTTTTTTTTATGTTTGGTGTATATTGAAAATAAATTTAAAATAAGCTTAAAACTTTTGAGTTATTGGCTTTTTTAAAAATAATACATAGTATTTTTTTTTTTATGTTTGGTGTATATTGAAAATAAATTTATTATTTATAACATATTATATTTATAATAAGATTTATATGATTTAATATGATTATTGTGTAATATAATACGGTTTGTGGCCAGGAAGTTGTGGTTTAGTTGGCATTAATATTCTCCCTTTCTTTAAAAGATTTTGAATACACACACACACATTGTGTTTTATAATGTATTTTCTAAAACTTTTTTGTACTTTAAACATTATATAAACGTATCGAAGAAAGTAATTAAAAAGTAAATCTGGATAGAAATCCCAATGATCTAATAATCATATGCTTGGTAGAAACGCACTTCACAGATCGAATTAAGCTGCAGGTGCTTAAGTTTGAACATCGACTTTGACAATGCTGCATAACAAGAACTTCAAGCAAGTATCATAAAAAGAGCAAGAATTAGTGTTTCCTGACTTGCCTTTTGCTTTTCCCTCCCCTTTCTTCTTGTCTTTGAAAAATCTCTTAACTTTCTGCACAACACTCTTATTCCTCTCTTCTTCTCTTGTAAAAACGTAGCTCCTAAGGTATCTTTGCCGGGAAACATAATTATCAGGGCTCCCTGCAATATCTGAGCCAAAAGAAAAGATCTCACCTCCCACCTCCGTCACCTTGTGATAACCAAAAGGATGAAAAGAAAGAGAGGAAGCAATATGAGTAGGTATCGCAGTACTCCTCTCTCTTTCTTTCTCGAAGCTTAAACTCTGTATAAATCTTGCTTGTAATTTATCCCACTCAGGTTTCGCAGACAGAATCCTTGATGAGTTCCCTGCACTTGCAGTTGTTGATGCATGAGAGCTCATCATCTTTGTATCGCTCCTCGTTAATGTGAACCTAGGAGGATTTTTTTATGGATTTGGTGCATATTAGGGTTGCCAAGGCCATGCATATATTTATAAGAGGTGGCTGTAAAAGGTTATCTGCTCAGCTACCGAGTCCTTGTCGTAATAGGAAATTTCAAACGCCTATTTTCCAAGTTTTATTTATTTATTTTAATTCGGAGAGAGCTTTTGTCTGCGTAGAAAACAAAAATCAGATTCCACAAAGGAAACTAAAAAGCAAAACAATCCTTGTGTCGATGTAAAATAGAGAAGAGGGAGGAGACTTTTTGAATCCACAGCAGTAGCCTATGTCCAATGCCATGCAGGGGAAGAGGGAGGAGACTTTTTAAAGATGAAAATCGAACCTCTGACCTAGTGAATCAATTCTTTTCTTACCACACCACTGGCAACCTTCTACTTCATAAAGTACTCTTTTTAATACAAATTTTATGGTTATTGCAATTTTTTTATATGTTCAAGGTTTTAATATTTCTAGGTTTTTTAATTTTCTATAGCTTTTTTAATAATATTTTTCTATTTTTTGTGATTTTCAAGTTTTTTTAAAATTAATTTATACATTTTTGGTTTTGAAAGTTAAATAAGAGAGAAAATAGTGAAACATTAATTATTAAAAATATAGATTGGAGAATCTATCCAATATATACAAGGATAGAGAGAAATACATTAAGTTTTTTTTTTTTAATTCTACATGTTTTAGTGTTAGCAAGTTATATCAATGAGTGTGTATTTTCAATTTTATTATTTAGAATATTGATGACTTGTTTGACGAGTCTATCATGTAAAATGATATTGGTTTAATTTTATTGTTTTATGAAAAGTTCACCTATAGCACTATAAAAATTAGAATTTTCTATGGTGATTGATTTATATGAACAATAAAGTATTTTAATATATATTTTTTAATAATTTCATAATAAATTCAAGTTTTAACTCAGTTAGTTAGTTAGTAGACATGACAATCAAGAGGTTGCAAGTTTGAGAATTGGAAGGCATGCTTATTTTCTAAATTGTAAGAGACGAACTAGCTATCATTAATCATTTAGTTTTTTTAAGAAAATATGGGGCGGATGGAAAAAAAAAAGAAAAAAAAAAGAGGTTAGGTCTAGTGCTGGGCCCTTCGTTAGTTTTTTATTTTTTATTTTTATTTTTTTCTTGATTTTTTTTTACAATCCAAAAATTTTAATAAATTCATATACTTTTTAATTTTGACATTTTTCTAAAATAATATAATAAATTTTTATTTTAATGAATGTTTTTCAATTATTGTGTATTAATAAAAAAAACAATTAGACATGTGTGTGCAACACGTCCATGCATGGGGCGCCTATGTGTCTTTTGGGTAGAATATGTGACGTTTTTCAATGACCAAACACCTCTTCCATGGCGGCATTAAAATCCTCGTAGCGGCCCCCCATTAGATGGCGGCGCCTATGACCAATAGGTATCTGATTTAGCACCCGTGATATTTTTTGTTTTTTCCTTTTTTTTCTCGATTTTAATGCTAACACTTCAAAATTTCAAAGTAACCTTTCAAATTGTTTGTTCCTTCAGATTTCATCCTTATTATTTTAATTACTATTTTTTTTATATAAAATAATTTGTAAGATTGGTTTTGATTTTAGTTTCATCCTCCTTCTTTTTCATAATTCATTTTTAGTTCTCATTATTTTAATTATTATTTTCTTATTTAAGATTATTTTTATAATTGAATTTGTTTTGCGATTTCATCCTCCTCTTATTTTTTTTCCTATCAGATTTGGTACTCATTCTTTTAATTGCTATTTTTTTACTTTAGCAAGTATTTTTAAATTAATATTTCTTTTCCTGATTTCATCTTTCAACTTTAAATTGGTGGAGAATTAAGCTTTTTAATTGAGTTTAAGTTTAGGATTTCAAAGGTTGTTAATTTGAGAGATTAACTTAGGTTTAAGAGATTCATCCTTATTTGCTTGGTTTTTTTTTT
Source organism: Populus trichocarpa (assembly GCF_000002775.5). NCBI lineage: Eukaryota > Viridiplantae > Streptophyta > Magnoliopsida > Malpighiales > Salicaceae > Populus > Populus trichocarpa. The sequence goes on along the minus strand of NC_037291.2, from coordinate 2,511,912 downwards.
AACTCATGTTTTTTCAGTTTTATCTTTTAACATTTATTTAATTAAATATTACACTCAATTATTTTTTTATTTTCTTTCTATTGAAATTTCATTTATTTTGAAAATGATCCCAATTGTCTCGCTCTTCAAAATTATTTGTGTTTGATGATTAAGCTTTAAAGTTTTATTTGGTTTGCTTTTAACGAGATTACTTCAATATTATAATTAGGTAGCAGATTTATGCATATTGACCTGAATGAACTCCTTCATACGCAATAGAAATCCTTGTTAATTTTTGAAAAAGAAGGAACAAGATGTTGAATTTTTTTATATATATTCTACCAAAACCAAATCCAATCATACAAAAAAAAAGAGGAAAATGCGACAATTTATTGATTAGCTAGTTAGAGATATTAAACTTTTTCTTACAATTATTTTTATTTTACGGTACTATCTATAAACCTAGCTATATATATTAAATACTTTATTAGTAAAAAGAGACCAAGAAATAAGAGATTGAATGCATTCCCAACATCTCTTCCTCTCATCTTTTATCCTTTTTATTTTGAGAGAAATTCTATTTTCTCTATCAATTTCTTAGGCTATGTTTGTTTCCCGGAAAGTGATTTTCGAGAAACCACTTTCCAAACTTTCCTATATTTGTTTACCATCAAAAAAGTTAGTCAACAGAAAACACTTTCCAGTCAAAGGAAAATTTAGCTTGGTTTCCAGGAAAGTGTTTTTCTGAAAAATTTGGGCGGAAAACACTTTCTGAAAGTTGTGAAAAATTTAGAAATGTCATATTATTTGCTGATTATATAAAATTTGATCCTCAAACTTTTGATTGCTATATATATTTTGTTTTGAATATTTATTTTTCAATTTCATCTCTTAAAATTTAATTTTTATATTAACTTTGGTCCTCATTTTTATAATTGTTATTTGTTTTTCTCTTATCATTTTTTTATTGAAATTTTTTATCTATCAAATTTGATCCTCATTCTTTTGATAATTACTTATTTTATTTGAAATAATTTATGAAATGTTAATTATTATTATTTTAATTTCTTCATCTTTTATTATTTTTTTACTTTTTAGATTTGATCTCTATTATTTTGATTATTATTTATTTTATTTGAGATAATTTATGAGATTATATATTTTTTTTCAATTTCATTCTCATTCAACTTTTTAATTTGTAAGATTTTTTCCTCATTATTTTAATAAACTTGAGAAAAATAAAACATTAATAAATTATTTTTCAGTTCATTTTCTATAACATAACCAAACACTGAAAAGTGTTTTCCAATTTATTTTTCATTACATTACCAAACATCAGAAAATAATTCATTTTCTCGAAATTTACTTTTCAAAAAAAAATTATTTTCCAGCAAATAAATAGGGTCTTAAACTGAATAGCAATCACGTGCTTTTTGTTCGATTAATTTGTCCTTCTCTGATTTGGAGCATCCCCTCTCAATCTAATGCCAAGCTATTTGCTTGATCCATACACAAGAATGATATAACAGACGACATATATATGCATTCCACTAGGGCCGGTGCTGTCAAGATCATAAAAAGGTGAAGAGTAAGCGTTGTTTATTTTCTTTTGATGGATATTAAAGCCCTTTGAAGTCATAAAATAACTCAAAACTCCATTATTACTACTATTTCATCCATTAGATAGGCAGTTTAATGTGATCTGTATCTCTCTTGCAATTTAAGAAACCGATCGAGTATGCACTGGTGTTGTAGTGGGCCTCGTAGAATTTAAGCTCTTAGCACCCATTTCCATCTCCAGCTTCTTCCGATCCAATCCACTAGGACTAGGCCTATTTGCTTTCACTGGCTCATCATCTCTAAGCAGAAAGTTGTGAAAGGAAGGGCACCTTGATAGCATGAGATAGAGAGACGCAAACCACCAGCAAACCTGATATTGATCCCATTAGAAGCAAGAAACCCCATCTCAAACAGGTCTCGTCCCCAGAACTAATGCTAGGTGCCATCGACTGAAATCAATTGAGCTAAGTGCTAACTATCAAAATTTTGCATATTACCGATAGATTTGTTATTTTTGGTTGGTATTTAGACACTACGAAACATTTACTAAGAGAATCATGGATGGTAACTATTATTAAAAAATTTATTGTCGATTTTCTAATAAAAAAACATAAAAAAATAAATAAATTTGTTGGCATCATTCCATTGGTAAGGCCATTAGTGGTTTATTTCATATTAACGATGGAATTAACATGTCGATGATTTACATATTGGTAATGGCATTTCTTGTAATATTTTTTGAACTCTCTAGAACTCTTTGAGGGACTTGGTAGTAAGTCAAGTCGTCTGAGTTTCTACTTGTTCTCGTACGATCGCTTAGAACTCTAAAGATTGGGAGCTCAAACCTAATTACAAGGAACCAACGGTCGATAGACTACAATCCATTCATATATCCTTGACTGTAGTGTTTGAGATACCATAAATTTAATTTCTATCGGGTTTACCGGAAGATCCTGCCTCTAACTACATATATATCCGAATTGGGTTCCATTGAAAACTAAGGATGCACCTTGTTAAATTGTTTCCAGGCTTTACTATTGGAAGGATGCACCATTGAAACATTTACCGCATTATGTGAATGATGTTATGTGCTCAGCAGTCTTTAGAGATATGAATAACATTTGTAATATAGAAGTGATTGGGAAGTATCTTAGTTTTCTATATGTAACAAGAGTTCTTCCCTTACCAATTATGGGTTTACACCAAGCATGCCTACAGGTTCTGCATTCGGTCAAATCTATATTTTATAGGTGAGAAGTATATCTTGACTCAGGTCACAGGTTTTATGAGTTAACTCGAGTTGAATTAGATTCTTTTTTTGTTTACTTTCTATGAGGTTATCTCGGTCTCATGACCCGAGTCATGAGTTTGGCAAGTTAACCAGTGTTGACTCGGGTTATTGTTTTTTTACTTTTTTTAATTGATTTGTTTTTCAATTTCATCTTTCAACATTGAGTTGATTGATAATTGAATTTCATAATTTGTTTTCAATTTACTTTCTATGTGGTTCTTCTAATCTTATAACTTGAGTCGTAGGTTAGGCAATTTAACTCTATTTGACTCAAGATGTTTTTTTATGTTTTTTTTAACTGATTTTTTTTTCAATTTCATCCTTTAATATTGGGTTGATTGGGAATTGGGCATCATAATTTATTTTAATTTACTTTATATGGTGTTATTATGGTCTAATGACCTAGGTCAAAGATTTAGCAAGTTAATCCGGGTTAACTTGAATCGATTCAATATATCGTCTTAATATTTAAAAAAAATATCATTTTGAAATTTTTTTGAGTCAAATTATGTTTTTACTAGTGATCCAAGATATTTTTGAACTCGCCAAGTCAATCAGATTATATCAAGTCATCGTCTTAATATTTTTTTAAAATATCATCTTGAAATTTTTTTGAGTCAAATTATGTTTTTATTAGTGATCCAAGATGTTTTTGAACTCGCCAAGTCAATCAGATCATATCAAGTCAGTTTCCACACAATTTATTTTTTTTTTACTAGAAAAAACGTTAATAACACCTAGATATTTTTTTTACTTTAAAAAAAAAAATCTGACCCACAACATAGCGCAGGCCAATAATCTGGGTATACATAAACCTAAATCAATTTGAGATTTTTGAAACAAGGAGTAACTTATAAAATAAAATAACATGGTTTAATGACTTTCACATTTGAACTATTGGTATTGTCATTGAGGGCTATACTATTAATTTCGTCAATTTATCATTAAATTATCATGTTTAGAGTAAAATATTATCTTTGTGTTTGATTTCATCATTATCATTAATAAAATCCCTTTAATGGTTTTTTTTTTAGTTTTTTTTGCATTTTGATCTAAGATTTTTCACATATGCTAATAAAAATTCAATCAACTTTAAGAAATAATATAAGAACTTCTTATATCAAGAAATGTTTTTTACTTTTATTAAATATTAAATATTTATAAAATTGTGAAAAACAAAATAAAAAATAATTTGGAATTATCCAAAAAAAGTTAGGGGCTCTAAAAATCATTACATGCATTTACCAGCTTTAAAAACCATGGCATACAACACAACAAACCGAAAAACATAAAACATTAAAGTTAAAAACAAAACAAAACAAAAAGTTTATCCAAAAACAAAGTAGATGAACACCCATCAAAGTCATTGCCAAAGAAATAAACAAAAGATGGACATCTAGCACCATAAAGAACCTTTTTTGTCGATCATAATGCAGTAGAAATAGAATAACGAAAAATTCATAAACAACAAAGGAATTATTATAGAGAGAATGGAAAAAAATAAAATACTAAGCACAATGAAAATTAATTAGTGAGACAGCACCCTTGAAAATGACCGAGAAAAAAAAAAAGACAACCTTTTATACTCAGCAGACCCTTTTTCACATGATGCCCTTGAAAACGAGGAATTTAGAATGCCTTTAAGACCTCTTCTTTGACCAAAAGAAAACCTCAAATAGATGCCGCTGGCTCCCAATGTGAAGAACAACCCTAAAAAAAAAAAAACAAGCAAAAACAAGAAAAACTAGCATAGAAAAACTAGATAGATATTAGTGTTATGCCATAGACTAGATTAAATTTTTCTTAACATTAAAAAAATCCAATAATATTCTTAAGAAAGAAAAATCTGGAACCCAAGTTAATGATTCAAATAGGTTCAATAAGCTCAATTAATTTAATAATATGATTATAAAAAAAATCAAACTACAATTAAAAAAAACAATGATTAATAAAAAAATAAACGCTTATAAATATTATAAAAAAACACCCTCTAGAAATTCTTAAAAGGTTTCAATGATCTTATTTGATAACAAAATAAAATTAAATGAGAACATAATAACCTTATAAAGAGGAAAATAAAAGAAACCTAAAGCTCAATTACTAGCAAAAAAAATTTGAAAAACAAACTAAAAAAAATCAATTTAAAAAAAAAAAAAAAAACTAACTTTAGTCAATATGTCAAAATCACAACCCGATCATGAGGCTAAGATAAGCCCGTATAGAAGAAACTGAATGAAACAATAGAGGTCAACCTTATAACAAGCTAAATGATGAAAGATAAAACTGAAAAAAAAATTATTTTAAAAAAATCTATGAGTCATCTCGAGTTAACTTGACTAACCTACAACCTAAGATATGAGATCAAAATAACACATAGAAAGAAAAGTAGAAAAAATCACGAAACTTAAGTCCTAATAGCCTAATATCAAAGGATAAAATTGAAAAAAAATCAGTTTTTTTAAAAAAAAAAAACCTAAAAAGAGATCAAAGTTAAACTAGGTCAATCTTTAAGAAACGTGACCGGGTCATAAGACTAGAATTATCTCTTAAAAAACAAATATGAAAAAAATCATGAAGTAAAATTCCTAGTTATTCAAAATTAAAAATAAAATAAATAGCAATTAAAACAATAAGAACTAAATCTGGTATAAAAACTAAATGAAAGAAACTTATGAGGGACTAAATAAAAAAATAAAATAAATCAAGACAAGGATAAAAACAAAACAAAAATAGCAATTAAAAGAATGAGGATGAAATTGGATACAAAAATTAAATGAAAAAAAATGTTGAGGGAAGAAATTGAAAAAAAAAACAATAAAAGGATAAAACAATTTAAAAAAAATAGTAATCAAAAGAATGAGAACAAATTTGATACAAAAATTAAATAAAAATAAAATATTAAGGGACAAATTGAAGAAAAATCATCTTAAAAAACATTATAAGCAAAACAAATATCAATCACACAAATGAAGACCAAAATTGATATAAATACAAACTAACATGATATATTTGATTTCTGAAAGACTAGCGCGAAATCTGAGGCGAAGAGAGAGAAAGTATAAAGGAAAGAAAAAAAGTTCATCGGAGCTCAACCGTTGCTTTGTCGAGCACACGCCCCTAACCATCAGAAAAAGGACGTTGTGACGCTTTCAATGCCATCATAGAAGGTGATATTTGACTGCGAAGAGGTGCTGTGCTAGCTGGTAAGTTTGTTGCATTTGCCAACCATTTTTATTTTTAATTATATTTATATTTGTTAAAAGACTAAATTTCCCCTTATTCAAAATGATTATAACTAAAAAATCATGGTGAAAAGATGAAAATGTCCTTGAACGTTAGTTTTATTTTATTTTGTTTTCGTTTTTAAAGGCAATGTAGTCATTTCACTATGCACCTAAAATGAAAAAAAAATTCCCATTTGTTTCGGCAATATTATAATGACAAGTGGGCCCTGTGGAAAAAGATTGTTTTGTCCATATGGCTAGTTAAATGATTTTGTTTGAGAATGACAAAATAATCATTTCATTATACCAATCCATAATAAAATATAAGTTTGTGCACAATGAAATAATGACCATAATTATTTATTTTTAATAAGAAGTTTGAAACAACACATCAATCTTTTAATCAATCCCATCAAACATGTGATGCAACTAAACAAAGAGAAACTATAACTCTAGCTAGAAAAACATGCAAAACCATGGGTTAATAGTAGAACCCACTCTAAAACCATTCAAAATCATTATAAATCTAGCATAAAATTAGGAGATGGCAACAACACACTTGTTTATGACTCTATTTTTTTATTTACAAAATAGTGAAAAATTTGTAAAAGAAAACTATGAAGAAACTCTAAAATATGTTTTCCAAACTTTGTATAAAATTTAAAAACTAAAAACAATAGTTTTTCAGCTTTTTGGATGGAGAAATATTTTATTTGAACTGGAAGTTCTAGTTTTTAAGTGCTCGGGTAGGACGGAAAGAGAATTTTCCTCTATAAGAAAAGAACATTCAGAAATTAATGATAGAAAACATGCAAAAATAGCTTATGAAATTGAATAGTCAATTGACGGAGGTGAGGATCCTAAGGATTAGTTGTGAAAAACGTGATCATGAATCCTTAAACTTTTTATAATTTTATAACCATAAGAAGTCATAAAAGCCTTCAAATATGGCCTAAAAGTTACTATTCAAGATTTGTTATATTTTTCTAGTTTATTTAAAGAAAAAAATTATTTCTTTAGAACTTTTTTATTATTTTTTCAATTTTGTTTAAAGTGTTTTTTATATTATAAATAGAGTTATTTAGTTTGTATTTTAAATAATTATATAGAAAAAAATAATCAGTACTAAATCTTTTTTATTATGTTGTTTTCATTTGTATTACAATTATTCTTTTATCAATGGATAATCCTTAAACTTGCTTCAAACTTGATGGGGGAACTTCTTTCCCTACCTCAAATCGGATAAATAGGGAGTTCAAATCGGATAAATAGGGAGTGGAAACGAGAGTGGTAAAATTTGCCATGAAATTGCCTCATTGCCATCCCTATGATTAGAGGTGATTATTTTCGGTTTGGTTCGGTTTTTATAAAAAAAAAGTAACCAAACTGAAATTAAAAAAAAAAACTGAAACCGGTTCAAACCTACCGGTTTTGGTTCGGTTTTTCTGGTTTGGCTCGGTTTTTCTGGTTTGGCTCGGTCTTGGCTCGGTTTTTTCCGGTCTTGGCTCGGTTTTTGCGGTTTAGCTTTGTTTTTCCGGTTTGACTCGGTTTTTTTGGGTTGGCTCGATTTTTTCGGTTTGGCTCCATTTTGGCTTGGTTTTGGCTCGGTTTTTTCCCTTTTTTTTGGTTTGGATTCAGTTTGGTTCGGTTTTTTTGGTTTTTTGCTTATAAAATCGAAACCGAACCGACCGGTTTTTTCAAAATTTTAATCGGTTTTTTTTACAATTTGGTTTTTTCGGCTATTTTTTTTCCGGTTTTCTTGGTTTTTCAGTTTTTTTGCTCACCTCTACCTGTGATGGTTGGTTGTAGCGTGTGTTTTCATTAAGGGTCTTGAACTACATCATGGGATAGCCTCCTCCATTCCAAAATCCCATCTCTTTATTTTTATGATTTGAACCTAAATTCTTTCTTTCATACATATTTAGTGTTTATTTTGTTAAAGTACATGTAAATGTTATAAAAATCCACTTAGAAAAATCCCACATTTCTTATATATATCAACGAAAATAAAAATGATTTATCAGGCTCGAAATTAATCTTTAATATTGGGCTATCTCGCACCAATATCAACCCATTTCATTCCAAGACAAGGATTCCCACTTAAACAATGCTTAGACAATCCTTGTTCTTGGCTGGTACAAATACTAAAATCCCTGTTCTTTATGGCTTGTACAAATTGAAAATTAGAGAAGTTAAATTGAGAAGCCATGGGCATTATGCATCGTAAGCCCATATGAATCAACTAGACTTGCCATTATAACTTATTACAGTTCAAATTAGACATGGAAAACAGTTGAGTCTAACCTAATCATGAACTGAAAAGAATCATTACATTGTTGGATCTGTACGTAATTTTTTAATCAGTTTTCTAAAGTTTGGTTACGTCAATAATACTCCAACAAATGTAAACAAAACTGACCAGCTACGGCTCTACTCTTCTTTTAACGATAACATGCCTCTTTGTGCTGGTAGCTAGGTTACCTTGAAAGGTTATTAATTACCATTAAAATAATTTGCTTCAAATATATAATTGGCAATAGAAGATCCCAGCGTCATCGAATTTATATTATACTAGCGAGGAGGAAGGGTGCTTGCCAATCTGCCTCTCTCTCTCTCTCTTTTAACAAAAAAGAGGTAAGTAGGTTAGACTCAACTCGAATTTATATTTCCCGTTCTCCGAAATAAAATATTTTATTAACATCATACTAGTTTTTACATGGAAAGACCTTCATCTCATGTCTATATACGACGGTTGAAATTTAAGGTCTTTACAAGAATAATTGTAATCATACAAGAAAATATAAGCATGTTATTGACTATGGTAATGTGTTAAAAAAACTGTCTTTATCAAATAAAATAATTATAATGAGATTTAAATTTATAACATTAACTAAAATTTAATATTATATTAAATAATCATATTAATTTAATAATTTAAATTATTAAATAAGAGTGTAAAATATAAGTTATATAATTATTTCATTCAGTGTACCGAGCTGCTGTCGGCTGCTTAGTTTTTCTGCATGAGAACAAAAGTTAGACGGGACAACAGATAGGTATAATTTAACATCATCTAAAAAGTAAAAACCCGAGAACCAGCCGCCCTTGCAGCCTGGTGGCTTCTGTGTCATCCACATGCCCTGACGTCAATGATTCAAAGGCTGGTGCGTGCTGGTTAGGGTTTTATCTTCCTTGACTGCAAGTTACCATGGTCAATTGACCTCAGGACCCACGAAGTCTCCTTTTTTTCCCCTCAATTTCTCATATGGTAAGCATACCTCTTGGTTTGAAAATGATAATAACCTTTGTTCTGTGCGTGCAGCAAGCTTATCTCCTAGAGTCGTAGGTATTATTATCATTTCTCCATTGATGGGGTAACGTCTTTTACTTTGTCATAAATGAGTGTCTTTATATATATATATATATATATATATATATATATTGGTTCTCCAATCATCCCACCTGTTGTCAGGACTCATGAATCACGAGGCTATGTTGGGTGTTAAGATGGAGACCTCTCTCCAACAATATTTGCTGAATTCATTCATAATTAAGGGCTAGAATCTGAAACCACTTGCTCAAGTGTCTTCATATATATTTTAGTTTACAGTTTAATGACTCTAAATATGTGAAAAAATAATAAAAATTTGATAAGTTTATGGCAACGCATGTTACAGGCAATTTAATTTATTACAATGTAAATCTTAAAAGATATAGCTTAATTAGTCATATTCTAGATTTTCTTTTTAAAGATTATTAATTCGAATCTCACAAGCCTCAGGTTACTGAAAACTTATATGATCGTTAATCTCAGAGCCTGTAAGATTAATCGAGGTACGCGCAAGTTGACTTGAATACCCATTTTAATTTATAAAAATTTAGCACAACACAATTTGATCATGGTGTTCAATTCAACACGTACCCATTTTACAAATGATTATGAAGAGAGTTTGCAAATTTAGCTAGTAATAATTAAAATCCAGTCGCATATCATTTGGATAGAGCTGCTAAAAGCATATATATAGCTAGAAGATGCTGTGACTTTTCTAAACCCTAACCAAATAATAGTAAAGGTGTAAAAGTCACTGTATATGCAAGAAGACGCATTTAATTAATCCCAACCTAATTTGATTGATGAGAAGTAAAGAACATGAAGCAAGGAGACACAATAGGTAGGGTCATGGCACCACATCGTGTGAAAGCAACAAAAGAAATGGTCGGCAGAGAAATGCTTGCTTTCCTTGGCGACTTATTTTTTCCCACCCTTTGAAGCATCCACAGCACACCAGTATCCCCTGTTAATGAATACTAGGGCAAGTCAAGGATTCATCCAAAGTAAGTGGTGATGATCGATCTGCAATTTTTGTTAATTTGTTTCAAAATCATTTCTAGGTTCATTAATTATTATTAACAAAAATTAAAAAATATGGTGTTTTTATTGTGCTCTCACTACATTGTAATAGTGTTTTTTTTTAATAAAAAAAAACCATTTTTCCTTTAATTTTATTCTTTGATTTTTTTTTGGTTGAAGATCTGGTTTATGATTTGATTTCTATATGGTTATTTCAATTTCATAATCTATATCACGAGTTTGACAGGTTAATTCGATTTAGTCGAGTTTTTTTTATCTTTTTTATTTTATTTTTTTCTTCAATTTAATTCTACAACATCTTTAACATTGCATTGATTATAATTTAATCTTTGTTATTTATTTCGATTTGTTTTCTATGAAATTATTATAATATCATGACCCGAGTTACAAGTTTTGCAAGCTAATTGGGTAGACTCGGTTCGTTTTATTATGTCGTTTTCTTAGATTGCTTTTTTTTTTCTTCTAATTATATCATTAAACAATGAATTTATTGGAAATTAAGCTTCATAATTCGTTCAATTTTTTTTCTATAGGGCTATCTTAGTCTCAAGATCAAAGTTGCATTGATTATAATTTAATCTTTGTTATTTATTTCGATTTGTTTTCTATGAAATTATTATAATATCATGACCCGAGTTACAGGTTTTGCAAGCTAATTGGGTAGACTCGGTTCGTTTTATTATGTCGTTTTCTTAGATTGCTTTTTTTTTTCTTCTAATTATATCATTAAACAATGAATTTATTGGAAATTAAGCTTCATAATTCGTTCAATTTTTTTTCTATAGGGCTATCTTAGTCTCAAGATCAAAGTCGCGGGCCTAGCGGGTTAACCCATGTTGACTTAGGTCATTTTTTCGGTTTACTTTCGATGAGATTATCCTAGTCTCATGATCTGGATCATGTGTTTGGTAGGTTAACTTGAGTTTACTCATGTTATTTTTTACGTTTTTTTTTTTCAATTTCATTTTTGAGAATTAAATTTCATAATTTATTTCAATTTATTTTTTATAGGTTATCCTGGTCTCAAGACCTGGATCGAGGATTTAACAGGTTAACTCGAGTTGACTTGAGTTGTTTTTTATTTTATTTTTTAATTATTTTTTTAAATTTTATTTTTCAATATTGAGTTGGTTGAGAATTAAACTTTATAATTTATTTAAAATTTTTTTATATGGACTTATCATGATTTTATGACCCAATCACGGATCTGAAAGGTTGACCCGACTCGATTCATATGTTGTCGTCTTGGTATTTTTTTTAAAAGATACTGTTTTAAATTTTTTTTAATTAAATTATATTTTTACTAGTCGTCTAGGTTATCTTACTACTATTTAAATTGATAAATTCATATCAAATTAATTTTCCATCAATGTCTACTTTTTTTCTGTTGTAAAAACATTAGCTACGCATGTAGTGATCGGTATACATGTATCGCTAGATCCCAAGATATATACAGTTGGGGAGATATGGCACACATGTAGCTGCTTACTTTTGAATCTGGCAAGAGAATGAAGTTGGAGGCAGGCAAGTTTATGGTTGTTTAGCCCACCAAAGTCCTCTGAATACCTCTGTTGAGGCAGTAAAGCACAGTTCCCCATTGTGTGTCTGTTGAGTTTTGAAGCTAGCTCAATGATTGAAGATTACCAGCCCTCCTGACTTGTGAAAAACATGGTCATTCAATTAAATTCCAAAAATTGGAAAAAATAAATAATAATAATTAAAGTAATGCCATTAATTATAGTCTAGAACCAAATTGCTGCCTCATCCAGGGCCCTTGTTCTTGTTAAAGATAGAAAATGGAGGTCGAAAATTTGGTAACTTCATAAATTTATTGAAGTTTGGTAAGCTTTCAGTTTTGAGTAATAATTGACATGACCTGTGCAAGGAATCAGGAGGCCTTATTATTATTATAAACCTAAGCAATGATAAGGGAAAAAAAACATGTTTTTTTAAAAAAATTATGTAAATTCAATTTAAAATTATTTTAAAATTTATTTATTTTATTTTTGTGTTTTTGCCTTCTCAATTAAAATAAAAATATTTTTATTATGAAAATTCAATAAACAAACTAATAACACACATGTAAAATTTCAATAATCAAAAACCAAACTGGGAATTTTTTTGTTTTGCAAGAAATAAAAAAACATGGCTGGTAAATTTGGCCAGGCAAGTTGTTATCTTGTTGACAAGTGTCACAATTTTGCTACATGCATTGACTTGAATCATCACTGACAAAAAGATTTTGGTATACAAGTACACGCACAGACCTCACTCACTTCATCTACAGAACTCCACAGAAGCAAAGAAAGATAATAAAAAAAAAAAACAAAAAACAAAAAACCAACAAGAACCACCCTCTCTGTTCCTCCATGTCACTTTTCCAACAAGAAAGATTTATGGGTTCTTTGACATTTTGCGAATTGTGGTGGAAAATGGCTGAAGGACCGGCCACTTGCAAAAGTAGAAGACGTTGTTGTTAAGAATTTCAACAGACTAAACCACCCCACTCTGGCCCTTGGGTTTGATTCCCCCATCCCCTCCCTCTCTCAATCTATCTTAAAAACAGTTTCACTTTGCTTTGGTTTTGTGGGTTTTAAGGAAGGTTAGACACAATTTCCAAAAAAGCTCACTCTGTCGGCATTTTTTGCCCCCCTCTTTTAGCCAGGATTTGAGTAGGATTCAATTCAAGTATTTTTCTTTTTCGGGTCTCTCTCTTTTTATCCCTTCTCTTTTTATAAAATTCTTATCCTGACTATGACATACTGGTTTTGTTTTGTCAAAGTTAAAAGTTAAAAGTATTTTTTGCAGGATTGGTTTCAGTTAAAGAGATGATGAAAACCATGACCTTTTGTGTCATGAGAGTCTTCTTTCGGTAACTATGTATTTATGGGAATTGGGTTCTGTAACTGATCTTGGATTCATCCGATTCTATTGTTTCTGCAGATTCTTAATTTGTTTCAGGTCAGGTTCTGTCTGAATCTTATGTTTTGCTGTTTTAAGATTGGATAGACAATTGTGCCATATACTTCCAGTATGATTTCAAGCTGAAGTTGAAGGGTTTTTCTTTCAATTTTTGTTTTTTCTTTCAACTGTATCATACCTTGCTGGGTGTTTTGGGACTATGAGGTAAGATATTTGGGACTACTGATTACATTATATGTGAATTTGGCTAAATTTGTATGGAGAGTGATTCTGGATTGTCTATTATTGGCATGGATTTCCAGTTCTCTTGATTGGATTGAGGTCCTTTTGTTTTCTTGACCTAATTGATACTATCTTTTTCTACATTTGGTGAGCTTAATTATACTTCCTCTTTTGCTTGATGCCTGCCATGATCGGTTGAATTGCTGCCTCCACATTTAGAAATTCCAAGGCATCTGTTGAAATATGCTCCAATTTTCTACTTGTGTTGATTAACCTTTGATTTCAGTAACATCTTAACCTTTTTGCGTACCCTGTTAAATAATATGCGTTAATTCATCTTTAAGATTGGAATTATTCCTTTTCAACAAATTGATGCTGCTAACAACTTGTAATAATTGTAATTGTTTATTAAATGAGTTTGTTGTTGTAAGTATTTTCTTAAATAGCTATATGATTTTCTTTCCTATCCTGAATCTCTCTGGCACTCATGTGTCACTCAACAGGCTAAAATTCACCCGCCTGCTAGTGTAAAACATTTTGCACTATGCGTTGGTGGACCAAGTTTCTCAAAGGTTCTAGCCATAAGGGGCACTATCATAGGAGATATGAAGATAGATATCGGGATGAGCCTCGCCAATCAGTGGTAATCATAGTCTCTGCGCTTTTATAACTGTTCTCCATGATGTGATGCTGGCCTACTCTTGTCCATGATATGATGCTGGCCTACTCTTGTCCGTGATATGATGCTGGCCTAATCTCTCTGAAAGGAGCTAGTTTGTGGGATAAATTTTGTGTGATTAGTTAATGAAACAGATGGGACGTTGTAATCTTCTTCATAATTTTATATATGCTGACACTTTCTTTTAAAAGTTTGTTCTAAATTTTTCCTGAGCTAACTGTATGTTAACGGATAACTTGGTACAGGATGATTCATCAGGTTTTGACAAAGAAGAAATCGAATGTGCTATTGCACTTTCCCTTTCTGTAGAAGATCAAAAAGGGAAAAAAGTAATTGGTAAGTTGCAAAGCTGTAAGCACTGATTAGGTTCTTACTCCCAATTTTAATTTGAAAACTTTTAATGACTGTGCAACATGACTGTTGACTCAATGTTTCAAGCAGTTTTGGATAAGATATCAGAAAGAAATACCAAAATGGTTATACTTTAATTAGGTTCTTGTCTATGCTGTGTTTTTTTTTTCTCTGTTTCAGGCATTATGTAAGCCGAATATGCAACAAATCACATGACAATGCTTTCAATCATGCCTACATTAATAGAAAGAATTCATTCTGGATAATATATCATTTTAAAGGTTTCATAATATAGTCCTTTTCATTTAAAATGAACCACGGCTTTATCAAATAACTGACTGGTTTCATTCATAAAATTCATAGTCAGAGTCAAGACAGCAACATTCTTCCTTTTCTTTTGTATATGTTGATGATTTATTGTGTCAGTGATGCCCCTTTGTTTTTATCTCACTCACTGTTTAATGATCAAGTAAAAAAATTTATTTCAACCAGAGGAAGATACTGAGTCGGAACAGTCAGAGGAAGATTACCAGACCCACCAGTCAGAGGAAGATTACCAGACCCACCAGTCAGAGGAAGATTATCAGACCCACCAGTCACAGGAAGATTACCAGCGCCACCAGCCAGAGGAAGATGAGAAGGATGTGAACGCTCAATTGGAAGGAGATGAGCAACTTGCCAAAGCTATGCAAGAAAATTTAAGTGTGGAGCCTCCTCCTCAAGCTCGTTATGACAGTGGAAATGTAGTTCCACCTTATGCATTCTTCTTTCCATCAAGCTACAGGTAACTGTGGTTTTGTAGAACAGTCATTTGTCTGCAGTTCCATTGATGCAACATGCATTCAAATCAGGTTTCAAAAGGATAAATAATTATTCTTCCTCTTAATAAACTCTTTCAGTAGAGTGATTTCTTCTTTAGGGTGATAAATGAAATGCATATCCCCATGCGATAAAATGCACTCATATGTATTTTATGAGATCAGTTTGTAGAAAAATTATGTGGTCTCTATTATATTAGCCCGACATTTGAGCTTTATCTTTCCGTCAAAGGGACAAAATGAAGTTAGTTAAGAAAACATTGGAGGTGCTATATATTCTTGAACATGTAATTGCATGTAAATATCTTTCTGATATGATGTTGCTTGCATGTTCCCTAAATCTCTTTTTTCATATCACAGTTCAGAGAGATCTGATTGTTAAAATTTATTGCTCCTAGGATCTGTGCTGGGTGCAACACTGAGATTGGTCAAGGACGGTTTTTGAGTTGCCTGGACAGTGTTTGGCATCCTGATTGTTTTCGTTGCGATGCTTGCAATCTGCCAATTTCTGATTATGAGGTATAAATCTAAATCTTATTCAAGTGAATTGATATTCTTGTCTGGAATTGACTGGCAGTGTGCTTGAGTTCTTAACTGATGTCCTTTATTTTGGTGGAGTATCAAGTAACTGGTGTTTGTTTGTTTACTAACTCTCAAATTCATTTCTGTGATAGTTTTCAATGTCTGGGAATCGTCATTATCACAAATCCTGCTATAGGAATCAGCATCATCCAAAATGCGATGTTTGCAACAACTTTGTAAGTATTTATTGACAGAAACACAACAGTCCCATCTTCTGGTCTAGTATTTAATTATTGATTCAAGGCTTTGCTGAGTAGTTGAACAAGGAAGCCAATCTTCTGCAAACCATAGTAGGGCTTCATTCTAACCAGACTAACAGATTATATAATAAGCAGCTTTATTGTGGAGAGAAACCATAGCAAATATCAAACCTGAATAATTTTTATTGAATCCTTATTTTTAGTTGAAGACGAATCAATGTTTGTAGCTAAAAGTTATCCAACAGTGGCCCTTTTTGGTAAAAAATCAGTTGATACCTCTAAAGTCAGCAATGGTTATGCTTAAATATTAGATGTGCTAGTTGTATATCCAAAAGAAATAAATAATTTAGAGAGTCACTGAAATGTTCTCTGATGTTCTTTCTTTGCTACAAGTTCTTTCGAACTGAGGAATCACTTGTTATGTAAGCACCTCATTTGGTGAATAAAGGTGTGGTGGGATTTGAGTTTGTAATGTATAAGGATCAAGTGTTTTTCATCTTTAGAGATGGAACAATAACCAACTCAACTGCTATAATCTGTGTTAGGTACACACATTTCGTTTGCGAGGTAATGAATATTAATAGTTATATCCTAGTAATTTTGTGGTTTAGTAATCTGCAACAACCACTGAAACCAATTTTTCTGTCCATCTGTTGTAATCTTTATGATCACATTTTGTGTTAACTTATAGAGCTCATGGGCTGACAGGTGCGGGAATGTGCTGGGTTGGGTCCCTGACCTGTCCATGTGCAACCTTTTGGATAGTGTCATACTGTCATTTAACCTTGGATTTTGCTATCTGCTAGAGTAACTGGACACAATATATATTGTTTAATTCTAACATCTCTGGGAATGTGGAATTTACAATACGATGGTTTCTTCTAATTTCAATGATATATCATCTAAAATCAGAACATTAATATTCCATCATGTTGCTTCTATATATCTATCCCCTTGATTGCATGGTGACCTTAAAATTTTTCTTTCCATCTCTTTTTGTACAGATTCCTACAAATTCATCTGGTCTCATTGAGTATAAGGTCCATCCTTTCTGGAAACAAAAATACTGCCCCTCACATGAGCGTGATGGAACTCCTCGTTGCTGTTGCTGTGAGAGAATGGAGGTTGGTTGAGAGAATTTGAAACCGCCTTCCTTTCATCCAAAATAGGAGAGAAGGGAGGGGAAACAAAGGATCTTAGAAAGAAAATGTATTTTTTCTGAAAAATGGTTTTAATTTTATAGTAATATATTTGTTTTTTTCCCAATCCATGCAGCCTAGGGACACGAGATATCTATCGCTTGATGATGGAAGGAAGCTGTGTCTAGAGTGTCTAGACTCTGCAGTAGTGGATACTCTTGAATGCCAACCTCTTTACTTTGAAATACGAGAATTTTATGAAGGTTTAAATATGAAGGTGGAGCAGGAAATTCCTTTACTTCTGGTTGAGAGAACAGCCCTAAATGAGGCCATGGAGGGAGAAAAGAATGTAAGGCTGATGTATCATGGCCGTCAATATTTAAACTTTTTCTTCTTGTTTTTATTTTCATTTCTTACATATTTGTGGTCAGGGTCATCATCACTTGCCCGAAACCAGAGGGCTCTGCTTGTCGGAAGAACAAACTGTTACAACAGTAATTTTTCCCTTCACAAGTCCTGCTTAAACTACTGTTTTGTTTGTTAGATTGGAATTCTGTATTTATTTAACCCCAATAATCAGGTTTCGAGGAGGCCAAGGATTGGGGCAGAACAACGTTCCATAGACATAATAACAGAATCTTATAGGCTAAGCCGTAGGTGTGAAGTGACTGCAATTCTCATTCTGTATGGCCTTCCCAGGTATTATCATTTATTTGCGTTGATCACTTGTCAAACTCATCATCGTTCGTGATATTGAGAATTTACTTGAATGCATCCTTTACGGCTGTGTTTGTTTTTGTGGTCTAATTATGTTTTTGAAAAAAAATTATTTTTTTATTTTTATATTTTTAGATTGTTTTTATATGCTAATATTAAAAAAAATTAAAAAAATATATAAAAATATTATTATAAAACATTTTTAAATAAAAAATACTTTTAAAAAACAACATTTACTACCATCTTAAACACGGTATACATTCCATACATACAGGTTGTTGACTGGTTCGATTCTGGCTCATGAGATGATGCATGCATGGCTTCGACTTAAAGGTTTGTCCGTCCTTTGACACTTATGAACGTGTCTATTCCTCTTTTTTGTATGGTCAGCTAAGTAGTACAAATTTGGTCTTTGACAGGCTATCCCAACCTCCGTCCAGACGTTGAAGAAGGCATATGCCAGGTGCTGGCTCACATGTGGCTGGATTCCGAGATTTATTCTAGTTCCGGAAATGAAGGTGCTTCGTCGTCTTCTTCCTCACCACCACCACCACCATCAAAGAAGGGGCAGCAGTCTGACTTTGAGAAGAAACTTGGTGAGTTTTTCAAACACCAGATCGAGTCAGATGAGTCGCCGGCTTATGGAGAAGGGTTCAGGGTAGGTAACCAGGCAGTGCTGAAATATGGCCTCCGGACAACCCTTGACCACATTCGGATGACGGGAAACTTTCCTGTTTGATATAATGACTGGATAGTTATAGCTACAATGGGTATTTTCTCGCACAATACCTCCCTCACCCCTGCCATAAAAAATCTACACTATCAAAAGTCAAAGACCGACATAAAAAAGGAAAACACCAGGAGACTTTACAAGCAATAAAAATGAAATTGCCTTTGCGCAATTATTGTAAAAATCTTTAAAGTTTGGCACCAACAAGCTGTCGAAACTATTCAGAAGATTGAACATATAAGAATGTTTTCTTTACATCATTTCCTTGCTCTCCATTGTTCACTTTGAAGAATCACATTATTATCAACACGACAGCCATATTTGATAATGCACTTGAGAAACCTATTAGATGGTGTCATTTCATGCTGACTAATCTAATCATATTATTTATACTCCACTTTTACTTGACTCGTGTTTTGTTACAAGTTAGATGTTTTTTTAACCAAAAAGAATATAATTTTTTATATTTTTTTTTACATAAAAAAATATCAAATATAAATTAAAAAGTTTATACACGTATCTAATTAAATAAACCAATAATTATATGTCAATGACTATTTATTAAAATTATTTTTTTATTTAATAAATATAAGGTTGTACTTATTAGAAATACTATTTAAAAATAAATAATTTTTATTTTTAAAATAAAGTTCAATTATATATAAAAAAATATGGATGATTTAGAATAATTTCTTCAGAAATTAAATACATACAAATTAATTTAAAAAATACTATTTAAAAAAGGCTAAATACAAAAAATAAAAATAAGAGAGAATGGCCATTAATTTAAATATAAATTAAAATATTATTTAAAAAACACATAAAAAAAGGCATGATTTAAAAAAAAATCATGCGCTGCTGGGCCTAACCAAATAGAATGGGCCTGCATGCTGGCCCTATTTTAAAAAAAAATGTAATAGGGGGACGACATGTCTGCCCCAATATTTTTTGAAAAACAAATATCTAAACAACGTGTTGTTTGTTATTCTCTAGATTCTGGCTATTGTAGTGACTAAAAAAATAGGATCTATGTTATTTTGATCTAAAAACCAATTTTTTAACCCTTTTTTTTTTAACCAAAAACACCTTGAAAATAGTCTAAACACCTTGACAAACTCATAGATGAGCATAAAACCAAAAACAACATAAAAACCTGAAAATTAATCCAAGATAAAAAAAAATTCTTCCAAAACTTAGATCTAGTATTTTAGACAATTTCAAGGTGGAAAAAAACTTATATAGAACTTATTTTACCATATGAAATCCTTTGACACCAACATCAATCATTTTGATGGTTAAAATCGATGTTGAAGTTGATTTTCTCTCTTTATCGCTGGAATCCAGCACTCTCTCTCTATCCTCTAAAAAACCAGAGACTAAAAACTAACAAAAATAAAAAAAATTTGTACCAAAATTGAATTGGAAAACTATTGAGGGATCGAATAGACATAATTTGTAAAGTTTAAGGACTAAAATAAACTTTATGTGATAAATCTGAAAGCATTATCCATTTGTGGTGCCTTTTCCACTTTGGTCTTTCTTGTTTTAATTTTATCCTTGGTTAATAAATTTGATTCAATTATCCTTTAATTTGATCCAAAAAAATGCAATCGTGCAAAAAAAAAAATGTGAGGACTAAAAAACAAATTAAACAGTAAGTTCAAAGTAAAATATAAGAATGTGAACAATGCTTGTGTGGATTGTGTTTTAGCGACATCATTTAGATTTTTGTATAACTAGCTAGGTGTCCTATTCTTCACAAGTCAGGAAATTTTTTAGAAAAAAATGAATATACAGATTTTTCCAACTCCTTACATATAAAAAAAATCCAATTATAAATCAAAATTCTTATACATGAATCTAATAAATATATTAATCTAATAAATATATTAATCTTTGATCAATAGATTACTGAAATTAAAATATTTGATTTCATAAAAAAATAAATGTGAAACGAAAGTGAAAAAAAACATGAAAATCAATTTAAAAAAATTAAACATTAAATATTAAAATTAAATAAATAAATAAAAAGAACCAAGAAAAGATTAAAATCGATCTGTGTTAACTTGTGTTGGGTTGCTTATTAGCCGGGATTTATACAGTACGAAGGATGATGACAATTTTAGCGAAATATGGAAAGGTTGAATTGGTTTATCAACTTATAACCAAGATAAGAAGTAAGGTAATAAGGTTTCCTTTTACCACCATAGATTGATTATTGACTTCTGTGGTATTTCAAAGAATGCTGATTCTGCTCTAAAGGTCTTCTGAGAGGACAGAGCACTCTGTGGTCCCGTAACAAAATAAAATAAATATAATCTAATGTTTTGGTATTCATCTCTCTTACAAACATTGATCGAGTGCAAGAGAGATTCTGATGCCATTGATGTGCTTGAAGAGATGATTTTGTGTGGGATATTCCCAGATACTCGGACATTTTCTGGATTGATGTATCACTTTGCATCACAAGGAGATAATTAAAACCGTGCAGAAACTGTTAGATGGTGTGGAACCAGATGCTTACATGTACAAAGTATTGATCCAAGTTTATTGTAAATGTGAGAGCGCTGCTCCTGCGTAGTTGCGTGGAGGATTCTTGAAGACATGAAGAACTCAAATTTAATACCTGATGCTGCAACAAAAGATTTGCTTGTGAAGAGTCTTTGGAAGGAAGGAGAGGCTTCCATTGTAGAAGAAAGCTGTGATAAAATAAATTCAGTCTGTTCTCATAAACAGCATGGTCATAAGTGGACAGTGAACTCTGAAGATCTCGCAAGAGTTTATAATCTTTATTCTAACTGTTTTAAGCTGAGCACCAGCTAGAGTTTGCTATTGATTAGGAAAATATGCAGTGATCTCTTAAAAAACCATATGTTTGCATTGCATCATAACATTATAGAAAAATGACTTCTTCCTTTGACTCTTCATCTGGACTTGAGTTTATGTGTTTCATCCTGCCCTTTGTGGCTGCAAAAACAATTAAGCTCTAACTATTTTCTCAGATAAATTATGTAAAGATGGTTTTCTGCTAAAAGAACAAAAACGACCCTAAGAGGTCATTACTTCCTGGGGTTCACCATGGGGTCCACTGCATCAATTCGAACGCTATTAAATAAATCTTGATCCTGATACATGTTTTTGAACATTGTTACCATGCCGTATAAGGTGTTGCACTCACACACACACACACACACACATATATATATGCAGAGAACCTCTTTGAACAGCAGTGACTGGGTGCGAACATGTGCAATTCACAGTCTCTTATTGCGTACCATCGTTCCTTCCCGGCAGAAAACTAATGAGCTACATGTGAGTTTTCTCTACACTGCTTTTCTTTGCTTATTACTACTAACAGCCTTATATATTGAGAAAAAGAAAATGGAATTTATATTCTATATATTATATATATATGCAGAGAACCTCTTTGAACAGCAGTGACTGGCTGCGAACATGTGCAATTCAGTCTCTTATTGAGTAACATCGTTCCTTCCCAGCAGAAAACTAATGAGCTACATGTGAGTTTTCTCTACACTGCTTTTCTTTGCTTATTACTACTAACAGCCTTCTATATTGAGAAAAAGAAAATGGAATTTATATTCTTCCATGTATTCTTAGAGTAACGATAGTTTAGGACGGGGATAATTACCTCCTCTGTCAAGCCACTCGAGGACACAATGTGAAAGAGATATTTGATCCTTTGTTTTGGTCGCAAATCATTAAACTGGAAAATCCTTTCATATGTGTATTTGTCTTTCGTGTGTTGGCTGTTCTGATTGTTTTGCAACAAATGTAAACTAACTTGATTGGATATTTCTTACAACTAAGGCAGCGTGTAGGCATACTTTTGGACCGAGTTAACTCTATACAAAGATTATTTTTATCAGATTCTGATGCTGCAGTAGTTGGGAAATCTCTGTATAGACAGTCCTGGAGGAGCCATCAAATTAGTTGTTCACTAAAGCATTGGCCCACTGACTTTATAGAATTAGTAATAAATGCAACTCATTGCCGTCCCTGTGGGCTCTGTGTTAAAATAGTAGGGTGACTAACAAGGCTTCTGATTTCTAAGCAGAAAACGGAATTAAACTAAAAAAATTAGATAATTATAGGAGCTTTTGTCATGATTCTTCCTTTAGGTGTATTAACATGTCAGCCCATCATATAATATGTACTCCAGGCACAATTTTTTATATGATTTCTACATCAAGGAGAAGTAACCAAGAGAATCATTCAAATCAAAGCTAAAGACAAGGCCTCTTGTATATTCATTACAATAAAATCTAACTTACTTGGAACAAAAACTCCAAGCTAACAATGCTGTTTAGCTTTTCCATCAACCTTAAGCGAGAGTTGGCAAAATGATGTTTTTATCTAGTTCATATGACAAATTCTTTCAGAGTCTAATCATTCAAGCTTATGGCCATGGCAATTTCTTTGCTCTCTTCCTTTTTCACTCAAGCTCTATTTTTCTTGGTTCTTGTATTTTTCTCCACCTATGTCACAGCACAAGCTCCACCCGGCACAAATTTTTCATGCCCTGTTGATTCACCGACCTCATGTCCTACTTATATTAGTTACCTTGCCCAGCCACCAGATTTTTTGGACCTCGGAAAGATTTCTCATCTATTTGGGATCAGTCGTACGCTAATAGCAAGTGCCAGTAACCTGGTGTCTGAGGACACCCCATTATTTCCAAATCAACTCTTGCTTGTACCTATACGTTGTGGTTGCACTGGTAGCCAATCTTTTGTCAATATCACCTACCAAATCCAGCAAGGTGATAGCATCTACTCGGTTTCAACTATTTCATTTGAGAACCTCACCCGTTGGCAAGAGGTGGAAGCTTTGAACCGCAGTCTGACTCCAACCCTCTTGCATGCTGGTGACGAGGTTATATTTCCTCTGTTCTGTAAGTGCCCTTCAAGGACTCATTTGGAGAATGGGATTGAACATCTCATTACTTATGTGTGGCAACCTGGTGATGATCTCAAGAAAGTAGCTGCTATGCTTAATGCATCTGAACGTAATATTGTGATTGAAAACAACTATGATAACTTTAATGCTGCAGTCTATAACCCGATAGTGATCCCTGTGTCCAAGTTACCAGTTCTCTCTCAACCATACCTCACTCCTGAAAGAAGAGGATCTAAGCATCTTTGGATTGTCATTGTTGCTGCAAGCATAGCAAGCACTTTTTTTACCTGTCCTTTGGTTGCTTTTCTGATCCACAAGCGTTGTTCATATAAGGCAACCAAAGCTTTGGATCGTACTGGTTCCTGTTTGGAGACCAGCGATGTCATTCAAACGAAGGAACCTGTGAAATTTGAGAGTTTTGAGGCAAAGATCAAGCCGGATAAGCTGCTTCCAGGGGTTTTAGGTTGTCTGGACAAGTCAATCATTTATGAGGTTAAAGCAATTATGGAGGGAACCATGGATCTACACGAACACTACAAGATAGGAGGATCAGTATATAGGGCCAACATCAATGGCTGTGTCTTAGCAGTGAAGAAAACCAAGGATGATGTCACGGAAGAGCTAAAGATTTTGCAGAAAGTCAGTCATGCAAATCTGGTGAAACTAATGGGGATGTCATCTGAATCTGATAGAGAAGGCAATCGCTTCTTGGTCTATGAATATGCAGAAAACGGGTCACTGGACAAGTGGTTGCATCCCAAGTCTGAATCTTCCTCAAGCTCCGTGGGTTTCCTCACTTGGAAGCAAAGGATGCAAGTAGCACTAGATGTGGCCAACGGCCTGCAATACTTGCATGAACATACTCAACCAAGAACCGTTCACAAGGATATTCGAACGAGTAATATTCTTCTCGATTCCACATTTCGGGCAAAGATAGCAAATTTCTCAATGGCTAGAGCTGCCACAGACTCGATGATGCCTAAAGATGATGTATTTGATTTTGGAGTTGTTTTGTTAGAGTTGCTTTCTGGAAAGAAGGCCATGGTAACCAAAGAAAAAGGCGAGATTGTTCTGTTGTGCAGGGAAATAAAAGATGTCTTGGAAATGGAAGAGAAAAGAGAGGAGAGGTTAAGAAAGTGGATGGATCCCAACTTGGAGAGATTTTATCCCATTGATAGTGCCATGAGCTTGGCAACCTTGGCTAGGTTGTGCACACTGGAAAAGTCTTCAGAAAGGCCAAGCATGGCAGAGATTGTCTTTAACCTCACAGTTCTCACCCAGTCATCTCCAGAGACATTAGAAAGGTGGACTTCTGAGGTGGAAACGGAAGATTTTACTCGGCTCGTCAGCCCTGTCACAGCTCGTTGATTTAGCATGGAAGTAACAGGACAGACAAGTCCATGTAGAACTTTTCCTACTAATATTTCATGCTTTAAAAATCCTTGTACATTAGCCCTTTTTCAGTTTTGGTTATGGATTGTTTTATTGTGCGGATAAAAGAAATACCTGACCTCCTAATGAGTTTATATTCTAGCTTATTTTCAATAAACAACATAATAGACAGTAAAATACATCTTTTCTGGAACATATACATGCTACAGCATCTGTCAACCGAACGCTGGATAGGTCCACATTTATACCAGACATTGACTTGAACCTTCAGCGGTGAGGAGACTTTTTCAGCCATACTTGGTCTGCTTTCTGGTTCTTGTTCCAAGCAGGCTAGATTCAACTTCACCATTCGCACGAAAAGTTTCATACTGTGCTTTGCCATCAGACAAGGTTCTATAAGTCTGCCAAGTTCAATTTCTCCATCATCTTCCTCCATAATTGAAACTATTGCTTCTGATAATTGCATTTCTTTTCCATCCTGTATGGAAAAACCGCTTCCTTTCTGGTGACCAATTCCAGCAGAACAACCCAAAAAGCATATACATAAATCTCAGGAGTCACCAAGCCATATTCTATATACTCAGGTGCCGTGTAAGCTTTTCCCCCCAAAGCCAACCTCATTGAAGAACTCATATATTCTTCTTCCTTTAATGAATGTGCAAGGCTGAAGTTGCCAATTTTACCCTTTAAATGTCTGTTGAGCAGAACATTGCTACAGATGCGCTTGTGCACGCATGTAGGATCAGTGAAGTAGTGAAGCCCCTTAGTAACATCCAAGGCAAATCTGAATCCTAAAATTCCAACTCTGAATGCAGTATAGGGCCTTATCAAATTGAAGTGGTTGATCTTTCTCAGCAAAGTCACCTTATCAGACGCATCTTTGCTCATCTTTTTTATCGCTACTACTTGTCCACCGATAACCCGGAGTCTACAACTGAAACCTACTTTGGGTGTTGAAATCTTTGGTAGCCACCGTTACTTCCTTAAATTTGCAGATTTTCAACCCCTAATGTACCCTCAGCAACGTCATGTAGGAATTCTTCAGGCAAAGTGAATTTCTTTTCTCCTTTCTATCTCCAAAAATTTTCTTCCTGTAAAGCAACAATACCATAGGGAAAACAGAGGAGAGGACTAGCAAGGAAATTCCAATTATAATCGTTCTTTGAAATCCTTTACTTGAGTCCGATGAAATGGAGTGAAAGGAGAAGAATTGGGTGGTAGTGGACAGTGAATGTTCATTTGAAATTGGAATGAGAATTGTGGTAGAAGGAAAAACAGTTGGATCATCTTAGTGAACCTATTTTGCATAGATTACACTCTCTATGCTCGCATTGAATCTCTCACTGACATTATGAACTTCATCAACCCAACTGACCAAGTAACTTAATAGATGGTGCAATTTTTTTTTTTTTTTTATTAACGTGGATGTCCACGGGCCCTGAAGTTAATGATCATATAAACCTTCAATAGCCTTGAGAGGACTCGAACTTGTAACCATTAAGAACCAAACCCAAAACCTGACCAGTTGGGCTATCTTTCATGATTAAATGGTGCTATTTTTGGTTTGATTGCTTGTAGGTCAAGCACATCAGAGTAGCACCCGCGGTTTCATACCGACATCCAAACTAAATCCGCTGCAATTGTTTTCACGTATAAGAGAGTTCAAAGTGGCTAGACCCTCGAAAGTGTAGTTTGCAATTGTAAAATATGTATTATAGATACTTGGAATTGTGTAGGAGGTGTTGGCCCGATAGTATTGCCCTGAGCAGGAACTATTACCTCTTACCAGCGGAACTTGAGAAATTGTTGATGCGAGCAAGCTCAGGCGGGTCTGAAGATAGGAGGTTTGAAATGCTAGAGATTGTGTTATAAGGAGGATGAAATTTGTAGATGAGAAAGGCTTGGCAGGATTGATTCTTACCATTTCCAGTGTAAAGGAAAGCTGAAAATGCGAAAGTTGCATCACAGTTATCGCAATCCATGACTGTTTCCTGAATAACTTTATTGGGCATCAAAACATGGAGGTATACAGAAGAAAAACAGGAGACTAAGAAGAAGCCGATTCATTTTTCTATGGAAATCTTTTCTGAAGACTTGCTTGAAAATTGAAATGAGAAAGTGTGAGCACTAGGAACTCGGGAGTTTTCTGGGATTCTAGCATAGTAAAACAAATTGATAAAATAATTCAGTGCAAAAAAATATTTAGAGAAATAACAAAGTTTAGAGAGTCACATATGAAATTTATGAAAATTGTTGGATACAATTCAATAAAGAGAGAGAAGAGAGAAAAATGAAAGGAAAAAAAAACCTCGAAAGCATACCAAAACTTCAATGACGACATCACTGGTACTGTTGCAAAGATCTTGACAAGACGAATCCAATAATACCAATGAAGGTCATCAACGTTGATCGGAGTGGGTCACGTGAGCAGCCCAAAGGCAAGTGAGTCTCAACACCTTTGAACAGCTCGTGTGGCCCACTCTATTCATCGTTTATAACCTTCTTTAGTGTCATTAGATTTATCTTATCGAGATCTTTTCAACAATACTGGTGATGTCATCATCGGAGTTTCGGTGTGCCTTCAGGGTTATTTTTTTCTTTTTCTTTCTTTGTTTTTTTTCTCTCTCCTCTCCTCCTTGTAATTTGTGAAGAGATAAGAGAGAGAGAGAGAGATAAAAAATAAATAAACACAATGGTGAACGGAGTGAGCCACACCATCCATCTAAAGTTGTTAGTGTAATATTTTGAAAGAAAAGAAAGGTTTTAATAGGAAATGGCAACAATGCCCTTGGAGGAATAGACAACAGGTATAAATGGGTAAGGGGTAATTTGGTAATTGCATAATTGTTGATAAATATAAATAGAAAGAGATAAACAAAAGAAGATTGAGAGAAATCAGAAATTGAAGAGAGAACTGAGAGAGGGAAAGAAAAAGAAGAAAGGAGAGGGAAAGATAAAGGAAAGAGAAGGAGGTTAGAGAAAATAAGTGTTTAAGGTAAGATTTATATCTTGATATGTATAATTGTTGTTATTAGCTATGGTTTTGAATTAATTAAGATTTAGGATTTTAAAGTTTATGTTTTTTAGTTTAATTGATGGGTTAATTAAAGTGCTAAGGGTTAATTGTTATAGGGTTTTGAGGTGTTAGTTGAATTAGAGATCTGCCATTTTTTGAGACACTGGTGGATCGGGATTCTAAAATCTCGTTCAACTAGTTGACCAGTTGGCTTGACTAGTTTTGGTCAACCGGTTGGTAAGTTTTGGTCAACCATTTGGTAAGTTTCAGTCGATCGGTTGACCTAACAATGAAGGTTGAACGACTTTTTTAGGTTTTATTAGTTTGAGATATATTTGGGAACGATCGAGTGGAATTCATTTTGTTTTTATAATTATGTTTTGGTCTTTAATCTTAGAGTTGTAATCTCTTATGTTATCTACTTCAAGTCGTTTTGAGTATATCTTCTTTTATATTCGTATACTCTAGATATTTCACTTAATAGGCATTTGTAGGATTCCATCGATATTTGTTTCTATGTTCATTCTACTTTTAAGTCAGATAAGTTAGTAATATTCCATATGCAACAGGAATAATATAGATGTTTGAATTGTTAATATGAAATGGATTATGCTTTATGGTTGTATATATTGCTTATTATCTCTTGTTTATGATAAAGCATAATCATTCATTAAGACTGATTTCTTGATATGAGATATTATGTATATCTGAATTGATAGCTCCTTATTTGATTAATTGCATGAGTTGAGCCTATAATAATGATTCTATTTGTTTGATTATGACCATATGGTATGCAAATCAGAATACTCATGCTAACAGGGGTAGTGTTAGTCTTTGTGCACATTGTAGTTCTGAATCCTAGTTGGTCGAGGGAGTCACCAACCTATAGTGACTGATCATTTCACAGTTTGGAGCATCATGCTCACTGCATTTTGATTTTCTAATGAGCCTTACTTGATGATATTTCTTATTATGACTTGTGAAATTCTCCTGTAAAAGCATAAAGCCAAACTTATATATATTCTTCTTTATTGTATTACCTTGTAGGTGTATATTGAATGTTATTTACTCACTAAATTTTTGAACTTACCCTCTCATTATTTATCATTTTCAGGCATGTAGCTTTGTTAGCAAGTCATTTTTATTGGACTTCTAGAACCTACTTTTTTTATTATAATTAATGATATTCCTTATATTTAGTTAGTACTCCACATTTAATGAATTTGTATTAAGGATTGTATTAAGATATTAATTTATATTATGGAATTATTATGATATCTAATGTTGCGTAGAGCTTTGATTGAGTTAAAAGGAAAAGGTATGTCTGAATGTTTAGATTTGTATAGGTAAAGAACTTAAAGGGGGACCTTTTTCTATATTTCGGTCATGGATCTGAGAATCAGGTCATGACAGTCAGAGCTCCCTTGCCTTTGGCCCATTCATGTGGTCCATTATGATCACCATTGGTGACCTTTTTTGGTATCGTTGGATTTGGCTTGTCGAGATCTTTCCAACGGTACCGATGGTGTCATCATCAGAGTTTCGGTGTGATTCATAAGTCTTTTTCTTTCTCCTCTTTTTTATTGAATCTTGTGTTACGACCCGAATCCCGAATCCATGACCGGTAACGTAGGAGTGGCGTCAGAAAGACACCCCACCTACGCTAATCCTCAAAACGGACATATCTAAAGAACAAGTTATTTAAAAATACGCAGCATTTCATAATCTTCAGAAATATTATTTTATTCAAAACTAATGAAACTAGATGATAGTTCAAAACTTCTCATCAGTAATTAAAACAAAAAAAATAATCCATAATACTCATTACATTGTCAAAATCCAAACTTAATTAAAATGAGGTAACACTGGAGTGTCTAAGACATCGAATCAAAACTAAAAGGAAAGCCTCGCAAAACAAGTAAGGCATACCGACCAAAACTGAAGAAGCATGAACACTCTACAAAGTCCACCTGCTATCAGAAACTAAGAACTTGAAATAATATTAAGAATGAGGGGTGAGTTCAACCAACTCATTAAGGAAATAACATTTAATATACATTTTAGATATTTTACATATTAATAGTTTGCAAGTTGATTTATCTTGATATACATATACATATACATACTAAACATATTATCATAAAGTAGTGGAATACATGTCAGAGATCAGATGACACCCGAAGGTGACCAGATGACACTTAAAAGTGACCAGGTGACACCTAAAGGTGACCATTGTGGGATGATCAGTCGTCACAGGCTGTGCCTCTCTCACCAGCTAGGTATATAGAATATTATGTGCACATAGGCTAACTACTCTCCGTTAGCATGGAGTTACTGACAAACCCTATATCAAGACATAATAGATATACACAGAATCATCAAAGAAATGTATATCATATCAAATAGAATTTAGTTCAACAGAATGCAAGTGCAAATTTAAGAATAAATGAGCACTCGAAAAATAAAGCAACATATATAAATATTCAAGAAATTAACAAGTTGTACT
Organism: Populus trichocarpa; assembly: GCF_000002775.5. Taxonomy (NCBI): domain Eukaryota; kingdom Viridiplantae; phylum Streptophyta; class Magnoliopsida; order Malpighiales; family Salicaceae; genus Populus; species Populus trichocarpa. Next base: position 2,481,295 of record NC_037291.2, on the reverse strand, counting down.
TATAATATAATCAACATACATATTTATTTATATTATATGCATATTAAAGATTATTTCACTCACCTAGAAAAATATAGATTAAAAGGAATATCAGATGAAAGATCCGAAAAACCTATTGAGGATCGTTAAGAGAACTAACAATAAATATACAAAATATATTCTCAAAACAACACAAATAAAATATTTCAATGCATAAAAGAAAACCAGGTTTAGCGACTAAAACGACAATTTTCCAACACAGGGACCAAAACGTAAATTTACCAAAACTGGACCAAACTTTAAATACATAACCATACTGAAATTTCACCCATAAACCATCCTCAATTCTATCCAGAATGAACCAGGGGCCAAACTATAGTTTTTTTAAAGTTTGGGAACTAAAATGTAAATTCCCAAAATTGAAGGACCAAACTAAAAATATTCCAAATCAATTATCAAACTGAGATTCATCATCCTCAACCTAATGATAACACTGCCAAGAATCCCAAAATATAATTAGGGATCAAATAATAATTTTTCTAAAGTTAGGGACTAAACTGTAATTTCTCATACATCAAGGACCAAAATAAAATTTTGTTATCTTCAACCTCAAGACCATTCTGTCCAGATTTTCCAGCAAGGTTGAAATGAATTTCTTAACTCATAAAAATCAATCTAACCAAATCAACTCACAAATCCTTATTGCTAACAATATACTTAAAATCAATCACTTAACATTAAACCTGTAAGACCCAAACTTTTGGCCTAAACCTAAGCCCAAGTCAGCCCAAACCCAACCTAAGTTAACCTAGGTATATAAGAAAAAGTTTCAAGAGAATTACTTTTCTCTCTTCTAATTCTTGTGGCCGTCGTGACCCTCTCCTCATCAAACCAAAGATTTTATATTTTTATCTTGAGTTTTTGGTTCAAGAAATGTGGAAGTAACAAGTAAGTGGTTCTCTTTCATATTACTTTCGATTATAGCTTGTTTATGAAATGATTAAAGAAGAGATTGCGGTTGATAAGGATTTGAAGCTTTTGTTGTTAAGATTGATTTATGATTATTAATGGTTTAATGTTAGGTGATTGATTAGTATGTTGTTAGAAATAAAGATTTGTGAGTTGATTTGTTTAAATTGATTTTTTTTTATGGGTTAAGAATTTCATTTCATCCTTGCTGGAAAATCTGAACAGAATGGTCTTCAGGTTGAAGATGACCAAATTTTTTTTTGTCCTTGATTTATGAAAATTACAGTTTAATCCCTAAACTTTGGAAAACTTAGTTTGACCACTAAATGTGTTTTGAGATTCTGTACAGTGTTATTATGAGGTTAAGGATGATGAATCTCAGTCTGATAATTGATTTGGAATATTTTCAGTTTGGTCCCTTAATTTTGGGAATTTACATTTTAGTCCCTAAACTTTATGAAAATTATAGTTCGGTCCCTGGTTCGTTCTAGACATAATTGATGATGTTTTATAGATGAAATTTCAGTATGGTTATGTATTTACAATTTGATCCTTCAAATTTGGTAAAATTACGTTTTGGTCCCTGTTTTGGAAAATTATCGTTTTAGTCCCTAAACTTAGGATACTGAACCTGGTTTTATTTTATGCATTGTGATCTTTTATTTGTGTTTTTTTGGGTTCTTTTTTAGTATATTTTGTATATTGTTTAGGTTCTCCTAATGATCTTTAATAGGATTTTCGAGTCTTTCATCTGACATTCCTTTTAGTTTTATATTTTTCGGGTGAGTGTGATAATATATATATATATATATATATATATATATTGATTATATGATGAGTACGATTAGTTAATCTCTTGAATATCTGTATATGTTGCTCTATTTTCTGAGTACTCATTTATTCTTGAATTTACACTCGCATTCTGTTAAATTAAATTCTATTTGATATGATATACATTTCTTTGATGATTCTATGAATATCTATTATGCCTTGATATAGGACTTGTTAGTAACTTCATGCTAACGGAGAATAGTCAGCCTATGTGCATATAGTATTCTGTATACTTAGCTGGTGAGAGAGGCATCAGCCTGTGGCGACTAATCATCCCACAGTGGTCACTTTCGGGTGTCATCTGATCACCTTTGGGGTTTCATTAGTTTTGAATAATATAATATTTCTAAAGATTATGAAATGCTACGTATTTTTAAATAACTTGTTCTTTTGATATGTTCGTTCTAAGGCTTAGCGTAAGTAGGGTGTCCTTTCGACACCGCTCCTATGTTGCTGGTCATGGACCCGAGATTCGGGTCATGACAAAACCCTTAATAGTCATAAATTAATTTTAACAACATAAACTTCAAATCCTTAAAAACCCTAATCTCTTCTTTTAATAATTCCATAAACAAACCATAATCGAAGTAACATGAAATAGAACCACTTACTCGTTACTTCTACCTTTCTTGAATAAAAAACTCAAGATTAAAAATTAAAATCTTTTGTTTGATAAGAAGAGGGTTAAAACGGCCATAAGAATTATAAAAAGAAAAATAATTCTCTTGCAACTTTTTCTTATATACCTAGGTTAACTTAGGTTGGGTTTTGGCTAACTTAGATTTGAGTTTGGATCAAAATTTTGAATCTTACATCTTGTGTCTAACAATTTTGTGATTTGAGAGAATAGCATATTACACTTGCAACTCTTTAAATTATATTATTTCCTTAAATATTTGTTCGCATTGTGTTATTTTATCAAAAAAAAATTGTAATCTGTTGAACCCTGCTTCACGGTATTCATTATAGTAGTATTACATAATTTCGTTGTCTATATCATGAGATTAACAGAAGGAATTTCTAAGCATATCAACCTTGGTTGGCCCCAGATTCAAAACATGAACTGTAATCTACTAAAAAAGTTGCTAAGATATGTAGCTTGTTTCAACTATGATCATAGAAGTTCTAGATTAATGATTTCAAGTGTCGCTATACAGGAAAAGAAATATTTTCTACTGCATTCTATAACCCATTAGATGGAAAACCGGAGAAGGATAATGACAAAAGAGTTTCCGAAAGGTATATAGTTGGTGAAAGAATTCACTTCAGCTTCCTTGCTCTTGAGAGCTCTAATTCGAACTATGGTAGCTAGATGTGTTGTTTGACAATTCCCAGGCCAGAGAAGTAATCAAAATTCCTGAGAGAGACTGCACGATTTCATCCATGGCTGGGCGACCTGCTGGATTTTTGTTCAAGCAACTATCAATCAATCTGACCATTAAAACGGCGAGTCCTGAAGGATAATTCCCTTGCATTGAAGGATCAATAAGTTGACTCAGACTCTCCTCCAGCCCACCTTCCTCAGAAAGAACACCATTTAAAACATCAGATAGCTCCCTGTTTTCCTCTCTGTATAAAGCAGCAACTTCTTTCCCAGTCATTATCTCCAGTGTGAGAATTCCAAATGCATAGACATCAAGTTTTGTACAGATAATACCATTTTCCAAGTACTCGGGAGCCATGTAACCTTTAGTCCCAACGATGTGCCTTGTCAATGCAAATTCACCTTCCGGCCCATCTGTTGACCTTGCCAGGGAAAAGTTCGCAATCTTAGCCCTTAAATCTTTATCAAGAAGTATGTTGCTGCTCTTTATATCCTTGTGGACATGAGGATAGTTAGTAAAACTATGCAGATAGTTAAGCCCTGTAGCTACATCCGTAGCAATCTGTATCCTTTGTGTCCATTTCAAAAACTTTCCTTCGTTACTGCTAACATAAATCCAATCACTCAAAGGTCCATTGGCAGCATACTCGTAAACCAGGTACCAATGCCCATCATTGAAACAAACACCGGAGAGGCGAATTAGATTAGAGTGGTTGATCTTATTCAATAAATCTATCTCCTTGGACACGTCTCCGTTCATCTTCTTAATGGCAGCGAAATCACCATTGATTAGGCCACGAAAAACAGACCCTTTGATCCAAAAACTGGGACTGAAGTTATCTGTTGCAGCTTTCAGATCTTCATAGTTGTAGACTTTGATGGATTGAGCTATGCTATAAACACTCTCTAACAAATCCTGAGGTTCTTCATCCAACTTCCTGTTGAGTGGTTTCTCATGTGCCTCAAAGCTTTGTGACACGATAATTGGACCCGGTTGCTTCTTACTTTTTCGGAAGAGCATGAAGAAAATAATGGTTCCAATGACTAGTGTAAGAACAATTCCTCCAACAGCCCCAACGAAAACATAAATCCATGTTTTGTTTGCGCTTTTGTCGGAGTTTGGAGACGGTGATGGAGGTGAAGGTGAAGGTGAAGCTGGAGGTGGCGGTGGCACTACAGTTTGTGAACTTGTTGGTGGGTTTTTTAAAGGAATTAGGAGTGTTGTGAAGGGGTAAATCGTGGGATTTTTCTCACTGATTTCATTAGCTTCAAGAGCTCTCCCGATATCTGCACCAAATCGTACACCAGCAATTGAAACTGTATCGCCCCATGTGACTAAGTAACTTAACAGATACCTGATACCTAAATCACTCTGGTTCTTTGTAGGACAGGCACATCTAAGAGGAACAGTGAGTGTTTCACCAGCAAATATATTGACAGTTCGTGTACCTTTTTCATTCCGGATAGCTTGACAGGTTGAGAGGCCTTGATAAGTGTTATTAGCAATCAAGAAAGGAGTGTTACCTGATTGAACAATATAAGATGCGTTTGCCTGAAAATAATCGCCTGAACATGAGCAGTTGACAGGAACCAGCACCAACTGGTTTGTTGGAAATGATGTAGTCTCAGAAACTGAATTTATTTGAGAGAGCTGAGATGGGTCTGAACCCAAAAGAGTAGATATGGAGGCAACAGTACTGTAAGGAGGTTGGGATCTGAAGATCAGATAAGCTTGGCAACTCTTGTTCAGGCCATTGCAAGAATACCCCAGAGCGGAATTTTCTGTGTTTGAACATTTTGTTGTACCTTTCCCCACGTAAGGCTGCTGAGCTTGAATCAAAGAACAGCAATAAAGAATGAAGAGAGCAAAAGGAGAAACAACAGAACGGAAGCTCATGTTGATTTGGGAAAGAACTAATTGTGTGAATGGCAAAATACAGTTCAAGAGGAATGGATATCTATTCAGGCAAAGCAGAGACGTTGCACGAGGAACTTTTTTCTTGAAAAAGAAGAAAGATTCTTCATATAATTGCACATTGAAATTCATGAAAGAGAAATTTCTTGGACATAGGAATGGAGAGGATTATGCGTTTGGTATTACCGTGTATGTGGTGTTTAAAATTATTTTTTATTTGAAAATATATTAAAATATTTTTTTATAATAATATATTTAATATTTTTTAAATCAAATATATTTTTAAAATGGACTCAAATTCATTATCAAACAAAAAAAATTAAACAGCATATTAACATTTAGTTATTAAACTCGATCTAAAATTAACTCAGTTAAATAGCCACGTCAATTGGTTTGACTCGGGTAAACTAAAAAAAGAAGAAAGTTGAGCTACAAATCATCACTGATTACTGAAATGGGATTTCTCACGCTAAGGACCCCCTCGGGTCTAGGTTTCATCGTCGTCCACACCTTTTCTCTGGTTTTACAGAAGATAAGTCTGCATTTAACTCCTCCACAACATATTCATTTGAAACATAAGATCAAGCTCTCAGGGAATTGCCCAGCTGGAACTACTTGCTATGATTTTATAGTAGATGTTCCTTCACCATTACAAAAGGACCTTGAATGCGTACTTGACCAGCACACAAAGAAACCAATGCTTGTGATGAATTGATATGTAACTCTATAAAGAAGATGCATGAGCATCATCGGAGGCGGGCTTTCTTTATTGGTTTCGATCGGTCTCCAGCAGAGTTTATTAATGCTTTAATTGCTTCTCAGAGCAAAGATTCGAAGCTTGTCGGTGCATTTTTAAATGAAAGGATAAATTATTAATAAATACCATACTATATGGACATACATTAAAAATTAATTCAAAACATATATATTAATTTATATCAAATAAAATTAATTTAAAAATACACGTCAATTCATCAAAATCAAAATCAAAACCTACTTCAATTCATATCTATATGTATATAATAAATATGTTGATTAAATTATACTTAATCATTTCTATACACTTAATTGAGGAACAATGCCTAGTGTATGTGTAAGAGGAACAATATTTGAAAAACATGTTTTCTACTTGATATTTTACTTACAAACAAATCATGTGAAAATATTAAATTTCAATAAACTACTCTGTTAATGTAAGAGATGCCAAGAATAGTGGTTTTGCATGAATATTAATTTATTTCTTTATAATAAGAAGAAACACTTAATTGATTAAATTAACAGATTTAAACATTTATTTTAAACATATTCATATCAAAACCTCTAAATTATCATAAATCCTAATATTTTTAATAACTAATTATAAAAAAATAAATAGAAAAGATAAAAAAAATTACTAAAACATAAAACAAAAGCAAAAGGCAAGAAAAATTAATTGATGAGTAAAACAAGAGGAAGGGAACGGCAGGTGAACAATGTTAAACAGGGAAAGATAAAGAAAGAAAAGGAAAATGCTAGTTTTAATATAAAAAAAATTAAGAGGGCAGTTGCTGGAGATGCTAGCTTCAATGCAGGAAAAAGAGCAACGATCTAGTTTTTTTATAATCAACCATGGTATGCATTTTTGTTTATTAAGAGGTGTTTGGTTTGGAGAAGAGATTGGGTTTTTTTTATGAACCCACATAAAAAAAAATATTTTTTACTTTCATAAGATGTGATTTGTGCTTCAATAGGGTTGTATTCTTGAAAAAAACCACCACACTTCCAAGCCAAACATATTTTTTTATAAGATTAAGGAAAAAAAAAAGAGAGAGAGATCTGCATAAACAACACTTTCATTTATTAAAAAAATATAATAAGTTAGTCTTACCTGGGTTGCACTGAATTAATTTTGCGGGGCACTCGAGTTTAACCAAAATTATTATAATTCTAATTTTTAATATATAAAACCCGGTCAAAATTCTAAATTATTTTTAAATCAACTTAACAATTCAAACCAAATTTTATAACCATGCTTAAACAACGAGAGCATCTCATATTTTTTTCAAAAGATTGAACTCGTGAAATAGGGGTGGAGGCATGGTGCTTGATTATGTATATTAAAAGTAAAATGCTGCATTTCCAACCCAAACCAATCTTTGAACGGTAAGATTAGAGGAATAATCAAATCAGAACATAGGTTCACCAAAGCAAAGTTTGTCACCAATGAATAAAAAAAAAAAACATATTTAAGATATTGAATCATGGAAGAAAATATATTTTAGCATTGTTTCCAGGCTAACGTGATCTTCCTTCACCTCCCAGCTATGACACAATCCTTCAAAACAAAACTATATATTCCTATTGCTCCATCCTTTCCGTTTGCTGAAAACCAGCAAAACGAGTTAAAAAAGCAGCCGCTGCATTTGACTTTGGACTGCTGCAACATCCTATTTGTGCACGTTGGAGCCGCGGCCTCCTGGAAGCAGCCCGGTCAGTGGAAAAAAAAGCACATAATTCCAACAAATTAACACTGTTCACCCACTTTTGAAATGCGGACTCACTGATGAGATTTTTATTATTATTATTATTTTGGTTTTTTTTTTCTATTATATTTTTTAGTGTCAAATTAAAAAAAATTAATTAAAATTTATTGATCGAGAACAAAATCGAAAGAAAAGGACCAATATAAAAACAATTGATTTAAATTTGTTAATCATAACAAATTCAAAAAAAAAGGGATCAATATAAAAAAAAGTTTCAAAAATAAATGGTGGGTTTAAAATTTTCAAAAAAAAATTGCTTTAGTACTCAAACTTTTCAAATTATATTTATTTGATATGTCAATTATTGTTGCAATTAATTTTGATACAATTTTTTTTTTTTAATTTCTTGGTTTGAAGGAGAGAAAAGGATTGCTAAATTTCAATGGTAAAGAGAGAAAATTGATTTTGACAGTAATTCTAGCCATCAAAATAATTAATATTTATGTCAATGGGTTTCATTTGATAAGATGAGCTTCATTTATGTGTTTTTTCCACCTTGAAAATGCTTAAAAATCATTTCTAAGCTTAGGAAGATATTTTATTTCGGGTTGATTTTGAGTTTTTGTTTAGTTTTTTAGGTTGTAGCTTTTTAAGTTGTTTAAGGTCATTAAATGGTTTTATCAAGGTGTTTAGAGTCATTTCCAAATAATTTGGGTAAAACATAGGTTAAAAATATATTTCTAGATTAAAAAATCATTAACCTTGATTTTCCAACCATAATTTAGAAAAATTAAACGAGGTGTCATCTAGATTTTTTAAAAATAAGGCTCCTCACATGCAGGCCCTTTCAAAATGGGTAAGGCGCGCATGGGCTCATTTTTTTTTGTAATTTTCATAATTTTATTTTTTAATTGATGTTTTTTATGTGTGTTTTTTAATTATTTTTTTAATTTTTAATTTTTAACTTTTAAATTATGTTTATTTTTTAATTATTTAGTTTTTAAAGAGATTATTCTAATTGATCTTTATTTTTTAAATTTTTATAGAAATAAAATTTATTTTTAAAAATAAAAAAATTAGATAATTTTTCTATTAAGTGCAACCTTGTGTGATATTTTTCACTGTTTTATTTAATTAATTATATATATATATATATATCTATTTCAACTATTATTTGATTAAATAAAAAAATTAATTTTATAAAAAAGTGTTATTTAACACATAATTAGTTAAATGACTCATGTTATGAGATTAAATATCTTAATTTACGTTAGTTTCTTGATTTTTTCAATTAAAGTTTTAGTTACCGTTAATTATTTATTTATTTATTAATATAATATAGATAGTTCTTGATTTAGTTAATTATATATGTAAATAAAATTCTTTATTTATACTTAAAAAATATTATATTGAAATTTTTTTATATAAAAAATACATTAAAAAATCGAAATAATTAATTTTTTTTTGTTAAAAAAAATATTTACCCCACAGAACACCGTGCGAATAGGTAGTTAACAACAATCAAGTTAAGGAAACCAGGTGGACCCACCAAATGCCTTTTCTTTTCTTAACGAACGACGACCATCTAGAAGTCCAACAGCAATTGATTGGTTAATCAATCTGATCCAAGCCCAACAATATCTAAAATTGTGATGGGCTAGGCCCACCATGCTTTTCTACAAGAATGCCAAGGAGGCTTGGACCCTCTTACTCTAGTTTGACCCAAATATTATAGGTTTCACTGCTCACGTTTCGCCACGGCCGAGCAAAATTGTTTTTGATGTAAGAGAAATATTAGGATAAAAAAAATCTAAGTAACAAGTCATTTGTTTAAATAGTAATTTAAATAATATAAAAGAATATAATACCAATAAATAAGTTGAAAACAAATTATGAAAAAATGTAAAAAAAAAATTAGATATGAGTTTATATAGGTTACAACTAATCTAATAAAAAGCAAACTTTAAAAATAACAAAGAAAACTCCTAAAAAAAAATTCTTTAGCTTTAAAAAAGATAAGCAAAAAATAATCAAGCAAACTCAGGTAAATCTTCTAAATCTAGTTTAATCTTTAAAACTTGCAACTCGTTAAATTTTAGATCTATGTTCAATTAATAAGCTTAACTTTCAACCAATTTAATTTTGAATGATAAAGTAATTGAGAAAATATTTAAAAAAAACTTGCAAGAGATAAAAAAAAATAGCAACAAAAAGAATGAAAATAAAGTTTGATAGAAAAAAAACCTAAATTTAAAAAAACAAAATAGATCCTAGACAAAATAAATAGTTATTAAAATAATGAGTATCAAATTTGAAAGATAAAAAAATTATAAATGATGCAATTAAGAAACATTTGTAATTTGATAGATTATTTACAGACTAATAAATAATAAAGGTGAAATTAAAAAATGTTGTAGAGGGTTAACTCAATAAAATTAAACTGCAAAAACTAAGAAACAAAACCTAAAAAAATTAAAAAAAAATAAGAAAACATTAACTTAAAAAAACAAAAACAAAGCCAAGCAAATCTTTTTATCAAAGTCTAATTTCTAAAACTTGCAGCTTGTGAAACCTTGAACTTGAGTTCAATCAAGAAATTTAACTCTCAAAAAAATTATTTTTAAGGGCAAAATCAAGGGAAAAGTATTAATAAAAAATAATTAACACCTACAATTTCTGAAATCTTAGACCCGAGTTCAATAAAAAATACTTAACTTTCAACAAACTTAATTTTGAATGGTGAAATCGTGAAAAAAATATTAATAAAAAATATTGCAAAAGAAACAATGAAAATAAAATTTGATATAAAAAAATTGAAGGAGAATGAAATTTTAATTAAAAAAACAATTAAAAAATGATCTCAAACAAAATAAATAGCAAATCAAATAATAAAAATTAAATTTGAAAGATAAAAAAAATACTAGAGGGAGAAATTAAAAAATAATTGTAATTTAATAGATTATTTATAAATTAAAAAATAATTGCATTACTACCCTATTTTTGACCCAATCTTTTGATAAATTTTTGAAAAATACTAAAAATAGCAAAAAACAATAAAAACCCAAAAATTACGTTCTTAATATATTTATATTTTTTTAGTATTTTCAATGTCAGCTTAAAAGAATTTAAATTTCAAAGGTTTTTTTATTGAGGAAAATATTGCTTGTATTTTTTAAAATTAAAATACAGATATTTGACTAAGCAATTAGAGAAAACGAAAAGATTTTCCACCTATAAATAGGTGCTCAAACAACACAATAGAGGGGCGATATTTTGAGAAGAAGGGGGGTAAAAAAACAAATAGCCAGAAGGGAACCCTAAAAAATAAACAATCCTTCATCATCTTCTCTGAGCCAAAGCCAAAACAATCTTACCCCTAATGCTTATTTCATTGCCTTTTCTTTTAAGGACAAATTTATAATTAAACTAAACAATAAATATCAATAAATAGAAATCTATATCTTGATGCAGTAACTTGATAGAGTGAACGAACCACTTTCTTCTCATTTTAACTTCTTCTGTTCTCAGAACATAGAAAACACATACAGCTCTTATACAGAATAATCTAAGGCATGAGATTTAAGCTGTTTCAAGTCAGCAAAGGCACTGGTCAAGAAAATAATTCCCCGGGTGCATAATTTGAGATGAAAGGGGGTGTCCTTTCTTGGTGGAGGTCATTTCTACCAAGTTCCTAAGCATAGATACTTGATTGTGAAGAAGAACAAGAAGGATATAGCAAGACAATAACCCCAGCAGAGAAAACTACATTCAAGAATCCTGTTTCCTGCAATTTCTCGAATCTCCATTATGACAGATGAAATTCCAATCAGGAGACAAAAGATAGCACCAGCAATGCTATTGCGCAATCCATCTACCAGCCGGTCAGGCGAGATGACAAATAGGATAAAACGAGAAACTGCAGTTCGTAAGCAAAAAGTACGATTGTTGATGCAAAAATTTCAAATGTCGATGCGAAGGATAAAATAATTATCATATTCTAGAATAATGCAAACCTGGAAAGGTTTCAGGAAAGAATAGGTTTGCCGCAATAGCAAGAAAAGCAATCCAGTAACCAAATTGTCCTCTGAATAAAAGTATTAGTACTTTTGGTGAATCAATGGCAGAAAAAAATGCAAATCAACCAAAGTTATGATTATGAAACTATGCAAGCACCTTACAACTTTGAACAACACTGTTGGGAAACTTGTGAGCAAATAGAATACAAGAAGGGTAGTCTGCACAGATGATTTCCGTCCTACTCGGTTCAGGATCAACAAGAATCTGTTGGAAATGGCAAAAAAAAGTCCAATTCCTTGAATAAGAAATTGCTAAAACAATAAATAGACTAATATTCAGACTTCAACACTAAAAACCAGGTAGACCATGTAAACAATAGAATGTTTCTGTTCAGAGAGAGTGAAAATGACAAGACTGTAATGTTGTTATGCCTCCTGATCGAAGCATTTGCAAGCTATGGCATCCTTTGTTAGAATCAATGAGAAACAAGTTGTTTGAACTTCGATAGCCTTTTGAACAGCATCAACCAGAAAAAATCCCATGAGGTTTTTTATAATCCGCCACAAAAAAGTACTACTACTCCTAGTATTTTTTTTCTTTTTTATCAGCGCAAACAATCCAGCTTTTTAGTGAGGTACAAGCAATGAATTCTCCAAAAATACTTGATGCACTCACTTATCCAAATTGGAAGAGCAACCAAGAAAGGGTTTGCGTGTTATCATCAAAGCTACTAAACTAGAAAGTGGTATAGAAACAGCATAAATCCAACTTGCGGTGGTTAACTACACAAAATGAATCACCACATAATATGAAGCATTTACTCCCAAACCATAGTATTCACAAGCAGTAGAGGTCATAAAAAGTCTAACTTCTCATAGATTCCTATACAACCCCACCAATATGACACAGGGAAAAGTGCAGTATGATAATTCGATGAAGTAAAGTATATAACAAGACATGATTTTTCTTCTTTTGAGCAATCAGTTAACATTGATGGTGAAAATTAAAGATGAAAACGGACTTTAAAGTATGAAAGGCTAAAAAAATTGAGAAGAAACTCACATAGTAAAGATGGTTCCACCCCATTGAAAACTAGCTCGAGCCCAGCTAGATCTTGATTCTATAGCTTCTGCTACTGCTAATGATGTTGAGTTATATACATTAAAACTTGAAGCCATCTCTGTTAATCCCGTTTCAGTCAAATTCCCCCGATTTCTTTCCTTTTTGACAAGAAATCAACTTTCAAGAATCATATGATCTTCCTTCTTCTTTCTTGACAAATCCCTCTCTGTCTGTCTCTCTCTCTCTCTCTCTTGGAAGGAATATGAGACGAATTGGAAGGAGACTGACTGACTGTACCATGTAGACTGAGCTAATGGTAAACCACGTGGCAGTCCATGTGGCCTTATGGTTCCTACTTCCTATCAAATTCTATTCCCATGTGAGCAGAAAACGTTATTTTGGGCTTTGTTGCCGTAATGGTCGATTTATAGGCTTGGGCTTTCTTACACTTGAACCTGAATATCGTTATTTCAATTTCATTTGATTTTTTTCTTTTCATAAAGGAAATGTATATCACTATGGATATGTTTTTTATATATATATCATGGAATTTGTTAAATGAAAAATATAAAATAATATATTTATTTAATATAATAAATTAAAAAACATATTAATTGATAAATCAAAAAATAGTTTGTAAGCTCTAATTAAAAACTAAAATAAGAAATTAATTTTTTCGGTAAAAAGTAAAAGATAAATATAAATACAAATAATTTATCTTAGCTATCCATTTTATTTTATATTTTAATTATTTATCTTGGATATTTATAGAAATAATTTAAAATATTTATTATCATTTAAAAAATAGTTAAACTAAATAAGTTTTAAAAGAAAGAGGATATTAATTAAAAATTCAATTAAAAAACAAAACAAATAAAAACAATTCAAAGGCTTCTGGACTTGAAAATCTCTCTCTCTAATGTGCGGACCACAAATCATGTCTAAAACTGTAGGAAAATAATTTATTATAGATAAAACGATTGATCCAAATCTAGATGGATTACTTATAAAACAAATATATATAATTTGGGAGGTCAAAGTAATTATTTTTCATTTATGTTAATCAATTTGATTTTTTTTTATTTTAATATCAAACAGTAAGTGAATTAGAGTGATATATATTGATATGAGTAGTGTTTAGATTTTTTATGGTTTACAGTTAGTTAGCCTATTTAAAAGTATAGTTGCGGTTGCTTTTCAAAATGTTTTTAATTATGAAATGTATTAAAATGTTATTTTTTTATTTAAAAAAATTATTTTTAAAATTAACATATTAAAACGATTCAAAATATTTAAAAAATTAATATTTAATAAAAAAACAAATTGAATTTCCAAAAGCTCATTTAAGTGTTTTTTAAATTTTTATGTTTTTGTTTTTCAACTTTACTCTGCTTTTAGTAATTTTCAGGTTCTGTAACAAATACCTTCTCGTTCTTCTTCGCCTTGGTCACCTTCTAAATGATTATTTTGGTATATTCCTTGATTATTATTATTATTATATATATATATATATATATATATATATATATATATATATATATATATAAAAAAAAAAAAAAACGAAGCAAAAAGTTTGAAGCCAAATCCGGCTGATATTGAAGCTTCATCCAAAGGACCAAAGCTGGTGCATGGTTTTCCCTAGTAGTACAGAAAAGAAAGCAATAGAAAGGTTTGGGTATTTGATAAATAACAAGGCCTACCTTAATTTGGTGCAGCTGCTCCAAACAAAGGATTGATTGTGAACATTTCTTGTCGTGAAGGCAAATATTGTTTGTTTCACCCTTTTTTTTTATTATTGAAATATATTATTGGAACCATGCTTCAGCTTCAATGTTGGGTTTTTTTTAACACAGAAGGCATGATGTCATTATTTCGAAGTTAATTTAAAGATAATCAAACACGCTCAAATAGCCTAACCTTTCATAAACTATATCATAATAATAAATTAGAAAAGAAAAAATAAGGTTTTAAAAAAAACACAAAGCCTAACTTGTAAAGTTGATCCATCTTGTCTTCACATGTATATATACTAGTTTATTTGTTCACGCTCTGCCGCAACCATATCATTTTTCTAAAAACATAAAAAAACAAATTAAGATCAGAATAATGTGTTTGCAAGGCTATTAAACCCGAATAAGAAGATGAATATTTAAATCCCTTAACTTGAATATTTGTCTAGCGCGAGATTCTCAATTAAACTATATAAGAGTTAATTCAATATAAATTGGTTTATTTAATAGGTTTAGAGAAAACTTGGATGAACGTTTTTTATTTTAAAAAACTAATGTTAAATAATAAGATTGAAAAAAAAATAGGGCAAAAATTAAAAGAGGACGTCGTCAAGTAAACTTTTCAAACCTGTAATCCGGGTTTTTAGATCGGAAATACCATACATGAAAAAACGGTAAAACTCAATTCTCAACAAATCCAACATCAAATAATGAATCATCACTATTATTATTATAACTATTACTATTCTCATCGTTATTATTATTATTGTTACTACTATCATTATCATTGTTACTACTATCATTATTATCGTGATTACTAACACTACCATTATTACCATTATTATTATCATCTTTATTATTGTTAATACTATTATTATAATAATTA
Source organism: Populus trichocarpa (assembly GCF_000002775.5). Lineage (NCBI taxonomy): Eukaryota > Viridiplantae > Streptophyta > Magnoliopsida > Malpighiales > Salicaceae > Populus > Populus trichocarpa. Next base: position 2,466,120 of record NC_037291.2, on the reverse strand, counting down.
TTATTACTACCACCACCACTAATATTACCATTATTTTTATTTTTATCGCTATTATCATTGTTTTTATTATTATTACTCTTATAATCACTACTACTATTATTATAATAGACTATTATTATGATTATTATTACTGTTAATAGTATTATTATTAGTATTGTTATTATTGTTACAATTATTAGCACTAATATTAGCATCACTACTACTACTATTATTATTATTACCACCATTATTAACATTATCATCACTATAAGTATTATTATTAATATTGTTAATATCATTATCATTATTACTATTACTGTTATTATTATTATTATTATTATTATTATTGAAATAAAAAAAATCATAAACTTAATTTGAAGGACAAAATTAAAAACCATAAAAAATTTGGAGCAAAAGAAACAAATAAGAAATTAAAAGAAGAATGACCAAATCGAAACAAATATCATTACTATTGAAAAAAATCATAAATTTGATTTGAAAGATAAAATAAAAAACTATAAAAACTTTGACAAAAGAGCAAAAACAAAATCAAAAATAGAAAGACCAAATAAAAAACTATTATATACACAAATTAGAATTGAAGAACAAAATTGAAAACAAATAAAACTTCTAAAAAGAAAAAAATTACTAAAATCAAAAAGCAAAACTAAGAGGATGGATTATGAAATACCAACAAAAATTAGAGACATATTTAGTTTTTTTGGGGGGTAGGAGAGAAAAATGAAAAAAAAAATGATCATCAGTGATAAACCGATCATTTTTAAATGACATGGCCATCCATAAAGGAAGAGAACACGGTAGCAAACAAAGTGACACGACAAAGGCATATTTTTTACCGGCAGGAAACACCGCACGTGTCATCCAAAATACATAGCACCTCCTAATTTACTGGCATGTGCACAACACGCGCCAACAACTTTCTCAACTAAAACAATAATAATAAAATAGTAAATTATGTTATAACCCTTAACAAACCTGACAATTATAGAAAAAATTTAATATGAAAATACAAATATATCCATATGCCAATGACTTAAAAAATTTAACTCCAGGGTTAAATTGCAAACGATTTCTCATGTATATTCCTTAAATTTTTTTTTCAAATTATATACAAGTATGCTAAACAAAATAGTGAGTTAAATTATTTATATTATATTGAGTTATGTTCCCTAAGGTAAATCACTTGATTTTTTATCCAGTTAAGAAGTAAAAATAATGTTATTTTAATTAAAAAAATAATGAAGCAAAAATTCAATTATTATTCGCTTTCTTTTGATTGATTTTTCATTGTCTTGGATTCTTTTTCTATATTTTTTTTCATTTTCAACCATTTCTGTCTGATTTTATTTTGTTTTTATATTAAATATGGTATTTATTCTCTTGGTTTTTTTTTTAATTTTTTCTTTTATCATTTTATTTTAATTTTTTTTTCTAATTTAGCTCTTATTTTTTTAATTATCTTTTTATCTTTGTTTTTTTAATTTTAAAGTAATTTAATACCAAAAGCATTGAAGTACTTTTACTATTTATTTAAAAAGAAAATAACGACAAAGCTCCTAGTCAAAAGTTTGTTCTGTTTTGTCTATAAAGTTATTTTATTACTTTCAGTGTTAAGAAAAAAAATATTCGTACCACCAATTATTTTTTAAAAGATATTATGTCGCAATAAAAAAACAAAATAACCTCTATTCTCGGACTTTATTTTTGTGTCGAGAGAAGCAAAACGCAAAAAACACTATGGTTAGATAGTGTTTAGCACTGTAATTCAGAAGTATATTTAAAAAAATTTAAAAATTAAATTGTTTTTACTTTAAATTAATATATTTTTAATACTTTTATATTATTTTGATGTGATAATATCAAAAATAAATTTAAAAAATAAAAAATATTATTCTAATATATTTTAAAATAAAAAATACTTTAAAAAAAATAAAAAAAAACTTCTTAACAATGAATATAGTGAATTTGAATCATCCAACGACAGTTTGACTGATCGAATAAAATACATTGCTCGGAAATTGCTTGGAAACTTCGCCAGAGCTCACGTATTGACTACACTGGGGACAGTTGCCTTCACTTCAATGTAAAGATGCCTGTTGTCAGGGGCTCCGGAGACTGGGAAAGCAAGGGCATCAGTGGTACGATGTCTGTTGTAAGGGGCTCCGGACACTGGGAAAGCAAGGTCATCAGTGGTACGATGTCTGTTGTCAGGGGCTCCAGAGAGTGGTAAAGCAATTGTTTAATTCATTACCGAGGAAAAAACAATTGTTTAATTTAACTTTTTTTCCAATCATTTGTAAAGCAAATTAGTGTGATCTATAATGCTCTTTACGTATTCTTTTTATTAGTCAAGAGTATTTATAAGTACATTTATATATTAATTGAGATAATATCTTGTTCACTAATAATTGTAAAAAAATTATTCTCACATATGGATGATGTATTAAAGAAAAAAAATGCTCTCTCAAAATTTGAACTGCAGAAGTCAGGATACATGAGAAGTAATTAAATCTTCTCATCCACCAAATATCTATTTTTTATTAGATAAGTCTATTTTTTATTAGAAAATTATTAAATATTAATAAAAAATATAATTCATAAATTACGGTGATATTCACTAATAAAACATAACATTGCTTTTTCATCGGTATTCATTGATGATAAACACTTGTGCAATACTTAATAATATATTGTGATTTGTGCACCCATTCTATAATGGTTAATCAAAATCTTTTAAAAGATCAAAAAATCTGGATGCGTCTGCATTTGGTTCTTCATCTACAATTGAGCATTCACCTGCATTACTTCGATTCATTCTTATTGCATCTATAACTATACTTTTATAACAATTACTATGATCATCTACAACTCCATACATGTTGTTAGAACTAAAAGTTGATCCAACCATCCTTTGTATCATGGTCTCATAAGGAACATATGGTTTTCCGTGTGCAAACGAACACAAGTATTTCTCCATGAATTTTTTTTATAGAAGATGCACCGTTACAACATTTGAATCAAGAAATTTTTTATTTTTACACTTTTTACATAGACATCTAATACTGCCCCCACTAATATTTCTTGGATTACATAGTACATAATTAATAAAACCCTCAACCCTATTACAATAATTCAACATGCCACTATCAGAAAATCGATAAATACAAACGGAAATACCGAGGGAATATTTCCGTCGGTAAATTTCCGAGGGATTTTACCGACGGAAATATTCTCTCGGTATATACCGAGGGAATTACAATGGGAAAAAAAATAAAACAATGCAAAAAAAAAACGATGACGTGTCATTTTTACAAACAAAATTACCGATAGAATAAATTCCGTCGGTAAATTCGTTGGTAAACTGTGAACACTGTTCATCATGTCAATTACAAAGGGAATCACCGATGGAATTTTCTATCGGTATTTTCCACAGAGCTCCAGAACTATTCACTTTCCAATTGCACTATTAATTGTTGTTCTTTACGGACAAAATCACCGACGAATTGAAAAGTCATCTGTGTTATTTGATGTTTTTTTTTGAAAAAATTCAATTAATTTAAAATTTTCATTTAAATATTACTGACAGAATCACCAACGGATTGAAAAATCATCGGTGATTGTTGGCCGTTTCTGAAAACTATTTATGAAATTGAAAATTTAAATTAAATATTACAGACGGAATTACTGACGGAATAATTAAAAAATATTAATATTTAATTATCCGTCCGTAATTTCGTCGCTAACGTGCCTCAATAAAAAACCTGAATCCCTTATTTCACAAGAGACATACTCATTTCTTCTTTTTCTTCTTTATTATATGTAAAAAACATCAATATTTATTTCTTTCTCTTCTCTTCTATCCTCATCTCCTTCTCTTCTTCTCCATGCTCGGGTATGTCTTCTTCTTCTTTCTTCTTTTATCCTCTTAGTTTTTTTTTAATTAATATGCTTTATGAAAAATTTTCTCTCTCCTTAGCTTCACTTGCAACTACATTAAGGTAATATTTTTTTTTCTTTTTTTTTCATGATTTTTTTCACTATATTTGTTTTTATTTTATTTTTAATTGTTTTTGTTCTTAATAATTGTATAAATGTTGTCGTGAGATTTTTTTTCATATGAGATCAATTTTTAGTTGATTTATTTATAGGATTTTTAAATTTTTAGCAATTGCAACTTCATTTTTTTCATATGAATTTTTTTAGTTGAATTTATTTTTTCATTTTATTTATTTGTTGCAAATTTGTTTGAGTTGATTTTCTTATTCTTTTATCCAAGCATTTTGAGTATATATTATGGAGTGTTGATTTATGTTAATTTAATTATTTTATAATTTTATAAAATGGATTTTTTTAAATGTTTTTAAATAATTACCGACAGAATTACCGATGGTATTTTTCGAGAGATATACCGAAGGAATGAAGCGGGTATTTTTTTTTACGCGTCTGTTCCGTCGGTAATAATATTTTTTTTATTACCAACGAATTTACCGACAGACAAAAAATTACCTATTAAAGATTCACCGATGGAGAATTTCTGTCGGTGATTTCGTTGGTAAATTAATTACCAACGGAATATGTGTCTTATGCCGACGGAAAAATTCCGTCGGTAAAACTGTTAAATCTTGTAGTGTGCACACCCCTTCGACTGAAACTCGATACATTCAAGAACGATCATCCATTACTTGTATGAAACCTATATAGAATATTGATGATAACATGTATTAATTAATTATGTGAAATAAGCAAATTATCGGTACCCAACTAATTAGCTATCATTGGTTTAATCAAACTTATTCAATCTATTTTAACAGTATCCTTAAATCATTATCAATTCTCTATAAAAATTCAAATTCTTTCAAATTTACTGAAATTTTCAACTTAACAATAAAATTGATAAAATATGAAACTTGCCCATTAAGTAAGCTATTATTTATTTCATTATAAAACACATAAGTTACAAAATCAAACTCAATTTCATCAAATGACAAACAAATATATATTTTTTAAATCTCAAACAAACTCCAACATGTACAAATCATACATTCATATAACAAATTTTTACGGGAAGAAGCTATAAAACAAGTAAACACAAAAACAAACTACATTACTACATAAAAATGCCAAGAAAATCAACATTTTAAAAAATAAATTACAACAAAAAATAGGTAATTTTCCTTACTTGATGTGACGAATCTTCAAAAAAAAATAAACCAGAACAGGGGCATTAATAGACTAAGTGTTGGGGTGGCTGAATTTGTGATGATGAGAGCTTGATTTATAATAAAAAATATGTGGGTGCCGTGTGCTATTTTCTTCAGGATAAATAGGTGGGACATGGGGGGTCGTATGTCAAGTTATAATTTAAATATTATTGATGGATTCATTGACGGGTATACAAGTATATTTTCTCGGTAATTTTGTATGTAATAATGACACATTATTTTTTTATTTTTTCATTTTCAATTGTATTTCATACTGTAGTCACTAATAGAAAATTTCTATATATACAGAGAAAAATTGTGAGAAAATAATTCAAAGTTTCAACAATGGCTACCATATTAATTTGTAATTAATAATTTTACATTGTCAAGTTTATCTGTAAATAGCTTATGTTATATAACATAGTGATCACCGTGGGAGTAAGAAGAAGAATAAGAAAGTATGTTTGAGAGTTTGAAAAGGAAAGTGTCCTCCACTCCTTGTTATGTTCTAAATTATTGAGCGAAATAAATTTGTTTTTCTTTATTATAAATCCTCCCTTTGTGTTTGTTTGTAAACCACCATAAATGCTTTCCTATCGCACTCCCACCCTGATGATGAAGATCACTTCAAGAACACACTAAAACATATGAAGTTGGAAACTCATTTTCGAACTCCAATTTGCTTCATCGATCGAGGGATAATAATATCCATTAATTATTATATTTTGATAGTCCAAGACATAATATAGATCTGTCAACGAGATTATGAATAAGAAAATGATAAAAGAAGAAAAATATAAATACTACGAATAATAAGAAAAATGGTATTAATCAAACGTAAGTTATGCTTTATTTCCGAATTTGATTCCACCTGACACCACAGGCATAACTGTTGGATTGTTTGGTCTCTTATTCTTTTGACTCACGCCAACAAGGGATTCTCAAACACGAGGACAAAAGGAAAGGATTCTCTCTGTTTTTTCGTCCTCCTCTTTTATCATCATAGATGCAAATATATATCATGAGAATCAAGCTAGCAAATTCTCTTTTTTTTATTGGATATTATTTACAAATTCAAAGTTCCAAATCAAGCCATCATTTGATTAAACTCGTAAAAATCAAGAACTCCATTACCATCAATATCAAAAACCTGAATCATGGCCACGCACTCATCGTACGACTTCGCATCTCCTAGACGACGCAGCATCCTTTGCAAGCCCTTAGGGGTTATGTATCCCGATCCCTTCTCCATTTCGAACATTTCAAAGGCCATTTTGAGATCATCAGTATTATCATTAGCCTCCCTCTTCATTAGCCTCAAAAAATCCTGGAAGTCCAACAAGTTGTCCTGGTCTGCATCGAGATCATTGATCGCCAACTGTGCCTCTTCATGTGACATGTACTCCCCTATGGATCCAAAGTATGCCCTAAGTTCTAGGGCTGAGATCCTTCCATCACCATCACTATCGAAACAACGAAAAACTTCTCTAAGCTCATCTTCTTTAGTGCTATCTTTTTTTGGTGTACATGGAGACATAGGAGAGTTAGGGGAACTTGATGTTGAGCTAGACTTTGATCTACGACGATGGAGGCTTAACCTAAGACCCTTGTTAGAGAACCACTTGGAAGATTTTGAAGCTCTTTCAGTTTCCATGAGGGAAGTGAAAACGAAATATATATATGTAAGAAGTTATAAAGTAACAACCGGGCATGCAAGTGTTTAAATAGATAGGGGAAAGCAAGCATCGTATTTATTTTGAAATAAAAATATTCAACAGTGGAAGTTGCAACGAAATGGCACCAGTGCAGAGAAGATGACTGGCAACGTATGCCATTCGTTATGGGAAATTGCACGGCAACTTCCTAAAGGATTCCAAGAATTGATTGACCACTGCCCTTCAATATATTTTTTGTAACTTGCACGCTCCATATATACAGTGTCAAACACATGCCTCCCCATGTTCAGTATATTTGCATATTCTCTTCTTTTTCTTTTTCTTTTTCTTTTTTGTTCGAAGTAAACGAAATCCCTCCCAAAAGATAAGCAAATTCGATCTCATCAGATCCTCCAATATTTCGGATCAAATATCACAATTAAGTTTGGTGGAAAAAAAAATTATTTGACGTTATCTTTTATTATCTCACTGATTCTTCCAATTCTATCTCAATTTTCGTAATGATGGTGTCCACCAAATGCTACATTGAGTGTAAACATGATTTTACATACACTCGAGTTGGAGTGATTAAGAGCTAGCATCACAAATCGTTTTAATAGATTTGAGTATGGATAGGCTATTTAAGATTTTGTGTGTGTGTGTGTGTGTAATGCTTAAAAATTAATATAAAAAAACAAAAAATTCTATCATTATTTCTATTGGAAATTATTGATGAAAATTTGTGGGTGCTATTTTCATCAAAAAATAGCTAGCAAATGTTATTCGTTGATGTTTTCATGTTAATTTTCTAATAGTGGTTAAAGAAAATGAATTAGTGTCAAGCTCTTTTTTCTTATTTGTGCCATTAAAGTTTGAAAATATTTTATATATATAATAATATAAATATGAAATCAATAATTTAATTTTTATCTTTTGTCACGTAAGAATCAGAAATGCTTCCAAAATAAAATTAAAAAAAATATTTTGCTGCTTTTAGTTCACAATTTCTGCTATTTTTAAATTACTTAAACTGTCAGGAGTTTCTTGTTTTTTCTATCGCTAAAAAATGAATTGAAATTCCGAGAGCTACCACAGATTGTACTCCCTCGTGAGTCTTTCTTAGAAGATTACCTATATTTTATAAAGCCAAATTAAGTTAATTATTAAAACTGCCTGAAAATGTAGAGGAGGAGGGAGCTGATATATAATTTTTGCCTAACAAATGTAGGCAGAAGCACGTTTAGGTGACCCATAAAACACTTTTAGGTCTGTTTTTTAGTGGAGGAAAAGAAACCCTAAGACAGCACAACACGCTCGAGTGAAGTAGGAGAAGCATATGGTGCAAGCCAAGTTGTTAAATGTCATCAGACGTGTCTTTCACGCTCGTAAGGAGTTTACCGATCTGCAATTGCAATACCTCGAAATGGTAGCCTTTTGCCATCACAATGGCTAGAAAAAGACTAAAGACGAAGACTTAAATGCTGACTGTTGAAATCATGGCCAACATCAATGAAAACAACAAGTTCTGCCATAAAAGTAGATGAAATTCGGTGACGAATCCTTTACTTTTTCTCTACCTTTTCTTTTTTTTAATCTTAGTCTTTTAATTTTCCACATCAATGGATTTGAGCTGTAACCTAATTAACCTAACTAATTGCCTATTTAGTATTGAGTTTGAAATCGTGTTTGATGCATTTAAAAAAATGTTTAGATTTAAAAGAAAATAAATTTATGTTTTTTTTGTGTTTTACAATGTTTTTTATATACCAATATAAAAAATATAATTTTTTTTAGTATTTTCTGATTTTTTTTTTAATGGCCAAGGTTTTAACTCATGAAGTTAAGGAAAGGAGTAAACTTTTTTAACCTCCAAACCAATGTTATCAATTTTGTTTTATTTTGTTTAGAACGATCGATATATCTCGTTTCAATTTGAAAAATAAAACAAATTGAAACAGATTTTATCTTGTTCAGAATCTCGATCCATTTCAAAAAATTTGCTCAAATTTCAACCCAAACATTATGGTTCCATTCCGTTCAAACCAAATAGTGATTTTTTTTAAAAAAATATATTATCTAGTTTTATTGTATCAATTATATCTTTCAATACGATCGTTAAATTGAGCTAAAATTTTAGAAGAAGTCTCCTTGCATATTTTTATATTTTTTTTTAGATTGATTTTTTTTTCAATTTCATCAACAAAAAATGGATTCATTGGTAAGAAAGCTTCATGATTTTTTTATTTGCTTTATTTGGGGTTTTTATGGTCTCATGACCCAGGTCACGGAATTAGAAGGTTAAACTGAGTTGATCCACTATGTTTTTGCCTCAATATTTTTTTTCAAAAAAAGATGTTGTCTTAATTTTTTTTTAGTCAAACAATATTTTTACCAGTCATTTAGGTTGTCTGTGAACTTGTTGAGTGATCGAATTATATCAGTTCAACTCCTATTTTTTTACTTGTGTTTGAAATTTGAATTGCAAAATTTCAAGTTAGTTTATTTTTGTATTTGAATTGAAATTATGTTTGTTGAATTGATATTTTGAAATATATATATATATATATATATATATATATATATATATATATATATATGATCACATACTATTTCAATTGAAAAAAGAAAACACTAACCAAAACGGGATTGACAACCTTGCACCAAACCAATCCCTTGAGATTATTGTTATCAAATAATATAAAAACACATCATATAGCCACAACACAACACTTTAGTAATTGTTAAGAAACACAATAATACTCCAATTCTTTTTGAAATACTAGAGTTAAAAAAAAGGAAGACGAAAACTTTCTAAGTAGATTTTAAATATAAAAGGATTTTATTTAATGTATTATAGAATAATATAAAATTATATTCAAGAGTTTTATTCGATAGCTTTAATTTTTAAATTGAAGTTATTTTTTTACATAAATAATTATAAAATTAATCTATCATTCTTATACATTATAACTAAATGAGTTGAGTGTTTCACTATATATGCAAGATGCACCTAAACTCATTTGACTGTTCACAGCTTTTTTTATTTATTTCAGGTCCCTGAATTGCTTTTGCATTCTAGTCATTAAACTTTATTTTTTTGCAATTCCATCCCTATTGATTATGTTGCCATGCTTTTATATGTTGAGATATGTTTCAATTTGTATGCTCTTGATTATCCAATGTGTCATAAAATATTCTAACATTGAATTCAAGATCAATTTTATGAAATCTAATTTTAGATTACTGTTTTGTTCTAATTTTAGACTACTGTTCAAAATAATGGACCAAAATTGGTGTAAAAAGCAATATTTTTTTTCATTTAAGATGTGAGAAAATTCAATTTGATCCCTCAAGTTTTATTTTTTGCATATTTGATCCCTATTCTTTTAGCTTTTATAATTTGATTATAAACTTTATTTTTTTATATGTTTTAATCCCTAAATGTTTGGAGAGGAGAGGGGAAAGAAAATATTTGGTCAACCACAATTCGATCATGAAAAGGATGATTTTGGTGTCAATTAATTGTAAAGTTTTTTTGGGGTTAATAGGTTAATACGAGTTGATATTAATTTTTTTTACTTATTTTTTTTTTTATTTTCATCGTTTGACATTATTTTTTTCTTCTTCTTTAAGATATGCTTTTGTCGGCTGAACATTATTATTTTTTATTCAACTCGCTGCAGCGTGCTGGTTATATAGCTAGTAAGTAATATACATTTGCTCATTTATGTGCTCATGAATTGTAAGCCAAATGAAAGGAGGATATCAGAGCCGGCTTAAGCTAAGGGCCATTTGGGCAATGACCACCTTCACTTAACAAAAGAACCAAAAATAAATAAAATATATTTTTCAATTATGCTTTATGAAACGAAGATTGTCCAAGACTACACTTGTTAAACATATATATATATATATATATATATATATATATATATATATAAAATATTTCTTATATATATTTTAAAAAGTCTTATTTATAATTTTGTTCAAGATCCTCATTCACCTTAAGCTAACTCCTGAGGATACATGAAATTATGTGATATGTCAAGTTATGTAATTTATAGTAAAATTGAAACCGAGTTGTTTAATATTTGATCATGTTTGTTAAATTTAAATAATCAAATTCAAAATAAATAAGCTAATTTTTCATAGATAACAGATAGCCACTCAAATATTATTTATTTTTTAGTTAAGTATAAATTATTGAAACCATACTTTTTTTCTCTTCTCATTGTAATGTTTTTATCACTATTAATGAATTTTAGCTTATACAACTAGATAAATTATCTAATTAAATTCACTAGTAAAACTAGAAAAATAATTTATTTAGTGAATTTTAGCTTAAAACATAGATAGATTATCGAATTAAAATCAATGGTAAAAATATAACCATTTTTTTTTCCCTGGACATCAAAGGAATATGGGAGAAAATATAAGATTTATTGAACTTTTAAAGCTGTATGTGTAAATAACATATGAAATAATCATCTTGTTATTTCATTTCACTTATTTAAAATTATGGAAAACAATTAAGATTAAAGGATGAAATTTAAGCCTTTTAGATGAAGTCCTAAAAATTCAAGTAGTCTAAGAATATGACTTTTGAGTTAGATAATAAGTTAATCAATTAGTCATAACAATCTCATCAATTCTCCATAATCAAGGTGTTTGGTAGGCTAAGATGACTTATGGCTAGCACCTGTAAAAGGTCTTTTTTGATGGGACGTGGACTCTCTAATGCTTAAATAAATATTTTTTTAGAGAGAGAAAATATAATAATATTCTAGAGAAAAATATTTTAAAAACATATATGTATTAGAAAATGAAGACTATGAATCTTTGTTTTGAAGGTCTCATTATGTATTTATAGCCCATAAGTTTTGTCCTTTGTAGAGAAAAAATGATGGAGTATAACTTCATCTTTATGATATTTTAAGTTGTATTATGAGTTATATTTCACTCATTTTATTCAGCTAAAAGATGGAGAAATGACTGGCCATGAAAGACTTCAATACATCTAATAGTCTTGGTGAAGTATAGAATTATTTAATTAAGTATTTTTGTTGAAAAATAATTCCTTTATAATTTTGTATAAAATCTATATAATTAATTGTGTTAGATCCAATCATTTATTGAGTCTGGCTAGCACTAGATCCAATATGCTAGGATTAAACATACTACTAAGCTTATTTGTAACTGAATCTAGCCAACGTTAAACTCAACACCTGAAACTTGATATACTAATAAATTAAATAGCAGTCGAGTCTAGGGCTAACCCGTCTTTACTGGGAAATGATTGTATTATGAAAAATTTATTCTCACAATTTTTTTTGAACAACATTTTTTCTTAAAAAAATATACAATGAAATTTTGTTTCATGACTCTCGTAACTGTTATCAACTTTTTTATTACACGATCATGTTTTTGTTTGTGAGTACTTGGAAATATGGATTAACTTGTATTTTTAAAAAATTAAATTTTTTTAAAAAATTAAAAAAAATTTATATTTTGTATCGTTTTAATGCGTTGATCTCAAAAATAATTTTAAAAAATAAAAATAATTATTTTAATATATTTTAATATAAAAAAACATTTAAAAAAATAACCACAACTACATTCACAATCATACAATTAATCTATCCTATGTTATAACAAGTCATGATTTGATTTCCGCGAATAAGAACACATAGACACGCCTAACAAGGAATAATGGAGACTCGAAAATGTGCATGCACGCCAACTCACTTACTGCATGCCGCCATTAAACTTAGGACAAAAAAAGTGTAACAGTTCAAGTCCGCAGATCGAGATCGATGATGAAGGGAAGTATGATGACAGCTTTAAGAAGCATGGATTGAAGTGAAACGATAAGCCCAAGAGATTGAGACAGACGTGTATTGGGTTTGGATTCACCAGCTTGCAGCGCACCGTCGCTGCTTTTTTCTTTTTTACTGTTTGTCTTTGAGGATTAGATCATCCATCCTTGTCCACTCTATTGCCTTTTATTTGGGTCTCCCAAAATTTCATGTCTAGATATTACCTGTATTCTAATCTTGAACAAACGGGCCTTCACTTTTGCATATTTATAGCAATGCCCTTCTTAGATTTGGAATTTGATTTTCTCCCACCATGAGGCCTTCTATCAAAATTTGAAACATTGAACGGAATGATTGATCCAAGAAATGAATTGGGTATGAAATAGGATTTTGATGATTCATAGGAGCACATGAACCTGGATGTGTTCTAGGGCATGTTCAAGCCATGAGCAAATAAAGGGTGATTTCATATCATGGTTTTGTCATTTATCTTGGTTGAACTTGGTCTTTATAACGAGTATAATTCATAGTAGGGGATCAGAAAGAGAGATCGAGCGAGCCCTTTTCCATGTTACTCGTGATTGATTTAGCCTGTAGAATTCGGTACAGATATGTCAGTCCACGGCTGGTATTCCATGTATTTATAAATGTCTTTTTAAACAGTAGATCCATTTGATGTTTGATTAAAAAGGGAAATTACCTCAATTATGTTATAACGTACCGGCCCAGTCTTTCGAGCAAAAAATCATCCAAGGCAGTATGTTTTCTGTAATTTGATAGTCGAACCGCATGGAATGGTTGGTTTTGAGTATATTGGCATAAAATCATTTCTGCTTAGAATTGTTCTATGTGAAATGCACTTGAATGATTGTCTAGCCACTGCCTTGTACAGTGGACTGCGAGCTGTAAGAAGTGAACGGCTTTTTGAGCATATCGAAGAGGTGTGATGCATCAGATATCCTCAAACAAAGAAATTGATAAAATAATCCCAGGTAGAGAAATGATATAGCTCATGCTTTATACAACTAATAGATGAATCAAGTTGTATGCAAATGATCCAAATGTTAAGCCTTCAGCTGATGATACAGACAACAAAATGGAATCCATACATGCACCAGTGCCTGAATTTAGAGTAAATTAATAAATTAAAGGAGGAAGAGTTGGCCCAGTCAAAAACTTTAACAATGCAAGTGGGTACTTAGAAAAATTATGAGAAGCCAAAAAAAAACGAGTACTAGAAACAAAAGTTTTCATAAAGTGTGTAAACTGTGAATCAAACAATGGCCACAAGTTGTAAAAAAGAAGAAGAAAGAACAATAGTTGTACATAAATCATGCCAGAAGATGTCATCATCCTCCTGTCATTCTGCAACTATTTTCATTTTGTTTTTTTCACATTAAGTTTCTGACGCATGTTCACCCTCAAATGGGCTTTGGCTATGCCAATCCAAAGCATCAAAAATCAACTAGAAGAATATGCGTAAACATATCAGTACAAAAATAAAAAAAATAAAATTTTACGGCCCTCATTTTTTCTTACAAATTTAAGTAACTCTAAAATTAGATAAATCCATCCAAACTTCGAGCATCAGAACTATCTCACGAAGGAGAATATGCGGCGAATATGGGGCGTCCGACATGCAATATGATATATTTATGTCTCCGAGTTTTTGTTTCACAAATCGACCCTCGTAAAAGAAAAACATAAGACGTTTTCGCTTCTATTAAGGATTTTGACTAATCTTTGATCACTTCTTATCTATATATATATATATATATATATATATATATATATATATATATATATATCTAGTAGTAGTCGCTCTAGCGTCTTGTAATATATTGATAGAACTAGAGTTTGTAGTGATATTTTCAACTTTTGTTCTCTTCCTTTTGTCTCACCAACTAAAACACTCAAATATCCCAGAGAGAGAGAGAGAGAGAGAGAGGTGGCCATGTCTCTAGCTTACTGTGTTAAGGAACAGAAACCTTGTGTTCGCTGGGTAGAGAAGTACTTCAAGGATTGCCTTTGCAGTCTAAAAGATGAGTTCTCTTTCACTTTTGGGCTCATTAGTCTAGTGTGTTGGGGAGTTGCAGAAATCCCTCAAATCATCACCAACTTTCGCACAAAGTCCAGCCATGGAGTTTCTCTTGCTTTTCTCCTCACTTGGGTTGCCGGGTCAGTCATCTTCTCTGCACAGACACACATACGTTCCTCCGATTCTAAGAGCTTGTTTTTTTATGTTAAAAATTCTTTTTAAAATTTAAAAAATATTATTTTATTATATTTTCCAATAAAAAAACACTTTAAAAAACAATAATTATCCCATTCACAAGCACAGAACCTCATGTTTCATGTTGCAACACTACACTTAAGAAGAAAACAGACAAAACACAAGCCATAACCAAATTTTAATTTTGATGATTTGTATGAACTGCACATATCAACATGCTATATTAAACAAAACTTTGAATTTCTTATTGTATTTTGTTTATTTAAATATCAATCTTTTTTCCTGGTGCAGAGACATCTTTAATCTGGTGGGCTGCTTACTGGAGCCAGCAACGGTGAGTGGTTAGGCCGAGTAAATAAATTAAAGAGAGCCATAGAACTAGAATTGGTAGTGGTGGTCCTCCATAGAAATGGCCTCGAGTATTGGCTGCCTGTGCCTACACCCACTATCTCTCAAGATTACTACGTGTCAACTTGTCCATTATTACTTCTATCTGGATCATATAAAAATACTGCTATACCAATTCTCTTTTTTTTTTTTTTTCTGGATGCAGTTGCCAACCCAATATTACACTGCTGTGGTAAGTGCCATCTCAATTCAACGGTCCATAACTTTCACTTGAATATTGCAAAATGAACCTCCAATATATCAGTAATTGTGATTTAATCTGGCCTTTGTTGCAAATATAACCTTGTACTGATAAGAACTAGCGGGGCATGATTTGACAGGGCTGGTCCCATCAAACACTACAGGGATCATTACAAGCCAAAAACTTTTTACGAATATAAGTTGAATGATAAAAAAGCATAACCTTCCATCCCTACAATCGTTTTTTTCCCCTTCTAGACATCTTTATTATTAACTTCGTCATATACACACCACCTCATTTGCATGTTTTATTATTACGGTCTATTATATTTTTTTTAATTTTTAATATTATTTTATTAAAATTATGGAAAATCTCTGAGAAAAAATATTAATTTAATATTTTTTTAAAACTAAATGTAATTTTAGAGTTACAGACCATGCTTATCTTAGTTCTTAATTCCTACCGGCTACCGTAGGTTGCACAATGATGAGGTAGAATACTTAGAAATGTAGCTTTATCCTAATTCCTACCTTAGCTTGCACATTGATGAGGTAGATTATGTACTTATGTTGCCTGTGTTTAAAAGATATACTTAATCTTTTTCCTTTCTGAGACAACTTAAGCTTTTTAATTGAGTGATTATCATAATAGATACCTAAATTACGTCAGGTTTTTCCACCAAAAAACTACTACGTACATTGTTTGCTTTGTTGATCTCATGTACACAATGCATAATGTTTTGTAATCTTTTCATGTTTAATTTACAGCTCTACACAACAAGTACTGTAGTACTAGTGTTGCAGGGTCTATACTACGATCATGTCTACAGGTGGTGTAGATGCAGGAAAACCAAAGATAATCAACAAGTATTGTTTCCTTTCCATTTCTTACCTCTTTCTTTCAGCCTTCTTTGAATGCCATGTTTACATACCAAAGGATGGCTTGTTATTGTTTTGTCTTTTAGGTTGATGATGACCAAGACCCATTGAAGCCCAAGTCAGCTGATCGTTCAGGCATTTCCATACCCAAGGCTTCTCCAAGAGCAACCCCTCGTAGAGATTTTTATTATATGTATGCACATTTTATAATGCTGAACATTTATTTTGTATAAAGAAATTTGTTATAGGAGAATATCATTAACCAAATAATTAGTCATATTTCCTAATTAATTTCTTTTGTTTCTTTTGGTTTCAGGTCAGCTAGATCTTTGGCCGGTAGTAATACTCCACCATTTAGAAGTTACCTTAGGGCAGCCAAAAGTGGTCCATCAGCTGTGGGACTTGACAATGAATCATCCTCAGATGATGAGGCTGCAGCCCCAGTTTCGGTTAGTAACACTGTTAGTCAGCCTAGACCAATTCCACGATCGGTGAGCATTCAATCCAATAAAAATATATATACGTTGCTCTAGGAAATGGAAAATATACAAATGGTTCTGCTCAGCTTTTTTATATTTGTGGTGCCATGGCGATTTTTCCAGGCTGGCTATGGAACATTTCTTGCTACATCCCTCAACTTGCCTCTGCAAAGCAAGGCTTTGACACAAGCCTACATTGGATACACTGGACGAAGACTTTTACATGTATGATCAGTAATGATTGCAAATACTTAACCAAATTCTTATGCCAAGTAATTTTTTGCTGTGCTAGCTAAGCTCTTACATGCTGTGGTCTATATATCACCAGGAAGGTGGCGGCACGGATCACAGTGCGTTTGGACAATGGTTGGGATGGCTAATGGCAGCTATCTACATGGGTGGCCGGATCCCCCAAATATGGTTAAATGTGAGTGTGACTAACACTGATTAACTTCCAAGTTACAAGACTATGATTAGCTTGCTTCTAATCCAACGTTGTTGTAATTTCTTTGACCAGATTAAAAGAGGGAGTGTTGAGGTGATGCTCTTATATACAATGTTCTTATATATTTCTTTTCTGCCATTGAAGCATCTTGAATTATCCATGCTAATAGCATAACCCTTTTTCTCAAAATGAAATTTATATAGGGCTTGAATCCTCTCATGTTCGTCTTTGCGTTGGTGGCCAACCTCACTTATGTGCTAAGGTCGCTTTCTAGTATCTCTTTCCCTCACACGCACATTGAACTGGTTAGCGTGTACTGACAACCCTTTCTCCTCGTGAATACAGTATTGTTGCTAGAACCACTGAGTGGGATAGCATCAAACCGAATATGCCATGGTTGCTGGATGCTGCAGTCTGCGTGGCGCTCGACTTTTTTGTATCCTTGCTAATTAATCATGCATTACAGAATGGCTTTTTTCATCACAAACCAAAAAGAAAACCTATATATTTCACAGGAGAATTTCTCCAAGCAAGCAATTGGACATGGCATAAATAACAATGTTACTGATGATCATTCTATTGATACCTTAACAAGCATTGTAATAGATCATTTTGCAGTACATTTACTACCGATACTTCCTCGAGAAAAGGGTGGACCATGAAGAATGCTACTACGGAGACTACGTGGATGCTAGTAAAGCTGCTATTTCTTGATTGCAAATTGTGTTTGCAATTTTGAGATTTAATCTTTCGAGTAGAACATCAATTATCATCAATCCGGTATATGAGCTTGTATTTTTTTTTTTGTTTCTGTTTTCAAGGAATTGTTTCTCTCGACAATCATAAACAATGATGTGTTTGTTGCTTTATTAACGGATTGGAATGTATAGTTTGTAGTTCGAATCAATAAGCGAGTAGCTCGAGATAATAATAAAGTGGTAAGAAGAATAATTATAGAGAAATTCTTTAAATTTTTAGAAATGTATTAAAATAATATTTTTATATTTTAAAAAAATTATTTTTAATTTTAGTATATTAAAATAATTTAAAAATATTAAAAAAATATTAATTTAAAATAAAAAAAATCAAAAATTTTTAAAAATATTTTTAAAATTTTAAAATAAACAGGCTGTAGTCGCTCTAGTGGGTCTTGACCAGGGAGAATTTTTCATGCAGAATACCTGTTTGAGCTAAGATAAATATAACACCAAATGTTTTAGTTGGCCCATTACTTTGGCTAGCATGGACAAGCAGCATCCTAATATTACCCATCACTGCTAGTTTTGCCCACTTAAGCTCATTGGAGAGGGCCTCTTAGTGTGGGCCCGGAGATGTGAAGATTACAAGCCACAACGACAGCCCGTCCCTTTTCTCGTTTTTCTTCTGGATTTATTCTTGTATTATACATAAAAAAAAAAAAAAAACATTTACAAACGACTAAATAATAATAACATAGTAATCATCAAATCAATCAACACCTCAACACATTATACATCATTTTATTATTATAAATTTGACAATTAACATGTCAATCTCCTCATCATCACATCAATAAATCTATTGATACGAGTTTATTGATATATGATAGCATTTATTACTCCCTCGTTTCTTGAATAATCATTAATAATATTAATATTGTTTCAAGATTTATTTTTTCAAATAGTAACTGTGTGATTTTTTTTTCAAAAAAAAAAAACCCTTTACAGGAAAAACAATATAAAAATAACAATTTGCAACCACACAAATCTAACAGTACTTAATTACTTAATTTTACTTAATTAAGTTATTATAGCACGAGATTATGGTAGGTTTTAAAAGTGTTTTTAATTTGATAATATATTAAAATAAAAAAATTTTGAAATTTTTTTGACATCAAAACAATAAAAAAAACATTAAAAAAGTAATTTTAAATAAAAAATATTCAAATTTTGAACAAATAATATTTTAACCCTAATACCACGTACGCTCGTGTTCCTTGGAGTAAGTAGTTATCAATATAAGAACTAGATTGCGAAATAAGAATTTAGTTAAGAACCTTTCGTGCCTTTAATGTAGATCAAATCACAGGCACCCATATAAAATACACACAAAATGTTGAATCGAGTGAACATACAATTAATGCAACAAAGCCCTCTTTAATAATTTGGGGTAATCGATTAACGATGTAGATGTCATAGTCGATCGTGTGTTAGAACAGCTCACATGGAAGTGCATGTGTCATGTGTGTGAGGGAGACAGGATTGCAAACTTAAGGCGTTTGGTGTGTTCGTCATTTAGTGATTTAGTTGAAGCTCAACGAGTCAATGCTTCTATTTTACACAAACACTTCTCTTTAATTACAATTTTTCTGTTCCTAATCAACCTTTGATTTGATTTCGTTGGACAATCAATATCAATGTATAGTTACTTGTCAATCTCCCTTAGTTGTTTTTTTGGCAAAGTAACAATAAACTAAGTGCTTGTTTGGCCCTGGTAGTTTTTTTTTATGGTTGCGGATTTTAAAAATAGGTTTAAAAAAAA
The DNA here is from genome assembly GCF_000002775.5 of Populus trichocarpa. Taxonomy (NCBI): domain Eukaryota; kingdom Viridiplantae; phylum Streptophyta; class Magnoliopsida; order Malpighiales; family Salicaceae; genus Populus; species Populus trichocarpa. Next base: position 2,446,304 of record NC_037291.2, on the reverse strand, counting down.
CAATTTTAGTTATTTTTTTAAAAAGATATATTTTTAAAAATATATGTTTGATTAAAATTTTTACAAGATAGATTTATGCATGCAAAATAAATAAATAAAACAACTCTTCGTGAATAAAAAACAAGTTATTTTAATTTTTACAAAATCAAAATTTAAAATGTAATTATATGTGAGATCCAGTGAAAAAAGCAGAAGTTATTTAAATAAGATATCGTTTGATATTACGCTTGTGCTCTATTTTCCCAAAAAAAATTTATTTTATTTTTGTAAAAGCTTCAAAATAATATTTATTTTTAGTTGGTGATATAAGAAAACATAAAAACTACCCAAAGGCTGCTAAGAAATTTAGAAATATCTTCGTTATGTTCAAGTCAACACTACAGTATGCTACCAATATTTCTTCCCTTATTTCTCCATAGAAACCATATAGTATATGCTTAAGGTAGGCGGGCTAAATGTGCCCACCGGCCACTAGAATGCTACATTTCTCAGCCGTTTCCTTTACGCAGTCAATTGCCTTGTATTCAGTGGTCCTCTCGTATGTGTAGACGAAGAAAACAACGCCAACTATAGAATAGGAGAGATCAGTACTTTAGAGAAATTATATTATTTTTTTTAGTTTAATATAGGTGTTCGAGCCAGCTTGTGCACACCTTAATTAATCTCACGATCCCTGAAGTTAACAATTATGTAACACATCTACTTTTACAATTACAAGATGAATTATAAAATTATATTTTAATAATTGATCCTGTGGTTTTGTAGAAGTAGGAGCACAGCTCTTGCCTCGCCTAATAAGTTTTCTACTACTCTAATTTCTGTAGCCTATTTAATCTCGAACCATCAATTATTAAACTAATTGAAGTTTAAGTTGGTACGATTTCACCATGGTTTCAGCTCATCAGCGTGTACAAAATATTATTCTTAATATTCATGATTCCCCGTTTAAGATCTTGCTATACATGAATTAAGCTTTAGACAACTGAGTTGACGCGCATTGAGAGTCTAGCACCTTTAACATTAGTCTATGCCTAGCAAAGAACGATCTAGGCTAAATAATTAATTAGAAAATTCGTAATCCCTATGAGTTGACTCCAGACCCCTATAATTGCAGCAAGAAGGTCGCTGTTGAGCGAAAGATCTCGCAGGCACGGTGACTAGATTGCCGGGGACACCTAGAGAGGACAGAAAATATTAAAGAAGAAGAAGAACTTCCATTAGCATTAATCACTGCTGGCTTCATGAAATTAAGACTCAATTAGCAAGCTGTGATTTAAGATTAATAACCCTACTGGGTTTCTTGGTCACGTAATGTGATGTGCAGTTGAACTGATCCATGCATCCTATGATCATTTCAGCTTAAAACCGTACGTGGTTAGGCTAGATTCAAATCCAACTGCTTGGATTGGATGTCCCCTTGTTTATAGTTAGTGGTTTTTTGGCAAACTATGCGAGTTCTCTACTAGTTCTGACTTCCATGATTTTTACTCTTGTTTTGTTTTTGTTGAAGGTTGATTATTTAGGGCGGTCCAAGTCACCGACATCATTCTGTTTTTTGCTTGTTAATATTATTTTTTTCGGGCACTAGAGAGTTGAAAATCTTTTATTTTATTTTGTCTAGGAGTCTTCTTGAATCAACAACGTAGGGGAATCGTGGTTTCATGTGGTGATGATGTTAACTTCATGCAGTGCGGTTAATTTGTTTTTTAAAATATTTTTTATTTGTAAATATATTAAAATAATATTTTTTTTATTTTTAAAAATTATTTTTTATATCAATACATTAAAATGATCTAAAAATATATATAAAAAATAATTTTAAAAAAATAAGATTTCAAATTTTGCTCAATCTAAACGCAATACCAAATAGGGGCTTTGTCCGAGTTCATTGATGGATGGTACTAGAAAATAGCATTTATTTATTTTTTTGAGATAAAAATAATGAAGACAATAAAGATAAAAAAGCGTTTGGTTAAAAATAAAGAGACATAGATGTAATAGGAGATACAAAAAATAGATATCTTCAAAGATAATATTTATTATTTTTTATTTCTAAAATATATTTGTAAAAACTTTTAAATTTTATATTGTTTAACTAAGACAAGTAATGATAAAAATAATCAAAGCAAGTTTATTTTGATCAAAAATTTTTTTTAAAAAAAGTAAAGAGATTTTTGACTCATGTTTTATCCCGAGTTGACCTGGGTTATTGATTGAATCTGATCGAGTTAATCTTTCCTTTATTTTTTTAAACTCGAATTAGTTCAGGCCTCAAATTAACTTGTCAAGTCAATCATGATTTTATAACTAAAGTTATTATAATATTATTAATTTTAACATTTAATTTAAATTAAAGTAAAAAACTCTAATTATTTTTTAAAATATATAAGTTTAATAGCTAAAAATCTATCCAACCCGTCAAATCAGTCGTGAATTTTCGTACCACTCATTTTTGTAGTTAAAGGTCAATTTAATCGCTGAATAAACTAAAAAATAAACCCTACTACATTGGTGGGTCGAAATCATATTATTGTCTTTATATATTAACAGCTAGCAATACTTGGAAATTTGGAGCATTGATTAGAAAATTGTATATGTCTAGAAGTTGCCAAATTTTGCACTACAACAAAGTATTTAAAACCAAAACTAGAGAAGGAAGACCGAACAGTTTGGCCATTGGCACTACACCATGACCAAGTGATACGGATTCACTATTTATTTCCTACAGATTATTAATTTGGCAATCTCCCTTTTACATGTTTATCATAATAAATAACAGTCAAACATTATTATAAGTATATATACTATGATTTGAATATGATCGTAGCACGCATTTTTCTTATTTCAAGCAACCCTTTGAAGAAACAATTTATAGAATTCTAATAGCTAATGCGTAGTAGCCAGTAATTGGACTTCTAATACACTTGCAGCTATGGATCGTCCCGTAGTTTCTAAAAAAATAATAATAATTGCAGACACTTTTGATGAAACTTGGCAGCAATTGATGAAACCTTTTGCTGGTAAAATTTAATATATATTTAAACAAAAAAAATACACTTAAAAAACACTTTTCACCACGGTAATATCAAACTCGAAATAATTATGTAATCTGCCCCACTGTCATTAATCAGAAACGAACGGGAGGCTTTGCCACCATTGTAGAGTTTACAGTTTAAAGAGAAACGAAGTTTAATCATGTGGTCAAACAGTCAGTGTTCGGCTTTGGCCAGACAAAAAGATCCCAAAAGGAAAGGAAAAATATATCGAAGAAGCATATCAAGAAAAGCAGCGATGAAAATAATCACACTACATCTATTGTAGGAGTATCCAATCTCAAGAGGTAGAAATTATTTACTTTCACATAGGAATGGGATCTGCGCATCCATTTATTTTCTTCTTCGGGTTTTTTTTATTTATTATTATTCATATGAATTGGAGGAGGAAAATTCCCCTCAAGAAATAATAAGAAAAATTAGGAACCAGCTCTACGTGCTCTTATACAGTTATACCTTTTCCCTCGTATTATTATATATCTTCAAATATCAAGATCAACTGGAAAGTAAATATATTAGATTTTTAATATTACCTTTAAGAAACGAAATTAATTTATATTGTAATTTATTCCTAATTAACTTGTTTTCTTATTCTATAATTACTGGATCGTAAATCCCTAAAACAAGCTGTAAATTAACTCATCATTTATATTTATTATCATCGTTGTCGTTAATGTTTTAAAAATAGCATAATTAATTACCTCTATAAGTCGATATTTATTCTCTGGTTATAAGAACCTAATTCTATAAATGCTTTAATATCCACGGAATCTTGATCCAACAATAAAAAATAATCTCATTCTTTAAATGCTTTTAAGAATGAACGCATTTAAAGAATGAACTTGCAAATCAATTTATACATTCAAAGAATCTTAATAAATCTTTATGAATGGTAGTCATGGGATTTTAATTTAAAAAATAAGAATGAATTTATTGAACTACCAAATCAATCTCTTAAATTTTTCTAATTTAACTACTAATCTCATTGTGGTGAGAAATACCATGACCTTTGAGGTTAACAATGAACATGTCCATTTAATGGTTCGAGCTATGTGATTGTAAATATGATGGTCACTAAAAACTTATATAGTCGTTAATTTTAGAGCCCATAGAATTAGTCGAGATACGTGCAAGCTAACCCAAACACCCACGTTAATAAAAAAAAATAAACATTTAATTCTATAATACTCATTTTTGGAAAGCCATAAAACTAAACCTTTGCTTCGAGTCTCTTACCTTATAAATGTAATGACAAAAAAAAAATGAAAAAGAAAGATTATAGAGTCAAATGAGAAATGATATACGCAAATTCAATTCTGATGTTCGGATTTTGGGTCTTTTTTTATATTAAAAAAACAAGAGAGACATTAATAATAATAATTGAAGATCACAGACTCGTTAATCAATTTGAACGCGGGTTACGGCTTGAAAGTTGCTTTTGAGTTAAAAAAAATATTAAAGAATCCCCACACTCTGTCTACGTGATGCGACTCCCTGAGACGAATTTTGAGAGAGGGTCCTTGGTCCCCCAGAGTCTCAGAGATTTTCAAAATACCCCCTGATGTTGTGTTTAATTTCAAATAAGTTCTACAAAATAACCCCTCTAAATTAGAAATTACACAATCTTGCAACTTCAAGCACCACGTCCTGGATTCGTCATTGCCTTTCTAATTGCTGGCTTGTTAAAATATTTATATTATTTTGGTATCGCTATGTCTTGTCTCGTGCTAATTTGTTAGTTAACAGAAGCTAAAACACCTTCCTAATTGCTTGCCTACCTAACACTTAATCTTAAACATTCACCAAATACTTTGACAATTTACACTGTTAATGAAACAATTTGGGAATTAGCAACTAATCTTTTGAAACCAACTAAGAAATCGACCGGCCTGTGCTACTGTACAAGAAAAATTGCATACTCAGAAACACAAATCACAGCAATGAACAGCACAAAAATATATAAAAAGGAACTCTGATCTATCTTTTCTGTAATTCCCTCTTCACAGTACTACTTACGAGCTCCTACTATGTACTCCGGTACAAAGCAAAACCCAAAAATAGAAAGAAAAAAAGATGAAATTACTGTAAGGTCTGTTGATGGGCGTATAACCTATGAACATCTTCCCTGTTTCCCATCTGTCTTTATTATTGGAAAATTTATACAAATTGCTGAAATCTAAGATTCAAGAGCAAACGGTGTCCGCAAGAGATCGTAAGGAGCCCATAATGCATCTAAAGGGCATGGCCTGTTGGCATCTAAGCGAACCCAAGGCTTCCCTTTACCACTCCAATGCAAAAGACTAACCGGACCAGGATGCAAATTCCTACAAAGACCTCTGAAATTATCCCCACCAAGACCATGTTGATTCCATTTATGATCCACGGCAGCAATATTCCCTGCAAAAACTAACAAGAACGGAGGCAACGAACCCAGCTCGTAAATCCTCATCCTCTTTTGAAGCTCCATCCATTCAACTATTTTTGTTGTGTAATCTCCTTCTCTCCATCTCTCTAAATCAATGACCATCACTCCTGTGTTAAAATAACAGGCATTGCGTCCGGAAAATGTTAAGGAAAGCATAGGGTTTGCCCAGAATGTGGGCGTAAAGTATGTGGTAAAGTTAGCATTACAATATTCTGGTGCTGCTAACACTGTTCCGGTACCGAGAGGTGTAGCTGCTAGTGATGCAATGTCGTCTACTAGGACTAAATCGGAGTCCAAGTAGACGACTTTTGGGACGCAAGGAGGGAGGATGTTGGCTAGATAATTGCGAGCATAGTTAAGAGGAGAGTCAAGGGCCGAGCGGATGGAGGTGGAGATGAGGCCGGAGACGGGGTTGGTATCGAAAGAGTAGATTTGGGAACGGAGGTAAGGGAAGGAGGAGGTAATGGTTTCATGGAGGTGGGTAGAGGAGGGGGAGGAAATGAAGTGGAAACGAATGTTTTCCGGGCAGGAAGAGTGTTGGAGGATGGAAAAAATAGCTGCCATAGTGCCGCGGAGATAAGGAAAGTCAAGAGTCATGGCCACATGCACTGCTTGTTGTGAGCACATGTCTTGTGTAGAGATTGAAGGACATGATGGAGAGTTGTAGAATTGTGGGGCTTCTTTGAATCCTTTACCATTGGCGGTGGCTGTGGCGGTGGAATTGATTATGATTATAGAGAGGAGTAGGATGGGGAGGAGGTGGTGTGGTGAGGATGATGGTGGAGGTGATTTTAGTCCTAGTTTGAACATGTTTCGGACAAAGGAAGGGAGATCTAGAAAAATGAAAGAGAGATTGAGTTGATTTAGTTCTAAGCTTTTAGAAAGAGAGGAGACATGCCCACATCTCGGCTTTGAATCCAAGTTGGAGGTGTGTTATATATACTTGTAATAAAAGGGAAAATGCTAGGAAGCATAGATAGAAGAGTCAGGGATTTTGAACCAAGTCAAAGTGCAGCCACACGTTTGTTTAATGTGCTTCAAAACCTAAGCCCAAATATAAATGGTGAGAAATGTGCAGATTCTCTCACTGTAATTTTTCAAGCAAAACTTTAACCACTGACCATATTTAGCAATTGACAAAAAAAGAAAGTATTTACGAATATTATATTATCTGCTATTACTTCAAATAAATCAGTAACTGAAGGATCTTAGACGAGAAAGGGAGAAAAGGCAAAATTTGGTACAGTAAACTTAGACGAGAAAGGGAGAAAAGGCAAAATTTGGTACAGTAAAGTGGTGAGGCCATAGACTTTGCTTGCCTCAACAGGCCAGCTTTTGCAAGTAACATTCGATTTGCGGATATTTTAATCTTGTGGATTCATCAAGATTTAAGACAATTCGTACTCTTATGTCTACTGCGTGTTGGTGCTGCCTGAATTTTAGCCATCTAATCTTGTTGTTGTTATTAAAAGAATTTATTTCTGCTAAATATAGAGATATTTCAACTTTCTGGGCCCTGTCTTTTTAGTTCATCCATCCACGTCGAAGAAAAGCTCCATCCACCTTCCATGTTAACCATTGACGAATTCTGGTGAGGAAATTATTTCTACACTAGCTATTTATCGAGGGAAAAAAAACTTAAATATTTACTATGCAAACTTAAGCTAATTTAATATCTTTATTAAATATCATTGATTTTTTCAAATATTTAATTTTTATTGTTTTTACAATAAATTAATAATAAATAAAGTTTAATATATATACTCAAAAAATCTTAATGGGTGCCTATAATCAGTTTTTTTTTTTTTTTAATATTTAGCATTGTTGTATTTTAAAGAAGCCTAGTATAATTGTAATGAAAAGGCAAATTAATGCAGATGATTAATTAATTTGGAGGTTAAAGGAATATATATATATGCATGTTAGTAACCACTACTACACAATTTCATTAGTTCCGGGAATTTGGTGGATCATTTGGAACACAGAGACCCGTCGTTTTCTATTGATGATCATTTCATTACAAGCCCGATATTTATATCCAAAAACCCGACCACATCACCTGATTGTCCGGCTCCCATCTGCCAAAAAACTTAATCACCGGGACCATGTCAAAGAGATTGCCACGTCGCGATTTTAGGGGGGCAAATGCAGTTACACGTAGCTTAGTTAGCTTTCGTAATGATAAAGAGAAAAAACTTGGCCGAGATTGAAGGTAGAACTTGGTATAACTGCTTTATTTTTTCTTTTTTTGGTATAATGGAAAAGGAGAAAGAAAAACTACGGATATCTATAGAAAGAAAGACCCATAAGATCTGCTGAAGAAAGTGACTCATTCATGGTGGGGGCAAATCCTAAATATTAAAGCATTCGAGCCCTTCGCTGCTAGCTTCGCCAGATAGTCAGCACAAGCATGGCCTTCCTTGTTCGTATGAGAAATTCTGGCTTCCAAATCTCTTGACAGGTTTCTAATGTCTGAAATCAGAGCACTATATCTGTGGAAATTAACATTATCAACAACTATAAGCCAAATGGCTTCCTTCGAATCTGAGTCAAACTAGAATCTTTCTATAATCCCAAGCTAGAAGAAGACCATGTTTTAGAGCCAGTAATTAGGGAGCAGGTTATAATCAATGCCTGCAAATCCTTTGAAGCCTACTAAAAACAAATCTGAAGCAGTTCTAATGAGACCCCCAAGACCAATTCTACATGGGCTGCCAAGCAAGCTATCATCTACATCCAGTTTCACAAAGTCTGTATCCGGTCTCATCCATGTAACTGTCGTCAACATGGGAGTTTGCTGCAAAGTTTGTTGTCCTCTCCAAACCAAGTTGCATTCCTCGGCTAAGCATTGGGTTCTTCTCAATAGGCAATCATCTCCAACATTAGGATCTCCAAAAACATTGAAGTTATGTCGACGCCAAATCCACCAAAGACCAGCTAATTCGTTTTTAACCGAATAAAAAAAAAGATGAAGTACTCTTCACGAGAAAGACTTTTTCTGGAGTAAAACTCATCTTTCAATCTGTCTCTATTAATATTGTTAATTAAATGAATAAGCCATATAATAAAACATGAAAATTTCATGAGCTTTTTATCCTTGTAGCTCGTTTTTCTTCTAATTTTAGATTTTGTGTCTTTTTCCAATGTTTTGCGTGATGATAACCATATGAACGATAGATTTGCAGAACAAGGTGTGACTTTGTGGCCTGGCTTTAACTTTTTAGGATTTTTTTCTTGTTGGAATCATCTTCAGGTTCCATCCATCCTATCTTTATGGCGTCATTGTTGTTGTTTTTGGAAGCTATTATTGTTGCCTTCTAGATATTACTAGTTGATGTTCTTTGCAGGGAAGAAGTGATTTTATATATGGTTTAGAATTTGAGGTTTTTTTTGTTACCAGTCATGGATCTTTGTTTATTGCGGAACTTTTGTTTCTAGAGTTTAGCTTTTGTTTTCTTGTATGCCTCTTTCTTAGCGCTATTTTGCAATATGTTGTTTATAAGAAAAAATTAATAAAAAAAATCAATATATATATATATATATATATTATCATTTACATATATTATATCTTAATTATGAAAAATTTCTTCATGGAATTCACTTGAATTTGAGTTCAAGAGAAGATATATATATCGTACTCCATTAGAAGCAAATTCATTTACCATCTAAATCAAGTTTCAAAAGCTCTGATTTACATTTTACATTCGGTTAACAGTTAATTAAACATAATTCCCTTTTTTATGATATTTAAATATGATTATTTTTAAAAAAAAAAAAAAGGAAAGGAAAGGAAAGGAAAGGAAACAGCAACTAGAGGGACTTAAAACTTGATTCTTGGAAGATTGTTAAGATTAGATTAAAGTAATAGTTTTGTCTTTATAGAACTATCGACATAACGAAAAAGGTGGCAACACTTCATTATTATGGATTCATTGAGGCAACATTTCCATGTGCAACACATGACAAACTCACAAACAATTTCCAATTATTAAGGTAGTCACTTCAAAGGACCTCCATGAAAGCATGCATGTTCAAATCTTCACAACGATGGGCTATCCTGTGCTGTCAGCTTCAACTCAATCGACACTATTATAATTCTATGAAGAAAGAATTCGTCAACTCATGTAAATTCTGCACCTAAATTCTTTTTGAGTTTATGGTAGTAGTTTAATTTTACCGAAGATTTTACTGAACTCGTTGATCATAATCACCCCACGTTTCGTTACCGACAGCAAGTGGGTCAAGGGGAGGCCAAAAAGTCAGCAGAAAAACGCAGAACTCGTTGTCTAGAAAATGGATTGAGAGTTTTCAAGAGAATTTAATAGGGATCTGTAAGAGTAGTTGTGCCAGTGCCCAAGCGCGTATAATATTTGGTTGCATACGGAGCTCATAGGTGAAAAGACAAGAGGATTTTATAATTCAGCTCTCATTTCCAGACCAACGTATTTGCGGTCATAGATTTGGATTTTTTAATTTAATTTCTTCGAAAGTATTTGGCATTTGTGAAAGGTGTCAGCTTCACTGTATTATAAGCTAAGAAGAAAGCTCGAGTCAAAGCTTTTACAATTCTATTATACTAAGCAAGTGCCTGCAATTGACTCCCAAATGACAATTGCCCAAGATCTGCCTAACCATTCCGTCATGGGTTCTCTCTCTCCATGACTTTGGAGGAAGGTTTACATTACAAAGCTACTAACAGAGAGATCGCAAGTAAAGTGAAAACAGGCTGAATAAGAGGAGGAAGGAAGGAGATGGATCACACAGTACATGCTGAAAGCAACTGGTTTTGCATTAAGGAATTCCATCACCAAGAAGACTTTGAGGCCTTGATCTTGACACGGTTTTGTTTTGGTACGATCATGGAATTCAGCCCGCTGTCAAATGGTCCCAAAAAAACAGCTAGTCATATTATACTTATTTCTTCTCGCATCAAGGACAAAACAGAGTACATGTTTACTTGGACTCGGTAAGTTTAGAGTTTCTTTTTCTTCCCTTTTGTCGACGTCGTAGGGTTTTTTTTTTTTTTTTTAAAGAAGCGTGGACGCAGTAAGTTACTAGTCAGATACTCAGATGTCCGAGATGTACTACCGTGGATAAGGTTAAAAGTTATTTTTTCAGTGAAAAAAATTACAGGGTTGCCAGCGCTTCCAATATTAAAAAACATTTTAATTATAACCATCTAGGTGGTGATTCAGTGATAAAAGCTTGGGATCAAGAGGTTTGCTTCCTCTGTGATCTCAGGTTCGAGCCATGTGGTTGCTCATATGATGGCTACTGGAGGCTTACATGGTCGTTAACTTCAGGGCCCGTGTGATTAGTCGAGGTGCGCGCAAGCTGGCCCGGACACCCACATTAAACTAAAAATAAAAACATTTTAATTATAAAAATTAAATGATAATTATATATGACAATAAATATTATAAAAATTCTCAGCTCTAATCGAAAATTAAGTTGATAAGTTAAGATAAAAATATGTATTAAGATATATAATCGCAACACATGAGGAATTGGTTAATTTTTTCTTATTTAATTATAAGCTATAAAATTATATTTTATAAAAAAATTAATAATTTCAAATACATTTTTTATATTATTAAATCTTCTCAAGCCCTTTGGCTTAATCTGGTAGGCTCAACCTGGTAACCTGTTGATTCAGTCTATAGATCAGGTCAGGTTTCAAAGTAAACCGAGTAGAAGTTGATCTGGTAAGGCCTTACCAACTTGGCAGGTGCACTCGTGACTTAGTCGGCCTAGTAAAAAATTAGTTTTTTTAATAAAATAAAAGGAAGTTGATTCAATTTTTTTATATAAAAAAAATATTGAATCAATGATGTTTTGGATAAACTCATATCAAACCAGCTAATTAACCCAACTTGTGATCTAGATCATGACTCTTATTGGATCCAATAACCATATTTTTTAGAATTCATTTTTTATTTGATGAAATAATTATAAAAAGAGACATTTACCGGCAGGACAATGAACAAAATCATAGAAGAAAAATATATTTCTTCAATCTAAAACTTCATTTTTTTATCAATGCATCTCTTTATTGTTTAAACAAAAGCATTTTTTTTTATTGTAAGTAATTTTTTAAAATAAAAACCTCTCATGATATAAAGAAATAATAAATATGATAAAATCGTGTTTGAAATAAATAAAAAATATAAATCTTATTTTTATTAAATATTCATGAGTAATTTTTTTTTATTTTTTAACATTAGGTATATAATAATGGAAAAATAAACTATTAATATTTATATAAAACAATATATAATATTATTTAAGAACCATAACAAAATTGTATAAAAATTTAAATATCATTTCAATTATTGTTTTTAAAGTGCATGTCAACGACGATAAAAAAAAAATATTGGAAAAAAAGAAGTAAAAAGGGCCAGCATCAAGGCCCAAGAGTTAGGGCTCGAGAACTTGGTAGAGCAGAAAAATAGAAACTTAAACAACAAGAATAAAAACCTGGCCAGTTTGACTACCAACTTTCTTTCGTTTTAACAAGAACTAAACTTGAAACTTTTTTTTTTAAAAAAAAAAGAGTAAAATATTATATGATTGTATTTATCATCATGTAAGTAACAAGTTGCATGAAGGGTTGTTTAAATTTTAAAATATTAATCCATTTGATTTGACTAGCTCATGCTTGTAGACTAGGGCGCAGACAGGGGTAAGTGGGGACTTGGTCCCCTTTAAAAAACAATTATATTTCTCTAGAATTTGTACATATTTTATTTGTGGTTCTATAAAAAAATTAAAAAAAAATTAAGTCTTGGTCTTACTATAAAATTATCATATTCTCTCTCTCGTGGAAATTATCCTGGCCTTGTGCCTACTTATAAATATTTAGATCTGTGTCAGTTAAAGAATCAAAATATTAATATTTAGTCTTTTTTTTAAATAAAAAGACCAGCTAGGGAAAAAAAATGTTCAAATACAAATCCATCCAATGTTGGGTGTTTATGCACTTTTGTTTTTTTCAATTTTCAAGCTAACTCATTTTTAATTTTTATCATCTTTCGTTTCAATTGCTTTCTTTTTTCTTTTTTTAAAAACTAATTTCATTGCTAGTTATATCATTACTTAGTAAACACATTGTAACTATAAAACTTTACAAATTTCATTATTATTTTTTTCCACATATAAAGGTATCTTTTTTATATTAGAAAAGATAGAGATAAATAAATTATCTAGTAGATGAGAACTTGAGACCAAGAAATTTGTTTTCTTGTGATTTCAGGTTCGAGCCTTGTGGCTGCTAATATGATAGCCACTGGAGGCTTACATGGTCGTTAACTTCAGGACCAGTAAGATTAGTCGAGGCGCGCGCAAACTAACCCGGACACCCACGTTAATAAAATATATATATATATAAAACTATAAACACATAAAATATACCCTTTCCTTGTATTGCATCTAGAGATGGCTGTAAATGTTGTGTCCATCGTCTCATCAAGGATACCCATACCGCTTTATGAGAAGAACAGATCAAATTGCGTGGAATAACCCCATTAAGATTTTCTTGTTTATTTTGAAGAACTGCATTAAGAGAAATCAGCAATGTGTTGTGGCTTACTCGTTCTTTCTCGATTTTTGTTGTCTTTTCTTGCATAGAGAACGGTCTTGTCTTCTTCATCATGTGCTTCAAGACGCCAACGCATGTGATTCCGGCGAAGAATGGTTCTGATTTTTCTCTATTTATCATCAATATGAGAAGATAATTTCTTTTTTTCAATCCCTATTACAGATTTATGATTCTATAGTTTCGCAATTTCTTACAAGAAGCAAGTAAAAAAAACATTTCAGGACGAAGATGAAATTTCCGAGGAACAGAACATAATTTCTCAAGAGCAAACAAATCTGGATGAAGACAGATTGGAAGGCCAGCTTGGACATCAACAACGAATCATATGATGCCACTCAACATTTAATTATCTAGAGGCCAGCTTGGACATTAATAACGAATCATACGATGCTACTCAATTTCGATCATCATTGGTCATCTGTTTCCGATACCAATAGTGTCATCGCTCGAATTTCAGTGTGTTTTTTACTTTTTTTACTCTTTTTTTAATCTTTTTTTCACTTTACAAATTACAAGAACGAGAGAAAAAAAAACTTTTCAAAAAAAACCTAAAAACATATCAAAAACTCCAATAATAACACTATTAATACCATAAAAAAATCTTGGCATAATAAATTCAACAAAATCAAATAAAATCATCAAGAATAAATAAAATGGACACATAAACTACCTCATAATAACAACTACATTAGAGCAAGGAGATCCAACTCTTTGTAATGACTCGTGTGGCCCTCTATATTCATTAATGTTATTATTAAAGTTTTAGTACTTTCAGAGTCTTTTCCACTTTATTGTAAATTGTAATAATCTATTTTATAATTTGAGATGGTTGTAAATTACGCTTGAATTTAACTTTTTAAATTTGTATTATTTTTTTAAATATTTTTTAAAATTGTGTTAATTTATCAAAAACAAATTTTCTATGCTAGAATAAAAGAACTCCATTTGCCGGCAGTCGAGTGAAGACCAGTTAAAAAAACAAGAAAAAAGAACAGTACCTCCTTTGAGATTAGATAACAAGTCATAGAATAGTTGGAAAACCTACACCCATATATAATTAATCATGCTCCATGACTGCAGGTCCTTCTGGAAACGTAAGAATCCTTCAAAAAAACTTTAAGCATTATAGAATTTATCTAAGTATAACTAACCCAGATTACGTATATATACAGATACAACAAAGACAATTCGAAAGGACTAAATATCAGTTGAAGTTCAAAGGGCAAATCGTTGATTTACCACCAGAGCAGGGCGATGACCACCAAAAAACCGATTAAAAAGAAGAGATTTTTCAAAACATTATCGGCCCGCTGCCCTCGAATAGTAGCTGGAGGGAACCGGTGTGCATGGTGGCCGTGAAAACCGTGAAAACCATGAAATCCATACGGAAATCCAGATGTTGTTCCGTAGACAGTAGCATCTGGGAACCCTTGAAACTGGACATTAAAAAAAGACGGGAAATGAGACAGACCGCCAAAAGCAGTTGAAAAAGTAAAGTTACCACTCCTTGCAGCGGCCGTTGGCATATATCCTCCCGCCATCCCGAACCCAAAATTGGGTGAATTATTGGCATCCGGAGGAGGGGCAGTTTCCGGCCTTTGTCCAGATGGGCGACTGGGAATATCAATCCCCGGATACGATTTAGATCGAGGGTCAGACTGTGAATTCCCTCTACCATAAAGAGGAACCAGTTTCTCCTCTTGTATGATGGCCTTGCAAACTGGGCATTCATGGGAATGCGAGTGGAGGTGTAACCATTGGTACAGACAAGGCCAACAATAGAGATGACCACAAAGAGTTACAATCGGGTCTCGAGCTAATTCAAAGCAAATATTGCATTCAAAATCACCAGCATCATTGCCATTATTGCTCGAGTAAGACGACCTTTCTGGCGGCACACTTGTCGATTCTGCAAATCCACTTTCCATTCTCTTTATCCAAAAACTCTCAAAATCAACAGCCTGTAATCACATAACATCCTCAATTACCACCAAGATAACAATTTTCATGCTTCAAATCTAAAACCCAAAACACAAATAACCTCAAAAAAAGAAAAAAAAAACTTGCAATCTTCATTTACAATTAATCGAAAACTAAAATTGACCCTATTCCACAAATCTAGCATAAAACAACCTGATCAGGGTAAATTGACCCAGTACAATGAATCACAAGATAACCAAAAACTCAAAATCTCATAAACCTAAAACAATTAAAAAAAATAAAAAAACGACCCGTTACAGTCGATCACAAGAACATCGTAATTCAACATGTCAAAGCCATGAAAACCATAAAAAGTTTACAACTTTATAAATCCCAGCATAAAACAGATCATGGTAAACATGTAAAAACAATCAACTAGAGACAAAAATACATTAAAATCCTCTAAAAACAACCCAAATCATACATAAACCACAAGCAATAAAACAGTCAAAGCAAAACTTCACTCACCCTGATCGAGAGAGAGAAGAAAAAACAGAGTTTTTTTATAGTTTCTCTTTTCTTTTCTGGAGAATAAGGAGTCTTTGAGAGTTTAATATTATTGCTATTATTAAAAAGGAAATAAAGAGAAGTTTGCCTGGAAGATTCTGGATGGGGGATACCTAACCTTCCTGAGATTTTTCCTGGTAAGCGAAGAACGGGATTTGTTTTGGGTGTGGCGTAACTGTATTTGACTGATTCTATTCTAAAGGATCCCACGGTCACAAATTTTGAAAAGACGTGATCAAATCATTGAACCGTTTGATGTTTGTTTCTATAGGTTTTGGATTGTGCCTTTTAATTGGATGGACCTTGAGGCGAGCCTGTTAGCCGACATCCTGTCATAGACAACATATGATGAAAAGGTTATCAAAAATATTTTTTTAATATGATATTAAATATATAATATAAACTCATACATTGTAAATTTGAATTATAAAATTAAAAAAAAAATTAATTAATTATATATTAACAATTTCAATCAAGTATAAAATAATAATATAACACAATTAAAATAAAAGTAAAATAAACAATACAAATATCAAAACACCTTAAAATACATAATTCAAATAAAAATTCATATATGGTTTAAATAATTTAAAATATAAATAATACAATTATATATATATAATTTCATTAATTAAAAATTAACAAATCTAAAACAAACAATTTGTTCAAAAATCAATTTATGCATCAACAAGGATGTATAATGTAGAGAGTTGGATAAAATACAAAAAAAAGAGAGCATATATATATATATGGTTAAATTCCTGATTGAATCAAGTTGAGTGGAGTTAAATAAGCTACTAAAACCCTGATTGAATCAACCTGATTTTATTGTGTTAATATTTTATATGGTTAAATTAAAAATTCAATTCTAAATTAAACTTTCAAATCATCACATAATGAAATGTAAAATTAAACTTTCAATCACAGACGAAAAGAAAAAAATTAAAATTGAATAACTATGTTTTATTAATAGAGTTTGAGAACATTTTCTAGAGGACATGTCTTTAAACACACTACAGACAACCAGTGAGATGATACAACCTTCTAAGGTATATCACAAACTTAAAAAAAAAATAGAGACCAATACAGTGAACCTGTGACAACGAGAACAAAAGCCTACAAAATGACATCAAATTTGGCTCATGCCACCTCACCTTCCACCTTTTTTTATGTTGATGACAAGTCCTAGAAATAATGTTCAAATATCCCACCAAGCAAAACATGTATTTCAAGTTTTCTCTCTGAGTCTTTATCGTCTCTCTTTGTAGTTAACAATGGTTAGTCTGAAACACAGTATTCCCCTCCTCTCTCTATAAATATTCCTATATTTTTTTTTACTCCTTTGATTCCTCACCATTTACCACTGTCTTCCCATGGTTTTGATCCTCCGATCATGCCTTCCCAACCTAAAATACAGTATAAGGCTTTCCCATACCCAAGATCCTCCGATGTTGGTGTTAGTCCGCTAAGGTTGAAAATTTGAGATTTGGGCAATGGGGTAAGGGGAGACTGGGGAGTGAGGACCGTGGAGTGGACTGTTGGGGGACTTGGATAGGGAGGCAGTAAATTTTTTAACTTTTGTCAAACTCGTAAAATCATACCAGTTTTATCAAGTTTGACCGATTTTAACCGAGTTTGACCGATTTCTAATTTTTAACCCGATTTTACATGTTATATACGTGTTGACTCTTAAAATCATACGATTTTACGAGTCAACTTGTGATTTTGACCAAGGTTATCACTTCCGTTTCGGTAAGTATTTTGTTTTTTCAATTGGAATGGAATATTTTGATTTCGGAGCGTTTCGGAGTGTCATTTCGGGGTTGTACTGTATATATATATATATATAAAATTCAACAAACATAATTCAAATTCAAAATAAATTAATTATAAATTATACAATATAAACACAATGTCAAACAAATATAATTTCAAAATTTAAAATATTCTTAAATAGTCAAGATTAAATAGAACTTTAACTTCAAGTAAATGAAATAAAATTATTTTATTTTATACATTGAAATAAAATATCAATTTAATGTAATGGCTTTTCAAGTCCGGAATGAAACATGTGAAATGAAACCGGAATATTCCGGTCGAAATTTATTCAAAAAATCGAAAACAATCAAAATTTAAAATGAAGTGAAAATTATTTCATTTTATACATTGATATGAAATGTTTTATTTATTTTAGATGAAACAAAACGAAAGTAACAACCTTGATTTCTACAAAAGAGAGCGGACTCCAATAGAAGAAAAGGAAGGAGTCGGAATTCAAGACAATGTGCCTGCTGTCATATATAAGAAAAAAGGAGCCAGAATTCAAGACAATAAAGTCGATGCAAATTTTTCTTTCTTTCCAGTCTACTTTGCTCGGTCGGTCATACCATAACTAATGGGTTTTCTGTCTTTTGTTGACAAAAAAAAAGAGAATTTGTTTTTAACCTTGTAAGTTGTAACCTGGCAATTTCTTTACTAATTATCAAGTGGCACCATGTTTATGGAGTGATATGATAACTCTGCTCTGCTCTGTCGTGATAACTCTGCTCTGCACAGCTGCTCTGTCCTTCCTTGAGGCCTCGTCACTCTTCTCTGATTCTTTTATCGCATCCTTCTTCCAAGTTCAAACAATAGTACTGTTCAGAAGAGTTTAAAATAACTGATTAACCGAAAAAATCAATAAAATTAAAAGAAAATTAATCAAAAACACTGAATTAAAATGAAAAATTGATTAAACTAATTTTCAAAATTATAAATTTTAACAAGTGCAGTTTGGTTTTGATTTTGAATTAGAAACCAGCCCAAACCGAACCGGACCCACTAAATAATTAATAAAAATTTTCAGTATAAATAGTTAGCTAACCCTAATAATTAACATCACCTCCTGCCTCTCACAAAAAACCGCCTCCTTCTCCTCTCAATTAATTCTCAATTTTTCTTTCCCTGTTTCTTGACATAGATAAAGATAAACTGTATACATACATTTTTCTTATAGATTTCGACGATGGATTCAGATTTAGTTGCTAAGGTTTGGATGAGAGAGCCAAAGGACCAGGTGGAGTTTTGGGTTGGCGGGTCAGGGTTCGGGTTTTCAGAGCTGGGAGGAGGGGATTTGGGGGAGTCTAGATGATGGGATTAGGTTTCCCGGTTTTTTGCTTAAAAAACAGAATTTAACCGAACCGGTTTTCGGTCCAGTTCGGTTAATATTTCACAAAATTAATGTAATTCGGTTCGGTTAGTTTTTTGTGTCTAAACCGAACCGAATCGTGAACACCCCTAGTACTGTTAGATGGAAGCATATTTGTAATTTTAGTTATAGTTGTTTTTTAAAATATTTTTTACTTGAAAATATATTAAAATAATATATTTTTTATTTTTTAAAAATTATTTTTGATATCAGTATATTAAAATGATCTGAAAATATAAAAAAAAAATTAAATTTTTTAAAAAACATTTTCAAAATACAAAAATAAATACAGCCGTAGCAATTAGGTATAAAGACTTGCAATAGTCACAGCCGCACGAAATTGATTATTAATTTATTAAGTACTCTTATATTTGACTTCCCTCCCGTCAATCACACTCAATTTGGTATAAAAACGAACACACAATCGTGATTCCTACTGTATTTTAAATCAATTGACAACGACTAGCTTGTACGCAAGTGGAAGTCTGCGCACAAAAATGTTGAAACAAATTTGGCATACGTATTTTTTTTTATATGACAATTTTCTTGAGGGAAATATCACTAAAATGAAGCGGGAATTATTTTTTTGATGTGTATTTTTTATCTGTAAAATTATTATTTTTTTATTTTTTTACTGATAAAATTAGCGATAAATAATAGAATTATTGACAAGTATTATTTCAACGGACGTATTTTATCAGTAAATTAATTGGGAAATTTTTTCCTTGTGTCAAAGGTACTCGATTAACTCAAATTGGCCCAATTTTAAGGGTCTCTCTTGCATCTAGGGACTATGGAAGGAAACTTGCCCTAGTGAACAATGATATGAATAGTGAAATATAAGAGGATGAATAATATTTTACACAATAAAACATCG
Organism: Populus trichocarpa; assembly: GCF_000002775.5. Lineage (NCBI taxonomy): Eukaryota > Viridiplantae > Streptophyta > Magnoliopsida > Malpighiales > Salicaceae > Populus > Populus trichocarpa. The sequence goes on along the minus strand of NC_037291.2, from coordinate 2,426,678 downwards.
ATATTTGTGAACCCACGATGATACGCAATCCGAAGATAATTAAAAATAATCTAGGATAACCATAACATCACTTTTAAGGATCAAGGTGAAAGAAATCAAAGTTGGATGGCCAAACTAAAACAAATATAAAATTCGAGGGACTAAGAAAGAAACTTTTCCCTAGACAACACTGTGAATAGTGAAATGTGAGAAGAAAAAAAAAACAGTGTTTTACACGATCTGTTTTGGTTTTCCGTTAATTATACTTCTTTTTTATTCAAAGCAGGTATGATAGTTAAGGAATTATTATTTACAAGATAAGGGGACCAAGAATGATTTTTTAGGCATATTTCTTTTTTTTTTCTCTTTTTTTTTTGGGATCTCATGTTTCAATTAGTTTTGCCTTTCCTATTTTTTAAGTTCGGTAAATTATTATTTTTTTATTGCTTGTCTGTTTGAAAATGTGGTTGCGGTTACTTTTCAAAGTGTTTTTTACTCCGAAAAGTATTAAAATGATATTTTTTTTATTTTTTAAAAATTATTTTTGATATAAACGCATCAAATTGATTTGAAAACAAAAAAAATATTAATTCGAAGTAAATAAAATAAAAAAATTTTAAAATTTTTTAAAAACACTTTTGAGACATAAAAACAACAACATTTAGCTAGTAAAACAAAACCACTGTACAAGTTCAATAGAAAAATTCAAATCCATCGACAATGCCCTCGTTTGGGAGCATCGATAAATGAGTGTTGCTTAAAATTTAAATTTTTGAAATAAGAATTACATTTTTCTATATTCTTAAATTATTTTGATAGGTTAATATTAAAAATAAATTTTAAAAAATAAAAATATATATTATTTTAATATATATTTTTAAAATATTTTAAAACAAACCCCCACTACAATTCGAAACCAAATAAAAATCAGATGGTACTTCGTTGTTGATTAAACAATTGCTCTACATATACCTAACGAGAGACAGATTTTTATTAGCCTGTCCAATTCAATGCCAAAATTTATGGTGGTTCGGGTCCCTGCTATGACATTAAAGAAGGCAAAATTAGAATACAAAACGAAGCATTAGAGAGACGATACAAATTTGACCACATTCTAGTAATTCTGTATGGTTTCCCAATAAAAAATTAACATGGAAAAAGTTGCCTGGTGCCAAATTTTAAACTTAATTATGTTGGGGTATTCCATCTTCAAGATTATGAAAGGATAATGCAACGAAGATTGTGCTAATTTTTTTTATTATTTCAACCCCACCCAATTTTTTGTTTTTGTTTTTGTTTATCAGGAAATATCTGTTGGACCTTGAATTAAACAAAGAAAAATAACCCCCTTTTTATTGTATTAGAATTAGAAAAGAAAAAAAAACTAATTGTCCTATGTGTTTTAGTGTTTCAACTAGTATATTAGTCCGCGCTCCGCAGTTGGTCATTATCATATTTTTTTAACTGTAAATAAATATATTAAAAGTATAAAGAATGTTTTAAGTCTTTTGAGTCTGGCAACCATGTCAGATCCAAACAAAAAATAAACAAATTAAGGATAATTGTACACTTTAGTTGTTATGAGAGAGAAAAGAAAACAAGAACACAATCAATCGATCACTAGTGGCAATTCAATTATGATATGTTTACACACGCCGAACCATATGAAAGAGAACACGTCTGCGCATCTATCTAGACGGTGAATGACCAGATTTGACCACCAGGAGACATTTCATGAGCCTTCTTAATGACACGGGCACCATCCACTCGCTAGGGTGTGTAGAACACGCGTCAGCAGCTTTTTGAATAAAAAAATAGAAAAGATAACGTGACAATACTAAAACGCCCTCATGGTTCTCTTAATTACACACCATACCCAAGTAAATTTCATTATCGTAACCCACAGTAATCTGTGTCTAGAGCTATAGTGAAAACCCCACGCTATCTAGCTTTCTTTATAATTATCGCATACTCAGTGTTTGGTTTTTTTTTCATTCTTAATTTTCATTTATTTTACATAACAATAAGTTTTTGCTTTCCATTTCAATCCTTTCACTGTTATTTTTCTTTTTCTTTTTATTATGTTTTTGAATTTTTGTCTTGATTTTTTTTTAAAATTTTTTTTGTCGATTTCATCTTTTAATATTGGAATGGTTGAGAATTTAACTTCATAATTTTTTTCTTTTTATTTTACCTTTCTATAAAGTTAGCATGATTTGCGAGTTTGCCAATGTAACTTGGGTTGCTTTGGTTTACAAGTTTGGTAGGGTATTTTTTTTAAAATCAAACCTGACTTAATTTTTTATTGTCTATTTTTTCTCATATAGTTAGAAAAAATAATTTTAGAAAAAAGCTATATTTTTTTCACAGGTTTGACTAGTTAACTTGGTTCGTAGGTCTGACAAGTTTAACTTTTTTAAATTAGTTTTTTTTCACCCTTAGATACTGGGTTAATTGGAAATTAAGTTTCATAATTGGTTTCGTTTTGCTTTTTATGAAGTTATCGTGATCTAAAAAAAATCTTGGTACTGGATTAGTGTTTGATTTCACAATCATTTTTTTTTTATCATGTAGTTAAATAAAAAAATAGATTAAAAAAGCAAATTATAATCTTAGTGAAGTCTATAACTCAATTCACAGGTTTGACGTCCTAGCTCGGCTTACCTGATTTACAGGTTTGACAAGTTTACCCATTGATATGATATGTTTTTTTTTTTATTCCTTTTCGATTTCATCATTTAATATTGGATTGGTTAAGAAATTGAGTGCATTAATTTTTATTTGCTTTCTAGGGATAATTGTCTTAAATAAGTGTCTATTTTTAGGTTGTTACTCAATTTTATGATCATATGTTTTTATCATATAATTAAATAAAAAAACATAAAAAAGTTATTCAACCCAATAGAGTTTATGACCCGGGTCGTCGTGAACGAGGGCAAAATCAATCCAATCTGTTATCGTCTCAATATTTCTGAAGAAAAATAGTCATCTTAAAGTTTTTTTAAAAGTTAAATCATGTTTTTTTATTGATCATCAAGGTTATATTTAGATCTATAAAATCGATCTATTTAAGTCAAATTAACTATTGTATGGTTTAGTTAAAAACTCGAGGGAGGAGATTTTAAAATTAACCTCCTTTGTTAGGTTTAATGAAATTATTAAAAAATTCTTTATATTTTTAATAATTTTTTAAAACATTAATATTGATCCAAGACGTAATTAGTAAGAATATTCTAGCAAATCTCTCATAAATGTTCATCCGATCAATGCTGTTGTACTTGTATTTTTGTACACGTGCAGTAGTATACAATAGAAATTCATCAGCGCAAACATCTGATATTTTCTCCAACGCGTCCTGTCCACCATTCATTCTAACCAACTACTCATCTTATTTTAATCCTCGTCAACCTTCCATCCTCCCATCAAAAACATGTTTCCTCTCTAAAAGAAAAGAAAAGACACCCAAAATATCACAAAAACTGTATGACCGAACCCCAAAACCAACCACAACAACGGTGGTGCTCCTCCTCTCCAAACCCTCACCTCCACCTTCTAACCCTCCTCCACCGCCAATAATCTCCATGATCACTCAAACACTAATCTACTATCTCTCCCAACACCCCTCTATAGTTACTTTCCGATGGAGCCACATCCAATCATGGGGCTCCACTTGGTCTTTTCTCTTGACCTCCATAGCCTTTTATCTAACGTTTTGCGCATTAGTCCATCTGTTCTTACAAATCTTTATTAAACGTGGCCGTACTGTCCCTCTCGGTCCAATCCCAGCCGCGTACAGCCTCTTTATGGCCTTAATCTCCGTCGTCATTTTCTCCGGGATCCTCCTCTCAACCGCCGCTGAGATCCAAGAAACGCGGTGGTTTTGGCGTAGATCAAAAACCCCGTTTCAATGGCTTCTTTGTTTCCCTCTGGGAACTCGTCCTTCAGGCCGTGTCTTTTTCTGGTCTTACATGTACTACTTGTCACGATATCTCCACATGTTCCGAACCTTTTTCACAATCCTGAGGTTACGTAAGCTGGTTTCTTTCCAGCTTGTCAACAATTCTATACTGACCTTCATGTCCTTTTTATGGCTTGAATTCTCCCAATCCTTTCAAGTGCTGGCGATTCTAATAGCAACTTTGGTGTACTCTATTATTTACGGGTACAGATTCTGGACAGCGGTTGGTTTGCCAAGTGCTTGTTTTCCTTTTGTGTTGAATTGCCAGATTGTGCTGTTGGGATGCAATGTTGCTTGCCATGTTGGGGTGCTTTCGCTGCATTTTATGAAAGGTGGGTGTAATGGGATTGGGGCATGGTGGTTCAATTCCGTGCTCAATGGGGCTATCTTGTTCCTGTTTTTGAACTTCTATGTCAAGATGTATTTGGGGAAGAGGAAGGAGGTAATAAGCGAGGCCTTGGAGGAGCCAGAGATGATGAAAGTTAAAGATAAATAAGGGATTTGAATGGTATAGTCTTTTTGGTCACTTTAATTTGGACCAGGAGAAGCACACCCCCTCTTCAGAGGGGAAAAAATAAGACAACTGTATAGCATATATGCTAGGTAAAGTAGGGTTTTTTTTTTCTTGGTTTTTATAAAAATCAACGTATACTATTAGAGGTTTATTTTATTTTATTTTTATGAAATCAAGTTTTCGAGTTAATCTAGATGAATGGATGGAATTCGACATGTTTGTAAGAATCAATACTAGTTGAAATCACGTTGTGCAAAGATAATTTCTTTGTCTTGTTAGTTTTTCACTGCAAGTTTCTGTTTTTGTTTGCACGCAGGAAAGTAGAAAGCTCCGATTTTTTTTATTTTTTTTTAATTATTCCCTCATCTCTCTTTCTTGAAAATCGTTCTTAGTTCTTTGCTAGTTCACAAATTGATTTTTTATTCCATGAAGAAAGGCTTGAATCTTATACGGTGGATGGAGTACTCACTTACATTTTCTTTTTCCGGATCTCAGCTTTGCATTTGAAGGTTTCTTTATACATGCTGGTTTGATATTTTTTTATTCTTTTATGTTAAAAATAAAATTAGCATGGTTAATTAAAAATATTGCCGGAATAGACAGCACAGTTTAAAAAACAATTAATAAAATAATATAGTTAGTAAATAAATAAATAAATAACCTCTCAAAGATACATATCAAAGCCTCGATTATAACATGTAACAATTATATTATTTCATTTTTTTTTAATTGTGTTATTTTCACCGATATTTAAAAAAAAGGTACTAAAAACCAAAAAAATCACCTTATGCTGAGATTGCCACCAAATTAAAGCACGGTAATTACTGTAACCTTTAATTTGTGACATAACCATCCATCAAGACTAATGAGCTGGAGCTTCATTATCATTGGTAGGAACGTTGTCAAAAAAACAGTAAATTTGATAACGATGGAGATGATGAACTGATAACTTTGAATTTGCAAGGAATCATTAGATAGTCGAAAAGGTATATGCTGACATGCCCAACAAACCAGGTGACTACTAATTTTGGAATCTAACAAATATCTGTTTTCTCTTTTCTGTTTTCTCTTCTCTTTTCCTTTTGGAGACTGCAACGATGGAATATTTCAGTCCACGTTGATTTTCTGCAGTCAAAAAAGATGAGCGAGCGACGGTGACAGAGATGCTCTAGAGCTTTAATGCTCCGACACTTAGTTTCCACCGCCACTGACCCAGATATTCGTGAGACCAGTTCTTCCCGTTTCAAGTTCCAATTTGCAGACTTTTCAATTTTAGCTTATCAAGAAACTTCGTTGAACACCTCTCTTTTGTACTCTTTTTCTTTTTCTTTTTTTTTTCTTTTTTTTTATTTATTTATTTACGTGGGTGTCCGGGCCAGCTTGCGCGCACCACGACTAATCCCACGGCCCACTAAACACCCTGCAAACCCAGTGGGCATGTAAGGCACCGCGGGGGTGACAGACGTGCACATGAGGACTCGAACCCAGGAGCAGCAGGAGGAGACAAGCTCCTCCTACCGCCAGGCCAAGACCCTCAGTGCCCTCTCTTTTGTACTCTTGTATACCATGGATGGTTCAATCTTATGTGTTTTGAAGAACCCTTTTCTTAATATAATTTTGGCTTAAATTTGTCGGGAAACATAACTCAAAATAAGAAATTCTCCAATTTTAGGAAAAGGGCGTTTCCATTTTTAGGGTTTTTTTTGTTTTGTTTTTGCCCCAAGGGAGAGGTTTGGACTTGATATAAGTTTACAAAACAAGTCGTTGTGATCACCAGGCGTCAGCCCGCATGCTAACAGAGGGAGAAAGACATCATCATTCTTAATTAATCGCAAATAATAACGTTTCGTTTAATTAATTATGTGTAAGACCTTCGGCGATGGTCAATTATGGATGATAAGTTTTTCTTCAGGAAAAAAAAAAAAAAAACATTACCAAGAAGATGTGATCAAGCAGAAAGTAGGCCCGCCATTAGAGTAAGTGTGGAAAGCAAGTTAAGCTTTTAGTCACATCTACATACTTGTTTTGTCTTGGCATAAAAAATTCTGATTTTCACTGATTATGGGACCCCGGGATTAATTTTTTTTTCTTCATTAAGGAGATGCACTAGCACTAGTGAGAGAGACCGTTTACCAGTAATCAATAAAAGGTGATTGAACTGCTGCTATGAAGTAGTCCTTTTCTGCTCATCGAATGATGAAGACCATTTCAATCTTGAAAGTATTTACTGTTCTTCTCAGCTTATAAAATAAAATTGCAATAACAACGGATTCTTAAGTGGAAAATAAATAAATAAAGTAAGGATAAATTTTAATTTACTCTCCTTAGATTTATGAGGTTCGAAACCTTTGCAAGAATTCACGTTTGATATGATGTTGAACTTGTCTGACACTCGAACTATCATTTTAATTTCTAATCATATAATATTTCATTTTTCTTTCAGAGTTATTGTTCAAAATCTGATAGCAGATATTAATGAAGATTTGGAGGTCCAATTACCTTTGAACTATTAGTGCCGATGGAGTCTTAAAAATCTAAGTAATTTAAAAGATTGGATAGTTTGGTAATTAATTGGTTCCGGTAATCTCATATATTCTTCCAAACCAATATGACTTGTGACTAATACCTATAAAAGATCATATTTGGTGGAGATATGGACTCTACGATGTTTAAATAAGTATCTTTTTAGAGAAAAAATACAATAATATTTTTAGGACATCTCTCTCTAAATTACACTTCAGTCCCTCCTCTTCACAAAAGAACAAGACTTATGGACTATAAATACATCATGAGACCTTCAAAATAAAAGTACATAATTTTCATTCTCTACTGTATATATATTTTCAGGGTATTTCTCTCTAAAATATTATTATATTCTGTCTCTCTAAAATAATACTTATTTAAGCATCGAAGAGTTCTCACTTCTCACTTCTATTAAAGAGGACCTTTTATATATATTAGCCACAAGCCATCTTAGCCTATCAAGCACCAAATACAAGCTACCAACTATATTAGTTATGAAGAATGGATGAAATTGTTAAGATAAATTAATTAACTTATTATATAATCTGAAAATCTTGTTAACAGGATACATGAATGTTTGAAACTTCATCAATAACCATTCATTTTTCATTTCTAAATCTCATCTCACATTTTCCAAAGGTTGAACTCGAGGTTTGAGATCTTAAAATACAAATCTCAAATGTTAATAGATGTCCCCTCAGAGATATTAAAAGAAAAATTGAAAGTTTAATTCTTAATTTTTAACTAGGAAATTGTTAAAATAACATCCCAACTTCTATAGAACTTAATCTCTTAATCTATTATACTAAAGCAAAAATCCATTCAAATACTCAATCTCCTGTTGGTAATTAAGTTTATCAGTATGATACAATTTGATTTGTTAAGTTTTAACCATTTCCATACAAACACAAAAAGGTTTCTACTTCTGTTGTTGAGAGAAACGAAAGCAATGCTCAGTCCTACTTTGTTTGTTCACGATGTCCAAAAATATTTATTCATTTTTAAAATGAAGCGTGTAAAAAATACATTGGTGATTTAATTAATTATATCTATTTTTAAAAATAAATAGGTTTTTTATATATATATTTTTCAAGATAAAGATAGTTTTGAGAATTAACATACCAGACAAAGCAATAAATAATGTTTTGATAAATATTTAAAATTCCAGTACTGGACAAATAAAATAAAACAAAAAAACAATCAAGTAAAATCACGTAATCAGATTTTAAATTTATTTTTTAATAATTATGAATTCAAGCTTTTTCATCACCACTACGACATTTATAATTATTATTTAGACTTTCGTTAATTTAAACTTGATTGTTTTTTCGAGTTATTTTCGTTATTTAGATTTTTTATGTTAATTTATACTTTATACTTTTTTCTTCCTTTACGTGGGCTCGACAGGAAAGTAAAAATGCTCTTTACTTTATTTTGGTGAAGTGCACTAACAGGTGACGTCATCATCATCAGCTTCTGGAAAAACAGGCAACCGAAAAGAAGTGGCTGTACGGCTATCCCTTCTTAAGGTAGTGGTTTACGTTTTATTTTTTAAAATATTATTTTTTATTATTTTACATAACCAAAAAAAAGTGGCTGTACTGCTATTTCTTTTTTAGGCAGTGGTTTATGTTGAAAGGTTATTTTTTAATTATTTTAGATAACCTTAATAAGTGTTAATTTAATATTATAATGCATGATATTTTTAAAAAATATTTATTTTTAGAATTTCATTAAAATAATTTATTTTTTTAATAATAAAAAATATTAATATTTTTTCAAAGCAAGCACGCCTTTAAAACTTTCCCAAAAAAAGTTAAAAACGTAAATTTCTCTTTTCCTAGATAGCAGACTTCTGTTGCATTATCTGGCTGTCGGTGGGTCATTTTTAGACAAAATACCTCTTAATTTGAAAGTCAGTTGTGGTCAAACAATTAGCTTGTTCTTGGTTGCAAGTTGCAACCACTAACGAGGACATTGTTTGTGCAGGCATGCAGCTAATTGATATCTCCTATATGAGTATGGAATATTGGTGCTCATCATTTTTTTTTTCTTTCCTATAAAGTTGGTTGGTAAATTTTGGTCATGACCATGAGTTGGTATTTCTGTTTTGTAACATAGTGTATATTGTTTTTTAATTGAAAATATATTAAAATGATTTTTTATATATAGTATTTATATAAATATATTAAAACAATTGAAAAAATAATTTTAAAAAACAAAAGTTTCAACAATATATATTATCGGACATATATTTTCAGGTTTTTTTTTATATATGTTTTGAGGATCATTAAAATCCATTCAAGAACACATAAAAACATCAAATTCAGCCTAAACGCACTTCAAAAAGAACTTTGGGGTGATGAATAACATTACCAAGCACTGCCCTGCAAATCTTTAAAATGGTCTGTCTCTTTTTTTTTTCTTTTTTTTTAATGGTATCCAGGTTAGTTTATGCTTATCTTGACTAATCTTTCAAAACTCTAAAGTTAACAACCAGATAAGCCTCCAATGATCCTGGAATTTATAGCACTTAAACTGATAATTTTTAAAGAACAAACTCAAGACCCGACCAGTTAAGTCACACAACAACCAGAATAGAGTAGCCGTTGCTGTGTTCCGTCCTGTTTGTCACCTAAGAATAATAAAGGAGATTTATTCCATCAAACAGAAACAAATAACAGCAGGGTCTAAGATTGATCGGTAAAACAACTGTGCCTGAAATACTGTGGACCAACTCAGCCGTTGATATTTTCATCAACAAAAATGGGCCTCATGATGTGTCGATGATCCAAAGGGTTCAACACCCAGAGGCCACATAAGATCAGAATAACTATTCTTCCAAGATGGTTTATGCTAAGCAAAAATAGAAACTCGCAGTCAAGTGAGACATTTCAAGATGATGGGCCAAATATTGTGTTGTCGATGGAAACATCAGGCTCAACACTCCTTTGGAACTCTACCCATTTCTTAGGAATTCCACATATTTAAGATATTCATGCACTTATTTATTCTCTTACCTGAATTAAATAAATATGTATTTTTAGTACTTAATTATATCAATAATTAGATAGTTTTTTATTTAATTTTCTCATTGTACAGTTACATATTTTTTTTTTAATTTAATTATATCAATAATTAGATAATTATTTTATTTTTTATTTTTTCTCATCGTACCATTCATGTAATAGTGGTGTCGCTTCTCATACTTTTTCTACTTAATAGGAAAAATAAAACATGACATAGCTTCAATCCAATCGTATTCTGCAAATGGCATTATTTATTTGCTAAATTAACAAAATTGTTGTCCTTATTCTTTTACTTAAATGTCACTATAAGTTTTTTGGTGACCTTAACTCATTGAAAATAAATAAATAAATAAATAAATCCTTCTACAGATTTCCTGCATGCTTTTCACAAACCTAAAATATTTTAACAAAAGCTAGGTTATAAAAGAAGCTCCGTTGTGGTAGTGGATTTGTGCTGAGATAGTGATCTGCAAGCAAAAGGCATAGCTGTAAAGAAATAGTTCGGCACAAAAGTTTTTCCATTTGCTTCTTTTTAAAATAAAAAAAAATACGAATCGCATGCCATTGTTTGTAGAAAATTTCAAATTGAGCTTCCTATTTTAAATCCAAGGCATGAAATGCATGCCATTGTTAGCAAAATCTTCAAAATTGCTAACTATCATGTTATTGCCATGACACTAAGAGAAGGCATGCAAAGAAATTGTTTCTTGGCTAACCAATTGAACACAAGGAAAATCAAATTGTTCAATATGAATGGAGCAAGCTTTGAAAATAGTAGGTAGTTCACTACCAAATAATTAGCAAATATAAAGAGAAAAATTGATAGAATATTTTCATTACTAAATTGTAGTAAATTTCACCAACAGAATATTCTCTTGCTATATCTATCAGTAAACACCGACGGAAATATTCCATCGATATGTACCAAGAGAATTACAGTGAAAAAGATAAGAATTAAAAAAAAAAGTAAGATGACATGTCTTTTATACCGATGGAATTATAGACGGTATTAATACCGTCGGTCAAATCCATCCGCAAACTCGTTGGTAAACTGTTCACTTCTCCCTAGCATTGTCCATTATGTCAATTACAAAGGGTATCACCAACGGATTAGTTCTATCAGTAATTTTTAGAGAGCTCCGAAACTGTTCACTTCTCAATTGCACTATTAATTATTGTTCTTTACAGATGAAATTACCGATATATTGAAAAGTCGTTAGTGATATTTGAGGGGTTTCTGAAAATTTTTGATTAAATTGAAAATTTATATTAAATATTACAGATGAAATCAATGACGGATTGAAAAGCTGTCAATAATATTTGGGGGGTTTCTGAAAATTTTTGATTAAATTTAAAATTTAAATTAAATATTATAGATAGAATCACTGACGGAAGGATTAAAAATATTAATATTTAATTATCCGTCGGTAAAAACATCGGTAAAATGCTCTAATAAAAAAACTAGAATCCCACATTTCATAACAGACGTGCCTATTCTTCTTCTTCTTCTTCTCTCTTCCCTTTATATAAAAAACACCAACGTCCCTTTCTTTTTCTTCTCTCCTCAACTACTTCTCTTATCTTCTTTTCTCCTCCACGCGCTAGTATGTCCTCTTCTCTCGTTTTCTTTTTTCTTCTCAGTTTTTTTTAACATACTTTATGAATTTATTTTTTCTTTTCTCAGTTTCACTCGCAATTACATTAAGCTAACATTTTTTTTTCTCTTTTTTGTGTTTTTTTTGTGTTATATTTGTTTTTTTATTTTATTTTAAATTTTTTTGTTCTTGATAATTGTATGAATGTTGTTGTATGATTTGTTTTTCATATGAAATCAATTTTGTTGGATTTTAGTTGGATTGTTTTTTTTAATTTTGTTGTTCAATTTCAATTAAATTATTTTATTTGTTGCTAGATTATAGGTTTGAAGTAGGTTTTCTAGGTTAGGTGGAAATTGTTTTTAATTAATTTATTTATTTGTTACTGTTGTTTATTTTTTGTTGCAAATTTGTTTGAGTTGATTTTCTTCTTCTTTTTTCCAAGTAACTTAGTACCCGAGTATTATGGAGTGTTGATTTATATTAATTTAATTATTTTCTATTTCTATTAAATAGATTTTTTTAAAAAAATATTTTTAAATATTTACCGACGGTATTATCGACAGATTAAGTCCGACATCGGTATATTCCAGAGAGTTGGGAAAAAATTACTGTAAATATCACCGTGTCATTGTTTTATCACTGAAATAATTGCATATGGTATTTCTGTTTATATCGCACAATTCCCGATGAAAATACCGATGGATTGAAGTGGACAATTTTTTTTGCACATTTTTCCCATCAGTAAATCCATCAGTATTTTTATTATTGATAAACTCATCGACAGATAAAAAATTACCAACAAGAATTTTATGGATAGAAAATTTCATAAGTATTTCTAAGAATTCTAGTAGTATTCTATCATAGCTAGAAATCACTTATTAATAAGTTTTCCAAGCCTTAAGATCGAAGGCATCTCGTCTTTGTATTATAGAATAGGTCGTGATTTAGATCGCAGAAAAACAGAGTTCTCAAATTAATTATAAGGTGAGGGGGGAGCAGGCAGATTTGGATGTTTTAGCGAGATCTGATGCTCCTTGTTCATGCACAAACAAACAAAACTAAAGCCCTAAAAAAATCGAAATCTTGGGACAATACTTGATCATCGTTGTTATTTTAGTTTTCTGCTGTCATTATTATTATTATTATCCTAACAATTTGGATATGGGGTCGGTGGTGAGCACCGTTGTGGGGGGGCCTCAGGAATTCTGGGGGGATCATGTTATATTATAGTAGTAAAAAAAGAACAGTGTTCCCTGCCATCCAGGCATTAGGAATTACAGGGGAGATGTATAAAGAGCCTGCAGAATACGAGAGCAATACGAGTCATACGACCCTCCAATTTCCCAGAGGCTTCTTCTCAAGTCTAGCCAGAAACACGTTTGCCCTCTAGGAACCATTGAAATCATTTTTTTTTTCTTGATCTCATGAGCTATCGACTCAAAGCAATGCCCTGTTTTCGTTAAGCTTTTTCCCAAAAAAAAAGTAAGTAGTGATTACGTGGGTGGAGGTATTTTACTTGCCAAGAAAATGGTTTTCTTTTCTGTCCTCTCAAATCCCTAATAAAGACGATGCATTGCCTTGACATGATAGTTTGAGGGATGAAAATAATAATAAATTAAAAGATCAGGGGCTAAGTTGAATTTAATAAGTTATTCAGAGGTCAATTCAGAAATTAGCCATTTTCCAACCCAAAGTTCATACGCCTTGATAAAATCTAGTGAAGGCGAAGACACTGAAAGGTAAGGTGGAGATAAAGCCTGACCAAAAAAACCTTCCCTTCCAAACTGAAAAACATTAGCTCACAGCTGAGCACCCGGCACTTCCGGTACTCTCACCACTATTAAAAAAACAATATTTTTCATATAAAATAATTTTTATTTATAAAAATTCTATGCAATACAAACGGACCCTTAGAATTTTAATATTTGAAAGTGCCTAGTTAAATCAAACAAATTATTTGAGAAAAAATGCATTATTTTGGTTAGTAAAATACTTGTTTATTGCCCGCACTTTTGCTAGGATTGAACCCATATGTTTTAAATCATAAAAAAATAATATTTAAATTTTTTTTGATATTATTATTAAATTTGGTATAAAGCTTCAAACTTAAAAAATTTTAAGCCGACTCTGTTATTAATATTTAATCAACTCTCTAAATCTGCTACTAACATTATGGACTCCACTTAATCAAATTAATTATTTTATATTATTATATGATAAAAATATAAAATGTTTTTACCATAAGTATAAAATTCAATAAAAATCTTACACTAAATAATAAAATTGCAAAAAAATATAAAAAACAAAAAAACAAAATTCGGTACAACATCTTGAACATGAAAAATCCTAACCCAATTTTTTAATTGATATTTAGTTAATTTATTAAATTTATGACTCAGATTATGAACTCTACTTAGTTAAATTAATATTTTTATTTTATTATACGATAAAAAAAAACATGAAAATTTATTCATTATTAATATAATAATAAATAATAAAATTCTATAAAAACCACACTGAAAAATAAAATAAAAAATATCTAAAAAAAAAACATCTAAAAAAGTCAAATCCGCAACCTTCTATAAACAACACGCCCTAACCACTTGAACCACAACACCAAGCTGGCAACCAAAATACAATATATATATATATATATATATATATATATATATATTAACTATGTTTATTGTTCGTTGAAAAGAAAATATGGTGTTCTCAAGTCTCGAACCCGTAATCTCACATTATTTCCATACATTAATTACCAATCTTCAACACAACTAGTATTTAAACAATTAAAAGAAATATATTAACTTGTTTCAATATTCATATTAACGGTGAAACCAAATCTGAAAGCGAATTGGATTTGAAATTTGGATTTTATAAAGTACTAAAGACGTTTAATTTTAGTTTTATCAATACGGCTTTAGCTGGCGTATGGGACTTCATTGATTGACGTCTTTGCTACCCAACAAATTCCATTTCCCCTCCATTAAATTACCTTTCCAATCATCAATAACGTTGCCGTTTCATGACCAAGGAACTGCCAAGCTGCAATTATAAACCCTTTTTTTTTTGTTCCATTTTTGAAAATGACAAGAGTTATCATGTCTTTTGTTCCATGAGAAAAGGTTAATCATAAGCTATAGTAAGCCGGACCTACATTCTAAAAATACAGGCTGTGTAGCCCAAGAGGAAATCCAACAAAATTGTAATATACATTTTTTTTTTCTTATATGCTAATTTGTCTTCTGGTAACAATGGTTCAGCATATTTTCCCAGCTTGATCAAGTGAATTCATTGCTTGGATCTGCTCCACAGATGATGGAAGAGGGTGACAAATCTTTCGAAGCTCATCGTACCTCTCCATATTGAAATTGTTGAGTTTCATGAGCTGCTTCTGCTTGGCACTAAACCTGCTTTGATAGAACCCTTCGAAAGAAGGCTCCTTTGATGTCCTGAGGAAGAAGGTATAGCCAGCCACGAAATAAAATGATGTAACATAGAAGCAGATCGGCTCCATGACATCCCAGGTAAGTTCCCAGAATGTCAGCCTCATGAACCCAGCTGTCTGAAGAATTAAGAAACCAAGGCCGCACCATAGTTCACGGCGAACCAGGGTTCCGGCCTTTTGATCGATTACAGCTTTCTGTTTCTCCATTTCCTGCAGCTCCTTTCTTCTTGGATCATTGGGGTCGGTTGCTGGTAATGGAATTAGGCCTCCGATAGCTTTCAATACCTGTAATTAACAGAGATGGAAAAACTCGTTTGGGTAAAAGATGAACTCTATATCACTTAGCATATCAATCTTGTTAGTGCATTAACCAACTAATGAAAGTAAATTGCTTTTCAGAAAATAATCATGGAAAAAAATTCGTCTCCCACAAAAGAAATCAGTAAAATCAAAATCAGGTTGCTATCTCACTACCCTTAAATTCAGTTGCAAATCCAAGAAAGCCAAGAATTTTTTATTTATTTAAGAACTTCATTTAAATAAGTGAAATAATTAGTAAAAAAACAGAAAATAGCTTTGTCATTGCTAGTGATTTGCATCATCTGTACATGGTGAGCTACAGCCTTGCAGCTGACCCATTTTCCAGATCATTCTAGCTAGACTCTTTTGAAAATAGCTAATATATATAACAAAAGAACAGAAAATCTAACCCCCCAACATTTTTGTTTCTTTACTTTTTTGCTACACGAATTCAATTACTAACACTCCTACCCATAAAAAAGCAGAGGGAAAAACATAAAAAGAACTCCATTATCAAGGTATATGTTTCTGCATATTTTTTTCCCCATAGTAAAAATCACTGATTCTAAGGTTTGTGTCCAGAGTATCATGATATATAACACCTTTCTGCTCTGATCATCAAGTATAAAAACCCTAATTCCACCATGACCAACCAATTAAATGTGCACTTCCTCCATCATCAACCAACTAAACACCCATCTCTTTCACTGTTTTTCTTCTAATTTTTTTCTCTTCCCCACAAAAAAACACCCACTCTATTTTTTTTTCCAGTCCCAATTTCTCTCTATCTGATTTTTAATTTATTTAATTAAATAATTTTTCTTTTGTGAGCATCAAAAAGCACCAAAAGAGTGAAACAAATCTTGTCACTGTAGAAACTGAATGGCCCTTAGATCTGGCTTGTGTAACAACAAAAGTTTCATTCTCCTGCCGAAAGAAAAAAAATATACATAAAGAAATATCAGTTTTCAGCTTTCCAGAAATCGAAGAAAAAACCAAAACCAAAACCAAAACTTGTATTTATCTGTTAATTATCGGTTAAATTGTACTCAATTTAACCTTCACAGAACCATCATTGCCATTATTTTAATCTGTAAAACAAATTAATTAACCCAAAAAAAGCGACACAATAAATCGATTGAACTGCTAATCATACAATAAAAAAGTTTGGTTTTTTACCTGCTCTGGTTTCAGTAAAACAAGATTTCCAAGAACAACAACAGTCCCGGATTCATCAAGATTCCTCGCTACTCGAATACCATACTCAAGATCAGAACACCCCTCACTGCATACCCGAACAAACTCCGAATAACAAATCCATGTTTTCTCCATTTCTCTCAGTCTCGATTTCAGCCCCTCCAACTGAGCCACTTTCAACAACTTCCTCGCATCCTCCGCCGTCAACCCCTCCTCAGCCGCCACCTCCTCCGTCACCACCGGAGGCGGACTCAACACATCCCACCGGATCCTATCCTTCACAATGTCAAACCCCCGGATTCTATCAATCAAGCCCTCCCCAATCGGCAGTTGCCGGAGTTCAGGCGAGAAAATGGCCGGTTTGTGGAATAATCGTCGGAAGATGCCGGGTTCTCCAGGATGGTCAGGTATAGTGTTGGATTGAGCCGGATTTTGGTGGATTCGGGTTTGGAGCGAAGATGAAATGCGGCTATTGGTCAAGTACTGATTAGGGATTTTGGAGAATTTCAGGACACGCTCTGCTAAGGATTTCTTTAGCGACATTGTTGTTATAAATCTGAAAACCTTAAAAGAAATGAAAGCGAAACAGAGACAGAGGTTTTGTATTACGGGACGCCGTAAAAATGGAAGCTTTTAGTTTTGAAGGGCATTGATGGAGAAGTGGGAGGTGGTAGGGCATTTATATAGTTGCTTGCCCAAATATGAGGGAGTTGGAAGAAATTGAAAATGTCGTGGTTGTTTTTTTTTTCTTTTTTAAATTTAATAACCACCTCTAATTTTTGGCATATTCGTTTTCGTTTATTATCAGCGGAAACTTTTTTTTTTAATAAGTATAAACTACTCCTCTAACTATGCTAGAAGATTTAATTTAGTTCCCTATATATAAGTTATTACCATAGATTTTGATGGTTTAGTTTGTATTTATTTTTTTATGATAATTAATAAGTATATAATTTTTATTATTTTTTATGATAACATGGTATTTTTAGATTTTATGTTAGTCTTTAGGGATAAATCTTTTTGCTAAGACAAAAGAAAAATTAATGCAAAAACTTTTCAAAAAAAAATTATTATTGTGTGATCCTTAGAGTTTAAATTTAAATTGTGTGTTTGCTCATACAATACATCTTAATCACTCAATTAACTCTTACATTAAGTTTCTTATATATCATGTGATTATAATTAAAAACATGAAATCAATTTAACAAAATGATCTTCAAAAAAGAAAATGTTAATTATATTATAGTTGGATCCAACGTATCACATGATTCCCGAACTTCTTTTACTAGAATAATTTCCAATTAATTAAGATTTCAAGTTAATTTTTAAAATAATAAAAGATTGCATCATAGCACTAATATAACCTACTTATTTTTTCATTGGTCGTTTAAATTGTATTCCTTATTATTGAATTATATTGTCTAGGGACTGTATTGAAAAAGTTTTGGACATGGCGGACTAGTTTGTTTCCGTGCTCCCATTCTTTTGAAATATATTCGCATCGAGAAATTGAGAAGTTAAAGACATGGGGCCCAAATCACGAGGAGAAATATCACCGGGCCATGCTTAAACACCGTACACGTGTTGGCTAATATTGCTTAACTAACACCGGCAAGCACCGTCTGATCATAAGAAAACAGGTAAGAGGTAGGCGGCACTGATGTTGACTTGAAATTAAACTTCATATTACTGACGTGGCATGATCATGTTCAACACGTGTAAGAGAGCAGCAAATGGTTATCTGGTAAATATAAAACTTAAAATAGACTTGCTTACATGTTATAAGGGTTGTTTGTGGGACGGGAAAATTGGAAGTGGACAGCTCAGATGAGCCTGGTTGCTTGGGATGTGGTTGGTCGATGGGGTCTATTTTGCGTTCACGCAAACGTGTCGCCACATATTTTTTTATGAACATATCCATAAAAATAGGATTTGTTCCAAGTAAATTTCTCATTACTCTTAGAGGGATAAAATTAATGCTACAGATATTAAAGTTTATGCTATTTGATGGGATTTTATTGGGCATGAAAAATTTTATGATGCTCGTAAAATACAATTAATTACATTTTGTGTTCACTTAAAAAAACAATAAAAAATCAATTTTATAACCCGATTTTATTTTCGCTGGGAAATATTTTCTTTTTTCTTGATATATTCATTTTATTTTATTGTTATAGCAATGACACTAATTATAATAAGAAATATTAAGGATATATTTTTGAAAAATTTTAATTTTTTTTGCTTTAAATTATTTTTTTTATGTTTTTAGATTATTTTGATATACTCATATCAAAAATAATTTTAAAAAAATAAAAAAAAATATTATTTATATATATTTTCAAGCGAAAAACACTTTAAAAAATAACCACAACCACACTCTCAAATACCTCCCAAGACTTAAAAACTTTATCATTATCGGTTTTCCACCTTGTGGTGGATTATAAAATTATCAACTTTTGATCTTTTGGTAGATGATATGATGATGGTCAATTTATCCCAATCCCACCATAATCAATTGATTATTCTTATTCCATTTCGTCGTCTATGAATCTGATTATAAAATCTTCATAATAAATCATCCTTTACTGCCAAGAGTTGCATGTTGTAAAGCATTTAATTTAATTTAATTAACTCATTTACTTCTATGAAGAGTTAATTTGAAGGTTTGGGTTAATGCCCTCAATATTATGGTATTACGCTCAAGTAATGAAATATTTTCTTTGGTGGACATGCCAAAGAAAAGTAATGTGCTCCCGGGAAATAATTTGTCCAAAATAATTGTTAAACCTAATAACACATAAATCCAAACACAAAAAAACCGCTCCCGGGAAATCTTATGAACTTTCTATACCAGATTTATTTCTAAAGAAGTCGGTTTGTAATAATATCATGATATCAAGGTTTAAAGAAGAATTTAAAGTAATGTTTAATTATAGTTTCAGAATAAAAGAAATAAGATAATGGAAACAAGAATAAACAAGAAATATACAAGATAGAGTGATTATTTCTGTATCTTATTTAGTTAATAGTGGACATGATAAAATAAAATTTTAAAATTTTTATTTTACCCTTAATATGTATTATTATCAAACTTATATATTTTTAAAAGTAATTAGATATTATTTTTTTCACTTTAATTTATATTGAGTATTGAGATTAATAATAATATAATAATTCTAGTTATTAAACCCGACTCGGCCCGACAAGTTGACATATAATTTGATCAACTCAAGGCCTAGACCAGTTAGGGTTTAAAAAAAAAGAAGAAGAAGGATTGTCTAGGTTAAAAAATTAGGTTCACCTGCGATCTAGTTGACCCAGAATAAGACTTGGTCAAGAACTCGTTTATCCTTGATTTAGTTGAATAATTTAGAATTAATAAAAAATTTACATGGATATTTTAAAGATAAAAAATACTAAATATTGTCTTTGGAAACATGTCTAGAAATTCACTTCAAAAAATTTTAAACAATAAATTTATTTTTATATCTTTATCTTTATTTCTTCACTCAAACGTATACATATTAACCAAACTTTACCTAACTGTGATCATTTCATGTTTTTTAAAGGAAATATTGTAATTTTCAAATGACCTTAATAGCTAAGTGTGTTTGGGAAAGAAGCAAGTGAAGAGGAGGTAGAGAGGGAAATAGAGGTTAATGAGTTTCGACACTTTGTTTGGGAAGCAAAGGGAAAGAAGGTTAATTTCTATTCGCGAAATTAATGGAGCGGAGTAAATAGTTTTATATATTTTTAATAGAAACTTCCTATTTTAACCATATTTAAAAAAAAATCAATTTTATCTTTTCAACAAATAAAATCCTTTTAACCTTATTTGTGCTTCTACATCTCTCTTTAAAAGAAAAAGATAATAATGATATTTAATATTCATCTCCTTCCCATCTCCAAATAAACATAATTTATTCCTCTTTATTCTTTTTTATTCAAACACACCGTAAGGTAAAAACTAATGATGTAGGCTTACATGCTGCAAAAATCGCATATAAAGTATAAAAGTATAATAATAATAAAATTAAAATATTTTGCCAACTTCTTTATTTATTTATTACTAGAATTGTTTTTTCAAATTTCTTATTTTATTTGAAAACGAAAAAATATTTTTTTTTAAAAAAAACTTGTTTACTTTTTATTAATTTATGTTTGGTTTTTTTATTTTTAGTATATTTTTCTAATTTTCTAGTTGAGTATTTATTTTATTTTATTTTAAAAATTCAAATAAAAATTTAGGAAATAAATAAAAATTATGTAAAAATTATAAACGATCAAACATATAAAACTTTCATAAAAAATAAATTAGAAAACCATGTCTATGAAAAAAAAATATAAAAATTAAACCAAGTGTGTTTCATCGTTACCTTTATTGATGAAGTAAAAAACAAATCAAAGAAACACTTTTTGTTTTTTTAAAAAGCACTTGTTGATATAACTCTGAATTTAGTTTTAAAATTTCAGGTGACTTTGTTTTTAAGGATCATGTATATTTCTCGAACTGTATATTATATTGATCTGAAATTCTCCAAGAAAATATCAGATACATAAAACTATATTATGATAAATTTTCTATCAAATAGAGTTTGAGAACATATTACCTTATATGATAAAAGTTAGTAGATAAATCTTGTTAAATTTGTTAGACTAGACCTTCGTGTACTGTTTGAGACATATCTGAAACTACAAGTGGAATTTTGTTGCGATTCAAGTTGGGCTGAGAACTAGATTTCTCAACCAACCATATTCGATAGTTCTAGAAATTTATCCAGACGATAAAAAACGACGTGTTTAAAATCAGAATTGAAATTTGCCAAAACTGTGCAAAAATTGAAGTTCGGTCTACATGAAGGATTTTTAGCAGGAAGATTTTGTTTTTATTATCCTATTTTATTTTTGAAAAATTATTTTTAATTTGGGTTTGTTCTAACCCATTAGATATTGTTTAGAAGTTTATTTCATTATTGAACTTATATTAGTTAATTACTAGTTTAGACCTATTAGCTTGCAATTCAAAAAAAAAATACCATTAGGGTTAGTTAAAAAATACTATATTATGTTTTTTTGAGCTACGAATTTAAGCAGCAAGTTGAAGAATAGAAGTGTTTTTTTCTTTTGTTTGTTTGTGGTAAAATAACATTTTCTTAGCAGAGATAAAAATTATATATTGACATATTAAAGATTAAATGGTTTTGTGGCGTTTTAATTTTGCATAGTTAGAATTTTTTGATATAAGGTTATCTTTAAATCTAAATTTTTTATCTAATACTTTTAGTTCTTAGATATAAAGTTACATTTAAATTAAAATTCTATGAAAACTGTTTATGAATTTTTTGAATTATTATGAGATCCATTTAACTTTTTCTATGGTAAACAAATAAACAGTTAGTTAAAATTAATTAATTAATTATAAAATGATAAGAAATCAAAGAAACTAAGAAAATCGGGTTTTAATATACTAAATTGTTATTCCCGATTCTATTGAACACATTTCGCCCTTCTAAAATCTGACATGATACGTTATCAAATTAATTGATCTTTCAAGACAACGGACTTAAATATTAACATAATAAAGGGGTACAGTACATAATTAACCTGTCCAACGACACCGCTTTCATTTTTTTATTGCTTGTGATGACAAAATTACTCCACTTAAAAAAAAAAAAAAAACAACTTAAGTTTGAAGGCAAAAATACCATGTATGAAGACTCAAACTAGCAGTGGTGGCAGTTCATCACCGGTCAATTGTTTTTCTCTTTTTCTATCCTAAAAAATACAGGATGATTTTCTTCGTTATTATATTTCAATTTTTTTTTGATCTTTTTGTTAAATTTTTATTTATTTTTAATTTAATCTCTCAATTCTAATTTATCATGTATAAGTTTTTTCAATTTAATTCGTTTTCTTTTGATTTTTTGATTTTTTCATTGTTTTTTTTAAAAAAATTAATGTTTTTAATTTCATCATTTAATCCAAGTTAATGATGTATTATTTTTTTATTTGATCCTCGTTCTTTTGATGTTTTTATCATTTTGTTAGATTTATTTTTCTTTTCAATTTAACCCTCCAATCAAAATATTTTTGTCACCATCTAATTTATTTATTTTTTGATTTTCATCCTCGTTCTTTAATTTTTATATTTTTTTAATTTTAGATCATTTTATGTATTGATTTTTTTTAATTTCATCATTTTACATTTGATTTGCTGAGAATTGGACTTTATGATTTTTATATATATGTTGTTTTCGGTCTAATAACCTGGATTATAAATTTAAAAAGTTAAATGTGAGTTGACATTCTTTATTTTTTTTCTGATTTTATCAACATTAATTTCTTTTTAAATATATTAGTTTTGTGGTTTCTCTTTTCTATCGGGGTTGAAGTTCATAAAAGCAAGAGGAAAACCATGGAAAATAGCTCAAAAGAAAAATGTTCGTCCAAATAACAAATAGTTTTTTAATTCGAATACATTTTATACAATATTCTTTATAGAAAGTAAAATCTAGAAATTGCGTATATAATAATTATCTTTCTATAATTATATATAGAAAGATAGTTGAATATCTTCTAGCGGGAATAAAATTAAAACCCGACTTGAGTCTCTGCCAACCCGACTTGGTATACCAATTAATTAACATATCAAGCCATCAACTTCTATAAACCCTTACCAAACACGTTTGTAATAAATAAATAAATAAATTATTCATATGATGTTTAGTTGACATGATCTTTAAGAGGTTATTTAATTATGTGATGTCAATTTGGTTAATATTATAAAACCAATAGAATTGAGCGTGATTTACGTTTTAATTAGCTGATTAAATTGCTGAAGCAACTTCATTGGTCCAAGCACACTAACCATTCGATAAGCATGTGTAATCATTGTGTAATATTTCAAACTAAAAAAAAAACCTCCTAAAAATATTGCATAAAATAAATACACAATTAAATAAATGTTAAGTCTCTTTTTTTTTTTTTTTCTTGGTTGAAGGTATATCTTCTTGAATCAAACTTACAAGTCAATTAAAATAATCAATCGTCTTTAAATAATTTTAGCAGTGCAGTTTGGCATCAATTTGATTTGTTTTTAGAAATAAATTTTCTTTGGTGTTTCACCTCAATGGTTAGATATAAAAATCAAGAAAGTAAACAAACCTTCAAACCTATGGTTTATGGGGTTATCGAATCTAACATGATTTGATAGGCGTCGATTGAAACAAATTTTGAGGGATTTTCCACTATGAGAACGGATTTTGGCCTCATTTAAAGGGGAGATCATACGTTTATTTACCAATAATTTAAGAAACTTCAGCTAGGCACAATATTCAACAAGCTAGGCACTACAGCTATTCCAGGGACAAACTGTAGTAAACTAGAGGTGGAGATCGCAATATCCAGCAGGTTCATGGCTAGCTTAACGAGAATTGCCAAAAAACCAAAAGCGTAAACACAATTTCTGCAATAATTTTAGCGGATTGGGTGCTCCCATTCTCACCAGACGTTTTTACCTGTGAACCCTTCCTAGCTAGCACAGTATCACATGCTCACAGTAGTTATAGGACTCCCATTTTCTTCCCAGCTGGTACCAAATCTTTTTCAATGGGTCAAATTCACCTCTAAAAAATGCAAATGTCACACTGGTTGGCACATCATCATTTCTAGGCATGGTAATGGAATCCACACAAAGGATTCCTCAAGTATTATCAATCAATAATGCCCCAGTCAGTGGTGTACAGGGCATGTGCTTTGGGTGCCCATTTGTCTATTCCTGTAGTTGGAATGTGAGGCTCTATACCTAGAGAGAGATAAACAGAGTTTCTTTCTACGAGACGAAAATAATTTTCTTGCCCTTCAAATCTGAGGATTGGAATATTCTCAAAGTTTCACGTTTGCTACCATTCTTTTTACGTCGGTAGAGAGGCAAGAGGACAGTGAAATGGCAACAAATATTATTTAAAAAAACTTAGACATCAAACGTAGAGGAAATATCAACCTCAGAATTTAGAGAATTAATCCAACATTGAGTATGTAATGCTTTACTCGTTTATTATCATGTTCAATGCACGTAATATTCCTTTGGTACCTGCGTTAGAAAGAACTTCAAAAAAATCTTTATAAATTAAACTTTTTCATCAGTTTTTCTTTTCTTTTCTTTTTCCCTTCTATGGAGCAATCCTATCATACAGTAGGGAAACCTCAGATCGATCCATGAGAACCCTTTTAACTTCGGATCGACGAGTCATGAGCGAATCCAAAACAAGTAGCCTAAATATGAAATTGTTTGTATTCAACAACGTGCACGGGGAATAGATGAAGCTACAGATGCTCCTATCACGAATTAAGCTTGTGTCCTATGGCACTTGAACAACTAAGAAGCTACATATGCCACATGCATACTAAGACGGAATGCTGCTGAAAGAAAGAAGAATATAAGGACTTCTGCTTCTAACCAATTGACTTGGAGGTATTTTGCAACTAGGCAATAATAATTGAGAATTTGCCTTATCCATACGAAAATGCATGCATTGCAATCTGATCGCACAAGCTTCTCCGCGTTCTGATCTCTTATCATCAATCAGGTTGAATAGCATATATTCTTAGGCATTATTGCCTTACGCATATTGTGCGGTGGACTCTTGCTTAGACCAAGCAAAGTTCTCTAATGTTTTTCACTTATCATACCCAGAAAAGCTCAAAACACCAACGATATGTTCCGTCGACGGAATAAACACACTAATTCAATTGATATAAAAATCATTGACAAATTGATCGATGGAAATGTGTTGTCACGAAATATCTCGTTGTTGATGTCGTATTTATTTGTAATTTCATTGGTGATTTTTATATTAATAAATATAGCCACGATGAATTATTGTAGTCGGTTCTTAAAAAAGGGGCCAAACAATATGTGTTACTAAATTCATTGATGAATATTACCAAAGGAATTCAGACGGATACTTTTGTCGGCAATATTTTTGTGTCATTGATAATTTCTCAAACAAAACACCGACGACATATCCTGTCGAGGTGGATCAAAACAATGTATAGCTCTTTGTAATTCTTTGTTGAAAAGGTTGATCATTTACCGACAGAAATTTCATCGATATTAAAAAAAATATATTTTTTAAATGCTATAAAACAATTTCACAATAACATTAAAAAAAAACTAATTTAAATTGAAAAACAAATCTTATATAACATAAAAAACAAGTACAAATGTATAGCTGCAGGTGAAGGGGGAAGACAATCTCGGGAAAGTCCGTAGGGGGGAAAGATAATGATTGGAAAGGCATGCTTCATATTTTTTTCATGATCTTCTCGAGCTTATTTCCTTGTGTTTCATACTTTGCCTTCATTTCGACCCATAAAGAACCAACTCGTTACTCAATTATCTCCTTAACGACTGGTGATGATTAAAATGGGTTAGAATATGAGGTGCCTACAGTTAAGACATTACAATCCGATCTCATATTTTAGGCCATAGTCATATAAATACCGCAAACCCGATTCTTGTCGGGTCCATTGGTTGCTCCAGCCTCCAACCACAAATTTAGATTGTATTCTAGATAAGTAGAAGGGTCATCTCCATGTTTTACAAGCGTAGCAACATTATATTGCTCTTACACCATAAAAAAAACAAGTTATAAATATGGACGAAAAAATATTAGTCCAAACCATACACATAAAGGTTTTAAAGTTTACTTACAATAAACTACTCAGCTTAATTATTGACAAACTATTGCACCCCTTTCTGTTTATCCTCCATACGTATATATGTTTCTATATACAACTCCATCGGAGTAGGCTTGTTCCCAAGCTGTGTAGCTTGCAAAACAAATACATCAGTTATTAGTTAAACACAAATTATAGGTAACATTTTCAGAAGAATTCTTGAAATTAAAATAGGCTCTTTTATGAGGCGTTTTGCATGGTTTGTAAAAGAAAGCGACTCGTTGGTATGCTTGCTAATAGAATCGTGATTCTTTTTGTTTTTGTTCAACGACCCCCTCTGTGAACCCTTCCTAAAACCTTCTAACATATAGAACTCTAAATATCTCTTCTAGTTGCTCTTAGTGATGTGGGGAGGTCTATAATTCTTTCACACCTCAAAGTCATCTGACTTGGCTCGTATATGAGCATAAGTGTGTGCTTCATATCAGAAATCACACAACCTAGTTTAGTAAATCGTTAAAATAAAAAAATATAATGAAATAAAAGATTAAAATTTTACAAAAACAACTAGGGGTGAGCAAAAAAAACCAAAAAAACCGATTAAACCGGAAAAAAATAACCGAAAAAACCGAACCGTGAAAAAAAACCGATTAAACCGATTAAAATTTTGAAAAAACCAGCTGGTTTGGTTTCGGTTTTATAAGCCTGAAACAAAAAAACCGAACCGAACCCAAACCGAAAAAAACCGAGCCAAAATCGAAAACAACCGAGCCAAACCGATTTGAACCGGTTTTTGTCCTAAAAAACTGAACCGAACCGAAAATAATCACCCCTAAAAACAACATATATGTCAGACATTAAAACTTACCTAGTTGTGCTACGATTTTCTTAGCCTTACCTTGCCATCCTTTAGTTTGCGTAATCCTACTAAAAAAACTTTCTTGAAATCATTTTCGTAAAATAATTAGTTTTTAAATTTTAAAAACATCTTTTACCCACCAAAAGAATTGATTGCATAGTAACTTTGAATTTCCCCTACCAAACATCAACCTTAAGCCAGCCACCATTCTGGATGATCTTTAAGTTTGCTGTAATGAAAAAAAAGCACCTTCAACGATGCTTTCCCCGTCAATGTTATTGTTCTCACCACTTCCAAATTTATGAACCTAAAAATAAAATAATTATCCAAGCTATATAAACACATTAACTCCAAAGCACCAAATATAAGTTATCAACCATTATGGCTAGGAAAAATAAATGAGATTGGTAGGACCAATTGATTAATCGATTATCCAACCCGGGACCCCTATTCCCAAGCTACTTGGATTTTTGGGACATCATCAGAAATTAATTCTAAAAGTATCACCGAAAGAAATTTATTTTATATATCTATTTTTATCTTTTCAACTAAACATAGTTTTGGTTTTTTATTCTAGAATACTAACCATATAAATTTTTTATTTTATATATATATATATATATATATTCGTTTGAAGAGTTTGTCTAAAGAAATTAGGTGCATGAACTCTCTAACACTATGGTCGAGAACTTGCAGACGGCTCGTAGTGTTTCGATCGTTAGATGCTCGCAATCGTTTCTGAGCACTTAAACACTGGAGTTCGCGGCGATGTTAAATCAAGGAGTGCAGGAATGTATGACATATCTTAATGAAAAATATGAATGACTCAATGGTGATTATCCTAATTGACCTTGCGGTTCCGGTGATGACCAGCCTCCTGCTCCTCCTTCTCCAGCGCCGCCTCTATTTTAGTTTTATTGTATTTGAACGTAAAAATATTTAATATTGTAATAAATATTTGATTTTATATTAAGATAATTTGTTTTTATATATTTGATTTTTATATTATTTTAATTATTTTTCTACTTTTTTTCAATATATATTTTTAAATAATTAAAGACGGTATTACCGACGGACCAAGTTTGTCGGTATATTCCATAGAGTTGGAAAAGAATTACAACAAATGTCATTTCTACAGTTAACGTACCGATAAAATAAGTCTGTCGGTATATTCTAAAGAGGTGGAAAAAAAATATTGTAAACATCACTACAATTATTAACTCACCGAAGGAATTACCGATCGATATATTCTATCTGTGATATGTAATTTTATTGATGGAATGAAGTAGATTTTTTTTTAACGTGTATTTTCCGCCTATAAAGCAATCGGTAAATTTATTAATGACGGATTCATTAACATACCATAAATTACTGATGAGTATTTTTTTAAATGATGGTTTCTGTCGATGATCCTGTCTATAAAATAATCACAAATAAATCATTAACGTAAATAATGATATAAATTTTTGGTGGTAAAAGTATTAAAACTGATAGAGCTATTTCTACCTCCCACTTTTTTATTCTTGAGCCGTAAGGTAAAACAAGACGGGATTTGAATTTGATTCTAAGCACATAGTTTTGTCTCTTGTTGTATACTTGGATGTCTATCTGCTACTGTTAGCATAGCATTGACTTGAAAGCAATAGAGTGGGTGTTCACATTGACTGCTGCTGCTGTTCTGCGAATGAAAGATTTGGATGGTTAAAGAAGCTGTAGGGATTTTATGACCTGTGGTTGAGGACCTTGTCAAAATTGTACGGTACTGACTCAGCAAAATATGCCCTCGAGTTGGCTCAATGAAGGTTGGTGGCATGACATTTTGATTAATAAACAACTATGCATATAATAATTAATAAGAATGCTTGTTTAATTAGTACACTAATTAGGATGAGTGATGGCATCGATCATAGATAAGATTCCAGCAATTCTCGTCATGGAAATTTGTAAACAAGTCCTTGTGTGGTTGGAGAGTACGACAAGGCTACATGAAATGCTTGAACCTGATTGAGAAGTTTGTTTGTGATTGTTTTTTAAAGTATTTATTATTAAAATAATATTTTTTTATTTTTAAAAAATTAATTTTGATATTAGCACATTAAAATTATATAAAAATATAAAAAACATATTAATTTGAAGCAAAGTAAAAAAATTAAACTTTTTTAAAATTACTTTTGAAATACAAAAATAAACACGATATAAATTGAAGACCCACCACCACATCATCAGCTACTTATTGTCTAAAGCCTAAACCTATCTTCTAATTAATGGGTTCCATCACAAGATGGATCAGGACAGACTTAACAGAATTTTTGAGTTAGCAGCAATCTGTTTAGTTAATTGTAAGAGGGAGGGTGTCATATGCTAAGGAGGGTGTCTTATGCTAACAAAATATCTATCTATGTGACACCATGCATGTCTATAAGAAAGATATGAGGATTTCTAGCTCTAAAAATTGCAGTTGTAAAACGTAGAGAAGGAAACTAGATTTTTCAAGCTCTAAAATTACAATCCTCAATTATATATATATATATATATATATATATATATATATATATATATATATATATGGTTGTCTCTTGAGCAATATTTGAAAACAAAGTCTTCAAGGAGAGCGTAGCGTGATGGCAAAGCGCTTGAGATCTGCACAGCAGGTCTCGAGTTCGAGTCAGGGCGTGCACCTCTTGTAAGAGCCTGGAATATTTGGGGTTTTACTCGCTCATCTGTGCCTATAAAATACGCTTTCTGGAGGATAGGGTTTCCTCGAATCCAAAAAAAAAAAAAAATTGAAAACAAAACAATGAGAGAGGAGAATGGCCAAGGGAGTTGTATCAGAGGCTGCATTGAGTCAGTCAGCAATGTTCCACGAGCAGAAATTTGAATAAAAAGAAGTCCTAATCTCTTTTGGACACCCTCATTTATCCAAATGGGAATTTCAATTTTATATACAGCAAAATCAATTTGCCATGGACCGATTCAAGCATTCACTGCATGCTAATCTTGTTTTCTGAACAAACTCTTCTGTCAGTGCCTTTAAAAAGTATAATCATCGTTATAAATATTCATGAACACGTTCTCCAGACAACAGATGCCTAATGCACCCAGAATCGAAGACCAAAAGCGCTTTCTTGGGTGCCCTGCAAGTGCTTTGTCTTGCCACTCATCTAATTCCCATTACTAGACAATCCTATAGCATACAGCTCTTTAATTGTCTATTTCATCATGATTATCAAAGTTTGAAAATATATTAAACTAGTTTACAAATATACTTTAGTTAAAAAATATTAGTAGCTTATCGTTATAAAGACATCCTAAATAAAAAATGTCATACGAAAAACTAGAATTTATACATGTTTAAATCTATAAACTCTTTACAAAAAAAACTTAAATTACTATGTTTAAATTAAAACAAGAAGGGTGCTTACTTGTTAAAACACTTTAAAGTAATGAATCTTTTGTTATTGTCAATGATAAATTATTTGTCTTTAAAGTTTTATTGTTCCTCACTCATGCAAGCTCCTCACTTGTGCAACTAATTAAGATGTTTGAAAAATACTTACTAAGATTCAAACAACACCATCTTGATTTATATGTACTTTTAAACCAAGATCTTGAACAAATAATATAAAAATTAAATATTTTTTAACAATATAAACCTATGCTCTAGATTTTGGGAGGAAAACTAAAGCATTTAATGAGAATAAAACACTAAAACATAATGCGAGGAAGAGTGCGTAAGAATCTGAAAAATACTTTGTTTAAACTCTTCCTTCACCCCCTCTTTTTTATAGTGAATTTGAAAAGTTAAAAGGTTGAAGAATTAATTCATATCATTATCAACCATTGAATAACTACTATAAATTAAGAATTAAATCTAAAAAAACCAATGATTCTTTAAGTGAGAAAACTAAAGGTTCTTTGAGTGGGAAAATCAAAGGTTTTTTTAAATTTATTTTTTATTCACTCATAATTTGTTTATTTAAAACAAATTTCCAACCATCCCTCACATGAAAGGAAATCGTCTCACCAGTTTAAAAACGACTCAAAGATTTATTGAGATGTAATGATTTGATAGATTACTACATCAAAATAGATAGTTTTAACTTTGAACCTTCCTTAGTGAAATGCTATCAGATTTACTCGATTAATAGATTAAGCTATTAAATTAAATTTTTTTTTTAATATTATCTGTTAATATTCTATTACAAATAGGAAATTTCAAGGAGGTTTTTTTTGTCTCATCCAAAAAATTCTACAATTCCCTGAAGCCATTTTAGAAATACTATTCCTGTTTTACAAAATGAACTGTGTTTTTCACATGACATTTTGGGATTTTACACCAGCCTTCCCTGACACTACATCAAGGATTCCTTGAAACATGAGACTAAATTCACGGAACTATAATATGATGTTATGTAGTGCCGCGATCGATACATTCTATGAAAAGGCAGTGCTATTGCAATTCCTTCAAGGCATCATGGCAAGGACTAATTTTACTACTGCATAATTTAAGAACACAGGGGAATGGCTTAAAATGCTCACCATTCAGGTTTATTACCCAAATCAACAAACTTCATGTCATAAGGCAGATGCTTTTCCTCCAAAGTAAGCACTACCTTTTGACAAAAAAAACCTAAAAAAAGCTTTCAAAACCATTAGTTTGGCATTTCCAAACGATCCATCAAAAAACAAAGGTGATGCACATACCATCACCAAGTTTACCAGGACAGTAACAGAAGCTTTGACAAGATTTTAAGAGGGTCCAGTAACTGAAGCACCAGACATTGAAACAGTGATATTTATTTTGATTCATTGTCGTTTAAAACTAAGGCAAGCCTTTTCCATTGGTGGATGGGTTTTAAGTAGTTGATTGACTGTAAAAGAATCCCAATTGATATTTAGTTCTGTTAGCTCTTCTTGAGCAGAGTCCCATGTTGAGTATTTCAAGTTGTTGTAAAAGAGTCTCCAAACAGCCCATTTCAAAGCACAAACTCCAAGTCTAGTCTATATAACTATTTATGAAACCACTTCAAAGAGCTGTCAAATCCTAGAAATTAAGTGTTGGACACCAATATCACGTTGCTTGGTATATGGAGAGAGGATTAAAATATGAAAATTGAATCCTGCACCATAATGGAAAGGAGGGGTTAGCTGGCTGATGAAGTATGTTTAACTAGGAATCTATAGTAGATCTTAATTAGGAGTTAAGCCTTATTTTCCTGTGCCAAGATTGCAGCCAACATGTTAGAAGACATGTTTCTTTCATTTCTGCGCCACCAAGAGATTCAATTAATACCAAAATTAAGCCCTAAAGTTGCATGAGATATTATCGTTTCTGCCTTCCTTTTTCTGCCCAAAAATTTGTAAGCATCATGAATAAAACGGCGTCGTTGCCTTTCCATATTCATTAGCCTATTCTTCCATAATTTAAGCAACACTTAAAGTGAAACGGCGTCGTTTTTGCTTCTCCGTCAAAATGAAGTTTCCTTGCTTTCCCGCTCTTTTTGTTGTTTAGTCCATGGGCTTCTGATTTTCTTATTTTGGTCAATTTTTAATCTTTTTCCTTTAATTCCTTTCAATTTCACCCTTATTAAATTACAGCATGATGCCCTCTAATTTTTCTATTGCTCCCGCATCAACCCTTGTGCTCTTCAATCTTTCACATCTAAGCCAACTTGATGCTTAATTTAAATTGTTTTTCACTTAAGCTCTTAATTGATTCTTTAACTTGGCTATTTATTTCAAATTCATCCTTCAACTTTAATTTCCTTCAATTTTAGCCAAATTAAACCATTTTAAGCCCTTTTCCTTCAATTTATTCTCCAATTCAAACCTTAATTATTTCTCAAACCTCATTTTTGCCTATAATGCTCAATTATCAATTCAATTTCAACCGTAACTATTTTATTTATTTATTCATTTATTTTTAATTTTTTGTATTTTTTTATGATTTTCAAGATTTTTTTACACATAAAAATAACAAAATAACACAATGATTAAAATTAACTAAAATTACTGAAAAAATATATATATATTTTTGGATTTTCTTCTAATTTTATAAATATGTACAAAAATAAAGGTAAAAAATGGGTTACTAAATATACAATGTGATATACTTCATGAATGCTATAAATAATTATTCGAAAATAAATTGCATAACACGATCAGAATATCTGGTACTAATGACTTTCGCAACAATCTTACACACAAGCCTAATGGCTGATGGAACCTAAAGATAAAAGAAGTATACAAATCCTAAAGAAACTAGCAAACTATTCAAATATTCCATACAATCTGATGTGATTGTTGTTTTTTACATGATCAATCAATCATTTGATGTTCCTAAGACCCACAAATCACCACTTATCACATATATTTATTTCTAAATAATTTTCTGCTCAAGATTACAGTTTTCTGGGTTGAGTCCAAATCAATCAGCCTAAGTTTTTAGAGAATGCATGGTAGTGTGGCAGAAATTGTGTTTTATCCTAACCACCAAAATTAACCTTTGGTTGCCAATTAAAACACGGTTTTAGAGTGTGAGTCTCATTAAGCTAAGGTTTAACCACAGTTTCAAGTGAAGCATCTTGCTCCTACTTTTCCTGAGGTTAGACCTCAATTTATTCTCTCCCCACCGACAACTTGTGTGAAAAAAGAGAGTGAAAGAACCATTGTGAAAAGGACATACCAAAATACCACCATCTTCTTCTAAGAACCCCCATTTTCTTCCATCAGACTTGTCTGCCACTTCTCTTCTTCTCTAATGTGTAGATCAAAATCTTGAGGTCAAACCTTAGTTTATTCTCTCCTCACTGATAACTTTTGCAAATAAAAAAGAGAGAAAACGAGAAAGAATCGTTGTTTAAAAAAAAAAAAAACCAAAATACCCTCATCTTTTTCTCTAATGTGTAGACAAACTCATGAATTCCATTATCACTTGTATCAACAAATCTTGGTAAGTAAACATTATGAAGTAATTTTGCCCTTTTGTTTATTTCAGACGTTTTGTTCTTATTTCTCATGCCAAATTCACCACCTTTTTCTTTACTATCTCTTCACAATAAAAATCAAAGATTTGTCACCTATTTGCTTTCTGTTCTCTGCTGACCAATGCTGTGGCCATGCTTGGAGAGCAAGAACAGTTCCAAAGAGGCAAATCTCTACTCACTTCATTGATTTCAGTCATTGTAAATGAAACAACATACACAGAGAGGGTTTGTCATGCCGGTTCCAATCACATGTGCTTCTCTTATCAGAATTATTATCCAAAACAATTGCAGTTATTGACATCAAGAACATAACATGCCTGAAATACACAATTGTTAACATTTTTCTTAAGAACTGATGATTGAAATTGACTCGAAGTCATTGTAGTCTACATAAGTATGCTTCTAATACAAATCATGTTCAACATGCCCACTAATATGGCAACAACATAAAACGTAAACTGCCAAGTTGCAGGTCATTACTACACGTACCATAGTTCTTCACTGGTCAGCATATTTAAGTATCCTGTTCAGAATCATC
This sequence comes from Populus trichocarpa, assembly GCF_000002775.5. NCBI lineage: Eukaryota > Viridiplantae > Streptophyta > Magnoliopsida > Malpighiales > Salicaceae > Populus > Populus trichocarpa. Next base: position 2,392,065 of record NC_037291.2, on the reverse strand, counting down.
GTCCTTGCAAGGCTAATGTCGCGATTACACTTATCAGCATGTGCAGCTAAATCTTCAATGATTTCCATGAACACCGCCATCTTCTTTTTGATCTCATCTATCACAAGTTTCACAGCATCTTCTTCTCTGATAGCAAAGTCGGCGTTGTCCAAGAGTGACTGGATTCCCATTTGCAATTTGATGACAAGCACACGTATACTATCCATGTCATTGATTGTAACAAAAGTTCCAACCTGCATTGATCTCACTAACTCCTTCTGTTCCTTCAATGCTTTCTCATAACGGTTCCAAAGCATGTTGCACCATTTTCCTACAGAACCAACTGGAACGGCAATCGCACCTGCTACGGCTGTTAAAACAGGCGGTGCAGCAATGGCAGCTGCTACCACTGAGATAATCAGCACAGAGACAAAAGCAGATACAAATAACACATTTGACACCCTCCTCCATGTCTTCATGGATTTCATTTTCTTATCAAGCTTCTTCTTTCGAGATTGCAATTTCTTCAACATGGACACCTGTTGCTCAGAAACTGATTGAAACAGAGCAAAGAACTGGGGTGTAAATGGATCACCCGCTGCCTTAAACTTCTGCAATCCTTCCAATGTCTTCACAAACTTCTTCTCAACTGCCCCATCTTGCATTTCTACTTCTTCCTCAAACTGCTTAATTGCAAACTGTATAATCAACTGGCTATTTTGAGCACGTTTAAGAGAACTTTCAAGAGCCGCACAAAACTCCATGGTTTTGACACTATTCTCAAAGTATTCCTCAACCAAACCAAACAATTCTCGATTATTCCATATATCCTCCTTGCTTTCCAGTATGACTTTCACAACATCTTGGTTCATTTCAAGAAGACAATTTGTGACCTCTTTAAATGAGCCTAAGGATAGAATCCCCACACCAGTAGCAAGGCTGTTTATCACATGATTAGTCCTTTCATGGAGAGCAGCATCAAAGGATTGCAATTCTGGATCTCGATTACAAGCATCCTCATATGAGGTCAAATCTTCTGTGAGTTGGGAATTGGTGTTAGCTTGGAGAGGTAGTGACGGAGTATCACTTCCTCTCGTTTTGCTAGATTGCCCTCCCATCATATCCAAATTATAACTGAAAATAATTTAACAAACCCAATGGGATCAATAGATTTGATCTCTTTCACTTCAAATGCAAACTTAGAAAGAATCAAATGTAAGCAAAACCCCAGTAAAGATGTGATCTTTTTTTCCTTCAAATGCAGTCAGATTGCAAAACTATCAAATCTAAGCAAACCCGGTTATCAAGTTGACTTAAACAACACAATCCAATTCAGGAAAGTTTCAAAACTGTCCAAAGTTGAAGTTAAAACTAGCTTATTGAACAAGAAAAGACTCAGATTAACAGATTTCTGCTATAAACTTCAAAACCCAGAACTAAATTCTTCACTTGATGGCAGGAATTAGATCTACAATCAAACCGAAACCCCAAAGGCAAGCCAAAAATGTAAACTTTTTTTGGGTATGAAATAGCTTACAGTATATTCCTCTGTATCAGACGAGCTTCAACTACCAGAAATTCAGTTGAAATAAGTAACTTCCTCTTACAATCAAGCAACAAAAAAAAGAAAAAAAAATAAAAGCTGAGATCTTATGCACCCAAAAGAGATTTTGCTTGAGTGAATGTAAGAATCAAAGCAATAATAAGTGACAAGAAAATGAATTACGAGAAAAGGACAGGTTTTATAAACAATGAAAATAAAGCGCTAGAAAGAGAAGAAGGGTTTGAAGGGGTCTAGTTCAGAAGTGGCTTCTTAGGACAAGAACGCGGAGGAAATGAGAGAAAATGCGTGGAAAAGGGAAAGAAACAACAACGTTGCCAAAGAGAACGACCGTAAAGAATCAGTAGATTTTTATGTTTGGTTGCAAGAGTAAAGAAGATTCGAACTCCGCGTCTGAACCGTTCTTATCTATTACAGGCCGGCTGGCAGGTTAACCCGGGATTCAAGAGCCGGAGGAACCCAAATAAGACCTTTTTTATGTTTATATTTGTTTAATAAACAAAAAAATAATTTATGAATATGTAGTCCAACTCTAACATTGTTTTTAGCATGTTTTTGAAATTTTATATGTGAAAAAAATATTTATCGGTAAAAAAAGTATAGTGCTTAGGGCCAATAATAGGTTTTCCTCTTGATTTATCCATTCTTATACACACAAGCCTTCTATTATTTATGATTAAAGTTTATTATATAAATATTAAAAGAAAATCTTATTCTTTCAATATATAATTAAAAACTCATTAGTATATATATTATATATTTACAAGAAAAAAAATTATTTTCTTTCAATGTGGAATAAAAAATATTTTTTATTCAAATATTTTAATTTAAAAGGAAAAAATAGTATCTTTCTAATATGAAATAAAAAAATCTTTTAAATTTTATTATTTATAATATATATAGCCTATATTCACATGAATTATTTCTTAAAAAAAATTTATATGAAATATTAAAATTTCAAATATTTTTTTAATTTTTTAGGTTAACTCGAGTTAACTCAAGATTTAATCTCTTGGCCAGGTTAAAGGCTGGTTTTAATAATTGTGGTCTAAACTCTCTTGTTGATTCTTCTTGCAAAAGAGTAAAGAGTGTCTGAATGGAAGCAAATAAAGGTAGGCGAGCCAGCCAGACGCTTTTGCTGCTGCTGCTATGGGAGTGGCTTAGCTAATTAACTCAATGGCTTGTTTAAGAGTTTGATAAATGTTGTTTTTTAAAATTATTTTTGTTTAAAAATATATTAAAAAGAATTTATTTTTATATTTTAAAATTTATTTTTAACATCATTATATCAAAACGGGATAGACACTTATGTTGTTGCTGCACGAGTGACTTGGCTAATTGGCTTGAAAGGTCTATTTAGGAATATGGTAAAGATTATTTTTCAAAGTACTTTTTACTTGAAAATGCATCAAAATATTTTTTTATTTTTAAAAATTTATTTTTGACATCAACATATCAAAACAATATAAAAACACTAAAAAAAATCAATTTAAAATGAAGAAATTTTAATTTAAAAAAAAAACAATTGAACTACAATAATAAACAAGCCTGAAACGTTGTCTTTTTATAGACATGTATGTGCGTTGAGTGTAACAATGGACATAGTTGAGTTATTGGTAACTTTACATAGTGATTTACTACATCATTTGACATGTGCTGCATCGTGAATTAAGTTTTTTTAATAAAAAAATTATGTTTTTTAAGAAAATAAATTAATTAGAAATACAAAATTAAATGCATATTTAACAAGATTTTAATGGTATCATAACAGTAACATGTTGGATAATATTTTAAAAATATTGAGACAATGATATATTAGATCGACTTGGATTAATCCTAATTAACCAGTCAAACTCATGATTCAGGTTATAAAATCATTATAACCCCGTAAAAAATAAATTAAAATAAATAATGATGTCAATATTGAAGGATAAAATTAAAAATAAAGATATTCAATAAAAATAAAAATAAAAATGAAGACTCAAGTGAACCCTAGTTAATCTACTAAATTCGAGATCTAAATCATTCATCCCGCTAGATTTAATAACTTTTTGTCTCTTAAATTACTTTCATCTAATCACACAACAATCAAGTGTGTGCAATTCTTTTTATATCAAATAAAAAAAATAAAAGAACAAATAAACCAAGTGTGTGAGATTGAAAAAACAAAAGAAAACATCTATTTGTAAAAGTCAAATAACAAAAGAGACCATTAAATAATTAAGGATAATTGCCTTTTTAACTTTAAATGGTTGAAAATGCATAAGATAAAAATAGCATTTAAAAACAATTAACATTCAAGCTAGGCACATGGGCTTACCCACACCCTAAGCCCATCAAAAAAAGCATGACATGCATGCCAAACCTTTTTTTTTTAAATAATAGATGGTAAACGACATGTCATTCATACTTTATTATATAAAAAAAATAAAGTAGACGACTCATCATCTCCGTCTCTAGAATCTAATAACTGGAGTCGTAAAAAAATCGAGCAGATGTATTTTATGCTCTAAAATTCATTTTTTAACCCATCTTTTACCCAATACATCATAGAGACCTTAATAAACCTGTTTATTGTTACAAATAACTCAAAAATTGATTAAAAAATCCAAAATCAATATGAGTTCGAATAATTTCTTGATCTAATATCTACCTTCTTAAGCAAGGGGAAGACCAAGGAACACCTTAACAAAACTTTTCTCATCGAATGAAACCTATTAATACCATGATTGATACTTTTCGGTGCTAAAATCGATCTCAACCCATATTCTCTTTTTACGACTAGATTATGACAACTTTCTCTCTCATCTCTCAAATTAGGGACTAAGAAATAAGAAAAATAATTTTTCAAATCAAAGTTAATTATAAAAAAACTAAAAGGATTGAAAATGATAATTTGAAAGTATGAGGATCAAAGTGTTTTTTTTCACCAATTTTGAAACAATTATCTATTCCTCCTATCCTTTTCACTTTGGTCATTTGTCTTTTAATTTTGTTATTTGCTAACAATTTGGAAGCAATTGGTCATTTATTGGGCTAAAAAATGATTCAATTAAAGAGGAAAAAAGGCTTAGGGATCAAATGAAAACAAACAAATTCACTGTTTAAATCTACCGTGAAGCGTGATAAAGAGTATAATAATTGAAGTTAAAATATTTTTCCCACAAAGCTTAAAGCTTAAGTTTCTTTTAATTAATGATAATTTTAGTAAATTAATAGATGTTTTGCTTTTCAATTCACGATTTTTTTGAACATTTTGTCACTCAACTAATAGGATTAGGACAAGTTGAGGCTTGTACTATCAAATTAGTCAATCAAGTCCTTCGACTTTCCTTGCCGTCCTAGAAACAGGATGATTAGTCCAATCATTCTAATTGGTCCTTACACCAATCTAGTTTTTTTTTTATATATATAATTTTTTTTCAATTTCAGTTTTATTTTCAATATTAGATTTATTAGGGATTAAGCTTATATTTTTCAATTTATTTTTTATGAGGTTACCCTGGATTCATGACTTGAACCGCAAGTTTGAGTGATTAATTTAGTTGACTTGAGTTTTTTTACCCCTTTTTTTAATTAATTTTTTTTCTTAATTTCATCATTTAATATTAGGTTGATTGAGAATTATGTTTCGTGACTTATTTTGGTCTGAGTTTTATGAGGTTATTCTCATCTCATGACTCGAGTCACGAGTTTGACAGGTTAATCCTAGTTAATTCGAGTTGTTTTTTGTGTTTTTTTAATCGATTTTTTCTCAGTTTTATCTTTCATCAGTAAATTGATTCAGAATTGAGTTTCATAATTTTTTTTAATGTGCTTTCTATTGGGATATCTCGGTCTCATCACTTGGGTCACAGATTTGATAAGTTAATCCGAGTTGACTTGGGTTATTCTTTGGGGTTATTTATTTTAATTGATTTTTTTCTTCAATTTTACCTTTTAACATTGAGTTTGTTGAAAATTAAACTTCATAATTTGTTTTGATTTGCTTTCTAATGAGTTATTATGATAATCTCATCACTTGGTATACAGATTAGGAGGTTAACTCAAATCAATCCAATATGTTTTTATCTCAATGTTTATTAAAAAAAATTTATTTTAAATAGTTATCCTGAGTCAAATTATGTTTTTACTTGTTATTCAAGTTATCTATGAACCTATCAAAACTATCAAATCGGATCAATTTTCATATACTTTAAAAAGTTTAAAAAAATATTAATAATATCTAAACGTATTTTTTACATTAAAAAAATTAGTATAACTCATAGAATATCACGTTACAAATCATCTAGTCGGTTTCTAGAAAAGTAACTCTTAAAGATGCCCCCACAAACCTAACCTCAAAATTTGGCGAATCTAAGCAAGAAAATCTCCATTATTTGCTTAAATATTGCACTTTCGTCACTTTCCATGTTACTTCACGATTAAGTCAATGAGTTAAATTTTGACGATCGATAAAAATAACCCCATCTAACCAATTCATTTTTCACTATTTAATTTGAAATTTTCACATATGCTAATTAAACTTTGATATATTTTTAAGGCATTTGAATTTTTTTAAAAGCTCAGGAAGTCTTTTTAAAATTAAATATTCACAAAATTTCAAAAAAATAGAAAATTTACGTGATCACAAAATATGTTGCATGATCAAATGTGTAATGTGCCACCTAACTAAGTTATAACCAGATTAGTCTTGAAAAACGGATGTGCTAATATTTTGAGAACAAAACTAAAACTATCTAGAAAGTTCATACGATTTTGTTAGGGCTCTCCACAAAATTTGGAAGCACTTTAGCTTTTTTTATATATATATATAATTCAGTGAGTTTTTAATTTAGAAAATAAAAGGGGGGGGGGGTTTGTTTGACAATCGAATGAAATGGAGTCTGATGGATGGGCCAAGGAGCCCAAAAATTTATAGTTCAAGGACTTGATTGAACAATTTGATAGTATAAGCCTCAGTATTTGAAATGGAGGGTCTACCAAGAAAAGTGAGGGAAAAAAAAAATAGAGAGAGGCGGAAGGTTGAAGGCCCACCAAAGTCCAAATGGGTTCTTACAGTCTAAATGCAAGAGCCTACCAAAGGGGACTTTTCAGAGTTTAGGCTAGCAGTGTTGGTGTTGGTGTTGGTGTTGGTGTTGGTTTTGAAGGAGGTGGCTTTGATGCTCTGTTTGATTCCCAGGGTTATGTCAATGCTGAATGCCTTGAAAACTATGATTCGATGAAGCTGTGATTGATTGGATTATAATTTAATTTAAATTTAAATGGATATCGACCGTACCAATCTAAATAGATTAATATTTTTTGGATACTAATTTTTTTTTAGGATAATAAATAAATTATGAATATTATTAAATCCGACTATGAATCCAATCCAAAATATTTATTTATATTATATTGATTTATTTGTAGGATATTTAGATATTTTATGTTATATATATATATATATATATATGCCCGCGCGGGCGCGTGTATGTGTTTAACGTAAAATACATGTATATGTATAATATTTATCATTTAATGCACGCAAGGGCACACTATTTTATTTTTTTTATTGAATAATAAATAATAATGGATAATAGATATTTATATGGATATCTAAAATTTGATAAATAATTTATAAATATAAAAAAAATTTAATTGACAAATAATAAATAAAATATAAAAATAATAAATTCAACTAATGAAAACCCATTACCATTCCTCCTTATATTCTCAATGTCGTTTGCGGTTAGGGTAGCTACATTGAAAACGACATGGTCTAATAAATCCAGATAAATCTAAGATTAAGATGACAAATAGATAAACAAAGTACGGCTGGTTTTTCTTTTCCATATATTTTTTGACCAACTGCAATAACTAATCAATGAATTAAGTAATTATGAGAGAAGATTTTAGATGATATGTCAATGCAACGCAATCGAGTTAACATTATAGAGATGGTTTAGCATTGCGTTTGTAATTGTGTTTTATCAAATTTTGAATTATTTTTTTTTGTTAAAATTGAGTGCGATTTGTATTTTTTGAATTGTTTTGATGTGCTGATGTCAAAAATAATTTTTAAAATATAAAAAAAATCATTGGCATGTATTTCGGCACGAAAAGCTATTTGAAAAGCAACCGATACCACACTGCCAAACACACTCTAAGTATACATAGAGTTAACGAGGAGTACATCCATTTATTTAGCGTTTAGTTATTTTTTCAGGATAGAAAAAAATAATAATAAAAATAAAAAAGACAAAACAATTTTTTCAAAATAGAAAAAGAAAGATAATGAGAAAAGAGGAGACAAAATATAAAAAAATAAAAATAAAATTATATTTAATAGTGATGTACAAGTGATTATCTTTGTATCTTATTTGGTTATGGTGGATAAAACATGAAAAAAAATTCAACTTATATATTTTAAAAAACAATTAGATTTGTTTTTACTTTAATTTATATTGAGGGTTGAAATTAATAATATTATAATAATCCTAATTATAAAATCTGAATTGACCTAATGGGTTGACTCGGCACCTGATCAACCATGGGTTTGGACAGGTCCAAGTTTAAAAAGAATAAAGAAATGATTGACTTGACTTGATCTAGTAAAAAATCTTAGTCGATCCGGAATAAAACACGGGTCCAAAGCCCGTTGACTTTTTTTTGAATTTTTTTGGGTCAAAATGAGGTTGCTTATATATATATATGATATATTTTAGGTCTACCCATATTGACCCTCCCGACACGTAACCCAGGTCTTGTCATGGGTCAACTCCCAAGTTGAGTTTTAAAATTATAATAATTATTATTTTTATTCATACATTGACTTGGATCAACAGGAGTTTACCATTCCGATCTATAATCCAGGCCTTGCCTCGGATCGGTCCTTGATTCGAGTTTTAAAACCATAATAAATATGTAGCACCCCTAATTTCCAGGTATTTGTTTTTTAAATCCACTCTACAAAGATTTTAGTGGAGTTTTTCCATAAATAGTACTAAATTATCAATATTTACAATCATAACACAAATCAATCTATAATCGCAGTCCAATTATCTTAGATTTCAATAATATCACAATTTAAAGATAAAATATATATAACTCAAATTAATTCATAAATAAAGAATAAAATTTAAAAAAACTAATTCAACATTTGCATATCCTATGGAACTAAACAATTCACACCAAGTCATATTTTTAAGACAATCAAAACATCCTTATAATTAATTTAAGTATAAAATAACCTACATTAAATACAACATTAATGCTTAAAACTAAAATACACAATATTAATACCATTTGAGTTCATTCTTACTCCAAACATTAGAATTTACTTAATTATACAAAAACATCATTCACAAAATCACAATATAAAATCCTAATAACAAAATTATATACATGAGTCACTCAATGATAAAACAGAGTAATATAGGCATTATCACTCTTGTCAGACTTGAGATGAACCTAAAATAATTAATTAACATATTATTGTATTAACCTTTATTAACAAATCATATAAAATAGCAATTAATTAAAACAAAACATCCACCCATCATAATTTATTTTTGTATCATTTTATTCTTCCTTGGTATATAAACATTTAAATTTAAAATTTCTTTCAATTCTCCTGACCATCTCTTTAATATTTCATAATCCAACTATTTCTCACGAATACCTAAAGTATTCGACTAACCCACCAATAATCAATTTAATCTAGCAATTTTAAAGAATGCTAATAATTCTGTTAATTTCATTTGATTACCGATTAAACCCAACAACCTAAATTGAATGCCCGTCAATCCAGCATTTCTGTATAGAAGTCTATAATTATGGTATTCTCACTAAATACTAATTAATCTAGCATTTTTATTTGAAAGTCCATAATCTAATATTCTCACTAAATAAAAATTAATTCGACAATCTTATATCTATGTCAATTAATTCGGTATTCCTATTTAAAAGCTAATTAAATATGATATTCTCATATGAATACCAAATACTCTAGAAATCCCCTTTTGGATGTTAATCCTTCACATGTACTTCATTCATTTTTATTTTTCTCATATAAGATTCATAAATTTCACAACATAAATGGACATTTAAAGAAATTGCAATTGTCATTAATTAAGAATTTACTAATCATATTGAGATGAATATCACCTACTCGCTGTCGGTTGTCAGCTGTCGAATAATAATCCTTATTATCTGTGCCCCTTCCCTTTCTGCAACCTATCCTACATCATCATCATTTAAATTTTTTTTATATTCAAAATTCTCTCCATAAAAGAAATTTATTTTCTCAATTTCCACACATCTCGTAATTCATAGATTAAAAGACTTTCAAATATTTAAAAACTAATATTCTTTTTCATCAATTAAACTTTATTCATTTATTCCAATTTATTCAACGTCTCAATTAATTTTCATAAAGTAAACACCATTATCAACACTTTCACTTTATTCTTCTAAGCCAAATATTCTATTTAAGATATTAATAATTTCTCTTTCAATTCTTCATTTATTTCAAATCTTCTCAAATTCACCCCCACATTTATATTCTTTCCTTCCTTCTATGTTATTTTTTTTTTATCATCATCAAATTCATCCAATTTAACCCATAAGCTTAATAAAACCCATCCTCCCTACTCACTATTACTTTGGTCAGCTGTAAGGATTAAGGAAAATGGAATATTTTTTTTTTAATTTCCACACTTTTTACATCTTTTTAACCATTTTCCATCTAAGTTAGTTTAGTTCTACATAATTCATACAACAAAGGTAGAATTTTTTCTTAATTCTTGCCTTAAACCTATTATTCAATTTTTTCTTATATCAAGAATCGTGATTAAAACACAATACCTCAAATTAATACACTAAATTTTTACCTAAAAGTTCATCCACACAACTCATCAATCCATAAAAATGAATTCAAATTAAACATAAAACAAGATTGATTACTACTTAATCATAAGAAGAAAATCGAAGATAGAGAAAGCGAGGAAAATAAGTTTTCTCCTCCATTTCTTTCTCCCCTTTATACCCGCCGCCGCTATTCACTCTCCAAAGCTAAGATTTCTTGTCCAAACCCTTTATAATCCCCTTTTTAATCCATTGACTCTCTCTTTTCTGTGTTTAATTTGTTTTAATCTAGGTTAAAATCAAGTTGAAACACACAAAACTCTCATCCCCTTTTTCTATCACTTGGCCAGAAGCCATTCATGTATTTATATATGTAATTTTGGCCTAGTTGCAATTTTGCTCCAAGTTCTTTTTATTTTCACTTGATCCCCATTTCTTCTTTTATCTCTTTTATTTATCCAAATGCTTTTTTTTAATTTCACTTTTAGGTTCCTCTTTAGCTAATCAAAATATTACTTTTGATTCATTTTCTTCTTATTCTTATTATTCCTAATCTAACCCCTTTTTCGTTCAAGTCAAATATTTATATTCCTTTTTATCTCAGAATATATTTTATTTATTTATTTATTTATTTTATTTTCCACAAACTCAAAAATTCTAACCGGAGATTTACATTTCCCCTCCTTAAAGAAAACCCAATCCATGATTATTTTTTTGTCATGTACATTCTAGAAATAACTCAAGATACTTTCTCCTTCTCTTTTCAAGGTCTCTTTTTTGACTTGGGAACTCTCCCTTGATATCTTTACCATAGAGATATTTTTATTCTTAAGTTCATTTTCACTTTGATTTAGTATTCTCATCGGCTTCACTTCTAAGATTAAATCTTCTTTAATTTCCAAAGAAACCTAAGGTAACACTCGAGAATAATCTACTTTAACTTTGTGTAGCAGTGAAACTCTCAAGCAAACTGAAAGGCAAAACTAAAAAAAATATAATTAAAAAAAACTCGAGTAAACCCAGGTTAACTCAACTAACATGCAATACGGGATATGAGATTGAGATAACCCCACATAAAAAAAAACAGAAAAATTATAAAGTTTAAGACCAAACAATTCAAATTTGAAAGAAGAAATTGAAAGAAAAACAATTGTAAAAGATGAACCTAAAAAAATAAAGTTAAATCAGGCTAATCCTTGAAACGTGTGATCTAGGTCATGAGATAAAAATTACTTTATAGAAAGCAAATATAAAAAAATCATGAAGCAAAATTTCTAATCATCCAAAATTAAAAAAAACAAAACAAATAACAATCAAAATAAGAATGACCAAATATGGTATAAAAACTAAATAAAAGAAAACATTGAGGTACTAAATTGAAAAATAAAATAAATCAATAAAATGCTAAAAAATTAATGGAAATAATAATCAAAAGAATAAGAACAGAATTGGATATATAAATAAAATAAAATAAAATGTTGATGGATGAAATTGAAAACAAGATAAATAAAAAAAGATAAAAAATAAAAAATAAAAACAGAAACTAAAAAAAGGACAAAATAGACATCAACATAAAATAAAATAAAATATTAAAAAATAAAAACAAAAACAAAATAAATAATCAGAAAAATAATGATAAAATTTGTAATTGACACGGGGGAACTTAACCATCAAATCATCTTCATTAAAGCACCACTGACCTCAGCTTTTATACTCTATTCTCCGATTGGGAGTTGTGACTTGAAAAATCAAAAGGCACTGAACCCCACTCTCATTTTCTCCACTCGTGAATCATGGCCAATGACATTTCTCCATCATCAAGTCCATTATAGCTAAGTTAAAGAGTTGGTGGGTCCCCTGCCATTAAACACTGATTTGAAATTTTGACACCTTCATGCCTTAATATTCCACAAAGGAATTCCATTTCCCATCACTGATCACACCTCCATTGTTCATGGAGTACTATGTATTCCTTTCCAGTTTCCACAACTTGAAAAGGAAAGGAGCGTTAGACTGCCCGTTTTGTCTATTGTTACTTTTATATATACATTTTATGAAATTCATTAAACAACAAAGTCGTTGTAGTATAGTGGTAAGTATTCCCGCCTGTCACGCGGGTGACCCGGGTTCGATCCCCGGCAACGGCGTTCTTCTGTTTTCTTTTTTGTTTTTTGCAGAGAGAGAGATAGAAATGACATCCTTCTATTCTTGGCATGGGAAGGGACAAAAATATGGGACTCTATCAACGTGTATCCCATGCTGCTACTGGAAAGTGAGCAAATATCAACTGCAGCCCAATTGAAGTTGATTTTCCATGGCGTTCCAAGTTCATGAATTCCTAGGACTAGGACAGTTTCACATGTAACAACCATGGAAATCTTGTCTTCCGCTAGTAAATAATGAATGGTCCACAACCATTGGAATGCTTAGTTCACCACCAGGTACCAAAGTGCGATGTCAGGATGATACTTAAGGCTGGTCTTATAAGCTCTAAAAAAACGTGCATTGATTCATTGTATCTGGGATTTTTCTGGGAATGGTCACAAGGGACCTATGCTAGAAATCAAATTTTGCATTTTGCAACCAAAGAGAGGACGGCGAAATGAGAGTGGATTTCATCAAGGGATTCCCAATGTAATGCAAGAAATTTCTCTTATTATTAGGCGCCTCTGAGAGGCTACACAAAAATTTGAATCGGAGTTGATTATCACAAAACTTCAAGCAATACAAAATCAGCAATTTCATTTTCAGTATCAATTACTCATCTTGGTTTATTCCAGCAACAAAAATATTAGAAAGAACAACCAAACAAACCCGGACTAGAACCTCATATATGGTTGTAAGCCCGTTTGTTTGCTGGAAAGTAGTTTCTTTTTTAAAAGTGAATTCTGGAAAAGTGAATTATTTTCTGATGTTTGGTAGTGTAATGAAAAATAAGTTGGAAAATATTTTCCAGTGTTTGGTTATGTCATGGAAAATGAGCTGGAAAATAACTTATTAATGTTTTATTTTTTTCAAGTTTATTAAAATAATAAGGAACAAATCTCACAAAATAAAAAGTTGAATGAGAATGAAATTGAAAAAAAATATAATTTCATAAATTATCTAAAATAAAATAAATAATAATCAAAATAATAGAAATCAAATCTAAAAAATAAAAAAATTGAAAGATGATGAAATTAAAATAATAATAATTAACATTTCATAAATTATTTCAAATAAAATAAGTGACAATCAAAAGAATGGGAACCAAATTTGATAGATAAAAAATTTCAATTAAAAAATGATAAGGTAAAAGCAAATAATAATTATAAAAATAAGGACCAAAATTAATATAAAAATTAAATTTTAAGGGATGAAATTGAAAAACAAATATTCAAAACAAAATATATATAACAATTAAAAGTTTGATGATCAAATTTGATATAATTAACAAATAATATGATATTTCTAAATTTTTCATAACTTCCGGAAAGTGTTTTCCGCCCAAAATAAAAGGAAAACATTTTTCTGAAAACCAAGCTAAATTTTACCACTTTTCATCAAACAAACGCAGCCTGAGTATCCAGAGGAGGCCTGTTCGTAATAGCAGCCCAGCGTGCCCAGCTCAAGTTCAAGAAGCTAGAAATCAGTCCTTTTGGCAGACAACAAGAGGCAAACAGATTTGCATGCGATGGTGCTACAGGACATGAAGAAGCACACCAGCAGGAGAAAATACAATAAGAAGAGATACAGAAAACAAAACCACTTAAAGTTTGCTGAGCAGAAAGGAAACATAACATTACAGAGCCTACAACTGTATGCTTTGAGGGAACAGCAAACTTCAAGCTTTCAACAATGCAGATGCCTCAAATCTATGAATGCATTCTTCACCTAGACAGAACTACAAAAACCAGGAAGTCCTAAGAGGGTTTGCTAGGTTCTGAAAGATAATCTTTATTTGCAATTCTTGAACGACACTGAAGAGCTTTACACGCTGTCACAAAACATTCTTCTTGCATTTAGTGCAAATTGAATTCACTTTATAGACCACAATTCTTATCAATGAAAAACCTGACAATCAGCGAAAAGAATGACAAAGCAACTAATTGTCAAGTAACCCCAATTTCAAGGGGAAGTTCAACATGCTTGTTTCACAACCAATGAAAACTTAAGCACAGGGAGAAAATTAAGTTGTCCATATTGCTATTGATCTGAATCGCGACATTGGCACAACCTCAGTAACACAACATTGATGCAACAAGCACTCTTCGAAAACTGTAGAGGAGATCTAACTTTATACAAAAACAAGGCAACCGAGAAACAATTGTAATACAACATAAATTAGTTTTGCCTGTAAGCAATGTAATTAGCCAAAGCTATCAACGGAGCGGCCTTCTCTTGATTAAATCCAGCAAGCATGTCCTTGGCTTCGTTCAGCAACCTCTCAGCAAACTCCCGAGACTTCTCAATTCCCATTAACCTAGGATAAGTAACCTTATCCGCAACCAAATCCTTCCCTGCAGTTTTCCCCAATTCTTGTGAAGATTTGGTAACATCAAGAATATCATCCACTACTTGAAACAATAATCCAATACTTCTTGCATAGGTCCTCAATTTCTCAACTTCCTCATCGGTTCCTCCACCTAATATGGCCCCTAGAACAACAGCACCTTCCAACAACTTCGCAGTCTTATGTACATGAATAAATTCAAGCTGCTCCAACCCCACTTCGGACAACCCTTCAGAACAAATATCAACAACTTGCCCGGCGACAAGTCCTTCAGCACCAATAGCTTTCGCCAATTCACCAATTGCACGAACAATTCTAAGAGGCGAAACATGGATTGTAGACACTGCAATATGTTCAAATGCAAATGACAGTAAAGCATCCCCTGCCAAAACCGCAACATCCTCACCAAAAACAATATGATTGGTGGGTTTTCCACGGCGAAGATCATCGTTATCCATGCAAGGAAGATCATCATGCATTAATGACATAGTATGGATCATTTCTACGGCACAAGCAGCAGGCAAAGCCATGGATTCAGACCCACCAACAAGGTCACACGCAGCGAGACAAAGCACTGGCCTAACCCTCTTGCCACCAGCCAAAAGAGAGTATCGCATAGACTCATGGATTTTAGCCGGCTCTTTAAGAGAAACAGCTGCATCTAATGCTTTGTTAACAGAATTGGCTTTTTGTAGCATGTAAGACTTGAAATCAAAAGTGGGTTTTCGTTGATCTTCTTGAAGAGTCTCTTCTTTTGCGAGAACCGCACAAATTGAAGACATGGGTTTTCTCTGTTTTTGATGTACTGAAGGAATTTGAAGACTTTTAGAACCTGGAGATAAAAAATTTGAGATGGGTATGGATCTGGGTCCTGTATCTTTGTTGATGATTGATGTCTGAAACCATGAACCCAGATTCACAGAAGTCATTTTCTCTGTGTGTCTAAGAGGGAGAGAGAGACAGAGAAAGAGGGGTTGATCTTACTATGTAATTGTAATAAAAAGCTGAACTACAAGTGAAACACAGGTTAAGTTCTAAACAATAGCACTACAAAGGTTGGCCATGAGAGTTAACTTCAGCCAGAAATGGAAAAACATTCAAGTGTCCACGACCACAAGACCACGAATGAGAAAAGGAGCAATGATATTCCTAATAACAAGTACTGAGACGATAAAGGTATGCAGAGAGATAGGATTCTAGAGAGAGAGAGAGAGAGAGAGTGGAAATTTTGGACAGAGAGTGTGTGTAACTGTGATACATTTAATAAGTGTATGGAAGCGCGGTTTAATTTATATTTTTAAAAGATTTAAATTTTTTTATTAAAAATAATTTTTTTATATTTTTTATGTATTGATTTTTAAAATAATTTTTAAAAAATAAAAAATTTATTACTTTAATATATTTTAATATAAAAATACTTTAAAAAATAACCTTAAAAATTTCTATACCCGAAGCAAATTCCAAAAGAATTAAAGAAGTGACAAAGATAGGATTTTGGATTGACTTGGATGGGTCTTATAGGACGCTTTATCAGCATCTTTTCCTTAAGCATGTGTGAATTGTCGGAATTTGACTGGTGATTCTGTTTTTCCAAATAAAAGTAGGTTTTTTTCATCACGTTAAAATAATAAAATAATACAGCAAAAAAAATATTTAAATAAATAACACATGTTAAAAATTAGAATTGAAATCTGCGACTTGCAAGTTGTTGCCATCTGTGAAATAATTTCCAACAAACAGACAAGAAAGATAGAAAAACGAGGAAAAAATAAAAGAAATTTCAGAAACATAAAAACTTTAAAGATAACGACATTATTAATATTATTAAAAAAATCTTGATAAAAAAAATACAATTATATAAAAAAATCATCAATCATAATTAAAATAGATTACATGAGTCGCTTAAATACAAGTAAGCTCTGAAATCTTTAAATTGTTTGTGTAACTCACTTTATTTATTATTGGTGAATTTCTTGGTGTTATTGTTTAGTAAATTATTGTTTTTTTTTAATTTATTAGCTAAATTCTTTATATTTTTTAATTAGTTAATTTCATTCTTGAATATTTTTTAATTTTTTAATATATTATTTTGGTAAACATTTTAGACTAAATCATCAAAATTAGTTATTTGATTTACAGATAAAAATTTTTCATTTGTCTTTCGTCCCTATACCCAAATCAGACGAACAATTTGCACGTCGGTATTGCTGCGGGCCTCCACAAGAATATTTTGAAAATAAAATATAATCATGTGCAAATCACTTGATTCATTATGATTGTTTGGCTAGAAAATATTGTCAAAATGATAAATTAAAAACTTAATGCTTATTAAAAATATAGTTTCATTAAAAATATAATTATGTATTGAAAATTACCCTATTATATAAGAATAAATTGTGCCATTAACTTCTTTTATGAATAGTTTAAATTTTTAATCCTACTTTACTTTTATTACATTTTTTTATTAATATACTACATTATCTATTATCTTTTAGTATGTTTATAGAGTATCTTACTTTGACATAATTGGATTTTATTAAAATATTATTTTCAAATTAATTAAAAAACAAACGGTATATAAAAAATGAAGTTCTTAAAATTTTAATTACCATATTATATTTTTTAAAAATAATTATTATTTTATTGATGGATGATATTTGAAAAAAAAAATCTTTAACATGAAAAATAATGTAGTGTGACAATTTTTTAAAATCAATTAAATTTAGTGATAGGTAAGGGTAAAAAAGGGTGAAGCCTGACTATCCTCGTTAGAAAAAAGAAGATTTTTTTTTTTTAACTTTTAGCTATATTTTTAATATATAGATATAATACTGATATTAAATATCATTATTTATGAAAAATATAATTAGAGATATTTTGGTCAATCTAATATGGAATGAAATTTATACATTGTGGAGTGAAAATATTAGCACCTTTTTTTATAAAACAAAAAACAAAAAAATAGTTCTTGTTTTTTATATATAAAAAAAACAGAAATTGATATACTAAATAGGATGATTTTGATCACATCAATGCTTATTATTTACCTCCATGATTATATTATGATCTCCTTCATGTTTTCTAATGAAGGCGTGAAAATTAAAGGTTAAATTAGATTTTTTACAGGCTGTGATCTTAGGATGGTGGAGTGACTAGGCTTAACTTGATCAACAAGCTGATAGGATGATGAATTTTTTCGATTCCTGGAGTGAGTGGACTTGTCACTAGTCCAGTGAGTTTACAAGGTAACTTTAACGAGTTTTTTTTTTTTATAAAACAAGTCTTCCATTGAAACATGGGATTATCTGATACTTGGTCAGTAAATATAGAAGGAGAGAAGAATGTTGAGCATGCAAGTAATGGAGGAGCTGAGTGGTGTAGCAGGTGAGCAAGAGCGACAGTAGCAATGTGGTTCTAGGCCTTGCATGGTCTACTCTGCTTGGTGTTTGGATTCCTATTTTGAGGACTTAATTTTTTTGTATGGTCTTGTTGTTTATTCATATCTTCATGTGTTTATAGACCTCTATCACGTCAACTTACCTTCATGAAGAGTGAACTTGCAGATGCCTTATAGTGAGTGGAGTTACAAATGATTAAGGGTGTGTTCGGCTTGGAGGTGTGGTGGCTTTTTGTCAAAGATACAATGCTTTTTAAGCACAAATCACACATCTAAAAGCTATAAAAACATGCTTTTTACTCAAAAAAGCACAAGCTACCTCCCATTCAAACACCATCTTATTGGTTGTTGCACCATTGATGAAGAGATTGATGCTCGAAAGTAGTTGTGGTGCTTATTACACCATTGGCTAATGGGTTGGTAACATAGAGGTGCCATTTATAAAAAGTTATGTTTGGTATTGTGGTAGCTGATGTGGTTGTGGTTTGAAAAAAATTGTTTTATAAAAAGTACTTTAGGTTGAGGTTGATTTGGTATTTATGTATGTTTGGTTAAAACTATGGTTGGAATTGAGGTTGAACAAAAAGTAGTTTAATGTGTTTGGTTAATAATGCTTTTGAAATTGAGGTTATAAAATAATTTTAAAAAATATATATTAATATTGATGGTTTTTAATTTAAATATTGTAAATTTAACTATTGTTATTGCATCATGAAATAAATAATACTTTATATAAAATATTTTTCATTGTTCCATTAAACTATCTACAATTCCATCACGTATGAAATACATCCGACAAGGACTACAGTTTTTTTGGTTTCTTAAGCGCGCAACAACATTAGGTAAAATATAATCAGGAACTAAATTGGAATTGCGATCGAATTTTGCAAATGCTACATCATCAAATGATCTCTGTCTAATTTATGTAGTGTCATTAAATAATGTTAAACACTAGTTTTTCGAATAAAACACAATTAAAAAATAAAAAATAATTTTTATTTTTTATTTTACTGGATCAGACCCGGTTCAATGCATTTTGAGCTTTGGACTGAACAGTGTAGCATGCTAATTAATTCATTCATGAACAGTGTAGCGTGAACACTGTTCATGCTAATTAATTTCATCAACAGTGCGGAAGAAGCAACATTTTTTTGCTTCTCTTTTCCTGCGTTTGGAACGTGAAAAAACTGTAGGATCCATAAACAGTAAATTATGGTTTTTACTTTACCAAACAGGTTGCATCTGTGTTTTAGACAAAACACAGACGCAACCTCTTAAACAAACACCATGAACAATAAATTATGGTTTTATTTTACCAAACAGGTTGCATCTGTGTTTTAGACAAAACACAGACACAACCTTTTAAACAAACACTCTCAAGAGGTTGGACTCTTCTCTAAGATTGAGTCAATTGAGGTTAGGCTCGGGCTCAATGTTTGAGCCCATGGGTTTTGGGCCTTCAAGGGGGGTTTATTAATAAGTTTAAATGATTATTATTACTTTTGTAAATACTGATTTTATTTGATTGCATGCTTATATAATTAAAATGTGGTAGTTGTTATTACTTCTTTTAGGCAAATCAATGAATTTTTTATTTTTATTTTCTTGCAAGGGTAAACGACGCTTATGTTACCATGCTTCCTATATTTTAAATTTAAAAATAAAATTTCAACTCAATAAAACTTTTTTTTATCCTCAAATCTAAAAACAAAAACCTTAACTTTATGTAAATAATAGAATATGTGTGTCAAATTAAAAATTAAAGTATGAACTTTAAAAAATTTACATCAAATAAATATGTGTGTATTTCCAGTGTAATTTTATTTCTATTTCATGGCCAACTCTTTTTCTTCTATTTCACTTTTCTCTTTCTTTTACCTTCTTTTAAAACAATCTTTCTTTCTTTTCAACGAATTAGCTGCATGACTCTTGACCACGCTTTCATCTTATTATACTCTTAGTAACAATTAGACATATCACGCGCTATGCTACGGGTTTGTATTTTTTTCATAAAAAATAATGTATGGGTGTGATAAGCGTGTTTTAAATAAATAAGAGAAATTAATAACTCGGGTTATAACACTGACTGAATTTAATAAATTAATTTTATTTTAACTGAACGATAAAAGAATAGATAACGGTAACAAACAAATAATTTTCTTTAAAAAAAAGACCACCATACCTTAGAAAAAAAAGTCTTTTGAAGTATGAATTTGGATTAAAATTGACAAAAAATCGGCATGAGTCAACTTGAGATAGTGCAATAGACACATAACCTGAGTAATAAAAGGTGAGCGAATCCTAAGTAAACCTGCAAAACTCATAAAATAAGTCATGTGATTATGATAACTTGAGACAAAACAAATTGAAGAAAACCACAAAGGCAATTTTTTTTTAAAAAAAAAACTAATGTCGAACGATGAATTTAAAAAATAAACTAGAAGCATCATATATGAAAAACAACAAAGCACAATTTCCAGCAAATCAAACATTGAAAAATAAAACCAAAAAACAATTAATTGACGAAAGGATCTAAAACAAAAGATGATAATTAAAAGAATGATGATGAAAATCAAAATAAAAAATAAATTAGAGGGCAACTAATTTTTTTTATTGGAGAGTTAAATTAAAAAGAAAAATAACTCTAACAAAAAGAAAAAAAATCAAAAAAATAGGACTAAATCGAAAAAAATAACACACCATAAACTTGGATTGAAATGTAAAATTAAAAACCAATAAAACTTTTATAAATAGGCCAAGGAGAAAATCAAGTTCAGAAGAATAATGACCAAATTAAAAAAATCAATATATAACAAAATGAAATTGAAGGACTAAATTGAAAAGAAATAATATTTTTACAAAAAAACCAATGAAAAAAATTGGAAATCAAATGAGAAAAGACTAAAGAAGAAAAATAAAAAACAAAGAGGACCAACCTACAATTTAAGGGGGAGTTGAAGAAAATAAAGGGGGAAAAGATCCACCAGCAACAAACCGTCCAACCTCTGCTGACATGTCGCGACCGCTCTTTCAAAAACACGATAAAAATGTAGTTTTGACCACTATGAGGCACCACACGCACACCCCAAAATGTGTAGATGCCTCCCACGCACCAATAACTTTTTAAATTTTAATGTTATTTAATTTCTAACAAAAGACCACAATGCCCTCATTAAAATAATAATTAACAAAAAAATAACATGAAAAGAAAAGAAAAAACCCTTGACAGAAGGCTTCTTCAAGGGCATTTAAGTAATTTTATTATACATTCAAAAGTTAAAAACCAAAAATTCCCCTAAATATCAAACTTACATTATCTATCTCTAATGACATTTTAATATTTTTTTATTATTCATAAAAAAAGAAAAAGACTCTATCACCTTCATAAGTCAGGCCAAATGTTCATAAGTCAGGCCAAATGTTATTTGATTGAGGGATAAAATCATAATTTTATTATTGAAATCCATAATAAAATGAGTTAGGTGCTACAGTAAATAAAATCTTTCCACCATCTTGCCTTTTAGTTTTTTTTTTTTTTATTATTATTCCTCAATTAACCAATGCTAACAAAAAGTCAATGAAAGTGTGTTTAAATTAATCTTAATCTTAACAGTATTTTTATTTTTATTTATATTAATATCTTTTTTTTTCTTTTATGTTATTTAGAAAATCTATTTAAAATAACAATTATTTTTTAATTATACATTTAATGTTTTAGGAGGTTTTTCTAATTAATACATAATCTTTTATATAGATAAATTTTATTTTTAAAAATAAAAAAAAAATTAAATAATATTTCTAATATATATAGCACTGCATATTATTATTATTATTATTATTTAATTAATTTAATATATCTATTTTTATTATCATTTAATTAAATAAAAAAATTATTTTAATTAACAAATTAAACAAACACAACCGCATAAGCATAAACATCATGTTACATCTTGATTTATACTTATTTTTTAATTTTTATAGTTTTTATTTTTAGTGATCATTTATAAGTTTTTTATTTATTTATTAATATATATAATTCTTGATTTATTTAATTAAATATATGTATAAATTTTTTAATTTTCACTTATAATTTTTTTTAAATACAAAAATTTATTGAAAAAATCTATATAAAAACTTTTTGCTGAGAAAAAAAATATCTAACCCATGGTTAAACAAAAATCAAATATCTAGTAATAGCTAAAAGGCGAAAGTGCCAAACGGAAGGGAAGAAAAAAACCTAAAAAGCATATTTTCCAAATAGTGAATTTGTGGGAGACTGTAGGAGAAATTCTCAAAAGATTTACTCTCGCTTGCAAATTTATTAGACCAAAATCTAGCAATTGATTTACCATACAGTAAAACTGCATTAAACTTATAATGTTATGGTTCTAATACTCATCAAAAGTTTTCTACAGGTGCAATGCTAATGGTAGATAATTTTAGTACAATGTCATTTCACCATAATTCCTCCTAAATAATGAAAATTGCGAGGGAAGCTGCTACAAGGCCCTCGAAATATTCTCCATGTGTTAAAAAGAGCATCTTAATAGCAACGCAATCATCTCTATTATAACAGGGCTTTCACTTGTGGTACAGGTAAACAAAGCTGAAGATAAAGAAGCCAGCCATCTGCAATCAACAGGACCATATGCTTAGCACGCGCTTGCACATACACAAATGATAGAGATTCACAAAATAATAAAATTCCAGTTTTTTTTTTATAGAGAATACCATTGTAAAAGAAGCTCCATAGTAGGGAAAAGCAGCTGTTATAAATCTCTCATATTCATTGTGTCTGAAGGGCCGAACTGGAATCTGCAATCACAGTATAAATTGGCTTTTTACTCGGTGCCTTTCAACATTACAGGACATTCAACATTAAGACGACGAATTATGCACTGAGGGTATAATGACAACATACAATAATAGATGCAGGAATCTTCATAAAAAATAAAGGCAGCATGCATAAATTCATGCATTTTGTAACTAGAAGCAATACAATTTGCAATCAATTTCTTTGGGATTCATTATTGTTGCCCCATGAATGGATCTTTGGACAGGTCAGCATATAATAATATTTCTCAAAGTGCTTTTCCCCAGATGAACATAAATATGTCCCTCCAGCCAAAAATAAAGCCACTGAATTGATACAGTTGCACCACTTCTCCTATCTGATATGCCAGAATACTGTTGCCACCTGACCTAGCTATCCAAATTCCTTTTCATAAGAAGTCCCAAATATGTTTATCTTTGGTTATATTACCATCACCAAATTGCAACCAACATTCTCAACATCAATCATAACCAAAACAATCAATCCACTACAAAAATAAAGTAAACCAGGAAGTTGCTAATTTGATTAGGTAGAGGAGAGACCATACAAGTCCAAGAAGCTTACCTGTTTGGAGAGCAACAGGCTAGTATATCCAAGCCTGTTATACTCAACCTTAAACTGGAAAACCCCATAAACATCAGGCACCTTGAATGATGTATGATACAAGCCCTGAAAACCAGGTGCACAAATGATCAGAGACATTAGCACGAGCAGGGATGTAACTAGCAAGGAAATGAATATTGGATGATAGAAACGATGTACCTTCTTGTCATTTGATAGGGTTTTCAACACATAGGGGCTCATCATATAGAACTGGACCTGAACATCATCGGCCACATATGGCTCCCAGCTCTTTCCAGACCATTCATATATCTCAACAGAAAAATCCTGCACTCATATAGAAGTTCACGGTGATTGTCGATACTCTCTCTCGTATGTAGCTTCTCAGAAAAGAATTTCAAAGAACTAAACGAGCACACAGCTTGACAAGTTACCAGATCATCCTTGATCCTGTACATTGCAGGCTCGTCTGTTTCCCCAGCTTTATTGTGTCTAAGATTCACAGCCTGGTGGTCAAGAACGAGACTTGATATTACACAATAGATGAAAACGCAACGAAACACAATCAAGTGAAAGAAAGAAAGATCCTAAAAGTTGCCATTTTATCAACAATCTAAAGACTATTCTTTAGTATGTCTCAAAATGTTGCAATTTGATTACACATTAGCAAGATGTATAAAATAACTCAAGACAGCTGAAATAAAAGCCTAACCTTCAGATGACCTCTTTCATGGAAGACCCATTTGCTAAGTTCAGTCACAAATTGCTCATTACCAGATTTATCATATCTGCCAACACAAGGTCACAGATAACGTGACTTTCCTCCTCTAAAAATATATGAATTTCTGTTCACAAGCAAAACATATTGCCTAGCATATGGATGAAAATTAACAAAAGTATCCAACTAAAAATTTCAACCACCAAAATCAGGAGCAATGACATCCCCCTTCTCCCACTGTGAGCACAAAATCAGCCAGGTACTCTTTGATGAGCAAACAAACACAAACATCATGGCTTTGTGGGTCCTCCAAGAAAGTTATTCCTCTTCTTATTGTATCCATAAGCATATTGTGAATGGGAATCAACCGAGGAAAATAGAAGCTATGTGGGCCTGGAGCTCTAACATCAATCAATTGAGGCCTTGACATATATAGAAGTACACACGCACTGTGTGTTTGTGTGAAATAAAAATTGAAACTTGCAAATAAAGTTTGAGACATGTATGAATATAATGCTATCAACAATTCAACACAATCTCAGCCTATGTAAAGCCTTAATGATGTAAAGGAAGGTGATTTCCTTGTACTCTTCGAAATGAACTCGGCCATTAACCATTAGTTTTCCCATTCTCAGTCCACTGTACTCTATCCAGGTACACAGAAAAAATATGCATTTGCACAGCAAACAGTTAAAATGATGGATGAGACCATTCTATATTGCAATTCGTGAAACAGCAGGTTTAGAAAACCTCAGGTGCCCAAAGTAGATGTAAAATGAAAAGGAGTTCAATAAGAACTTCACTTACTTTTTTGGGCTCCCAGCTTTCTGTACGCTTGATCTGAAAAATCTGAATCATGAAATGAAGAGATTTTGTCAACAGATATAAACCAAATAATTGCTAGAGAAACACTAAAGTTGAAAAACCATCACATGATTGCATACCGGTTACTAAACATATCTAATGAGCCTGTAATCATAATCCGAGCATTGTTTCTAGCCTGCATTATGTAAAAAAAATTGGTGAGTAGAAATTTCACCTCAATTTTTTTTATTTTTCTCAAAACCCAGCTAAGAGCAGTGTTCAAAACACAGACATCCACTATGACATGCAATAGTCATATGTACACGTGCGATTGTATGCATTCAGAACCAACATAAGGAAGTATAATTAGAGACCAACAGAATGGTCAGCAAACAAAAAAACAATAAACCATAAAGTACAACACAACAAACAATTGTTATTCAGCTGTTGCGTGTGTGGTAAGAGAAAACGAGCGACAATTTGATGGAGGGAGCCAAGTTACCTGAATTACTGAAACTAATGAGATGGAAGATCCGGTTAATGATGGAGGACTTGACAATTTGGAACTTGGATTAGCTGAATAAGCAGAAGGAGATGCAGAAAGGACCTTCAATACCTATACATCATGCCACATGCCCCAGAAACACAGAAACCATTAGCATAAACCCTTAAAAAACTTTTTCATCTAGCTACATTAACAAAGAAATAAAGAAAACACATTTGACCTCACCAGGGTATTTGCTGCATTTAAAGAATGTGCAATCCCTTTAAAGAGCACAGGAGCCTGTTTAATCCAAAACCCATAAACATTCAAAACTCGAACCTTAAACTTCACAAGGAATTAACTGATCCATAATAGTAGTAAAAAAACTTAATATAAGGAACGAAACAATCAGACAAACCAACCTCAATCTTATTTTTTCCAAGCAGCACATCAGATTCAATAAAATCATCTGCAGCAATCAATGTATGATCACCCTCAGTCCCAGCGACTGCATAACTTTTATGATCAATAACCAGAGCCGATGGATCCTACAACATTACATAAACTCAATAAACAAATTAAACTAAATAAATAAAGTGACAAAAACAACCAATGAATCACAAATTCAACACTAACCTCATCAAAATCAACCCCGCATTCAGTAGCTACACTCTTAATCAAATCAGAAGCAGAACTATCGGCCGCAATAAGCAGATCATGACCCGAGTCAACAAAGTCAAGCACAGCAGCTAAATCCAATGCACCACCAAATCCTAACGATAACAAGAACAAACAAAACCCAATTGCCCAAATCACAAATCATTCCCAAAAAAGAAAAAAAAGTAAAAAGAACAAAACCCATTTTCTCAAATCAGAAACAGGACCATAAAAACCAAAACTTGACAAAGATAAACAACAATTTCTTTCAATTTAATAACTTACTTTCGATTGAAGGAGAGAAGAGAATCAAGCCATCATACAAGTACTGGCCATAACGTTGAAGGGCGAGTTTTGGGTCATCAGCAAGCTTGAAATCGAGATCAAAACCGCGAGATTTGAGAGAATTGAAGAAGATTGAGAGGGAAGATTTGAGTGACAAGTCGTCGAGGAGGACTAAGAGGCGACGATCTGAGGGCGAGTCAGGGGAGAAAGAGAGGGAGAGAACGGGAAGGAGGAGTGTGACTGATAGAATTGTTAATACCGAGAAATTGCTTCTCGCCATTTTTGTGGTTGTGGATGGGGTCTTTTGGCTGTCTCGGTGAGAGAGAGAGAGAGTGGCTGAGGGTTTACCCGGTGAGGAGGAGACGCTAAAAGGACTGATAAATGGATTTTGAGAGTTTGCAATGGGAGAGTCCACTTGGTTTTTTTCTGAAACGTTTCGAATGGAAATTAAATTTCTTCTTGTTTTTTAAACAAACTTTTTAACCATTTTTATTCTTTTTTTTTTAACCCGAGAGCCTATTAATTATTCTATGTGGTTTACTTTTTAAAAAAATGAGAATATATTTTTATAATTTTTTATGTATCATGAATTTTATTTTATTTTATTTATATTTATATTTATATTTATTTATTTATTAAAATTTTATTCATAAAATAATTAATAAGATGTCATTAATTATTATTTTTACCATAAAAATTTTTTAAATTAATTTTATGATAAAGGAGATTTTTAAATTTTTTAAATTTAAATTTTGAAACAACACTAAGAAGATTTATTAAATTCATTGTTGATATGATGGTTGCACAAATAAGATCATTTTGGTAGGGATATAATCTTAGTTTACATACAAATTAGTTTCGATAATATTTTTATTATTAAAAAAAATGCATGAAAAATAAAATTAAGGTAGTGTATGATAGTTTTATCCATCTTTTTAACTTTTTACCCCTTTATTCATGGCATCTAGCCAATTCAATCTAATTGAACAAATTGTAAAAGAAAACATATTTAAAACATTTTATAGTTTGAGCATATAAGCACTTTACATTCCATAGTTTCATTTAATTTACATTCTTGGTAAACATCATCTTAAAACAATGATGAAAATGCCAACATTTATTAATAACCCAAGTCCCAAAAATCTAAGGTAAAAACACCATTCTATCTTTTTTTATTTTCGGCAAAATGAATGACAAAAACCTTTCTTTTCAGAAGCTAATGAAAGCAAAGTCGATTTTTTTATTAAAATTTCCCAATAACCAAACAAAAGGAAATCTCCTCAAAAACCTAAAACAACTTTTCTTTTTCATGCTCATCAAATATATCAAAACACTCAAATTTTCAATCATTTTCTCAATTCTTACCTTTCTCTCCTCCCTCATCTTCTCTAAACTCTTTATCTCCCCCATCCTAATCTCGTCACCACAACCACTTTTTTTTTTCAAATCTTCACAAGCCCAATTCATGCGATTCTCTCAAGCTTTAGGGCTTTAATGTTTAGACACTTCAAAGACTTGGTTTTAATGTTATATGAGGTTGAAAATGGATGCTATGATTGAGAATTTAAGCGCTAAGAATATAGATTTTATGATGGATTTTTATCATTTGTTAAGGAATGAGCTTGGATTTCAACATTCAAGGGTTTCAAGGCTTTTGGTTCCTCTGTTTTGGTGTGATAGAGAAGGTTTAAGTATCTGTATTTGGTTTTAGATTTAATGCTTCAAGAGAAATGTAAGATTTTTTTTATCAAAATTAATGATAGAAAACAATCTTTGATTTGAAAAGCTTTTAAAAAAAAACAAGACTAATGAGTTTGTTTAGATCATTTTTTTATGTCTTTTTGGTTATTTCTAGATAAAAATACTAATTTTATTGTTTTATGGTTTTTGAATGATTTTCTAATAAGATTTAGCTCTTTCTTTTGTTTTGTGAGTTGTTTTTCAATATGGTCAAGGGTTAGGATTTGAGCAATATGGTATGGGATATATTGATATTTTTCATATAGATTTCACTACTTTGTTATGAATTTGAATTTGTCTTGGCTAGAAAGGTGTATATGTAAATGCTTGTTGATGTTGAGATAAAAAAAAAAAAAGAGTTAAATCATATTAAGCCTCCAATAGTATGCTTATTTTTTTTCTTTTTAACACCATTCTTTTAGAAATTAAACTTTACATACTAAAGTTTATATATTCATAACACTTCACATCCTCTTGCTTGTACACCAAAAAATGTTGAATTATTTATAAGATTGTTCTTATATTCAATTCAATGACTAAAGAGTCTATGTTGTGTTAAAATAATAAAAATACCATTGTCATTTTTTTGAAAAAAAAATTAGTCATTTTTCAATACCCTCATAATATAAATATCATCATTTGTATGTTTTTAACAAAATATCAAATTTATATAAACATCAAAATTTTCATTTTGTTTACATGGTTTTCTCAACAATTCTTCACCATTTATATAGCAAACACAAACTTATAAATAATGGTATTTTTCAAGCAAACTAACTCATAAAATTTCAATAAACACACTACCATAAATCCAGCAAAACACTGCCTAAAATTCAAGCAAACGCTGACAACATTTTCAGCAAAAACACATCTTAATTTCCAGCAAGCACCTTCTAATTTCCAGTAAAATCAATCTCTAAAAATTTAGCAAACATAGCCAATATTCTCAATAAAAACACTGTTCAAAACTTAAGTAAACATAACTAACATTTTCAGCAAAAACACATACCAATTTCCATCTTATGTGCAACCAATAACAACCCGAAACTCATTGTCAACAACCCAAATTTTACAGCACATTTATTGCCAACAACAAGAACACACATTATCAACATGTCATTATATTCATCAAATGCTAATAGCATACAAACTTGCAACAACTTAGATGGACTAAAGTTCAAGAATAAAAAGTATATAAAACATGTGAAAAAACAACAATTAGGATATCGAAAATAAGCTACTCTCTAGATGTGATGACAAGTCACGCGACAATACATTCATTGATTCGTGCAAACATATTAATAATATTGAATTAACAATAAAAGAATGAGGAGATGTTAATGATATTGCTTGAATACTATATGAAATGAAGAAAATAAAAAATGAATCATGTAGAGTTTGGATCAAGATTCATAATATAGAGGCAAGCTTTGCAAGTATAAAGTTGTTGCTAAAATCTAATTTAATGTGTAATGTTAATGTTTCTAACTATGATATTCTTCAACATGAACAGATGAAAATGAAATACATGTATAAACTATTAAATAAAATTCATGAAACATCAATATCACATATATCAAAAGCATACACATTAAATAAAGTAAAACTTATAATTTAAACATGTCATAACCACAACAATGATCCACAATATTTAAGTTCTTATTAGGTTCAAATAGTTAAAACAAAATTCATATATTAGTTATTATACATCCTTTAATCAATACATCTAGTTTGGGCTTAGATCTTGAGAGAGAAAATGTAACATCCTCAATTATATAAACTCAAATTATATGACATATATTCATAGTTACTAATTTATATATATATATATATATATATATATATATATATATATATATATATATATATATATATTACTGAAATTTCGGTAGAAATTAACCATGACTAATTAGGTTAAATAATGGAATTCTTGTCTTTAAATCAACCATGTTTTAAACATAAATTAAGAAATTAGGATTTTGTGAATAATAACTCGTGAGCTTTAATTATGGGTTTTTTTATGGTTTCTAATAAAACATGACTAATTAGGTTAAACAATGGCTAAAACGTATATGGGGTTCTGAATATTATTGATGTTCAAGCAAAAAATAACTTTTTAGGTTTTTTCAAGCTTTAAGATTAACTTTTAAACAATTATAAATATTTCAATTTTTGGTTAAATTGAGTCAAAACAACCTATAATGTAATCAATTAACAATATTTAACAAAAACAAAATGCATTAGCAGCACATTTCAATATGTCAATTCAAAAAAATAACATGCATGTAACAAAACACGTTGAGTTCTAAATAAGAAAAGAGTGAGACTCTAATAGATCATGGTACAAATAGTGTCTGAATAAATAACAAACATAGCTATAAGGGAGAAATTGATTAAAAACATAGATCTTGATTTCAATTTAGGGTTGTTTATAAATAGAATATTGTTTAAAGAGAGAGAAAACTAATTCTAGATGAGAGGGAATATGAGATATGTTATTTGTGCGAGCTTTTGATATATTATATATGAAATTGATTGAGAAATTTTGTCTAATTTGAAAGATTTTGTTAACTAGTGATGTAAAATGTAATTTAAAAAAAAAACAAAGGCAAATAAAGAAAAAACTATAGAAGGCTTAGTGTAATTAATCGTAAAAATACAAAAATAGTAGTTGGATGATGATGATGATGAAAAAGAGAGCGAAGAAGATGATAAATATTTTATTTTTAAAGGCATTTTGGCAATGATAAAATCATAATGGCAAATTTACAATATTTCACACATTTATTTGACCTAGTAATCGGATTAATTATTTAGTATGTAATATGAAATTAATTATATAAATAATAGGATATCAATTTTAATAAATAAAAATATGATATGTTGAAATAAATGATGTTTTTAGTAATTTTATCATTTATAAATAATATATTCTATCTATATATTCATTTGCGATTTATTCTGCTTGAGTTGATTTAATGAAACGCGATAGATGTAGATAAGAACTTGTTTGACATTGGTTTTTGTGTGGTTATACTATAAAAAAAATTGGATTTAGAAAAAAAAAAGAAGTATTAAATAGTTTAATAGATGAGCTATTAAAAAAAATTGGATTAAAAAATGATTGATTACATGAGCTATTAAATAAAAATTTATTCAAAAAATATCATTGTAGTAAAATGGCATGAAAAATATGTGTAGAATCTCAAACAAAAGATGACATTTTGTTCATTGACGTAAAACAAATATAGCAACATTACGAATTTATGGATGTTTTTTTAAGAATTAAAAGTTTTAAGTAGAAAACAAATTGATGAACGTCTCTAACAAATTGACCTCTAAATAAAGAAAATCAATGATTAAAATTATCGAAAATATTTAAGTAATTTTGGTAGCATTTTGTTCTTGTTTAACAACACTTTCACCACATTGTGCTTTTGATGAGTGTGATTGAGGTGAAAACGTCTCTAACAACAAGGACAAATTGGATTTAAATTTGATGAAATTGTGTCACTGAGGTTGATTTGTCGACTTGACATAAAAAAACATAAACTTGGAGGGTTTTTTTTCCTAATATTCCAGACACTGAAAATGAAATAAAATTTGGAGAAATTCTTCCAACCTGCTAAAATTTTTTTTGAACCACAAATGAATTTTCTTTTTAGTTTCAAAATAATTCCAATGTATTTAAGTGAGCTATAACCCAGCCCCTATAATTTGTCAAAATTAATTAATTAATATTTGTAGTTTTAAAAATAATTAAATACTTTATCCACTAATATTGACCATTTACAATTTAGTGGTTTTTTATTAGAAAAAAATACCTTCTATCCTAGCTAAAATTTCCATTACACATGTTTTTCTTTTCATTCTTCTATTTTTCATAATAAATAAATAAATTAGTTAAGAATAGCTTATAACTAGATTATAAACGTAAAATATATAAATTAAGGGTTAGTTTAACCTAGTGATTAAGACAAACATATCATAATACATTGTCTGGTAGGAATGTATAATTTACTGTTCAAGTAGTGGACCCTACCAATAATTAAGGTCTGACCTTAGTTATTACTATGAGATAGATAGGGGTGTTTGAAACTGAGTTTTAATCTACTTTTCTTTAAATTCTAGTTTTTTTTTAATAATTTTTTTAGTATTTTTAAATATATATTAATATTAAAATAGAATTTAAAAAATAAAAAATAATATTATTATTTTAATATTTCAATAATGTTCTCAAACATGCTCTGCCTATTGGCTTGCTTTTAACATGCTTTCCCATAAAGAACCCACGTTTCAATGACAGAGAGGGAGAGAGTTGGCTTCTAACTAACCTTTGAAAATACACAGACCAAAATACCCTCACCATCTACAATTCTCATCAGATGTTTTTGCTAAAGCTAGTCGTCTCCATCAAGCGTGCTTCGTGCTCCTCTCCGAATTTGACCTTAATGTTGTATCGGTGTATTTATGACGTATTAATAATAGGATACACTATAAGCTATTTTGAAATTATAAAATTATTATGTTTTTTTTTTGTTAGTTGTTTTATTACCCAAAACACTTTTAACAATAATTTTAATCAAATTTACTTTTTTAATTAACAACTATTTTAAAAATAGTTCTAACCAAACACTATAAAATCAAATTAGTAATAATTAAAAATAATTTTTTTAAAATTTATTTTTTAAAACTACATATATAAAAGCTATCATAATATCAATCAGAATATAAATATAGATTTTTAAAACCAATATTTATCCATCTATTTCCATCCAAATAAGGGATGATCCAAAAAATTAGGAGCACTGAGGCTTAGGAAAGGTCCAATACTTTTGATTTATGAGGATGAAGGAATTTACACTTGAGCTTTCAAATTCCTAGGTTTTGAGCATTGAATCTTTAATATATCTACTGTTAATAAATTCTTAGAAAAATAAAAAAAAGGTTAGAAGGCAAAAATTATGTAATACTTCAACAAAACTAATTTGAATTTGTGGGATTTTGAACACAATTATAAACAATTTTGTACAATCATTAAATAAAAAAAAGCCAACATTTTTTTTTCTGTACAAAAACAAAAGATAGTCAAAAAGATTATAAATACAAAAATATTCCATGGCAGCGTAGCAAATAAGCAATCGACTCCATATCTCCTTCACTTATCCACATATGACTTGTGTCTACACTACAGTGGGCCGCAGGCTCTGGTTTTGGAAAAATTACAAGCCAGCTCCCAACTATGCATATAATTTTCAATTAAGTCTTTCAACTTCAATATTAAACAATATTATTCTAATACTATCATATTTTAATTCACATTATCCCCTTTTCAAAAAAAAAATTAACAAGATTTATTTTCTTATGTAAGTTGTTATGCATTCGTGCTTACAAATGACACCTCCAAAACTTATAAAATTACGTACATATTTTTTTAGAGAGCGTTTGGAAACGCGGGTCAATTTGTGTTTTTAAAAAATTCAAAATTTATTTTTTTGTGAAAAATTAATTTTTTATATGTTTTGAATCGTTTTGTTGCGCTGATTTCAAAAATAATTTTTAAAAGGTGAAAAAACATCATTTTAATGCATTTCAACATGAAAAACAACCACAACCACACTCCCAAATAAGCTTATGCTTACAAAATTATTTTTGTAAAATACACTTACCATCATCATTTGATTTGGGAACAAAATAATGCTTTAATCTCTTTATATTATACTATCTTGGCTTCCAACTTAAGAGAGATGGTGACAATTATTTTCTTAAATATATCAATATGGTTTGAATGACTCACAAAAGATACTAGGTTAAAAATTTAATTTTTATATACAAAATACCATGAGAAATGTGATATTTAAAACCAAATAAATATTTGCATGTGAAAAAATGCATACAAATCTCTAAT
The DNA here is from genome assembly GCF_000002775.5 of Populus trichocarpa. Taxonomy (NCBI): domain Eukaryota; kingdom Viridiplantae; phylum Streptophyta; class Magnoliopsida; order Malpighiales; family Salicaceae; genus Populus; species Populus trichocarpa. The sequence goes on along the minus strand of NC_037291.2, from coordinate 2,357,798 downwards.
TTTATTAATGATTTTGATGGGTGAAGCAAATTGAGGGTTGAATTGCATAAATTCGAAAAAAGAACTTAGTCGAAATACTTTATAGAGTTAGAGGACTTTGGGCAAGTTTGTGCTTTTCTTCGTGCGTTTGCAACAGAATATTAGGAGAACGAACCAAAGGGCCAGCCAGAGGGGGTGGGTCCCGCCTTCATTACTCGTAAATAATTTGCATAGCCAAATCTGTGTGCACTGTGCAACAGAGAAATTCCCCTTTCCCCTCGTTTTATAAAAAGGCTTGCTCGTAAATCAATCAAAAAAACTTACTCCTCTTTTTCTCTCTGTGGATTTTCCTCGAACAGATAAGGTGCCTTTTAAGATCCATGTCTCTCTCTCTCATTTTAGATTTTGGTTTCTCGCTTTCATCGATTTAGGCATTTTGATTTCTGGGTTTTGAGCTGGTATTTTGTTCTTGTTATCATTCAGATTTTTTTGTGTGTGGTTTCACGTTTTAAAGTTTGGATCTTTTTTGGGCTTTTAGTTATTGCGGTGGAACCCTTTATTTTCGTTTCATTCCTGGATGATTTTTCACTCGAATATAAAAGATTGCGATCTAGTTTTAAAAAATTTGTTCTTTTAACTTGAAAGCAATGGATATCCAATTTTTCAATTAGTGAATGACTCTAGAGAATCACGTCTTCTTGATGTTTTTGGAGGGTCCTTTTGTGGTTAGAGCAAATCCTTAGTGTATTTAACTGGGTATTTGTCTTCTTTCTTCTTTCCTGATTGATTGGTTAGTAGTTTTGTGTGCGATTTTGATTTCTGTTGTTACGGTGAGTAGATTATGTTGATACACGTGATCTTTGTGAAAATCTAAAGGGATTTGATGGCTGATTAGTGCTGTTCTTTTTCTATGACAGGAGCTATGATTCGGCTATTTAAAGTGAAGGAAAAGCAGAGAGAACTTGCTGAAAATGCTAATGGTGGCGTGCCGATCAAGAAGCAAAGTGCTGGAGAATTGCGTCTTCATAAAGGTTTGCCCCTTGTAGTTAGTAATTGCACGGTTTTATTTTGTTCTGTTTTAATTACTCTCGTTTAAGTTTTTGACGATGAATACGTGCCTTATTGTAGTGTTTACATGTTAGTTCTTAAAAATGTTTCTCAACCCAAGTTAGCAATCTCATAATATTTTTTTGTAACTTTGATGTACAAGGAGAGGAAGATTAATTAGTTGGATGATTTCTCTTGGATGAAAAGATTTTTGTTTCTCTTCTTGGGCTAAGAAAGAGGTGTGTGTTGAGTTGAAAGTTGCAAGTTCTGTTGTAATGTTTCAAGCAACTCATTGGCTCAAAGAAACCCGCACACATAGCATATTATTTGATCTTGCGTTCAATCTTCTTGCACCTCCCACTGGACCCTTTTACTTGATGTGATATCAAGTAACTGGGATAGATCAACAACAGATTTCTGCAGATCAAACTATACATGAATTTGTTTTAGTAACAAACTTGATCCTGAACCAGTTTATAAAACAAACTTTTCTTATTTAAGTTGGTTCTAGTTGTCCGCTTCAAGGAACACTATATAAAATAGATAATCTTGGAAGTTGAGATCATTTCTTATGTGGTGTTATCTTATTGACATTCTCACTCATTTCCTACATTACATCGCATGTTGCAGATATTTCTGAGCTGAACTTACCTAAATCATGCACCATGACGTTCCCCAATGGCAAGGATGACCTTATGAGCTTTGAGGTTTCTATCCGGCCAGATGAAGGATATTATTTGTAATGAACTTTCTCTAAAGTTTAGTCTCTGTATTTCATTAGTTTCTTTGTTATATGATCTGAAAAACTGTATCATTTCTTTTCTAGAAATGATTATTTTACTTAATACTCTCATTCGTGTTTGAAGAGGTGGAACGTTTTTGTTCTCTTTCCAAGTTTCCCCAATCTACCCACACGAAGCACCAAAAGTTAAATGCAAAACCAAGGTATTTTATTAAGACATTGCTTTTCTAAATTAAGTAATGTTTTAATGGATTAAGATGGTCTTTATACATTGTTTGTTCAACTTGCAGGTCTACCATCCAAACATCGACTTGGAAGGAAATGTCTGTCTCAATATCTTGCGAGAAGATTGGAAACCTGTCCTCAATATAAACACCATCATTTATGGATTATATCATCTCTTCACGGTATTATTTTGTGTGTTCAACTATCAAGTTCATCCCTGTGATTTTGTTGGCATTCGGTATCTCTGACCTCTTTACATCTATTCAGTTTACTTCATTTAATATTGTGCTTTCAGGAACCAAATTACGAGGATCCCCTTAATCATGATGCTGCAGCAGTGTTGAGGGACAACCCAAAGATGTTTGAATCTAATGTGAGAAGGGCTATGACTGGCGGGTATGTGGGGCAATCCTTCTTTCCACGGTGTATTTAGGTTCTATGTGGTGGTACATAGTGCCAATTCAAATGTGTTATCAATGCTTGAATGCCCGTGGTTGTAAAATTTATTTTCAAATTACGTTGTCATCCTTTTTGATTCTCTGGGTGGAGCTGGGGGCCTTAGTTCCTAGGATTACCATGCAACTGAAAACACAAACATAATCTGTATGCTATTGTAACTCTTGGATGCAATTTGTATGTCGACTTGTTATATTATTTATTTCAATGTGGAGTGAGGTTAGACAAGAATTTGCGCATGGCTTAGGGAATTAACGTTCTGTCTCGGTCTCCATGCGCGCGCTCAAGCGTGAATTATCGGACCTCTCATTGTATTATTTCACTGTCATATCTGGTTATGGAAATACTTCTCGTCCGTTCATATCTGGTAATCTTTGTAAAATCCAATCGAAGGTGGCTTCCTTGGATTATTTAAGGAGATGTTTGGACTTGCTTTACCTGTCGTTGATGCAGTCTTAAATGCACTTGCGTGGGTTTGGAGGACCACATATTTGCACTTTGCTGGAAGCTCAGGTCAATCTCATTGGCTCCTTTGGAATCATTATGTAACCATCAACTTCGGGTTCCTGCACACCTAATTAGATAGCTTTACCTGTCTCTTTTCCCATGTGTCGTGGCTAATCAACAATCTGACGCCTCAATTTGGACGTTAGCAATTCAAAAAACACAGATGGATGATCAAGTTGTTCAAGTGTTCATCAGCAACGTAGAACAGCCTTGATGATCTGGGGTGGTGCATGCGAGTGCACCAAACTCATTCTAATGTATCATTTCTTCCGTTTCCTAACAGAGGAGTAATACTTTGGTGAATGGTGTATATTGTACCTAAATAGATAGCATCAAATCACACAAACCATTGAGAACACAAGCTTAGTTATGAAAAGCAGTTCTCATTAATAATAATAATAATAATAATAAAAAACCCCATCCATCTTTCACTATGGAGCAAGGCTCAGTGCACTGTAGAAGATTATTACTGATGATTTTGCCCTCTACACTTGTAAGGAAAGGGCTGGGCTTGGGAGCCAAAATAATCTTTTTATGGGTTCAATTGGCATTACTAGTTTGTTTACGGATAAATTGATATCTTCATATTTTTATTGAACAGTTAAATTATTAATCTACCTTTTAAAAACAAAAAATACAACCTGGGGGCAAGGGGTTATTTTGTTTTTTTTTTTAATTTTATTAACATTGTAGTTACTTAAATACCCTTGCATTTTTGTTTTTCTTTTACTTAGGTCCAGGGGTGTTTTTGTCATTTCCATCTAGCTTTTCTGTAATTGTCAATTCGAGTTAAGGCAATTAGATCTTTTGACATGTAAAATATATTTTAAAAAAAAATTATTGGCGAGTGCGGTGGGAGGAACTCGTGCCCTTTTGGCCAGCGCGTGCGGGCTCCTTCCCAGTCAAATACCATCTTTCGTGGCAGCGTTTGAAGCAGTGCATCGAGATCTTTTAGGAAGTGGTATGCATGACGACGACAAACGAATGGAGCCCTATAGACTTTTTTTCTCCTCCTCCCCCTTCTCTCTCTCCTCTCTTTGACAAAGTACACAAGCTTCCTTTCATTTGTTTTGTAAATACAATGTGGTCCTTATTCTTTTAACTTTCATCTATTTTGTTTTTTTTTTAATTTTTGTAGGTTAATTTTCGTTTCCAATTTTTTCCAAATCATTTAGTTTTCATTTTAAATTTGGACTTCATTCATTTGCTTTTTATCTATTTTTTTTAAATCTTTTGTAGGTTAGTTTTTTTTCCAATTTCATCCATAATAATTTAATTTCATTTATTTTTATCTTAAATTTAGTCTTTATTTTTTTAATTGTTATTTATTTTATTTTTAGTATTTTTCTAATTCTATTTTGTTTTCAATTTCATCCCTCAACATTAAAAATTACAATTTAATCTGAACCTAATAAATGTCACCTCGACCCGCCCCGAACGAGTTGGTGTTTTTCAGATGATTACCTTACCCAATGGGTGAGTAATAAATAAGGTATAAATATTATTAAAACATACTCAAAATCCACTTGATCCTAAGCCAAAAATATATATTTATATTATACAAATATATTGGAGAGCATCTTGATTTTTTTTAATACAATGTGATATATATACATTTTGATATTGATATAAAACACACACACACACTATTTTATATTTTAATAATTTAACATACACGCACATGCTTCAAATTTAAATATTAGTTAATTTATGGATATTTATATTTTTTATCATGTGGGTAACGGGTAGGGTATAAATATTAAAAAATCAGACACATAGATACTCATTGTCATCCATACTCAACATTTTATTTCGATTTATTTTTGGTCAACTTTTATCTGCTTTCTTTTTATTGCTCTTTCTTTTGTTTTGGTTCTTTTTTGTATTGCTTTTTTTTTTCTTTCAAATTTCATCCCTTAATGTTTTATGATTGAGAATTTTATTTCATTATTTTTTTGGATTTACCTTCAATGGGGTTTAAATATTAACAAGGATTGACTTCAATCTTTTTTTAGGTTCTTTATGAAAAAAAAAATCTCATCTTTCAATATTTGATTTATTAAAAATTAATCTTCATGTTTTTTTTTCGATTCCCTTATATTTGATTATCTTAATCATATGCTCATAGTCATATGATTAATAGGTTGACATAACTTTAAGTCGTGAATTTTAAGTATTAACTTAGATAGATTCAAGATTTTCTTTACTCGATATTTTTTTTCAATTTTTAATTTCTATATCAAAACTATGCTAGTTTATTGACTCGAATAAAATCAATGACCCAGTTATCGGTTTTTCTTTTTTTAACTTGCTAATTTTTTCATTTTTTAATTCCAAGATCAAAACTATGCTAGTTTATTGACTCGAATAAAGTCAATGACCCAGTTCGGTTTTTTTTTTTCGTTAAGAATGCTTGCGTTGCCTTGGCTTTCCTTATTTACAATGGAAAAAACAATTGGCGCCACGGGACACCCATCTAGTTGGAGCTCAAAAAAGGTCAATCATCAAGAAAATTGGTCATACAACTACCAGCACCCAGCCACCTACGTGCTGCAGTCAAAAGCCATGTCGATACGCTTCAAGTGAAGTGCACAGAATTATGAATCCTCGAAAAAAACGCTTCATGAAAAAATGTTGCATGGTGGAAATTCTGAAAAGGCTTCTTACATGATCTCTAATGCTTTTGAACCCGCCATTCTTGCATTTTCACGGTCTTGCCTAAAATATCTATACAATGGAGTGTAAAACAAGCAACACAAACCAAATGGAATTGCCATCATCGAAAGAAGCCCTTTAGACAGTGCAGAAGCTTCTCGTACAGAACCTTTAATTGGATCAACAGACTTTGAATCATAACCAAACATCTGCTCTGAAAGGATTCCGACCAATGGAGCCGCAAAAGAAGAGAACGATCCTTCAAAAGCACGATCATATGCATAAATCATAGTCCGGTGTTTTACAGGCACCACCTCAGCGAATATTGGGGCATTGACAGCAGTACCATTCCAGCTGATTGTTAGGCCCATCATGAAAAGGGTAACAGCAAAGGTGGAATAGCTGCTTACTGATTGTGGAATCACTTTGAGAAGAAACCAAGAGAATGGGATGCCCATGAAGGCACTGAACTGGGCACACATGATACGGCCAGAGTGAGGGTAAATATGTGACATTCGATCAGCTATTATGCCACCAAGGAGGGACCCCAATGAACACCCAACAGCAAAGAAACTTAGGAGAGCTGCTGTTTTGTTATGATTAAAACCTGAAAGTTGAGACCATGGCATTATAATGAGACAATGGGAAACAGCCAATCTGTTATTATTGAATGTTCTGGAGTAATTATCCTATTGCAATAGATTCCCTACACCATTTCAAAACTACATGAAAGGAGGGGCGACAATATAGTGATAGCAATTGGCTCCCTCATTGCATAACGAAACAGGTGAATTTCATCATGGCACTCAATTTTGATGAATGATGCAATGGTAGCATATCATCAGCAATTTCAATGTATTTCTGATGAAAATACAGTTTGGAGTGAAATAAAATTGGAATGTACTTACCAATCAGTTCAAACCACATGGTAAAAAACACCATTGCAGTCCATGGCAGGGAACCAACAATGCCCTGCAGGACAATTATCTGAAATGTTTTCACTTTCATAACGGCTTTTGTTGCTGTCCAGGACTCTGTCCAAATTGATAATTCATAAGAATTTCCCTTTTCTACCAGTTCATCTCTGCAGCAAAAAGAAGCTGAATTACCAAACCAAAAGAATCAGAGACATTGACTTCCCCATCACCTATTTACACAGAAAATTGAAAGAAGGTTCAATTACAACAGGCTGTACTTTTATTTTTAAGTTGAAATGAAATTTTGATTAAATGTAAATTACGATAAGCAAAGCAGGTGAAGAAACTAAATAGTCTCAAGAAAGTGATAGGCACCTTTCAAAATTCTCACTGGTGTCACGGTTGACACCAATTGTTTTCCTTGGATCAACCACAAATAAGAAAACAAGTAACCCTATTAGTAAACTCAATGATGCCATCATGATGAAGGCAAAACGCCATCCTTGTACACCCCAATACTGCTGACCAGCCATAACTGTTGCCAGAACACCACCACCTATACCACCCAAGTTACCAATAAAGCTTAGCAATCCAAATCCAGTACCCCTCACACCATCCTGATAGCTATCAGCAATGAAAGATTGCAATGCTGGTATTACAATTGCCAGTCCAAAGCCATTTACTGCTCTCCAGAATGCAGCTTGCGAGAAATGCTGGCTTGCACCCACCGCAGCAGTTGATAAGGCCCAACACAAAGTTCCCATTGCAAGAACCGTGGGACGGGCATGGTTTATAACTAAAATACCTGCCAATGGTGATGACAGTCCCTGCACAAAGTTCCTTATGAAAGTAAGATACCCCAGATCAGATGGTCCAGCATTAAAAGCTTCACTAACTTCTTTATAAACAGCAGGAAGGAGATTTTCATCAGCGCGCTCCATTATAGCAGCCATGTTTATAAGAAAGATAGAAAGAGAAACCCCCAAAATCTTTCTTCCTCTGTGAAAAGCAAACATATTGCCAGAATACAAAAGATAGAATCAATACACTTGAGTAAAACTTTTCCAAAAGGACATTCGATTGACTATAAAAAATGACATTCTAAGGGGTTATGCTTCAGGCACAGGAAGATATTAGCATTAATATCTATGAGAACATGTACAATCGACAATCCATCAAATGATGTATAGTCACCCCAGAGATCATACTGAATCTAAGTTGAGTAACATGTGGGACTGGCAATGAACTCATTTACAATCTATAATTCTAACTTCTTTGACGAGTACTCATCTAATGGTATTGAATTCATTTAAAATCTACAATCTAAATGGTTTTGAAATTTGTAAACCACAGGACTGAGTTTACTAAATGATGGGCTCAACAATTATAAATAGAAACACATCTTCAATGCATCAACAGAAGATTTGAAATTTTCCTACAATCTCTACCTTCTGCAAGTACACCCAAAAAATGATACACAGCACGATGCTAAGGGTCAACCAAGGACAAGCAACCTAGTAATAACATGGAATGAATCCCAGTTTGCGAAGGAGTTGTGATTAACCTCAACGCCTAAATCAAAATCAGAAAGAGACAAGCAGGATGCATTCATAGTGAACAACAATTTCTCTACAACCACAAATGTTTGAGAAGCAGGTACACCAACAACGACAAGCGTCTTTAAATAAGCAATTCAAAACCTACCTGTCGGAAAATACTAGGGAAATTTGTTACTAACTGCTGGTTAGTAACAAATTAAACAAGGGATCAATATCAACAATTTACATACAAAATAGGCACCCCACTATCTAAGAACAGGACTGTTGAACTTCCACACTTTCCGAAGACCATTCACAAAACGGCAACCATATGTCTCAATATTGAATCTACATCACACTATCCATGAACAAAACCTATTTCATCAGAGAAGAATAACAAAACTAAGCCTTTGATGAAATTAACAAACAAAATTGCTACCATGCATCGTTTGACCAATCACCAGAGCTACTCTGCTCTATGATCTCTAAAGAGTCCTAACAAAACCCCATTAAATTCTTTCTAAATATCAAGAAAAAAGCAATAAATATAATCAACATTGACTATTAACAAAACAATCACTGAACCAGAAAACTAAAAAAACGAAACCAAAAAAAGCAAGATTAGATTTCTTGATGAAAACCAATCAGCAGTAGTATAAAAAAAAACTTACTTCATGGCATCAATAGTTCTGGGAATCAAAGACTTGAATGGCGCTCGAAGGGAAGAAGAACCAAATCTGTAAGGGGTCCGTTTAAGGCCCATCAATCAAGAAACCTCGATAGAGCCGTTGACTTCCTATAAAAGAGGAATAGTAATAAATCGTTAGCAACTATGGCGGATCTGGGACCCCAGTTAACAAACTTCCCTTTACTTTACAGTCTATAAGAGCCAGCTAAAGCCAATATTTATACTCGGGAAAAAAAATCAATAAGGTAAAAATGGAATATTCAAATCTTCTTCGAACAGATGACTCAAACATGTCACCAAATAAAAATATTACATAAAAACTGATGACACAGACTTGCCAACGTTTTATCGTACTGTTTGTTTTAAATATTGGAGGTTTTCTCTGTGTGTTGGAAAAGAGTAATGTTAATTTTTATTTTTCAAACAAAATCAAATCATGCATTATCGAATGGGTATTTCTTATATTAAGCAAGTGAATATCACTAATTAATAATCCAATAACTGATTGGTGACAATATTATGCAAAATTAGCTTTCGAGAAATTGTAAAAAAGAGAAAAATCAAATTAATTGGTACAATGTTTCTATCCATGCATGTAACATGTTTTTTTATTTAGTTAAGAATACTTTGTAGTAACGATGTCATATTATTACTACATATATGCATTGATGGGAGAGCTATTTAAACCTAGCGGTTTTTATAGACCATTGCTCATTCACATGCATGCATGCATGCAAAATCTTAATCTAAGAAACAAGAAATGTGTATATTTACTTTCATTGCTAGTGTAAAATGACTTCTTACTTGTATGATTTCAAACCTTTTTTTTTATAGTTGAAAAATAAGTTGAAAACTAAAAACATATTGTCCTAAAAAGTGTAACCTGATTTTTCAACCTTCTCTTTAATGATCGGAAACTGGGATCGTAAATGATGTATCATTTGTTTTTTATTTTTCTTAAAAAAATAATGAATGGCCAGCCAAAAAAAATTCAAACAAGCCTTGTCGTGTCAATCTAGGCTTCTAGGCACACAGGTGTCTAAACTCTTGGGTTGGCCAGGCTAGTCCTTTTTTTTTTGTGTTTTTATTTGTGTTTTTTCTATTTTGCATGATTTTTTTTATTTAGATTTTACTGCATACTATTGTTTCTTTATTTTTAAAATTGTTTAGCTTTTTTTTTTCAAGTAGTTATTTCTTTTTAATTTTTTAACTTTATAATGCTTTAAAGAAATTATATTTATATTTGCATAATGTATTCATAATTTCAAGTTAAAAAACTAAAAATAGGGTTTTGGAATTCCAAAACTTGAAACCCAATTTACAAATCACTAGAAGTGACCGAAAAATATTGTAAAGAATGAGATGGCCCGTCGTCCGTGTAAAACAAACTAGAAGAAACAATGCTCCATAAAAAAAAATCAATCTAAGCGTGTATAGGCTATTAGGTCGCTGACCAGGTACACGGGCCTAGCCTACCCGCCTGACCTCCTTTGTGTTTTTTATTTGAATTAATACATTCTCTTTTTATTTATCTTTTTCCTTTGCATTATATTTTATTTAATATTTAATTAATACCCCTCTCTTTATAAAAATTATTTTTAGTTCACCTTAAATAGTAGTTATTTTTTTAATTTATAATCTTTCAAAGAGATTGTTGGAATTTATCTTTAAAAATAATATTAATATATTATTTTATTATATTCGAAATCAATTTAGAATTCAACCCGTGACATAGCATTGGAGATAAAAGTATAAAACTAGTAACTAAACTAATATAGACCAGAATGGCATCTATTATTTTCTGCCAGTGACAGGCCATGGGCTGAAAGAATAATAACCCCCAAGGCCTCCGATGAAGTCACGGACCTACTTTCTGGAATCTCTTTACTATTCATGCCGATTGCCGAAGCTGGATCATATACAGCCCCCTTTTTTTTTAATTAATTAATTAATTATATATATATATATATATATATATATATATATATATATATATATATATATATCATTCCTATTAATTTAAGTCAAAATATTCCAATCCAGATCACGAGCCCACGGCAGTTGTGGGTAGCCATTTTTGTTTAGCTTCGTTGACATGATTGTTCTATCACGTGTCAAGAAATTACACGTGCAGTACAAGGAAGCAGACTTCTAGAGTATCTTTCTTATTCCTTAATTAAAAATATAGATTAGAGTCTATCTCAAATTACCGAGACACGTTTAAGTTCATGAATCCCTCTACAAGAGGGAAAGAGCTGTCATTGGACATCAAGGTCTGGTTCAATGAATTCAAGCCAATTGATCATCTGACATGGCAACCCAAAATTAATACTCCACCCCTCCCAATTTGTTTATCCTCTATGATTGTTTTATAAAAATTTAAAAAACATGATAAACATAATGTCAACCATCCAAAAACATAATAATTTCTTGTGTCCTTTTCAACTTTTTTTTACAAAGTTTAATAAACATAATTTTAATAAATGATATAATTGAAAATTAAATATTTCATAGTATGTCTCATTGAAATAAAACTTGACTGATATGATAGGTTAACTCTGAATTTTAATAATTCAGGATCTTGACTAGGTTTTAAATGGTCTAAACTCGGGCTTCCAATTAGCCCGGTAAAATGCGAGTGACCTGATTTTTTTTTATATTTTTTAATAAATTCAAAAATTGTGAAGTTAATTTATCAATAATTGGTCTCATATATTTTTTATATAGCTTATATCTTTATAAAATATTTCTACATGGAATAACTATATATTCACATGGGTTATTTCTTAATATTTTATGAGATATATATATACACATACACATAGAACTGAGATAGTTATATATAGTTTATATTTATATAAAATAATTTTTAATTTTTTAATTATATATATTAAAATTAAAAAAAAATCAAATTAATCTGAATTAACTTGAAATAATCCATGTGATTTTAGACCCGGTACCTATGGAATGTATACACAAAAATTCTAAGACAAGAAAAAATAAAAATATGGACAAAAAAATGTTAATAAATTCTAAGTTTAGACTTTGATATCGAATTAAGGAAAAATGAATGCTGTAGTACAGTCACCACCACATGTCACTTCACAAGAAAGTGGAAATTACCTGGATTGGACAGAGCTCGTCTCCCCCACGTGGGCTTTAAAGTCCATTCAAGCCCACGTGGGGTATGGACCCCAATCTTTGTCGGATTCACCAAGAATCATAAATAAAAGCAATCCACAGTTTGCTAAGTGAAAACGTGGGAGTGTGGCCACCTCTCTGCCATGGAAACCACATGATCGATGATAAGTCTGCAATCTTGCATCATGGGTTGTTGAAAAAATAAGCAAATGTGGGGCCGGACATCTTATTCTTATAAAGCACTGACAACGGCTAAATTTGATATATCATACGATTGATTCCATTAAATTTTAATTGATACAGTTTTAACTGTGTATAAAAAGTAAGTTACTTTTCATTATAATTTGTTCTTGAATAGGCAATGTATAAGGATTTTTTTTTCTTACAGCTTCTCTTGAGATTAAAATTAGATTAAAATTCGTGAATAATTACTCTCACAAATTTATTTTGAAAAGCTAAATTTAATAAAGAACAGCAAATAAAAAAATTTGATATAGCTGGGATCATTTTCAAAATCAATGAAAAATCTTATAGAAAGCAAATAAAAAAATAACAAAATTCAATCTCTAATTAAATAAATATTGAAAGATAAAAATAAAAAAACATGAGTTTAAAAAAAGAAAAAACAAGTAAACCTGAACGAATATCCTAAACTTGAGTTAATCTCTCAAACTCGCAACCCGTGAAATTTGAGATCCAGACCCAATCAAGAAGCTCCGTAAAAAAATATATTCAATTTTAAAAATTGTCTCAAATAAAACAAATAAAAATTAAAATAATGATAACAAAATATGACATATGAAGAAATTGGAGAATGAAATTGAAAAAAATTCTTATTTTATAAATTATTTTAAATAAAACAAATAGTAATAATAAAAAAAACCAAATCTGAAGGCAAAACAAATTCAAGGGCTGCTTTGAAAATCTAGAGAGTCAACGTAGAAATTGAGGGGGGGGAGAAAAGAAAGGTAAACAAAATAAAAGATCATCGATGTTAAACCAGAAGTGATTATCTCACGCACGCTGCCTAGAAATGAAAGGGTTATCAAGACGATTCATATGTCAACTGAAAGCCACCATTTAACCACTGTATGACCACTCATGTGCCTGACAAATATCTTTTTCAGGTAATTTGTAATTTTATTATTTAAAAAATAAAATGATATATTTATTTTTAATCAATCTAATAACTAATAAATTTATGTAAAACAACAGTATTATTCTCAACAGCTAGTTTATTGGTTTTGACTTGGCGATGACAAAATAATTATTTTACTATTCCAACCATAATAATACGCGTCTTGGTCTAAATGAGCTAGTTTAGGGTTTTTGTTAATGATACTTCGATCCAAGCAAGATGCATCCAACATATAATATTGATCATTTTGATTAAACTGATCCTCCTTATCTTACTAGGGAATCGTTCACCTGCTCATAACAAAACAACCAAAAAAGCATTGGAAGGATAGAGCCTCCCCGTGATTCTCTGCTACCGATGGAAGACCATGAGGGGTTGCTCTTGGCACACCCCTGTGAACCAAGGGCTGGCTGAAGTCAGATTAATAAAATATTTTAATTTTATATTAAAATAATATTATTTCATAATTTTTTTAATATATTTCAGATCTTATAACTATGAAGAATTTTGGCACGCCCTTTTATAATCACTAAACAAATTAGTATATTTACCAACAATATCATCACCTTTTTAACCCATCTTAAAATCAGTTAACAATAACTTATATTAGTATCTCAAAAGAGTTTTTTTTATGATAAAATAAAATTTAACATTTTTTTTAAAGGAGTTTATTTACCAAATCAAAGAATAGGATATATCTTCTTGTTTATTGTAGTTATTGATTTTTAAAATATTTTTTGTTTATAAATATATTAAAATAATATTTTATTATTTTTTAAATTTTATTTTTAATATAAACATATTAAAACAATTAAAAATTTATTTAAAAAAAAAAAAACACAACCGCAGCAGCATATAAACAAAACACACAGGGTGTGCCAATAGCAACTTCCAGAAAAACAAACAAGACACAGTCCATGGTTTCCGTATGAAAGGAACACGCGCATGGCATGATCTTCTTAATACCACACGTGCAGGAGTTTTTTTTTTTTTTTTAATGCCTTCGACGAGGGATGGATTGGGGCATGGGCACGCAAGCCAGCTAGCTGTCCTGTCTCCTTCACCTTAGCTGGAGCCGCACGTGGCCATGGCCCGACTATTGGGTCTCTTGATTTAGACTGTATATACTTTTTTTTTATTAATTAATATTGATGTTCAAATCAACACCTCGACTAATTAATTTAGACTATTTATGCTTCTTTATTTGGTCATTTTATTGCAATTAATTAATTGGTGAAGCACTACTTATTATTAGCACTTTAAACTTCTTAATCTTTTGCTCTCTTTTTTTTTCAAAAAAAGATTTGATTTCATAAATAAAAGCAAATTTATAAATGAATTATCATATCTCAATAAAATAATTAATAATAATGATATAAATGTTATTATAAATTAATTTGTATTTTCTTTTCAGGTTTTAAAAAATATTTTAATAACATGATAGCATTGAATTTTTACAAGTCTCGAAACCTATTAAATCAAGGATACTCTCACCACGATATCCTTTGCTAGCTTGCACATCAATTGCAGCTTAAGTTTAGTTTAGTTTTTTTTTCTTGATAATTTTAAAAAATATATCCTTCGAATGTATAATTTTTATGGGTATTGATCCTAAGATATGAATCTAATTTTTTTTTTAAAAAAAAAACCTTATTAATCATCACACTAATTATTAGTTTTAAAATTAATAATTGATATATATATATATATTATTAATTTCATTGATCTAGAGCCTGGCTCGACGAGTAGGAAGAGTTTTCTTTCAAATTATTTTGGAAGTTGATCTGCTCAAACTTGGATGGACTGACGGGTCAATCCACAATCTGGTTGGTTCGATCAAACTTGGATAACATCTAATCAGGTCAACTCCAAGAATTGTTTTGTTCAAAATGACATCATTTTAGTTTTAAAAGATTTTATCCGAAAAATGTTGTTTGATTCCTTTTTAAAAAAATCTAAACGGATATTTTTTTGAAATATATTTAAATTAATTTAACAAACTTACAAAACAAGCCTTGAGCTAGGTATGATAATTATTGAAAAAATTATTTAAAACATGATTAATGGATGCATTTGAAATTGAATTAAGAGTGAAGTCCACTCAATTTTGAAATTAAAACTTTATTGAAATTTAATCTTTAACATAAGTTCTTTAACATAAAACATTAAAATGATTTAATAAATTATAGATGAATAAGAAACTAATCTCAAAGAACCATTGATTGATATATTTTAAAGAAACTCAAAACCCTTTGAAAACTTTTTTTTCATATAGAAACACGAAGTGAGCTTTGAGCTTAAACTCACATGTTTGCGCTTAACCTGAGTGTGAGTTTATTGTAAAATAATTTTTTGGAATAAAAAAAAATATTTTTTTGCCAACTTAAATTTGAAAATAGGTTTAGTACATGAATAATTATTTCTTCTAGCCTAATTGTTTGTCCAACCAATAAATATAAAAATCTAGTCAGTTTTTTAAAAATCTAAATAGTTTTTCAGCTAAAAAAAATATGATTTAAAGTCAAATCATTCATGTTTAATTTTTGTTTTATAGTAAGTAATTAAAATAATAGAGAGAATTTATTCTAAAAATTACTAGAATTAATTATATATCAGTTTTGCTCCCAAAATCATATGTAAAACGGATAAATAATTGAATATCATTTTTTTGGTTCATTGGATATTATTTTGGAACACACTTAAACAAGAAAGTGTTGTTATAATTCTGAAAGACTTATTAAAATTAGTTATTTTGCATTAAATAAGAAATGATAAAGTTTTAAGAATAAATAATTAATTTTTTATAATAACAACAAATTTTCAGATTGGTTGTATACTATGTACTTCAATAAGTATGTTTTGTTTAGATATATTTTCAATATATGTTGAGAGCATATGCTAGGAGCTAATATCATTTTTCTATGCATGTTATAATTATATTTCAATATTTTATACAAGTTTATATATTTTCTTAGTAAATATACTAGTTTTTATTTATTATAATTGCAAGTTTACGGTGGTTTTATTAATTTTTCTTCATTATAAGATAAATTTTTATGCTCACTTGTCTATTTATATATGATTTTTGGACAACAATAATTATCATAAATATTTTACCACAACAAATAAATTTTACAGTTTTTTTTCATAATTGATTTTCTGGCAGCTAGATAAAGAGTCTATTTGTTTTTATTTTTTTAAAATGTTTTTGGAAAAACGGATTATTTGTTTATTTTACTTTAAATTATTTGTTTATTTTTAAATTGTTTTGATATGCTAATGTAAAAATAATTTTAAAAAATAAAAAATAAATTATTTTAATATAATTTTAACCAAAAAATATTTTAAAAATTAATCCTAATTATACTTTTAAACATACGAAAGCAAATATGTATAGTGATTGAAGGCGAAACCAGATGAAAGAAAGCGCAAAGAGCCGAGCCGATTTCTTCATTTTCGTTTTCAGAAACAAGGAAAGAGAGTCTTAATGGCCCACAATCACGTGTTCTGTGGTGAAGTCGACACGTCGAGGAGATGACGCGGTCCCCACACAGCCAGTGTGATGCGTTGGGGTTTAATTTTTCTTATGGGTTTCTGTGTCACACGTGTGAAGCAGTCTGAGCCCCCACCCTCTCCTCCACTGCAAAAGTATCTAAAATTGTTTGCATGATTTGTATGTGAAAGTGAGAGCCTGGGGCCTAAGGGTTCGTTTTTATTTTGTTATTGATTGTTTTCTAAAATATCTTTTATTTGAAATTATATTTAAATATTTTTTTATTTTTTTAAAAAATTTATTTTTATATTAATACACCTAAAAATATATATAAAAAGTCAATTAAAAATTTAAATTTTTAAAAAATATTTTTAAAACACAAAAATCAATATCCTTTTCGTTGTTTAATAGAAAGTGCTTTTTCCGAGCTTGTGCTTGTCCGTATATGTGCCGTTCAAACCCAACATCACGTCAGACCCACCTCAAAAAGACTGAAAGCATCTTTTTAATTAATCATCATTAAGAAAAAATACCATACTTTTGTGCGGTTTATCAAGTGTAGTAATGAGGTTTTAAAAATGTTTTTTTATTTAAAAAATCATTTTTTGATATAATTTTTAAAAAATTAATATTAAATAAAAAAAATTCAAAATTTACCTAACCCATTTAAAATTCATTTGAAATGCAATACCAATCAAGAGCTAAATCCACATTTTATTATTATGGATTATTCATTAATCCTCTATTTCTATCATGTTTGTGCGTGTCCGTGTGAGATCCACTTGTGCACTTAATGTTATGATTAGTAGGGACAACCTAGAATATAGATTAGGCAAAAAAATATTCAAAATATAAATATAAAGAGCTTGGAGTGGCATCCATGTAATTAATTAGATGGGTTATTAAGCTTAATTAATTAAGATTAAAAAAGTGATTTCCGATCTGGACACCCACGGATATTATTACAGGGACCATTCTATGCATGCTAGACTCCTAATGCCTAATCTACCTGTAGATTTAGGCTTCTGAGTCCTTGTGAAAATTGATGCCCATTTTTTCAACAACGGAGGCGCCCCTTCTTCTTGATGGCTTCATTTTTTTTTAAATTATTTTCTTTCGGTCATTAGCATTTTTTTAAAATATTGATCATAATTAATAAAGAGTTTTATTTGAGGTAGATTTAGAGTTAATTACAAATTTATAATCAAAATACTTTTAACAATATTTAATGCGTTAAAACAGAGTTATGTTATTTTCCGATAACCAATTTTTTTTCTTTTATATGCCACATTAATTTACATTGTTTTTTTTATTATTAATCATTAGATATTAAATCTTATATTTTGACTATTAGATTTTTATAAAGTTTTGGATTGATTTTTGTTAAGATTAATTATTTTGCATGAGAAATATTTTTTAGTTTTGATTATAGAAAACCGATATTAAAAATAATAATTGTGTATAAAATTGATATTTAAAAATGCAGTTATTATTAAATTATATTATTTTTCAAATATTTTTTTAATTTATATTATTTTTTCAAATATTTTTACTAAACTATCTTATTCTTTTAAAAAAATCCGCAAAATATATCCCATTTTTATTTTTATTTTTTTATTTTTTTATTTATTTTTATTTTTTTTCAATTTATCTACTAGTTGTAGCTGGTAGCAGAAAATAAAGGTCAATCATGTACTATACGGTGACGAATTACTTTTCACTTTCACTACTGAAATTTGCACAGATGAAGCAGCAAGATGGTGAGGTCACAGTGACTCACCAACTCAGTCTTGAGAAAAAAAAACTTAAAATGAAAATGAGAAATTAGGCAGGCCATAGAGATCTACGGTACTATTGCAGAACATGGCAGAGCATAGTACACTTCTCCACGTGTCACCTTTTTCTTCATCAGATGCTCAATTATGTTGATTTTTACCTTTGTGATTTGCTAGCTAGCTGTCATAAGTCACAACAGCATTTACTATCCACTCCTAATTGGCTTTTTTAGATTTGAGTATGATTTTTTTTTATTAAAAAATATTTTTTTAAAAAAAATATTTTTAAAAAAATAAATTATTTTTTATTTTTAATAGTATTATAGAAAATAATTAGAAAATATTTCTAGCGTTTGACTTTGTCATGGAAAATGAACTGAAAAATAATATATTAATGTTTTTTTCAAGTTTATTAAAATAATGAGAAACAAATTTTATAAATTAAAAAATTGAATGAGAATGAAATTGAAAAAAAAATAATTTTATAAATTATCTTAAATAAAATAAATAACAATTAAAATAATTGAGATCAAAACTAAGAGATAAAAAAGTTAAAAGATGATGAAATAAAAAAAATAATTACAATATAATAAATTATTTTAAATAAAATAAATAAGAATCAAAAGAATAAGAATCAAATTTGATAAATAAAAAATTTCAATTAAAAAAATGATAAGAGAAAAACAAATAACAATTATAAAAAAACCAAAGTTGATATAAAAAATCAAATCAAATCAAATTTTAAGGGGTGAAATTAAAAAAAAAGATTTAAATCAAAATATATAACAATCAAAAGTTTGAGGACCAAATTTGATATAATTAGCAAATAACATGACATTTTTAATTTTTTCACAACTTCTGAAAATTGTTTTTCACCGAAAATAAAAAGAAAATGCTTTCCTAGAAACCAAGCTAAATTGTTTTTGTACTAAAAAGTGTTTTCTGTTAACCAACTTTTTTAAAAGCAAACAAATACAGAAAAGTTTGGAAAGTAGTTTTCTAAAAACTACTTTTCATGAAATAAACAGGCCTTGGTCCAGTTTTTTAATTAGCCTATGTCTCTCTTCATGATTAAAAAAAAATGGTGTTTTTTTATATATATAAAGATTCTGCACACAATCTCATATTTAGAGTAGTGAAATATTAATCTATGCTTTTAGAGGTATTCAGATTAATATTATCAATTAGAATAATTTATGGTTAGCTTGTTTTGACCAATAAAATGATGTATCAAGGTTCTGCTTAGAAAAACCCAATTAGTACTATATCCATGATTACTATTTGTATCATATATTTTTTTATCATTTAACAATAAGTTGATTGAGAATTAGACTTCATAACTTATTTCGGTTTGCTTTCTAAGGGATTATCACGATCTCATGATCCATTTCGTGGATTTGACAGGTTGACTTGAGTTGATCCAGATCAATTTAATATGTTGTCATATCAATATTTAAAATGATTCATCATCTTGAATTCTTCTTAGTAAAAATATGTTTTTAGCGGTCATCTAGGTTACTTTTGAGGTTATTAAGTTGACTAAGTTAACATCAGGTCAACTCTTGCATGATTTTTAATTTATTTTTATTAGAAATATTGCTAGCAATGTTTAATTATTTTTTTCATGCTAAAAAAATCAATCTAAGTTATAATTTAGCACAAAACAAATATCTATTTTGATTAAAAAGAGTCATTTATGTATTTATCGGGTCTTTTATCAAACTAGTACAATTTAATAAAAGTTTTTAAGAAATAGCACATTAGAGAAAAGTATCTGGAAAATAGTATAAACTTGACTCAACCGCTATTGAGAAACTTGGTTTTATTAACAACTGCTATTGTCAATGGCGGTTGTGTCAAGCAACATAGCCCATCCTAAAATCTTACATAAAAACAAAATCTAAACCGCCACAATCAAATGCCAAACAAAACCACAAATTCTAAATCACCATAATTAAAGGCCAAACAAAACCATAAATTACCAAACCTCAAAGCCGTAATTGAAACATAAGCTATTTTAACATCATTTTTATTCGTTAACTATACTCCCAAATTATTGCGTGTGTTTTTTAAACATTTTTTTATTTATGTGTATTTTTTAAGTTATTAATTGATGATTTGAAATTTTAAACAACCTGTTCGTATGTTCATTTGTTAATTAACAATATTAAATCATGTTTATATAAACTAAGTATGAAAATACATAATATGTAAGACAACTTTAAAATCAACATGACAATTAATAACAACAATATTATAAAAGTAGTAATAATAAAAATGATTCTTAACTAGAAAACTAACACAACATAATAATATATTTGAGCCTATCTATGTCTTCTGCGACGACGAGTGGAATGACTAACTTCATCAATAACACGACTTCCACTTGTCTATGTGGTCTCATCCTCTGAGACAACCTCATCGAATCTCAATGTCTCTCCTAACAAGTCAAGTGTAGTACGACGTGTCTCGAACCAAGAAGATGCATAATAACGAGTAAGTCCATTATCATTATCGAGGCTACATCACATTGATCATCCTGTAACAATCGTCCAACCTAATATGAAGCAGATAGAAATTATCAATCCATAAATAAAATACAACTTTTTTTTTGTCAAAGCCTATAAAAAGTAACAAATACTTACAACATTTGGAATCCGACGTGCATGTGGCTCATACTCCATCTCCTCGCATGGAGGAACTTGCGCCGAGTTAGGTGTAATGATTTGACGTATTATACTCAAGTACCAGCCCATGTATTCCTCCTAAAAGATTACATGATGCACCTCTCTAAAAATAAAATTTCTCCATGCATCGCACATCGATATATACTGGAGATGGTGGATCATCCAATTATAATCAACGTGCCTACCAGAACGAATAATGAAATGCAACTGATCACTCATATCTATGTTAGACGGGATGTTCAAAATATCTACCCCCACACCATCTGTTAATAAATAAGCAATGAAACTTATTAAATAAGGTTTCCACGAAAAATATTCTTAATGTAAACAACATAATTTATATGTTCAATAACATATTGCTTGTAACCTAATGGAAGTATAAGTGATAGTTCCACTGGTTATGGTGGTGGGGAGGTTGGGCATAGAAGCTTGGGCTCGCGATTAACAATAAAAAAATGGTAGAAATACTCGTGGAGACAAGGGGAAGATGATTTTGATATTTTGGTGGAGGATTAGATGGTGTTTTGGGTGGTTGGAGGCTGTTTCATCTAGGATTTTTTGGTTTCTAGGTTTTTTTCTTCTTCTTATGAGCGATGACTATGAAGAAAAAGAGATGCTTATAAATGCATTGCAATCGTGATTCAGAATTGCGGTTTTGTTATGAAACCACAATTCTGAATCGTGGTTGTTAAAGAAACGCTATTAGGAATAACGATTGCATTAAAACCGCGATTCTGAATCATAATTTTTATTTAAATTGTTATTTTGAATAGCAGTTCTCCACAACCGTAATTTCCAACAACAACTCTTTACAAACTATGCTATTTTTTTAAAATTATGTTATTCCATATTAACTTTTTTTTTTAACTGTGTTAGTTTGAAAAAAAAAACTCATATTTCATACAGTGCTTATTAGAAAAACACAAATATGGAGAAGAAGCCCCCCTTCCTAAAAGTATAAACATCTTTTCAAATTGTTAAGCAAGACTTGAAATTTCTCAATTACCCTTTTCCAGAAGAATCCAATAAAATCTCTTACTAATACCAGCAGTGGGGTGTTCGGCCTTATAATGCAACTAGAGTATTGTAAATTTTTTTTTTATATATATTTAAATTGTTTTGATATATTAATATAAAAAATAAATTATAAAAAATATAAAAAATTATTAATTTAATATATTTATAAACAACACTATAAAAAACAAACCCAGTGTGAAACGCAAACACCCAAGTGTGAAAAAGGAAGGGAAAGAGAAGGATCTAAAGAAGCAATATTTCTTTCATAAAAAAAGCGCTTGAATAATAAAGAAAGAAAGAAAAAGGCAGAGTTTTTTTATGATAAAGGGAGAGATCTCACAGGCAAAACCATAGAATCTAGAGAGAGAAAACATAACACGGAACAAGAAGAACCTGAGAGAAAGAGAGGGTTTGCCGGGGATAAAGAAAGATGACAGCCGGTGGATCCTCAGGGAGGTTACCAACATGGAAGGAAAGAGAGAATAACAAGAGAAGAGAAAGAAGGAGAAGAGCTATAGCTGCTAAGATATATACAGGTCTTAGAACTCAAGGGAATTTTAAGTTACCAAAACACTGTGATAATAATGAAGTCTTGAAAGCACTTTGTGCTGAAGCTGGTTGGATTGTTGAAGAAGATGGTACCACTTATCGCAAGGTTTGTTTGATTTTCAGTATGTTTTTGTTTCTATGGATCTATACATGCATGCGGTAGAAGTTTGTTTGTGATTTTTTTCGTGTTTTCTTTCTTGGGTTTATGGCTTTTTGATCTGTTTAGTTTTGACTAGTTTTTCCTTCTGATTTTGTTTTCCCTGAATCTATTGACTTTGGAGTTTTGGAAAAAGGATGTGAAGCAAGTATTCCTTTTTTTTCCCCCTTCCTTTTTTGCATCCAAATTGCTGTCATTTGCAGTTACGTTTTTGTTCTTATCACTGTTTTGTTTTTCTGCGATTTATTGGAATTTTTTGCCCTGCTTTAATTTGATGTGGGAGTAGATTTCTGTTTCTGGTGGATTGTGGGTTACTTGTAATCAAGAAAACCTTTACTGTTAATCTAATCTTCATTTACTCCAGCCTGTGTGTAATCAGTTTCCCAAGTGTCATGAGTAGTCCCCTAATCTCATCCACACTGTAATCAAACTAATTTAGGATGGAAATTTATGATTATAATTTTAACGAAATGTATGTTCTGCTTAATCTGTCTGCGTATCTTTTCTTTCATGTAATTTGTCACAGCAATGACTGATCTTGTTGTAATGTGCACTGTAACAGGGCTGCAAGCCGCCTCCAACTGAGATTGCAGGCACTCCAACAAATATCAGTGCATGTTCCTCAATTCAACCAAGTCCACAATCCTCCAATTTTCCAAGCCCTGTAGCTTCCTACCATGCTAGTCCAACATCCTCCTCATTCCCAAGCCCCTCTCGTTTCGATGGAAACCCCTCCACTTACCTCCTCCCATTCCTCCGAAACATAGCTTCCATCCCCACAAACCTCCCTCCTCTTAGAATATCCAATAGTGCTCCTGTAACCCCACCACTTTCTTCCCCTACATCTAGAGGTTCGAAACGGAAAGCTGACTGGGAATCCCTCTCAAATGGCACCCTTAACTCGCTTCACCATCCCCTTTTGGCAGCTTCTGCCCCATCAAGTCCTACACGGCGCCACCATCTAACGCCTGCCACAATACCAGAATGTGACGAGTCTGATGCTTCCACTGTGGACTCTGGCCGCTGGGTGAGTTTTCTGGCAGGGGCACCCCATGTAGCTCCTCCCTCGCCAACTTTTAATCTTGTTAAACCAGTGGCACAACAGAGTGGTTTTCAGGATGGAGTTGATAGGCATGGTGGTTTAAGCTGGGGGGCAGCAGCAGAGAGGGGGAGAGGTGCGGAGTTTGAGTTTGAGAATTGTAGGGTGAAGCCATGGGAGGGCGAGAGGATTCATGAGATTGGGGTAGATGATCTTGAGCTCACACTTGGAGGTGGAAAAGCTCGTGGTTAAGCCTCCAAATGATAATCTAGCTTGGGAATGTAGCTACAAGAAGTAGCCTGAGTTCACTGTCCATTCTTAATGGTGTAATTGGTTTTACCAATTGCATGCATCACTTGGGGCTTACCCGAGGCTACTACCTGCTTGGGAAGACTACAAGATCACTTTTGATGCTTCCTTTCCCTGATTTTAGTTGTACAGTTTTCTTTTTATTGAAGCCTTGCAAGAATCGGAATTTATAGGATTCGGTTGCTGATTAGCAAAAAATTCATGTAAGGCCTCATGGAAGGGGCTAAAAGTCCCCAAATTTTCGTATGGGGAAAGACTGGAGCGAATGATGTGGAAGGTTAAACTCTTCCTTCCCTTGTTTAAGTCTGGAGCATCTGCTTCAATTCTTCATTGACTGTAGGTTCCTGTTTAAGCTTTAATTGGGATGGATGGTCTTGCGAGCTTCAAATGTAGAGATCGTTTTCTTTTTGTTCATTGGGATTGAGTATTTTCATATCTTTTGTAGACATTTTAAAGAAACACAAACTCAGCAATTTGAATGTTGCTAGTTATTATCCTTTTGATTGCAAAAGCAAGGAGGTCCCTTGTCTTTCCGTTCAAATAATTGAACTACTGCTTTTTAATCATGGTTAGTAATCAAATGTCCTTCCAATATATCATCTCATGCTTTCTTGTAGAAGGTCAGCCCCACCCGCAAAATAATGTCATCTACTGTTACATTACATGCTCAAATGTACAAACAGTTGCTGTTAAGATCTTTTCTTTTGGTTTGGTAGTGCCATTTTTCTGTGGCAGGACAACGGACTCTCTGCTGCTTCTGGCCTTTAGTGGGTCAAAGGGCATCTTAGAAAAACTAGCCTACAGGGCCCCCCCCTTTCCATGTGATTTGTTTTTTTTTTTATGATGGAGCACGTGACCTATGCCATGCTTGATGTCCTAATACACCACCTATTGTAATAACTCCCCCCTCCAATTATGAGTGGTATCAGCGTTCTGCTCTGAATCCTGCTAGGAATAGGATAGCTTTTTAGTTATAGTCCTTGCATTTACTCCCTTTGGTATTTCATGTTTTCCATGAATTTCTTGTTTTTCCTCCCCTCGAACGAGTTAATGTCATGCAATTATACAACACAATTAACAACAGTAAACATGGTGTTCTTACCTTCTAAGGAAACTGGTGGCATTGTTATGGACAGAAGATGGTATAAACTTTCTTAACTCAGCCATAGCCAAACACTAATGGTACTGCTGTCGGAGAAAAGCACCGCATTACCCTTTCCAAGAAGCGTAAGCTAAAAAAAAAAAAAGAATAGAACATTGGTGCATCTAACCACGGGGCTTTAGCCATTATAGGGAACTTAGCTCCAGATTCTTAGTATCAACCTCCAATGAGTCAATCTCTTCATCAAAGCCTAATCGAAGTCTATTTTACCTCCAAAAGCTTTGCCATTAATTAGAGTTCTCATCTCCTCTTTGACAGTACCTGTTCCATTACAGGTTCTTTTGCTGTTCCAATCTAGCAAGCAAGAAACCAACATTCATTCCTAAGCCCTGAAAGGCTTTCAAAGTCTTCTCCCACTTCTTAAAACTATCCTGGAGGGTAGTAACAGTTGAAACTTTAATGGCATCTGCAATGTTAATAGTCTCGGCAATCATTCCCACATCCAATTTGCAGTTAAGGCACTCAACAAGATGGTCGTGGAGAAAGCGTTTTTGACTGCAGCAAAGCTCATAATACTTTATTTGAAGGCGTTTGGAGAGCTCACTGCTGATAACTAAACCATTTACAAGAATATTGAAATCTTCAAAACTATTCACTTCTTTAAAATCCACAACAGATTCCGACGACCTGATTTCATCTAAGATTTCGGAGCCAAGATCCTCACTTTCATTTTCAGAATGAGCTGACACTGGTCCATGGTCAGTAACATAGGCCCTTGTGTTATCATTTTCAATGTTCTCTTCAGGGTTGTCCTGCAAGGGGTGTTCAAAATCCTGACCTTCCATTTCTCTGCTTCCCAAGCTTAGATTATCCAAATGAACTGCATCATTATCCTTAATAAAGATTAGATTATGTAACAATTTCGGCAATTATGATTGATGAGTTAGAGTGTCTCTACTGATCTTAGAAACAATTTACCAGGAATTATATGTTTATCACTAGAATCCAATTCCAGAAGGCCAATAGCGCCATCCACTCATCCTGAGCCGTTTTTTCACACAATGGAGACCTTGAAAAGAAGACAATTAGCATCAAGAACAATAAAATACAATGTCAAATTACAGAAATAATCGTAACAACATCAAATAATATTGATGAAAGATATCTCACGATCGACTTCAAAGGGAAGAACGAAACTTCCCTCTAGCATTAATAAGCTTAAGAAATTGTTTCTTGTTCTTAATTTCTCTATAATACAATACACAGATGGAACTAGATCATTGCCTCTGCTACAGGCCGGGTTAATTTTTCTTGAACGTAAAAAAAATATTGAGATATTGTTAATTTTTTTAGTGGAAAAAAAATTTAAACCATATAGGGATTGACTCGATGTGATTTGATTGACTTTGATGATCCAAAAAAACCCAAACAACCCATAAAAACATAATTTGACTCAATTTCTTTTTCAAGAAGACCTTTTTTTTAATATTAAAATAACAGTATATTGGGTTGACTAGGTCAACTCGAGTTAACATGTCAAGTCGGTGACTCGAGTTATGAGTTATAATAACTCCGTAGAAAATAAATCAAAATAAATTATAAAGCTTAATTTCCAATCAACCAAATGTTGAAAGATAAAATTAAAAAACAAATTAATTACAAAAGAACCTAAAGAAGCGACCCAAGTTAACATGTCAAACTTGCGACTTGGATCATAAGATCAAGATAATCCCATAGAAAAAAAACCAAAATAAATTATAAAGTTCAATTCAGTCCAATGTAGAAGGATGTGACTAAAAAAATAAATCCATTAAAAAAAACATAAAAAACAACTAAAGTTAATCTTTCAAACTCAAAGGAACAATAAAATACAATGTCAAATTACAAAAATAATCGTAACAACATCGAATAATATTGATGAAAGATATCTCACAACCAACTTCAAAGGGAAGAACCAAACTTCCCTCTAGCATTAATAAGCTTAGGAAATTGTTTCTTATTCTTGATTTTTCTATAATACAATAGATAGATTGAACTAGATTATTGACCCGTATTATATTGAGGGTTGGGTCAAATTTCTCTTGAACGTAAAAAAAATGTTCAGATATTGTTAATGTTTTTTTAGTGGAAAAACCATGTGGAGGTTGACTCAATGTAACTCGATGGACTTTGATAGTCCAAAAAAAATCCGAACAACCCGTAAAAACATTGTTTGACTCAATTTCTTTATCAAGAAGACATCTTTTTTAATATTAAAATAATAATATATTGGATTGACTAGGTCAACCCGGGTTATAAGACTATGATAACTTCATAGAAAACAAATCAAAACGAATTATAAAGCCTAATTTCCAATCAATCCAAAGTTGAAGGATAAAATTAAAAAAACAAATCAATTAAAAAAAGGATCTAAAGAAGCGACCCGAGTTAACAAGTTATACTCGCGACTCGGGTCATAAGACCAGGATAACTCCATAGAAAGAAAACTAAAACAACTTATGAAATTTAATTCCGAATCAGTTCAATGTTGAAGGATGAAATTAAAAAAAATAAATCAAATAAAAAAAAACATAAAAACCGACCAAAATCAATCCTTCAAACTCATGACCCAAGTCATGAGATCGAGATATTCTCATAGAAAAAAAAATAACTTGATTTAACTTGGATTAATCTGCCAAATTTGCAACTCTGGTTATGAGATTAGGATAACCCCATAAAAAGCAAATTAAAATAAATTATGAAGCTCAATTCATAATCGATCTCGTCGAATCTAATGTTGAACAATGAAATTTGTAAAAATCTTAATTAAAAAATAACACAAAAAATGTCAAGTCAGCATGAGTTAACCCGTTAAACACTATTCTCGGGTCATGAGGCTGAGATGACCTCATAAAAATTAAATTGAAATAAATTATGAAGCCCCATTCTTAATCAAACACAATATTAAATGATGAAATTAGGAAAAAAAGAAAAATAATCTGAGTCAACTGGATTAACTTGTCAAATCTGCAACTCGGGTCATGAGACGAGGACAATTTACTAAAAAAAATCCAATGTTGAAGTACATGAGACCGAGATAACTTCTTTGAAAGAAAAGAAAAAAAAACGATTTGATTTAACCAGGGTTAAAATACCAAAACCCGCAACCTTGATCATGAGACCAAGATATCCCCATCGAAAACAAATCAAATCAGATAATGAAGCTTAATTCCCGACTGACCCAATATTGAATGGTAAAATTGAAAAAAGTTCAATTAAAAAAACACAAAAAACAACCTGGATCAACTCGGGTTAACCCGTTAAACACTATTCTCGAGGTCATGAGATCGAAATAACCAAATCGAAAGCAAATAAAATAAATTATGAAACTTAATTCTTAATTAACCCGATATTAAAGGACAAAATTGAAAAAAAATCAAATAAGAAAAAAAAAACCTTAACCAACCAGGTTAACCTGTCAAACCCACGATCCGTGTTATGAGAATAAGATAATCCAATAAAAAACAAATATAATATTAAAGGATAAAATTAAAAATAAAATATTGATTAAAAAAATTAAAATAGAAAAAAAAAACATAGACAAATATTTCTTTTTAGCCACACCAAAACATGCCCGGGAAAGTATTATTTATTGCTACAATACTTCCCCCACATGTTTTAGTTAATTCCCATCAATTAACTTCAATACATACATGACCTGATGAAAAAATAGAAGAAGATTTGTTTCCAAGTGATATCCTATAACTTTTGAAGCAACTAAATTATTTATATTTATTTGATGGTCACAGATGATAGCAATTTAAATCCTAGTAATTATCCAGCAAATGCACACTTAGAAGGTTGATATATATAATTACCTTGAATTTCTAGGATGAACTAAATGGAAAAACACATCCTCTTGATACGTCCAGGCAATTCCATTACTATTTCATTTCCCTAAGAAATTCCTTCTCCCCATGTATTAATTAGAATGCTCTAGATCGAATATATATTAGATTGGTGGCTAGTGTGACGCCAAGAGCCTGACTTAATTTTTTAAACCAGAAAAAATATATTTAGAAAACACTTATATTTTTAAAGAAGTATGAGAAGTTTAATAATTAGATTAAATTTTTGATTAATTTGATAATATAATAAAAATATAAGGCAATAAAAAATTTAAAAACAATGATGAATGACGATATTGAAAAAAAAAGAAGAAGAAAAATTTTCAATCCCTGTTAATTTTTCAAATGATGATCCAAGTTATAAGACTAGAAGTACTATACATGAAAAAATTATAAGGGTTAAAACTACACAAAAAAATCCAAAATAAAAAATAACAATAAAAAAAATAAGGGTTAAAATTGTAAAAATAAATCAAAGGGTAACAATAAATTTTCAATTTGGGAGTTAAATTAAAAATAATAAAAACATTAATAAAAGGAAAATAAATCAAAACAATGAAGATCAAAATGAAAAAAAATACAATATAAATTTGGATTGAATGGTGAAATTAAAAACAATAAAACTTTAATAAAATGATCAAGGAAGAAAATCAGAAATCATAAGAATATGGATTAAATCTAAAACATCAAAACATAATAAAAAAATTGAACATGCAAAATTTCTCAACATATTGTTTTACATGAAAAAGTCCTAAAAGTAAATTAAAAAGCTTATGTATGCATCTAACTAAACAAATCAATAACCATTGTCTAAATAAATGGAAAAAAGTCATTCAATAATATACAAAAACGAAACTGAAAAAATTAAAAGACAAATATAGATCAAGATATTAAATATTGCAACACAGGTAATTTACTCGATTGTATTTAATGAGTTTGTTTATCAAAATAAATTATTAATAGAAAATACACACACATAAAATTTATTCAATAAAAGAAAAGAAACCAAAATATGGTTTCACCTATTAAAAATCTTATTAAAAAATAAATATATGTATAAAAATTTAATCAATATGAAATTTTAAAATAGTCACAGATAAGTGTAGGGTTATTTCTTTCTTCCTCTTTTTTGTTTATTTATTTTATTAGTACCAAGCAAGTCCAAAGGCCTTAAAAATAGACTAGACACGACTTACCACTTATTTTCTTAATAAGCTACTGAAAGTTATTAACGAACCACGACTTAAAAAGAAAATATTTGTTATCTTTGTAACTTTATATTATAATGATATTCTATAAAATCTTAACACATCAAAGATGAAATTGTGAAATTAATTGAGTTAGAAAACTGAACAGAAATGAACTTCATAATAAAGTTGCAATAAATCAGATCACCAGTGCTTTGATGTCTTAAGTTGATAAAAACTGATTAATTAAATTTATTTTTTTTAGACGTAATCAGTTTGAGCTTTAAAAAACAACTAAAAATTTATATAATTATTAATTTTAAAATTTATAAAATTAATTAATATACTTGTAAACATTAAGAAGGTTCATGATGCTGGGGTTAAAAATCATACTGAAAAATGAGAGGAAAAGGTAATGTTATCTTATCTTCTTGCAACCTTATCTTCTTGCAATAATTTTTAATAACACATCGCTTTAAGTGCAATGGTTTTTATTTCTTTTTGTCTTTTCTTGAGGGTGATGGTGACAAGCTGATTTTTTCCCTTGGGATAACCATATAATTTAATGAGATTTATCAGGCAACACGCAAATTTAGGACGTTAGGAGGCGAGACATGTTATATTATGTTTGTAAATCTTTCTTTTGGAATCAATTTAAAAGTTTTAATAAAATCTTATTTTTAAAATTATTTAAAATATTAAGAATTGAATTTTAAATGTAATTCAAATTTCTAAAAGTAATACAAAAAAAATCAGAAGGTAACTCCTCTTGTAATTCCAAAAAAAGAAAAATTTAATACTCAAACTAAATTTACCAAAATACTCATCTATTTATCTTTTTTTTAAAAAAATAAATGAAGAAATAAAATAAAAGTAATGAGGATAATATAAAAAATAAAATAATTTGAATTATATCTCTTTTAAATATGTAAATTCAACTTATTTACATTTGAATTCAAAATAAACACTATAATTAAATATATTGATTCCAAATAACTCATTAAAGAAATGCTATCTTTCAAGTTATTTCAAGCCAATAACATTAAATAAATAAATTTGAGTTAGTTGTAAGTTTTAAGTTAAGAATTAATTATCCTAATCCTCAATAACAATTAATATTATACTAGATCATTGACTTGTTTTATACTATGGATCCAGTAAAAAAAAATTTGAATATAAAAAAATATTTATGTATTATTAAAGTGTTTTATAATATAAAAAATTTAAAATATGTAGATGTTAATTTATTATGTAATTGACTTGACTCGATAGTTCAATAAAAAATAAATATAATTTAACTATTTTATTTAAGAAAATAAGTGGTAAGTCGTGTCTAGTCTATTTTTAAGGCCTTTTGTATTTTATACAAAAGGTTTTGTTTGTTGTTTGTTATTTTTTTATTTTATTTTATTTTATTAATATAAATATTTAAACTAGTTTATGATATGTCAACTAATCTCATAAAGATGATATAAATATCTAGTAGCACTAAAAATTTTAAATTCATAACCATTAAAAAACAACCTTAAAATCTCACGAGTTGAGCTACCACAGTTTTCTTCGTCACCTTTCTTCTGACAAAGGGTGTCGGCCTGCTCTCCACTCCCTGTATAAACGGCATCACCACAGATATTGTCGCCATCACTATCCCAACAATTTCTCTTTCTTCTGTTCTCCACTCTTTTCTAGCTACCTGGATATTTACTTTTACTCATGGAGAACACAACAGACTCGAAACCCCATCTAGTATTGTTAGCCAGCCTTGGAATAGGCCACCTAATCCCCATTCTCGAACTCGGCAAACGACTATTCACACACCACAACTTTGACATCACCATATTTGTTGTTGTTTCTCATTCTTCAGCAGCAGAATCCCAAGTTCTCCAATCAGCCATGACTCCAAAACTCTGTGAAATCGTTGAACTTCCACCGGTTAATATCTCTAGACTTGTCAGTCCTGATGCTGCTGTTGCTACTCAGATTTGCGTTACCATGCGTGAGATCAAGCCAGCTCTTCGGTCTGCTATATCTGCTTTATCATTTCGTCCTGCGGCCTTGATTGTTGACTTATTTGGAAGTCAAGCTATGATGGTGGCTGATGAGTTTGAAATGCCCAAGTATGTATATATTCCTTCGAATGCATGGTTTCTAGCACTAACCATATATATGCCAATACTTGATGAGGTTGTGCAAGGAGAATATCTTGATCAAAAGGAGCCATTGAAAATTCCTGGGTGCAAAGCGGTCCAACCGGAAGATGTGGTTGACCCCATGTTAGACCGCACCGACCAACAGTATTTGGAGTACGTTCGCATGGGGATGGAGATCCCAAAATGTGATGGGATTTTGCTGAACATATGGGAAGACCTGGAACCCAAAACATTGGAAGCATTGAGAGATGAGGAGCTCTTGGGTCAGCTTTGTAAGGTTCCGGTTTACCCGGTTGGACCATTAACGAGGCCACTCAAACCACTTGATTCTAGGAGTGGTGAGTTATTTCTTTGGTTAGATAAGCAACCCAGTGAATCTGTCATCTATGTATCATTTGGAAGTGGTGGAACTCTGTCCTTGGAGCAAATGGTCGAGCTAGCTTGGGGTCTTGAGCTAAGTCAACAAAGATTTATTTGGGTGGGACGCTCACCTTCAAGAAAAACAGGAGATGGGTCTTTTTTCACTGCAGGGAGCTGTGAGGCTAACAGCATGGCAAGCTGCTTTCCTGAAGGTTTCTTAGATCGAATTCAAGAAGTGGGTTTGGTGATTCAAGATTGGGCTCCTCAAGTGGACATCTTGAACCACCCATCAGTGGGAGGGTTTATATCTCATTGTGGATGGAATTCGACTCTGGAGAGCATCACCAATGGAGTGCCTATGATTGCATGGCCACTATACTCCGAGCAACGGATGAATGCTGCTTTGCTAACCGAAGAGCTTGGTGTAGCCGTGCGACCAAACATTTTGGCATCAGACGGAATGGTAGGAAGGGAAGAGATAGAGATGATGATTAGAAAAATCACGGTAGATAAAGAAGCGACAAACATAAGAAACAGGGTCAAAAAACTCAAATACAGAGCAGCAGAGACTTTACGTAAGGGTGGTTCCTCTTATAATGCGTTGTCTCTTGTGGCCAAAGAGTGTGAGCTAAGCTGGAAAAGCATGGAGGTGAAAGCATCATGAAATGCTTGATATTTTGTTGTATTTATTTTCATGTGTGCTTGCACATATTCTCTTTAGATTTTTCTAGACAGAGGAAAATGGTCTTGAGAAAGACGGGAAGTAGTGACGCTCTCTCCACAGAGAATGGTTGGATGTGATTTAGCTCTCTCCGCATGGTGTGAGGTTGTATAAGATTTAGCTCTAGTAGATTAATTTTGTATTTTATTTTTTTGCTTAAGTCTGTTTTTTTTTTTTAAATCATGTCACTGTATTTTGCTTTAACTATTAATTTTATAGCCTTTTCATTATACTCTTGATAATTATATATATAAAGAAAGCTATTTAGTTCTCTCCAGGGAGTATGGACCTCTATTATACAGAAGGTGGGGGTGTCTCTGATGCAAAGGTGTAGTTTTAGAGTTGGTGTTCTTGTAGTATGTGGTGAACTGGAATTTACCTGTTCTCAATTCTTACTTCTCTTATATATCCTGGATAACAACCAGGAGCTTGTTTATATTTGTGTATCTTCTGGTGCAAAAGGGGTTATGATTCTTGAAACAGAATATGGAGAACTATTTGTATTGATTATTTTGAGCGGTGTGAACTTTGCAGATATTCACAGTTCTTAATCAAAGCTGAGTCTGAGATGGGGAGAGCATTTAGAGATCTGAAACTCTGATTTGATCCTAATGGGTAGCAGTAAGACCATTGTTTGGTTTAGGAGGGGCTTTCGAATTGAGGATAACCCTGCATTAGCTGCTGCTGCAAGGGATGGTTGTGTTTTCCTGTATTTATATGTTGGTTTTTTTGTTGTATTTTATTCAATTCTCAGCAATACACATCGTTATTGGTATATATATTAATTCTTAAACTACAGGATACTCGTCACTACAGGATACATGACGAGGAAGATAAAAATAATAAGGTTATTTTTAGTTTATATGATACACCACCATATTATTTGTTTTGAATTTATTAATTTTTAGTTAATAAAATTTTATGAACATAATTGTATTGTACTATATTTTTAAATTATTTAAACTATATATAAATTTTTATTTGAATCATGTATTCTAATTATATATTATTTATTATTTTATTTTATTTTTATTTATAATTTTATGATTCAAATTTATAATTCGAGTTTATATTCCATGACGTGTTAAAAAAACATGTGGACAATCTTGAGTATGGTTGGATAAGATTTAGCTCTTTCCATAGTGTATGGTTTGATAAGATTTACTTCTCTCCGCATGGTGTGTGGTTGAATAAGATTTAGCTATTGTAATGAGATATGTCTATAGATATAATGTTGAGTATCTAAAATTAAACAATCACTGCAAATATTTGATTTTATTTAATATATAATTAAGTATAGTCTTTATTAAAATTATATTTATAAAAAATAAATAATCTTATAATTCTTTTCTTAAATTTAATATATAATGACTTGGTTTATTTGTAAAATTAAGCTAAGATTTATACTTTGCAAAAATATGAATTTGAATGCATATTGCAAAGTGAGATTTTGTTATTTGATACTTTAAAGAGTATATATTAGTTTGTTTTCAAAGTGTTATTCTTTAAAAGAAATAAGTTAGATTATAAAGTATAAATTATGTGAAATTCATTCGAATTTTAACTATGTTGTTGAAAACTATATATTATTCTTGAAAATAACACTGCGGCATTAATTTAAGTGCACAAGGGTCCATCCTTCAATGGTATGAGGTATTAGGCTCGAAAATAAGGGTTATTTTATATATATATATATATATATAGAGGTTTAAAATGTTTATATATATATAAAAAACCATTTTTCAAGAAGGTGTGTTAGAGTAATTTGTGATAGAACAAAGAAATAATAATAAAAAAATTAATTGGCTCAAAGACTTGTCTCCACTCAACATCAGGATGATGTCTCTTTACGGCACCTTCTCTCTTCTAAAAGTCCTTGGGGGATGTCACATGTGGTAGAAATTGTGGTGGAAGACTTATTGACTTGACTTCATTGATCAACTACTGGCTCAAGCCTTCGAATTTCTTCCTTCTGGGCGTCATTCATGTAGCTAGGCAGTCAAAAAATATGTGTGTGTGATTATTTTATTTTATTTTATTTT
The DNA here is from genome assembly GCF_000002775.5 of Populus trichocarpa. Taxonomy (NCBI): domain Eukaryota; kingdom Viridiplantae; phylum Streptophyta; class Magnoliopsida; order Malpighiales; family Salicaceae; genus Populus; species Populus trichocarpa. The sequence goes on along the minus strand of NC_037291.2, from coordinate 2,322,290 downwards.
CGTCAAAATAGGCATTGCATATCTCTTTTAATTCCCCCTAACCTGACTGCTTTTCATGAGAAAAAAGAGAGAGATAATCTAGAAGTAGTCAATAATTTATCTACGATGGTTATAACAAGAAGAAAGTGTATAATACACACTCATTTAAGTCCACGATATTCTGTCTAAATAAATAAAAAAAGCCAAATTGTACGTACTTTATAATCAACAATGACTTCCATTTCTTATAATTAAATCATTTCTAAAAGTCTAAATAACAAATAAATAGCCTCCTAAATAGCTTAAATATATAATATTTTTTGGTTTATGTCCTTGATATTTTAGATTAATTTGTTTACTTTTAAGTTTAGTTGGTATAATATCTTCATATATCAGTGATCAGATACCACCCTTTATCTAAATTTCATGTTTAAGCTAATTAGAAACTCGATTTTGAGGCAATTACTTGAATAAACTCATAATTAGTTATACTATGATTAATACACAAACCACGTTAACCCCCGATAGATAGATAAGGACTTAAGGAGGGTTGCCTTCTAATTTTCTAAGTTCGAAACTTGGAACCAGCAACCATAGAAATAGGAGAACTAGCAAAGTGAAACTCTTTGCAAGACTTGTTTTTATTAATTATAGTAATACACTAAAAGAGCACGGTGTTTAACTATTCTGTATTGTGCACTCGGACATAATTCATTGTTGATGGCACTTTTCATTGAACAATGCTATTCTTTTAATTTTTATTCTGGTCACTGAACCTTATTTTAATTCAATTTCATCCTTCATGTAATGTTGTGATCATATTTACTGATATTTTCTTCTCTTTCCATGCTCTTGACAATCCAAGATGTTTGTTAAAATTTCAAAATTGATTTGATGAAATGATTTAAATTTATAGTAATTACAACAATTAAAAGAAGAATAACCAAAATAATAAAAATAATGAGACCTTTTCTATTTTTGCACGAAAAACATCATTTTTATCCCAATAATCTTTATTTAGACATCTTTGATCCCTTTAGTTTTAGATTTTTACACTTAAATTCTATACTTTTTTCATGTTTTAGTCCTTAACTTTTAAGAGAGGAAAGATAAAATTATTGGAAAATAAGGAAGGAAAAAAAAAGTGGTCGGTTAACCACATTTTAATACTAAAAAAAGTTAATTTTGGTGTTAATAGATTTTTCTTGACAAGAAGAGTGTTATTGAGATATTTTTGAACTTATCTTGCTCAAAAAAGCAGATCGGGGTTAATAAAGAATTGTTTTTTATTTAATTTAATTTTGTATTTTTGATCGGTGTGGAGGTGTTATGGGATTGAAAAAGGATTAATTTAGATTTTTATGGTGTTTATTAGTTGTTTTCGGGTAAAAATAGTTTGAAAAAAAGTTTTTGAATCCGAACAAACCCAAAATCTAACTTTCCAACCACCTCTTTGATGGTTGGAATCGGAACCGATAGATAGATAATGCGTCTTTTGCCACTATAGATAAGGTGTCTTTTTCCACTACATATCATGCATTGTTTGTTTGATTTTATTTATTTTTAAATAAAAAGATGGATTACATGTTATCCATCATTAAATATAAAACAATAATAAAAAAAGGCAGGTGCCTACCATGCCTATTTTTTATTGGGCTAGGCAGGCAAGACCAATCTTTTATGCCCACATGTCTAACCTCTCTCTCTCTGTAGTCTTTGTTTGTCAATTTTTTTTAGACTTTGATTCAAAAGCAGTATAAATAAAATACTTAACATGGTATTCAAATTATGATTTAATTTTATCCTAGTTCTTAAATAATATTATAGGTTCTTGTGGAAATGTTATTTTTTCTAATTATTATATACCTAATATGAAAAAAAGTTAAAATGTGCTCATGAAAATTCAATGAAAATAATCTTTTTTTTTAATATATTTTGACATTATTTTATCATATATTTTTTTTCTCCTTCAATCACATATAAAATATCAAGTCATTATTTTAATATTTGTTTTTTTATTAAAACTTGTTTTTGTGATATGATAATTGTTTATTTTAAAAGCACTAATTTCAACTAAAAAAACATGTTAAAACAATAAAGAAATGGATTAATAAGAAAAAAATTGAGTTTAGGTCGAAGAGAAACATTTTTTCTAATTATTTAAAATGATTGAAATTTTTAATAAACTTTTATTTTAATCTTCTTTATTTTTTATTCAAAGAATGTGCTCCTAATAAAAAAAAGTTTTATTCAAACAAAAAAATATGAATAAGAAAAGAATATTTCTTTTAACATATCCATTTTAATTGTAAAAAAACTAATTAAAAATAGGTTTTGATAATCGGACCACAACATCAGTTGAGAACAAAATTACTTTTTTTATTAGCAATAAATTTAATTTCATCCTCTAATTTTTTATTTTAATATTTTTATCCTTGTAAGCTAGGTGTTTGTGACTTGATCCTGATTTTTGTTTTCAATTTAATCCATTAATTAAAAAAATTATTTGGTCCCTTGTTTTTTTATTTATATTTTTAGCCCATGTAGTTTTGTTTTTATAAAGGTAATTGAATTTCATTCCTAAAGTTTTCTATTTTGTTATTTTAATCCCTATGATTTAGGTTTTTACATTTTGATCCTAATACTTTATTTTCCTTGCATTTAAGACCTTGAATGTTGAGAGAGAAAAGAATAAGTCATTGGAGAAGAAGATGAGAGTGAAGGATTTTGACGAGCTATATTTCAATAGTGAAAAAAATTAATTTTTGTGTCAATTGGTTCTTCTTTGATAACGAGGCTATCATTGTTTCCAAGATATTTTTTGTGATTTTTATTTATAACAAGCTGAAATTTTTTTTCTCTAAACTTTTTATCCTTCTAATTCTTTTAAATATTTATTTTAATTTCTTGAAAATTAAATAAAAATTAGCTTTGAAAATTATCCCGCTACCTACACTCTTACTTATCATATTTAATTTGCTGCGCATATATTATTATTAAGTAGTATGATTTCTTTCTAGCCTATACCTATACAATATCTACACATGCATCTATTTTAGCTTTTTCTCAAGGAGATTAATTTCTCGCTTTAATATTTAATTAACATTCATAACTCTTTTTACAATTTATCAATTTATATATTTTTTAATTTATTATACTAAGGTCCTTCATAATTTTTTCATTCCTTGATTAACAAATTTTATGATATGAAAAAAACACCTATACAACTCAAAATTATTAAAATGTTATTTATTTTTGTCATAATGCAAATTTTTTATTCTTCTTAATTTTTTTTTATATAAAAAAATATCAAAAAGTATGAAATGAAAAAATGAAAAATGAGGAATAAATTGAAATTTGGGCCAAGACAACATAAATTGGAAGTTTGGGGACTTAATTGAACTTGTAATTGTTTATTAATGGAATCAGGGACCTAATTGTTAAATGTAAGAAGTTCAGGGGCCAAGTTGAAAATGGCCATTTCAAGAAAACGGCGCCGTTTCTGGATCCACTATTCTCCGCCTTCTTCCTCGCCCAGGGAGACCTTTTCAACAGGAAATCTGTAATTGCAGATCGTGGGACATGATGCAGTCCAAGTCTCCTGTTTTGTTTCTCTCAAGCACGCATGGACAAACGTGGCATATTTTTTTGATAAACAAATAAAATTGATTTGTTTATGATAATGTTTTTTAATCTTGCTCACAAAACAGTACAGGGCAATCATCTAATATTTTCTAACAGAATTCTGACCCAATGCGTAAGGCATGCCATTTTGCGGTGGCATAATGTTGGGGCTAGCTTGTGGCTTTTATGATAAAAACGGTGAATATTGAATAGAGATATAATATAATATTATTAATGAGATATTACTTATATATTTTTATTTTTTCTAATTAAAATTATAATTTTTATATAAAATAATATAAGTTTGTACAAATTTTAACATCAAAGGGTTTTACTTGAAAAGCATATTATAAAAATAAAAAATTTATTAATGAGATGTCATCAAATAACATAATATTTGTGATTGAAATAGTTCCTTGATTATTATAAAGTTACAGTTTTATTTTTTATTTTTAATGGAACACATTTTCTTATCAGCTTATATATATAAACTCATTGTTTTGAACAATTTAAAAAATGGGAACCACTCACATGGATCGATTTGGTATATTTAGATAAAATGAATTTATGTCAGTGTTTGTTTGAAGGATGAAATTAAAAAAAAAAAAAATTGAGTATATTTCTTTAACCACGAGATAAAGAAAAAGAATTGTGCTAGAAATAAATTAATTAATTATACTTGATGTGTTTAATTAATATCTCATAACACATTAATTTCCCCTATTAAGTAGTACGGCCTTTACATTTATTAGCACCAAAATGCCAAGCTAATTTTACAGGGAGTAGCTTCTTGGTTCTTTTATCCACGGTATCGAAATAATAATAATTAAATTTAATTAGTTGCATTTGATGTGTATGATATGGAGTTTTTAGAGAAAAAATGTTAAACGGCAAGATTTAAAAATAAAGTGACAATGATGCAAGAAATATATATTAATAATTAAGATGCTAAAAAATTGCTTGGAGAAAGTTTGAAAAATAATGAGAAAATCAAACAATTGGTGAGACTTTGGGCTTCGACCCCCATTTTTTTTTTTAAAAAATAAAAATAAAATTGGAGGATGAAATGCACACCACAACCTTGAAATAACCATTTTTGTTGTTGAATCTGATCATTTGGCAGCAGAATCTCAAGTTCAATTCAATCAGCCATGACTCCGAAAATATCTTGGAGATCATTAAGCTACGGCCGCCCGTCGATATATCTGAACTTGTCAGCCCTGATGCCGTTGTTGTAACAAGGATCTGTGCTATCATTTGGCTGCCGTATCTGCTCTATCATTTCGTCCTGCAGCATTGATCGTTGACCTATTTGGAACGGAAGCTATGGTGGTTGCTGATGAATTAGAAATACCTAAGTACGCTGACTCGATGTTAGGCCGCACCAATCTACGGTATCTTGAGTGCTTACGCATGTAGGTTGAGATGGCGAACTGCAATGGGATTTTGTTGAACATATGGGAAGATTTGCAACCCACAGCACTAGAGGCTTTGAGAGATGAACAACTCTTGGTCTGGATTGCTAAGGTTCTGGTTTTACCCCGTTGGACCAATAACGAGGCAAACCAAACCGCTCGGTTTGAAGAATGTGTTGATAGATCTACATTTATTTAGGCTTTGCACATGACCGAACCCATGTATATTGAGTCTAGCGAATCGTCAAATCTATATTCATTTAGGCTTAACATGTGATCAAACCCAAGCATATTGGGTCTCATACTAGCTAAATTCACATTAATTTAAGCTCAGCATATTATTAAATTTAAATATATAAAGCTTCACAACTCATCATATCCATGTCCATTACTTAAGTTACCTTCATGTTAAGGGTTTATATTTTTTTTTCACAAAATATCATAAAGAACCGGTGGCTGAACTGTCAAACCGACAGTTGAATCTATAAATCAATATTCTGAAAATATTGTGATCAACAACTTCTCCTTCTCAACAAAAAAAAAAAAAAAAAAGGAAAAGAAAGAAAGAAAGGGAAGGCTAAAGGCCTGCCACCAGTACCATACGCTTCAAATACATAATGGTGGATATGTGCTCTGTCCATATAGCTCAACAAATACAGCTCGAATGACCATGTGGCATGTGCAATCTTAAATAATGAGAGGGGCAACTGCTAGCTGCTCCGATTACTTTTATATTTATCTGTTAGGTTTGTATAATTTTATTTTTTTCATTATTGCTTTCGATCTTTTCTTTTATATGTTCACCACTTTAGATTTTTTATTTTTTCAAATAAGCACTAATGGTATGAATGGAGTTGAAGAATCGTGGTTGAATAATTCTTTTCTTTAAAGGGACTATTTTTAAAGAAATATCAAAATGACACATAAATCTATATAAAAAAGGTAATTTAAGGAAAAAAAAAAAACATTCAGCTTTGGTCCATCGATTAACTTACGTTTTTCAAAAATAAAGAGACTAACTTACAAAATCATAAAATAAAGACTCAATTATAATTTACTCGAAAGAAAAAGAATCTCCCTAGATATATAATAAATCGATTAAGATGTTGAAAGGTGGAAAGAAACGCCCTTCATTGGTGTGATAGAAAAATCTGTTTCTCTGGGGAGGATTTCAAGCAGTAAGTACTTATATCAGTCCGTTTGTGCAGCGTTTGTGTTTCTTCTAAACACATTAATAATTATGTTTGGTTACCGATTGGAAGTAACATATAATATAAATTATATCCTCACTATTTATTTGAGACAGGAACTCGGTTATGAAAAAATATATTTTTACTGTTTTTTTGCGAGTTCAACAACAGGTTGAATTTAATTCACTCTATATACAAAAATGAACAATGTAGAGTATTCATTTTTATTGTTCATGTGAGCAGTAAAAATATTCAATTTTTTTTTATTTTTAATTGTGTTTTATTCTAAAAACTAGTGTTTAATATTATTCAATTACGCTATACAAATTAAAAGAAGATCGCATGATGATGTAGCATTTATAGAATTTGATCGTAATCTCAATTTTGTTCATGATGATATTTTTATTGATTTTGTTGAACGCTCAAAAAACTATGAAAGTTGTAATCCTTGTCGGATCAATTTCGTACGTGATGGAATTGTAGATAGTTTAATGGAATAATAAAAAATATTTTATATAAAATATTATTTATTTCATGATATAATAACAGTAGTTAAATCTATACTATTTAAATTAAAAACCATCAACATTAATATATATCTTTTTTTAGTTATTTTATAACCTCAATTTAAAAAGTATTCTTAACCAAACACATTAAATTACTTTTTGTTCAATCTCAATTTCAATTATAGTTTTAACCAAACATATATAAATACCAAATCAACCTTAATCAAAATATTTTTTATAAAACAACTTTTTTTTATCTGAGGTGATCCGAGCTTTGTCTGCTCTTTGTCCTGCTCTTGCATTCCTCGTAGCAGGCTCCGTTGTTCATAGCTTTCCTGGAGCTTGGTTTTCCTCCAGTTTAGACAGCTTATTGTTTTTCGTCTTTCTTTTTTGTGTGATGTTATGTTAGGTTTTCTTGTGATGGCAGAACAAACTTATGTTCTAATTAATTATATCAGCTCCTTTCAATATATATATATATAATGGAGAAGGAGCAGAAAGCAAGCATGCAAATAGATTCAAACAAGTAATGCCATGACATGAGGAGCGAGGACCCAGATTTAAGCGAATAACACGAGAGGAGACAAACTTTGCAAGATCAACGTCGATTGTCTGCGCAAATCTTATTTGATTTGTGAGTTTTGTCCTAAATCGATCAACCTAACTATATATTAGTAATACTAATGGTTGAAAAACTCTGATACCAATTATTAAAGATTAAAACATATAATTTTTTAACATCTCTTGTCTTAGTAATTGATATTACCTTTAACTATTATAATTTAATAAGAATTTTATGATGGTCACAAGAGCAAACATGTCTGCATATGATGATCACGTCAATTTTAGAGTTAATGTTGTGTTAATTAACCTGCTCATAATTAATTGATAGCGTTTCAATCTTATGACGAGGGACGGATTAACAATGATGGAAAACACTATACACGTAAAATATGTAAATATATTATAAGATAAAAGATAAGATGAAACAAACAAGGATTCTAAACGTAAAAAAAATCTTAAAATCGTTGTCATATCTCAACAATTAATCCCTCTCTACGCAATTTTTTTTTTCATTTATGGATCATTTGAGATAGTTTTTTTTGTTTTTTTTTTTTGGGTTTTATGGAGTTTTCCCTTGGTTTTTAGCTTGGCAGTTCTGTTTGTGTGGAGGCAAAGCTGCATCCTATGGTTGCTGCTATGTTCTTGTGGGTTTCTTGCCCTTTTCCTCTTCGTTTGTTTCATTTGCTAGACCTGTGTGATTTGTATCTTCTCTTTCCCGCTATCTTTTGGCGTTTTTTAATGCAATTCTCTTGACAAATATCTAGCAGGGCAACACAAGGAGATGATAGCTCTCTTCAAGTGCAAATTAAATGTATTTTTATATAACTCCATACCTTGGGCTATCAAGTACGTAGCTAAATAAATATATAGGTTTGACGTTGGTGCCCAATCAGACAACAAAACCTTGTTTGGGTCGGCAAAGTTGGATAGATGGCTATGATAAATATCATGATATAAAGATGGCGCAACGCGCGCAATTCATTTTCAACAACAATTATTTTTTCATTGATCACATGCATACGTATTTAAATACACGAGCAACGGTTGTACGAGTTACGAAGCAGCCTACCTGTTAGGGCAATTCTATATTAATTTTCACTTTCTATTATTTATTCTGAAATGCTTCCCCTATTTTTATATCATTTGTGCGGTGTATATATTTTTCAAAAATATTTTTAACTATATATATATATATTAAAAAATTAAAATTATAATTAAAAATGGCAGATCACTAGTGTGGTTGAATTCGGAGAGGGTTATATCATCACAATGGGATGCTGTTAATATCATAGCCGCCCTAATTAATTACGTGGGGCAAAATTAATGGCTATACAAGTTGGCCACATCAATGAATCCGTTCAAAATTTAATTATTTACACCACTATTATTGGGTCCGATGGAGGGCTGTACCTAGGCAAGTCTTTAATGTCAAGTGCTATGATTCGATAATAAATTAAGGTGGCTCAAGTTTCTGTGGTCTAAAGCGTTTTTTTTTTAAATTATTTATATATATAATGATATTAAAAATAAATTTTAAAAAGCTAAAAAATTATTATTTTAAAATAAAAAATATTTTAAAAAGTACAGAAACGGTTTGAACTTTCAACCCGTCACATGCATGAACAATATTATATTATTATAGTACGAAAGATAATTAGCTGTGTGTAATATTTAATCATTTCAAGGAACATAATTTTACTTTTATTCTAGTTAATTAATAGGATATATCCAAATATAATAAATTATCATCTCCCCGCCACAATAGCGCATGAGATTGAGGTCAACTCAAAATTAAATATCGGTAGGAAATAAACCAAGGAAATAATCTTAGTCATTCTGGATGTTTCTCTCTCTTTTTTTAATACATATTACACAATTCTCGTAATGCTTTTAATCAAGATTTAAAATTCTCATTGTATTCCTATATATATATATATATATATATATATATATATATATATGAATGTTGCCGGGACATGCACCTGTATGATCGATGAGGTAACCTTACGTTAAAGTAATTTTTTTTTTTTAAATAAAAAGTCAGGATCGACTTGCCAAGGTGATATCCAATCAAAATCATGTCATGTGCTAAGAAATTTGAGCCACTTTTCTAACTGCAATCGGCAATCAATGACGAATATATATCTCAAGTAGCGTTAGCGTTCCAATTAACCTAGCAAATGCATAAAAAAATTTGGCCTAAGTCAATATGGATTTAAACATGCATGGATGAACTTGCTTATAAATATCGTAGCAGGCTTATTATGCAACAACGGGAAAACAAACTAACCACTTCAAACCCAGCTGGGTGCCAATATCAGTCTCTATACAGTAGCTATTCAAAACCTCCAACCATGCAAAACACAAAACCTCATGCAGCCTTACTAGCCAGCCCCGGCATGGGACATCTCATCCCTGTCCTTGAGCTTGGTAAGCGTCTTGTGACCTACCATGGCTTCCATGTGACCTTATTTGTCGTGGCAACTGATGCCTCCACCACACAATCACTTCTAAAAGAACCATACCCTGATATCAACATTATCACACTTCCTTTAGTTGATATCTCTGGCCTAATCGATCCTGCAGCAACAGTTGTAACAAAACTGGCAGTAATGATGCGTGAGACCTTACCAAGCCTCCGTTCTGCAATCTTGGCGTTGAAGTCTCCACCAACAGCTTTGATTGTCGACTTATTTGGCACCGAGGCATTTGCTGTTGCTGAAGAGTTCAATATGTTAAAATATGTTTTCGACACTTCTAATGCATGGTTTTTTGCAATCACAATATATTTCCCAACCATAGATAGAAATCTGGAAGACAAGCATGTTATTCAAAAACAGCCACTAAGAATTCCAGGTTGCAAGTCGGTTCGGTTCGAAGACACTCTTGGGGCATACTTGGATAGGAATGATCAAATGTACATCGAATACAAACGTATTGGGATTGAGATGCCAATGGCTGATGGGATTTTGATGAACACTTGGGAGGATTTGGAGCCTACTACTCTTGGAGCCTTGAGAGATTTTCAAATGTTAGGACGGGTCGCGAAAGCACCCGTCTATCCAATTGGTCCACTAGCTAGACCGGTTGGACCTTCGGTTCCAAGAAACCAAGTATTGAATTGGCTTGACAACCAACCCAACGAATCTGTGATTTATGTCTCATTCGGGAGTGGTGGTACCTTGTCAACCGAGCAAATGGCAGAGCTGGCTTGGGGGTTGGAGTTGAGCAAACAAAGATTTGTTTGGGTGGTACGTCCACCAATAGATAATGACGCAGCCGGGGCATTTTTTAACCTAGATGATGGATCTGAAGGAATCCCAAGCTTTTTACCGGAAGGGTTTTTGGCCAGAACCCGCGAGGTGGGACTAGTTGTCCCTTTGTGGGCGCCACAAGTGGAGATCTTGGCACATCCATCTGTGGGTGGATTTTTGTCACATTGTGGTTGGAACTCAACCTTGGAGAGTATAACAAATGGGGTGCCTATGATTGCGTGGCCGTTATATGCAGAGCAGAAAATGAATGCTACAATTCTTACGGAGGAGCTTGGTGTGGCTGTTCAACCAAAGACTTTGGCATCGGAACGCGTTGTGGTAAGGGCGGAGATAGAGATGATGGTAAGGAAGATCATGGAGGATGAAGAAGGATTTGGAATAAGGAAAAGGGTCAACGAACTTAAGCACAGTGGAGAGAAGGCTTTGAGTAGTAAAGGTGGTTCCTCCTACAATTCACTGTCTCAAATAGCCAAACAGTGTGAGCTCAGCTTGCATTTCCAGAAAGCAAAGGCTCAAGGTGCCTAGGCTGCAAATTTATTTACCCAGGATGTTACTTATTGTTCCATTTAGCCATGTCCTTCTAGCTACCTCCGTAACCATATACTATTAATTTCCAGCTTCAGCTAGTTAAAAAGTGTGTCATGAACCTTTTTCATCTTTTACTGTTGTAATGTGGTACTTGAGGCTGAGTTCTTGTACTTTAGCCTTTCCAAGGTTTTTTTATTTTACAATGAGTGTATTATTTCTTTTTACGTCAAAAAAGTGTTTTTAATTTTTTTAATTTTAAATTAATTTTTTTTATGATTTTAAATCATTTTAATATGTTCATATCAAAAATAAATTTTAAAAAATAAAAATAATTATATTATTTTATTGTATTTCCAAATAAAAAGTAGCAATTACTATAATTCTAAAAACTGCCTATTAAAGTTTATATATGTTGTTCTAGACAGATGATAAATCACTGATCTCGTCTTGGTTGTAACTTGTAATAGTAGTAAGACTCTGCTTGCCCCCTTTTTTGAGTCTGGAGAAAGAATAACCAACGTTTAGCGCGCAAAAGAAGAAAAAGAATATTCAAATTATTCGTTATACCTTAGTAGACACTCAATTGTACTTTAGAACGACATGCATTGAGTAAAAGAAGTCATCTGTAATAATAGACACGCAATTGATTGAGTTTAGAATTTCAACTTGAAAATCAATGGTTCAAATGTCAGTGAGAGCATGAGGGGGAGACTTTGTAGAAAACAGAAATACATCTGCGTTTTCTAACCTAATTTTCCATGCAAATACGCTTCTTAAAATATTTTTATTTAACAATATATTAAAATTATTATTTTTATTTTTTAAATTTATTTTTATTATCAACACAACAAACCACACATAAAAATACAAAAAAAAAAAAAAAATTAAAATTCAAAAACTTCAAAACACCGCTGTGTGTGGTTGCTGACTGGCTAGCTGTTCATCAGTTAATTTTGGACATATCACGGACAGACAGGACTTGATTTCTTGACCAAGGGGATTGCTTCCTTGCTATATATTGTAATTTGTAAAGGTCGCTTTACCTCGTCTGCCACGTTCCAATTTGTACTTGGTTGGGCTTCCACCCTGATTATTATCGAGGAAAACAAGAAAAAAGAGCCAATATTGAACCTCAACGTAAACCAAGTTGTAATAAAAACAATATTTCAAGGCCAAACTCTTAGGAGGTTTTTTTTATTTGAAAACATGTAAAATTTAGTTAAAAAAGCAGTTGCAAAAACATATAAAGTGGAGTTAATATCATGGAGCAAAGAATCAATGACGCAGATAATCACAATTGATTGAAGATCTGATTATTCCGATATAGAATTATGATGCCAAAAGACTTAGATGACGTTTTTAAACGAGCTTTGAAGATCATAAATTATGGTCAATTGGGTTTAATTAATGATAGTGGATTTTATAATGATGCATGGTAGACCAATTAATCAAATTTCTTGTCGTATAGAAGAAAGAGGAATAATCTGAGTAATTGATCAAGATAGTAGAAAACGACTAGATTTCTTTGAAGATCATAAATTATGGCCAATTGGGTTTAATGATAGTGGATTTTATAATGATGCATGGTAGACCAATTAATCAAATTTCTTGTAGTATAGAAGAAAGAGGAATAATCTGAGTAATTGATCAAGATAGTAGAAAACGACTAGATTTTTTTTCTCCACGACTCAAGTGAGAAAGATAACATGCCAATTTGAAGTCATTTGTCCCTACTTCTAGACAGATTGTGTTATTTTATGTGATGGTGCTTCTAGATAGATTTAAACGGTCCATTAATTGTTTCTTCCATTCAAATGTCTCCGATGGCTTTTCTTGCGTGTAAATGGTTGCTCCGTGCATTGGGTCCTTAATTAGTTTCTTCGATCTACATGAATCACGTACTAACGAATTCTTGAAACACGATGTAAGAGGAATAAACGAAGAGTTGAAAAGTAGAGGATAGACGCCAGCTAAATTAGCAATCATCATGCAGAGAAGTATTCAATTCTATATTATTCTTCAACTCATCTTCATCCCACTTGACTGGAGACCTTGGTGGATAGAAACCCTACTAAACAAAGCTTTTGTAATACGTGAAGAGACAGTTGCTCCAAACTTCTAGCTAGACCCTACCCACATGCTTAATTATGTATGGTGGAGAATAGAAAAGCCTTCACCCCACTATACCACCCCTTTTGTTTATGTGAACTTAGCAATAACTCAAGGACGATAAAGGGACAGTTGAGCTGGACGGAGGCCACCATCGCCATCTGAAGTGAGCTATTAATGTAAGGAGGCTTATGTGTGTTGGTTGGATGAAAACTATAACTAGTTTATTAATATTAATTAGCTCTGTAAACGAAAAAAGTAATGCATGTTCTTGCCTGAGATGCAACTTACGTTTTAAAAACATATTTATGGTGCAAAGCGTTGACAATGCAAGAGAAGTTCTACAGCGCCGCCTTCACTTAGCAGTGGTGCTGCTCCATTGGAATGCCGTAGGACTTATGTAATAGTGGATACAAAAGAATTCGTGAACGTCTTAAAAGAAAAAAAAGGTGAGCAACTGATTTGAGCAGTTGTTCCACTTAGGTTTTTATATATTTTGTTTATTTGTCTTTATTATTTTTGTGCCTCTTTGATGGGTTTGTTATGATGTAGTGGAAATTATAAATGAAAAACATAGGGTTTTTTGGCCTTGGCCAAAATAGCTTTGCTGGTTGCACCGGGCAATACCCCTTGATAAGAAAGTTGACCTTAGGGGCTACATTAATTATACTGTATACCAAATTTTGGCTCTTTATTCGACTCAGAATATTGCTTTCAACTGTTTTTTCAAAGTTGCCATCATCAACTATTAAAATGGCTGCAAAAAGACTGGTCAGATGGGCCATTTTGTAGTGGTAGCATGATGGCTGTAAGGGCAATTAATTGGCTATATCTATTCTAAGGTGTAGTATTCTATCATGTTATTATGATGGTGTATGGTTTATTAGTTTAGTGGGGAGAATTAAAAATGTTAAATATCTTTGAAAAATAGTTATTTACATATTTTTTAGGTAAAAAAAAAGATAATGAATAATAATTAGACGATGCTGTCGTGTGGTTTCATTTTTTATTGTTAAAAAACTTTGATGTTTTTACAATTTTACCCTTAATTTGAATCAATTGACTTTGTAAAAATTAAATTTGATCTTCTAAAATTTCAAACTTCTCAATTAAGTTCAAATTGGGCTTCCAAACTTAATTTTTCACCAATTAAACTTATAATAAAATTAATTTGACCAATTTAAAGTATAATTAAGTCCTTACACCTAATTAAATCCTTTAATTGGATTTAAATTAATTTTTAAACATAATTAAACCTTTAATTTGACCATAATTAAATCAAATTGACATATTAAAAATTTAATTATGTTCTGTGACTTAATTTTTATGTATATTTGTTCAATAATAATTTAATTTGACCTTGAATCTATATTATTTTTTTAGTTTTGGATATAATAGGGTACAATTAGGATTCTGACGGAAGCTTCTCAGTTAAATCCTGTTGCACCCTAATTGATAATACCTCCTCTGCGAATGATAGAGTTTTCGAAGCCAATGTTTGGATTAAAGGGACCCCTCCGAAAGTTCAGGTGTTTCTCTGGTTGGCAGTACAGGACAAAGTTAGTACAAGAGCTTTCCTTCATCAACAGACTGTTTTGTCTGTCACACCACAAGCTTCATGTGTCTTTTGCAGCTCAAATTTGAAAACCTCAGAGCATCTTTTCATACATTGTAACTTTTCTAGGAGTGTTTGGATGAAAGTTTTGGATTGGTGGGGTATCCAATGTTGTTTACCGAAAACACTTGACTCGTTGCTTCTGCAGTGGCCCGAAATGGTACATGGCAAATTCCAAAGATCAGCTTGGAGACTAATTTCAAGTAGTACTATTTGGGGTATTTGGTTGCTGAGGAACAAAATTGTTTTTGAGGAGAGAACTATAAACTTGTTTGATTGTTTCTTCACCATTCTTCATCGGGTTGCTATTTGGTTGCATACTCAGGATTCAAACTTTACTTATACAGGAAATGACCTCTTAAGATCTTCTGATGGCATCAAATTGTGGTGTAATAAGAAATCTTAGGTGGTCTTTTTGTTGTTTGCTGTAGTAGATCAGTTTTTTTTTTTTTTTCATATCCCTTGTATTTTTCTTTGGCTATTGGCTTTATGACCTTCTTAATATACTCTCGATGATTATAAAAAAAATAGGGTACAATTAGGTTTTTAATTTAATCCAAAATTACAGCTTGATTTTTATATATTTTTTAAAATTCTTTTCAGCCTGCTTTTTTTTCTTTTTAAATGCCAGTGTCTTTTATTTTTTAATTTTAATTTTATTTTCTTTGATAGTGCATGTGCAACGGTATTTATTTGTCTTGTGATACATGGTTGGAACACGCAGAGTGAATTATAACTGAGCCCTTGCTTGTTCTACAAAAATAATTACTAAATGGTCGTAGCTTTAAGAACTATATATTTAACTCCTATATTTTTTATATTTATTTATAATTTAGTCTCTTTTATATAATTTTGTGATCTCTTCTAATTTATTTTATTTATTTTCATTTTTTAAAATGTAATAATGAAAAAATAAACAGGTAACATGAAGAAATTTGACCATGATAAAAGGTTTCGAATTAAAAAAAACTACTAAATTAAGGATTGTAAACACCGGTCAAGGATTTATTTAATTATTCTAATATTATAGAGATTAGTTAATTAATTATATCTTTTTATAAGTTATAAAGAATGAGTAATAATTAATAACCCTTGCAGTCCAATTTCTATTCCAAATTCACAGAAGTTGACTTTTGAAATCAGCCAATACCCCCAGTTGACGGTCAATCCATCCTGGAAACAATATTAATACCACGGACCGACTCCTTGCTTGTTTACTGGGCACTGACATGATTTATGAATTTCCACACTTTCTAATAATTTATAAAAAAATTATCAAAAAAATTAGAGTGATGTTTTTAAGGTCTCAGTAAAGTTCATAGATAGCCATTTAATTAATCATCACACATTGGAGTCAACAGAATCTGAAACAAGTGTCATAATTGAGTTTTTCTTTTGATTTCCAAGTCTATAAGCATAGAATATTGGCCTTTCATTTTTTAAAACAAGAGAGTAAACTTATTGGTATTTTTTTTAATTTAATTAAAGATAATAGAGTTTAATTTGAGATTTATGACTATTTGGTAATATAGATTCTCGTATCATTTCTATTGCAAAGAAATATTTAAATTTTAAATTTTAAATTATTGAATAATCTAAAATATTTTTATATTACTCTTTAATCCTAAATAATTGGAATGATTAGGTTAAAATATTTTTATATTATTCTTTAATCCTAAATTTAATTCAAGTGATTTTATTGAATAATCTATATAGCCGATTAGTTACCTTTAATCCAGTAAAAAATCCTTCTACATAGCAGGTTACGAATATATATTTTCATCACACAAATTCAATAAATTTAATTCAAGTGATTTTATTGGATAACCTAGCCTCTCTTCTAGAGATAGGTAATAAATAACTTAGTCCACAAGCTAAGTCTACTACAGTAGCAAGGAAAAATCCTAGAGGTGCATTTAAATTTTTATTGACTTCAGTCGCGCTGGACAAGCCATTTGATAGTAGATTAATATAACTTAGTCCTTGTAGTTGAAGACAATAATTAAGTAATCCTTATAGTTTTAAAGATTTTATGTTTAAACCCTAAATTTTTAAATTTATTTACACTTTAATATTCTATGAATTTATGTTCCTTTTCAATTTATTTTGAAAAATAATAAATTAGAAATTGTTAACATCACTCAAGGAGTTTTTCTTATTTTTTATTTTATAAGGAATAATTAATTAGTTTTGATAAACTACTAAGATAAAGTTATAATTAACTTTGTTCCTTTTTTTTAACATCACTCAAGAAGTTGTAGCATATCTTTTTTTTTTCTCTCTGTTTCTCTAAGTTTATTTCTTTTTTTTTTTCCATTATGTTCCTGTATTTTGTTTTGATTATTAATTTTATGATATTTTCAATATATTATCTATGAAAGAAAGTTATAATTCACTCTTTCCATCCTGTTCCAATTTGAAAATGAAGGTGACACCACTGCTCTAATATTTATTTATGGGTCAAGTTGACGTAGCTTGCCCTTTGGGGGGGTTTGTGCTCTGTCTCATGTGGACGTCTAATGTGACTGCTTGGCTAATATACGGTGTATCGGAGGTCATCTTGGAAGCAAATTGAAGTCATTGGCCAGTCACTACCAGAAAATTGATAAATACAAACGGAAATATCGAGGGAATATTTCCGTCGGTAAATTTTCGAGGAATTTTACCGACGGAAATATTCCCTCGGTATATACCGAGGGAATTACCGTGAGAAAAAAAATTAAAACAAAGCAAAAAAAAATGATGACGTGTCATTTTTACCAACGGAATTACCGACGAAACAAATTTCGTTGGTGATTCCGTCGGTAAATTTGCTGGTAAATTGTGAACACTGTTCATCATGTCAAGTACAAAGGGAATCACCGACGGAAAATTCCGTCGGTATTGTCCAGATAGTAAATCACTGACGGATTGAAAAGTCGTCGGTGTTATTTGGCGGTTTTCTGAAAAAATTCAATTAATTTAAAATTTTCATTTAAATATTACAGACGGAATCACCGACGGATTGAAAAATCGTCGGTAATTTTTCGGCGGTTTCTGAAAATTTTTTACGAAATTGAAAATTTAAATTAAATATTACCGATAGAATTACTGACAAAATAATTTAAAAATATTAATATTTAATTATCCGTCGGAATTACCGACGGAATTTTTTTTAAAATGTTTTTCCAAGCATCGGTAAATCCCTCGGTAATTCTGTTGGTAATAAAAAAATTATTACCGACGCGTCTGTTCCGTCAGTAAATCCGTCGGTAATTATATTACCGACGGATTTAGCGACGGACAAAACATTACCGACGAACGATTCACCGACGGATCATTTCTGTTTTTGATTCCGTCGGTAATATAATTACCGATAGAATATGTGTCTTATACCAATAAAAAATTTCTATCAGTAAAACTATTAAATCTTGTAGTGAGTGCCTATGTCGACTGTGAAGTTGGATGAGTAATTGAATCTTTAATTTTGATGAGAATTGAGATTGAGAGCTGCAGAATGGTCATGTTTTTTTGTTTTATCTGTAAGAAAAATAGGAAGTCGATACTTCTAGAGCATGCCAATCAAAATGAATTATTGAAAGCAGAAAAAGTTAAGGTTTGGTAGCCTTTTCTTTTATGTTTTTGCTTTTTAAAAGTACATTCATATATTATTTTTTTATGATTTTAACGAGATGATATAAAAAGTTGAAAATAAAATTATATTTATATATTTTAAAATGAAAATCACTTTACAGCACTGCGTCAAGAAGCACTAACCATGACAAAATAGAACATTGGAAGTGTTGTCCAAATTACAATTGCTTGTGCTAATAGTCCCTCATCGACGACTAGCCTATAAATGTCATAGCAACACCTTGGCATGAAACATAACAAATATCTACTTCCTTCCAGGTTCCGACCAAGCTCACAGAAACCTTTTTTCTTTCATTATCTGCTTGCAACCATGCAAAACACAAAACCTCATGCCGCCTTGTTATCTAGCCCTGGCATGGGACACCTTATCCCTGTCCTTGAACTAGGCAAACGCCTGCTCACTAACCATGGCTTCACTGTCACAATCTTTGTTGTCACAACAGACAATTCCCTTTCAAAATCCCAGCTTCTCAAGCAATCACCTTGTCCTGACCTGCTTAACATTGTCTTGCTACCACCAGTGGACGTTTCTAGCCTAATCACCCCAACTACTGGCATCCTAGCACAACTAGCAATTATGATGCGGGAGGCTTTGCCAAAACTACGGTCTGCAATACTAGCCATGGAGTTTTGTCCAACGGTTCTTATTGTTGATTTTTTTGGAACCGAAGCTATGGTGATTGCTGATGAGTTTAACATGTTGAAGTACGCGTTCATGACTTCCACTGCATGGTTTCTTGCACTTACATTACATATGCCAACTATTGATAAGGCAATTGAAGACAACCATGTTAAGAACCAACAAGCTCTATTGATTCCCGGCTGCAAATCACTTGAGTTCAGGGATACGTTTGAACCAGTTTTAGACAGAAATGATCAGATGTACATAGAGTACAAACGCATGGGGGTTGAGATGCAGAAGTTTGATGGTATTTTGGTGAATACATGGCAGGATTTGGAGGGCACAACACTTGGTGCACTTGAAGATGAAAAGAGGTTAGGGAGGGTGGCTCAGGTTCCGATCTACCCCGTTGGGCCACTGGTTAGAGCAATTACACCAGGTCCAAAGAGTGAGATGTTAGAGTGGCTAGACATGCAGCCTATTGAGTCTGTGATTTATGTCTCGTTTGGGAGCGGGGGAGCCCTATCAGCCAGGCAAACAACCGAGCTAGCTTGTGGGCTAGAGTCAAGTGGCCAGAGGTTTATCTGGGTGGTCCGTCCACCCATAGAAGGCGATTCAGCAGCAACCGTATTTAAGACAAACCACAGAACTGACGACACCCCAGATTTCTTGCCTGATGGATTCTTGACCCGAACCCGTAAGATGGGACTAGTTGTCCCAATGTGGGCACCTCAAACCGAAATCTTGAGCCATCCATCAGTTGGGGGATTCGTATCACACTGCGGGTGGAATTCAACCCTGGAAAGTATAGTTAATGGAGTTCCCATGATTACATGGCCACTCTATGCAGAGCAGGGGATGAATGCTGCAATGCTTTCCGAGGATATAGGAGTGGCCATTCGTTCGAAGTCATTGCCAGCAAAGGAAGTGGTGGCTCGAGAAGAGATAGAGACAATGGTTCGAACGATCATGGACAAAGGTGATGCAAGAAGGGCAAGGGCCAAGACTCTAAAATCAAGTGCTGAAAAAGCTCTGAGCAAGGGTGGCTCCTCTTACAATTCACTTGCTCATGTGGCAAATGACTGTGAGACGGCCTTCAAATACCTGAAAGCAAAGGCTCAAGGTGCATAGAGGCCACGAGCAGCATCCTCGAAAAAAGTATTTTGCATATCTACACGGACCTCTACATGAAGTCCTCTTTGAATTTCTATCTGAGATTTTTTTTTTTTCAGTTGATTGTTACTTGGAATGATGAAAGATGCACTCTCTCTCTCTTGTTAATTACTAAATAATCTGGAATAAAATATATAACATCTCAGATTCATCCAAAATATTCCTCCATCTCGAATCATAGTGTTCCAACCAGTCCACTCATCGAGCTTTAATAGGCTCAAAGTTGATCAGCATTATCTTTCTTACATCAGAACCGGCCGGAAAAGCTGAAAGGCCGGTAGAGACTAACATAGAGTATACCATTATATTGTTCAACAAATCCACTAGAGGACTCCAATGAAGACGGGAAAATAACATAAATGCAAAAGTAGAAACTTCAACTACACGACAGGATGTTCAATCCCCTTATGCCGAATGAAGAGAGTGCATGTAACGCAGCATGACGACTTGATACTAGATGCTAGAAACAATTAAGAGACTATTTCCTAGTGTGGCAGCTCCTATCTTTTCTTTTGTTTTTGTTAATCAAATAGTTTTTGTTTTTTTTTATTATTATTAAACTGTGTAATTATATTTTAAATTTTAATTTTATAAAAATTAAAATAACATATTTTTTATTTATATAAACTTACTTTTCATTTATTTTACATGTACTAAATATATATATATATTTTTTAAAAATTTCTAATCTATTTTTTCACCGCAACTCCGAAATCGATCTGCCACGATGTCAAAGCTTCAACGGATCCTAATTTTACCAAAAGGTACGAGGAATTAGGATACAGTTCTGCGGTAATTTATTAACAACCATTGTATAGTTCCTAATCACTTTCACCCACAACTTTTTCGACCTTTTTTTCACTCGTTCGATGCAGCTAAAGTCAAGCTACGCCTTCCCATCAACAGGCATGCAAGTTCGAAGTCTTGCCGTGAGAAAAAAAATACAATAGACTGAGGAACACTGAAAATATAAGAAACGAGAAATATCAGCAATATGTAAGAAAAGTAGAGCTGTAATAGTCTCTGCAATGATTTTGATGGATCAATACACACTTAGTCAAATAATAAGTGGCTCGTCTGTTTTTCACCGAAATTGCATTTTGTATCAGTCTCCTTGACCATACTCACATTATTCTCCAGTCTTATTCCAAAGTTCCCGTCCATATAGGTTTATGGGAAATGAAGCTCCAGAATAACACAGAATATTTATTGGTTCAGCATATTAATAATTTAGGAGATGCACCAATTAGTAATGTTTTAGGAATGAGAGTAAAGAAGAAAAACTCTAGATTAAGTTGAGATAAATAAGACCTCAATGTGCGGGGTTGAAAAGTACGACGCTGATTGTGCCCTGCAAAGTGCGGGGTTGAAACTCAAAATATTAAGGAGGAATTGTCAATGCAATTAATTTCTGCAGATCAAATTCTGACCCAAGCAAAGAACTTCGTCTTCACTGTTTGCAGAGCCAGCCAGAACACGAAGGCAACTTGGAAAATAGCCCAAAACCCCTACTTAACAAAAGAATTCAAGAATAAATAAGATATATTTATAGAAACTGATTCAAAATCCAAAACGTTTGGTCACTTATTATAATTTTGTTTGTTTTTACATTTTAAAAATATTTTTAAATTTTTTTTATTTTCAAATTAATATTTTTTGATGTTTTTATATTATTTTGATGCACTAATATCAAAAATAATTTTTAAAAAATAAAAATATTATTTTGATACATTTTCAAATAAAAAATACTTTAAAAAACAACTACAATCATACTCCCAAATAAATAGACTCTATAGTTTCAATGTAACCATCTTCGTCCACCCAAATCAGCTCGGAAGATGGGAGTGGTTGTCTCAATGCGAGCCCGGCAAACTGAGATCTTGAATCATCCGTCAGGAGGTGGATTTTTACCACATTGTGGTTGGAACTCAGCCGTAGATAGCATAGCTAATGGAGTGCCAATGATTGCATGGCCACTCAACGCAGAGCAAGGGATGAACGCTGCTTTGCTTGCCGAGGATATTGGAGGAGCCATTCGGTCGAAGTTGTTGCCATGGAAGGAAGTTATGGGTAGAGAAGAGATAGAAACGATGATTAGAAATATTATTGAAGACAAAGGTGATGCAAGAAGGGGCAGAGTCAATTTGGCACTAAAATTAAGTGCTGAGAAAGCTTAGAGCACTTGGACATCACAAACTGAAGAGATCGGAAATAAAATTTAGCTAATATCATAAAAAAGACTAAATCTATATAAGTACTTGGACATCACAAACTGATTTTGGAGCTTAAAAATATTCTCTTGTGAAATAAAAATAAATATGAAGTTTAATGCGCAATTACAGGCTGAAGTTCAATTTTCTTCATCTTACGTTCTTATTTTTTGAGAGGGTCCTTGGCTACTAGAAACAGGAATCACACCCCTATGGGTTCAGTAGCTTTATTCAGCCATGCCATCTCAGATTCATCCAAATAAGGGGCCAGAATATCCCTACATCTCCCATGGTAGATGTTAAGCCAATTTATCTCTTCAGGACCTAGAAGGGTCAAGTCGATCATCTTTGTTTGATATAGTAAGACTGAATTGTAATTGGGCTTTTCTTCAACAAATACAAAAATCTCGAATGTGCAGGGAGGAAAATGGAAATATACAAGTTAAATCTACAGCAACATTTATAGCACACCTTCAACTTTAAAGCTAATTGAGCCATGGGGAAGGCCAAATTAAATATTATCATAAACTTTTCTTTGTACACAAACTATGAAATTATTTCCAGAGCAACCAAGGAGGCAAGAGCTAGTAAAAGGCTCAAGTTAGAACTTGGGACCGTCAGTGTCATACACTTCAAGATTTACTGTTCCAACTTCACCAAAACAGTTACTTTTCATTTCTCTAAATTCGATTAGTTCTGTTGAGCAGTTGATCATTTTAACTCATTGGAATATTGGATTAGTTTTCCAGTATTTGTGTCTGCTTGCTTGGACTGGCAAATGATTCCCTGTCTTTTCAAGTTACCTTGACTATTTTGATTCATAGGTAAGGCAAGTTATATATTCCTATTTTTTTCCTTTTCCAAAGAATTCATTTCCAAAGTCTTACCTCAAGAAACAGATTATTAGAAAGAATTGAAGCATATTCAGGAACAAGTGAAAAAGAAGTAGAACAAGCACAATCACTGCAGAAATTTGATGGATGCGCATGTGCTTACCCATGTTATGTGCTCGAATGATAAGTAGCCCTTGTCACCAAAATTGAATTTTGTATCAGCCTCCTTGACAATAAGCACATTCTCCAATCTTATCCCGAAGTTCCCATCCTCATAGTATCCAGGTTCTGAAAAATGAAATCCAGTATTATACAATTTCAATGGTTCTAGCATAAAGATACATTTTTGGTCCTTGAAAGTAGAACAAAATGCATAGATATCATTCAAACAACATGTAAACATTAATAAGATATTAATAATTTAAGTTGAGATTAATAAGACTGTAAATATAGATAAGCTATGTCAGGGTGCATGGTCCTCATATGATGGTCTCTTGACTACTCCTGAGCTCAATGTGTCCCAGTAAAGTGCAGGGTATGTTACTCGGAACAATATGCAGAGACAGAAGTTTACAGAAACAAGGGCATTAGAGTAGGAATTATTAATATAATTAACTCAAAGCCAAGGTAAACCTAAGGGGAGACCACTCTGAGTACGAGAGCACACCTGCCAGAATTGATAGGGAATGCAACCACCATTATAAAAGAAGAAGAAGAAGAAGAAGAAAAACACAAACATATACATGAAGGGAATATACACGGATCTATTTTGGAGATATTCTTTCTGACCTAGAAGAAAAGCAATGAAGATTATAAACTAACCATCCGTTACAGTCATGGAAGCTTGCAGTGGCACATTACGAGCATGTGGTCTGAAACTAATTAAATGAGGTCCTGTCAAGATAGTTTCAAAAACAGTAATCAGCTTATTTATCAAACTAAAAACAGAGAAGAAAAAAGGCAACAGTTAGCAGCTGTTGCTCATTGCTTACCTTCATGTACATTTAGGTATGATCCAATACCATGACCAGTGCCATGTCGATAATCAAGACCATCCTTCCATAAAGGAATTCGAGCAAGAATGTCGAGGGCATGACCTATAAAATACAATAAATCAATGGATGAGTAAAATCAATATAACTTGATGTTTCACTGTAACATGGTTTACCAGTTGTACACATGAATATAAACAAATGACAGATAAAAGATGAAATTACCATTAGTTCCATTGGGAAAACAGGCATTACCCAAAGCAATGTGACCCTTGAGAACCTGTATAATATTAATTTCATAAGAGTTGGATGAAAAGGAGTGGGAAGAGAGAAAGGGAGTGCTTTGTAATGATATCAACTACTGTAATCTCCTGTTCCATATAATTGAAATGTTCAAAGGGAAGTCTGAAGCCACATACCGCAGTGTAGCTAGCTTTTTCATGCGTTGATGGATTCCCAAAATGGACCGTGCGAGTTATGTCAGTTGTTCCATCCAGATACTTCATGCCATAAAAATATCAAAAGAAAACATCATTAAGCAGTATAATATTATACAGAGTTTGTGATTATAAACCAAACAATTTATGAACCTGTGCTCCAGAATCAAACAGATAGATGCTGTCTGGATTGAGCTCTGCACATGTTTCAGCATGTGGAGAATAATGGATGATTGCTGCATTTGGACAGACTGATGAAATTGTTGGGAAACTTAACCCCCTAAAATGCTGCCATTTGTATCACATAACCAAAAAAAAAAAAAACCATCTTGTCAAACTACTTGAATGAGAAACAAAAACAATATCACACCAAAATTAAATTCCGTGAAGAGATAAAATGAGCCTTTGCTTGTTGCCATTTTCACTTACAAATAGCTTTATTCCCTGAGTTGAAATGATTTTAGGCTAGGCTTCCATCAATTTTCATACTAGGAACCAAACTCTCCAGCTATAAGGAGATCCAGTCCATTTTATCTAAATTTTCACCATCATGACCAATCAAAGGAGAAAAACCCGAGCAAATTATAAAGATCCCCTATATACATTTCTGCACTTTACTGTTCATTAATCAGGTCAGGAGGCATAGCAGGGTCACTTCAAAAATAAATGTTGAAAATTTCCTATACCTGGTAACCAAAAACCACATGTAAAACACTACTATAAAGTAGAAGACGCTAAAAATCCTTAATTATGTTGACAGAAAAAACTCACTTTCAAATATTCAAGAATAAAATCACAACATCTTAATTTAATCCAATTGATCTAAATTCATATTTGGCTCTCTTCCATAATCCTTCCTCCATCAACAACTATCAAACATGGCGCAACAGATTTGCACACTGCTCTTTGGATGATATATATCAATAATCAAATGTCAGTTTCTCCATGATAGTTCAAATAAAAATAATAATGCATTGAAACAGCAACTTATTGCCTAGAAACTGACAATACCTACTTTTTTACAGCATGAACAGAAAACAATAATACTACAATAACTTCAAAAGAAAGTCTGCTCCAAATAAGACAATTTATATCATCTGTTAATTAAACTTTTAATTTTGTTTGATGTAATAAGAACTTTTTTCCAAATGTATTTGGTGGGAATACCTCTTTGGATGCTCGGAAACCCTCCAGCTTATCACTAACAGTTACCTCTGTCAGTCTTATAGCTCCCCTGCCATAGCACATACCATTAATATGAGGAAAATGCCTCAATGTCATGTCAAGCTTAGCCATTTTGTGTGCCTTCATTGTTCGGTGATCTTGTGCAGGACACAAGAGGTAAAGAAAAATGCCCAGATAAAAAAAATATTTGGAAGAGAAAGAGAAAAGGGGAACCGATCATATAGCATCGTTTAAAAGTAAACTTCTGGCAAAAAAGAAATAGTAGTCAGTGATGGCAATGATGCACTTTATCCAAAAAAAAATAAAAAATGACAGTCAATCATTTTGTGTGACATATAGACCAAAGCAAAGCTTGCAAAAAGTTTTCCTAACACTAAGTTAATAATTTATATATATGTATGAAAATAAAATTGAAGTATCAATAGCCATATCAGGCCTAATAATACCTTAGTGATGGAGCTGTACAAGAAATAAACATCCAAACATTCTAAAACCAGACATCAAATATTAATCAATTTTTTTTTTCAAAATGGGATGATCTTGCATCGCAAGATATAAATTTCCAGTTTCATGTCTTACTATAGAAAATGCTCAGACTACACATAATGGATGAAATTAATGCAAATGAATGAGACAGCTTTTCTGCCACTTCTAGTATGGACTATCTAAGAGCATGGCTTGTGAGAGAAGGCTCCTAAAAATCAGCAGGATCCATTGCAATTTGGTACTAATAATAAGATTCCATTGGTTTTATAAGCTCCATTTCACATGCATATACCAAACAAGAAATATATACTAAAATATAAAATCAACCAGATGCGCAGAACTTCACTCTATAATCAATCTCATATACACAAACATTAAATGCAACAATGGAGGACTTATTAGTATGTTGACATCATACTTTTTATCATTTTGTCTTGCTTGATACATAGATATATCAGCAATCTGAATTTCAAAGATTGCTGTTTATTCAGTAGTAAACACAAACTTCTCCAATATTTTGTACTAGGAAAAATCAGGTTACATCCTAATGTCTGATGCAGCATTTCCAATATGAAACTTTTTGGATGTTCAATTGCAACGTCTAATCATTGATAGAAAGTAACAGTATGACAAAGGAAAACTTACAAATCCTTTTTCTTATTTGCACTTTGCCCCTCCAAGAAGTAGCCTGAAGCCCCATTTGATTCCTGCATCTGCATGTTCAAGACAAGATTTGGCATCAGGTTAAAAAAAATTTCACAGATGCTGGTGAATGTTTGAGTTCAAGCTTGAGCACATTGAAGAGGATGAAATAACCAAAAATTGATTCATCAATTGTTACATCTCAGAGTTACCTGCTTATCTAACCAGACAAGATATTGCACAACAGCAGCACCATCCCGAACGTGTGTCTTCTTTAAGCCATCCAACTCACATGTAACCTCATCTGCATAGTTCTTCCCAATTGAGAATTTAATGTGACAGACTTCTGTTACCTTTACTTCAGTGCCATGTTTGATCCAGCAAATTTTATACGGTGCAGGATGCTTACTGGTTTGCAATCCCAATTTAGTAACCATTGCTTTTGATACTATATTTTCGCTGCTGCCACTGTCAATGATAATATCACAGACCCTCTTGTTCACGGTGCACCTGGTTCTGAATATATTATGCCGCTGAGAGGGTTCTTCTCGCTTTGGTGCAAACAGCAGCCGCTGAACTACAAGGCTGCTTCATTATCATCTTTCTCTGTGTCGAAGATGCACTCTTCTTCTAGCTCTATTAAGTTCACGGTACTTCTTCTTGGACACTGGTTGGAACGGTGTCCTGGCTGTCCACATCTATAACATTTATCCGATCCTGGACGAGCATAAGGATTTTTGGGCGTCACCTTGGGTGGAATGGTGTTGGCAGGCCTTGTTGGTTCTCCATTGCTGCTTGTTCCCCATATAGTGTTGGAGAAAGAGGGTTGGGTTGTTGAAGTCGTCGAGGTCATCGGGTTCTTTCCTTTGTTGACTGTTGCTCGATTATTATCAAATGGATTCCTGGCCCTAACCATCGCCTTTGATCTATCTAATTGGGTCTCTGCCATAATAGCCAGTGCAACGGCTTCAGTTAGGGTGTACACTGTTTGCATCGCCACACGATCCTATATAGCCCAACACAGACCTCCAACAAACCTGGCAACTTGTTGTGCCTCCGTTTCCAGCAGATTATTTCGTGATGACAGCCTGTGGAATTCTTCCAGGAAAGCCTCAACGGTTCTGGCTCTTTGTCTACATTCCTGATACTGTTTAAACAAAATTTGCTCGTAATTTGGCGGTAGATAATGTTAAAATCTACAGTTAAATGAATACTATTGAAATCTGCAGTTTAAATGAATAACAAACGCAGAGAATTCTAAAAGAGAGAAAGTTGAAGCTGAAGGAAAATAAATATTATAAATTAAGAATACTTATTTAAAGACTTACAACTAAATTCAAAAATGCTATAGATTTTCAACAAACATGAGAGATTATTGGATTACTACTAATAGTAGAATAATAGCAAAACTTGCAACAGACTCTATTATGAAAAAATAAATTCAAAGACTAAGTCTAACAGCTATCTTCAGAGGCAAATTCTCATAGATTCTAACACTCCTCCTTGAGATTTGCCTTGGACAAACCAAGTTTCATCCTTAGAAATTACAGCCTTGATTTAGGGAGTGCTTTAGTCATTATATCAGCAAGTTGTATATCGGTTGGACAGTAATGAAGCTTTACAAGTAAATTCTTCTCAGCTTCTCTTATGGAGTGAAATTTCACATTAATGTGTTTGGTCCTCCCATGTTGAACTGGATTTTGAGCAATAGCAATGGCAGACTTGTTATCACAATAAAGCTCAATTAGTGAGCTTTGTTCTTGGGCTAGATCAGCAAGCAACTTGTTCAACCATATTGTTTGATTTGCAGCAGCTACTAGGGAAATATACTCTGCTTTAACTATTGATTGTGCCACAACTTCTTGCTTTTTAGCATTCCAACAGATTGCACCTGAACCAATTGAAAAAACATATCCAGAAGTGCTTTTCATATCATCAACACTCCCTACCCAGTCACTGTCTGCATATCCACTTAATTTTACTCCTCCTAACTTTGAGTACAAGATTCCAAGATCAGTTGTCCCTCTAATAGACTTTAGCACCCTCTTGGCAACTTTTATGTGAACATTGCTAGGTGAGCTCATGAACCTTGACAGTAAACCAGCTGGAAACATCAAGTCAGGTCTGGTTGCTGTCAAATATAGTAGGCTACCTACTAAACTTCTATATGCAGAGGGTTCTTCAAGTTTCTCACCATCATTCTTTGAAATCTTCTCATTTTGTGCCAATGGAGTTGCTACTTCTTTGCATGATTCAAGCTTAAATCTCTTGAGTATATCAACAACGTATTACTTTTGTGAAACAAAGATACCCGAGTTGCATTGATGTATTTCCATTCCAAGAAAGTAGTTCATAATGCCAAGATCAGACATTTCAAAAACATCTTGCATTTCTCTTTTGAATTCTGCCAGCAATTTGACATTGCTACCAGTCACTAGCATGTCATCCACATAAAGTGAAATTACTAGCTGCAGACCATCTTTATCTTGTTTCAAATACAAAGTAGCTTCATTTTCACTTCTCTTGAATCCCAGTTGAATCAGATGAGTATCAATTCTGTTGTACCAAGCCCTTGGTGCTTACTTCAAGCCATAAAAAGCCTTGTGTAGCTCATATACTTTTTGTTCATGACCAGTAACTACAAAGCCTTCTGGTTGCTGAACATAGATTTCTTCAAAGAGTATCCCATTTAGAAAAGCAGACTTGACATCTAAATGATACACTTTATATTCCTTTTGACCCGCAAGTGCAAGTAGAAGTCTAATGGTATCATGCCTAGCAACTGGTGCAAAAGTATAACCATAATCCACTCCAGCAACTTGAGCAAAGCCTTTAACAACCAATCTAGCCTTGTGTTTGAAAATTGAACCATCTGGATTGAATTTGGTTCTGAAAACCACTTCACACCAATTTCCTTTTTATTTTGAGGAAGTTCTGTCAATTTTCAGGCTCCATTTCTTTCAATGGAATCAATTTCTGACTTCATAGCATCAATCCAAGCTGGAAATCTTGCAGCTTCAGTGTAGCTTATAGGCTCAGCATGTACCAGATTACATCTTTCATATACATCAGACAAGGTTCTCACCTTAAGTATTGTTGTATCTGAAGTTCCTTTAATGTCTGGTTGATCTCCAGTTCCTCCTACTGCTGGTTCAAGAGCAGCTGTGGTTGTGCGATCAACTTCCTTTAAGTCCCACTTCCAGCAGGAATTCTCATCAAAATGAACGTTTC
This sequence comes from Populus trichocarpa, assembly GCF_000002775.5. Lineage (NCBI taxonomy): Eukaryota > Viridiplantae > Streptophyta > Magnoliopsida > Malpighiales > Salicaceae > Populus > Populus trichocarpa. The sequence continues at coordinate 2,292,041 of NC_037291.2, read as the reverse complement.
TACTAATTTGAACTTTAGCTGCACTCAAATTGAATATTCTGTAACCTTTAGATTTTGTCGCATATCCCACAAAAATTCCTTTTTCAGCTCTTTCATCAAGTTTCCCTCTTCTGGCATATGGCACATGAAAGTAGCACAATGATCCAAATACTTTAAGATGTTTGACAGTAGGCTTAACACTAGACTATACCTCTAATGGTGTTCTGTCTTGAACAGACTTTGTTGGTAGTCTGTTGAGCAAGTAAACTGAAGTGTTTACAGCTTCAGCCCATAGAAACTTTGGTAGCTTCTTTTCAAACAGAATGCACATTGTCATCTTCATCACAGTCCTGTTCTTTCTCTCTGAAACTCCATTCTGTTGTGGTGAGTATGGAACTATCAGCTGATGCACAATTCCAGCTTCTTGACAGAAAACACTGAACTCTTTTGAAGTATACTCTCCTCCATTAGCAGTTCTAAGCTTCTTAATTTTCTAACCACATTGAGTTTCCACCATTTTCTTGAAGTTGTTGAACATAGAAAGTGCTTGTGACTTGGTTTTCAGAAAATAAACCCAAGTCATCCTACTGAAATCATCAATGAAGAGAATAAAATATAGATTATTGCTTAATGAAGTTATGCTCATTGGTCCACGGATGTCTGAATGGACTAACTCTAGCTTATGAGTGGCTCTTTTGGATATACTTTGAGGAAATGGTTGTCGATGTTGCTTCCCAAGCTCACAGCTATCACAAGTTTGGTCACTGACATGGATTTCAGGCATATCATCTACCATACCAGCATCATGTATAAACTTTAAAGACTTTAAGTTGAAATGACCATATCTTTTGTGCCACATAATACTCTCATCAACCTTGGCATAAAAGACATGCCCTTTAACTGCATCAAGCTTCAAATATAAGCTATTACCATCCATTTTGAGTTTTGCTATCTCTAATCCATGTGTATCAGTGATAAAACAAAACCTTTCTTTAAAGGAAACTGCATAACCATTTCTTAGCATTTGTGCAACACTAAGCAGATTTTAATCTAGTTCAGGAATGTAAAGAGCATTATTGATGATCTTTGTACCTCTTTTGGTGCTGACAGCAATCGTTCCTCTTCCTTTAGCCTGCACAACATCACCATTTCCCAGCTTGACTTTTAGTTGAATTGATTTATCAATGGAAGAAAAAAATGCCAGATGTTTGGTCATATAACTAGTGCAGCCATTGTTAATGAGCCAAATATTCTGTTCATGAGAACTAATAACTTGTGATGCCATAAACAAGTGCTCGTCATCCTCTTTTTCTTCTTCTGAAACATTTATTTGCTGGTGAATATGCTGTTGAGATTGTTTCTTCTTTGCTCTGCAATATTTCTCACTATGGCCGAGATAATTGCAGAATGTGCACTTGAAAGAAGGTTTGTCTTTATACCAACAATCCTTCTCAGTATGGTTGGTTCTTTTGCAATGAGAACAAGGTGAGTAATTTCGCTTTCTTTAAGACATTTCAGTTTTTCCCTTGGTAAACTTGAAAGACTTCTTTCGTTGCAAGTTTCCAGAACTCCTTTCCTTGATGTTTGCTTGGAAAGCTCCTTCAATAGCCTCCTTATCTCTCATTTGGACCCTTTGCTCTTGTACATGAAGTTTGCTGGTTAATTCTGCAATAGTGAGATTGTTCAGATCACAAGACTCTTCTATTGCAGAAATTTTGGCTTCAAACTTCTGTGGTACCGAAACCATGATTTTCTCTACCACCTTATGGTCTGTAAAAGCCTTGCCAAGAAGCCTCATTTGGTTTACAATATCCATTAATCTGCTAGAATAATCTTTGATAGATTCATTATCTTTCATTTTCATCAACTCAAACTCCCTTTTTAATGCAAGAAGTCTAACAATTTTAACTCTGCTACTATCCTCAAATTCACCTTGAAGCTTGTCCCATACTTGTTTTGGTGTTTCCAAGTCCATAATTTTGGTGAAGATGTGATCTGCAAGTCCAGAATGTAGGCAGGTGATGGTTTTGTCCTTCTTGAGTTTTTCTTCTTCATGTGCCTTCATCTGAGCAATTGTGGGGTTTGCTGTCAATGGTGGTGGATCAGAATCAGACACTACAACATTCCACAAGTCTTGAGATCTTAGATAAAATCTCATCTTGACAGCCCAAATATGATAGTGTTCACCATTGAACAATGGAATTGAAGATGCAGAGTTGTTTGAAGTAAACATAGAATCAGTAGACAAAATAAATCACTAGTGTTTACGCTCACCCTCTCTGTGTTTAGCACTCAAAAAACTTGCCCCACAGCCCGTAGGATATAAGCTCTGATACCACTGTTAAAATCTGCAGTTAAATGAATACTATTGAAATCTGCAGTTTAAATGAATAACAAATGCAGAGAATTCTAAAAGAGAGAAAGTTGAAGCTGAATATAAATTAAGAATACCTATTTAAAGGCTTACAACTAAATTCAAAAATGCTATAAATTCTCAACAAACATAAGAGATTATTGGATTACTACTAATAGCATAATAATAGCAAAACTTGCAACAGACTCTGTTACGAAAAAATAAATTCAAAGACTAAGTCTAACAACTATCTTCATAGGCAAATTCTCATAGATTCTAATAGATAACGAGATCGTAATAGTCGTTTCATTTTAGTCCATGTTTGAACAATCCCCTTCTATTGTCGCAGCCGGGTACTTTTTAGTTGCTCCCACCAGGCAGAAGCTCCCCCTAATAGTCTATATGCGACTAACTTCACTTTCTTATCTTCAGGAATGTCCATATAATCGAAGAACCTCTCGACTAATACCAACCAATCAAGCAACCCCTTAATCTGAAGTTGTCCATTAAAACTGGGCAGGTCCATCTTCATTCGAAACATCTGTTGGTCTGGTTCCCTTTGGTATCCTCTCCGGTTTCCCCGGAGTATAGCTTCAGCTTCTTCTTCATCCTCACTTAGGATGTCCTCATAGACTGGCTGCCTTCGTAGGATTCCTGGAGGGCGTTCACAAGTTTCAGACCTTTCTCTGTGATGTTGATGACCCGGAGGATTGTTGATCCCCTGATTATTTCCTGCTGTCACCCTAACAAGGGCTGCTTGGATATCACGTAAGGTTTGTTGTGTCTCATGCTGGAAAATTCTGAATTCAGCCCCTGTAACCAAATTGTCCTCGTGGTCACTGCCGCCAAGGGTTTTGCTTTCGTTTCGTGGGTTCGCCATCTAACAGGATTAGGCCTGCGCTGATACCAACTGATGTAGCGGATGCTTCTGTGGAAGGACGCCGCCTGTTTTCGAAAAAAATCGTTCGAATCCTCGAACCAAAAATTACACTCGAATCCACGAGTTCAAAAATTCAAGTTCTCAAAGAAAAAGTTCTTTATTGAATTGAAAAGTACCTTACAATGAAAAGAGGCAGCCTTTATATAGGCTGCAAATCCTAATTCGACTAAGAATATAATTGTTTAGGAAAGAAATAACTAGAATAAGGAAAGCAAATACTACAGCTAGAAAAGTAAATAAATCCTGATATTAATACATTAATTAAGACTCCTAAATAAGGAGGCAATCTGGTGGAAGGGTACTTCAATGGTAACTGCAGTTCCTGATTTCTCTGCAATTATATTATATCCTGCAATCTGCTCTTCCTCCTGAAATCTGCTCTTCCTCCCCTCCTGTAGACTGTTCTACATCAACTAGCCTATAAATGTCATAGCAACACCATGGCAAGAAACAGAACAAATATCTACTTCCTTCCAGGTTCCGACCAAGCTCACAGAAACCTTTTTTCTTTCATTATCTGCTTGCAACCATGCAAAACACAAAACCTCATGCCGCCTTGTTATCTAGCCCTGGCATGGGACACCTTATCCCTGTCCTTGAACTAGGCAAATGCCTGGTCACTAACCATGGCTTCACTGTCACAATCTTTGTTGTCACAACAGACAATTCCCTTTCAAAATCCCAACTTCTCAAGCAATCACCTTGTCCTGACCTGCTTAACATTGTCTTACTACCACCAGTGGACGTTTCTAGCCTAATCACCCCAACTACTGGCATCCTAGCACAACTAGCAATTATGATGCGGAAGGCTTTGCCAAAACTACGGTCTGCAATACTAGCCATGGAGTTTTGTCCAACGGTTCTTATTGTTGATTTTTTTGGAACCGAAGCTATGGTGATTGCTGATGAGTTTAACATGTTGAAGTACGCGTTCATGACTTCCACTGCATGGTTTCTTGCACTTACATTACATATGCCAGCTATTGATAAGGCAATTGAAGACAACCATGTTAAGAACCAACAAGCTCTATTGATTCCCGGCTGCAAATCACTTGAGTTCAGGGATACGTTTGAGCCAGTTTTAGACCGAAATGATCAGATGTACATAGAGTACAAACGCATGGGGGTTGAGATGCAGAAGTTTGATGGTATTTTGGTGAATACGTGGCAGGATTTGGAGGGCACAACACTTGGTGCACTTGAAGATGAAAAGAGGTTAGGGAGGGTGGCTCAGGTTCCGATCTACCCCGTTGGGCCACTGGTTAGAGCAATTACACCAGGTCCAAAGAGTGAGATGTTAGAGTGGCTAGACATGCAGCCTATTGAGTCTGTGATTTATGTCTCGTTTGGGAGCGGGGGAGCCCTATCAGCCAGGCAAACAACCGAGCTAGCTTGTGGGCTAGAGTCAAGTGGCCAGAGGTTTATCTGGGTGGTCCGTCCACCCATAGAAGGCGATTCAGCAGCAACCGTATTTAAGACAAAACACAGAACTGACGACACCCCAGATTTCTTGCCTGATGGATTCTTGACCCGAACCCGTAAGATGGGACTAGTTGTCCCAATGTGGGCACCTCAAACCGAAATCTTGAGCCATCCATCAGTGGGGGGATTCGTATCACACGGCGGGTGGAATTCAACCCTGGAAAGTATAGTTAATGGAGTTCCCATGATTACATGGCCACTCTATGCAGAGCAGGGGATGAATGCTGCAATGCTTACCGAGGATATAGGAGTGGCCATTCGTTCGAAGTCATTGCCAGCAAAGGAAGTGGTGGTTCGAGAAGAGATAGAGACAATGGTTCGAACGATCATGGACAAAGGTGATGCAAGAAGGGCAAGGGCCAAGACTCTAAAATCAAGTGCTGAAAAAGCTCTGAGCAAGGGTGGCTCCTCTTACAATTCACTTGCTCATGTGGCAAATGACTGTGAGACGGCCTTCAAATACCTGAAAGTAAAGGCTACATGGACCTCTACATGAAAGTCCTCTTTGAATTTCTATCTGAGATTTCTTTTTTTTTTTTTTCAGTTGATTGTTACTTGGAATGATGAAAGATGCACTCTCTCTCTCTTGTTAATTACTAAATAATCTGGAATAAAATATATAACATCTCAGATTCATCCAAAATATTCCTCCATCTCGAATCATAGTGTTCCAACCAGTCCACTCATCGAGCTTTAATAGGCTCAAAGTTGATCAGCATTATCTTTCTTACATCAGAACCGGCCGGAAAAGCTGAAAGGCCGGTAGAGACTAACATAGAGTATATATACCATTATATGGTTCAACAAATCCACTAGAGTACTCCAATGAAGACGGGAAAATAACATAAATGCAACAGTAGAAGCTTCAACTACACGACAGGATGTTCAATCCCCTTCTGCCGAATGAAGAGAGTGCATGTAACGCAGTATGACGACTTGATACTAGATGCTAGAAACAATTACGAGACTATTTCCTAGTGTGGCAGCTCCTATCTTTTCTTTTGTTTTTGTTAATCAAATAGTTTTTGTTTTTTTTATTATTATTAAACTCTGTGTAATTATATTTTAAATTTTAATTTTATAAAAATTAAAATAACATATTTTTTATTTATATAAACTTAATTTTCATTTATTTTACATGTACTAAATATATATATATATATATATATATATATATATTTTTTAAAAAAAAATTTTCTAATCTATTTTTTCACCGCAACTCCGAAATCGATCTGCCACGATGTCAAAAGCTTCAACGGATCCTAATTTTACCAAAAGGTACGAGGAATTAGGATACAGTTCTGCGGTAATTTATTAACAACCATTGTATAGTTCCTAATCACTTTCACCCACAACTTTTTCGACGTTTTTTTCACTCGTTCGATGCAGCTAAAGTCAAGCTACGCCTTCCCATCAACAGGCATGCAAGTTCGAAGTCTTGCCGTGAGAAAAAAAAATACAATAGACTGAGGAACACTGAAAATAGAAGAAACGAGAAATATCAGCAATATGTAAGAAAAGTAGAACTGTAATAGTCTCTGCAATGATTTTGATGGATCAATACACACTTAACTATGTTATGTTATGTTATGTGGTCAAATAATAAGTGGCTCGTCTGTTTTTCACCGAAATTGCATTTTGTATCAGTCTCCTTGACCATACTCACATTATTCTCCAGTCTTATTCCAAAGTTCCCGTCCATATAGGTTTATGGGAAATGAAGCTCCAGAATAACATAGAATATTTATTGGTTCAGCATATTAATAATTTAGGAGATGCACCAATTAGTAATGTTTTAGGAATGAGAGTAAAGAAGAAAAATTCTATATTAAGTTGAGATAAATAAGACGTCAATGAGTTCTCTTGAATGAATTCTGAAGTACGACGCTGATTGTGCCCTGCAAAGTGCGGGGTTGAAACTCAAAGCATTACAGGAGGAATTGTCAATGCAATTAATTTCTGCAGATCAAATTCTGACCCAAGCAAAGAACTTCGTCTTCACTGTTTGCAGAGCCAGCCAGAACACGAAGGCAACTTGGAAAATACCCAAAACCCCTGCTTAACAAAAGAATTCAAGAATAAATAAGATATATTTATAGAAACTGATTCAAAATCCAAAACGTATTATAATCCTGTTTATTTTTACGTTTTAAAAATACTTTTAAAAAAAATAATTTTTTTTATTTTTTTATTTACTTTTAATTAATATTTTTTTGAAGTTTTTAAATTATTTTAATGCGCTAATATCAAAAATAATTTTTAAAAAATAAAAATAATATTATTTTGATACATTTCTGAATAAAAAACACTTTAAAAAACAACCGCGATCACACTCCCAAATAGACTTGATAGCTTCAATGTAACCATCTTCGTCCACCGAAAGCAAATCAGCTCGGAAGATGGGAGCGGTTGTCTCAATGCGACCCCGGCAAACTGAGATCTTGAATCATCCGTCAGGAGGTGGATTTTTAACACATTGTGGTTGGAACTCAGCCGTAGATAGCATAGCTAATGGAGTGCCAATGATTGCATGGCCACTCAACGCAGAGCAAGGGATGAAGCTGCGTTGCTTGCCGAGGATATTGGAGGAGCCATTCGGTCGAAGTTGTTGCCATGGAAGGAAGTGATGGGTAGAGAAGAGATAGAAACGATTATTAGAAATATTATTAAAGACAAAGGTGATGCAAGAAGGGGCAGAGTCAGGGCGCACTAAAATTAAGTGCTGAGAAAGCTTTGAGCAGGGGCGGTTCCTCTAATTCTTTTGCTCAAGTGGTGAATTACTTTACGGCTAGCTTCAAATACCTGAAAGCAGAGGCTCAAGGCCCTCAAAAACCAATAGAGATCCTATAAAAAGCTACTTGCTGCAATAACTACAGCATATCCATGCACCTACAAGAAGTCCTCTTTGAATATCCATGGCGGAAGTCCTCTTTGAATATCCATGGCGGTTGTGGCTGAGATTTCTTTTTCTAATGAAGAGATCGGAAATAAAATTTAGCTAATATTATAAAAAAGACTAAATCTATATAAGTACTTGGACATCACAAACTGATTTTGGAGCTTAAAAATATTCTCTTGTGAAATAAAAATAAATATGAAGTTTAATGCGCAATTACAGGCTGAAGTTCAATTTTCTTCATCTTACGTTCTTATTTTTTGAGAGGGTCCTTGGCTACTAGAAACAAGAATCACACCCCTATGGGTTCAGTAGCTTTATTCAGCCATGCCATCTCAGATTCATCCAAATAAGGGGCCAGAATATCCCTACATCTCCCATGGTAGATGTTAAGCCAATTTATCTCTTCAGGACCTAGAAGGGTCAAGTCAATCATCTTCGTTTGATATGGTGCCTGGACATCAAGAGATCATGGAAGCTTGATATAGTAAGACTGAATTGTAATTGGGCTTTTCTTCAACAAATACAAAAATCTCGAATGTGCAGGGAGGAAAATGGAAATATACAAGTTAAATCTACAGCAACATTTATAGCACACCTTCAACTTTAAAGCTAATTGAGCCATGGGGAAGGCCAAATTAAATATTATCATAAACTTTTCTTTGTACACAAACTATGAAATTATTTCCAGAGCAACCAAGGAGGCAAGAGCTAGTAAAAGGCTCAAGTTAGAACTTGGGACCGTCAGTGTCATACACTTCAAGATTTACTGTTCCAACTTCACCAAAACAGTTACTTTTCATTTCTCTAAATTCGATTAGTTCTGTTGAGCAGTTGATCATTTTAACTCATTGGAATATTGGATTAGTTTTCCAGTATTTGTGTCTGCTTACTTGGACTGGCAAATGATTCCCTTTCTTTTCAAGTTATCTTGACTTTTGATTCATAGCCAAGGCAAGTTATAAATTCCCATTTTTTTCCTTTTCCAAAGAAGTCATTTCCAAAGTCTTACCTCAAGAAACAGATTATTAGAAAGAATTGAAGCATATTCAGGAACAAGTGAAAAAGAAGTAGAACAAGCACAATCACTGCAGAAATTTGATGGATGCGCATGTGCTTACCCATGTTATGTGCTCGAATGATAAGTAGCCCTTGTCACCAAAATTGAATTTTGTATCAGCCTCCTTGACAATAAGCACATTCTCCAATCTTATCCCGAAGTTCCCATCCTCATAGTATCCAGGTTCTGAGAAATGAAATCCAGTATTATACAATTTCAATGGTTCTAGCATAAAGATACATTTTTGGTCCTTGAAAGTAGAACAAAATGCATAGATATCATTCAAACAACATGTAAACATTAATAAGATATTAATAATTTAAGTTGAGATTAATAAGACTGTAAATATAGATAAGCTATGTCAGGGTGCATGGTCCTCATATGATGGTCTCTTGACTACTCCTGAGCTCAATGTGTCCCAGTAAAAGTGCAGGGTATGTTACTCGGAACAATATGCAGAGACAGAAGTTTACAGAAACAAGGGCATTAGAGTAGGAATTATTAATATAATTAACTCAAAGCCAAGGTAAACCTAAGGGGAGACCACTCTGAGTACGAGAGCACACCTGCCAGAATTGATAGGGAATGCAACCACCATTATAAAAGAAGAAGAAGAAGAAGAAGAAGAAGAAAAACACAAACATATACATGAAGGGAATATACACGGATCTAAGCCCCAGTATTTTGGAGATATTCTTTCTGACCTAGAAGAAAAGCAATGAAGATTATAAACTAACCATCCGTTACAGTCATGGAAGATTGCAGTGGCACATTACGAGCATGTGGTCTGAAACTAATTAAATGAGGTCCTGTCAAGATAGTTTCAAAAACAGTAATCAGCTTATTTATCAAACTAAAAACAGAGAAGAAAAAAGGCAACAGTTAGCAGCTGTTGCTCATTGCTTACCTTCATGTACATTTAGGTATGATCCAATACCATGACCAGTGCCATGTCGATAATCAAGACCATCCTTCCATAAAGGAATTCGAGCAAGAATATCGAGGGCATGACCTATAAAATACAATAAATCAATGGATGAGTAAAATCAATATAACTTGATGTTTCACTGTAACATGGTTTACTAGTTGTACACATGAATATAAACAAATGACAGATAAAAGATGAAATTACCATTAGTTCCATTGGGAAAACAGGCATTACCCAAAGCAATGTGACCCTTGAGAACCTGTATAATATTAATTTCATAAGAGTTGGATGAAAAGGAGTGGGAAGAGAGAAAGGGAGTGCTTTGTAATGATATCAACTACTGTAATCTCCTGTTCCATATAATTGAAATGTTCAAAGGGAAGTCTGAAGCCACATACAGCAGTGTAGCTTGCTTTTTCATGCGTTGATGGATTCCCAAAATGGACCGTGCGAGTTATGTCAGTTGTTCCATCCAGATACTTCATGCCATAAAAATATCAAAAGAAAACATCATTAAGCAGTATAATATTATACAGAGTTTGTGATTATAAACCAAACAATTTATGAACCTGTGCTCCAGAATCAAACAGATAGATGCTGTCTGGATTGAGCTCTGCACATGTTTCAGCATGTGGAGAATAATGGATGATTGCTGCATTTGGACCGACTGATGAAATTGTTGGGAAACTTAACCCCCTAAAATGCTGCCATTTGTATCACATAACCAAAAAAAAAAAAAACCATCTTGTCAAACTACTTGAATGAGAAACAAAAACAATATCACACCAAAATTAAATTCCGTGAAGAGATAAAATGAGCCTTTGCTTGTTGCCATTTTCACTTACAAATAGCTTTATTCCCTGAGTTGAAATGATTTTAGGCTAGGCTTCCATCAATTTTCATACTAGGAACCAAACTCTCCAGCCATAAGGAGATCCAGTCCATTTTATCTAAATTTTCACCATCATGACCAATCAAAGGAGAAAAACCCGAGCAAATTATAAAGATCCCCTATATACATTTCTGCACTTTACTGTTCATTAATCAGGTCAGGAGGCATAGCAGGGTCACTTCAAAAATAAATGTTGAAAATTTCCTATACCTGGTAACCAAAAACCACATGTAAAACACTACTATAAAGTAGAAGACGCTAAAAATCCTTAATTATGTTGACAGAAAAAACTCACTTTCAAATATTCAAGAATAAAATCACAACATCTTAATTTAATCCAATTGATCTAAATTCATATTTGGCTCTCTTCCATAATCCTTCCTCCATCTACAACTATCAAACATGGCGCAACAGATTTGCACACTGCTCTTTGGATGATATATATCAATAATCAAATGTCGGTTTCTCCATGACAGTTCAAATAAAACTAATAATGCATTGAAACAGCAACTTAATACCTAGAAACTGATAATACCTACTTTTTTACAGCATGAACAGAAAACGATATTACTACAATAACTTCAAAAGAAAGTCTGTTCCAAATAAGACAATTTATATCATCTGTTAATTAAACTTTTAATTTTGTTTGATGTAATAAGAACTTTTTTCCAAATGTATTTGGTGGGAATACCTCTTTCGATGCTCGGAAACCCTCCAGCTTATCACTAACAGTTACCTCTGTCAGTTTTATAGCTCCCCTGCCATAGCACATACCATTAATATGAGGAAAATGCCTCAATGTCATGTCAAGCTTAGCCATTTTGTGTGCATTCATTGTTCGGTGATCTTGTGCAGGACACAAGAGGTAAAGAAAAATGCCCAGATAAAAAAAATATTTGGAAGAGAAAGAGAAAAGGGGAACCGATCATATAGCATCGTTTAAAAGTAAACTTCTGGCAAAAAGAAATAGTAGTCAGTGATCGCAATGATGCACTTTATCCAAAAAAAATAAAAAAATGACAGTCAATCATTTTGTGTGACATAAAGACCAAAGCAAAGCTTGCAAAAAGTTTTCCTAACACTAAGTTAATAATTTATATATATATATTGAAAATAAAATTGAAGTATCAATAGTCATATCAGGCCTAATAATACCTTAGTGATGAAGCTGTACAAGAAATAAACATCCAAACATTCTAAAACCAGACATCAAATATTAATCAAATTTTTTTTTTCAAAATGGGATGATCTTGCATCGCAAGATATAAATTTCCAGTTTCATGTCTTACTATAGAAAATGCTCATACTACACATAATGGATGAAATGAATGCAAATGACTGGGACAGCTTTTCTGCCACTTCTAGTATGGACTATCTAAGAGCATGGCTTGTGAGAGAAGGCTCCTAAAAATCAGCAGGATCCATTGCAATTTGGTACTAATAATAAGATTCCATTGGTTTTATAAGCTCCATTTCACATGCATATACCAAACAAGAAATATATACTAAAATATAAAATTAACCAGATGCGCAAAACTTCAGTCTATAATCAATCTCATATACACAAACATTAAATGCAACAAGGAGGACATATTAGTATGTTGACGTCATACTTTTTATCATTTTGTCTTGCTTGATACATAGATATATCAGCAGTCTGAATTTCAAAGATTGCTGTTTATTCAGTAATAAACACAAACTTCTCCAATATTTTTTACTAGGAAAAATCAGGTTACATCCTAATGTCTGATGCAGCATTTCCAATATGAAACTTTTTGGATGTTCAATTGCAACGTCTAATCATGGATAGAAAGTAACAGTATGACAAAGGAAAACTTACAAATCCTTTTTCTTATTTGCACTTTGCCCCTCCAAGAAGTAGCCTGAAGCCCCATATGATTCCTGCATCTGCATGTTCAAGACAAGATTTGGCATCAGGTTAAAAAAAAAATCACAGATGCTGGTGAATGTGTGAGTTCAAGCTTGAGCACATTGAAGAGGATGAAACAACCAAAAACTGATTCATCAATTGTTACATCTCAGAGTTACCTGCTTATCTAACCAGACAAGATATTGCACAACAGCAGCACCATCCCGAACGTGTGCCTTCTTTAAGCCATCCAACTCAACAGGGTTCTAAGATATTGAAACAATTAGCAATGAGAAAAAAAACTGGCCCATATGGTGTGCATGAACACAATTAAATAGATTTATTGCTATGAGCAAACCGAACACAATTTATGTAGCTTTTCAATGAATCTTTAGAGGGACAACTGAACTTTAACATTAAAAGATCATATTGTATTGGCTTGTTTATGGTTACAGAGAACTTGATGGCGTTGGATGTGATTGCCCTACCTTTAGAGCTTTTGCAAGGGCCAAAGGAGATTGTTGCATGTGCACCTTCTCAGAATTCAATTTTGAATATAAAGCATAGCAGCATGAACCAGGGTCAACCCATATACGGTCAATATTATTTCCTTCTGCTTCAGTTGTACCATTTCCTGTGGCGGTATCAGTTCCTTTGACTTCAGATGTCGAGTCAAGCTGATCAGATGCAAGCAAGACCACATCTGAACTCACATCAGCGTAATCTCGAACATCAATTCCATTCTCCTCCATATAACGGTTTGTCTGCATAAGAACAAATGAATTAGGTATTCATAACTATTCAACATACTAGGTTAAGCTTCTTTCCACAACTTCATATTTGTGTATGAATCTAGAAGAATGTTTGAAAGACAGAAAGCAAACATTGTTTTAAAGTTGACATTGGATAAAAAAGACTTGGTGAACACCAACATTTAATTGAGTACTAGCTGAAACATAAAACTAATGAAAGTGAAAGAATACAATATAAAGATCATTGAGAAATCTTGGATATCAGAAAACAGTTGAAAGTTGAAAATATAAAAATAAAAATAAAAATCTGTAGGTTGCAGAAGAAAAACATTGCATATGTACACTGTAAAAAGCATCTACAATTGACATGAATTATGAAACTGACCTCAGCAGACACCTTCTTCTTGTCCACATAAAGGAAAGCTGAATTAGATGTTATTATAGCAAACGCATGAACAACTGGACAATAGGACACATCAGTCCCACGAATATTATACAACCAAGCTACCTGCATTGAAGAAAAATTGGTTTAACATTTCAATATGTCTGAACAAGCAAATTATTTGGGAAAGAATGATATAAACTCACCTCATCAAGTGTTGTGACAACTATGCCACGAGTTTTCTCATTTTTGAGTTTCGCTCTCAAATCCTTCAACTTCTGTGCAACCGAACATCCAGTAAACTCTATCGGATGAACCACAACTGGATTTATTTCCGCTGGCGGACGACTTTTCCAGACCTCATCAACCAAATTGGTTTCAGTCTGAACCAGTTTCTGTTGTTTCTTCGCAAAAGTCAGTTGCCACCTTTGCGCAGTATCTACCGATACACACCATGGATCAATCCCAATAGCCGCCTCCACAGGTAGATTCTAATAAAACCAAATATAAAGACAAGCTTAACACCACATAAACCTAAAACTTGTAAAAAAAACACAAACGAACTACTAAAATTATAAGAAAAAACATAGAAATGATGGCTAAGTTAAACTATTAACAGCCATCCCTTTGACATAAATTCAATTCAAGAAATAACAAAATCCCAACACAGAATATAGCAAAGTGGTGACAACAAGTGTAAAGAAATATAATATAAGCCTCACATCAGCCACCCATGCATCAAAACCAGGATCCTCTCCCATACGCATTAACGTCCACTCAACACTAAGTTGCTGCGTTGCCTGTAAGAAATACCGCCCATCCGTCCACAGCCGGGCATCCTTCTTTGTAACAAGCGCCAAACCTAAGCTCAAAAACAACATCATACACTTGCTTAGTTACAATCTGGAAAAAAAAAATCACAAGAGGAATCAATAATTGAAACTAACAAACCAGCGCTTCCTGTAAAGCCAGAAACGAATTCGCGTCGCTTGTCACGTGCAGACACATACTCACTCTGCAAAAAAAAATCATAAATCGTATGATCCAAACATTGAAAAGTTTAGAAGATGATTGAAGTGAAAGCGTAGTACCTGATGATAATCTTCAGATGGAACAACTAAGGCATCAAGCGGTGGAGAATGAGACGCCATTAGAGACCTTAAAGAAGCTAGTATTTCTGACATGATTTTTCTTCTTGATTCAATTTTGAGTGAGTGAGCGAGCGAGTGAGAGATCGAAATGGAGCAGGGGACCTTTATACTGGAGATAAAACAAATCAAAGCTAGAATTGGGAACTGTCGAGGATGCGTCAGGAATTATAATGGTTGGGAGGTGTGAAATCAGATACTTTGTTCGAATCCTTACATTTAGTCCTCCAACTAATTATTTAATCAATTGGGGTCATCTATATACTTTTCTTGTTAATTGGAGATCGTGTTCAGAAATGCACGTGCAGTCACGTGTTTTCCCCTTATACTAATTTCTCAAGTGCCGGACATAGAAATGTTCAATTTCTGGTTTCAATTTAAGACAAGTTGTTGGACATAAAAATATTTAGCATTGTAAGGATTCAATTGAGAAGAAGGTATATAGAAGGGGGATTTAATATATAAATTGGGTAGTTGGAGGACTCGATCAAAAAACTACATATGGCTGGGAAATAATCTGAGGTTTCCCTCACGAAGTTGACCTTCTCATCTTATCGGTAATGTAGGTATTATTTTTTTAAATTTATTTTTAATATTAATATATTAAAATAATTAAAAAATATTAAAAAATTAACAAAATTGCTTTTACAAGGTTCCTTAATCTTGGTAAAACAGTAAATACTCGCCGTTTTATCAACGCAAACAGATATTTATGCCAAATGTAGAAAAGCAAGCATGGATCCAATAATCTGAAAAATGAATCAGATTCCCTGTGTCTGTGTCTGGGCTGCTTTGTATGCATTCCAATGTCTAAAAAAATTAATTATGAGATTGGATTGATGGACTGCACAATTCTGTACGCTGTTTATGAGATTTGGCTGTTCGTAATAGCATAATCTAAAAAACAAAAAAGTCCTCAATTAAAAAGTAAAAGCATGTCTTTTGAATGTTGGTAACTTGGTACCACTAAAAGGAACTTTTTTATATATAATAATAAAAACGATAATGATAATAAATACTATTTAATAAGTTGGCGTGCAATCCAAAAACTCCCATAATGTCTGATCTCATGAATGCTTTATGCGCTTAGGCAGCTTCAAAATCATGCTTTTGGCCTGGTGTGGAGTAGGGATGATTGTTTTTGGTTTGATTTGATTGTTTTTATAAAAAAAAATTAAAATTAATTTGTTTAAAAAAAATTAAAATTGAATCGAAGTTAGTTCAAATCAACTGGTTTTAATTTAGTTTGGTTATTTTGGGGAAAAAAACTAGTTCAAACCAACCGGCTCGGTTTTTTTCAGTTTTTTTCCGGTTTGGGTTCGGTTTGGTTTTTTCGATTTTAAACTTATAAAACCAAACTGGTCGGTATTTTAAAAATTCTAATCAATTTAATTTTTTTGTTATTTTTTTTCAGTTTTCTCGATTTAATCGGTTTTTCTGTTTTTTTCTCACCCCTGGTGTGAAGTATCCATGGAAAGTTTTTTGGAGTTATGTTAAAAATTATTTTTTAAAGTGTGTATTTTTTTAAATATATTAAATTATATTTTAAAAAATATTTTTGATATTAACACATTAAAATAATCTAAAAATATTTAAAAATTTAATTTGAAATAAAAAAAATTAAAATGTGATAAAAAGTTAGTTTAACCACAACCCTTAACGGCGCTATAATAAGTGTTTGATTTTTTAGGTTTGATTTTTTTCAAATTAATATTTACAAAAATGTATTATATTTATTAATTATTTTTATCTGTTGATGTAAAAAATAAAAAAATATTAAAAATATTATTTTAATAAAAAAATACTTTTAAAAAATATTATATACTATATTATCCAACATATACTTATAGGACAGCAAGTTTCAAAATAAAAAGGCACGATGATAAATCTTGAAATGGTTAAAAAATTAGACATAATGTGTTGTTTTTAATAATGTAGTTTGTATATTAAAAAAAATAATTATGTTGTTCTTTTTTAGTTTATATTATTTTTAAAAATTTGAACAAATTTTATTTTTTAAAAAAAAGAAAAAGAAAAAGAAAAACACTTAATATATATAATAAATACTATTTAATAAGTTGGCGTGCAATCCAAAAATCTTGTTCTCAATCCCATAATGTCTGATCCCTTTGATGCTTTATGCCCTAAGGCAGCTTCAGAATCATGCTTTCGGCCCGGTGTGAAGTGTTCATGGAACTTTTTTTTTTTTTTTTTTTTGAAGTAGGTTAAAAAATATTTTTTAAAGTCTTGTTTTCTTTAAAATATAATAAATTAATATTAAAAAAATTATTTTAATATCATCATATTAAAACGATTTAAAAATACTAAAAATTTTAATTTAAAACAAAAACAAATTAATGAAAAGTAAGTTTAACCGTAATCCTTAACGGAGGCTATGATAAGTGTTATTTTTTAGGGTTTTTTTTTTCAAATTAAGTTTTACAAATATATATTAGATTAATTTATATATATATATATATATATATATATATATATATATATATTAATTATTTTTATGTGTTGATGTTAAAAATAAAAAAATATTATTTTAATATATTTTTAAAAAATTATTTTTAAAAAATATCAAACATCATATTATCAAACATATATTTTATAGGAAAGAAAACACTCACAATGATAAATCGTGAAATGGTTCAAAGATTACACATAATATGTTGTTTTTAATAATGTAATTTGTATATTAAAAAAATAATTATGATGTTCTTTTTCAGTTTATATTATTTTTAAAAATGTGAACGAGTTTTATTTATTTAAAAAAAAAACACTTAATGAATCAGGCCATTCAATGCTATAATCTCAGTT
The DNA here is from genome assembly GCF_000002775.5 of Populus trichocarpa. Lineage (NCBI taxonomy): Eukaryota > Viridiplantae > Streptophyta > Magnoliopsida > Malpighiales > Salicaceae > Populus > Populus trichocarpa. The sequence continues at coordinate 2,274,536 of NC_037291.2, read as the reverse complement.
TTCAATCAGAGGTTTAAATTATAAGTTTAACGGGTTAATTCACTGAATTAAAATGATGTAATTTTGTTCATTTTTTAAAAAGAAAGCCAATACAAAGCAGAATTGTACGGTCCCATTATTCCGTACTTCAAGCTTGTGTTCTTGTCATCGAATTACAGATTGCTTCATACTGCTTTTTTTTTTTTTTTTTTATCAGGAGCTTCATATATCCATATCCAAGTCAAAGAAAAACAAAAACGAAGATCCACATTCCAGCTTTTATCTAACAGCATCTCTTCGCCTAGTCCAAGTTCATTGAGCCTGTTCTTCCCATGCCCAGTCTGCTTTAACCAGGGAGCATTTCTGGCTTTTCAAGCAAGCGTTGTGCTTAAAGTGAATCTCCATGCATGTCATAGTCCTACTGAACTAATTCTTGTATCAGTCAATGGTCATGGATACCTCTCCATTGCACAGTCAGCACGTATGAGTGGATAAAAAGACTTGAGTAAGTTGATGTACACAATGGCTCTCTGCTAAAATATTCCATGGAAGAAGAAATGAGCTTTTACCATAATCTGTGGTTGTTGAAATCGTGTTTTCAGTAAACTTTGTTTCTTGTACAGTTGGAACTTTCTTGCTGTGCTACCAGACTGTAGGTCATCTAACGTTGGGGTAGATGTCCCTGTCCAAAGCTAACAGATTTCTTTAAGCATATTTGTTCAAGTCATCATTCAAGGACAAGATCGCACCAGAAAGATTCCCTAGGAAAATAAATTCCAAAGCTGCAAGCAAGTAAAGTTTCGTCCTCAAAAGTGTATGAGCCTAAACAGGAACTGTTTCGTGTTCTTTATTTTTAGATAATGATAGATATAAATGAACTATTAGCAACTCAAATGCATTAAAACCATGTTTATAACAACGACTTGGAAACAAGCCTCATAATTTTATTGAATTAAAAGAAATTTATTGAAAAAAAAAAGCATATTCAAGGTTGTTCGAGCCTCCATAAGAATATATTCGAAGCTTAATCCTCTTATGATTTAATAGAAAATCCTCATAAATGTTTCCCATGATTTTCCCATAATCTAGAATTCTACTTAAATAGAAGAGAGAAACTAATTTGAATTCATATTTAAAAGATCCTAAGATGATAACTTTAAATTGAAATAGAAATAAATCAAGATTAGGACTATTATAATTGCATCCCCATTAAAAAAAACCTTGCCTTCAAGGTTAAGGTTAGGATAGGTTCCTTTAGCAGACATGTTTATGTTTTGATGTTGTTGCTTTAGTTCTTTCAAAATTATTTGTTGAGTTTGTTGGTGTAGTTGATGCTCCTTGCTTCTGCTGTTGTTCATGCCTGCAATTGCTTCAATAAGTTGACATCCTACCTGGTTATTTCTGCCATGGATCTACTGCTTCAATTTTTTCCCATGATTTTTTTATAGCCTAGAATTCTACTTGAATAGAAGAGAAAAACCAATTCAAATTCAAAAGATCCTAATCAATCAAGGCTACGGTACATACTCCAAATCAAACAAAAAATAAATCTACAAAATAACGTGTCCAACAAATCCATATCGTTATTCCAACAATTTCGAGTCATAAACAGCTTGCAGCACTGAGTAGAAAAGGGGAGAAATGTGGAATAGAATTGACCATGTATGATCCTCCAATCCAAATATGACAGTGAGTAAAACAACAAGAACAATTACAAAAAAATGCACTCAAATTAACGAGTAGATAAAGGGATGTAAATGCGTTCTAAAGAGTAAAACATGTCATCAGGTCTGGGCAAGCCTCTTGACCATTGAGGCCATATATTTACCCTGATGTTCAGCAAGTGCCAACTCTGTTTCATTTGCTTCTCTTGAGCCATCCCCAGCATAAACTCCAGCGCCGTATGGAGAGCCCCCTCGAATGGAATCCATCTTGAACATGCCAGCTCCAAAGGTGTATCCAATCGGAACAAATAGCATCCCATGGTGGGTCAACTGGGTAATTGCGGTCCATCTGTCTCAACCCAAACAAGAGGATTAAAGCAATGGAAAACGATTAATATAAATTGGTTTTCTAGAAAAGAATTCATACAGCTCATTCATTTTCATAAGTGATCATAACTCCAAACCACCATCTCTATAGCCTATGATCCTTTAAAATGTTAAGTAAACAGAGATGACTTGAGACCAAAAGCCAAACGCTCTCAGTTAACAAAACAAAAGATAAAAAGTCAGAATCCCAAAATAGAAGCACTACATTTACAAAAAAAAAAGAAACTAACTTTTTTTTGCTTATGAAAATGCCCGATTTCATCTTTAAATTAAGTTTTAGCTACGACAAGGAAAAAATGTGCACCAAGAACAAACGGCTAAGCACATCAAGCCTGAAACAGAACCTGAAAATGCCAATACAAAGGCAACTCAAACTCAGTTTGGTTGGCTGACTTAGCTAGTATAAATGTCTTACAAGCTGATGGCATGTCAAAACTCCTGGATGCTCAAACTAATACTAAAATGCACCTGGTTACAGCTATATATCAGTGTCGACTCTTCACTCATGCCACTCTTCCAAAAACCCCTGTTGCTTCACTTTTATAGTATCTTGCTCTGTTCTTACTGAGCTATATTTTTGCCTCGTTTTCATCTCAATAAATCTCCTCTTTTTTTCCTTCTCTTTTTTACACTAATTCACAGACCAAAGAAGGTTTTCAACTGGCTATTTGTTTAGGGGTTAAACAAATTTCCCTGAATCTGAATTTCCATGTTTCAACGATACCTCTACTTTCCGTGAATCATTCTTTCTTACCTAAACCCTCACCCAAGTAAAGGCTTGAATTAAAGAGAAAAACACGACCTTCATAAAATCTTAAAGAATTTTCACATGGAATCAACAAGAACCTGTGATCAAAAGGGCACATCACAAAACATAATTATGATTTGTTTTAGCCAGTAAAAGCGACGCATATTCTAACAGAAACAACATTAACTTTGAATCATGAAGTACAAGCAGAGCATTATTAACTTACGCAGTAGTTTCTTGACCTCCACCTTGAGTCCCAGTACTAACAAAAAACCCAGCAGGTTTCCCAGCAAGTTTCTGCTCCTTCCACAACTGCCCCGTCGAATCGAAAAACGCTTTCATCTGCGCAGCCATACACCCATACCTTGTCGGAAACCCAAACAAAACACCATCCGCATTCACCAATTCCGCCGCCGTAATCTCAGGGATCCCAACATCTTTCTCCGGAACTTTCATTTTGATCAAAACATCATCAGACAACGTTTCTGCAACCCGATATAGAAAAGCCTCAACTCCTTCCACTCCGTCCACTCCTTTCTTCATTCTCTTGGCCAATCCTTCCACATGCCCATACATGGAGTAAAACACAATAAAAACTTTCAATTTTGATGAAATTGTGGGCTCTAGTGATGTGCTTGCGACATCATTAGTTTCCTCGTCGTTAACAGGGATTGGTTCGGCTTCGCGGGTGGTGGAAACAGGGTCGTCGGACACTGGTGGTTGTTTTTTCTTACTCGGAACGCAGCCGCCTCCTTTTCCCATTTTAGATCAATTCCGATCAGATAATCGGGTGATTTCGACAGTGAATTGGAGAGATAATGTTACTAATAGACAGTGTGTATGCGTTTGGATCTAAAGATTAGTCTTTCTTTATTTATTAGTGTTAATTAAGTCGATTATTAATGATTAATTAGTATGTGAGAAGATGGTAGAGAGCTGTGGATTGACTTTGAATTTTTTTTTTTTTTTTTTTTTTAAATTGCCATGTGGTGGTTCAAACTGAGATCCCGTGCCGTGTTTAATGGTAATTGCGGTGTAAATTGTTTCGATAGCATGTGAAAACGCGGGTCTAATCCTGTTTTTAAAAAATTTAAATTTAATTTTTTATTTAAAATTAATTTTTTTTATATTTTGAATTATTTTGATGTATTAATCTTAAAAATAATTTTTTTAAAAAAAATATTATTTTAATATATAAATATAAAAAAATACTTTGAAAAACAATCATACTCTCAAATAGTCCCTCAAGTATTTTTTAAAAAATATATAAAAAATTATTTTTAATATTAATATATCAAACTAAGCGTATATGATCATTAACATATTGTTCCCCAAGTTTCAAAACCTTGTTCTTTAGCTCAATTGATCTTATTTGACTGCAATAACATTACATGATTTCAGATTCACACCATGGATAACATGGGAGCCAATTAGGCAAGCAAAATTGCATTGGCTTCCTTGGTTTTGAAAATAACTTGCCCCAAGTCCATTTGGGCGGCTAAATTTGGATTTTTCTACGATCATGCTTCGTGGAGTGCATTGAAAGAGTGGGAGGCTTTATCCTATCCTACAGTTTATTTTTTAAAATATTTTTTATTTAAAAATATATTAAAATATTATTTTTATTTTTTAAAAATTATTTTTATATTATCATATTAACGATCCTAGAATATAAAAAGCTAATTTTAAATAATTTATTTTTAAAAATTTTAATGAAACATTATTTAAAAAAAATATTTCAAATAAGCATGTAGACTTGTAAAATGAATAAGGTTTTTTGTTCTTCTTTTAGATTCATTAGTAGCCCACAAGTCTTTATCTTTATGATGGAATGGAGAATTAGAGTCACAACTAAGCTATTCTTGGTAGGTGTGATTATTTTCGTTCGATTCGGTTTATATATAAAAAAAATAACAAAATTGAAATTTTAAAAAAAATGAAACCGAACCAAAATCATATTAAACCGACCGGTTTCGGTTCGGTTCGGTTTGGTTTTTTTAGAACAAAAACCAGTTCAAACTCAGTTTTCTTTTCGTTTTGGCTCGGTTTTTTTGGTTTAGCTTGGTTTTTTTCCTGGTTTTTTCGGTTTGGGTTTACTTCGGTTTTTTTAGTTTCAGACTTATAAAACCGAAACCGAACCGGTTGGTTTTTTCAAAATTCAAATCGGTTTTTTTCACGGTTCGATTTTTTCAGTTATTTTTTTCTCCAGTTTTCTCGGTTTTTTTGTTTTTTTGTTCATCTCTAATTCTTGGTAGTATCTAGTATTGTGGTAGTTATTGTTTGATAATATTTTTTTATTTTTAAAAGTTTATTTTTAATATTCACATTAAAAAAATTACTTTTAAAAAAAAAATACAATATTACAAAGAAAACAAACACTTACCTTTGATTCCTCAAAGGAGCGTTTAGTGGATATAATTTAGCTTGTGTATATTGTTATTGTAATTGTGTCTTGTACCTATTTCCGACATGTTGATGCAAGTAGGACCTAGATCCAAGGAACAATCCAAATATCAGTCAACTCTGCTGGAGAGTTAAGGGAGTTCCTAGAAGTTGGAGATCACTCCTCAGTTGCAGGAGGTGTCATATTGCAAGTCAGGCAACAAGAGCAGCTTGTGTCCGATACTGATAATGGAGGAGAGGAGATTGGCATCATGGCTGTTGTGGAGAACCTATAAGATGAAGAGATTTTTATCCGGTGCTGGAGCGTGCACTATAACTAGATGATCATCATATATTTGATTCGTGAGAGGGCAAACATTTTCTGGTGATATGGCCAATGGCGAACCAATTTTGATTAGGCCTGTTGGCTTCTTTTTTTCTTGGAGTTCGAGCCAGCTTCATTTTTTCTTGACTAGGTTTTTTTAGAGGATGATCTTGACAGGTAGCCAAGATCAGGGACTGGTTTGGAGAGTTTTTACAGAATTAGGGACTGAGATTAAAAAATACAAAGAAAAATTGCCATGCATGTAATGCCCACATGCTAGTGCGTGGGACAATACTCCTCTTCTACCCACAGTGCGTGAGGAGGCGTCCAAAGTCGAAAAGATGCTGGGCCACCTGGGTTGGAACTTGGAAGTGTTTTGGACCCCACTTTATGATCAGACGACATGTCATCGAGAGGTCTGCAAAGGGATGAGTGTCATCGCTATTTTGGTTCCGCCTTCTTTTTTTCTCTTCTCGATTGAATGCCGCACCTCTTTTTTAGAGTTTTTATACTAGGTTGAACAACTATTGGGCTTGGTTTAAAGCCCACTAAGCACCATATATGGGCTTGGTTTTCAACCTTTCCCCCCCCAGCAAATTAGGCTAGGCTTTCCAGCATTTTTTTTAAGAAACTCTTGGGCTCGATTTCACGATACTTTTTTCATAGTCAATTATGATCCGCGATATTTTTATTTGTTTTTTTATTCCTTTTATTATTATTTTTTTTAATTTGAATAAGTTTTTAATAATATATTGTTGTTTTAATTTTTAATTTTATTTAACTTGGTCAAATGTGGCCTGTATAAGATTGCGAGATATACATTTGTTAGTTTTTAAAATTAAAGGCATTTAATTGATAAAATTTTGAAAGTACAAACACTCAAATAGCAAAAATAAAAGCATATACATTCAAAAAAAATAAAATAAAACAAAACAAAACAAAGAGACATAAACTCGATTGAAAATAAAATAAAATGTTCATGAACATTTGACATCATATAATATACTGACTGGTCAATTTCACTCTCGTGAGTGTACGGTTGAAATTCCAACAAAATGGGAAAATCACTTAAAATGTAATTTTATATATATAGAATTAGCGTACATGACACTACTACATCCAATCTCATGCATGTTAATAGGAAGTACTCTTTGTCTCCTTTCCAATTATCTTACTTATTTTTTTTATTTACATATTTAATAAAACTAACATAAAATATTTAGGTTGTGATTGAATATTCTAACCTATTTTTTTTTTTATTTAGAATGAACATTTAACGGATACTAATATCTTGATATTGTATGACGGTGTATTTTCAAATTACAATGATGATGGAAGAACAATTATCTCTTGATATATATATATATATATATATATCAAGAGATAATTGTTCTTCCATCATCATTGTAACATTTCCATACCATTTCTTTTCATTCTACAAGAGCTACTTAATAATCAAGCAAGCAAGTTTCCTTTGAATTATTCTTACCATATGGCCGAACCTACCAAGATCAATTCTTCAAGTTCTTTCATTTCAATCACTTCACTTTCCTCACATTAATCCCATGTTTAAAACTTATTACAAGTTATGTTTTACATCTTTAAGCAAGTTATATAACATAAACCATGTTCTTCCTTACACTAATACAAGAGCACATAATTATACATTAAAATTCTCAGATTTGAACTAGTTTCTTCTCTTGACATTGCTTGTTCAAACTCATAATATTATAATTTACAAATCAATTTTTATCCCTCCTTCATGCTCAAATGTGGTCGGCCCTAACGTTTGGTTTGTTCTCTTGATGTACGTACTTCAAATTTCCTTGTTAATTCCTTTAAGTTTTTTCTTTCTTTCTTTGCTAACTTAACATATTTGTTTCACTAGGCTCCCAAATCAAACATGTACAAGATCCCTAATCCACCACATTTTGGGTTTTCATCTCCTCCAACATCTTTACTCAAAACATAATGGAAATACGAAGAACTGTCTTAACACACAAATTTGAACAATATTGTTTCAAGGATGTTATAGATAATTTCTTCTTCCTCCTCCTCCTCTAACTTGTTTCTCCTTCAATTTTTTCTTCTCTAGTCGTCCCCTCTCTCTTTCAATATCTCCTAATAATAGTTTTTTTCTTCACACACACACATACACATACACATACACACTCTTTTAAACATCAATATTGTAAGGCATGCATGCAAATGATTTTGATGACGGAAACACAAGAAAAAAGGAGTGGTTTAGGGCTATCTGGCCGGCACTGCTAGGGAGAGGAAGCGTCGTTCTCTTTTGACTCAATGTACTTATAAACCCCCCCTTGTTTTTTTCCCTTGACAGCACCAACTATTCTTGAATACTTGATTAGTTATAGCTGTAGTCGCAGGGGGTATCTATTATACTATTTTTCACAGCAATTATTACTTGGGCATATTTAGTTTTTTATATAAATAACAAAGAAATAAAAACATCAAATTAATTATATTATATATATCTTTGTCGAAACACTTTTTTTTTTGCTTTGGTAGAAGTACATGCAATGCTTACCAAAGTTCTGTACTCTAGAAATCAAGTGGGGATTTAGGTTGACTTCTGCTTCTTATTCATTGGTGGTTGCTGCTTATTTGTACTAAGCTTTTTCAAAACATCTAGCATGATAAAAAAACAAAAAAACAAAAAAAAAAACCTGGATGAGATTATCTACTAGCTGCTAGTCAAAAGGCAAAGCATTAAATTAATATCGGCATGCATTTCCAATTACTAGCTAGCTTGACAGAGAGACCTCGTGATACACTAGATGAAGAAGATGTTTACATTAGATTGTTACTTAATCACTATCTACATTATCCTAATTATAGTAATATCAGTTAGCTAGCCAGTTACATATACAGATTAATCCATTCCATGCCAGGAATGTAATTGTTTTCTGGTGGCATGTAGAAAGCAGCATCTTCATATCCTTCCATTGCAAACTCTCCAAGAAATGGGGGGTCCATAGCCATCGACAAGGATGAACTAGGACTATTAGTGGAAACCCCATCAATACGGTCTGACAGCCTTTGGATCTCCTTTTCTGCTTCAGAGAGTTGTTCCTTGAGCTTTAAAACCTGCAATGAATGAACCCACGATTTAGTATATTATGTGGAGAAAACAAGAAGAAAGGTGATATATGTGAGAAATATTGACAGGGGAATATTTGTTTAATCAATCTTTATAATGGCGTGCCATTTCCAAAGTGGGAAAGTGCCACGTGCTGGTGTTCTAGTGGCTTTGAAGGGCCCAATATAACAGTTAACCTTAAACAATCCTGTACGGACACATGGTGACTAGTGGATTGAAACACAAAGTAGTAGAGCAGTGTTTTGTTGTTAAATAGAGTGGCAGCATGCTGTTCCTTGTCAAAATTTTGGTTCACTTTGAGGATGATATTTTTCCTTTGTAGCCTAATCCAATAGCTAGCTGGCATGGCTTTTTTTCTTCGAACCTTGAGCTCATGTACGTTCAAGAATATGGTAGGTCACCATGTCTTATTGCAGTATAAGAGATTGGGCACGATATAATCTTATTTTATTGTTTTTCTTCCAAGAAAGTCAGTAATGGAAGTCATAAATTTCGGAATTGAGCATCACTATCTTATCGTTAAAGATAAAACAAAGTAGCAGTAGTAGTAGTTACATGTTGAGTAAGGAAGTAAAAGTATGTGGCAATCACTAGAGAATACTATTCCAAATTGTCATTCTTTACTTTCTGTTTGGATGCTCGAAATAGGAAAATCCTGCCTTGCTTTTGTCCTAGAATCTAATCAACACAGAAGACAAAAAAGTATGCCAAAGAGAAGACATTCAAGAAACCAATTAATGAGTTGCTAGACTAGTCGAGTCTTGCGTTTGCAGGGAGAGCATGCACATAGAAGTCAAATTGGAGTCCTCAATTTATCATTGTGCATGAAAAAAATCAACCACGTGAGTCCACTTTTATTTTCCAGGGCATTACAACTAAGATAGATAAGTCTACTTTTACCATAAATCAACAAACTCCATCATGTAAATAGTCACACTAAGTTGAGTGTTTCTTCATGTAAATTTACGACTTGATCAAGCAATTAGCTAGATATATATATATAGAGACACTCAATTACTTCTTCGGTGCAATAAAAAGAAAACAAATTTCGAAGCCTTTCTAAACTAATAAAGAACTTAAGAGACATTTCTAAAAATTAAACACACAGAGAGAGAGAGAGAGAGAGGAGAGAGAGAGAGAGAGAGAGAGAGAGAGAGAGAGATGGACCTCGGATTCAAGCTGGCATTTCTCGACAACTATGTTTTCATGGGATGTCTTCAACTTTGTGTACTCCTCCTCTAGCTTCTTGTTCTTCCACCTTGCCCTCCGGTTTTGAAACCAAACGGCAACTTGGCGAGGATCGAGTCCCAACTCTGAAGCAAGCTTGTCTTTCCTCTCAGATTCCAACTTATGTTCATTACCAAAATTCATTTCAAGGAGATTAACTTGCTCCTCATTAAGTTTCCTCTTCCTTGCCCCACTAAGATCGGCGTCTTTGTTCTTCTTTCGCCTTCGTCGTGGTTTAGATTCACCTAAGCATGATCAAAAACTCATGTTAAGTAAACATCGTGAATCACTTATTTACAAAGTTGATGATCAACACAAAAAGAAATCATGATTGTTAAATTCTATTCTTTTTTGCTGTATTGTTTTTTCGTATCTCTAACCTTGTTGTGGAACCATTTGAGTGAATACACCTGGGTACAATTGAGAGGTGAGTGCCATGTGATCTTCAAGCTTGTAACTCATGGCAGTTGTCTTCCTATTGGTTCTCACGCTCCCTCTCTCTCTCTTTTCTTTTCTTTTCTTTTTTTCTCTTGTCTCACTCAAGATAATTAAGATGGTGTTCTAGGCGTTGAAGGAGTGGACAACCTAGAGAAACATGAAGGTGCATTTTATAAGGGTTGATAGGACTTAAGTGGTTGTTTGTCAAAACGGACTTTTTTGAAACTTGGGCAGTGAGGACTTTTATTTCTATCGTAATATCAACAATGCCATTAATTCATGTACCTTGACCAATATATGGGGGTAAGAAGGAAAGTGTCAACATCCCTCTGAATGCCCTCCTCCCTTTCCTTCACCGATTTTAAAAGCAATTGATGAAAGTGAATAAAGATACTAAAAGGGTGCTTCACATCCTTACATGCTACCCCAATGGCATTCTTTTTTTGTTACAAATTAACTTCCATAATAGCATGAAAAGAGAGGGTGCAGGTGGAATAAAAGGAAGTGATCACAACACGACGACGACCAAATGTCCATTCGGTAAGCTTAAGGTGCGCACCGATTGATAGTCGAGGCATGCATTTAATTGTGCTATAAATTGAGGAGAGCATGATTAACTAGACCAAATTCCATGATTACTCATAAGGGTAAGAGACAAGTGGAGCTAGGTGATCAGTACTGAGGCACAATACTTCAGAGATATAAATATAAATGAGAATACGAAAGCTGATGAAGGTTTTGATGGGGCATGAATATTCAACCATTAATCATTAATTATGCATTATCCACAGTACTACAGTACTATTTAGGGCATGGAATAGGTTTGGTTTAGGCTTTCCTAATCAGGTAATTAGTGAAGGAAGAAAGGGTGATTATGGTGTGAACAAAGAGCTCACACAATCTTGTAATTTCATATGGGTTGAGATCCCAAACCTGACTAGTGACCAACTTGAAGTTAATAAACAATTTGATACGGTTGGCCTCTGGATTTGGAGATGCAAGTCACTTTTGTTGTCTAATTAGGTGGTATTCTCCTCTTTCCATGTCCAACCTCACTAGCCAAGCCGCCCTCTTTTAGCTTAGCTCTATATCGCTTTTTAAAACTACTGAGCCATGAGTGGCTCGAGATGAGTGAAAATGTAAGAATTTCACCATTACTTTACAAGTTCATACAGAGGAGAGGGTGTTTGGGAGTAAGAAACGCACAAGAAAATGTCGACTCGTAACCTTTATCTTGGATTAGTTTTGATTGAGAGAGACAGGATACAATTAAAATAAATATAAATTAAACAGAGAGACAAATAAAATATTAGGATGATTGGAGCCATTTCAGGCCACCAGAGATGTCGTCACTGTTGACGTCCTGTTTATAATCCCTTGGGAATTAATCCTAGCTATCTTGACACAAAGTAATTACAGCCTTCCCATACATTATGCCCTCCATTTTATACTAGTAATATCCAAGATATTTCTGCATCGATGGAAGGGATCTCTGCCAAGGACCACATGAACTTACTGCAACAGATTTAGAAAGAAAAAAAATAGAATAGCAAATCATTCTCCAAACAAAACCAGCGAGTTATTGGGTTGTTCTCCTTTTATTTTCATTGTCTTAATTACGTTTTATCCTCTAATGATCTCTATAAATTAATTGCTCTTTATTCTTCTACTTATCGAGATCCCTGATAGAGAAATGAACAACAAATTAATCAAGAATGTTACAATATTTCCTTTAATTTCTGCCTAATCAGGCAAACATAGGTCGCTTTCACATACAGATCATTCACCCTCTTCTTTTTGTAGCTAATATATTATAATATGTGACAAGATGGTCTAAAATGTAAGTGGACAAAATGGAAAGGAAATATGTGGCACTAACTTGACCAAGTTTTCGAAATTTTTCAAGTCTGTGAACGGACATGAAAAGCATGGTGGCCACTTTGTCTGTGCTTCGAAACATCTACGTTCAAGCTTCTAGCTAGCCAAAGGATCTATAACAGACCACAGTTCATAAAGGAAAACAAAAGGGATCAAATGAAATTCTCCATGAGTGTCCTTGCCTACCAATCACTTGTACGATCTGTTTTTCTTTTTCTCTTCTCTACATGGATGGTCAGGGATAGCTAGCCACGGGCTAGCTATTCAGGGGCACGGACCAAATCAACCGGTTAGTCTAAAGACTTTGTGGAAGGTTCAACTCATTCGACAACCAACAGACACAGCCTGCCACGAGGAACATGGTAATGCAGATATTTATGGCTCTATCATTTTGCCCTGTCCAGGACACTGGAAAGCTAAACCTATAACAAGATAGTACACTCACTTTCTAGTGCTTAATGATTCTTTTTGGATAATTGATCACAAGTGGAGTAGTTTTTTTCATGAAACATGGTTCGGTCGTGTCATACTTCTATTGCCTTTCTAATCACTTGTAGCTTCTTCCCTGTAACTCATTATATAACAGTAATTAATTAATCCCTATTATTTCAAAGATAATTAGATTTTTTCTTTACCATTTCTGATCTATGCATTTTCAATTTCGTAGTTTTTTTTTTTTTTTTTTAAATGTGCTTCCTTCTTCTTCAGAATTTTTAACCTTATCTCTGTTTTTTACAAAACATTAAGATTTAAAAACATTGCATTAAGAACTCGATAAAATAGCTTGAGTAAACCCAAACCAAGAAAAAAGAAGCACTAGATTAATCGAATTCCTACATCAAAATTAAGATTGGCCCATCGTCATCCCAAAACAACATGTAGCATACAAAATATGGAACATTCCAAAGCATCCATGCAAAAATAGGGACTGGGAGACCTCAATCCACAACTAAATCATTGAAATTGAATATGAAACTAGTGAAAGGACTAAGTTATAAGGAGATTTAAAAATATAGGGATTATATATATATATATAGCTTTTAAAATTGTAAGGAGTAATTGATAATTTTTTAACTATCAATTCTTTCTTTCTTTTTTAAATAACAATTTGCTACAATCTATCACTCAAAACAACTTTATTAAAATTTTATGAATGTAATAGCTAGGTTAATATGAGGGGTGCGCTTTTAAAATCATTCAGAAATGAAATTGATTTTAATTTTAAAAAATTACTTATTGTAATTTAGGTGATACGTGTGTGTGTGTATATATATATATATATATATATATATATATATGACTTCTAACATTGCGTGAATATTACCTTTTTGGATGGTCCATGGCGCCAATATTGGATTAGGCAACAAAACCCACGATGGTTGGGCATACATCTTTTATCAAGAAATACGTGTATGAAACGTTACATATATGGGACTCCATTAATTGACGAGTCTGATCAAATTAAGTGCATTAGGGAATTAATTTGGATATTGATGAGATTAGAGAAATGGAATTGACTGGAAAATTGACTTGATCAACATATATTTTTATACAATGTTGTGGGCAAGTGTCGACCTTGGAACAATTTTTTTTGAAAGCTTGTTAAGTAAAGAGCAGGTAGAGTAATTAAGGGGATGGCTGAGTCTCGAGCGCGAGCCAAGCGTGGAGAGAGACGAGGATGGTGGGCTAGACAAGCTGAGTCAAAAACCAAAAAGCAGACAGACTCGTTGTTGCTGCTAATTCGTAGAATAGAAAAGGACTGTGAGCGAGAAAGACAAGTTGGCCAAGGAAAGGGCACATGGGTCGCAACCAATAGCAGCTTTTACGTGTCTCAACCCCCGAGAACTTAGAGAGGGGACCACATACTCTATCCATCCACGTGTACCTTTTCCATAGATGTAGACATTTTACTCCAACACGCAAGTTCACCAACAGGACTCCTCTCCTTTCACATTTACCACCGCTGTCTACAGCCGCCATTGTTTAACCCCCCCTAGTTAGTTAATTAATTAATTACTCTTAATTAATTTTCCAATCAAACTTTATTTCACTGAGGTAAGGTTAGCCTGAGTTTAATCACGGGTTTAGAGGCCCGAGCTTCACTAAATTTTGATTTTAAAAAAATTGTATAATTTCATATTATTTTGATTGTTGATATTAAGAATAATTTTTAAAAAATAACAAATATTTTTTTTATAATTTTTCAAGAAAAAACACTATTTAATTATTTTTATTTTAGCAAGTGCAGATTCAGTAGCTAAGAGAAAATGAGAAGAAGGCATGTTTAAGGAGATTTGGCTTCATATATATAGCCATTTTGAGTCTTTGTTTTTCCATATTTAAATAAAAATGTGAAAGAGATTAAAAAAAAAAAGACGTTAATTTGACTCGTCTCCCAATTATTGTACCGAGAGAAAAAAAAAAGTTATAAATTATACAAGCTTTTCTATTATTCGAAGAACACACACGACTGTACTAGATGAATTTTAGGAAGACAAACCAATGAAACGTTTCCACCATGAGAGATAAGGCAATACGAAGCAGAGAAACACAAAGCTTTTTATTTTCCCATTCTTTGTTAATTATATGTGCATATGCTTATACCTTATCCTAAGAAATAATCTAGTACATATGCATGCACGCGTAAAATCTTTGCTGTCTTTCGATTAGTCTTCATCAAGTATGTATAAACAACAGTTATAATATATATACATGTATAGATGTCTCCCTTCCTTTTGGGCAACATCGTATAACATGTTCTTGAACGGGCAAAGGCATGCCATGGAAGCAGCTGGAGGAGGGCTTTGTTGATCAGTTCTTTGGTAATATAACGTAATACAAACTAGCTAGTTCAATCGTGGAGCGCCTTTTGATTGGGTTTGATAGATGTGAAGCATAATTCAAGCCTTGATTTTATCAACCTAGCTATGACTAGGAAGGGTAACATCTTTCTGGGAGCCAATGAAGTTGTGCCATATCTAAAGCTAGTATACAAAGCTTCATTCATTTGCTAAGAGGAGGGACTCTCCAGAAGGTTAGGTTAATGATATGTATTTAAGTAATAAGTTTAGATAAGCTTGTGAGGCTTATTCTTTGTTTACTAGGGTTAACTTGGATTAGAGAGTAATGACAATTCTGGTAAGAAAGGATAAGGATGAAGCTTGCTAGAGAGTTGAAAGATTTACACAGAGACAGAGAGAGAGACTGCCAGATTCTCATAAGCTGGCAGCTTGAGTTAACTGCGTCCTACTACTTGAATTTGTTTATTAGAAGATGCGCATGGTGTGGTAGGGATTCCCTTTGTAGCTTTTGAGTTGTTTGCGAGTTTCAATAAACTTTTTCTTTGACTAATTAATTAAATCAAACTACTAAGACGCTTAAAATTAAAGTAACCGGTGTCATGTTTATCCCGACACTTGCAACTCCTGTTTCCCATCTTCCAACTTTTCATTTTAATTTGAGGCTAAGTAGGCATTGGTAAATTAATTAGATTTCCACTTTTGATTAGGCTAATCAAAACCCTCCCCTTAATTATGGAAATTTAACAAATCCCAAAACATCTAAAGCTCTAATCTCATTCGAAACCAACTAATTATATATATATATATATATATATATATATATATATATATATGTTAAGAATGTGTTAACAAAATCTTTAGAAAACTTTCACTTTCATCCCTTTTTAACGAGAATATACAGTGGTCCCGTGTTTTTCTTATTTGATTGGAGATGAATTGCATCTCTTCTTAAGTATAGGTGGTAAACATGCAGCTCTAATTAATGTCCAATGGGTGCTTAGTTTAATGAGTTCTAGCTAGTGATGATCTTCCTTGTAGTGGTTGGAGAAGATATGACTCTCAATTCACGAGTTCCCACATATATATAGTGATTGTTACTTTGAGGGAGAGTAGCAAGACAAATTATTCTCGTTGCAACCATGGATTTATCAAAAAGTATTTGGAAGAATTCAAATGACTTGGTGTTCTAGGGAATAATATGGATTCTATATTTAGCTTCCTTTTATTTTTCTTGAGGAGGAAAAGAACTCGTAGAGATCAGGGACATATTTTCCTTCTTAGGGAAAATAATTTGAAAAGGGGTGAGAAATGAAGAATCTATACGTATTTAAGAAATCATATGTTAGTAGGAACCGAAAGGTAAACTATACAGTTATCATATGAATGAGAAAATAATCTATATGTTTTTTTTTCTATATATGCTTTCTCTTTTTTCCCAACAAAGTATCTCCTTTTAAACCCTAATTTAGGTTGCGATTGACTGTTTTTAGTTGGCTACAACCCCTTTTATTAATTTTTTATTTTTTTTCATTTTTTTTCTTTATTTTTTTATTATCAAAGTTTGATTTTTTATAGATATGATTTGTAGATATTATTTTCTATTTGAGCGAGAGTTGCATGTCTCTAGATATAAGACATGTCATTTGAAGCATAATTATATCATGTAATTTGAAATTGATTAATTCATAGATATTATTCAATGGATGAGGTTTTATCATTATTTTATTTATTTTGTACTATACCATGAGTGATTAGAAAGAAAAGGAGGTTTTTCTTGTATTTTTATAACAAATATTAAAAAATTAATTTAATATTAGTAAAATCATAATGTTTTTTTTTTAATAAAAAAATCTACAAGCTAGCTAAAGAGGCTGCCCACTCAATCATGCACATAGAGTACATCATCCCCGGACACGATGTGTAGTAGGTCCCAAGCTCTCTCCTCATGTCTACACCATAAAATTGCAAGATAGGGATGTGTGTGCCCTCTGGATTGTGAGTGCTAATCAATGCCCTCCCATCAATATCTCTTCTTCTTCGAATAAATTTTGTTTGTGCTCTTCATGCCACACACACTATTCTTCCTTGTTTCCCTCCTACCAATCTAAGTCTTCGTGTTCGTGATGATGTTGAATGTATTTTTTATTAAAATTTAATTATTATTTTTTCAAGTTAAAAGATTTTAATGTTTTTAAATTATTTTAATGTGATATGCCAAAAAATAAAAAATAAAAAATATATTATTTTAATATATTTATAAATAAAAAATACTTTGTAAAAACAACTTCCACCCTACCTTTAAATACTCTCAAAATCGTTCACGCTTTCTCCTCAAACTCCGTGCCCTACATTACACATCAAATTTACAAAAGGATAAAAAAAGGGTACGGCATTATTTTAGATTTAATAGCTTAGGTCTTCAACCCCCATGAATTCCGCCTTGATTTAGGCCATTATATGGGTGGGTTATAGCTTAATTGTATTATATTTAGCTCTACATTCAAGGCTAATTATCTGCATGGCCAATCAACGCACAAGGGCAAACCTCCATGGATGGGGCAAGGCAAGAGCATGAGTGGTCCGTGGAATTAGTGAGAGCAGAGAAAAATGTCTCGACCTAACCCACATATTGCCCGACGGTGAAAAGGATGGTATGGTCAAATACTTGAAAAGAAATCCACGAGATGGATAGAGAGTCTTTTTTTTTTTATTGGAGAGCAAACCACCCTGGCTAGCTAGCTAGCTTGTCACTTTCACTAAAGCTATTGTCCACATTTATATATATCACACAGGCACCAAATAAAGTACTTGCAATAACACAAATACACAGACATAAAGTTGGATTATTCCCCGCACCCTAAAGCAAGAAATCTCGCCAACAGCTAAGTTTGTATCTTCTTTAGGGTTTAAATTATAATCAAAGATTCTAAACCTCATTAACGCCTTAATCTATACCACATATTTAATGTTTAATTATCATAAAACGTACGAAACTTGGATGGTGGACAAGTGGGTATGTGTCATTCCATGGTCCATGCCTTTGTATCGTTTTTCTCTCTTTTATGGGAGACCATTTTCTCCTGATTAACACTCTTTTTTACAGATTCCAAGCTGTCTTAGGTGAATTGGCTTGGCTAGCTTTAGCACATGGCGACCACACTAATTAATTTGTTTTGTTCCTAATGACTTTAATCAGTGCACCTCTTCCCTCGACGATCTTTAATACTGTAAATGAGTTTATTTAACACGTGTTGGCTTCAGATGTTGGCTTTGTGTAGCGTTGGCATGGATTCTCGCAGCCTTAAAAGGGGTTCTCCAGAGTGCTCTCTCAGGTGTCCTGGATCCAAAGACAACGGTGTGGCACCTTTTAGTGCTTGGTGTTCACGAGTGGTGTACTTATTTCACGGTGGTCCATGCTCTCGAGCGCAAGGAAAATGGCGTTGCAAAGACGAACAAGCTTAAAGGAAGCATTGCCTGTTTCATTAAAAAAAAAATAAAAAATTCAATTAAGTTTAAGTTTTAAGATATAATTTATATTATCTTTTAATATATTTTCTTAAATTAAAATTTTTTAAACTTGAAACTTGCACAAACTCATATTATTTTATGTTTAATTTTTATTAAACAAATAGGGATGATAAGTTTTAAACTCGTGACCGCTTGATCATCAAGTCTCTGATACCATGTCAAAGAATCATCTCAATCCATAATTTAAGTTGATAGATTAGATCTCATGATATTATTTATATTATTCTCTGACATGCATGCTTGTTTTATCTTTATCCCTACATATGTTAGAGGCCATATAATTCGAAAAAATTAAGTTATATTTTTTTTAATATAATGTTTTTATATTATTCAAGCTAGCTAAATATTTTAAATGTTTACTATTGCAGAGTATTATTTGACATCTACTTGGTAAAAAACTCAAAGTCTATGTTATTATTAAAACCTAAAATAAAAAAAAATCATAATAAATTAAATTAACAGAATTAAGAAAAAAGGGCAATGCCAATAATATATTGCTGGGCTTACAGTCATAGAGAATAAATAAATATAAAATAGATAGAATCTTTATTGTGTGCATCCAAGAGATATAAGTAATTACAGCCTATTTTTAACCGGATCGTAAAATCGAATTCAATTTTTATATGCATAAATTAGATCAAAAATAGTTGCCCGCAGAAACTCACCTCTGAAAGAAAAGCATCAGAGAAAGAACAATAATTTCAACTTTAATAAGTTTTTTATTTTTTTTCTATATAAACCTTTAAGTATCTTCGATCAATAATTCAATAGTTATCAAATAACATCATGACAAACTTTCTAGGCAAAAGACAATTAAATAACATATAATTTGTTTTTATTGATTTAATTTTTTGTTCTAATTGTATAATATAATTAAAAGGCATGAGTTATTCACTGTATCATCCTCTCATTGCAAGCCACTGCTCATAACTGTTTTAGTTCCTTGAATTTATTTTACTCTATGGTCATTGATTTTTATTTCATTTCAATTTTATTATTGTAAATTATGTTGGTATTATTTTGTGTTTGGGATCTATTTTGATTTTGCATGTCCTCACGTATCCATCGGAATGTTATCAAATATTTAATTTGACATTAAATTAAAGAAGAATTTTACTAAATATAATTTTAAACTATTGTTAAAAAACACTAAAAGACCAAGGAACATGGGTGGAGCCAGAAAATAAAATTAAGAGGAAGCAAGATTTCAATTGTTTTACTGTTTAGGCTAAAAATATAAATATTGTTAAGGGAAGGGCTTGAAAAACAATTTTCTTGCAGGGATTGGGGCCCTGCCAGCCCCTCTGTCTTCGCCACTGCCAAGGAACAAGATTAATATAAGAAAAAAAGGGAGCCTTTTCCACTTACAAAAAAAGATGTAGAAAGGTTTAATTTTTGATCCCTTAAATTTTATCTTTTGCATATTTGGTCCTTATACTCTTTTTAATTTTACATTTCAATTGTTAAACTTCATTTGTTTTATAGCCTTTTCCACTTGCAACACTGAAAAAACGTAGAAAGATTTAATTTGATCCCTTAAATTTTATTTTTTTCATATTTATATTAATAAAAATTCAAGTTTTAACCCGAGAATAAAATGAGTTGATTAGAAAATAAATATGGAGATATTGAATAGATTAAAATGAGCTCTCAAAGATTTAAAACTTCATGTATGTTATTTTAAAAGTAGACCGAGATCGGATGTATACCCTGGATAAGATCTATACATAGTGAAGTAAAGTTATGTTAAGTAAGTAGATTGGATATTTACATTAGGAGAATGATAATAGATTTTGAGGATTTAAAATAAAACAATTGTGTGCCGATTTAAAAAAAAAAGAATATGAAAAATGACTGAAAAATAAAAAATACAAAAACATGAATAAAAATTAAATGGAAGTGATCCATGATAAATGAAAGGTATCAGGATATAATTTAATAAAATTTAAAATAGCCTAACTTAAATTCGGTATAAATAACAGATAAAATCTTTGAAATATTACCTGAAAAAAATTAAAAATATATATAAATAAGTTCATTTACTTCGGCATGCATTATAAAATTTGATTAGCCAACCATTAGGATGAAAGGTAATGATTACAATTTGGTTTTGATATTGGTATTGATTAGTTAGCCCGGATTATGGAAAGATAAGGATAACATGAAGTTTAATGTAAATAAATTAAAATAAAAGATAAAAGAATGATGATTAAAAATGGGATAAAAGATTTTAAGTATCAAAATAAACATGGGTTAAAGAAAAATAGAATATAGTTATTTGTGTCTGATAAATTAGTATTAATTAAATTTTGTTATTTATCTGTATTAGTTTATTGTTTTTTTAGGACCATCTGATACTCGTTTGGAATATATTTCTTTATCAGTTTTGATTTAATAGACTAGATATATTGTTATTCATTTTGGCTTGTAATATAATGTTGTTTACACATATGAAATATGTTTCCTTAACCTTTGGTTGTAGACTTGTAAATTTAAATTGTCTATTATATTTACTTATTGTTCATGCATGCCAAAATATTGTGTTAATTCTTATTAATATATAATTAATGTGTCATAATTATTTGAATGTGATATTGACTAACTTGGATTTAATTAATAAATGATTGATATGGTGATGATCTGAAAGATTGTATCGTGGTTTGGAATTTTTATAAAAATGTTGATTTGATAAGTTGATAATTTAAAATGTCTTATTTATAAAGGAATTTTTTATTAAAATTTCAGTAGAGTATATATAAATTAAAAAATAAAATTTCCCTGGTAATTATAAAATTTAAGCATGTGTTATTCTAGGAAAAATTAAGGTGTTACAAAAAAAAATAGATTAGGGCTCAACATTTTTTTATTTGATTTCAAATTGTGTTTTTAGATCATTTAAAAAATATTTTTTTTTTGTTAGGAATGAGATTTTAGAGGTCATTAAAGCAACTTAATTGATCGAAAATTTTTGCAAGTGAATGATGCATTGTCTATTCCATTAAAAAAATATTAATACAGCGTTCGCTCTTTAAAAATATATGCATATGAGCTAGGCATTCCAAACCCAAGCTCACATATGCGTTTTATTTTGCATCAAAACCCATCCTTCTAGCTCTAGAAAGCAAAGTCATTTTTTAAAATGCCCTTTAATTTTTTAATTTTATTTTTTTTAATTTTATTATAAGATCTTTTTTAAATAAATTTATTAAAATGATATTTAAATAATTTTTAAATAATTTTTAAATAATAATAGAGTTTTTTTATGATAAAATCAACAGTTACTTTCTGAGTAATTATACATGAACTTAGTATGCATAATTTTTAAAACTTTTCTCATAAATATTCAATACAAATAAAATATTTATTTTGTTATTTTTTATTTAATATTTCTTAAATTTATTAGTCATATTTTTTTTTTATTAATGTAAAAATATCGATTCATATTTTTTTTAATTGAGATTTTATTTTAAAATTATGATATTTATTTTTAAAAAAAATACTTCTGATAAAAAAAAACATGTTTTTGTTGGAAAAGAAGAAGAAGCAAAGGCAGTTTTGATTAAAAAGACAGTTTTTTCCTCCTTATCTCAAATCATTAGAATTTTTTTTAATATAGATTATCATTGACTCTAATTTTTATTTAATAAAACATACTACTTATAGAAAAACAATATGTTTTTGTGAAAAACAAATACATGAATAAGAAATAAGAATTTAGACTAAAAAAATACATTTTTTTCCTCTAGAATTTAATTTTTTTTTCTTATGAATATCTATTTTAATTGTGATATAATTAAATAAGAATTTGAAAAGGTGGCCCACAACACAAAGTCAAATATTTACATGTGCATCTATCTTTTACTATTTACAAGAAATATCAATTTTTTGCTTTAGTCTATAATTAGTGCTAACAATTTCTTATGATTTATTAATTCATGTAGTTTTTAATTTATTTTAAACTCGAACATCATCTTTCTAGTTCTCAATTAAAAACTCTCATAATAGAACTATGTTTAACTTTATGGATTATGGTTTTGCCACGGATTGAGCTTGAAGTAGTGTAGTATGTATTATGGCATTTAGGGTTTTTGTATATTGTATGGTTTAAGTGATGTCATTAATGCTTATTGGTGAATGCTGGCATGAAAAAATAGTGGGTAAGGTATTAATTATAGGGGATTAGAAGAAATTTTGCACCTTCCCTTATATACGGGTTTATAAATAATACGAGGAATAGAATTTTTGAATGAAATTCATTAGAATATCTTGTTAATATGTATTAGTAAAATGTTTAAGAGTATATAAGGATTAATTTTCTCAAAAATTTAAAAAAATGTCATGACCCTTATTGAAGGAGGTTTCAGCCTACGAAGGGGGGAGATATAGAAATATTTGGATGTGGTTTGGGGATGAAGTTGTTGTCTTCTGTGTGTAAAAAAAGAAAAAGAAATAAAGGACTTAAATGATATAATGGGACATCATAGGTAACTAAAGGAAAGTGCTTGTGTAGATAGAATGAGGGTGTTGTGTTAAATTAAGTGTCACACCCGACATCGCGGCGGTCTTAAAAATAATTTTGATTATGGAAAAAGAATAGATGTCTAACATTTAGTTCTTTTAGGGAAAATGTCTTATTTTAAGGAGTTGTCACCTAATATTATGGTCACTAGGACCGGTCAACAGAGATTCTATGGTACGAGACTGGTTGAGGCTAGGGAATGTATTAGCACCCCTAGCGCACCCTACCTGAGGTAAGCTGCATTGTTGTTTTAGTCTTAAATTGCTAAAAATTGTTGATTTGTGTTATGACAATTCACTAGTAATATTCCTGACCCTGGTGTCAGTGAATATTTAATTACTGATACTTCTAAATCTAACGCTGGTAAAAAACAATGTATGATATTCTTAATTCTAACGTCAATGAATAAACTCATGAAATAAATTTAAATTGATGCATGAGTATATTTTTTTATTTTTTATTTAAAAAAATGATGGTTTAATCGTAATATTCCTGACTCTAGCGTCAATGAATATTTGATCTCGAATACTTCCAACTCTAGTGTTGGTAAGAATTCTCCCACGAATGATTCCAACTCTGGCGTTGCTAAAAATTCGTAACTAAGAAAAAATCAGTATTTTTTTTATTCTTCATCCTGATATCATTAAATAAATTAATAAAAATACATTTTTTTTCTAAGACATGCAAAATTTTTATTTCTACACTTTCTATTTTTTTTGGGCTGGACCCAGCCTGCCCGGCCCGGTCACTGGCCCGGGCTGGGCAAAGCAACACGCGTGCTAATCCACGCGTGTTTCTACACTGTGCAAGTGAATTAAAATTCACTTGCACAGTGCAAATGCAAATTAAACAAAATATTGCAAGAAGAACAGATTGCTTACCTGGTCTACTGCACGTTTTTCTCCTTCTTTGTTCTTGTGATTCTGCGAATGGTTGGTTCCCGTGCTTCTGGTATTTGATCGATCTCCTGTGCTCCCTCCGGTTTTCGTTTGTTGTTTGCGGCTGCCGAAGTTGTGAAGGAATTTTGCCTTCCCTTTCCTCTGCTTCAACCTGCCCCTGTCTTCCCCTGAGTTTTTCGTCTGGTTTCCTCCTCTGTTTTTCGTTGTTCTCCGCCTGTTTTCCTCTTTCTTTCCTTTTTCTGTGTTTTTCTCTGTTTGGTTCGTGCTCTGCTTTTCTGTTTTTTTTTTCTCTGGTTCTCCTTCCTTTCCCTCTGTATAGTCTCCTGCCTCTCTCCTTGGCTCTCTTTTTTTCGTGTTTTTCTCCCTGTTTCGTTCTCTGCCTCTCCCTTTTTTTTTTGGTTCCCCCTCTTCCCCGGTTCAGCTCTCCTTTTTATAGAGCTCGAGAGCTTCAAAACCAGTCCTGTCTTTGCAGGACTGTTATTCAAATCACGAACGGGATCGTGGGCAGGAGACGTGGTCCACGATTTGCTGCAGATTTCCTGTTGAATCGGCTTTCTCCGTGCGAAACGAGAGGGATGATGAACAGTGCTTCCAAACGGCGCCGTTTGTGTCCTTGGGAATGGCTATTTTTCACTTTGGCCCCTAAACGTTTTAAACTCAACAATTGGGATCTTAATCAGTAATAATTAATTTCTAATTGTGCCCTTGGATTAAATTCAATTTGAATCCCTGAGTTATAGTGCCATTTACACAACAATCCTGGGTTTCTGGACTATTCAATTTGGTCCCTGGACTTTAATTTTCTAGCAATTTTTCCTTGAATTAGCTCCAAACTTTGTTATTTCTTCAATTAAATCCCTGATTTCTTTAATTAATTAAATCAAAGTTTAATTAAGTCATCAAACTCATTAATTCTTCAATTAAGCTCTTGAATTCATTAATTAAAATAATCCAAATTTTAATTAAATTCTCAAACTTATTAATTCTTCAATTTCTGACTAATTGACTCTCAAATTTAATAATTTCATCCTCAAACTTCAAATTTTGTGTTGTCTTAACCCCATTCTCAAATATATTTTTATCCATTCATTTTTATCATTTCACACAAAAATTTCACACAAAAATAGAAGGAGTCAAAAATTGGGTTATGACATTAAGTATTGATTATGTGCGAATTTAGTTAAGTTTACTAAGCTATTAAAAAAATTAGTAATACATTGGTCATGTGTTAACAAGAGATATTACTGAAGCTAGATCTCAGTATGAAACAGGAGCAGACATGTCACTATTGACAGATAGGTGTATACACCTTATTAATTTTACTTACAAATAATTTGTAGTGTTAAATTGATAGCTCATTATATGTACAAATTATGTATAAAGTGTGAAAGACTAATAAAAAAATGGAATGGAAGAAAAGTGGATTTGATTAGTCGTCCCTGATAATGAGGGCTAATGATGTCAATGAAATTACATTGACATCAGCATGTGTTTAAATTTGATTAGCTATTCCAAAATTATAAAGCCAATGATATCAATACGGATGCATTGAGATTCCCAGGTATTAGGGGCTAATGACACCAATGAGTTTGTGTTGGTGCTGGGAAAAACTATTACTTGATTAGTTGTCTCAGGTAAAGAAGGGGCTAATGATGTCAATGTAATAGCATTGACATCGACATCACTTAATTTTGATTAGTTGTCCAAGGTTGTGACGGTTAATGATAAATAGAGAAATGATACTAGCATCCTCCTGGTTAGTCATCTAGGTGTTTATGGCTAATGATAACAATATTAGAATTGATATCGGCAATGATTGGTCAACCCAGGTTAGGGTGACCAATAATATAAAGGCGTATGATATCGACAATTACGGTATAAAGATAAAAGAGATGATAATGACATAGCTTTACAAAGAACCCAAGAAAAATAAAAATAAAAGGATTATGCTAAAGATATGCTGAAAACATATTAATTGTAGTCATGTATTATTTGGATATAATAAATTGAGTTGAGAAAGAACATAAAATATAAATAGTTTATATATTGATTGCTATGTTTTCTTTCAGGGCCTTTATCTTCCTAACCGGAGTAGATCCATTATTATCTATCTATGCCCTTATGGACTAGATTTGTTTTGCTCTTTTGGGTTTGTAATGAGTTTTAGATAAAAATATGTAAACCATAATACTTGAACTTAAATCATGTAAAAATATGAGTGATCATTCTCTATTACTTAACTATTTTGGATTGATATTAGTTATTTAACTCTTTTAATGTATTATAAATTGCTTTATTTTATTGTTGTGAAATCATGCTTGATGTAATTATAATGTGGTATAAATTGTCTTATCATATTGTTGAGAAAATTATTCCTGAGGAATAGTTGTGATGGTTGATTAATCCTGGATATTGGATTAAAGATTGAAAACTATATAATATTAAACAAGATATTGTCGATAATTTGGGATGTTCTAAGTATAGGAAAATTCTGCTGAAATTTCGGTAAATTTTTTTTAATAAAAAATATTAATATATTAATATTAACATGTCCCTTCTCTTATAAAGAAACATTTACTAATATTATCATATTTGTTTATTGATACATGTCCATGTTTTTTCACTTTAAAAGTAGTTTTGCTATTTTTGCCATTTCTCTGCTTGAGAAACAATTCTAGTATTTTCAGGTTTCTCAAGTCTCAATCTTCCTTCTTCTTGAATATAAAATGTAAGTAATTCATTAATTGATTATTTTTTTTATGTTTGTTGTAATAAATATTAAATGAATCATATTTTTTAGGAAAAGAGTTCAAAATGAAATACACCAAAAATGACTTTGAAATCCCCACCTCTAAGGATTTTAATTGAGTTATATCATATCATTTTCATAACGTGATTGTGTACATCCTTGGAATAGTTAAGTGAATTATTTGAAAGCAGAATAAATAAATTGATCATGTTTTTGCATCACAGATTCACAAACTCGACATAGCATGTGCTATTATTAACCAAAAAAACTTTATGTTGATATACCAAAATTAGAATGTGAAATAAGCAAACAATTTATTAATCCATGTTAGAAAAAACACATGGAAGCGAAGAAATGCATAACACCACCAATCATGCACGGTACTAAACAAAAAGGTTTCTATCATCAAGAGATTTGCCTGAGCAACCAAATAATTAGTCAGATATTGAATTTGCTCTCCAGAAATCACCAGTTCGAGTCTCACAAACCTCATGGTCACTGAAGGTTTACATGGTCGTTAACTTCAGGGCCCGTAAGCAGGGGCGAAGGGATATACAAGGCTGAGGTGGGCTGTAGCCCAGGTAAAAAAATAAATCACGCTTGTACTGGTAGGATGGGGTTTTGGACGTCGGGAGGGTTAGGTGCTGGAAATTGAGGTGAAATTTGAAAAGAAACTGATAGAGAATTTTTTTCATCGCCAATTTCAAGTGAAAAATTCTCTATACAACTGCTATTAATTATTTTTACTTAAATTGATTAAGTGTTTATGATATATATGTTAATTGGTTTTAGATATATTGCATATTTTTTATTAAATTATTAGACAAGAAATTATTGAAAAATAAACTTTAACATCCCTTAAATTATTCCAGAGTTTATTGTAGTATAATTATTTTTATTATATGTTATTTTTATTTTTATTTTTATTGTCTTTCAATTTTTTTAATGAAGGTATGAAAATTTTTATCAATCAACCTTTTAATTGCTCGCCAATGATGACTGTTTTTGTTTTTAATTATCAATATAATGTCCAAATATCTTTTTAGATATGAATAATCTATCTTTTATTAGATAAAAAAAATATTGTCTTCTTTAAAAAAATAAAGAACTCCTATTTGTGAACTTGAAAATTAATTTAATTATATCTTATTTTTTACCAACTAATAAAGCATTGCTTCGAACTTTGAGAGATGCCAGATTTGATTTTCTCCTTATATATGTGCAATCTGTTTGCACACAACATGAGATTGACATACCACATATGAATGTTTCGTATAAAAAGACTACAAGTCATTTATGTCAATAACAAAAATCAGTGACAGTTTACCAACATTATCATTATGATATATTTAATTTAACAATAGATTTTTAGTTGGAATAATTAAATTCTAGATTCAGTGATGGGACAGTAAAACTCCTTGTACTTAGCTCTGCTTTAGAACTTAAGGATAATTTTAAATCATTTAAAGTTGATGCTATTTGCTAGATTGCTAAGAAATTTTATCCTGAAAATTTCAATGAACAAGAGATATATTATTTGAGATCTCAGACAAAGCATTATTAGATTGATGTGATTCATCATAAGAGCGTTTAGAATATGTCTACCATTTATGAATTATATCGAGGATTAGTTGAAATAAATAACTCACAGCACTATATTTGATTGACAAGTTGATTTATCTTATTTTGACTTTGTCTATTTTCATTGTCACTACAAAGCGAGCATTTTCAGCAATAAAACATGTTAAAACTATGTTTCGCAATTAAATGGAAGATGAGTTTTTAGTATATTTTACGATGATTTACATTGAACGAGAGCTTGTTGAAGATATTGATTCGGATTCGATCATAAATGAATTTTATTCCACAAAACATGGAAGGGTACAACTTCGATAGTATAATTTATTTTTAATTATTTTTAATTTTATATCCTTTAAATTCAAATTAAAACTTTATTGTTAACTTGACAAATTTATATATATAAGTTAATAATTAATCTTAAAAAATAATTTATGTATATCTGCTTGATAGTCCAGGGCAAGACAAATTTCTGGCTCCGCCCTCGCCCATAAGATTAGTCGATATGCGCACAAACTGGGCCGAACACCCTTGTTAATCTAAAAAAAATAATTCATTACTTTTTAGATTAATTAAAAATTAATTATACATTAATCTATATAAACGTATAATCACAACAAAGATTAATAGGATATATATCCCCACAAATCTTCCTCCCCCTAAATAATTATAAATTTTAGCACTGAAATAGCAAGGCTAACTGAAAGTTATTTTTTAAAAAAATTTGACCCCCCAAATCTAATATCCTTATATATATATATATATATATATATATATATATATATATATATATATATATGATTTTGATGTTTTTTGTTTTTAGCTGAAATACACTTTTAAATGCAGCTCAAAAGCACTGCCAGACGTAATTAAAAAGTAATTAACTGACTGTGACATGAAAAGCAATTTGTAGGAGAAGACAACTATCTCTATATATTTGAGATTGTCCTTAGCCTTGTCTCCAGAGGCCCGGATGCCCATCACAATTCCCCATTTATTCGGTGCCAGGCCCACCAACTAGAAGCTGAGGACCAGCCCGTCCATGTTTATTATGATATTAATATGATTTTTTTAAAAAAAAGTTTATCCATTTTTTTATTATATAAATCAAACTTTTTAAACCATTCTTTAAACTTTTTTTTGACTATCGAAACCCTAAAAAGACTTTAAAATGTATCAACAGAAGCCAATAATGAAAATCTAAAAAATAATATGAATATGAATATATAAGAAAAATAGGATTAACCTATATTTTAGGAATTATATGATATTTTAGTGCTTATAATTTTTTTATTTCATTACATTTTCAATCCTATTTGAACTATCGAAACTCTAAAAGGAATTTAAAATATATCAACAAAATCCAATAATTAAAATTTAGAAAATAATATAAATATGAATATATTTTAGTGTTTATATTAAAATTTTAGCAATGGATCTATTCTCAATCCTAAAAAACCACTTCTTGTGAATAAAATCGCAACCTCTCGAGTCTTTATCTAATTTAAAGCCTCATGTGGTGATATTTGAGAGTCATTGGCTACAAGTAATTCTTCCCATAAATAAAAATCGGTTTGACATAGTTTTGAAGGTTAGTTAAATTAGGTTTTGATAAATCCAACCAAGTTAATTTTAAGTTAATTTTTTTAAAAACCTTGATCAAAATAGAAGCCAGGTCGGTAAGATCTGAATTAATCCACCAGTTAGGATTACTTTAATAATTATGATATGTAGAGTTAGAAAAAAAAATCAAAACAACATTTAGAGCTATTAAATCCAATCAAGAGTCGACTTGGGCTTAGACTGGAAAGATTAAATCCAATCAAGACAGCATTTAGAAGCTATTAAATCCAATCAAGACAATATTTAGGGCTTGGACAGGAAAGATTAAACTAGGTTAATCTATTTTTTTTAATTAAAGCATCAAAATGACGTAAATTTAACTAAAAAAAGATCAACGAGTTTTTTTACCAAATAAAACAAAGTCAATCATACTCAATTTTTTTTTTATTAAATCAAATCAAGTTAATTATTTTTTTTTATATTTTTCAATCTAAACCAGTTCAGATTTTATATTGACCGATCAATCTAGGTTTTATAACCATTACATCATCATGTTATTGTTAATGTTGTATTTTATCTGTTGTTGATTTATGGGATTAAAGTGGTTAATGGTAGTTAGCAATGGTTTTCCACTTGGCAAGGTAAATGAATTTATTAACCTTATCCATAAGAGAGAATGTATCTGTCAATGATGAGTCATACATAGCCAATTCCATCCATCATAAATAAAAACACCTAATCCAGCAAAACCTGGACAGCTGGATTCCTTTTTCTCGCACGTGTCACCCCCTTAAAACCCTAACCTCACTCGCCCTTCACGCTTCTCTCCTATTCGTCACCGCCCCCCAACCACATCATCCGGTAAATGATACGTTTTGGTCCCTCAACTCTTTATCATGCACTACTCCGGCTCTCTTACTAAAGTTAGCTACAGTAATACATCATATACCATTAGATTTTGCTGCCCTTCATAGAAAATAATAAACAATTGACAAAAAGATCGGTAATTATAGAAATAAAAATCTAAAAAGGAATGATGTCTCTAACTCTTAAAATTTAGGGTGTGTTTGTTTTTAGGTAGTTTTTATGGTTGTGATTTTAAAAAAATAAATTTTAAAAAAGTATTTTTAGTTGTAGTTAATTAAATTTAAATACGTGTTTAGTAAAAACTATAGTTGTAGTTTATGTATACTAAAAAACATGTGTAAAATGTTTGAATAATTTTTTTTGACTTTCTTATCGGAAATATTTACAAAACTCAGTTAAAAAACATGTAGAAACTACTATACTTGTGTTTTAAACTTAATTTATAGTGGGTCTTGCGAAATAAAATTCAATTATTTTAAAAACTAAATATATTATTCAGTTTAATTCATCACTAACATAAAAGCTATTGGAAACCAACACAATCTTGTAATTTAACTATTTTATATCACACTTTGAGAGAAGCGAGATAAAAAAATTACAATTTAGAGAAGATTTAGCCAATTATATCATGTAAGTTGAGCCGTGTTTTGTCTTTTTGGACCAAAATATAAGTCAAAGAAATAGAAATTAGAGGAATGGTTTGAGATAAAAGACAGTTAAGGATCAAATAAAAAACTAAAATATAGTTGAGGGATCAAACGTAACATTAAACCCCACATCATCACCCAAATTTCTATCGCCGTTGTTTATTTTAAGACACAGAAAAATCCTAGAAACTTACATGTAAAGATTCTAGCATCAAACCTCTGCACCTGTTTTTGGGAGAGACACAAGACAAGTGAAACTAGGAAACAACAGCCCGGGAGGGTCTTTGCATATTCTTCTATTTGTCTCTTTGTCTGTTTAAATCTCTCTCTCTCTCTCTCTCTCTCTCAGCCGTTGATCTTGAAAACAAAGAAGAAGAAAGTAAAAAGGGAAGTTCTTTTTACTAGAACAGAGGCTTTTGTTATCCAACTTGGACTTCCACCTCACTCTTTTTCATCCCTCTCTCTTCAAGCCACGAAACCAGGTGCCTCTCTCTCTCCCTCTACAAATTTCACTACTCCCATGTGCATGTACTAGCTTCTATTTTGTGTTGTTTAATTCATCATGTTTATGGGATCTACATATAGTTCTGTTTTATGAGATGTATTAGTGGGGCATGGTTTTTTTTTCTGTTCATGATAAAGTTTTGTTCTTTGAATTTGTTTTGTGCAGTTTGGTTATGTTTTCATGAATTGGGTCTCTCTCTTTTTTATCAGTTTTAAGGTTGCTATTATTAGAAACTAGCTAGTTCTGTTATGCTTTCTTTTATTGTACTTATTTATGCTTTCTTGTAGTTTGTGCTTTGAGTATTTATGCTTTGAGTTTGAAATTTTAGGCCATGCGTGTAGATAAGTGTATATTCTAGTCATGTAGTTTGGGATGCTTGCTTTTAGTCTATTTAATGAAACTTATCTCTGGTAGCTTTATTTTACTTAAATCAGAGAGTAAGATCTAATACTAACTAGGTTTGACAGAAAGAGAGAATACTGGAAGCTGTCGACAAAGGGCTGAAATGGATTTATGGATTTTTTTTTAGTATATTTAGGGGGCAGATGCCAGCTTTGGATTTTAATCTTGTCAAGATAACAGTTGGGTCATATGAAAGAGCGGGATCATTCTAAATAGAACAGTGCTATTTTCTCCTAATAAGCCATCATAAAAGAATCACCTACAAAAACAAATGACACATGAAAAAATAAATTATAAATCACCGGCTATTTGTTCATGTGTTTGTAGGAGGTTCTACTAGCAGAACTATTAATTTTCTTTTAGATATGTAGTGAGAGCACCATGATCTACAATGCTGAGGAGGAGGATGTTCTTGAGAACACTGATGATTTATGCAGATTTTAGCATATAATTAAAAGGCTACAAATCAAATTGGACTATTTGCAGCTGGGGGGGGGTTACAATTCAAGCTAAGAATAAGCAACTCCATTTTGGTGCTTGGTGCATTCTTGAAATTCATGAAAGTTCAAATATTTCCCCGACTCCTTCAAATATCATTTAGTGTGTCATTTTTTCAGCTTTGGGAGAGCCTATAATCTCCAGATTTGGGATGGATCTATTCTCAATCTTGTAAATTGCAGATTGAGAGCATGCAAGCTCCCGCTCCCAACTGGCATGGTATAGGAAGCAACCTTTATCTCCTGTCATAGAGTATTGCAATTCAGAAAAAATATTGACTTGGAGATTATTGTAGTGCAATTTCTTTGGGAAGGTTTGATTGCATTTTGGGTTAGTTTGATTGATATTGTAATGACTGATGGCCATTTGATAAGCAAATATGGCATCTGCATTGATGTTTGTGAAGCTTAGAATAGCTGGGACACACCTGCATTTTTAAGTGAATGATTGTTGTTTTTGGACACTTCAAGTGCTTTGTTTTTGCTTAAGAAGTGCTTGCTAATATATTGGGAAAATGGGCATAATATAAACTTGTATTTCCAGTAATGATGTTTCGTTTGCCTGCGGCTGAATCTTTAAATGATTCTCCACTGTTGTTTTCAATATCTTTTTTAAAGTATTGGATTTAAGCAAAGTGATTTGCAGATAGATGGATGGAGAGATAAATCATAGTTGGTAATTTAAATTGATAACTTATTGTCCACAAGGAGGGTAAAAATATTCACAGCCAATAGGGATGGAGCAGGGTTGCTTTTGAAAGTATATTGTAGGTCAGCCCTGGTCAAGATTGTTAGGAAATTTATGAGATAACTATGAGGCTGTATTATTTTATACTAGGTGGTGAAGGTTATTTACAAATGTTGACATGGATTAGATGGTCAGTACAGTGACAAAGAGACATAATTGATCTGAAAGGGAACTTCGCCTACAAAGACTTGTGACCATGGCCATATATATGTGGTTGGGATTTATGGCTTTGTTAGTTGTTTTGTAATTCAATATATTAAAGTTTTCTTTGTAATCATAGATTTTTTTATTTTCACCAAAATGTCACGGAAACGCATTATATGTGGGGAAGCCATTGATAGCATGATCTTTTAATTGCATGGCTAACCCTGATTTTTTTTTTTTTTTTAATTTTTATCCCAAGAGAGGTAGCAAGCTAGTAACAAGCATTTTAGCTAAGGACCCTCGGCTATTTCCAAGTCATTAGGGACTATTGCTATATATTTTGCTTGTGATGTAAGAACCTGATGACCATCTCCATGTGGAAGATTTTGTACATCAGTTCAGTGAATTGGTGGATTTGGCTGTACGCTTTCTGTTAATGTTTAACTCTAAGATCATTGCTTCCATGTATGACAATGACAGTTAATTTCACAATAATTGCATATAATTCCTGATATGGGTTGTAATCTGGTATGATATTGGCAGGTGCTTTGTAGATATTGTTCAGGATACGCTAGATCTAAATATAAATTGTTGAAGTTGGTCGTATTTACTGAATTTGATCTATGGGGACAGGGGAAGAAAGCACTCCTGCTAAGCCTTCCAAGCCCACATCTTCAAATCAGGTTCCCTTTCTTTCTCGCATAGACACACACACACACACACACACACACACGATTGTACAAACACAGGCACAAAGATTCACATGCCGGCAAGCGTACTAACCCCTCTTCATTGTGTATACAGGAAATACCCACAACACCTTTGTATCCTGATTGGTCAAGTTCTATGCAGGTTTATGTTTATAAAATTCATATTGATATAAATATCTGCAGAAATAACATTAAATGCTCATAACTCGGCTTCTGTTTTAGGCTTATTATGGTGCCGGAGCTACCCCGCCTCCCTTTTATGCCTCAACCGTAGCTTCACCAGCCTCTCACCCCTATCTATGGGGAAGCCAGGTGGATATCTCCTATTGTTTGAGAAAAGCATGTCAGTTACCCTTATCTGAAGGAGAAGCCACTTAATTTTATTTTATTTTCTGTTGACAATTTTCAGCATCCTTTAATCCCACCTTACGGAACTCCAGTTCCATACCCAGCTTTATATCCTGCAGGAGGAGTGTATGCTCATCCGAACATGGCCCCGGTAATATTGAGTGTTTCTTATACAAGATTTATTTTCTTTTGTGTGTGTGTGTGTGTGTGTGGTGAATTCCCTTCTAGAACCGTAGCCAAATATTACTATTTCCCACTCTTAGGATTCTATAATTCCTGCCTGTTATTTGGTCATCTGATATTTCTTATTCATCATCTCTCTTGCAGACACCAAATTCAGCCCAGGCAAATATAGAGATGGAAGGAAAGGTCCCCAATGGAAAGGACCGTGCTTCAGCTAAAAAAACCAAGGGAACTTCTGGAGGCAAAGCAGGGGAGAGCGGAAAGGCAGCTTCTGGTTCTGGAAATGATGGTGCCTCCCAAAGGTTAATTAAGCTCAAGTTTATTGGTGATTTTTCCCTTTGAAATGCTTATACATTCAATTCTTGTGATATTGACCTATATGCTAACTGAACAGTGCTGAAAGTGGTAGTGATGGCTCATCTGATGCCAGTGACGAGAATACTAACCAGCAGGTATTTTTCTGTGCACTCTCATTATTTGCTTTCTGTGTTCTGTTATTGCTTAGTGCGAATGACGAATATCATGTAGAAGCATAGGTGACCTATCCCAGAAACTGGTTTTATTTAGTTTGTTCATGCTGTAGAAATCCAGATGCCCTGAATAATTTTGGAATTGCAGTTTTCTATGCTAACCTAGCCAATAGAAAGCGTGTTTACTTGATGATTTATCTTTTATTTAATGAATACCTGCCTAAATATTCCAGGAATATGGTGCAAGCAAGAAGGGAAGCTTCAACCAGATGCTTGCAGATGGTACATTTCTCTTTTTTTTCTCTACCTGTTTTTGTTTGTTTGCTGTGATAGCTTGCTAACATGTTGACTTTCTTCACAGCTAATGCACAAAGTACCTCAGCTGGAGCAAATATCCAAGCTTCTGTGCCTGGGAAACCTGTGGCGTCTATGCCTGCAACTAATTTAAACATTGGGATGGACTTATGGAATGCATCTTCTGCTGCTGGAGCTACAAAAATGAGACCAAATCCATCTTGTGCCACATCTGGAGTTGTTCCTGCTGGATTGCCTGAACAATGGATTCAAGTATGAGCGCTGCGTTTACTTGTATCATTCTTGAGCTTTTTTTTAATCCTGTAGTAAAATTCAGTTTCTGAAAGTCAAATTTTGCTGTATGGTCTAATCAATAGGTTTCTATTTCATTTTTTTCATGTTCATATTCTGCTGTGTTCTGTTTTTTTTTAAAAAAATTTATAATATCTCAAATTTTGTGAAAAACTCATACACTCAGTGGCCTTCTCGTATCTCACAAGGTACAGGTCAATTTGTTTTTGAGAATGATAAAGAGGGGGTGTTATTTACAGGAGGCTTTTTTCTGTTTGTCCGCGCAGCTGTTAGGCTATCTGGATTCCTTTTTCTTCCACTGAATTATAGATTTGGGTTCTGACAGGATGAACGTGAATTGAAAAGACAGAAGAGGAAACAATCTAATAGAGAGTCAGCCAGAAGGTCCAGATTACGCAAACAGGTACTGTTGTGGTTTGTACCTTTTCTTGTCATTGAGTGTTTGCTTATTTCTTCACCATTGTTAGTGCCAGTACAGATGCCATATCTCCCACTTCTTTTATTTTAGATCTGGAGTGATTGCTCGTGGTAAAACAGGCTACTTAAACTTTCTTTATCAAACTCAGTAGTGAAGGATGATTCTCTAAATCAAATAGAAATTTATGAATAGAAGTCCACCTTCACGACAACAGTCTTAAGGAGTACACTTAACATGTCCTGAAATAATTTCACTTCCTTTTCATTGGCCTCAAAAAAGAGTTCAACAGCTTAAGAATTTTTTTACAGTGTAAAAGCCCCATGATCCTTAAGAGCCCTTTCAAAGTTCAAGGTCCAAATTAGAACTCGCTTGTTATCGCTCTTTTAATATAAAAGGAAAGCTTCTTTGCGTTGTTGTTCGACATATTGTAAATTTTGGGAAACGTTTGCTGTTGTTAATCTCCTGTTAAAATGCTTATATCTATTGCTTTGATTTTTCATCTTTACCAGGCAGAGTGCGAGGAGCTACAAGCCAGGGTACAGAATTTGAGCAGTGACAATAGCAATCTCAGAAATGAATTGCAGAGTCTCTCTGAAGAATGCAATAAGCTTAAATCCGAAAATGATTCCATTAAGGTTCATTTTTGTCACTGGACTCTTTTTGAAGCCCGTTCTTATTTATTTAGTGATTGGCACGTGCAACATTAGCATCTTCGCCATTGTTACTTTATATTTATTTTGTTTTCCTAATCATAAAACAGGGTAATGAAATCCTTGCTAAAAATTAATCAGTACGACACCACTCATTTAACAAATGTGGGTTTGCTGTCATAACAGGAGGAGTTGACTCGGTTGTATGGACCAGAAGTTGTAGCTAAACTTGAACAGAGCAACCCTGCTTCGGTTCCAGAGTCTCATGGTGGTGAGGGAGACAGTTGACAGTAAAGACTGAGTCATGACTTGGAATCCGGAACTGGAAGAAAATTTTCGTGAATTCCTCCCGTATATTATGACTACCATTAGTCGAGCATAGAACATTGGCTTTCCATACTGATCCATACCTTTAACCCTAGTTTGTAATAGCGAAATTTATTTACAAAATTTTAACTGGAGCTAGAAACCTTAATGAATCCATGAGCATTGTTGGATTATTAAGTTCAATCAACTTCTCTGGTTAAAAAGGAACCTCTTAGTCTTAATGTTAGCTTATATAATTCGGGTAATATAAACCTG
Organism: Populus trichocarpa; assembly: GCF_000002775.5. Classification (NCBI taxonomy): domain Eukaryota; kingdom Viridiplantae; phylum Streptophyta; class Magnoliopsida; order Malpighiales; family Salicaceae; genus Populus; species Populus trichocarpa. The sequence goes on along the minus strand of NC_037291.2, from coordinate 2,236,970 downwards.
AAAAGTGTGGAAATGGCTTCTGCTTTTATTCCAAATCATCAAGATCCGATGTTGGCTTAATCAGTTTGTTTAGGAAATCTGGAATTTGTGCATTATTAGACATCAGCTTTCTGTGCAAACAAAGTTTAACAACCCGATGCGAGATGTGATCAAACCGTTCAGATCACATATTTTCATTAAACGAAAAAACAGCGAGATGATAAAGCGGTGTCCAGTTACAGATTTGCCTTGCCATCATTGCAAATTCAAGAACGAGAATTGATAGATTCCAGCACAAAGTAGGGAGTCTAATCGCAGATGATGACTCTTATACTGAATGCTTGAGTAATCCAGGCAATTATTAAAACAACAAACACAAGCAGCAATCGTCTGTGTTGTTTTTGAATTGTTTAATATATTTACATGTTTTTATCGAAAACCTGACATAGTACAGAATGAAGAACGCAAATCAAACCATATCTTTGTTTCTTTGCTTTTCGGTAGGCTAGGTATACCAAGAGAAATGCGGGTAAGCGACGAGGGTCAATCAAACAAGGTGCTAATCTAGTTATCTTATTCTTACATACATACAAGTGTAAACACTACTTCTGTGATCCTGTTGAAAAATCTAAGCTCATAAGCAACATATTGACTGGAGTTTAAGGTAGGTTTTCCTCAGCTGATTGGTTAGGGAAGCAAACTTTGATGAAAGGCATAAAGAATTTGAATGGTAACGCCTCAATGATGGATGGGAGAGCTCTTAATCCTTTGTCAGGGATTTGAAATTGGGCACATGAATGGTGAAGGATAGAGAGTTTCAATCAGCATGATCAGATTCAGTATCCAAGATTGTTCTTGTCTGCTCTTCTTCGATGGCTGGGACTTCAGGATGCCCTTCTGGGTGATTAGGAGCATCCTTTAACATTTGGTCAGCTGGTTCAGAGAAAGATAGCAAAGTTTCAGGATTGGCCAGAATGGAGATCGGTAGCATTAACAAACTAACTAAAACATGTGTCTACATCATCCGAACCTGATCCCATAACCTTCAAAAGCATTCTCTTAGCATATTGAAGTTCTGCTTGGTGATTGCTGATGAGTTTGACCTGCAAAATTGAAGAAATCAGATCACTTTAAATTTGCATTTTCACGTGTAAGATGAAACTCAGAACAAAAAGGATGCAGTCTACATGCAATATTTTGATCAATTACAGGGAACAGAATAGGAAAAAGTCACTGGTCTTGAACCATCTTAAAGTAAATTGGAAAATGGACATAAATGCACTTCAGAGTTAAGAATTCATATAAATTACAATGTCCTAAACTTGATAACAATAAAGAGGACATACCATTTCACCATATGCTAAGCCCATAATCAGATCAACTCTAGCTTGATGCCTCGATAAGAAAGGACGCAGGTGGTTCATATACAATTGCTTAGCCCCCTGTTTGAAAGTGAGATATTCAATTTCAGTATAGGTTCATCCCATGTCTTGATCAAATATACTTCATCATGCTGTGTATAATAGAGCTGTGGCACCACAAAATGCCAGTGATAAATATATCACTAGCTCCCAACAAATGATAACCAATACACAAGCTAGATTTATTTTGTCGACATTTATAAAATGACATAAGATTGAGGGCATTCAATCAGAGGAAACAACTCAATTCTATCTAAGGAGAATTAAGGAGTTTAGGATCAAAATTTACTTCAGCAGATGGAAGTTGAAGCCACACCAAAAAAGCAAACTTCATGTGATAATACATCGGAAACCTGGAGAAAGATAAACAATGATCAAGGACTAATCAAAGTAATAAATAAATAGATATACAAGTTATGCATGCTACGTATCTCTTAACTCCTAGATGGAATATTTTTAAGTTCTATGCTGCATTTACAAGATTAGAAAGAACTAGTCCTATGGAACCAAATCGGATGATTTAGACTTCAGAACTAAAAGCTCAGGGTTCAGAACTTACCAAGAGATCAACTTGTCTGTAAAAACCTCCGCAAGGGTGAAAGATCCATATGCTGCAATTATAGCAAGATACTCAGGAAGCATGAATAACAATGCCAAGAGATAAGCGGGTCCCCAACTACAACCATCTCTCAAAACAAAACAAAACATAATAAAAGGACATAATTATCAAACATCGAGCACCGCACAAATATGGATCATAAGCTCTAGGTAGATATGCATTGCTTTGATTGACTGATCAATTAATGTCAGACATAAAGTAGAGGGTGCAGCGTGCCAAGATTCCATGTCCACTTTGCAACACAGTAAAAGGCATGCAACACAATATAAAAATAAGGTCTTACTTATTTGTTTCTTCCTACCTCAATACTCATGCAAACATTCAAAAGAAAGGGAACAGGCATACTGAAAACTGGAAATTAGAATTGAATAGCTATTATAGGACACAAGCAGGGAAAAATTTACTCATGAAGAATAAAATGAAGATAGTCATTGCCTTAAAAGTAGGTTGAAAGAATTAAAAAAAAAAAGGCACCGATTACTTATTTGTTTCTAAGAACCTAAAACAAATTTTGCATGGGAAAAAGGATGAGAAAGAAAACCTAAGAAACAGAAACTCTCTAACCTGCCCAGTACATTAGCCACTTCTGTTCCTCATTTTCATCTTTTCTCTCAATTGCTTTGAATGTATGGTACACAGGTATAACAATCCCCACAGAACAGCTGCATGAGTGGGAAAAAAATCAAGTTAATTACTACCATCTTTTAGCATCAAATGATGAAAAACAGGGTGAAACAATAGATAGCGGCTATCCAAAACCCAAAACTGGAATCCTACATAGACATCTGGAACAAAAAATTATTTACACCTTAAGTACTAAAAGAGATATATATCAACATGGATGCCAAAATGAAAACTATACTTATCAAACATCCATCAATCAAAACTCACCATGCTGTTCTTACTACAATGTTCGATCCAAGTGGGCAAAGAAGTAACCGCAACCCGACCTGCTTCACATAATAAAAAATCATAAACACAAAATTATTTAAAAACACACGAGGATTTATGCAAAATCCACAACCTCAACCCGTAACTAGGTGGTGTTGGCTACATGAACCTCCCCTCATCCAACAGCGGGCAGATATGCTTACAAAACAGCCATCCAAAAAATGCAACTAGCCCATTCAACTACCCTTCAGTTTAACACCCATATGGACCCTTCCCTTTCTTTTAGCCTCTTTTCAAACTACCTCTAGCTTCACCACCGGTCGCCTGCATTCAATTCTATCATGGGCTAAACATTCCATAACCCTTTGAGACACTAGATCCCTCTAGAAGACAACATGCCTCCTAAATAAGGTTCAATTGCAATTCATCCACCAAATTTAATCCATTCACACCATTTTTAATGCTGCACTGGTAATGGCCCACGACAGCTAGCATAATTTTAAGGCATCTAAATCATGAAATCAGCTTCTTCAATTCAATTACACAGTTAATTTTGTCTGTTCTCTTAATCATCGAATGAAATAGATCCGTACATCCATAAAAACTTCAAAATTGGATAATTAATGGGATTTAATGACTGGTAAATTAATTGCGTAAAACAATATTAAAATCGAAACCTTAACAGATGCTAGTTTTTTGTGTAAAACATAAGAACATCAGGATGCTACTGTAATTGCTAACCTCGTTTACTACGTTGGATCCCAGAAGAGCCATAGGAATCGAAGCAGAGAGTTTCTTAAGATGTGAAACTGAGTGTTTGACAAGAAAATAGGGTTTATGACACTTTTTGTCCATGCACTCTTGGTTTTCTTTCGATTTTGCCCTTGGGTAGATTGTTTTGTTTTATTTTAATAATTTATCTATAGTTTTAAAATTCAATAATTTGTTACCAGTGACCCGAACTCTAAGTCTTCCCAGGTTTCAACCAAAAAAATAATAAAAAAAATTGATCCAATATAATTTAATTAAAAACCTGAATTATCCCATCACTCGTTTAGTTTAGAAAAAAACTTAGTAAATTACAATTGCTTTTTTTAAATAATATTATTTTTATTTTTTAATTTAAAAAAATTGGTTAAGCTAAATTAACCGGGTAAACTCTCTTAATCAAGAATTTATCTTAGATTGACATCCAATTAGATTTAAAAACTATGATTCTATCCTTTTTATTTATTAAAGATTCAGTTGAGGTTGTTTGTTAATCTATCAAGTGTCTGCTGTTCATTGGGCATAAAAGAATTAATATGTGACAATTTTAAAAATTAAAAAAAATTAAAATTTAATACTGTAGAAGTTAATTGAGAATTATATTTAAAAAATATGTATACTGTATCTTATAGTTTTAAATCTTTAATTCATGTTCTGATTTTAATTAACACTAGTATTTTTAAAATATTAATTCAAAATTATCTTGAATTTTGCGAGAAATGGTGAGAAAAAAGACTTCCAGCTATTAGGATAGACTTTATGAGTATGTTTGATTTTTTTTGTTTAATCGACATTATGTATTTTAGGTTTTATTATATTAGAAAAATATTTTTTTAACGTTGTTTCGCAATTTGTTTATGAGAATTGGATTGTAAAAAGAAAAAAAATGTTTTGTTAAGATTTTTAATATATTTTAAAAACATACTATATTATTTTTTTAGTTTTTTATTTCTTCTTATGAGGAAAAATTTTCATAATTTCCAACAAAAATTTCCATCATGAATTAATTAATAATATACTTTTTTACTTGATTATTTGTTTTAAAATAAATGATAGAAAAATAAACTTCGTAGGAAAACAAATGATGGGATATTTTCCACGGACAATTCCCATAAAAATTAATTTTTGATGAAATTCCTTTGTATTTTCAGATATAACCAGATAATTGCCTAACAAATCAGATCAAAATTCTTTTAAACAAAAAATATATTTTCAAATAAAAAAAAAATTTATAATGTCATTAAACTATGAGAAAACCTTAAAACCTCCCAACTCAATTTCTTACCTAGCATGGGCTTTAAATCAAATTATTACTACTAGTTTTCTTACTGTTGAAGGTGATAGACGAAATGATCTGTTAATACTAGTTTTCTTTTTCTTTTTTTCCAACATATGAAGTTTCCAAACATAATAAAACTAATTTCCCAGTATTAATTTTTGGCTTAAATATGTTTGATTTTTTTGTTTAATTGGTATTATTACTATTTTATTAGAATACCACCCTATCATTTATTTATTTTTCATGTGGATTGGTTATAAACAATCAAATTTATTTTTCATGTCATCTCTCTCTGTTTTTTTTGGTTTTTTATGGGTAAGAGTTCTATCTTTTTGATAATTATCAGTTTTTTCATGTTTTAAGATTCCTTTCTGCACTGAGAAATTATTCTTGCGTTAATTTTCTACAATTTTTTATTTATTTAATTTAAAAGGGTATTACCATGCTGATGTGACCAGGGCTTACATTTATCTCTTAAATCTGGCTGTTCTCTTTCGAATAAATGGATTCTATTTTTTTGTTGCTGACAGACTTGGCATGGCTGTTTTCATGCCGTGTTCGTTCAGTTGCCAACCTTCCTTTTTTTTTTTTTTTTTATCATTTTTTAAATTTCTAAATGTATTTTTTTTATGTACATGCATAGATTATTGACACCCAATGTAAGGAATGGGGAAGGACACAAAAATGTTATACAAACATATAGTAGGAGAATAAAACAGAATTCATAAAATAAAATAAAATTATAAAAGGGTAAAATCTGTAGAAAATCAAGTTTTGTTCTTTCTATGCTGCTGTTTCCCTCCCTGCTCTCTGGTTTTCCGTCAAATCTGTTGAGGGTTTTTGCCGGCTGGAAGCCTTGAGTTTTGGATTTTCTAAATTGGTAGCGGCATAGTAAATGATGATCAAGCTCGGATTGAGGCCTTCTGGTTTCGTTTGCTGCTGTTCTGTCCCGCTTGATTTTAGCGGGTGGCTTTTCTTGGTATTATGAAAGTACTGATGTCTCTTGTGGTTTAGTCAGCTATGGAGGCCTGGAGATTTTCTGCTGTAAATTGGTGAAACTCTTGGAGGTTTGGATTGCACATTTCATATGGTTTCTTGGACCATTAAGGACTTGTTTTTCAGTCAGAAACACTTCATGCAAAAAAATAATCATGGGAACAGAGAACTGGCAGATTATGATTCCCTAATTGGGATTATCCCTTTCAATTTATATTTCTACAGATCTTTTGATAACAGGCAAAAGTTCTGTGCAAGTTATACAAAAGAGAGACCTAGACAGTGACTAGAGAAACTCAGCCCCATTCTTTCTTTCTAGCAAGACACCAACAGAAAAGAGAGAACTACCAAAAGTAAGAAACTATATAATTTTGGGATACATTCATCATTACATCCCAAAAAAACAACCTAATCAACTTCTAATATACCAAGATCACCATTTGTTTCTAACACTTCCAAGCTGATGTAGCAATAAGGGGCCTATCTTTCCAGCAAAGAACCAACTCAGCCAGCCGTTTTGCCACATAGAAACCTCTCACTTGCACCTTCCCCAGCAAAGACTCGGCTTGAAAATCAGCAAACTGACTCAAGTGCACTGGCCTCATTCCTGCCCCAACAAATACCTCCCTCCATCGAGACGCTACTCGCCTTCCGCACCCTTCAACTGCTGCTAAAATCTTGGGTTTCAGCAGGAATATCTCAATTTTCCTAGCCCAATCGCCACCAGTAATAGCTGCTGCATCCAAGGAATCAAACATCATTGAATAAAATTCAAGACAATCAACAAAGTTCCTCCTAAAAGACGATCCAGTTCCAGATTCTGTCCACCCTTCACTGTCCACAACTATGACTACACTTGGTGAAACTCGGCGGACATCATTAACAAACGTAGTAACATTATTTGTTGAACCTAGACGGCGAAATATTATTGGAGATAAGATAACAGCAGTTTTCTCTCCATCAACAAACTCGATTGCTTTGAAAGATAGCATTTCAAAAGTACGGAAAGGCACAAACTCTATATGGAGTCTGATCTTGAGCTCATGAGCGAATTGAGAGAGTCTTTCTTTGATCAATTTGGTTTCAATCACAGTGTCTTCTGTTATAACAGCAGTGATTCGAAGAAGCGGAGATGTGAGGTTATTGCACGAGTCTGCTTTGTCTACAAGTTCCCTCATTAAAGAAGCATAGTGGCAGCCAAATCCAATATCAAAGTCTATGACATGAAGAAACACTGAATTTCCATTAAGGGAATCAAGAATAGCTTGGTTGGTGGTGAAGTCAGCGAACATGGGGATTGGAGAGATCCTAAAGAAGGCCTCGTAGGCCTTAATGGTTTGGACAATATTGGACCACGAAGGGATTACAGGATTTGTTTGCGGCCGAGTTGATCCGGTAGCAAGGAGAGACTGGAGAGCGTCTTTGAAGAAAAAAGCGGCTCTTTGGAGTGGTTTACCAATTGGTGATTGAAGTCGATGATTGAGCCGTTCCAGTATCGCTTGTGCAAGTTGTAGCTCGTTCGTGTCGAAACAATCTGCTGCTTTGATAAGCTCTTGAATGAAATCAAAACCAGCATTCCAATTTCCAATATTGTTATGAAAACTATGGGACAAATCAAGAGAAGTCAAATTGTGAGTTGGGATAGAATTAATGTACATATCGTTAAAATCAGAGTGAAGAAACTGGGTAGCATCCATCTGATGAGATGCAGTGAACTCAGGAAGGTTATGGCTTTGGATTTGAGACTCACTGCAGGGACCGAACTGTGGAAAATTCTTGATGAGGGCAGGAGCAGAATCATCATGGAAGTCCAAATCTCTCATGATAGAATCCCAATCCAAAGTTTGCAAGACATGATCATCCCACTCAACAGGATCGTTTGCAGGGGCCGGTTTGCCAGCTCGTGCAGGACTTGGACTGCGACGCAGGTCAAGAACCGAAGTGGGTTCGTAGCACAAGTTTTGATTGTTGGGGTTAATTCTGATGTTTCTGCTGTTATTGTTGGTGTTGTTGCAAGACACTGGTTTTGGATTTTGAGACTGGTTGTTGCAGCTGCTGTTTTGTGTTGAGGGAACTGGAACTTTCATAGCTAAGAGCACAAAGGTAAGTAGCCCCTCTGTGCTTGAAACTCCTTCAATTTTTTTTTTCTCTACTTGTTTTGAGTGCTTTGGAAAGTGGGAAATGGCAAGGGAAGAGGGGGCTTTTGGTGGTTATGATCACTGGCCTTTTATCTTTGCTTGTGTGCATGAGGGGTATCAAGGCATGGTGATCCATGAGAGACATGTGTGGCCATGGCATGCTAGACACGAGTCAGACCAATCCTTTTTATCTCTTCGAAGCTTGTAACTCAAGTCTCTACTTTGCCTTTAGCCTTTTTAGGATTCGTCGTTTATTTTCCCACCTCATGCTGTTCTGATATTGTTCTGGCAGTGGTTTTCTTTCATGGTGTTGGCACTAAGTTACGGTCACTGCTGCCAGTTTGCAGACCTCAATTATTTTGCTTCTGTTAAAGATGTGGGGCTGGAAATTAACTAAGTTTCTAACCTAATAAATTATATGTATAAATATATTAATTCAGTTGCAAACACTAATTGTGAATTGACTTCTTTGTTTGTATTTGCAGAACTCAAGAACTTTAGAACAAAATGTGAAGGTGCCACATGCAAACATATATATTGCCTGTCCCAATTGTCCTTTCTCTTCAATGATTTTACATTAGTTTCCTTCTTGTGATCTGCCTACCCAGAAAGTGAAAGCAAAGAAGTGATAAATAAATCAGTCAGATGGCCATTTTGACTGCAATCACTTTCTCCAACCCTAGGATACAAGACTTAAGTTGGAGCTTCATGCTAGACCAGGAAAGGAATATATAGAAATGAGAGTTAATGCCCCTTCACATCATATGGAGTAAGCATGTAGAGCTTCTTGCAAGTTAGAATCTAAAAAATTCAAGTTTTATTGAGTGCCAACAAAGTTTTAACAATGCCCACTTTGTAGATTCAATAGTGTTTGGGATAGTGATAATTATTGTTTTTTAAAATATATTTTATTTAAAAATATATCAAAATAATATATTATTTTAAAAAATTATTTTTAATATCAGCATATCAAAATAAAAAATATATTTTAAAACAAAAAAATTCAAATTTTTTTAACACAAATGTGGGGTCAAACTCCCCTTTAAAGTCTAAATACATCAACAATTAAGAGCAGTGAAACAGGTTTAAATCCTTTTCATTCAAAAAAATTTAAAATCCATCTCTAGCAAAATAGTACGACCATACTTAATTCCTGAATAAATTTAAGAGAAGGGATAAAACATGGAAAAAAAAATAGTAGTTATTTTTATCCTAGTGTCTCTATCAATTGTTTGATTTGTTTCCATGTTAAAGATTTACGACTATTTATTTTTATATTTTAAAAGTTTTTTAAAAAAATAATAATTTTTTTACTTCAAATTAATATTTTCTTGGTGTTTTCAGATTACCTGATATATTGATATCAAATATAATTTTTTTAAAAAAATATTATTTTAATACTTTAAAAAATAACCATTACCACAATCTCTTATTAAATTATACATTATATTCTATAATACCATCCAATTAAAAAATAAATAAAGGCACAGTGTGCCTAGTGTTTTACTACGACCTATGAGTGATCAAATATTGTGCATTCCTATGGAACCTTTTTTTTTTTTTGTCGTTATTATTTTTTTTTATTATATCATTTCAAATTAATTGATGATTGAATTTAAAGGTTTGTTTTGAGTTATTTTCTTTCGGCTTTTTGCATTCTCAAAAAAGAGTCTATGCATTAAATTGGTTTTTAGTTTTGCAAAGAAGAATTCGGTTTTGTTGTTGGGAGTAATAAAAAATAAAGGGTTCAAAATAAAAAATTTGGTAAGGCATTTAAAAAAAATGTTGTGTCGACGCTTTTTTTAAAAAATTTAGGCTTAGGATTCTGTACAATTTTTTCTGTCCTTTAGAGATGGATCGAAAGAGATTTTTTTGGTTTGATTTTGTATTTTTAATTTATTTAAGTATTTTTTCTAAGCTTGAAAATTAATTTCTTAAAGTTATTAGAGTGTTTTTTAGATGAAAATATATTGAAATTAAGTTTTTTTTGGTAAAAAATTGCCCACATGCTGATTTTTTAACCATTATAGTATTCAAAATCTGATATGCAAATGATTTATAATGTATTTTGTCTGCCGGAACAAATAATATATTGTCTACTTAAAAAAATATTAATAAAAAAAATAAAAATCCAAACACACAACATAATTATAGGCTCACGCGCTTGGGCTTATTCTTAAGCCCAGGTGCTCAAAGTTAAAAAAAAAAAATGGAATTTTATCCTGAAATTTTTTTTAAGTAAAGACTGTTTACTGATCCTTCAATTCTTGATAGCATTCCAAGGGGAAAATCTAATAAAGCTATTTATTGAATAACATAGGGATATAATTGAATAATCCAAACACTATAAAGGACTAATTTCAAGTGCAAAATGACGAAGAGGTCAATTGTGAGCGTCAATGTTCCATTAACTTATTTGTCCCCACAAAAGTCCTAAGAACAAACACTACCACCCTCTCATTGTCACATCTTCTTGGAAATAGAAAGCATAGGTTCTATTTCATTTGACCAATGAACAGGTTCATAAAATTCAACAACTTTCTCGACGGATTGGGGTGAAATTATGATAGTTTTAGACGAGATTCATTGGAGACATGCAAAAAAAAAAAAAAAAATTCATTGTAATTTCACTATCACTTTTTATTTCATTTTTCCAAAAAATGTCATTTTTTTTAAATTAACATGGGTGTCTGGACCAGCTTGCGCGCACCTCAACTAATTCCACGAGTTCTTAAATTAACGATCATTTAAACTTCTAGTGACCATCATATTAGCAATTATATGACTTTTCTTTTCAGCAATATGGTGTTTAATTTTACAATAGAGAGTATTCAACCAAGAATTCCCATTTGTTATTGTAAATGAGTTATTTCAACTCTCTTTTTTTTTTTTTCTGATCAAGTTGAATTTTTTTTATTTAATTTCTATTCTTACATATAGTTAATATGCATACCATGTTAATCAATATGTTTTTTTTTTGAACTTCTTATCATTGACTTAAGCAGCCATTCGAATAATAATCTTATTATTAACAAATATTTCAGTTCATTAACTCCTCCCTCTGCTATGGGTGCGTGATTAATTCTACAAAACACTATGGGAGTAGGAAAGAAAAGTTACCACAAATTAAAATTTATAGAACTCTTGTTGACGGAAGATATGACCCCCGAGTGGGGTCCGATATTTGACATCCTATCCGATCTGATTGGCTACGGCTGACTTTGTAGGACCCCACTTGCGGCTTTTTGTCGGATATGCATGTACATATATGCATCAAAGGTTTGAGGTTCATCGATCGTTCTTGCATACAGGCATACAGCTGCGTTGAGCAGTAGAATCCAAGCCCACGTAAGATCTGTATAGCTTTGGCGGCCAAGAGAAAGAAAGAATGGAAAGAGAAAAAGAAAAGGAAACTAAAAAGAAGAAGAGAATATGTTCTCGTTTAGGTTAGTGGTATTATCTTTCATTTTTTGATTGATTGATTGATGATGAAAACAGTACCACAGGCACTGGAAAGGAAGAAGCCACCATTCAAGGACAAAGAGAAAGGGTTTTAGGCTAGCTTTGCATTTGCATGCCCACCTCTGCGAAAAGATATTTCAAATTTTAGCTTTGTGTGTGATGCATGCAGTCATGCCGTAATCAAAGCTCATCATGCGTCTCCTTCATTAGAATTCTGCTTAATTTTTATTGTTCTTTGATGGAAACATCTCAAGGGATCCAATGCTAGCTGCTCCCTCTTACACTACGTACCTTAATTTTGCCAGTTCTTCCATGTATTAGTAACTAATATATTGTAAGATTTTCTTTTCTTTCTTTCGATTTTTAATTTCCTTTGAAATTAATCCCTTAATAAAAAGCAGTGGTCAAGTTTCAAAGCTCTACAGATGTTATAATAGGAGGAGCAATTCACTCGAATTATATGGTTTCAAAAATTTTAGTCATTCAAAAGATGAAATGATTAAAGTGCAGATTACTGCAAGAAACCTCAAAAGTTAGCGGGTGGTTTTGCTTTCTTCCTTGTTTTTTGAGTTCAATTTTTGAAATAAATATTCAAAGAAGTTTATTCAAGTAAATGATGTGTTTTTAAGATTCTTTAATTTGAAAAAAATTATAATTTTGACAAATTATTTAGCTTAAACTTAAAACATCAATTCAATTTAAAAATTTAAGTTATATAATTTATATTTTTTTTCTAATTAACAATATGTGATTATTAAATTAGAAATAAAAATTATTTATTTTATTTTTAATAAATTCCCCAATAAAAAATTGTTATCTTATTACTTATATAAAACTCTCCAATACAAAATTCCCCGACACATTAATTAATTAATTAATTAACCTTTCGCTCATAGCAAATCATATGAAATTAGATTGTTTTCATTTTTGTGAAGTTCGAGACATATTCTTCGTACGTACTATGAAAGTGACATTATTATTCTAGAAAATGCAATACAACAAAACCAAAGGATTCCATGAGAAATTTAAAAACAAGTGCTAAGTAGTCAATTATTAGCAGAGAATATTTGTGATTTGAATAGTACCATTTACATCTCTTGATTTATATATAAATATATATGATATGATATGATTGACTAAATATCTCGAGCTCTACTTTATAATTTGGTTCTTAAAAGTGGCTATTCATCCGTGAATTATATCTAAGAGTGTTTCCATGATATATATATATATATATATATATATATATATATATATATATATATATATATATATAAGAAACAATTAACCAATACAAGGCAGCATTCTTTAGCATCCTTGGAAGAAAACTAATATTCTGCATGAACTCGTGATTAACATTGGTTCATACTTGAGAGTATTTTATTTTGGGAGAAGGTTCAAGTCAAATACTTAGGTATTAAGGCTCTTAAGGACACGGAACACACGCGATGGATAGAAGAAAGAGAGGGAATTAATAAGGGCAGCTTGTAGAACACAAAAGTTAGGGTTTGAGATTCCAATTTATAATCATTCACGTAAAAAGATAGTCTGTACACACATCACTGAAAAAGAAAAAGGCAAAGAAAGGTGGGAGTGGAGGGTCATTCAAATCGGGCATGCAAGATAGTGGCGGATCTTCTATCTTGTATTTTACAAGCAACAACCCTTAAACAAGTCCTTTTACAATAAGGGTAGGATCCTTAGGATATGTTGGTTTTGCTTTGAAAAAATACCATATGATTCAATTAGTTTTCTTTACGACCACAATTATTCAAGTTTTCATGTGATTCCTTTAACATTTTGTACGTGGCCCATGCTAGTTTCTTTCTTTAATTTCACTGCCATCATCATGGGCGCCGGGGACCATGAAGAATCCCACAGTCTGGTTAAAATCACAGTGTTATGTGGTCTGCAGGGAAAGTTGTTTTTTGGTAGCTCTGTTTCTTTTGCCACTTGAATTCATGATGAAATGACCAACTCATGAGATTTATCATCCACTTGGAAAAGAATTCTCAAGCGTCACAGTCAGCTAGGGTTAGAGAACATCACAGAACTCTCCCAGTAGGAAGTCAACTTGTTAAATCTTGTTCAAGAAGGAAGAAAGCCGATGTTCACCTTGCATGTAAAATCTTCTTTTGCCTAGTTTTGAAGTTCTTGATCTGATATATAATTAATTAGAGGGTTGGTAAGGAGATATATAGCTTGAGTCTCATTAATTTACTAGCTTTTCAAACCAAGTGTAGCATGGTTTTTTTGTTTTTTTATCTTAATTTAATATAATTTTATAAGAATAAAATAAATTATGTTGGGTTTTAATGAATTTCTTTAACAAATTCAAATATTGCATCAAAATATTCACAATTGTAAAAGGATATCAATTCCTTGTCTTTTGTTTTGATCTTCTTTCACACACAATAATATTGAATCTTTGTAGCTTTCTTTCTCTATATTGGAGAGTATCATCTCCACAAACAAGCTGATGGTTTGCATTAGTAAGAAGACTAACTTTTGTTGTTATTACATTATACATTTCACATGATCATAGTATTTAATTAATTAGGAAAGCTTTTGAAATGAACAAAGGCAATGGATTTGTTTTACTAGGGCCCATTTACCCAAAAGCTTGAGGGCCTAATCTTAGCCCGTGAGGACATGTTTCGTCCAAAGAATGAGAGTTCTAAGCTAGCAATTGTAAGCCTATATTGTTCAAGCTAGAATAGAGCTTAGGACAATGGCCCTATCAAGAAAGAAACGTGCCCGTCTATGTCCATCCCTCACCTTGATCCAAAAACAAGAAGAAATAAAACTTGAGTGTACTCGATCCAGTCCACCACTTGTTGCCGAAAACTGTGCCTTATCTTTTCAAGAAATGAAACTATTTTCGAAGCAAAACCAGGACCTCGTCCCTGAAAAAAGGATCAAATTAGATCTTTACCACTTTGTATTTTAGCGGGAAGAGTTCGTCTAAGCAACAGCCACGTGATGCCATGAACATCTACGTGTCCACATGGATGACACGTAGCTCCTCGTCATCTCTTTATATAGATCATCATCATAGCTATAACTCAATCAGTGGCTTGAGCTCATTAATTTCTCCTTTCCTTTGCTAAAAATGCTGCAAAAGGTGCCGCTTTTATCACTCCTGTTTTTGGGTTTACTACTCTGTCTCTCTATTCATGTAGAGGCCTTCAGTGAGGATGTTTCAGCTTGGGAGAGACCTTATCTGGTGAGGAGAGGACACAGGAGGTCTCTGGTGGTGACAGAATATGGAGAGATTTCAGCTGCTGAAATTAGTAGTGGAACAAAAGGGCCATACCATATTCAGTTCATCACATTGGAGCCTAACTCCTTGTTGCTCCCTGTGCTTCTCCATGCTGACATGGTCTTTTATGTACACACAGGTAAGTGCTTAAGCTTAGCCAATGTTGCTTACACTAGAAGATCCATATTCAACAGTATGCTTTATGTTCTTACATTTGGATGCAGGGAATGGGAAGTTGAGTTGGACCGATGGAAGAGAAATGAAGAGGATGAATCTACGGAGAGGAGATGTATATAGACTGCAGGCAGGCTCAGTTTTCTTTGTTCGAAGTAACCTAGACTCGGAAAGACAGAAGATGAGGATCCATGCTATCTTTTCCAATACAGATGAGGACATATATGTATAGGATTCTTGAGACCCTTTTCTCCTTTCCTCTTATTATTTTGTAATTACCTGGTAATCCTTGAGAAAATTTTTGAAGAGAAGTTGTTTAGAGCTGTAATAAGTAGTAAGTCTACTGTTTTTGTTTCTGACGTTGCAAATATTAATGTAGGAGCCATCAATTGGAGCATACTCTAGCGTCAGCGATCTGGTCCTTGGATTTGATAGAAAAGTCCTTCAAGAGGCTTTTAAGGTATAATGATCGATGACTTATTTCTAATAGTTTGTCAACTTAATTAGCATTCTTATATAATCAACATTTATGTGTGTTATATTTTCTAGTATTGTTTTGCCCTAATAACAATGCTATGGTAGGTGCTATAAATTAATCTGAAGTGCAATATTTATCTGATAAAATAAATATATATTATACATTTGATTGAATTAGTCACTGCTTGATCCACAAACAAAACATTATCTAATTGAGACTGATTTCGCAACAAGTTTCAAGCCCTTTTATGTGCAGAGCTTTGTGCCTCAAAATTTTGAACTTCTTGAAAGATGTACTAAAACATGTACTGCAAATTGGTTTCTCAAGGTCCCTGAAGAAGTTTTAGAGGAATTAACCAGTGCAACGAAGCCACCAGCAGTGGTGCACGCAGTAACAAAGGATCAGAAATCAGTATACTGGGAATTGGAAGACCGAATGCTAGATTTCCTTATCGGAAACAAACATAAGAAAACCAAGGAAACCAAGACATTCAACATTCTAGATGCTAAGCCAGATTTTGAGAATTGTAATGGGTGGAGTCTGACTGTAGACAAACATAGCTTGAAATCACTAAGTGATTCCAACATTGGAATATTCATGGTGAACTTGACAAAGGTAATGCCTTCGAATGTAAATTAATCTTAAGCTTTGCTCTCATAGCATGGCTTAGAACGAAGCTGGCAGTTACTAGCTAGTGTTTTCATTAGCATTTCCATTGATGGTTTTCGTTTCAGGGATCCATGATGGGGCCACATTGGAATCCAATGGCTACTGAGATAGCAATAGTGTTGCACGGGCGAGGGATGGTTCGGGTGATTTGTCATAGCACAGCAAATGAATCAGAGTGCAAAAACATGAGGTTTAAGGTTAAGGAAGGGGATGTTTTTGCAGTGCCTAGGTTCCATCCTATGGCTCAAATTTCCTTCAACAATGATTCATTTGTTTTCATGGGGTTCAGCACATCAACAAAGAGAAATCATCCTCAATTTCTGACTGGGAAGAGCTCAATCCTCCAAATATTGGACAGAGGCATCTTGGCTGTGTCATTCAATGTTACTAACACCACAATGGATCAGCTTTTAAATGCTCAGGAAGAAGCGCTCATATTGGATTGCACTTCTTGTGCTGAGATAGAGGAGAATAAAATGAAGGAAGAATTTGAAAAGGAAAAGCAGGAAGAGGAGGCTAGGAAGAGAGAGGAAGAGGAGGCTAGAAAGAAAGAGGAAGAAGAAGCTAGGAAAAGAGAAGAGGAGGAAGAGAGGGAAAGGGAGGAAGAGGAGGCTAGGAAGAGAGAAGAAGCGGAGAGGGAACGACAAGAAGAGGAAGAAAAACAGAGGAGGGAGGAGGAGGAAGAGGAGGCTAGGAAAAGAGAAGAGGAGGAGAGGGAAAGGGAGGAAGAGGAGGCTAGGAAGAGAGAAGAAGAGGAGAGGAGAGAACAGGAAGAAGCGGAGAGGGAACGACAAGAAGAGGAAGAAAAACAGAGGAGGGAGGAGGAGGAAGAGGAGGCTAGGAAAAGAGAAGAAGCGGAGAGGGAACGACAGGAAGAGGAAGAAAAACAGAGGAGGGAGGAGGAGGAAGAGGAGGCTAGGAAAAGAGAAGAGGAGCAGAGGGAAAGGGAGGAAGAGGAGAGAAGAGAACAGGAAGAAGAGGAGAGGGAACGACAAGAAGAGGAAGAAAAACAGAGGAGAGAAGAGGAGGAGCAGCAAGAAGAGGCTAGGAGAAGAGAAGAAAAAAAGAAGCGACAAGAGAAGCAAAGACAACGAGAAGAGACCCCCAGGAGGGAGCATGAAGAGGCAAGGAGACAAGAAGAAGAAAGGCAAAAGCGACGCTGGAAAGAAGAAGAAAGGGCTAAGGAAAGGGAAAGACGTGAAGGAGGGGGAGAACAACCAGAGGAACAAGAAGTGGAAGCTAGAAAAGAAGATCAAGAGCGTAAAGGTGATGAAGGGAAAGGAAGAAGAGCTTTAAGGAATCCTTGGAAGCTCTAAATTTGACTACTTTCCAAGCATTTACATGCAGTCTCTTGTTTTTATGCTTTTCAACCACTCTTTTAATAAGCTGTGAGATCCACGTTTTGTATCTCAGTTTTTGGCATTAGTGTTTCATGCAACGAGATGAGTTTTTTCACGAGTTTGCATGCATAACTTCATGCGATGAGAATTGCAATTCATGGTTCTTGCTACTGGCTTAAAGGTTCAGAGACTTTGATTTCTTTGCTTAATTGATCGAGACTTTCCCGTCAAAAGTTAGGGGAACTCTGATCATTTTTATACAAATTGATCCTTAAACAGGCACCAAACAGCTGGCTTGTTCATAGCACGAGTTTAGAAAATCAAATATTTGAATGTGCAGAACGAAAATAAAGCAATCATCGAGACTACTGTCAACTGCTAAAATAGTAAAAGAATGAATGAAATGTAAAACAGAACTGAGAATGTAGTTACATGCTTCGAAGTACAGAGTAGCACTCCTCTAACCGCATTTTGATGGCACTCGAACCAGATATTAGGTTGGAGCCAGGAAGTTAAGAATTTTTTTTTTTTTTTAGTTTAACGTGGGTGTCCGGGCCAGCTTGCGCGCACCTCGACTAATTCCACGGGCCCTGAAGTTAACGACCATGTAAGTCTCTAGTGGTCATCATATGAGCAACCACAGGGCTCGAACCTGAGACCACAGAGGAAGCAAACCTCTTGGTCTCAAGCTCTTACCACTGGACCACCACCTAGATGGTTCAGGAAGTTAAGAATTTAATTTTATTAGTGGTTGATAATCCAAAAAATGCATAGAGAGGTTTTTTTGGTTTTTATCATTTTAACACTTAATAAAAGTTTTGGGAAAATAACATGTATTAGAAAAATATTAGAATAGTAGCATAGCTTAGTACAAAATCAACCGGAAATAATTGTGGTTGTAAACTTCATATCTCTCTTCATGTTAACTAGCAAGTACAAAACTCAATTTAAAATTTCATGAAAATTCAATGATATAAAATATAAGATTTAAGATATAATGGTTTAAGATAAGCTAATGTGACATAAAAAAATTAAAAAAAAATTAAAAGAAAGAATAGGTTACCGGGAACACATCAAGAATCTGTTTTTGATACACTCGGTACTGTTAAAATAATCCTAACCACACCTTAGAAGACCACGAGATCGCAATTGGTTAAGGGTTTTGTTTGAAAGAAAAAATAGGTTACCGAGAACACATTAAGAATCTATTTTTGATACACTCGGTACTGTTAAAATAATCTCGACAAAATAATTCTAACTACACCTTGAAAGTTCACTAAACGAGATCATAATTGGTTAGAGGGTTTGAGGTTAATTTAGAATTAATCACGATCTTATTTGATCATCTTCTAAGATATAGTCACTAGTCAGAATTATCAAGATTTTTTTAATAATACTAATTATATTAAATATTATTATTAAAATCACGAATCAATTTATAAAATCATTCAATTTTACAGATAAACATATATCTAACATCCAAACTCAAACTAAAAACCTGAAAACTGCTAAAATCAAACTTGACACATGCAATATAATTAAACTCGGACAAAATCGTGCAAAATCACGAATTTGCACCCGAGTTTATGATTTTGCAAAATGCAGTCTTTAAGGCCAAAACCCACTTTGGACTTTCTACAAACACGTTTCCACCTTCTACACCATCTTCTCCGTTGCCTCTCAATCCCATAGCAAGGCCTTGTAACACTAACCCCTTTTCACAATCTTCTCCAAGAGTCACAAAGAAAAAACCCGCCTCCAAATCCCTGGCATGTTCATGGGTTGCCAAATAATAGTAACAGTAACACTTCAATTAGCCCAAAATCCAGTCCTTTTTTGTCCAATGATAATATACGTTCTGGGTCTGTTTTAGTGCCACCATTCTCGAGGAATGGTGGTAATGGCGGTGGTGATTGCAGTAATAATAGTGTTGATTTCCCTTATGAGTATCAATTAGATGATTATCTTTCGTTTCTTGATGACCCCTCTATAAAAAATGAGGGCTTTATGGACCAAAGGGGTTCGATTGGGTGGTTATCCGATTGCTAATAGAGATAGCCATTTGCATAGAAGGAGATTTTCAGAGAGCGATGCGTGTTTTGGTGCTGAAGATGGGGGTTTTGGTCTTGGGTATAAGCCTTGTCTGTGTTTTGCTAGAGAGTTCTGCAAGAATGGAGAAAGTTGCAAGTTTGTTCATGGTGGTGGTGTTCTCGTGGGTTCACCAAGGGAAACGGAGGAGCTTTATTTGCAACTGCAAGAGGAGATGATGAGAATGAAGGCTGCATAGCAACAGCAGCAACAAAGGTTGGTTTTTTCTTTTGCAGCAACAGAATAAAACCGAGCGGTAGAGGTATATTCAAGATTACTAATTTTGCTTTTAGCATGCCTTATCCTCATATAACGTGGAATTTTGGTCTGAATTTGGTGTACCTGTTGATTTGAGGACATTATTGTTCAACTGAGCAATCCCTTACTTATATACAAGATGAGACCAAGGGTACATCGTAGGTTAACTTACTTCAAAGTTTCTTAGAATAACGATGACGATGAAGGCAAGTTAAAGGTAATGAGACTGCTTTTAATTTATATTATATATTAATAGATTATTTGTTTGAGGTTTGTTATTTTTTTTAAATAAAATTTTATAAATATATTATAATGCATTGTATTTTTAAATTACCTAAATTATGTAGAAATTTTTATTTAAACTATTTATTTTATTTTTAAGATGATTGAATTTTTATATTGTTTATTTTATTTTTGTTTTAATTATATTATATTGTTATTTATTACTTGAATTGAATTGAATTGTTAATAGATAATTACTTATAATTTTACAATTTGAGTTTATATTGTATTTTTTGGTTAAAAAAAAATATTTTTAACAGTGTCAAAAACAGATTCCTGTCCCCAGTAACTTGTCTTTTCTTTTCACTCTCTTTTTTATTATTATTTTTCTTTTCTATCATATCACTTTATTTCATTTTTTTTCTCATTATTAGATCTTAACTTTTGTTAAAGTTAATTAATTTGTTAAAGATATGTCTTTTAAAACAACTGGTATTTTCAATAATTTTAATAAACCATCAGTTCTGTTTCTATAATTTCCATGTTGATTGGTAATAATACACCTTCAGGCTTGGTAGTTGCACCAAAATGGAGACAGATGACCTAATTCCTAGCCAAATTGAGACAGTTAACCTTATTCCTAGTTCAGCCATTATTGTTCACCAAATTCAATTTAAATTGTTAAGCAACATCTTAGGATATTAGGTAAAAACTATTTAAGGTTAAAAAACCAAAAAAACAAAAGCAACTCATAACTGTTTAATTATTAAAATTCTAATATTTTATTAAAAAAACATCTCAACTTAATAATTTAAATTATTAAATATAATTTAAAAATATAATTTATATTAAACATAACTTGTTTCTGATAATCCTAAAAAGCCAGTTGATCAACTATACAGGCAAGTATATTTGTCCTGCTCCTTAAATTCATTTTTTGCCATTTTTTTTTGTCTGGATGCAACAGCAATCTTTCAGCTGTTTCTAAAAGCCCAAAACTGGAGTATTCAAAGGAATAAGTGACCTTTATAAAGAACTTCCTTGACATGGTTTCTCGTGAAAAATACAAAACTTAGGCAAATCTAGCAAAGTCAAAGAACATAAGAACATGTAAATAAACAATGTAGCCATGTGGTAGAAAGCAGAATCAAATATTGGCAGAGCTCGTTACATATGACACGACGACGGTGACGTCATCGAGTTTGCCTCCATAATAGCGGTACCCAGCATCTTGAGCTGCAGTTGAAAATGGTGTCTGCCGGTTCGTATCCAGTGCTCGTTGACGAGCCAAAGCTGCAATCTTCTGAGCAGTTGCTTCGGGCCCTAAGCCAGTTCTTATAGCATGTACCACAACCGCAGTAACCTCGTTGTTATATAAGTTGTCAAATAATCCATCTGTCCCAGCTATAATGACATCACCAGGAGCCACAGGAATTGTGAAAACCTGAGGCCATCAATCCCAGAAGGATGCTCGAGTGAGGAGTCTTTTTTTTTTTTTTTCAAATTTCACAACAGTTACTCAAGTAAAGTCAAATCAGTTTCTAATAATTTTGAGAAGGAAGGAAAAAAAAGAAGACGACATCTATTGACTAGTGCCATAGCTAGTTAGCTACATCACATGTCAATCAGACATTAGGAACACGTACTTTAGCACTGAGAAATTGCAATCACCGAAGCTCAAAACAAGACTATTCTTAACTGACTAATTTGCATTCTTAATGAGACCTAGACTTCAAAGGTGCGATAGAGAAAAGAGAGGATGTGATGACATATTAGAGAGATTCAAGCAAGCAACGTGTTAGATTCAAATCATCGATCTAGCTATTATAGGAGGTTGTAATGTGGCAGCATATGAACAAACAATATATAAGATCAATTTGGATAAAAAGACAATAGCAAAACCAAGGCAAGAATTCTTTGTATTGCAAAAATGTAGACATACGTTATGCATATGAAACGATGCTACAATATTGTACAAAGCTTATGCAAACATGCGAAAAAAAAGTGGGGGGGGGCATTAACTGACCTGGCCAGAGCTAGGTAGATCACCTCCATTGCCAGTTTCCAGTTGATATGTAAAATTGAAGCCATGCTGCTGCACTGGGGACTCGAAGACAGTACATCCATCTCTAACCACCATGAATCCACTGTCTCCCAGATTAATGGCATGTAATCCCTGTGGCAAGAAGAAGTCCATATAAGACCAGATATTCTTAAACAGTCACTTTCACTCGGTGCATACTTAATAAAGCAACCTTTGTAGAAGCACTTAATAAACAAACACAATTAAATACAGGCACTGAAAAATAAAAGGCAAGTCTAGTAATCTTCATATAAATTGACCATTCAAAGAAGGATGTACGCTAGTAAAATATTGCTTGTGCATTCCAATCCACAAAAAGTGATCGGAAGGTCGACACACTTTGTTCGTGATGATTTCATGAAACAAGGAAGGCCATTGCTTTCTATCTACTAGATATAGAATTGAGTGATTATATTGTGTTACAAGGATTATAGTTTTCAGAAACGTTCTGAAATTTGCAATACCATAGCAGAAATTAAAAACCTTGAACTTCAAAAATGCTACCCACTTTTTGAAAACTTCACATTATCTGGACTAACCATCTTCGTTACACTAGTTTGAAATGGAATTTTCATTCTTCAATAAAAAAAGAAGGAAGAAATACAAGTGCATTGAAGATTGAACCATTGATTCTGACTGAAAACAATAACATTATAGACATCTAGTGGAGCTCATTAAATTGTGTTAACAATATTCAGTAAGGTGTTCCTGCCAGAACACTTCATCAATTGCAATATTAAAAAAAACAGCTGGGTGTAAATAGACATGAGGACAACACACCTCACTTTTAAGGGCAATGATGCAGGCCGTCGATGAACCCTTAGCTTTCATGTTTGCGTGAGCCTTCTCCAACACCCTGGCTGGGTCAATGGAACCATTGGGTTCCTCTTGAATTGCATTTACTGAATGAGACATAAGTTCACGAGAAAATTCTCCTGCATTGACTCCTACATCTGCCCAGCCACCTACACCATCTGCTATACCTATGACTTGTTCATCTTTGCATATGAAGTGAGCATCTTCCCCACCAGTCTCTTCCTTATCAGGATGTGGCAGGTAACATGATCCTGAGAGTAACTTCAAGTTTCTGTCATCAACAATATTTCTGAAGTCAATACTATGCAAATAGGTGACTATAAGACAGCTTCCTTTTAAATCCCAATTAATTTGCAAGATTTTGTACAGTGTTGCCAAACCCTTGCTTCACCACTGCCAAATCCATTGCGCAGAATATAGGGAAACCAATAATGTTTGTACCGCAATTTTGTATTTGATTATAATAAAATTTGAACTGTAAAATGAGTCACCAAAAAAGAAGAATTGAAACAGAGGCAAGGTGAGAGCACATACAGGCCAGATACCACAGTGGAGTCTACCGACTGTTCCTCGGAGGAATTCCCATCAAATGACACATCTTGAGCAGCCCGACCAAAGACACACACAGAAGACGAAGAATACAAGTTCTTCAACAATGGTCCAAGAACTAAATTATTTGCTTTACCATTCCTTCTTATTGCATCAAGCATAAGGTTCCCACACACCAAACGACTTTTCGGCAACTCCCCATTTCTCATTTTAACACTCGCTTTTAGACAACTAGAACGACTTCTGTCCGAGAAAAAAACACCACTGGGTTTTGGAAACTCCAATCCATTCACACAAGTGGCAATCAGGTCATCGATATGCACATCACCGAACACAGCTTTAGAACTAGAAGCAGCCATTGAAGTTCGAACAAGAGACCTCCTTGATGAAAATTGACTAGTATTTGACACCAAAGAAACCGAGTTTCGGCCAAGTATAGCTCTACCTAATCCAAAACTCAGTTTCAAAAGAACCCCAGATGGCATCTTATCCTCTTAACCAAATAAAATCACCCTCTTAGCCAAAAACCCGAGTTTCATTACTTCCAATAAAAAACCTGAACAAGTCCTGCTACAACAATGAATATCTATCAAGAACCTGAAACGGGTTTTCAATTCGGAGTGCTTAACATTAGAATCTAAAGATAGAAATGAAATAAAAAAAGAAACTTTAATGTGAAGAAAACATACCTTTTTTGGATTTATAGAGAGATTGGTGGAGAAAAAAACTGAAAGTTTGAAGCTTTTGTTTTGGGGCTCGTTATTGGAAGCTCCGAAGATGGTATCTGGGTGGGTTTTTCTTAGAGCTTCTTTCTCCAAATCTCTCCTGGGCTTATCTGCCTCTCTCTCTCTCCTGTGCGTGTTTGCCTAGGCTTTGCTTGTGTCCAAATAGTGAA
The DNA here is from genome assembly GCF_000002775.5 of Populus trichocarpa. NCBI lineage: Eukaryota > Viridiplantae > Streptophyta > Magnoliopsida > Malpighiales > Salicaceae > Populus > Populus trichocarpa. The sequence continues at coordinate 2,212,583 of NC_037291.2, read as the reverse complement.
AAGAGTGGAGGAAAATAAAGCCAAAAGGGTTATTCTTTGGTTCTTTCCAAGCTTCCAGGTCCCGGCTAAATATGGGTTGCTTAAGTTTGGTTTTTGACCAAATTGACCCTGTGATTTATTCCTTTTTTGTTTCCTTAATTTCATTCTTTCTGGATATCAAATCTGACTTCTCCGTTGATGAAGAGATGAGTTTTTGACCAAGTTTGGTTTTTGACCAAATTGTCCCCGTGAACTAGACATGACTAAATAAGATAAATAAAAATAAGATCAAATAAAAATAAAAAAGCTTAGTGTGGACAAGACATGGTTAATTGTGGATTAAAATAATAAAATAATTAATTTGCTTTTTTTCAAACAAAATTAATTATCTTGTTGTTAAGAATAATACCTTTTTTTCACATAATTCATTGGAGATTGATCAGGACAAATCAATATTTTTATTTTTTTAATACTATAAAATGATTTAATTACTTTTAAATATAAGCAATATTAAATTGGTTTTTAGAGGCTCTTTATCTTTTTTTTTATACAAAAAATAACTGAATTATTCTAAAAAAAACTATCATGCTAGCTTTCATGGGCTTTTTTGTATGTTTCACTTATTTTTTTTTTGTTGTTATAATCAAGTAAAGTAATGGGCAATTCGGTGTTTTGTGATTGATACGTGCGGTGTTGTTTACAATGGCATTCAAGGTAGTGTTTAAATCTTCTTGGCAATCCCTCCATTCCTAAACGGTCGTATGGTCAACGTACCTTTGATTTAGAGTCGGCGGCCTTTTTTGTTTCCTTCTATTCTCTCTCATTCTCAATTCCAGTGTCTAGCTTTCTAATTTTTCAAAGTAGTTCTTAAATTTATTTTTCCTTTGAATTCGTTTCTTGTTCTTTTGATTACTATTTATTTTATTTAAAATAATTTATAAAATTAGAATTTATTTTCAATTTCATCCTCCTTCAATTTTTTTCATATATCATATTTGGCCTCTATTCTTTTGATTTTGATTTGTTTTATTTGATATATTTTTTAAATTGAATTTTTTTTTTACGATTTTATCCTCCTTCAGTTTTTTTTCCTATTAGATTTTATTCTTATTTTTTTACTATTTTTTGTACCTTGAAAAAAATTTAGACTGATATTTTTTTATTTCATCGTTCAATGTTAAATTGATTGAAAATTAAGCTATTTGATTAATCTCATGTTTAGGATTTCACGGGTTACTAGTTTAGGATGTTAACTTGAGTTTAGAAGATTCGTTCAAGTTTGCTTCTTTTTTTTTCCTTTGTTTAGGATTATGTATTTTTTAATTTTATCATTCAACATTTATTTAATTAAAGATCGAGCTTTGATATTTTTTATTGCTTTCTATAGAATGTTTTTACTAATTTTAAAAACGAAACGAGTTATCTTGAATCTATTTATTTGTTATTCTTTGTTAAAAATAGTTTTTTTAAAAGAAATTTTATTTTTGAATTAGATTAAGTTAATTGATTAAAAATAAGTATGAGATGCTCACTTTATTATTATTTTTTTGGTTTGTTTTCCAAGTCGTTGTTTTGATGGCGCATGTGGTTTCTTTCAATATCGTCCTGAGTATGATATTGACAACTTATTTTTTTATAGTTAATTATTGTTAATTTGTTTTTACTTTATTTTTTTAATTATATTATTAAATTTATCAAATATATTGAATCCGGTCAAGTCAATGATTTATATGTCATATTTTTCTTAGTTTTTTAAAAAATATTTATGTGACCTGTACATTTTTTTCATGTTAAAAAAAAAAATTGAACCCGGCCCACCGTCGTATATATCATACAGGAAACATGAGATAAGATTCTGACTATATAAGAGAAAATATATATTTTATATATCTCAGATTCAGATGTATCAAATAACATTATAATGTGGTTTTCAATAATCTCGTAGTGATTGCAAATGAAATTGTAATTTCGAACCTTATTAACCTTATTTAGATTGCTTTTTGTTATTGTTCCAAAATAAAAAGAACAAATACAAAAAATATGTCTTTAAAAAAGTGTTTTGTTTGATGTATAGAGATAAAGATATAAAATAAATTTATTTTTAGAATATTTTTGTAGTCAATTTCTGTTATTTTAAAATAAAAAATAATCTTTATTTTCATTATCTATATTTTTTTTATATTGAGATGGTAAACAAAAGTTATCTTAAAAATTTTATTGAATTTTACGTAGATAATATTTTTTTTAAAAAAAATTATTTTATCTTGAGAATATAGTAGTTATGTTAAAGATCAAAACAATTTTCATTTTCTACTTACAATTTCTTTTTAAGTGAGGATGAATATAAATCTATTTGATTTAAAATTTATTCTTAATAAATCATTTGCAAATGCCTTTTCATTTTAGAATACCCATCATATTTTACATCTTTTATGCAAAAATGCTTTTATTATGAATTTTTTTATATAATAAAATTTGGTAGCTGAGTAATAAGTTGGGGACTTTTAGAGGGTTTTTTGGGCAATATAATTATGGTTAGGTTCTAACTAGTCAGTTGATTCCTGTTTTGCCACTAGTTGAATTATTATTTTTTTCAGCACAAAATATTAAATGTACAAGTGTTGTCAATATATTTTTATACATAAACAATTATTTTTACTATCTTGACAAGGCGCTTTCAACACCCTAGATGATGTGTTTGGTTATGGTACGACGTCGTACATGTAACTCGAAAGGTATTGATGGCACCCCTTCACTAACATATTTGTTGCCCTCGTAAATATCTTTTTTATTACTAATCACTAAAAAAAATCATTTTAAAAATACAATCACCTAAATGCAAGCCTGATAATTTGTACTCTTAAGAATATTATAGTATTTTACACTACTCTGGTTCGCAGTACACTGTATCTTGGTGTAGAATAAATTCACTGTCACAATCAGTTTGTTTGTTTGTTTTTTTTTTTTTTTTTAAAATTTGAAGGTTGGTGAATGGAGGGGACACAAGTTGAAGTGGCCACAAATAGATAAAAGCCTTATTGGGCTGTAGCCTGTTAGAAGATGGTTATGCTGACAGATTAGGCCTTCACTTCTTGATGTGTATGGTATCACAGGGTTGGGCTGAAGCCCATATAACGGCATATTAGGATTGGGCTTTTTGCAGCTCCGGAGCCCATGGGAAATTCCATGATGTCCATTTTGCTAGTGAGGCTTCGGACAAGGACTAGCTTTTGTTGTCTTCAATCTCCATTTCTTGTGAAAACCTACCACTACACTTGTCAATGTTAACATTTAACAAAAATATACAGGGTGCGGGAGAAATATACCAGCTATAGACACTAAAAAACGGTGAACGATAATAGTAATGTGATAGTTTTGCTCCTCATCAAATCAATTTAAAAGGTTAAACTCGTGGTAAGATAAATTTTTTCATGTGATGCATTTGTTATTAATATTTTTATTGGGGGCACAAGGATCTTCTCATAATTTTTTTAGAATAATAAAATACTTTCACTGTCCTTAAAAGCAAGAATTAGATAATTGGTTACTAGGTTTTATTGACATTTCAATTTTTTTTTACGATTTAATTAATTTTTTACCATTGGAACAAAAATGCGGGCTTGCTTTCATATTAGTTTTTGTGTTATAAAGAGATTGGTAGAGAGATAAATTAATATTTTACATTAATTAAAAATTATTAAGCTTTAAATCAGTCAGGCGTATGCTAGTGACGCGGAAGCTCATGGAAGGGTTCCTCCATACTTAGACGACGCATACAACATTGTGCAACAGTGAAAAATTATCTTTCATAACATCATTAGATTCCTCACGACATCCTTTTCCATTCATTGCAGCACGTGTTTGGTTTTTTTGGATGAATTATTGTTAAAGCTGTTTTTTTTTCTCTCTCCTTCATCAAAATTCACGTTGAGCAATTAAAATTTCAGAGCATTCCCCTAAGTTGAGAATATTTTAATATCAATCATTATTCTTTTGATTTGTTATGTTTTTTCTTGACTTTTTATAAGTTTTTATTTTATTTTTTAATTTTATTCTTCAATTTAGATTTTTTGTTTTTTAATATTTGATACTCGTTCTTTGTTTTTCCTTTTATTTTTCCCTTATTTTTTTTTATAAACATTAAATTGTTTTCAATTCCATCCCTTAATCAAAATATCTAATTTGTTATTTTTTATAACATGATCCTCATTTTTGAGTGATTTCTTCTTTTATTTCTCTTGTAAAATTATTTGTTCTTTTCCATTTATCCATTCAATTCAAAATTATCCTCTCATCTGGGAAGAAAAAAACGCAGGAACGATATCCCAGTTCTTAACTTTTGTGCTTATATGTGTCCAGATAAACATGAGATGTAGGGCATTCTGTAAGTAGAGCATGTGATGTTCATGCATTGTGTAACCAGTTGGTGAGGCTTCAGTCTCTTCTTGTCAGGTATCTCTATCTGTTGACCTGTGTATTGGCTTCTAGTGCTTGAGATCCCAGGATTGATTATCCAGGACAGTGAACTTACTTCAATAATTAGCAAAGAGTTGAAAGAAGAAAAAAACAAAAGAAAACATTGCGCCATCAAATTTAGAAAATCTTCTTCTACTTGTGATTACGATCCAGTAGACTTTACTGGTCTTTAAAGCTCCATTAAAAATGATTCACTAATGGCGGATCCCCGTCTTGTTCCCCGATGAAAAACACTTCTTTTATGGAGAATCTTTCTTCCCCAAAATCATTTATGGAAGAAATCTTATCCATTAGCTAACCTATTCAATCAATGAGTGATTTTTTCGAGATTCTTGGACATGCAGTGAATTACTGACACATTAACTAGAAGCCTTCGGCTATACAAAATATTATAAGAGGGCGTGAGTTTTTTGTTTTTTTATTTTATTAACTCAGGTGATTGAGCTAGTTTGTGTGTATCTCGACTAATTTTACGGGCCTTGAAGTTAACAACCATGTAAGTCTCCAGTGACCATCATATTAGCACATGGCTCGAACCTAAGACTACAGGGAAGCAAACCCTTTAGTCTCAAGTAAGTGCGTGAGTTTTTCGTTGTATAGCTTAAACATGTTCTATTTTTTATTATTATATTAAAATTATTGGTTTGCTTTTTGATGAAAAATCGGGAGACTTTATAGAGAAGGTAGTTTGGTCTTTTTAATGACTCATTGGTCATTCAAATATTATTTAGAAATATATTAGTTTTTTTGGATGTTTTACGCAATAAAATGATGTAATTTACCATTAATGTCAACAAATCCTACAACTGTTGTTGACCAAGAGTTATCTTATTTTTTCAAAAACTTTAAAATAATAAAATTACTTATTTATTATTGGGGTAAAAAACAATTAGAAAAGTTGAGCAAGAGTTTTTTTTGGTTTTTATGCTTCTTAGAATACAGTTACCCTTAGAAAAGGCAACCATCAAGGCATACATCTAGGCGTATTTTTTTCTTTTCCTACAATTTTTTTTAATAATTTCCATGTTCATAAAGGAGTTCTAGTAATTTTAAGTTGAAAAAATAATTTTTTATTCAAAAAAGCTACTGGTTTGTGTTCATTATGAGTTAGTGCATGTGTGGCATCCGAGTCCTTTAGAGGATGCATTCGACGCCATACGGTGGCCAAACCTATAATTTCATCTTATCTTTGGCCAAACCTTCTTGTTGGTTTGGGGTGTAACAACAGATGATAAATTGTTTGTCGTCAGCGTTTATTTTTTTTTCCCTTCTTTTCTCTATTCCAAAGAAAGTACACACGTATTATTTTTTCTTTTGATTTTTTAATTTCAGTCCTTGTAATTTTATTGCTTATTTTCATGCTTGGCCCTTTTATAAAAGTTTTTTATGTTTTCAATTTAGTCTTTAAATAATATGTTATTATTTTTTCAATTCGATCCTTATTCTTTTGATTTTTTTTCTTGGTTCTTTTATTAAAATTTTACTGGTTTTCAATTTCATCATTTAATTAAAGTTTATATTGTTTTATTTTTTTTTCAATTTAGCCCTCATTCTTTTTATTTCTTTTTTATTTTCAATTTAACCCTCCAATTTAAATTCTTTTGATACCCTCTAGTTTATTTTTTTTATTTTGATTTTTACCCTCATCCTTTTAATTATAATTTTTTTGTGATTGGTTTTTTTTATAATTTCATCCTTCCATGTTTGATTTATTGGGGATTAGACTTCGTGTCTTTTTCAATTTTGGTGTTTTCAATTTAATGATACGAATCACGAGTTTTAAAAGTTAATGTGGTTCGGTATTTTTTTTTCTCATTCTACATTATGTTTTTTTAAAAAAAAATTGATTTCGTGATTATCATTAATTTTTTCAACTTATACTTTGATTTTTTCAACTTATACTTTGATTTTTTATGCAAATCGATGACAGGCCTGGTTTTAAAATTATGCTACAAAATAAAACAATTCCTAGACTAGCTACTAATCAGCCGCATAAAATCTGGGTCGTGATTAAAAAAATCTTGGATCACAAGTGAGCTTGTATTTCACGTACGAGCTGTCAGCATCTATTATTAGTCACAAACATACAAATAATGAATCAAATTCCACAAAAACAAGCAAGCAAAGGTGGACTAATGGATTAATGACAGCAAATTCGGATGATGCAAAAAAAAAAAAAAAACCTCGAAGATATCAATAAACTGGAAAACGACAACAAGTAAAGACAGGCAGAGATTTGACTTTGATTGATATATACCTGTGTATAAATATTATATTCAACTGGGTAGATCGAATGTATTCACTGTTCTTATTGTTCCAGTGTTTTTTTTAATAGCATCAACACTGTCAGACCAACTTGATAGCATTCAAGATCTAGCTAGCTTCCAACAATCCCTTAAATGACAATTTTAATTAGCTGGGATTTGATCCCAATGAATCTCTCTAGATTCAACCATGGCCACACAAATGTTTGAGCCCACAGCTGCATTTCAAGGACCTGAGATCGAGTGTTTGATGGCACAATGGACCCATCTTCGAGATTGAATTTGATGGTGAATCTTCTTGAATTTGAATTTCTGTTTTTTTGCAAATACGTCCGTCAAAGGTCAAAACATCAATGGTCTATTTAAAACTCGATTAGTAAAAGTTCAAGCTTGCTTGAAGTCACCGTGATGATGGTTAAAAAAACACAGTTGAGGTCAATTACTGCTCAAGAACGAAAAACATGAGCTTATACAAGAAAATGAAAGTGGCGTTTGCTTAAGATGTTTTAAACCTGCAAGCTGCAAGGTAAAAGAAAAAAAATTGATTTTATTTGAAAATTAGTGTTGTTTTTTTTTTTAATAAAACAGTACGGTGTGAGTTTTTTTTAACAAAAAAACATAATTAATATATGTTTTAATTAGAAAACATGACATGTCAAGATGACATTGGTGAGAATAATGCAATGTTAAAAAAAAAATTAAGTTAGCTGTCCCAAATTATGATAAGGAAAGAAGATAAAGAAAAAAATAGTTATTGTAGGCACACCAAAAATCCAATTACAATACTAGTATTATAAAAAAAATCTCAACAATATAGATTTAACGGCTTTAAAAATTGTCACTAATGAGACATGAGTGTGGTACACTCTCCGTCCGAAAACAAATGAGCAATTGCAGTGATGAGCAGGGAGAGAGAGAAAAAATAAAGAAAGAAAAAGATTATACAGACACAACAAAACTCCAATTATGATATTACCGTTATCTTTGAAAAGATCTTGACGAGATGAATTTAACAATACCAAAAAAAATCACCAACAATGACCGGAGTGAGTCACACGCGACATGTGACTCACTTGTCTATGGATGGAGAGTGTGGCCCACTATGGTCATATTGATGATTTTTTAGGTATTGTTAAATTCTATTCGTTGAGATTTTTTTAATAATATTATTAATATTGTAATTGGAATTTTAATATCACACTAAATTTATTTTTTCAATCTCCACTCTAATTTCTTTAAAATGACATCTCTTTTAGTAGCGATATGCAGCAACAAGTCAACAACGTCAAAAAAAATTTTATAAAAAATATGCTAGTTTGCCAATTAAAAAAAACAAAAGCAGTGCTAATAATAATAATAAAAAACCCAAAACTTTTCTTGTGGTACAGTCCAACTCTGCAACCCAATTATGATCCGACCTCTATTATTGCTGATTGCAATAACTTCTATCTTATCGCAAAGGGCTAGTACGTACTGTAGAAATGCAAGAAAATACAATCAGAGAAGGCGTTCTCGCCTCAAACAAAGGATGCAGAAAAGGAAAAGAGAAAAAATACAGTGCTGGTGCTTGTGAATTTGAGTGCTCTAGCAGTGAAATCATTTTTATACGCAAGCATAGAAATTTGAAACTCAAAAGTGAACAGTTATATACCGTGGCTTAGTGAACAGTTATATACTGTGGCTTCCATGCAATTCCCGGAAACCGAGAAGCAAGAAATAATCAGTTCAGGGAATAGTTAACTTGACAAAGGTTCTTTGTTGAATTCCATGGCTAATTGCATTGTAGAGGTCACCCTTGGCTCATGGATTCCTTGCTTGTGGGTGACTTTGTCCTATATAAACCTCAGCAAACGAATTGCAGTATTTGAATAATGCACAGCATGGATCTGAATTGTTCTCTTGCAGGATTCACAATGCCTCGAGGACTGTCATGAGTGTCTAGAACAGTTGGTGTCATCAAATGAAAGATGAGACTTGGTCACTTTCTCTTGCTCTTCAAGTAAAAAACTCATCGATCATTTTGTAAGTTTTACCATCTCATTTATTTCCTGTTTCATGCAATTATGATAAGCAGTACACATTTCTGCATGCAGTTTTGTCCATCATTGACATTGAAGACCGAGCTTCATTGTCTTGTTATGAAAAGCTAAGTAGCATGTGAGATTTCACAAATTTACCAGACAGGACAGGACCCCAGTCAAGCCTGCAATCTTTCAGCATGTTTTTCTCATTAACAATCTTACCAACCCTGATGACATAAAAAAAAAACTTAACGGTAGTTCAAAATTTAAAATCACTCGAAAGAGTAGATTTCGTATACAGAAACAAAATTTGTGTAGGCCCTGACAGGGTTAGGAAAGCAAGATCTTAATACAACAAAACCATAAGATACATCCAAGCTAATATCATTCATTGGCAGCAAGATGCGTTGGTCCATGTCTAATTCCACGTCGCAGATACAAATCTGTTTCACAAAGCTCATCCTTCCTGGTCCGCAGCTGCTAATCAAATTTTGAAAGTGCATCTGTTTTAATTGTGTTATCAGGCAATAAATGTGAAATAGTGGTTAGGAAAATGTACGTAAGACCAAGTTTTACTTCAAAGAGAGAAACTACGGTTCAAATTTTCAGCTTTAGCGACCTTAAACATTTAGTTCATCATATACTGAATAACTTAAGCCCCCATACATAAATCAGGAAGAAAAGTGTCCCTGAATTCTTGGCCACATATCTACACCATGGCAGCACAACAAATAAAAAGAACCAACCATCATTGATGGGCTGATCCTCACCTCCATTAGAGTAATGCATCGTGCAAGATTATATCTTGTCATCATTGCCTCGGGAGAATCACTTGCCCTGAGCCTTAACACCTTAATTCCCCGAGTAATATGGAGAAGCATAGTTCCTTGCTATAAAATGTCATCAGCTCCTTCGCATGTCCTTGCCAGAAAATTCTCCACCTCCAAAAGAAGCCGCTGCTGCAGCCACATCAAGACCACCACCAATAGATGTAATGAGAGCCGATAGACCACCACTAGGGCTCCCACCAGCTGCCATCCCCAGTCCAAGAAAATCAAGAGTGGCATGCTTCGGACCAAATACAGAAGGAGTTCCCATCATCAATTCCTTCAGTCCAGAACCTCCATCACAAGGCAGGCCCAGTCCAAGCCCGGCAGTAACTGAGGCATTCTCAGGCTCCATTTGCCTATGACCCCATTGCATATTGTCTGGCTGGGCAGACGATGAAGAAGATGACACGATTCCAAGCCCACGAAGCAACGATGCATTTGTAGCAGCAGCCCCCATTTGAGCAGCTTTCTGTAACAGTGCAGTTGCAGACATAGCTGGTTGTGGCGGTGGTGCATATTGCCTACGTTCCTGCCCTGCAGTGCCGAATATCGATGACCCGTGATTGGTGGAGAGACACAAAGAAATTGGTTCAGTTGAGGATGGAGTAAGGTCTGTTGGACGATCAGGATGGGCCATGGCATGAATTAGATCAGTAAATGCAGTAGTCTGAGGAGCCTGCAAGCTTCCTGAAGCAGTTGAGGAAGCAAATAAACTAGCAAACACACTACTGGTGCTGCTGCCATTGCTGCTTGAGCTAGTGCTACTGCTGAAGCTTCCATTGAACCCTGCAGTTACCGTGGCTGGAGCTGGAGCTGGAGCCGGTGCCGGTGCTGGTGCTGGTGCTGGTGCTTCTTCTATAATTTGTGAGGGATCATCTGATAACTCTACATAATGCAACATTGAAAAGATTAAAAGGAAAAAAAGGAGACACGAAAAGAGGGCACTTATCAAACAGACATGGAAAGTTGAGCTTTTCTTTATGAAGAACTTTAAAAGAAAAGGCAGAGTCAATAATAGTAACCTTTATCTAAACTAAACCCAAATCTCTTTCCCTTTTAGTTTTTGAATCACTTGAGTCCCTTGCCAAAGATTGCACAAATTGAATCTCAAAATATTTTTCAAGACCTTATTTTTCTGGCTTTCTTAGCTCTACAAATCTATTCAATGCCATTTAACTTACAATAACAACAAACATCAGTAACAGACAAAAAACTACTAAACTCCAAGATCTAAAGAGAGACAGGGAGGTAACAACAAACAACAAAGATTTTTTCTTGTTTGATTAAGACAAAAATCACAACCGACAAAATTGAAGAAGAATGTTTGAAAGTTTCCAAATTTAGTTCCAAAATGTTTTTACCTGGACTCTGAATTGCCAGAACTGGAGATGATATCATCCCAGTTGACTGAGCTAGTCCTGGTGGCGCCTGGCCCTGATCCGAACCAAAATCAGGAGCCACTGGTGGGGCTACTGGTGCTGGCGGTGGAGATGAATCAACTTGCACTTTCGGGTCAGATTCCTGATTTGGTTTTGGATTTGGGTTCGGAGTCTGAGTTTGAGCTCTAGCACTCTCCTCCGCCAAGGCATCACAAAATGCTCTGTGTGTAATAAAGCTATCCCTCCTTCAAAAAACAACCAAAACAACACAACTTCAAAATCCAAACAAACCCACCAAAAGTCACATAAATATATAAAAAATTGGATGATAATATTACCTTGAAAACAGAGTACCACAATCACATTTATACTCTCTAGTACCACAAATCTTTGAGTGAGCCTTCCAATCAGACTGAACAGCATACTTCTTCGAACATTTATCGCATTTCCACTTCTTTTCCCCATGTTTTCTGCAAAAATGCTTCTTTATTCCTGTAAGATCGCCAAGAGCTCTTGATGGATCATGGTGTACACAAGTTGGTTCTGGACATACATAAACTCTCTTCTTCACATCTTTACTTGATCTTTGCCTTAATTTCCATGGTAGATTATGTCCTCGTCGATGAAGTTGCAAGTTTTGGTCTCTTTGAAACCCTTTGTTGCATATTTCACATACAAATCGATTTGTAGCTAAAAGGGTCTTTGGCGATAAGGCTATCACCTCTGCTTCGGGATCTGCAAGAAATTAAAAAAAAAACCAATTAACTTTAACTAACCAAAAACTAATTAAGTTTCAAATTTTATTAATATTCACTGATTATTTACCTGGCATTCCAGGGAGGTTACGTTTTTTCTTAGCGGTGGCGGCAGACTTGGACGGTGGTTGTTGTGGTGGTGGTGGTTGGTTACCAGATGAAGAGACACTAGCTTCACCAGAAGCTGTAGATGAATTATCTAAATCAACAGGCATGATTCCTACTTGAAACCCCCCCAAAAAATAAATGAAACCAGAATCTATATCATTTATAACTTCTAAGAATTTGAAAGAGAGACAAACGTTTCTCTTTTACTCACTATTTTCTAGGGTTTGGCTTTTCCTTCTCTCTCTCTCGGCAACCAGTCAATGGAACTCTTTTTTCTTGTTGGGTGTTTTTAAAACCTACCTAACAGCTCTAATGACTAATGACACTCACTTCTCTGATCAGAACCTCACATTAACCAAAGAACTCAATGATTAAACCCAGAGAGACGACCCTGTAAAAAAGCTTACTACAACTTTCACATCAGAACTTGATTTTAAAAAGGAAAAACCACAAAAAACCAAAGCAACCGATCACCGGCCGGGTTGATGATCTATGATCTAATGATCAAAATTGAATCTTGAACGCTGAAAACTAATGAAAATCAGAAGTGAAAGGTGTTTTAAGGCTGCTATAACTAGAAAGGGAAAGAAACAAGAGAGAGACTTCGTGTGAAAGCTTGAGAGAGAGAGAGAGAGAGAGAGAATTTGGAGATGACAAAGTCTTTGGTCTTCGCTTCTTTACTTTTCAGAGATGAGAAAAAGATTTTCATAAAAAGAAACCAATAAAAAAACATGGGTTAAGTGAGTTTAGTTAGTGTTTACTAATCACAAGGTTAAATTAGTTTTTTAATTAACTCTTTTCTTTTTCTATCCATCCTTACATTAATTTTCACATGTATTCAACTTTAACCTATGTTAATTTTTTTTTTTTAAATAGAATTGATCTAGACAATAAAGATAAAAGAAATATGTTTTTTATATATAATTTTAGTTTTTTAAAAATCAAAATTAACTTCAAAACTATTAAAAAATATATTTTATATTTTCATCTTTATAATCAAACTTGTTTTTATCTATTTTATATTTATTTTTTTATTACGATATATTAACCAAATATTATATAAATAACTAATGAAAGTAAAGTTATAACTAAAAAACTTATGATAATCACAAAGCATCTATATAATTGATTGAAATTAGATAAAATTTTACTAATACAAGTTCATGAGTTACTTAAATCTTCTAGTTTCCATAATTTTTTATAATAAATAATAGATTTGAGCAGAAAGTTATTAATAATAATTGAGCCCCGATGATAATTACAATATTAATATTAATAAGCTGTAACGAATAAATTTGAAAGCTAAATTTGTATGCATTCAAAATTATTAAAACAAATATAAGATGAAAATATTAAAAAAAAAAAACAAATATAATACTTAACTAGTAAGGCTTCTATTGAATATTGATGCTGCCTCATTGTCCAAGTTTACTATAACAGGAGGAGGATTTACCGCGGATTTGTCGTTTTGTGAAGTGTTCGAATTCTTTTTGTGATTGTTCTAGGACAAAGTGTGGAAGGGGCCGAGAGTTGTCGAGTGTTGCAAGAAATCGTTTGTTTTTTAAAATTTTGATTTTTTTAAAAAAATAATTTTTTTATATTTTTACATTATTTTGATATATCAGTATTGAAAATAAATTTTAAAAAATAAAATAAAAAATAATATATTTTTTAAAAAAAACTTTTTAAAAGACATCTATTACAAGATACTGACCATACTTTAAGATTTTATTAAAAGTCAAACGATCCCTTTTCTTGATTTTAAATTTTTGTATTCTGGCCAACAAATATTTGACACGTGGTTTGATAGCTGATACTGGGCATGTTTTATTGGTAACTCCTTTTTGCACTCTGATTTTTCCAGTTTTTTACTGTGTTTTATAACCTCATGAATAGAGAACAGTGCCCCAGAAAGAGGCATGCGGTGGATTACATGTGTTACAGCTTTAACAAGACACGTGGCCTGTTTTTTGGCTTATTTTTTTAATTGTTGGCCATGGAGTTATCTTTTCTTTTCGCGTTTTTTTAAGGAAAGCTAATTGTGTACTTGGAATTGGGATTTATAGTATTTTTTTAATTAAAAATATATTAAAATAATAGTTTTTTTTATAGTTTTTTTACTATTACATTAAAATCATTAAAATATATTTAAAAAATAATTTATAAACAAACACTTTGTACTTGTGAATCTGAAGAAACAAAGGCAAGTTGAGAAGATCATAAACTAATAGGCTAGAGTGGGGGGTACAGTACACGCATAGAAAAACTCAGATGGTGAAATAGAAAGTCCCGCAATTTTCTTTCATCCCAGAACAGGTAGCAGCAATTTTACACTTGCTAAACGCTATCTTCCTAAGAATATGTTTTGCTGTGAGCGTGGTTGTGGTTGTTTTTTAAATAAATTTTCATGCTGAAATACATGTCAATAATATTTTTTATTTTTTAAAAATTATTTTTGATATTAGCACATCAAAACGATTCAAAACATACAAATCATTTTAAATTTTAACCCAAAAAAATCAATTTTTTGAGAACGCGGTTTGCACTGCGTTCCCAAACAGTTTGTAAAGCAGGTGACAAATAACATCAACTGATATCAAAAAACAACACAAAATATAACCCATTAATTTAAAAAAAAACAAAATAAAATTTACAAATAATGACATCAGCTTTTCTCGTCAATAATTATCTTTCATCAACTTCTCTTCTTAACAGGCGACAACCTTTCTTGCTGATCCCTATAAGTATTAACTATTTTCACCAACAACACAACGAGACATAATAATCAACTTATTTTATAAATACTTGTGAAGAAAAACAATTATTTTTAATAATTATTTATTACAATTTCATTGCTATATGATGTAAGCTCATGTGACTTAGTTATATAAATACCTTAATTACTAGGTAAACATGCAAAACAACTCAAGGTTATGGAACATAAGTCCATGATATTCATTTTTTTAAGCTCTAACTCTTTTTATTATACTTTTTCTTCTTTTACATTTTACTAATTTAAATATTAAAATATTTTCTATTCAGATAAAAAACTTATAACAAGAGAGCAAGTAATAACTAGTCTAAACACTTCAACCAAAGACACAATCATTAAAAAAAAACCCAAATCAATTTAAGGTTTTTATGACTTCATCACATGCATTTAAGTTCCGTACAATAAGTATATAAGTTTTAATTTAAATAAATAGAAAGGCTTGTATTCTTACAATCTTAACTAGAATGCTTGAGGGTACTAAGCATTACGTATTTAACATTGTTGGACTTTTTGATGTATACTTCACTTTCAAATAAGTGAATCACAAGCTAAACTCTTCAAATACAACATATTGCTATTTTTTAATAAAACTCGATTTAAAAATTAATTTAATTAAAAACTCGAGTTATATAAAAATAATTAACTCTGAGTTGATATAAATTAATTCAACCTTTGATTTTTTTTTTAATATTCAAAGATATACCCTAATTCAAACAAACGTATACAAGCATTATGTGATACTCATAAAATACTAGATTGAAAATAGATTGATTGACACAATCTTCATCGATATGCATAAAATCTTTGCATCAAAATTCTTTATACTAACTTGAGAAATTAATTAATAGTAGACAAGAGGAACGATACTATACCTCATGATGACAGACACTGATTATGCTTAGTTTACAGGGCAAAAGCAAAAGCAAAAATTTATGATAATAGATTAATTGACTTGAGTGTACATGATGAGAACTTTCACGGTTGATCTTCACAAAATATACAGAAATGTCTGCAACCTGTGCATGAAATGGTACTTTAATTAGATTTCCAATAGTGATGCCATGATTAAAACACGAATACATGTAATAACAAGTGTACATAATGATTAATTTGTCTGAGAAGCTTGGAACACGACATCATTTATACCAAAGTATAGATATGTTCTGTGTGTTTTTGCTTTTGTATATATCTTCATTTGCTGCGACCACCATCTCAAGAAAGTTCATCAAGAACATCAAGTGTCTGTTTGGAACTCGAGGTACCCAGGCACCAATACCACGACCCCATGTAAAATCTACCTCCTAGTTTTAAATTATATTTTAAAGAATATGTCCTTGCCATCTTTTTTTAAACCTGATTAATTAATAGTTACTTGGAACTAAAAAATTCCTCTTAAAGTTATATTAGAATAATGAACTTGGAAAGCTCAACATGGTGTTCTTTGGATTTTTAGAAGCTGTTTGGAACGCGGTGTAAACTGTATTTTTAAAAAATTTAATTTTTTTTTGTTAAAACTGAATTTTTTTATATTTTGAATTGTTTTGATACACTGATCTTAAAAATAATTTTTAAAAAATAAAAAATATCATTTTAATACATTTCGGCATGAAAAACATTTTGAAAAGCAACCACAACCATACTCAAACACACTAAAAAAAATTTCTCCCATTATCTGAAATGATGGAAAAAAATCTTAGATTGACATGGATTATTTTTCATATATTTTGATAAGTAACTCCATTTTCAGGCCCGTGGTCATCTTTCTTCGAAAAATTAAGAAAACAAAATACCTTCGTTCTTAAAATTATATTTCTTAACATGTGTAATTATTTATCTTTATTCATTTAAAAAATATTTGGCCCAAGTCTTGGGTCCTGAATTTCTTTTCTTCATCACATGAATACCATTTACACAATTTGCAATGGTTGCCTTTCCATCTTAACGCACTCCAATAATATTTGTTTGTTTTTGTGGTCAATCAATATTTTTGAAAATTTTTTATTTAAGTTATTTTTTTATGATTTTGGATTGTTTTGATGTTAAGAATAAATTTAAAAAAATATATTATTTTAATGTATTTTTAAATAAAAAAATATTTTAAAAAAGTAATTGATAATATCCACTATCTAAATTAATTAGAATTCAAATGGAGTTTCACCTTCAATAGGGTTATCCAACTAAGGAAATCCCTGCTTTAGCGAGTTTGGATAAAATAAATATCTTTTCTTTTCGTGTTTAGGAGTAAACAGCTGCAACAAGGTTTATGACGTCATGTTTTTAGTATTATATTATATGTATTTCTCATTTGAAAATATATAAAAATAATTTTATTTTATATATTTTTTTTACTTTTAATATTAATAAATTAAAACCATAAAAAATATTAAAAAAAAACAATTTAATATTTTTTTTCAAATTAAACACACTTAACAAACTTAAATGCATTTATAAACACAAGAACTGATACCTTTGCATTACATGGCAGCACCAACAATTAGGAGGGTTCATGAGATTTCACATTCTACTGTGGATCATGGATCCATAGACAGAGACTCAAACTCTAGTGATGAAGTCGGCGGATTCTAGCAAAATCCCATGTGTAAAGGAGTTTGAAAAAAAGAAAAGATGTCACAATCTTGGATTTACAACTCAGCATCCACCATATTAAATGTATATTTGGAATAGTGTTTCAACCGAAATTTTAAAAAAATGTTTTTTTTTTTCAAGTTAAATTTTTTAAATTTTTTTAATATATTAATATAAAAAATATTATTTTAATATATTTTCAAATAAAAAATATTTTTACATTCTGAATCCATCCATCTATATATATGGCGCGCGCGTGTTTGTGTCAACTCAATCATGCTAAAAAACTTTTAATTATTCATTACATATAGAATAATACTACTTTCTCAAATAAAAACAGGATGATAGGAGTACAAGTTTCAAATATCTAACAATTTCCAAATGTTAAAACTTAAGACTTTATCTGGATAATTTAAGTTGCTCTTATTTATAGGTTTGGTGGAGTGTATATTTTTTTAATTTTAATTAAACTTGATTTTTTATAGTTTATATGTTTTTATATAGTTAAAATTAGGTTCAAAGAAAAATCATATTATTAAACTTTATAAAGCTCATGGACTTGTTTATGGGTTTAGTTTGTTGACTTGGTTTACAGGTTTAACGAGTTTTTTTTTTTTTTTACTTCATAAGATATTGGGCTAGTTGGAAATTCAGTTTCATAATTGATTTCGTTTCGCCTTCTATGAGGTTATCGTGAGCTCAAAAAAACATATTGGTATTGATTTGGTGTTTGATTTCATGATTTTCTATTTTTGTTATCAATTAATTAAATAAAAAATAGTTTATATAAAAAAACAAATTATAATCCAAGTAGAGTCCATAACCCGATTCATATATTTAGCGTGCTGGTCTAAGTTACCTGATTCACAAGTTTAACAAATTTACTTATTGACCAAATATGTTTATTTTTTGTTTTTTGTTTCTGAATTGTTTTAATTTATTTTTTTTTAATTTTATTTTTTAATATTAAATTGGTTGGAAAATAAACTGTATGATTGATTTATATAATTAAATAAAAAACTTGTAAAAAAAATAAACAGATTCACGTTTTTTATATTTCTGAAAGGATAGAGATTGAATATTCATTAAATATGTAAATCTAATCTCGAATAACTTACAAACTAATTTAAAAATACTCTTGATATAAAACTAAAAGAAAGGAAAAGAAGAGAAAAGATTACAATGTTAGGCCAAATGTCGAACTTTATGAACTAACATCTGTTGACCAATTCATCGTTTTGGACGAGAAAGTTACATGACTGGCATGGTTCATTCATCCCTTTTTATCCCAAACTAAAATAAAAAAATAAAAAAAAGTTCAATTATGCCAATTGCACGCATTATATGGCTGCTTGACGTGAACAACCAATCCTAGTGCTTGGATTGCAATTCCAATATTCCATTGAACACAATCAATGCCCTTGTAAAAAAGTAACCTTTACAATCCAACAAGTTATAGAGCTGGTAACTAGAATTTTTTTTTTTTTTAGTTTTTGCTATGGATCTAATTATCAAGGCAAGAGTTGGTAGCTAGTTGGGCCCATCTGTGGATAAAACTTGATGTGCTTGGCGTGCACGGATAATTCCTGCTTCATCTTTTAAAAATGTGTAGGGTTACTAGGGTGTGACTGATATTAAGTATGGGAAGTGTTTTTAAAAAAATTAAATTATTTATTTATTTATTTTTGTTTTTAATTAATATTTTTTTGATAATTTTAAATTATTTTAATATATTTTAAAATAAAAGGTAAAAAATAACCATTACCATATATTATAAGTATAGGGTATAGCAACGAGATAGAATATTGTCTCGAGATATGTGCTTAAACTAGAGAAAATATCTGTTCTAGTGAGTGAGCAAGATTAGAGATTAGACTTTGGAGTATATATAATCTTATTCCAACCCTATGATTTCCCTTTCCCTGTAAGCAAATGACGATAAGGTTGAGCTTTAGAGAGGAGGTTGAGGCGTTGAACTAAGGATACAACCAAAAAGCCGGCATGTTTTTTCTGCTTGCTCCA
The DNA here is from genome assembly GCF_000002775.5 of Populus trichocarpa. Taxonomy (NCBI): domain Eukaryota; kingdom Viridiplantae; phylum Streptophyta; class Magnoliopsida; order Malpighiales; family Salicaceae; genus Populus; species Populus trichocarpa. The sequence goes on along the minus strand of NC_037291.2, from coordinate 2,193,390 downwards.
TCATCGCTTGCATTGACTTGGCAATTAGCATGCCTTTCCCTTTCTTCTTCTTCTTTTTTTTTCTTAATTCAAACTCTCCATTATTTTTAGGCTGATTATGGGCCCCTCCATCTTTTTTCAGACGGCAATGGCCTAATGCTTTATTCACTTTTATTTCTTCTTTCCGGCATACTTCACAAGCGATAAGGACCTCTATGGTCTTCTTTTCCCTGCTGTAGGAAGACCCGAAGGGATCTATTTGAGAAAAAAATGGTCTTGAAGCTGTTTTGTACCCAAAAATAGATGGTATAAACACGTAACTTCTTGGAAACTTGTTGGATTAAATCACGCAAACGTATATTGTTATAATAGTGGCGTGGTTCTTTATTCAGTGCAGGCGGTGGATGCCTCTACGCTAATGCATTGAATATTGCTGCATGGAGAATTAATCTGAATTTTTCAAATTGTGCTCTCAATCTATGGATGATGTTGCCTACAGTGCAAGATTCAGGAGATGGAGCCCTTCTTGAAAAGAGCAATGAGATATTCGGGGCTTGCTTTTGGCGTGTTTAATTTCTTCTAAGACAGTATTTTTTACCTGTGTCCCTAAAGAGAGAATATTTATCAGATTCCAAGTTTCATCGTAAGAAAAATCTCTAAAAATAAATAAATAAATAAAAGTTCCATCATAAAAAAAAACGTTACCTTCACATGCCGAGGTAAATAGAGGGCATCGATGATGACAATGACCATATATTCCTTCTGGAAATGTTTCAAATCACTCTGATGATGGAAAGAAGATTTTCTTCACAAAACATTTCAACTATGTATTCTCTGGTTCACTCTATGACAGAACACAACATCAAGTATCTGACCAGGCTTACTGTATTCTCTGGTTCAAATCACCTGCTGATGGGCAGTACTGTTTATAAACATTTCTGTCTCCAATAATGGAGTTATATTTTCTGTTTGCTGACGATCAATTAGAACTTCCAGTTTGGCCACAATCGCATCATATGATAGTTAAAATCATGTTGAAGAAAATAACATATAATCAACACCATGCAACATTTCCTGGTGAAAGCTAAGCTATTATATATCCTTTTCTTGTGATGGTATAATTAAGAGCTCTACCGGCCCCCCCCTCGAATCAGACACAGAGAAGAAGTGGGAAGTTTGGTTGAGGGTAGTGCGGTTGCCTTTGTTAAGAAGGTCGCAAGCTTTTTCCCACCCATATTTCCCACTTCTCATTTTTTGCCCTCCTTTTGTTTTCATGATCTTGTCAGCTATGGCCTAATGGAAAACTACAAGTCAATGGCCACTCATTCATAACACTTTCTTTTCTCGCTCTAAGTAGATCAGGAATAAAGGAGGAGGAGAGGTGAATATCTCTTTCTTTATTATCAAGTTCCCATCTTTCTCCCATTTTTTGATGAGTTCCCAACTTGTAGACATCAAACTTGAAAAAGGTGATTCCATCTCCTTTTCACAGTATCGACAGGGACAAGCAGTGCCATGTTTCCCACTTTGTTCCTGTTACAATGATTTTGCAGCAACCAAATGTATCATGAAGATTTACACAATGATGCACATAATATGACTGCATATAATATATATTTGTACAATTAATGATGCCAAGAATTTTCCATTTATTAGGGAAAAAGAGAACCTTCACTGCATATAACTATGTTTTTGTAAATCACATCTGGACAGTAAGGCAGGGTTTCAATAATCGGAGATGTATCACGGAATGGAGAACCAGGAACAGTAGCAGTTGTCAGCTGTGGCAGTACTGCTGTAATCATGTTCTCGTGATGTGGTGATTATTTTTTATTTAAAATACATTAAAATAATATTTTTTTTATTTTTTAAATTTTATTTTTAATATTAACACATTAAAATAATTTTAAAATATAAAAATAAATTTAAAATAAAATAAAAAATTTCAAAAACATTTTTTAACCATAAAAATAAATACAGTATAAACCAACCTTGTGGCATACCAAGGTCAGAAATTAAAAAATGGTAAGAAAAGAAAAAGAAAAAGGCAGGTTGAAAATACCAAAGCAATCAATATCGATTTTTTTTTTTAAAAAAAAAAACATAGTCGGCAAAAGTAATTTGCAAACTAGCACATTTATGCAAAAAAAATAAAAAATTAAGAGAATAACATAGTTTAAGTGGTTGTGCCATATGAAGACCCTATTTGGAATTTAGGTTGGGTTTGTTTTTTGTTAAAAAAATTTTTGTTTTAAGTTATTTTTTTAGTAATTTTAGATTATTTTGATGTGTTGAAGTAAAAAATAAATTTAACAAAAATAAAAAAAATATTATTTTGATATATTTTCAAGAAAAAAATATTTAAAAAAACAATACTTACCATATTTTAAAAACTCTCGAAACAACACAATTAATTAAACCTTTAAATAAAATTTCGAAGGTTGTCCTGTTGGGAAGTAGCACAGCCAATTGAACCATTCTATTTTCCGCAATTTATTTCTGCCAAATATGTTATTTTCAAAAAGAAAAAAAATGCAGCAATTTCCAGTGAAATATGGCATCTCCAGAGAAATATGGCATCTCCAGAGCATGTAGTAAACTTTTGTTGGTATCACATGGACAACAGTGGAGCAACAATTTGTCCAAAACGAGGAAAAAAAAGAACAGAGTTAGAGGCATCTGACAAGGGAGAAGGGACAACAAACTCAGCTTGAATGATCCAGTGCTTTTCATTATCAAGCGGTATTACGGCGGCTACTGCACAAACAATCTCCCCCAATTCTATTTTATTTTTTATTCTGTTTGTTTTTTTATGTTTTAAAAATATTTTTAAATGTTTTTGGATTATTTTAATGTATTGGTATTAAAAATAATTTTTAAAAAATAAAAAATATTATTTTAATATATTAAAAAAAAACACTTTAAAAATAAATGTTGCCCCGACCACCGAAAAGAAAAAAACTTAAACTTAATTTTCTATCCTACTCAAGAGCATGTTGACCTGAGATGTAAAATCACAAAAGTTGTATTTACTTTTTACCGTCCTGAAGCTTGATATTAATAATGGAGAAGAAATATGAGCATAAGAGTTAAGAGTCAAGCTTGATATCATGACCCGATGGGGCACTCTTGTTGCAAAGCACCGTATTCCAGCTTGACATATCATGACCCGATAAGGAATCAATTACAGGAAAAATAGACTCTACATAGTTTTTTTTTTTTTTAATTTTTATTCCAATGCCAAAAACACAAATATATATATATATATATATATATGCTAAATGTAATATTTAACAAAAAAACATTCAATTATTGCAAAGACACAATTTTAAACTTTTTTTTTTATTTACAATTATCACATGCAATCAAAACACATTAAATCATCCAAAATTTGTTGTTGAATAGTTAATAGAAGATGGTGATGTCATTGGAGTTTCAAAAACAATAGCGGTGTCTGGGATGTCGTCGCGGGTAAAAACTAGAATTTTTTTGAAATATATTTTATAAATGACTCAATAAAGCTAAATTTAGATAAAGTTTGTTTAAATTCATGAGCATGTTTATTAGACTTATGACTTGGCTAATCTTTTCTTTTTTTTAGTTATATAAAATGCCTGAACATGTTCAGAAAAATAATCTAAACATTTGTTTATTTATTTATTTATTTTATGAAAAAATAATCATTTTTTCTAAATTGAAATTTCTTTTATTACTCATAATATTTTTATTATACATAAATATTCGCTAAACATTACAGTGTAAAAAAACCTTATTTGTCTTTAAACCTGACTATAACTAGATTTAATTAAATTAACAATACTCAATCCAAACAAGGTATAAAAGAAAAGGAGAGAATTTAACTCCATTGTCATTGCATGTATTTCAAAGGGGCTAGCCCATGATTAAAGAGTAAGGAGTAAATTTACATGAATTCTATAATCATAGTTGCAAAACCTGATTAGAAGGTTGATCCAAAATAATGCCTGGATAATGGGGTAAGAGATCAAAGTATCAAACCAAACTGATCCTATATTTTTTTTTAAAAATCAATATATTAAGGGTCAGGATTTGACTGGATTAGTGAGTCAATTTGAATTTTTAATCATGCCAATCAGGTTTTTTTTAAATATTTTCTTCATTTTAAATCAATTCAATCTCCACATCTGAGCTCTAGATAACCGGTTAGGCTCATCCAGGTTTTACAAAATTATAGTTTGAGTACTCTGTTTTTATCAAATTGAAAAGGCAGACATAATATTAAAAGTTGGCCCAGGTATCACAGAACATAAGAAAAACTTCATCGCACCTACTTAAGTAGCCCAATGTTTTGATGGATTCGAGCCAGCAGAGGCCCTAATATATTGTCTGTGCCCAGAACGCAAAGGTTCTAGATGCCCTAAACTCACCCAATTCCCTGACGCTGCTGCGTCCACCCTCATCCGTGAACTATATATACTGCGTCCACCTTCACTTCACTTTCGATCTCCACTGCCTCTGTCTCTCTCCCTCTACTAAACACCACCAACGGGCTAGGCCAATACAATCGACCACCCAGAGCCACCGTGAAGTAATTAAGTACTTAGCTATGGACCTGGACGGCCTAGACGAACCGAGCAAGGTACGAAAACCACCCAGCAGATTCGCGCCAACTTCAAAGAAACCTCAACCAAAATCAAAACCTAAACCTAAACCCGAACCTCAGGAATCAGTACCGGTGGGACCAAAACCCGACCCTTCAGTTTCTAACACAGCCGAAGATGCTAAACCTAAAATTGATGATACGCTTTCGAAGACGGAAACGGGGGTTTCCAATGGTAATGTGAAGATGGAAATTGATGCTAAAGAAGAGAGAGGAGCAGCTGTAAAGGAAAATGATCTAATGGATGTTGATAAAGAAGAGGATGAGGATGATGTGGTTGTTCGCGAAATTGATGTTTACTACACTCCGTCCGTCGACCCCAACACTCAGGTGAACTTTTTTCTCTTCCTCTTTGGAGTGGAGTTTTTCTTTTAACAGTAATTTTATGAACTTAATTTTCTTTCTCTTTTTTGCAGTTATATGTAATGCAATATCCATTGAGGCCGTGTTGGAGACCGTATGAATTGGATGAAAGATGTAAAGAGGTTAATATTTTTACCTTTTTAGGGTTTATTGCTGACTTTTTCTTGTTGTTTTGTGAGGGGAAAAGGGAGATATTGAATGGTGATTTTCGATTTTTTTTAGGTTAGAGTGAAACCTGAAAGCACCGAAGTGGAGGTTGATTTGTCTATTGATGATACTAAAAACTATGACCCTGATATTGCTAGCAGATTGAATATGAAAAAGCAGGTTTGCCTCTGTATTTGCCCTTTCTTTTTTGGTCAAAGGCTCATTTTGGTATGGTATTTCTTCAGTGCTTAAACATGGAATGAAAGGGCAGGGTTAGGCTTCATTATTGGTAGTTTTTTGTTTTAAATAGTGATCTGCGAAGATTTTTGGGCAGATCATAAGTTCTTGATGTATTGCCAAATTTTCACCAAGGTGAGTGCCTTGGTTTTGTTAATGAGAAACTTGGTGCCTTGAAAGTCATGTCGTAGGAACTCTATTGATTTTGTAGTGAGGTGTGTTTCAGGTGTTTGTTATTCAGGACATGATCAGATGTCATCTCTGGTACAGTTCATTTTCTTAGTTCATGGTTTTGCAGTTTACTGAAATATTTATTTTTTTGGTTCTTTTAGTGCTGGTGATGACTGGTGTTTTATTTATTTGTTTCTTTTCTTTTCTTCTTCCCGAGTCACATTTGTTATGGTTTTTGATGTCCCTGTAACCTTTTCTGTTCCTTGTAACTTCTTATGTACTTGTTTGATACTCTAATACAGTATCATGATTTGTGGTTTTCTTTAGACTTTGTCGTCCTCATGGTCGCCGCCTCCTGCTACTGGGTATGCTGTTGGGGTTCTTATAGGTAATAAGGTATGATTGTCCTACCCTCCTGTTATGTGCTTTAACATAGTCTGTTTAATTCATCAGTGTGGTTGAAACAACTTAGTAGTAAACATTTTTTTCTGTAATCTTGGGGAGCGATGGCCCTGTAAAAAATTATTTTTCTGCATCATACACATCTCATGACATTTTATGACGGGAAAGAAAAGGGATAGAAGTTCTGCTTCTCATGAAACTCAATACAAGCTGCATTTGTTCTTGAGGCATAAGAGTAATTGTTAATGTATCTATCTTTGAATATTGTGAGATCTATTATTGATTGGTGGATACTGGACAGCATTCATAAATTTATGATCGAGCTCTTTTTTTTTTATTTGATGAGTGATCAGTGTTTCTTTTATCTGCCTTGAGCAACTGTTATAAGTTTCTCTCTAGTCATTCATAATGTGCTAGAAAACATTTTTACGGTTGGTTTTTATATTATTCTGTACTTTTTTATTTATTTAATGTATCTATACCCTCATCTATGTGGGAATCCATACAGTTTCACATATTTTGTTTCTCCCTCTACATTTGTAGTGTTGTTAATTTGCTAGGAAACTCTCGAGTATGCTCCACCAGTGTATGCGTGTGCGTGTATGTGCAACTAAGTGATCAGTGTACCATCAGTATTCTGCTGCATAATGTTGCTCTAAGTTTGTTTTCCAACTATCTTTAACAGATAACATGTTCTGAGAGGCTCTGGCTTCTTTTTTTTTTCCAACTTGCAGTTACACCTGAATCCTATTCATGCAGTGGTGCAGCTTCGGCCATCAATGGACTATTTAAGTTCTGGTAATTCTAAAGGGAAAAAAAATGCCACAAGTGGAGAAGATTCCAATGAGGGGAAACCCTTGGGTCTACCAAAGAAGCAGGTTCTTTCTCTCTTCATATTCTGAATGCTTTTGTGAAATAAAAGTAATCAAGCGGAGGATGCCTTGGTTTGTTGTGGGGCCTCTGGCCTGGTCTACTGTTGCCTTGGAATGGTGACATGGATATGGTTCTTGCTTTAAGCATTTTTCTTCTTGTAACTAAATTCTTCATGCACATCATTTATGCTTGAGTTCTTTCTTCCTAGCATTTTTAACTTATATCTGTTGCATCATGATATAAAAAAGCATGAATTCCTTAAAAATTTTGATGGACTAAAATACCTTGAATATCAATAATCTTACACTCTGTTTTAGTTTTCAGTTTCCTTGTTTGCTTATAATCCCCTTTTCAATCTTTTAAAATTTTCTCTTCAAAAGATAAATAACTGGTTGTGATTCACACATTAAGACCAAAGAGTGGATTAATCAGCTAGCTAATGTAGTCCAGATTAGATGGTGTTTGTTAATCAAATCACTTTTTCGTTATTTTTTTAAACCACCTATTGAAGTACACAGGACCACCTCCATCACCAGTGACACATTAGTGAGTAGTGCATAAATGAATGGTTGTAGATAGAACACACATACACAAGTGCATGTATGCACACACATGTGATGTGCTTATGCTCATATCGTATGTATGCCTTAATACGGCAGGCAACCAGGATTTCATAGAAATTATTGAGAGACACGAGTGCATGTATGCACACACATGTGATGTGTTTATTCTCATATTGTATGTATGCCTTAATACTGAAGGCAACCAGGATTTCATAGAAATTATTGAGAGCTTTTGGTTATTTATTGTTGTTGTTGTTACTACTATAATTTTTTATATATGCTCATAACCTGTCAGTTCCTAAGCACCAAACCTTATTTATGTTTGGTGTAGAGCAAGCAGATGAGTTCAGGAAATGAGCAAAAGCCAGATGTTGAGGAGGTACACAAATTAAGCGTGCAATTTTACAACTGAAACTTAACATGCATTTATCTAGTTATAACCACATAGTTTGGTTTCAAGTAAAAAATTGAAGACGTGATGCTTCTTTTCCTTTCTGTTACTGCAATTCTTCTCCCGGGCATTTTCTTTGGGTTACATGGTTTTCATTCCAAATTGGCAACTTTCTTTTGCTATGTGCAAGTTTTTATCTTGTAAATAACTTCTCTTTTTTCCCCCTAACTTTACTCAAAAATTGGAATAATGTGTAGGCATGTGGGAATACAAAAATTACTGATGAAAGAAACTATATATTTAGATGAGCTGAAAAGTTTTGGAATTTTCCTAGGTAGGATGGTGTTAGGGAGAAACTACTAGGCATTGGATAAAGAAAGATGATCTGTTGGACACATAAGTGCTTTGCTTCATAGTGGGTTTATTATAGTTGTTCAATCATTTAGTTAATTTTACGCGAAAAGTAAAATTACTACTAAGGACTGTTTTGCAGTTCTCTTAAATTGGTTATTTTCTTGCAGTCTTGGATTCCTCTGAAGTACCATGGCTCAAAAAGTGATTTATCTTCCAGATATCTACAGAACATGGTGGCCCCAGAAAGTTCTACCATTGAGTTTGCAATGAACCCGTATGGTTTATTTATGACTTATCTTATTTGTAACTCTAGGCCTGTAGCAACTTTTCCAAAAACTTTCATGTACTTTAAGATTATTTTTCTGAAGCACCAAATTTGCTTACAAGTTGATGTGATTTTATATGAAGGTATGACTACATGAGCTCCTTGTGTCCTGGGATATCAAACAACAATATTAAACTCAATGGTCCTTCAAGAAGGTGCAGTCACCCTTCTTATTTCATATTTCTTCTATCTTCAATATCAGAGGTTGATGCAGTATGGGAACGAGAAAGTTTACTCCTTTGCTTGTAGTTTAGTATGTTTAGAATTTTATTATTATTTAGATAGCTTTCTAGGATTTTGTTATTATAATTATTAATATTTTACTAGAATTTTCTTTTTTCTTAGTCTAGGTTACTAGAGATTTCTTCTCTGCCTTCTCTTTCTCTCTTCTATTTAATCCCTCTCCTATAGGGGATTCTGCTTCTTCTATCTTTTTTATTACCCTGTCCTACGTCAAATGTGTTATGCATGCTCCAAAATATGTATGAGCATATATTGGCACATGTAAAAATTCATAGATCTGTCATGCATGCGTACAATGCAAGAAATGCATCTCAGAGGCCTTGCAGAGCACCTTTATTGACTTGGTCATTCTGTTTTAGAATGAAGTTAGGATAAATTATATTTCAAGTAGCGTTTTTGTTTCACCGGCTTCACGATAACATTGTTTAGGATATGCAATTACATAAGTTGCATTTACAACAAAAGTGTAGCACTGTTTTTTTACTTTGAAATTTTTTATATTTCTTTTATTGTGAAAATTTGAATATGCCATGTTAAAAGTGGATAATTTGAACCTTACAATGATTGGACTGAGAAATCAAGGAAAGAGGCAGCAATAAGGTGTAAAATAGAACCTTGGGATAACAATACAATAAAAAGGTAAAGAAAGCTAGTGCAAATTGAATGTTGTGGTGGTTTGGTGAGTGGTTGTGTAAGTTCTCTGCTGCCCCAAGATTATTAATGGGAGACTTGGACACAAGATCTAACTTGTATTCTGCTTATGGAGTTCAACTGTTCTGTTCACTACCATTTCTTATTTTTCATTACTTTATAATGAATTAATGTCACAGTAACCTGTGATGGTGATGGAAATTAGGGTGCATGTATATGTTTTTCTTTTCCATCATAATAGATGATATTCATCAACTGATGATTTTGTTTTCGTGCTTTTGCGCTATTGGCTTTTTAAGTGTAAATAGATGTTGTTACAGGGTTTTGCTTTCACTGCCTCTGGAAGAACGAATTAAGAGGCTGTTTTTGGAGGTTTGTTCTGACTCAATATTGTATATCTGTGTTCCATTATATGATATAGTGATGCTTTGGAAGTTGGTGCCAGCCAATGTATGTGGCGGAATTTTGATTGTACTGGTGTCTCTTTGTTTTGTAAATTGTTGTGCAATTTTGGCCAGCTGTTTAGAAACATTAATGTGTGTGAGAAGCATGGCGTGTTTGCTGATTTACATCTCTGTTTCTTATTTTTAACTTCTTTCTCTTTTCTCGATATAACACTTATTGACTAATGGCCAGATGCGTATTTGAAAAACAGATTTAGTTATTTAAATGAATCCATGCATTCATGTCTGTGGTGTCCTTTAGAACATTTACTTGCCCAGTTTGAGTATATACATCATCCAGATCCAAATCCAGGATTGCATTTCTATTTCTGGATTATAAGGATTCATGGTTTCCACTTTGTGGACTTTTTTTTCTTTTGTTTTGTTTGTCTTTTTTGGTTGAAGATTGTTGATGGGGTGAGCGTTTTTACATTTTTTGTCACTCAATTGGGATGTGGTTCTAATTGTTGTGGCTCAATAATATACAGTACGTTTCTTTCTGGTCTTGGTACAGCATTCATACAGTTTTCTCAAGAAAAATTTCCACTTGAAACCTGGACCTTTAAAAAAATTTCCCCTCCTATCCCAATTGAACTTGAGCCACCAGAGTATGAGCATCAAATTTGCTTATCTCTGAAGCTCCCAACTGGATCGTGAAGTTTTAATCTATTACATTAGTATTTCTTTAAAGTTATCGAGTCAAGACAATTTTGTGTTCTTTCTCAACTGTACCTCTACTCCCTTTTCCTTTATGCCTTTTCAGCTTTTGGAAGAAAATCTTGAAGCGATGAATTGTGATAATGAAATATTTGTTTTCAATTTGGAAAGCAATTGTTTGTTCTCTTTAGATAATTCTGGACTGTTATTCTTAATAGGGACCTCCAATTCATCGGTTTGCTGCTCTTAGGCATCTTATTCCAAATGACTCCATTGAAGATCTCTTAATAGTTCTTCAGGAGTATGGGCAATTAGTGCAAGGACTATGGGTGCCAAAAACGAGTTTACTGTTTCCCAACCCAAAGCCAACTGAAAAGGTTAAACTTGCAGCTAGAGATTACATACTTCTTTTATTTAGCAAGAGTTTGGTGGTCACCCCTTCAGAACTTAATGTCCCAATGAAGCCTCTGATTCTGAAGAGCTTCCTGAATATATTTGCTGTTGAAAGGCCTTCCTTTAAGGATTGGAAGTTCAAAGAAAATGTGGATACATTGTTTGTAGAACTGTACCCAGACATTGTTAGAAAGCAAGAACAAGCTTGGGAAGTCATGGGAAAAAACATTTCTGCTGCTTTTGATCGAGCTGGAAAAAGTGTGTCCAAGAATGTGATAACAAAGCCGAAGAAAACCATGACAGATGAAACTCGAGAAGCTCTGCGGAAGGCCTTGCCAAAAGTTCTCCAAACTCACAAGGTTTGCAGGTATGGGTTTCAATTTTTTTCCTGGCTATTTAACACCTTTCTTGTGTGCATGCATGCATGTTTCTCTACTCATATTCCAACAAATATGCAGTTGAAACAGTATTTCTAATCATCGATACCTTTGGAAGCCTGCATCAGTTTAATGGCCTGCATGAGTTTAATGCGGTACTTTGATATGTAGTTAATTTTTCATCTACCATTGGAGGCGCTTAATTGTTTTTTCTGGAGAAAGAATTTCTCAGTGGTTTTATAGGTTAAAACAAGCCAGGGGCTTGGGTGCAACTGTTTTGTAGGTTGCTATAAATCTCTTGATGAATAACTCTAAATGAGTGATCTCCACGTGATGTGAATGTAGAAGAGATCAATAGATTGTGTTTTAACCCATAATACCAGCCTGTGTTGTCAAAATTTCTTTTTGACATCAATATCGCACTAGCTTCCCTTTTGGTTTGAACACTATTAGTTCATTTGAAATCTGTGTTGTTACAGATTGACAAAAATTTATCTCAGAATTTCTTTTTCACTCACTTAAGTATAATGATACGCTTCTTCTCTCACAGTTTTCAAATGATTTGCCAAGGTTTGCGACAGTTGGCCATCTCTCAGTCTACTCTTCCAAAGGCAGATCCTAGAATTGCAGTAGCTGCAGCCTCTGGTGCTGAAGCTCCTCCAGAGGAACTTCAAGAAGTCATAAGTGAAGTCGCAACTAATATTCATGGCTTTTATGTTTTGAAGTCTTCACCAGAACACCCAGATTTTGATCCATTGAGGTTATATATATACTATTTTTTTTTTCTTTTGTCAATCCACTGGTCTTATGGGGCTTATGTGTAAATACGATGCAATAAGATTAACCAGAATAATTATCTACTTCTCATAATTGCTTCTCCCTAGCAGAAAAGTTGTAATTGGGCTTTTTCTAGCAAGAGGACCTAATGCGAATATTAAGAAGTCAGAGGTCCAAGCAGCAGCCAGGCTTGAGCTTAAGAGGGAGCCTTCAAACAGTGAATATATTAAGGTCAGTGATGTAAGACAAACTTAATAGATTGGATAATGCCACCTAAATCTCATTTTGTGGTGACCAGTTTACATATTGTTGTTTGAAATTCTAAAGGGTTAAAGATTAGTTATGTGTTTTAATTTAAAATGGATGAAAAGGGCTCAAGCTTTGATGGAAGTAGCCAGAACTTTTAAAAACATTTCCAGAGTTTCTTGGTAGCAACTAAGGGGTTTAAAGTGCATTTGTTTTTGTTGTAGATGATAAAAAGATTAGGTGGGTTCTAGGTTATCTGGTGGCACAAGAGAAGAACAACTTTGGGGATGTCTTATGACAGAAAAAGCTAAATCATATTGTTATTTTTTGGCAATTTGCTAGTATTGTAAGTTAAGTTGCTTGTCTCCTCCCATTTCCCTAGGTTGCTACCTGCTTCATGGTGCAAGAAACGTGAAAAGCTTGCAATCTTTGAGGCTATTCACAGTTTTTTGTTGTGTTTTCCAATTTTTTATTTTGTTTTTATGTTTATTTTTTTATCTGTTTATTTTTATTATTATTATTATTTTGAGTTTTTGATGTTTTAGTGCTTATGGGATTTAGCCTCTGTGATTCTAAAAGCAATATAATAGTCCCTGTGATGTGAGGAATACTGGAAGCAGACTGCACGGGGACTCAAATTACACAACTGTGAATTGTTAGAGATTACTCTGTTGATTTCAACTGTGTGGACTAAAACTTAAACCACAATAAAAACCTCTTAAAAAATAAACTAGCCTATCCTTCTACTGACACTTTATAACCTTGTTCTGTCCTTTGTTTATCTGTTTATTATTTTGTTATCCAAACCAATTTGGCATTAAGATTTTGTTGACCTGTAATCATTCCATGAACCATACTCAGAAATTACTATCAAATAGGTTCATTCCAAAATAATGTTGTTGAAGGTTGGCCTGCATTATGACTTGTGAGGCTTGTAGTTACAACACGGATGAAATTAGTGATTTCATCTAAGAAGTTGCAGCCATCTATTCAGTAGCACTTTTCATAGCTTGAGTGATTGAAACATGTTTTCTTTTCCAGGTCATGACTGATTTATGCGAATCCAAAGGTTCTGCGTGGGTATTGAAGAGTGGTGATGGAAAACCATCATGATTTGGTTGAAGGTAAGCAATAAAAAAAGCCATGATGAAAAGATTTTATAATTCATATTCAAGGGAGGATCTGATGCCATGCTGTTATACCGCACCTCTATTCTAAAAGATATTTTTGTCAAAACATGACCATATCTGTCTCTCGAAGTGCTTGACCGTAACTAGTGCTGCATGGAGATACTGATACTGCCTAGCTCCTTGGATTGGGTTGGCAACTCCATGAATGAGAACACTTGGATGCACTAAAAAAAGAAGAATAATCTTGAGATCTTCGACAAATTCAGTGAAAATGTTACTTGTGTTGCATTATAAGAAGAATTGATTATGAGATAAAGAAAAGAGACAGCAATTATAGTGCATGCAAAGAACGAAGAGTGCCCCCTTTATTTTATTTTATTTTTCTTCAATGCTTTTCCTAATCATTTGCTTTGCATGGTATAACTGTGCAGGTCTTGCGTTTTTGCAAGTGCCTTTTGTTTCATTTGCCGTTTGTGGAGGTACTTGTCATGTTATGGCGCAATGGCGATTAAGCTAGCTCTACATTCTGACTGCAGTCCTTGGGGAGCAATAAAACCAATTGTGGTATAGAGCTGATTGTTCCAAGAACGTTCTTAAAGGTGGATCAATGGTCGTAACTGCTCTGATGCTTCCTCACGGTTTTGGCTCGGTACATAATTAGGTTTTAGTAAAATCAAAGTTTGACTGGATTTCAACTCTTCGGTTTCTTTCTCTCTAATTTCTTCTTGTGAGAATTACTAATGAGACATGACCATTACAAGAATAGGAAAATTAGATTTGAAAAAAAATCATGTTGTCAAGGAGGTGAGCGCTAGAAGTCTGCATGGTCGTGCTTGACCTATTTGAATCGGGGTTGGCAACCAAGCTTCTCAGGAGGATAGATGGGGGCAATTCAGGTGAGTGTACTGAGCAAAACTCCAGTGGCGAACCGCTGTGCATGGTAAGAATGTTCAAAGATTGAAATTGACTAGAAAAACATTATTTGTGTCAATCAAGCAAATGATGCAATGAAGAGGAATTTGTTCAAGGAATAGAAGAGAGTTAATCACCTCATTAATTATGTAGAAATTATGATTTGACCCGTTGTGTTTGTTTTGATAAAGAAATCTTCTTGTGGGGGAAAGTAATTATCATGTCCATAAATCATAAAGCTAGCTGTGCTGCGCAGTAGCATTTGAAACGAATCCCAAGATGGACGTTCGCTGTAAACAAAAATTATCATAATATAGTACGGGTTGAATAAAATAAAAATAATTGGTTTGGCTTCGACGAAACTACCTGATCTATGTCAGCCTACGTGCTTTCCGAGCCCTATAAAATGATCATCCATCAGATTTATGTGAAAGATGTGCTCTTAAATATACTTAACAAACAAAAAGGACGATATAAAAGAGTTTCTTTAAAAAGTGGAGATCATTTCAGCAACCAAGTTAAAAACCAGTCATAGTGCCTTGCTTAAATGAGCTCACCTGCATTTTAATTCCTGGATGTTTTTATCAATTTATAAATATAATAAATAAAAAGAGAACGCTTTATAAATAAACTTTTATTTTTCATTTCTTCACACAGTTTTGTTATATATATAAAAAAAAGCAGAAGTCTTGAGTATCCTTGCATCTTTATTGATTTATAGGTAAATTTGGAATTTTCTAATACATGTCAGAACAAGTGTCCATCTTGTCATAACAAATTATATCAGTATCTACAAATTATATTAGTATCCACTATAATTAACCAAATCAATTCAAATTAGTTTTTGTAGAGAAACAAGAGGGTTCATAAAAAAGGGGGCGTTGGGTTTACGAGGCACGTCATACTTCTTCTTTAATGATATAGGCTGTTCAAATTTTATTTTTAAATTTAAAAAAAGGGGTAAAAATATAACCTATGATCAAGATAAAATAGATCCCCGTGTTTGTTTTTGGTTGAAAGCAAAGGGTATCCTGCTTTGTTTCTTAAGCAAAGCGACACTCGTTTTGTTTTTAAAATAAAACATGTAATATCCAAACACTATTTTTAATCAAAATTAGTATATTACCCACGCTCCACAACGGTTTAAAATCATTTTTTACCCATATTTAGAGACTAGTATATTAACCATGCTCCCACAATTATAGATATTTTGCTCTGAAAAGTTAGGAATTCTTTACTCACATTTAGAGATATTTTATGTCTAAGATTATTTTTCTTATTAATGCTATTAAAACAATATTACATCTTTTATCTTTCTTCTTTATAAAAAGACTCATGGGTTATATATAAACCATGAATTCTTTATTAAAGGGAGATCGATTCTCGATTGCATATTTTATTTTCAGGGTATCTTTTTATAAGATTATTATATTTTTTCTAAAAAAATCACCGACTTAACAACCAAAGAGTCCTTAGATATACTAAAAGGAATCTTTTTGTAGGTATTAAGCATCAATTCAGAACTAAGAGATTAACCAATTATCAAAGATATAAACCTTTCCCCAAGCAACTTGGATGTTTTCGAATATCATCACATAATAATATCAAACATGCACTTTATCTTGTTATATATTCTAAAAAATATATTTTATATTATTTGTGTTTTCTAAATCAATACTTGACATGAGTTTTTTTATTGATATATTCTTTATTTTAATTTAATGTAATATTTAATCTTAAATATTTCACAAAGTTTGAGTTATGAGGTGCCAAAAAAATCTGTCATGTTAATTGGTGTAGACAATTGTCATGTTATAAAACCAGATCCCGTCCAATTCCTAGTCAAATTTGAAAATTATCTCTGTTTTTTTTTTTAGTTTTTTCTAATATTCTTCAAGTATAATAATACAAAAACAATTATTTAATTGATTATGTCAGGAATAGTTTGAGGGTAGATTGATATAAGACAATGGTGCAAAAACTAGGTCGTACCCAATCCTTGTCAAGCCGAGTAAAAATCAGGGGTTCGTTCAGTATTATCTGTGTTTTCATTTTCTATATATGTTTTCAATTTTTTTAAAAACAGAAATATAAAATTTTATTTTTTTAATGAGGATAAAAAAATCTATTTTCTATTTTAAATTTAGCTTTTAAAGACAAAAAAAATAGAAAAACGCTATCAACTAATATCGATCTAGTTGGATCAAATTATCATATGCATCCCTTTAGAAACGCGGGCTAACCCGTGTTTCTAAAAAATTTAATTTTTTTTGTTAAAAATTAATTTTTTTAATATTTTTGGATCGTTTTGATGGGATGATTTCAAAAATGATTTTTAAAAAATAAAAAAATATCATTTTAATGCATTTCTAAGTAAAAAACACTTTGAACCGCAACCACAATCCCAAACAAGCCTATGTGAATAAAATCATTTTCAATGTTAGTCTTTAAACTAGGTTATTGCTTCGCGCTATATTACATGTCAGATTATTTTTTTAACTTGAAAGAAACCTAAATGACCAAAAATATCCAAGAACATTAATTCAAAAAGAAATTCGACAAGGTGACACATTGAATCAATTCAAGTCAACTCTAATTAACTTGTCAAACTCAAAACCTAGATCATGATAATCTTATAACAAGCAAATTGGAGCCAACCAATCTTATAGAAACCAAAACAAAACATATAACAAACACTATTTCAAAATATTTTTAAGAAAATATTGAAATAACAATATATTAGATTGACATTCATTTCACTACTTAACTCGCCAAACTCGCAACCTAGGTCATAGACTCAATTAAATTAAATAACTTTTTATTTTATTTTTTATTTACCCGAATATACAATAACAAAAATAGATTTTTTTTAAAAAATTGAAAGATAAAATTTAAATTAAAAAATTAAAAAATTAAAATGGGAGATGACAACATATTGGATTGATTTAAGTATTGTAGCTTAATCCATTAAATCCGTGATCCAGGTCATAAACTTCATTCATTTTAGTAATTAATTTTTTTTCTAAATATATGAAAACAAAAATAGAGATTTTTTAAAAAGTTAAAGGAGGTAATTGGAAGAAAAAATAAATTGAAGGACAAAAAAGAGAGGCCAGATGCGCAACCTGGTGCACCTAGGCCTTCAAAAAATAGCCCAAGTTGACGCGCATGGCCTATTTTATTTTTTTATCTTTAAAAGTGTGGATGATATTTTTTATATAGATAAAATACATGATACGTTATCTGCTCTAACCCAGATTTTAGCCACCAATGGTGGAAAAAAAAACACAGGTTGGTTTTTTGGGTTAAACACCGATTTTTGACCCATTTTGCCTAAAAACACTTAAATGACACCATTATAACATAAAAAAACTAATTTATCAAGCTAAAAAAACCCAAAAAAATGGTTCAGGAACTCAAAATAAAACAGGGTTAATATTTTTTATTTTTCGGCTTTGATTTAAAAAAAAGAAGTAATATTGAGGTTCAAAATAACCACCATTAAATTCTTGTCGAATTGAACATGTTGAAACCAAAACTGATATTTCTTGTGTCCAAAATCAATGTCAATCGACAAATTTCTCTATTTTCATTGGAATTCAATGACTTTCTCTTTTATCTTTCAAAACTATGGAGTGAAAAACAAGGAAAATGAATTTTCAGATCAAGATTAAATTTTTAGAAATTACAGGGACTGTAAAGGTTGAAAGAAGAAAGTAGGAGAATAAAAATAATTTTTTGAATAAAAATTTTAATTGGTAATGAAATTTCATTGTGTTTTACACTTTGTCCCCCTATGTTATAATTTGCCAAAACTTGAAAAAATATACCTCTGTTTTAGCATCGAACGATGCAATAAAAAAAAGTGCTACAGTTATCATCCTAGACATTTTAGTGTATGTTACTAGCTATTTGACCTGTTTTCCACCGTAAGTCATATGTTATTTTTACAGTAAATTTTTTTTTTATACGCAGGCTTTTCTGATGTGTTTTTTAACACGAAAAAACTATAAGTGTGAATTAAAAAACTTAGGCAAACATCTAATTAAATAAACCGATAATTATTTGTGTATATTAATGGAAAAAAGTCATCACGATAACTTGGAAAAAAAACCACCTTTGAAACATGAAATTGGATAAAAAAAAATACAAAAAAGATAAACACGAGATAATGTGATAAACATGTAATCTAGGTAATAAGCGGCGAGCCAACCTGCATAGCTTGTGGGCCAGGTCATGAAATCGAGATAATCCAATATAAAATAAATAGAAGAAACCATAAAGATAATATTTAAAAAAAAAACAATTAGTTTTGAATGATAAAATTGAAAAAGAAAACAAGCCAAAAAAGATGTCAACCTGCGTTAATTTTTCAAACCCATGATCCGGGTTATTAGACCAAAAGCCCCATATATAAAGAAAACAAGAAGTTCAACCCCTAGCAAATCAAATATTGAAGGGTGAAACCATGAAAAAAAATCATTTAACAAGAGGATATGAGATAAGAAAAAAATGGCAATTGAAAAAATATAGGTGAAAATCAAATAAGAAATAAATTAGAGGGTAACCTAATTTTTTTTTTATTAGAGAGTTAAATTGAAAAGAAAAATAACTTTAACAAAAAGAAAAAAATGAGTATGTAGTTGGAAAAAATAATATATTAAATGATGAAATTGAAAACCAATAAAACTTTTACACGAAAGCAAAGAAAAAAAATCAAATGAATAAGGACTGAATTGAAAAAAATAAAACATGACGAATTAAAATTGAAGGACTAGATAAAAAACAAATAAAAATTATATAAAAGGGTCAAAAAGTAAAATTTAGAGATAAAAAAACAATGACTGAAATCAAAATACCAAAAATAAAGAGGACTAAGTTGTATTTTTTGGTTGAGTAGAGAGAAAAGAGGAAAAAAAAAGGCTCGCTAGCAACAAAATGCAATACCTCTACTTACACACACCACATTAGAAGGAAAAAGATGCGACAATACTTCCAAATACACAATGAAAGCACGGGTTAAGCCATCGACAGGCACCACACATATTATTCAAATGACTCGGGTGGCTCTCAAATATAGCACGTGCTAGCAATTTTTTCAATTTTAAAATTAATTAATTAACTTAAAAACCAAGTGATTATAAAATTAACAAAAACACAAATTGAAAAGGACAAAGACCCTGTTTGGCTCAGCGTTTGCGGCAGCATTTTTATTTAACCGTGATTTCATCTCGTTTGGTTACAAACAGAACACACTTTTCATGCATGGGCCCCACCATTAAATGCGTTCAAAACTCAGTTTTGTAAAAGCTATTTCTACATGTTTTTCGCAATGCTACGTTTCTACTCTATTTATTTTTGTAGACAAGAGGCGAGAAGAAGAAGAGCAAAAACAGAAGAAAAAAAGAAGGACTGTCATCCATCAGTGGAGAGCAGCTCCCTTTCACCACTGGCCTCCGCCGCGCTGCTCTTTCCCTTCCCCTTCCCCTTCTCCTTCGCAGTCTTCTGCATTTTCCACTGTTCTGCAGCGTGAACAGTGGAAAGTGACCGGCCTTTAACGTTTCCATCGTCCCTCAATCCATCATCACCGCGCTGCTCTTCCCCTTCCCCTTCTCCTTCGTTTGGGTTGCTCTCCACTGTTCTGCAAACTGAACAGTGGAGAGTGACCGGCCTCCGGCGTTTCCATCGTCCCTCAGTCCATCACTGCCGCGTTGCGCTTCCCCTTCTCCTTCGTTTGGGCTGCTCTCCACTGTTCTGCAACGTGAAAAGTGGAGAGTGAATTACCCTTCCCTTCTCCTTCTCCTTCGTTTGGGCTGCTCTCCACTGTTCTGCAACGTGAACTGTAGGGAGTGTCTCCACTGTTCATGGCCGGACCGGTCTGACCCAAACCTAAATGCGTTGGACTGGTCCGATCCAGTAAAATAAAAAAATCCAAAATTTTTTTTCTCATATATTTTGTTTTATTAAAAAAACTAGTGTTTAACATTAATCAATAGCACTACATAATTATATTAGAAGGAGATCGCATGATGACGTAGCATTTGCAGAATTTGATCGCAGTCTCAATTTTGTTCCGATGATGGTAAATTTTACCTGATGTTGTTGTACGCTCAGGAAGCCATGGAAACTGTAGTCCTTGTCGGATGGATTTCGTACGTGATGAAATTACAAATAGTTTAACGAAACAATAAACAATATTTTATATAAAGTATTGTTTATCTCATGATGTAATAATAATAGTTAAATCTACAATATTGAAATTAAAAACCATCAATATTAATATATATCATTTTTAGTTATTTTATAACCTCAATTTCAAAAGTATTCTTAACCAAACACATTAAACAACTTTTTTTGTTCAACTTCAATTTTAACCATAATTTTAACCAAACATATATTTTAACAACTCAACGTCAACTAAAAGTACTTTTTATAAAAACAACTTTTTTCAAACCACAACCACAAAAGCTACGACAATACCAAAAAGGCCTTTGAACCCATGTTTTATATTTTTAGGTTTAAGTGTAAATCAATCATTTTCAAAAATAAAATCATTGCCTAATAATATTTTAAAAAATATCTAAAAAATATTGAAGTCATTTTACTGTTTTGAGAATGAAAACACCATATATATCTCCTTACAAATTATTAATAAATAATGGATCATCCAAAAAAAAAAAAAAACCTTCTATCTACAACCTTCATTTTTTTTTTGAAAGGCACAATCATTGCGTATGAATAAAAAATTTAGTCTACCATGTTTACTACATGGTTTCTTCCACACCGACAGCACAATAGTCATTGTTAATGTGTGTCCACAGTGTTATGTGGGCTGCTGGTTTCTTCCAATCCTTTAATAGTTTTTGTTAATAATAATAATAATAATAATAATATAATATAATATAATATAATATGCAACGCGACCCAAGTATAAGAGACAGCGGACAAGCAAACGGTGCCTACATCGGGTCTTACAGGAATAACTTTTTTGTATTTAAATTTTTTTTTTAAAAAAAATTAAATTTTTAATATTTTAAATTAATGTTTTTGATATTTTAAAATTATATATCTAAAATAAATTTTAAAAATTAAAAAAATATTATTTCAATATATTTTTTTAAAAAATTAAATTTTTAATATTTTAAATTAATGTTTTTGATATTTTAAAATTATATATCTAAAATAAATTTTAAAAATTAAAAAAATATTATTTCAATATATTTTCAAATATTTTAAAAAATAACAATTATTATAACACTAAATGATCTTCAAGCATAGTTATTAAACCCGGACCAGTTTAACAGGTCGATCCGATGGCTGAACCGGTCCGGGTAAAGTAAAAGACCGGGATGAACAAAAATCCGGCTGATCTGGCGGGTTGATCCATGATCCGGACGACCCGGCAAAACCCGGTTGAAACCTGTTTTTTTTTCAAATGTGTTTTTTCTCTTAGCCAAAGATTTTTTTTATATATATATTTTTTAGTTAGTTATTAACCCTTTTCAAAGTTCAATATATAAATACTAGAAGATTGTCTTATTTTTTCAATGTGAGATTTGAAACCTTTTAATATATATACTCTATGTTCACAAGAAAAAAAAATTATTTTTTCAATGTAGGATTCGAAACTTTTAGTGTATATACTATATGTTAAAAAAAATTAATTTTTTTAATGTGAAATAAAAAATTTTTTGGTTTAAAAACTTTAACTTTAAAAGATAATATACTAACATAGTATTTTTTTAACGTGAGATAAATAATATTTTAAAATAATATTTTAAATTTTATTATTTATAAAACGTGTAGCCTATATTCATATAAATTATTTTTTAATTTTTTATATAAAATATTAAAATTTTAAATATTTTTTTTTAAATGTTTTAAGATTCATCCGGTTTAACCCATATAATCTAAAACCCACCTCCTTAAACGGGACAACTGCGGATCGGGTCTCATAACCATCTCCAAGTACCACACATCCACGTGCAACTCACTTGGCTATATAAATACAATCAAAACCCCCAATTTCAAGCCCTAGATTTCTCAATCCACTTATACTCTTCGTTCTCACTTCCCGTTTCGCAGCCAAATCATCAAAAATCAAAACCTAAAACTAAATCAAAATTACAAAAAAAATACACCATGACTGATTATGAAGCAGAAAGATACGAAGGTAACGGCGGTGCCGACTTCGAAAACCAGAGCTACGGTGCCGGCGGCGCTGATTCCTCTCCTCAGCCTCGCGGCGCTGATGATCACAGCGATTCTAAGTCTGAGGTATAAACAGATGTAAATCATTTTGCTTAGACAGAAAAGCTGTTAAGATTGCGATTTTTCTTTTGTTGTTTTGGTAGTTTAGTTAGGGTTTCCGTTTGTTTCTATTTGAGAATATGAGCTATGTGATGTTATTGTTTTAGCTTTAGTTATTGATAGAAAGCTTGTAGTTGCTGCATTTGCTGATTTAGGGTTTTAACTGGAAGAAACACGGAGCAACGTAAATAACATGAATTGGTTCCTGTTGGCCTGTTTTGTCATGCCCTACGATTATTTTTTCGAATTAACAGTGTATCTTTGTCCTGTGCTAGCTATGGATTTGGTGTTTGTAAATGCTGGTCACACTTGTGGATATTGCTTATGTTATGTTCTAATTTTGTTAAGTCTGTTGATATCTGATGCTATGTCAGGTTTTTGCTTAGACACGTGAAACATTATGCAGTTATTGGATTTACAGATGTTTTGTATTTGTTAGTTTTGTATTTTGGTTCTTGATGTAGACAGCCCTTTTGTTGTAAAGGATTTTGTGGGTTTTTGGTTTTGGTTGGTACTGTGTACCCCATATCCTTTTTATTGGGACCTTACTAGCACAATGCATGAATTTCAGCGTGGGTCTCGTGACTATGAGAGGGAGTCTTCAAAAAGTAGGGAAAAAGAGAGAAGCAAAGACAGGGACAGAGGTAGAGATAGGGAAAGAGATCGAGACAAGGATAGGGAGAAAAGTAAGGACAGGGATAGAGATAGGGACCGAGACAAGGATCGTCATCGTGATCGTGATCGCCATAGAGATCGCACTGAAAGGAGGGATCGAGGTCGAGATAGGGATGGTGATGATTATCACCGAAGCCGAGACTATGACAGGTAATAAAATCTGATTATTTTTTGAATGCTGAGTTTTAAGTATTGTCTTCTATATACTATTTCGTTCTTTATTATGTTAAGTGCTGGATAACTGATTTATTGGTTCTATTAGCAGGCAGAGAGACTATGATAGAGACAAAGAAGACAGGCATAGACGTCGGTCGCGATCTCGTTCAAAGGGTAGATCTGAGCACAGATCAAGGTCACGCTCTAAGAGGTATATTAGGGGTACACCAAATGTCTATCCATACTTAAAACTTTATTCAATGTTGATCTTCTGTATTCTAATTTATGCATGCCTGTTTGGCATACAATATCTATCTACTTACAGCAAAAGGATCAGTGGTTTTGATATGGCTCCTCCTGCTTCTGCAATGTTGCCTAGTGCTGCTGCTGCTGCTGTTGCTGCTGCAGGTACATGTACCCTCTTATACAACTTAAAATGTCATATTCTCTTAACTGCTATCTTTGTTTTTGTTTGACATAGTGTGGAAAATCCGTATCAAATTACATGGTATCATTTGGTAAGCAGTATTTTGTTCTCTAACTTTGTATATCTAGCTTCTTAAAGCTGTGGTCTCTGAATGGGTTGTACTACATTATTATTATTGCTTATTTAGTGAAATAATTCTGGAACTGAGAGAGTTTTTGGTTTTTCTTGTGTTTGGTGTTTGTTTGTTTGTTTTGTGTCTGTCTTTTGTTGTAAGAAGGCAATGTTGGGCTACTTGTCCCACTGTGCTGACAATGGGCGTGAGTCAGACTTCTGTAGCTTTTATGTACAAGAAGGAGACAATGCACCGGTTTGATGGTTCTCTTTCGTCTTCAACTGGCAACTATTGCCTGTTTTGGTAGTCTTGCAAATATATCCTCCAGAACTTGAATATGATTTATACTTTCATTTCTGTTGATGAATTTATTGCCAAAGGTTAGGACTTAGTGGTTCTATTTGAGAATGATGCAGGACTTGATTTTGGTACCCCAACTACATTAGAGTAAGGATTGATTTATGATTGTGTACTAATTTCTTTTTAATTACCTTTGCAGGTCAGATTACTGGGACAACTCCTCCCATTCCTGGAATGTTTCCCAACATGTTTCCTTTAGGGACTGGTCAGGTGTGTATCACTCTCATATGTAACTTGTATTCATTTCCATATTCTCATTTGCATTGATTGCATTTCATTTGTTCATTTGCAGCAGTTTGGTGCTCTCCCTGTTATGCCAGTTCAGGCAATGACTCAACAGGTTGGCAGGAATGAAAGATGTGATTTTTTCGTCTTTTTTTTCCATTAATTTTTGGATTAATTATATGATTTATTTTGTGATTTCAGGCTACCAGGCATGCACGGAGGGTCTATGTTGGCGGGCTTCCACCTATAGCTAATGAACAGGTTTTGTTTTGCTTCCATTTTTCCCCTCATCTTTATTTAACCTTGTTTGGATACTAATCCCTTAAGCTGCACTGCAGTCTGTGGCTACCTTTTTTAGCCAGGTTATGGCTGCCATTGGAGGGAACACTGCAGGCCCGGGTATGTCATATTCTTTTTAATTTTGTTTTGCAGATACACATAATTAGACTACCTGCATCCTTTCCAGAGTCACTAAATTTTTATCTGGTTTGTTTTGCCAAGGGGATGCTGTTGTTAATGTTTATATAAATCATGAAAAGAAGTTTGCATTTGTGGAGATGAGATCTGTTGAGGAGGCCAGCAATGCAATGGCTTTGGATGGGATTATTTTCGAGGTAATTTTGTTTTTCTATATCCTTTTTGTTTTGTTGTGGTCTATGATATTTGCTGTTACATGGTACTGACCTGTTTGAGCTATTTCATTGCAAAACTTTTTTTTCCTAGGGAGCACCTGTTAAGGTCAGGAGACCGAGTGACTATAACCCATCTCTGGCTGCAACACTTGGTCCAAGCCAGCCCAATCCCAATCTTAATCTGGCAGCAGTTGGCCTTACTCCTGGTTCTGCTGGTGGACTCGAGGGTCCAGACCGCATTTTTGTGGGTGGACTCCCTTATTACTTCACAGAAGCACAGATCAGGGAGTTGTTGGAGTCTTTTGGAGCCCTCCGTGGTTTTGATCTTGTAAAAGACAGGGAAACTGGGAACTCAAAAGGCTATGCATTTTGTGTTTACCAAGATCTTTCAGTTACAGACATAGCCTGTGCTGCTCTGAATGGAATTAAAATGGGTGATAAAACTCTCACTGTTCGACGTGCCAACCAGGGCACCAACCAGCCTAAACCAGAGCAAGAGAATGTACTATTGCATGCTCAGCAGCAGATTGCATTGCAGGTAAATATTGTTCCATTTTTATATATAAATATGTATTCCATGCCATCATAGGTTTATTTCGTTATATAAACTTTTTTTTTTTTTTTTTGCAGAGGCTTATGTTACAGCCACCACCTGTAGTCACGAAAGTTGTATGCCTAACTCAAGTAGTTACTGTGGATGAGCTCAAAGATGATGATGAGTATGAAGACATTTTGGAAGACATTAGAATGGAAGCCGGGAAATTTGGTAAAATCTTTCAACTGGCTATTTATTTTGTTTCTAGCCTTTGTACTGTGAATCTTCCTTCATAGTAATTGATTGTTCTTTATTCTCTGTGTGTTATATGTCTGTTTTACAGCCATTTCTAGTCCCACATTCTGCTATAAAGAATCAAGCTTAACATACACAGACAGAAGACTTCATAATCCCTTATTTATATTTACTTGAGATTGGTTTCCATTTTTCAATAAAAAATAGTTGTTTTGAAAATTTTGGATTGCATATTTTCACACGTTATATGCAGGTCAACTGGTGAATGTTGTGATCCCACGCCCAAGACCAGATGGTGAAAATGCACCAGGAGTTGGGAAGGTCAGCATATGTTATAGTTTGTTTCATCTATGCTTCACGTCTTTTGAAAGTAGTTGTTTTTTTAGGCTATAGTTGCTGACTAGAATCTCGGGTTGTTTCCAGGTGTTCTTGGAATATGCAGACACTGAAGGTTCTTCAAAAGCACGAGCAGGGATGAACGGGAGGAAATTTGGCGGAAATCACGTTGTGGCTGTCTTTTTTCCAGAGAACAAGTTCTCCCAGGGAGAATATGATGACTAATTAGTTGTGTAGAGGCTGCTTCCTTCCACCACTTGGGTTTTGCATCCTTTGATACCCTGTTATTATTAGTGGTTATGTTTTTAATGATAGCTTAGAAGTCTACAACCTTTTGCCTTTGGCTGTTTGATTGAATGCCTCCTTGTTGAAGTCTGTGAACAGATGACCGTTAAACATTGAACTAGTTGAGATGAATTTCTATGATATTCGACTTCTTGCATCCTTCTTTTTTTTTTATATATAAAAAAAAAAATCAAATAAATTTGACGACTACATTAGATTTGATTTGATGATGAAAAACTTCTGGTCTTGGAGCGTGCTATTCGTCTCTTTTATGTACTGGGTAGATGCCTGGATTGGAACAGCATGAAGCAGTTTGTGACTTAAAGCAAATGTAGTGTTTTATTCAATAGCTTGGTTTCTCTTATTCTTTTTACTCGCTATTTCCATCAATGTTTAAATTTTCCATCTCATGATGAGGGCTTTTGATCTATCGGATCTTGAGCCCAATTCGATCCGACTTTGATGTAACTTAATGGATTCGGTTTACAATTTCAATTATCTGTGTTCTATTATGATTTAAATCCGTTAATTTGTTTATTAAATGGTTCAGATATGGATTTTGATCTGGTCCCATAAAAATTTGATCTGAAATTAATATTAATATTATTTTTAATAAATATAATATTCTTTAAAAACAAAAGGAAATTTAAATATGAAAAATAAGAAATAAATATGGCATTAGGTTTAGGTTTAGGATTTGTTTTCTTTAAATGTCGAATGTTGAATGCCGTTATGTACTTTTGTTCCTTTTATTCTTTACATTTACCACTATTCTCTTAAACAATAACAATAAATTTTTATTCGTCTTTTTCAACTCTCAAATTAATTTTGTGAAAAATCCTAAACATATGAAAACAGATAATGATTAATGAGTCATTGCAAGTGTTATACTTGTGTTTCTAATTTATTACGTCTTGATGCAGTCTAATTTTTTTTTATCTATTCAAGCTTGTTCTTTATAAAATATTAGGATTTTCTTTTATGCCAATCAAATTGTGTCTAGAGTAGATAATTTTATTATTTTCTTCTAGCTTTGTCATATTTTAGGGTTTAATTTAAATTAATTCTTGACCTATAATATAATTTTTTTTATTATGATTATTTAATTTAGTTCTTATACTGGTAATACACTTTGATTTTCTTTTTAAAAATGACATGAAATAGAGTTCTGGCTGTCAATAGAGTTCTGGTAGTCATCCGGATTTTCAGGACAACAAGCTCATTTCAGCATTTTGTTTTGGAGTTAATATTATAATATATAAAATATTTTTTATATATTTAAAGATATTTATTTTCTAATATATACATTATATCAAGTTGTATATAACACTTTATTACTTAATTAAATAAATATTCACCATATATAACATTATTAAATTAACATATATTTATTTTCCAATACTTCAATCTGTTTCGACTTATTTCTAAGATTTTAAATAATATAAAACATGAATTCTTATTTTGTTTTTTCAAATGTTATCAAACATTTCAGAGGTACAGCCATGTTTGGTATTTCCTCCAGCAAACAGATAATTGGGAAGGATAATGCAATTTTTTAATTTTTTAAGCAAAAAGAAATGAAAGTTCCGTTTAAACCATTTCTCCGTTTAGTCCGTCACTTCAACCTCCCCTAAACCCTAAAAACCACCTATACACATTCCACTAGCACGCTCTGCCCCTTCATTTCCTGTCCTTCAACTTCCAAAATGTCCTCCACCCTGCGCCACCTCCGCCACCTCTCCACCACCACCCAGAAAATCTCCATCACCAAAGCCAAATCGAGACTCCGCACTGAACATGACCCAGACAAAGCACTAGCCATTTTCTCCTCCGCTTCCAGTAATGACTCCTCCCCCCCTGTCGTCTCTCGCTATGCTCAAGACCTCACCGTACGCCGCCTCGCCAAATCCCACCGTTTCGCTGACATCGAGTCCTTGATGGAATCCCACAAATCCGACCCCAAAATCAAACAAGAACCCTTTCTTTCTTCACTAATCAGATCTTACGGTGTTGCCGGGATGTTTGATCAGGCACTAAAAACTTATCAAGAAATGGATCAATTGGGTACCCCTCGATCTTGTATTTCTTTTAATGCTTTGTTATCTGCTTGCATTCAATCCAAACTTTACAAGAAAGTTCCTGTGCTGTTTAATGAAATTAGTGAGAAATATAGGGTTTTGCCTGATACGGTTTCGTATGGGATGTTAGTCAAGGCTTATTGCGAGGATGGGAAACCGGATAAGGCGATTGAGGTACTGGGGGGAATGGAAAAGAAAGGAGTGGAAGTTACGGCGATTGTTTGTACACCAGTTTTGAATTGTTTGTATTCAAAGGGAAAGAAAGATGAGGCGGAGAGGTTTTTGGATGGGATGGTGGAAAGAGGGTGTGAGTTGGATGCTGTGGTGTACAATGTGAAGATTAGCAATGCTGTGAGTCAGGGGCCGGAGAGAGTGAAGGAGTTGATTGAGGAGATGGAGAGTTATGGGTTGAAACCGGATACAATTAGTTATAATTATTTGATGACTAGTTATTGTACGAGTGGGATGATGGAGGAAGCGAAGAAGGTTTATGAGGAGTTTAGGGTACATGGGTGCAAAGCGAATGCGGCAACATTTAGAACTCTGGTTTTTAACTTGTGTAAGAGTGGCGAATACGAGAAAGGGTATGAGATATTTAAGGATAGTGTGAAGGTGCATAGAATTCCAGATTTTAATACATTGAAATATTTGGTGAAGGGGTTGGTGGAGAAGAAGAAGATCAAGGAAGCAAAAGGATTGATTCGTACAATGAAGAAAAAGTTCCCTCTTAATTTATTGAATGCGTGGAAGAAAGTTGAGGAAAATCTTGGTTTGCATTCTACTGAGGAGGATAAGGAAGTTAAAGAGGCTACAGCTTAAGGATTAATCGGAGGCATGTTCTGTGTTGTTTTGGGTGATAAATTCAGCTACAAGCGAATCAAATTTCTCACATTGCAACAGCTTGTAACTTTTCTAGCTTGATTCCCTTTTCAATCTTTACAATACAATTAGCCAGGGAAGCTGCTTTGGCAGTTGCAATAAAATTTTGAGCTCCATTATTGTTTCATAAAAGCTTCGACTTAGCTCATGAGCTACATTTCCTCTTCGATGCCATGTAATTTGTAGAATGCTAGTCCATGTTTTAACATTTGCTTTCAGTTTTCTTCAACGAGGTTAAAGCTTTGCTTTTTCCACGGCAATAAAACTTCTTGATGCTTAATCCATCATGTTTAGTAGTTGCAATTTTCTGCCCTATAAGTTTTTCCTCCATCCATATAGTGCCCGAGGTCCTTGAATGTGTTGGCTAGCCTAAGCATGTTGTGATCGCAAATCTCAAACATTCTTAAAATATCAAACATTCTTGAAATGAAACATTTACATTAAGGTAGTGTAATTACCTTTTGTGATCCATCGCAATGCGGTGCTCTATATTTTGCATTCAAAAGCATTATTTTCGGTGCTTTTTCTTCCGAAACACAGGTTGCATAAAAGCGGAAATTGTGAGATGGAAAATAAGAGGAAAAGAAAAGAAGTGAAACTGAACTCCGTTGTCTTTAAATAAATTCCTCTTGTTTTGGTCATGGAAAAAAAAAAGAATTTAAATAGGAGCAAACTATAAATTTACCCGCCAACTATCGTGACAGTCTCAATTGTACATCCCAGGTATTTTTCGTATCGATTGTATTATCATAGAATTTTGTCTCAATTAGATTCTTCTATTAATTACAGTTAACAAGATCGTGTATTTGCGTGTTTTTCATGTGATCTCCACTACAGAAAATTGAAAGCAGATTTATCTTCAATTCTTTTGCAAGGTAGATCACGTTCATTATTCACGTATACCAGCTCTGTAATATGTGCTCGTAAATCTTTTTATATAAAAAATATTGGATATGCATGCTATTTCTTATGTATTTTTACATAAAAATATCAAAATATAAATTAAAAAGTTTATGCAAATATCTAATTAAATAAATCGATAAGTATTTATATATATAAATGAAAAACAATCATTAAAAAAAAAGAGGAAAAAACAGAGAGATAAATGCAAATTAAGATATTCAATCACATAAAATGAGATATTTATCCGATTATATTTACTGAACTTGTTTATTTGAATCAATAAAAGATAAACTCATAAAAAAAAAATTAAATTTAAATTTAAAAGAATAAGGATAAAAAAAACACACAAGAACTTATAATTAAAGGACCAAATTAGAAAAAAAAAATCTTTAAAAGGAATAAGAACAAAAAAAAAAACAAAAGAATGAGAACTGAAATTGAAAAACAAAAAAAAAGTAGAAAATCATGCACTTTATCTAGTAGGAGAGAGAGAGAAAAAAAAGCAAGAAATGATCATCGACGACAATCCGACCACCATACATCGTCGCGCATCACACCATGTAAAAAAGGACATGGTAGCGCGTCCAAAGAAACAGTGGAAGGTCAGGTTTGGTCATCGGGTGGTGTTGAATGTGCCGCCTAAATGGCGTGGAATGTGGATGTCACCCACTCACTGCATGTGCCAATCACTTTTTTGATTAAAAAGTAAAAATATCAAAACACCTCATAATGACTCAAGTAATTACTCAAAACAACTGTGTGAAAGTACAAAATACCCTTGAATGCAAATCTTATTTTCTTGTCTTTTCTAGGGTCAAATACATATTTGAACAGTACATGAAGAATGAAGAAACCCAAAAACCCTTGTCTAACAGCCTATTTTTTTTTTTATTACGAGGGTAAATAAGTATTTTTATTGTTTACAAATTTTTGAAGAGTTAAAAAAGTTACTAGTCAATAACTTAAAAATTTGTTGATTTTGAGGGTGAAAAAATATTTTTACTATGCAAAAAATTAAAAAAAACTTAAATATTCCCAAACAATCTTTTAATAACAATTGGATAGTGAAAAGGACAAAAACACACTCACAACCAAGGCATCATTTTTTGCATTGAAGAACAAAATAATAATTTTACTGTAGCAATTTACAGTAATTTGTGTCTGTTGTTACAATATAACAACCACGTATTATATATTTTATTATATATATACACTAAAAAATAAAATTTACTTTTAAT
This sequence comes from Populus trichocarpa, assembly GCF_000002775.5. NCBI lineage: Eukaryota > Viridiplantae > Streptophyta > Magnoliopsida > Malpighiales > Salicaceae > Populus > Populus trichocarpa. Next base: position 2,161,711 of record NC_037291.2, on the reverse strand, counting down.
TTTATCAATTGATAAAATATACCATCATGAAAAAATAATTGTCTTTAAGCTATATAAGAAAAAAGGAAAATCATATTGTGCTAACCCTAATGATGCTATGTGTATGTAAAACAAGGTTTAATTTATTCTTATATAATTGAATAAGTTTCTAATATATTTTTATAGTTTTAATTATATATATATATATATATATATTATATCCTTGTATTATATTTAATTATCCAATATATTTTATATTTTTGTTTTAGTTTTTTTTAAAAGTTATATAAGAATATAATAATTAAATTTCTCAAAATTGTTCAAAATATCTTTAAAAATAAAAAATCTTAGAATCACTTGACCATTGAAATTTTTTTAAAATTAATATTTTAATTTATTTTTCAAAAAATAAATATCATATTCTTACATAGATAAATGGTAAAAATCATAGAATCACATGACCATTGAAATTTTTTTAAAATTAATATTTTAATTTATTTTTCAAAAAATAAATATTATATTCTTACATAGATAAATGGTATTCTTAGAATTAAAAACATAATTATATAAGACTTTGCATAGAATAATATGGTAGAAGTATGTAAGAGACTTACATATTATTATTTTATATCCCCTGTTACATTGCAGGCAAGATCAATTTCTTATTTTTTAAATTGACAAAAAATATTCATGTTATTGAGAATTATTTGATATTTTTATTAAATCCAACCTAGTAGGTCAACTTTGAAATTCCTTATCCGACTCTTTGTCTAACTCAAGTTTTAAATTAAACCATTTAGAAGTTACCTTGGCGTGACCTAGTTAACTTGACCGATTTTGAGACAACATGCTCGGCTGATCAAAAAAATCTTTGAATGAAATTGAGGGAAAAAAGATGAATGGATAGAAAAAGCCCTCTCAACCCATCCCCTTGCTTAACTAGGTTTAAAATTAAACCGTATGGAAGTTTTCTTGATGTGATCTAGTTGACTTGATCAGTCAAAAAATAACCCGAATAATTATTAAAAATGTTCAAGGAAGAAATTGAAAACAGAAGGAGGAATGAAAAAAAATAAGGTGTTGAACTGAAAAAAGAGAGAAATTTCACTTTTTGCGTAAACATACAATAGATATAACTAACTATTATCTGATTTGCCCAAATTTTGACTATTATGGTGGCCGGAAAATCAAGGTTTGAGTTTTTTTTAATCTAAAATCTCGTTTTTCAATCCATTTTTATCCCAAAACACCTATCAAATACCTTTGGAATTGTGATAAACCTATCTATTGCCTAAAAAAACCCAAAAAATCATCCCAAAAACTGAAATCAACCCAAAACCAAAAACAACCCAAGTTCAAATCAGTTTTTTCACGAACTTAAAAAACACCTAATATGAACTCCCCTCATCAAATGAAACAATTTGACACAAATATCATCTATTTTAATTGCTTAAATCGGTGTCAATAATATTTTTTTTTCTTTATCGGCAAAATTCAGTGACCTCTCTCTCCTTTCTCAATCAGAAATTAAAAAATAAGTTGTTAATAATAATATATAAAAATCATAAACAAATAATCAATTTGGGCCTCAACTCTTGTCTTAAAAAAAGTTGGGTCTCCACGATCCAATTGTAAAATTTAATTAAAGCCCAATTGTTAGTCCACCTGTCTAGGTTCAAATTTCCAGATTCATAAACAGAAAGGGGGGTTAGGGTTTTAGAGAGGAAAACTAAAGTATGACGACTCGAATAGCACCGGGTGTTGGAGCTAACTTACTTGGCCAACACTCAGCCGAGAGAAATCAAGATGCTACTGCTTACGTTGGCAATCTCGATCCTCAAGTTTCCGAGGAATTACTTTGGGAATTATTTGTTCAAGCCGGTCCTGTTGGTAAGTGATAGCCTTTTTTAATCTTACTTTACGAAATTAGAGTTTAATTTCTAACATTTTCCTCTTTTTTTTTTCAGTTAATGTTTATGTTCCTAAGGATAGAGTAACAAATCTTCACCAAGGATATGGATTCGTAGAGTTTCGGAGTGAAGAAGATGCTGATTATGTAAGCGGGCTTTGAATTTCATTTACAGTTACTCGTTTTTTTACTAGAAAATTATTGGGATTTATTTTTTAGGTTTTGAGATTTGACTATGCAGGCAATTAAGGTTTTGAATATGATTAAGCTTTATGGTAAGCCAATTCGTGTAAATAAGGTAAGGGAGTTTATTGTTTTCATGTGTTGTTTTGTTAATAAACATGTTTTTATGTAGTTTTAAGATGATTTATTACATGTTTGGTTTTAGGCGTCACAAGATAAAAAGAGCCTGGATGTGGGAGCGAATCTCTTTATTGGAAATCTTGACCCTGTGAGTTGTCTAATTCTTTCAAAGTATACTTATGTGAATATGAAGTGTTTTGCTTCTTTTGATTTTGCTGCTAAAATCCTCTTTTTTTTTTGCAGGATGTTGATGAGAAACTTCTGCATGATACTTTCAGTGCATTTGGAGTAATTGTTACAAATCCTAAGGTAATTATTTGTTATGTTTGCTTCTTTAGTTTTGCCATCCACGAGTCTTGAAAGTTGAAAATGAGGAGAGAATAAGCATAAATCAAATTGTGATTTAGCAGCTTGTAGGAGTTGAGCACCTTGTTATTTCATCCATGCTTTTTTTTTTTTAAAGTTGATTGCTCACATCTATGTGTTTTCATGAAGTTTGTAGTGGTCAAACAGTCAATGTTGTTGAACTTGTATGTGAATATTTAAGTCTAGAATTTGCTAATGAGATGCAAATACAGAGGAGTTTAGGATGCTATCAAAGAACAGAAAATCCCAACAAAATAGATGGTATCGTTTTCTTTAAATCAAACCTAATTCTATTCTTTCAATAAATAAGATTTTGCATGGTGGATGCAGTGCAAAGCCCAACACTCTGCAAAACTTGTCCAGAAACTTTCTATTCTAATTCTAATACTATAACAGGACTCTTAGTTTATAGTGGCTTCTTTTGTGCCATTGAAACTTGTATATAATTTAGTAGTGTACTTAGATCTTGGTAGGCCAGCCCTAAAGAATAGAATGGTCCTGAGCTTTAAGGAGGAGCTTTTGACCATCAGTAGAGCATGGTTAATGTTGCTGATCAATGTAGTCATTGCTTGTGACTCTGGTGTTTGCTAGGCTTACTGATTACAGACTGTTACCTGAGCAGTTATTGTAATTAGCCAAATGAAAGTCTGTTATTATGATGCATTGGAATTATCTTACGTTAGATAAGTAAGGAGCAGCAATCAGTCTGATTTGTATTAAGCAAGAGAAGAAATCTGGGAACAAAAATTATTGTAATAGGCTGACTATTCCATGTTATACAAATGCATGCAGAGGAACAAGACAAGTATGAGAATGAGCTTTATGATTCTTTAAACAATATGCATCTCAGTATATTTTAGGCATAAATTTTTTGCCTGTTAATCATAGGAAGAGTAGATCTTTTTTACAAGTGTTTTTTATATATCATTTTTCACAACTGGATTGCATGTGGTAGAATGTACCATTTTGTTTTAATGGGATCTAGGACAACTTACCTATTTTAATTTTTTAGGCACAAACTTTTGCCTGTCAATCCTGGAAAGTGTTGAACTATTTTAAATTTGTCTTTATATATAATTTTTCACAACTGCGATGCACATATTAGAATGCATGTGGTTTAATGGACATCTGGGATTGCTTAGCAGTATTAATTTTGGTACCAGGAATATTCAGAGTAAATCCAAGGTTGGAGATCATTTTTCTTCATATTGATCTTACAAGCAGCAAAAGTCACATGTTCTAACATTCTAGTGCATTGATCTCTTTTCTGGATTTGACTCGGAATATCTAGCATTCTTTTCTAGATGTTTCTCAGTCATCATTGAGATGCTGAAAATTTTTATTTTCTAATTATTACCTATTTGTGAACTGTTATACTTTTTTTACTATTGTATACTGATGTTTGGAATTCGTATTTTCAGATAATGAGAGATCCAGAGACTGGAAATTCCCGAGGTTTTGGTTTCATCAGTTATGATTCATTTGAAGCATCTGATGCAGCTATTGAGGTAACTCCACGCATTTATGTTTTACAAACGTTTGAGAAACAATCATTTTCAGTAGCTAGAGATTTGCACAAATTGTTGGTTGTGTTTTAGGTCATTTTGGACTCTTGCAAGTAATTTTACTTTTTAGCCAAAGGATGCAAAATTGTAGACAATTGTATTAAATGTTACTTTTGTTTGGTAATTGCTGGATGAGGAGGCAACTCAGTTGGAATTAATACTCTGCTTATATTGATTAAACAGAGCTGACTGGTTAATAGTATTTTGGACTTTAACAGGCAATGAATGGTCAGTATCTTTGCAACCGTCAGATAACAGTCTCATATGCATACAAGAAAGACACTAAAGGGGAGCGCCATGGTACTCCAGCAGGTGAGGCCTTTTGTCATTGAAATGTTGCTTTAAATATTCTTTACAGTTTCTTCTGTTGCCTCATTTTATGAGAGCTTATGAGGGTCCTCTTGAAATTAAGTAGATGAGTGCTAGTCTTTTTATTTTAAAATGAAATAGGAAAGTTTCCATTAATGGTGTCTCGAACAGAGAAGCTTATGGTTGAGTCTTTCTATTATTAATAGAAGTGATTTAATTGTTACTGTTATTGATCCAGAGAGAGTTTTGGCTGCAAGCAATCCAACTACCCAAAAGAGCAGGCCCCACACTCTGTTTGCCAGTGGACCTCCAACACTTGCCTCTCAGGCCAATGGTGCTATGGTCGCACCTGTGCCTCCACGTCCCTTTGCAAATGGTGTTGTAGCTCCAGGACCAATTCCAGCACTGCGCCCTCCGCCCCCACCAAATGCAGCATTTGCACCGATGCAGGTTGGTGGTCAATCAGCTTGGCATGGCCAGCCACCTCAACAAGGTCAACCAATGCCACCTCCGGTCATGCCTGCACCTCCTGTTCAATTCAGGCCACCCCCTCCAAACATGCAACAACCTCCTATGCAAGGAGCTCCCATGTTCCCAAGGCCTCCCCCACAGCCCATGGCCATGGGAGCCCAACAACAAGTTTGGCGACAGCCACCACCACCACCACAGCAATTTGCTGGAAGGCCCCATATGCCACAAATGTTGATGCAACCACCGCCACCACCCAATGCGCTACCACCACCACCACCACCCTCAAGTTGAGACTAGAGTAGAGCAGTTGCGACTATTCATAACATCAGCTACTATGTTGAATGTTGCTTGTATCATTTTGTTTCTGATTGTAGTACGTTTTCCTAATTAGTACCATAGAGTTGGTAATATAAACTGCCCTTTACAATGTTGTAGCCTTCATTTTTGCTTATGGACTGCACATTTCCCCTTGCATTCATTTCAAGTAATCGAATCTCAGCTTGTAAAGTTTCTGGTTAGGTAACAGGTTCAGCTGGCCACAAATCTCTGTAAAATGAGGTCATTGATGATTATTAAGACCTACGGTTTGCTTAGTTATGTTTTGGTAATTTAACTAAAGAGATAGTCATGATTGTTAATGAATTAATTATGGTTTTAAAAATGTTTTTTATTTAAAAATATATATAAAATGATTTTTATATATATATATATTTTTTAAATTTTTAATGCTAATATTATTTGGATATCTCTTAAATAAAAATAATTTAAAAAACACTTTGAAATTAGTTCGGAGACGAGTTGGCATTACTTGCAAGTATTTGCATCATTGCTTATCTCACAAGGAATGAAATCTGGATCGAAGCCCCTTGCTCATCTTCTACTAATGCTGACGTGATCTCATTAGCGAAATCCATTCCTTTCGTTTTCGTTCTATTTCCTTGCTTTGTCTGCACTCATACCTGCCAGTTAGCTTACTAGTTAGGAATCAGCTAGGAATCAATCGTCTTGCTTAAAACTTCAAATAAAATAGAAGATCTTATGCCTAATCTTCTGAATCTTAATACATGCAACTGGAACTAGAAAACAAACGAAAAAGTACGAAAAAGAAGATGCATTTGCTTTGCTACATGAGGATTGACGCAACAATTTCCATTATTTGGATCAAGTTTGGCATCACTAAAATTGCCAATAGGGTACGCAAATCAGGACAGTTCAGCATTGTTGAGACTTGAGGGGAAAACTATTGTGATCAGAGTACTTGAAGAAGATCCTGTACTGTCCACAAATTCTGTAGGTTATCGTTGGTGCCTAAGATAAGCAAGTGAGATGTGTTCTTTATTGTTCTCGTCTCTTCCCCAAATTTACTGGAACCAAAGGCGATACATGTTCATGAATTCTTGCTTCAGTGACGTTTGGCTTGTTTGGTCATCTAATATCTGCAACGGTAATTTTAGGCGTGGTTGCTTCTCTGACTGCAAAGATGGGATGGAACCATATTCCACTTCACAATCCAGAACCAAATTAATATTTCAATATATAGAAATCAATATCTTTTCTCAGGTATAAATCTTAGGTACGCGTATTCAGTCAGGTTTTATCCCTTTATCCCAGAAATGGTTCAAGGTCAGAAAACTTTTAATTATCAAATATATCCTCCTATAACGAAAGTTTCATAGTAAACGTATGATTTTGTGAAAGATATTTCATCAGATTGCAAGTATTTGAAACTGCCAAAAAACATGAAATCAATTGGCAATACTGGTTTTGATTACAGAAGAGGCCGGAATGACTATCTTAAGCACAAAGTTCACCATCTTTTGTTTTCTTGTCAAAAATGAGAAGGACGTACTGCTTAACCACGAGTCTGATGGAAAACTTGTTAGAGCTCAGCAAGTTACTGTCCAAGTGGACTTGAAACGCTGCAAGAGAAAAATACCAGAACCTATATCCTGCTCTGAGATCTGCAAATCCATTAGGGCTGACCCTATTATTTTCTTTGTATACAAATGTTTAAATGAACAACACTGGGAAAAATCTAAACATTAGGCTAATTCGTGGTGATTTGAGAAACACCAATCTCTAGGCCTTCTACAATCATACACGTAACTTAGGCTGCAAAACACTTCCTTTTTTCCCACACAGCTTGAACTCACCATCGAAGCCCTGTCATCTTTTGTTGGTTGCATGTGTCTATTGAAGCTGAGCTTTGTAGAGCTAACTAGTCCTTTGTAGAGGTAACTATTTCTTCTCTTCTTTCTCTTTCGTCCTGCGTACCTCATAAAAAGCCAAATCCTAGTGGAGCTTGCCAAACACTAGCTTTCATCCCCACCACTGATGAGATGTATAAAACAACATGCCAAAACTAAAGGTTTATGATATACAAGTGATGTATATGCTTGCATATGTCTACATTTACATATGTGGCAGATACCTCTCTAGACGGGGAGCATCCTATAGAGTGCAGAGAGGAATATATACAGAAAGCTTACCATGACTTTTCTCTTGAAGATGATAGTGACAGGAAAATGTTGCTTTTGAGTCTAATACTTGATAACTCTTAACAGATATGGTAAAAGATTATCATTATACAATTACCATGGTGTGAGAATAGACTTAACAAGAATGTTGGTGGTGCATCAGATAATGTTCTGTCCACTATCAAGGGAGATTTCTACACGTTGGAGGAACTTCATAGGATTAAACAAGGGCATCAACATGGATACGGAAATATTCAATGATAACTCCAACCATCACCTAATTTTAGTACTGTAGCTAATTGGAACAAAGATATTTTGAATAAATTCAATTTCTTCGATCACTAGTGATTTGCTTTTTCCTGGATTGTGCAATTTGAAAGCTCTATATGCTGTCGGCGAGGCCGGTATTCTGTCTTCTTCCTCGCACCTAGTTATCAAATAATATAAGTACCCCAATGGACTTCATATCCATCCATAACATAAAATGAATGCATTGATTTGCATTCAAAACTTTCATGAATGAATTTCTTCCTCCAAAGAGAGGCAGGAAATACCCACACACGCCAGCTGCAGTCTGTTTTGGTCACGACACTTCATATTCACCATAAAACACTGTTTCTCTCAATGATATAAGCTTATTTTTCCTAAAAACATTCGAAAACAAGTGTCATTTTCCACATAAAGCCCCACCCTTCTACATAATTCCTCAAAAAGGCCGTGTTTCTTGTCAACATTTCTTCTTGTAGTTAGTTCCACTACAAGAATATAAGTATCATCTCTCTTTATATTATACTTACCATAGGGTAGCTATCCTATTCCATTCTGTCGTTCTCCATCACTGGAATCTAGCTAGAGATAGACTTGATCAATACAAAGTTAAAACCATCCTGGGAAACAAATGGCAATGCAGACAACTGCTATCCAAGAACATAAAGGCAATGGGATATTTCATAAAGCTATGAGCTCAGAGAAGCCTGTTTGGATCCCTGGACCAGTGATCATTGGCGCTGGACCCTCAGGGCTAGCTGTTGCAGCATGCCTTAAAGAAAGAGGTGTTCCCTTTTTGATACTAGAGAAAGAGAGATGTATAGGTTCTCTGTGGACACTGAAGACATACAATCGTCTACAGCTTCACCTCCCAAAGGAAACCTGCAAACTTCCTCACATGCCATTCCCTCCTGAAGTCCCAGCATACCCCACTAAACAACAGTTCATAAGTTACTTGGAGGCTTATGCTAAGCATTTCGCAATTGAACCCATGTTTAGACAGGAGGTTCAATCAGCTATATATGATGCAAGAATGGGGTTCTGGCGGGTCCAATCCAACGAGTCTGAGTTTCTGTGCCGGTGGTTTATCGTAGCAACTGGAGAGAATGCAGAACCAGTGTTACCTAATATTGAAGGAATCTCAGATTTTAAAGGAAGTTTAATCCACACCAGCAGATACAAGGACGGAGCTGATTTTAAAGGACAAAAGGTTTTGGTTGTAGGCTGTGGAAACTCAGGCATGGAGATTAGCTTAGATCTATGTAATAATGATGCTCAAGTTTCTCTGGCAGTGAGAGATAAGGTAAAATGTTCTGATCCAGGCTCTCTTGCTCCAAATGTGTACATATACGTTCTTCTCTTTCAACTTCTACTGAAACATATATGGATCTAATCTATAGATACATATGATCTATATTTGTTCTGAACTTGATGAACTCCCAACTATAGAATATATAGACCCCATGATTCACATATGATTTGCTTCTTGCTCAAAATCTTCGATCAGTTTTACCTAAAAAAATCGAGAAAATCAATTTCATGTTCCAACAGTACATTACAAACTGTTACATTGATTATTACATATCCAATGATGCCTTATTTTGACATATAGACAAGTAAAATGTCTTTGTTTTAGCGTTGTCAGAATGAGGTAGCATGTTGAAATTTCACCTGTTTAATGTTTTTTGACTTGTCAGTTTCTTTTCTTTTTACTGTGAATTATTCATGTAGTTCTAAATTCTTGCAGTTACACATCTTGCCTAGAGAGGTCCTTGGCAGATCAACCTTTTCTCTTTCAATGTGGTTGTTGAATTGGTTCCCAGTAAAATTAGTTGACCGGTTCCTCCTCATCTGCTCACAATTAATTCTAGGCGACACACATAAAATGGGCATACGAAGACCCAAAATGGGACCACTTGAACAAAAAAATTCTACTGGGAAAACCCCAGTGCTGGATGTTGGAGCTTTCTCTAAAATTAAATCAGGAAAAATCAAGGTTAATAGTAGTTTCCCTCTTACTTCTTGTCTACATTAAACGAATACATTTTTATTCATAACATTCATGGACCTTTTAGGTGGTTTGCGGTGTTCAAAGATTTACAGCCAGCGGCGCAGAGTTTGTGGATGGACATGTAGAGAATTTTGATTCAGTAATCTTAGCAACAGGTTATAGAAGCAATGTAACATCATGGCTCAAGGTATAGAAGAAGTTCACTACATTTACAAGTAGGTTGATACTCCCAAGGTTCAAATACCTTGGGGCAGATAATTTTCGTTTGAGAGTTCTGTCTATGCTTGTTAACTCCTGTGCTTTTCTTTTTTGACACCAAAAGGAGGACAGCTTCTTCAACGAGAAGGACGGTTATCCAAGAAATCCATTCCCCGACAACTGGAAAGGCAAGAATGGACTTTACAGTGTTGGTTTTACCAGGAGAGGATTGTTGGGTTCATCCATTGATGCACAAAGAGTAGCAGAAGATATTGCAAGACAATGGAACTGTGAGACAAAGCATTTGCGAATCGAGTCATGACCAGAACTTATATATGCGGTTTATTTATTCAGAGTTTAACGTGCTGTTTAGGGTTTATGTCGAGTATCAACAGCACAGGAAAAATGTGTTCTCAGTGCTAGAGGAGTGCAATTACTGGGAAGTGTCTGAGAAGTTCGGATTTCTTGTTTGATTGTTTTCTACATGATGTGATGTAGTCCTTGGTCACAATTTAGAGTTGTTTGTTAAGCTTCCATTCCTAACATCTGCTATCACATCACATAGAGCTTGACCCTACCATATAGATTAAGATTTTTCTTCAAGAAAAGTGGATATCATATGAATGCACAATGACTATCATAATGTTCTTCTCCTTTCAATATTCCCCTGCTTCCTATCCTGATGGTTATAAGAAAATTAATGTTTTTATGAATTAGATGGGTAATTTTTTTTCTATTCTTGACTGTGATTTCTCTCTCTTGTATCTCTTATGAGGTGAAATGAAGAAATAAAAATACCAAGATCTAGAAAGCTTTTTAAAGGTATATGTATTTTGGCTACTTGTATATTATTAGTAATTATTGTGAGAAACCTGCAGTAATTATTGATGAATATTATAATATAAAAAAATTATGAGTAATATAAAATTTAACATAATTTCACAATGTATTTATATCTATAAAAATAAATAATTTTTATTTTTATTATGCCAAAATATAGTTATATAGCATGTATTTATAGTAAATCCTAAACTGTCTAAGTTTTCTAGATATCCAAAAAAATCCAAAGAATCAATCGAGTATTAATAATTTTTCCTCTAACCAACCTACATGACCTACCATGAAAAGAACACCACAACATTCCAGATTCGATCCATGGTCCAGTCCACAAGTACTGCCGATAATTTAAAGGTCCTCATTCCTTATATCATTGCTTTTTTAGGCTTCTGGTAACAGAACCATACCAATCATTCATAAAAGAAGAAATGAAAATTATATTTTATGAATTCTATTTCCAGACCAATCATCCAGTAGATATATACTCTACATAAATCACCGATGAAAGTTCAAAGAAGATAATACTAACAGAAATTTGAAGCAGAAGAAGGCTTAATGAAGGAGAACAATTAGTTTGAGAAAAAAAAAAAGGGATTAATTACAATAACAAAATTAGAGTAACATTACTACTCAGGAATCAAGATCTAATGGCTGACGGAATGGAGTTTTGACCATGTAATAAAAACCACAAGTAAAGACAAGAGATATTGCGGTGATTGAACCTTCTCTTGCTCTGAGTACATGTCTCCTAACCTAGAAGCAAGTGACTGAATCCGAACCTATTGCAGTAGAGGGTATGCGTGTCACGCTTATCAATCCTTGATGTAAGCAGTTCAGAAATTCCAGACAAAGACATCGCTATTTGTCGAGTCTCTAGCTACTAATTCAGAGCAAACCCTACTAACGTCTCCCTTCTAAAACTCTACAAAAACCAACCGTAGGGAACCCTCTATGCTAGTCAATAAACGAGGCAAAAAGATAAGGACAAGACGACTCTACCACACAGGAAAAAAACAAGGTGAGTTTTGCTGAGCTTGAGCAACTGTGAAAAAGGCTTGCTTCAATCTTAAAACCATTTCCCTAACTCAGAACCATGCAGCTTATTAGACAATTAAAACGTCTAAAAAAGAAGGCCCCACATATTTAATGTGCAAAGCTATCATGCTGGAAAGCTAATCAGGGAAGACGACTCGAGCAATATACAATGTCAGGCAGTATATTTCACATAAATATTAGAGAGAGGGAGGGGGGGTGGGGGAGCAGGCTGGGCATAAATGTGCCTGAACAATCAGTTTGTGGAAAGTGACATAGAGAAGTTCCTTCAGCAATTGCCTTTGGTCTCTGTCAGTAATACGAAAAAAAATTAACAGTTCCTATAGAATGTCGGGACTGGGGAGCTCAGACATGCCAGGCTGATGCATAATTCTTTAATCTCCAAGTCGAATATGTCACTCATTGATTGCTACACGGAGTGTCAGAATTAAGAGCAGAAGATGCCAAGTTATGTTGATAACTATAAACAGATAGCGCAGAACAAAACGTAAAGAAAAGAAAGACAAGTTCTGTAAAATAACTCAAACATTATTGTTTTAATAAAAAAAAGTTTGTTAACCCAGCAGTCCAACCTTCGGGAATCACAAATCACATCGAATTTTTTTAAATATATAAAGCTGAATTGTAAGGCTCAAATATAGGGTTAAACCTGATCAAGGCTATATGATATTTGATTTAAGCGTGCCTTAACATCACCCCCACAAATCCCATGAATTAATCTGGAAAGCAAAAGCATTACATTTTTATATTAAAAAGCATATACAATCTACATTGTGGATCAGCTTTATGCCAAATAGTTTGCTTCTTGATGCTTCAAAATTTTCTTTTGAAATAGCTTTGGTTAACACATATCCAATCTGATTATTAGTTCTTTAATAAAACAAAATAATATTTTTTTTGAATTTTTTTTTTAAAAATAAAACTTCATTTTAAAGTGTTACACAATTATTTGCAATTGAAATTGCATCATAATTGTCACCATAAATATATGTTGACTCAAGTTGATTCATATATAAATCTATAAGTATTTTCTTGATTCAAATTTCTTGATTAATTTACAGCAGCAATAGCTACTGTATATTTATCTTCAAATATTTTGAGCAACAACATCTTGCTTTCTTGAATATCAAGAAAACATTCCTGATTCAAAGTTAGAATATTAATAACCCGTAGTACTTTTCATTTTATCCACATATCCTTTAATCATGGTCAAAATAACTATCAAACATAAAATTTTAAAAATAATTTTTTTTTTATATTATGGTACTTTAATGTGTCTTTGATGTATCTTACAATTCTTTTTCAATGTAATTTATTGGCATAATATATGAATCGTGAAAGCAAATTTATTACAAAAATAATATTATATAAGACTTACAATATTATTGTAAGATACATCACACACCCAATTAATAACCTTATCAACACTCTGATCATCTTTCTTCTGCATCTTTTTAAGACTTTCTTTCGACAAGTGCACATCACAACAGCAATTTTGTTTTTATTAGAAATATGGTTTAAAGCAGACATGGTAAATCTGGATAGTTTCTATAGCTATCGTGTCATTAAGTCTATAGGTAGCAACCCTTACAAAAGTCATTGTGATCTAGTTCCATTACTGATCCATGCAAATCCTAAGTGAAACAACATCACTCACGAGGAAGAGACAAACAATTGTTACCAGCTAGTGTCTGTCCAAAGCCCCAATATTTAAGCTTCTTATTCCAAGTTGACAAGACTGTTTCCAACTTACAGAAGTATCGAAGATGACGGGAGAAATGTGGAAAAACAGCGGTAAATGCAACTATCAAATTACATGGCACAGACAGGATTGAAAGCATTTGAAAGGGAAAAAGTATTTCTAAATCTAAATAAAGCCAAGCTTCAAATTCTATCATGAATTCTGACCATGATCACCTACATCGTGTCAAAACCAAGCATCTAGTTCGAGAACCACCTAAGACTACTTGTAGCTAGCTCCAGAAAGGCCCAAGAATGGAAATGGCATGAGGTGAACCAGTCGCACCTCATATATCTAGATCCGTATAAGGCTAAAATGATCCTGACAATCCATCATTTAGTTCTCTCATTCTGTTTCCATTATAATTTCTGTTACCATGTTGAAATCGTTCTAAAGCCAAATCAGTTTTTAAATTGCAGATAGACACCAAGTTGTATTCGCAACAAAATCTGACATTTACATGCTTTCGACCTAACATGTATGAGGTCAATCTGTCTGATTTCCTCAATCAGTTTGATAAACATGACTATTTATGTAAGGAATGGAAATCTTCACACCAGAAAGCAATCAAATGCATGTGATGTTGAAGGAAACAAGAAGACAACAAGCTAGTACAAAGAAAAATAGAATTATGCTAAACAGAGTCATCACACAAAACTCTTAATCCAAACTTTTATTAATCAATATTGAACATTGCAGCTTTTATAAGCTACTTATATACTTGAAAGTCCTAAACAAAGTTACAAAAATAATAAAAGAGTAGAAAAAACAAATTCTAGAATATATCAAATTCTAAAGATAACTTCCAAGTCTTATTTAAAAGTTTTTCTAATTTTAAATTGCTACGAAATCTTAATTTAAAAAAAGACTTGGCCTCTGTAATTTTCTAGAAAACTCCGTAATATAAATTACACCGGTGTATGTACAAAGATAATTGAGTATAGCTCAACCCATTATTTTTTGGGTTAAGAGATTGGGCACATCTAAGCCTAAGTTTTTTAGTTTTATTATTAAACTTTAATTTATGTTTTTTTTTGTTAGATTTTTATTAATTAATGGGTTTTAAACTTAATTTTTTCCCCTCATATATTTAGATATTCTTATGACAAAAAAATCCCTACAAAGTTTTTTAAATGCAAAAAAAAGAAGTCTAATTAGTAAATTTTTTATTAAATTGAAATACTAATCTAAATAAAAAAAATCCAAATACAGTAAAAAAAATAAAGAAATTCCCGTTCCTTAACCAAATTGAAGCTGTCTTCTAAAAACTTGTAAGGAACAAGATTTTAAAATATTTTGAAAAAATTTTAGTCTGTCCAACATTAAGATAAAAGAAATTATAGCCTTTTCTGTTAAAAATATATATATATATATCGTTTGCTGCGTCCGAAGTCCGAACATGTTATTGAGCTAGGACTTTTGTTACAAGCCCGCATCAATCTCCCTCGGAAATCTCACATCAATTTGATATCAAATTGGACACTTGCATACACCAGTCAACCTTGTCAGCTAAATTACAGTAAAACGACAAGACAGAACCCTTCAACATTCATACTTTCATCACAAACAGAAATGTTACTTTTGTTCAATGAACAATATTGTTCTTCTTATTGTTAGTGCTCCTAATAGACTCAAGTTTCACAAAAATCCCTCCATAGAAGCAAGATACAATTACAAACACTCTTTTAGGCATATTTTAGACATGTATTCTCAAGTATTTCTAATATAAAACACATACAATCATGTGAAACCATTCTGAAAATAAATAGTTGAAGGCATGTAGAACGTGGAAGGACCTTGACTCTACGATCAATGCATTAATGGATCAGTATTCTCCATCAATGCCAATGGACATTCGAATGGTGCTGATTAATAATGCTGTGAAAACCATGTCAGTGAACTCGTGCCAATGCAGAAGCTTAATCTGCCATACAAATTACAAGCGAGGCTAACACTAGACCTTTAACAATATGAAATCTGATACCAGTTGAACTATACTTTTACCTTGTATAGACTTGGAATCCCTCGACCACTCCAATCCCAACTCAGTTCTCCACTTCTCTCATAAGAAACTCTTAACACATTATCATCACAAAACCTCTGTGATGCTGCAATGTTCCAAGAAGTCATTCCAAACTCATATCCAGGCTCAGTGGTGGTCCCTCCCTGGTGAGCAAAGCAGTACTTCAAATTACACTTCCCATAATCAAAACCATGATACGCTGATAACTTATTAGCTGGATTGAGAACCAATGTCCCATCCAACATGGTCCAATTTTTACTCTCTGCGTGCGTGTAATTAATATTCAACGGTTTGTCTAGAAATTTCTTTGTGTTCATGAATTGAAATTGTACAGCAATTAACGAGTTGGAATCTAAAGTATTGAAACCGAGTTCAAAAGACAACCCCCGTAACTTGAGATGCTTGATTCCTAATTGATGAGATCGCTAAAAACTCCCAAAGATTGGTCTTTCCAAGTCTGCAATATTGAGCTGGGAGGCATAGAAAGCTGAGCTAGGACAATTGGAACACTTGAAAAACAAGTTCTTTTTGTGAGTTTAGGGACTCTCTTGATGCTTAAGCTAGCATTAATAATGAAGGAAAAAAGTCCTACGAGGTTGTGTTAATATGTGTGTTTGATAAAGTTTTCTTATGAAGAAGAAAATTGCTTCCCTTGAGTTCAAAGCCGATTATATAGCCTCGAATCTTATTAGGTGTGTCCATGCAATAATAAAATGACTAATGTGCTTATTATCTATAGTTTTGAACTACACAAGAACAAAGCTCTAGAGTAACAATAGGCCTCTGTAAAAGTTGCACTAGTTCTAGCTTTTACGGGTTGTATATTGTTAATAACGATAATAAGATCAAAATCTAGATGATACATGGCCAAGGGATATGCTTCCTCTTCTTTTTTTTTTCTTTTTTTTTTAATGCATGGACATTTTGTCCTCGTATTAATTTGGTAGTGAGTATATAGATCGGATTTTACCAAAGAGTTGCATCCATGTGTAGCAAGTGGTTTTGTGATGTAAGTGTGTTAGAAGAGTTTGAAGGTTTTTAACATTTAAATAGGGATTTTTATTTATGAACTAGTAAGATAAAGCTAAGTATAAAAAGATGTATAGTCGTGTCAAACCAATAGCTTAACATAAAAGAATCATAACTTTTTATTTAACTGACTAAACACGTTTAATTTTTTCCAAATAATTCTGCATGACCAGTTTTATAACTAACCAAGATCATGAAGACTTTCAAAATAAGTTGTGAAGATGTTGTTTGGGTTAAATTTATTATTTTTTTTTAATTTTTTTTTAATTTAGGATTCTATGATTTTAATTTTCTTACCTTGTAAATATTGATTTTTAACTTATTTAAAAAGTTATAAACCCTCTTAAAAAACAGAATATTTCACACTTTTATTCCGAGAAATAAAATTAAAAACTAGGGTTCTTTTTGTTAACCTATTCAGCCAAAATTGTCTCTCTTGCCTTTTTTTTTTTTTTTTTAACTATGATGTCATTCCATAATTATTGTACACCCCCATGTCAATCACTAGCTAGTATCTGGGGCCTTACTGTAATCCTAAATTTTTAACTATGATGTCATTCCATAACTATTGTGATAAAGGGATTGAATGTTTCGATCCTAAAACCCTCAATTATTAAAATTATTAACTACTATAAAGCGAAGACAATGCGCTTGTGATTTCTGAAGCTGCACATTTTTGTTTTTTTTTATAGGATGTTTGGTAACGAGGTTGTGTTTGTGTTTTAAATAAAATATTGATATAATCTGTTTGGTAAAGAAAAAAATAGTTTATTATTCATGAATTCCATAATATTTTTGCATCCGAAACATAGGGGAAAGAAAAGCAAGTAAATGCTGCTTCATGCGCATTGTTCATGCTAATTAATTAGATAGTTTAATGAAATAATAAAAAATATTTTATATAAAGTATTATTTATTTCATGATGTAATAACAATAATTAAATCTACAATATTTAAATTAAAAACCATCAATATTAATATATATATTTTAAAATTATTTTATAACCTCAATTTAAAAAGCATTATTAACCAAACACAATAAACTACTTTTTGGTCAACCTCAATTTCAACCACAGTTTTAACCAAACATATATTTTTTCAAATCAACCTCAACTAAAAATATTTTTTATAAAAACAATTTTTTTCAAACCACAACCACAACAACAACCGTAATACCATACACACAAAAGGGATATATAGCCCCATTTCTTAATCCCTATTCTCTTTCAGATCTGATCATGTGAGCAGAATCCGATGGAGTGAAAGGTAAGAGACATTGAAACAGAGATAAAAATAAATAAATAAATGGTTAGACATCCAAACTAAATCTCTCGTTCCCTGTTTCTTTTTGTCACCTGATCATAAAACCGGTGTAATGAATATACTAAATGTCAAATAAGTAAAATATCGTAAGAACAAAATTATGAAATAACAGGTACATTGTCACGATTAAAAAAACCAGGCACTCCATTCATCCCATGCTCGATCATCACATTCAATAATAACAACCTGCCTCGTCCATTTTCTTGAGCGATCTAGCAGCTACTGTGGTTTCTCCAATCTTACAGTACTTACCATTGTAGATTAGGTTTATATCCTCGTTCATTCCACCATGCCATTAAAGAACTCCACAACTTGAGCAATTTTACCCTCTATACAAAGCCCATTGTTCGAGGTAGAAAGTCACAACAAAAGGTTCGGAACCAAGTTCAATTATTTTGGCTAAAATCGACATGGTGTAAGTGGCAGAAGCAATTGATCAAGATGTAAAAGTATAGATATGAACTTCATTTGATTTGCAGCAATTCATTTTGTTCGGAAAAAGAAAGCACGGTTCACTGATGTTTCATTCTAACTAATTGTCGGGATGTATTTATTTTTTATTAATGGAAAGAAATTCACACGTCTTTCAACTAATTGAATTAAACAGCACGACTGTAAATCTGTGAAATAAGGTAAACTCAAACCAAAAGGGGAAAAAAAGAAAGAAAAAAAAAGGCACCCCTTAGTCAACTTCATGACCAATCCATCATGTTAAAAACCAAAGACTTCGATGGCTTTGCCATTCAAGAGTCAGACATAAAGTGCAAGACTTTGGTTACCGTTTAGGTCGACATTGAATGTCTTTGAAGACATCCAAATTAAGGCACTGATTTAACATCGAATTGGACGATGAAACGTCCGGTCCGACAGCCTGAGGCCATGTTTGTCAGCGGATTTTAAGACATTCGTTATAATTATTTTTAAAAATATTTTTTATTTAAAATATATATTAAAATAATATATATTTTTATTTTTTAAAAATAATTTTTAACATTAACTCATCAAAATAATTTTAAAATATCAAAAAATATTAATTTAAAATATTTTCAAAATACAAAAATAAACACGACCACGAAACTGTGCAGGTAAAAAACAATTATTTTTCATTAAGAAAATAGCACCACTATTACCGATTATCATCTCATGAAGGTGCTGATATATTATACAAAGGCTTTTCACCAAATGGTACGTTGGGATGTATTTTCCTTGAGCAATTTCTTTTGAAAAAAAAAAACAAAACAATTTGAATACCTTAGCTACCGTTCCACATGTGATAGAACTAAGTCGATCAGTGGTTGAAAATTAAGTCCCCGAATAAAAACCACATTCGCAATATGAAAAAGGGCATATTAATTCATAAAGTTTTAGTTCGTATAAATCTGAGGGAATTATAGACAAATAAGAATTAGAGAAAGCAAAAAGTTATTTAGGAGAAAGTATTTTTAAGTTTTTAATTTTTTTTTTTGTATTTTCCTTATTTTCATGTGACATTAATTAGTGAATTGCTGGTTTATGTGGCAAACAGTATCTTATTTTGATAAATAAGTTTTAAACTACCTTATTTAGGTAAATAAGTTTTAAAAGGATCCTTATTTAAGAAAAATAAATCTTCTTTAATTTTTTTTCCAAAATAGTTTATTTTATGTAATTTAAGCTCCATGCACGTAAAAAAAATTCATGGCATTTCCTTTTCGTAATAATATCCATGTAATTTAAAATAAGATATAAGTTTTTTAATGTCTAAATTTTAAAATAAAAAAATAGTAATTATTAAAAGAAAAATTTCTTGAACCATTATAGTAAAAAAAATAATAATAAAGATAATTGTGATAACGGTGATAAAAAAGAAATGGTAGGTGGTGTTGGTGAAGAAGAAAGTGCATGTGGTGGTTATGGTAAAGTTATAAGTGATCGATTAATATTAATAATATATTTTTAAAATAAATTAATGCCAAGGAGAATGATGGTAGTAAAATAATAATAAAAAAATAATAGAGATATAATTGTGATGATGGAAAAGGAGGAGTTGGTGGTCGTGATGGTAAAGTAATAGAGTAATACCAATAATATATTTTAAAAAAATAAATGCCTAAAATAATGGTGGTGGCAGAATAATAAAAACAATAATAAATTTATTTTTAAAAACAAATGTCATTACAACCACATTAATTAATTAGACGTAATTGATACACAATAACTAGAAATTAATAATATATCATCCAATTTATTTTTAAAAAAAATCTCATTTCTTCTTTTTATTTTTATTCTCAACCCAGGCAATAAACTCCAACCAAATAAATGCTCTTCTTTTTCAATCTTGATATTTTTTCCCTTTCAGTCATAGTTTCTCTATCTTTCATCAAAAAGTAATTAAATTCCCTAAGTTCTTCATATAATCAACTGTTTTATCAAAATATTTAATACAATTAATGTTAATCGGTAGATTTATATTATCTTTAGAATGGTAGAAAGCAATATTAATTGTATCAGGATATTTAATACAAATAATTTTAATTGGAAAATGATTATCATAAAATGACATGGATAATTGAGCTTCCATGGCAGAAAAATGCCTTCACTTAATAAATATGATTATAAATGCCTCATTTTTTGAAAGAAAATTTAGAGCACTTTAATTTGAGAAAAAAATAAAAAAAATCTTGGACTTTCATGGAAGCCCATCCATAAATTATAAGCCCATGTATGAAAACAGAACAAGATTAGATCGAGACTAGAAAGTGATTATTAGGCTGTAAAGATGAAGGAAACTAAAATTTGAAGGACTGGAACTGTTTGGGCTGCAGCTGAACTGATTTTTTATATAAAAAAAATTGTTTTAAATTATTTATATATTATTTTATATGTTGGTATAGAAATAATTTTTTTAAAAAAATATTATTTGAATATATTTTTAATTAAAAAATAATTAAAAAAACAAACAAACATGTCAGTTGTCCTTTTAATACGCACAAAAGTACTATCCAAAACATGGAGTGGGGCTGACAAAAACATTAAGATGAATGTGATGATCAAACAGTGGCAACAAGCAAGCATGCTACGGATCCTGAATCCTGATATGTTGGATTCGAAAGATCTAATCTCTCATGGTTAATGGACATGGACACTGTAAAAAGCTGTTGTTTTCTAGAGACAAGTGCGCATCCTCGTCAGTTTCTTAAGACGGGTAAAGAATCTCTGATACCGTGTGTTTTCTAGGCCACTGAATTATTACCACTTACAGTTAAATTCATCTCTCTTTGTACGAGACTAATAAACTTTTGGGGACCCTTTAATTGCCGTGCCATTCACGATACAACAGTACATAAAGCCCTATTCAATCAATATCTATGGCATTTGTCATTGGCCAGTAACAGTATCAGCCTATCAGGGACATTTACATTTACTCCTGCGCAAGGCCAGCCACGAAAAGCCCTAGCTATGTTATGTAGTGACACAGGGAAAAGGAGAGTGATAGATGTAATTGGCACAGTGCGCAAGGACTCGAGTAAATTGGCCTCAGGCATGCCATGAGATGAATCTAGCTAGCTAGCTTCCTGATGATCACAACCACAATGTCGTCTTGTGTTATTTACAGGGTCATGCAGATTAATTCTACAGGATGTAGCCATGGTTGGAATTTATGCATGCTTATAACAAAGCCTACTACAAATATAACTGGTGCGAAGATCTACATGGAAAAATGTATACCTTTTTTTGTGGAGAACTATTTAATGTGCTATAAGATTGTATATAAATGCCCTTTTCTCAAGAAATATCTAATGGATTGTCTCATGAAACGGAGTCAAAATGGATCAAAAAGTGGCTAGAATTAAATGGGAGTCACACTAACGATGAACATGATGATAGTTGTCAAACAAGTGGAGCGTATGGGCCATGCATACTTGGAAGAATTCCATGTGCAACCCAATCATAATAAACCGCGCAAACTTTATCCTCCTTCCATATTCCAGCATCATTCTTGTCTTTTGATATTCCTTTGGTCAATCTAATTTTGGTCCCCGAGATGTTCATAATCACGAGTTCACATTAATGAGTGCTTATTGAGATACAGTGATACAGTTCATATTTGTTTCATGGGTCAGCATTGATATATATATGTGTGTGTGTATCAATCACCTATGAACAGTACATAAAGCCCTATCCAGCATTATTTTTTTGCTTATTGGGATACAGAGATACAGTGATACAGTGTATGTATGTATGTATGTAGCAATCACCTAGCTAGGAGCTAGCTAGCAAGCAATTAGTGTGATTCTGTAAGAACATGAAAATCGAGATCATCCGTGAAGGACTGAACGAGTATAGTGAAGCTAGCTAGCTAGCTAGATAGCTAGCAATAGTTGAGCAAATCACAGCAGCATTCTGCACCAGCTCTCCCTGCCGAATTGATTTATCCTCCATGGCGCAAGTTTTTTCTTTGTTTTGGTTTTTTAGCCATGACATATTTTAATTGAGTTGACATGAAAGCCATTGAAGTCATGAGAAATATTCACAGGCTATAGCTAGAAACCCCATCGCATGATAGCTAGGAGCACGGAATGTTCATATATGGATAAAGGCTTCCTCACGAGATATGATAATTTGACGTAGTTATTGGATAAAAGATGTGTTGTTTCTTTTTTAAAAAAATTATTAATTTTAACCTGAATAGATTTGAATCTGAATAATGAATATCTCTATCCAGTCACTCAAATTAATATCAAAATTAATTTAAATTAAAAACCAATTCAATTTAAATTTCAAAGAATTTGTCAAGTCAACTAATCAAATCAAACCAAATTTAGTATCTATATTATCTTATCTCTGTGTGTTACTATCGTGATCGATGTCGCTGCATGGATATATATAGAGGTGGTTTCCATCAACCTCATTAGTAAATTTAGCAGACAAATCGACTCCAAGACATTAGAAAAGGAGGAGGTAATCTGCAACCAGAGATAATCTCGATTAACCTTGGTTAATGATCTACACAATGAAAGTAACTGTCATGTTACACTATAACCGAAACCTTCATTCAATCAAATTATTGGATATATATAAAATTGTATAAACATTAATAAAAACCAAATCTCCTAAAATAATTATTGTGCATCTTCTCGTACAACACTATTTATTGTAATAATAATAAATTTACTCTTCAATTGTAAAATCTTTGAACTAGGTTTTGGAAACAAAATATTCTTTTCGTTTTTTGTGTAATTAAATTTTTTTTAGTTTCATCTTTCATATTTAATTTGTTTAGAATTCAATTTTATATGATCTTATTGTTCTATATTAGTTTTTTTTTTAATATTAATACATGTCTTATTTTATATATGTTATAAAATATCTTAATATTGCTTAGATTTTTTAATTTTAATTTTGAATTTTTTTATATAAAAATACACATTGAAATATCCTCCATGTCCGGCCGGTTAAATTGCTAGTACATACTATTAAGAAAAAGGAGGATAATCCAGTGTCACGGTAGATTAACACGAGCAATCTTTCTGATTATAGTACTAATTTTTATTGTTATTACCCTTAATTTACCGCTACACATTCAAAGAGCTCTAACAAAAAAAAAACAAGAAATTAAACAGCTGAAACCCTATAAGAAATAGATCTTCTTCTACAAAACAAAGTCTCCCAAATCTCACTAAAAGCTTGAACAATAACCCCATGATGCTCCCTTGAATTCAAAGACAAGAAACAATGCAACAACTGCTCTAAATCTTTCTCTTCAAACATTTCCTTTTCTAGTATCATTTCCATCATTGATCTCTTAAAATCCTCATATGGGTCCTCTGATCTCTTCACCACCGCAAAGCTCTCTCTTACCTTCCCCTCCACCGTGCACGGTATCAGCCACTGAAACCTCGACAATCTTGCAGGCGACAAAGAACCATCGCGGCTATTTCTTTCCTTTCGTCCTCTTCTCGTTGTTCCTTTCGCTCCATTCTTTAAAACACAACGCCCTTTAGCCTTCTTAGCTCTCTTTTTACGTGAAAATGGAGATTCACGTATTGTTTCTAAGTGGGGATTGAATTCCGAGGAAGAATCAGTGGAGAAGCTCCTCGAAGAAGAGACTAGAGTTTCTGTTTCTTCGTCGTTTATGACATGCTCGTCGCCGCTAAAAAATATCCCGCTATCAGCTGAGGAAGTGCTGATGCGGATTCTTGATGCCGTTTTCTTCTTTTTGACTCGTCGTTTTTTCTTCTCGATTTTAGATGGAGGGAGAAAAACGTCGTGGTTTTTGGAGTCCTCAGAGGCTGAAGAGTTGTAAATCTTGCGGCGGGGTGTTGAATCGTCGTCAAAGAGCTTGGCCACAACGTGATATTTTTCTTCCTCTTCCCAGTGGAAATTTTCAGTTGGTGGAGAGGATTTGGTGTGGTCGGTTTCAGAGAGGTAATGTGTGGAGGGTTTTGATCTAAACCCACAGCCCATTGATGTGAATGCCGAGGACACATGTCGCCTGATGGAAGAGTGATGGAGAGGTTTGGAAGGAGGTGGTTGTGAGGGTGGGAGATGGAGGTTGTTGATGATGATGGAGTTGTGGTTGACTGGAGATAGTCTAAGAAATGAAGGGACAGGATTTGATGGGAGAGTAGAAGGGTCTTTGGAACGGCAAGATTGAAAGGAGATCACTCGAGAGAATTTGAGCCTGAAACGTTTAGCCATTGTTAATGTTTTCGGCTTTTGGGCTCAAGTGCTTTGTAAGTGTCAAAGCATTAAACTGTTTGTATGAGGAAGCTGAAAGGTTTATATAGGGGTGGAATGAATTTTCTTTTTCCTTTTTTTTTCTTTTTTCAATGATTAGGAAAGAAGAGGGTGAAAATGTGCATAACAGCCGTCTACACTAACATTAATATATATTGACCACGATAAATTGGAAAAGTAATTAGTAATCCTTTTTTGGAAAAAAGAAAAAGAGAAAATACACATGCATGTCCCAAGCAATCACTGAATGTAAGAGACGTATATATTGTACCTTTTCTACCAAGCAGGTACTTTTGTTGGTTTTCCTGTGCTGGGGAAATGGAGACTGACTCGTTTTTGTTAAATAAAAAGGGTTAAATACTGGGGTTGATTTGGAAATGAAAAACGGAGTAATTTATACTTGTTAAACCTATCTCCAGATTGGTATTACGTTCTGAACGGAGACTATAATCATGTTGATCCCAGGAGAGAATTTCTCAAAAATTCAAATCGTTTTCCATGTATTCTTGAATAATTCTTGGAGGGAAGCTAGCTAGCTACGTCTATCCCAGGAGAGAATTTCTCAAAAATGGAGACTATAATCATGTTGATCCGGTGTATCCAACCGTACACTGACGGATTCTTTAGCGTATGGGAACTCTGATGGTATGGAATTAATTCTACACGTGGAGCCTCCTTCTTTTTATCTAAATTCAATTTAATCTATAAAAGTACTAGCCTTTCTGGTAGTAAATAGATTATTTAATCTTTTTAAATTATTTAAATTCCTTTCGGTGGCTAGGAAGTCAAAAAAGCAAAGACAAAATTCGTATCTCAAAGTAGGATTGCATACATTGACATGGATATCAATGCATTTTGAAATCATGACCTTAGAAAACTTCTCCGTCGAGGAGCCATTGGCTAATCATTGACCGCTCTTTATGTGATTAAGCACTTTAATCAGTCTCTCATCCTATGATCTTGCCCCGCATCAATGATGAATGATCATGCAAATTCAACAGCGAGAGATCGAGCCTGTAAATTCAAATCCAGGGAAGATCTTGGGTCTTGTTTGTGATAGGCAAGTAAAGCAGATTGCTCAAGGCATGCACAGACCTCAATGGTGTAGCAGTCGCAGTGAAATATGCTTTCAACTCTGAAAGGCTATTACACGATCAGATTCAGGCTTTACCTCATGAACGGTGATGTCATCGAGTTAATTCATATAGCAGTGGAAAAGGAAGCAAAAGCAGCTCCTGTCATCTCCATGTTTTTTAATTAGCATTATGCTGTATCACTTCTAGAGCACAGGGAAGAAAAAAGGAGCCTGGCTTTTTTTATGTTAGGATTAAACAAATTTATCAATGGAAAAAGGAAAAAAAAAAGTCAATACAATGAAGCTCCTCTTCTCAAAAACATGGTGGGGATCCAAGGAAACAAAATGATGTTTGCATGCCAGTGTCTCTTTCCCTTTATTCCCTGCCCTCTTGGGGGACACATGGTCATTGGCGAAGCTTAAAGCTTCTCTCTGCACTCAATATTGTCTCCAGCATGGTTGTGCCTCGTTTGTTTTGGTAATAGAAGTGTTTTTGCAAAAAAATGGTTTTTTTTTTTAAATTAGTTTTTTTTTTAATATTTATTTTAATAAAGTTTCAAAAAATAAAAACAGTTTAAAAAACCTGGAGCAGAGTAGATGGTTTTGCTTGCCCCTCGACATGTCAGGCTTTTAGTTTTTCTAACATTGATAAAGCCCAAATGCCTAAATGGGCTTGGCTTAATTGGGCCTCTATTAAGAAGTTAAGAGTGGACAAGAGAGATTATCAGGGACATCTATCATGACAAGACGGAAGACAAAGGTCTATAAGGAAGTACGTAGTCAATAAGTTTACCCAATAATTTCTCGAGCACAAGAACTGTGATAATTGTTTGAGAGTTAACTTTCGGCCCTTCTCGAAAGTTATGTTTTAATATAAGCCCTCCAACCTTTTAATTTCTTATAATGACGTCCTAATCCTTTAAATATTTATACAATTCAAATACAAGATTACCCAAGTGTAGAATGAGAAATTGTAAAATTCTCATAAAATGATCAAATTTAGTGACAAATTAGAAGTTCGAGGACTTATGTTAACAACTTAACCAACAGAAAAAGAAAGCTAAAAACCCTAATACAATAATGTTTAGAAAAAACCTTGATATTTATTTTTTTTCCTTTACCACTTGGCATAATTATATTGGTGCTCAAACACTTGACGTGTACTTTGCCCGCAGCATCATGGAGACAAGTATGTGACTCGTGAATCTCGAGGATAAGCC
The DNA here is from genome assembly GCF_000002775.5 of Populus trichocarpa. Taxonomy (NCBI): domain Eukaryota; kingdom Viridiplantae; phylum Streptophyta; class Magnoliopsida; order Malpighiales; family Salicaceae; genus Populus; species Populus trichocarpa. The sequence continues at coordinate 2,134,835 of NC_037291.2, read as the reverse complement.
TGCTAGATGTGAGATGTCCATGCCAACTCTAGACAGGAAATCCATTTTTTATTCCTTATTGTTGCCACTTGTGGATATCATATAGTTATTGTATTAATTAAAGAAACTTATATAGTTGCAGTGTTTTTATTGTTCTTATCTTACAGAGTAAACTACAAACGATCTGCGTATCTTCACTGAGAAATACAAAACACAGCTCCCATAAATTCTTCTGTTAATTCCAAAAAAAAAAATGAAATAAAAAACTTAAAATAAGCTCTTAAAATATAATTTATATTTTATCTCTTTTAAATGAAAATCTTTTGGATTTAATTATAATGTATACAATGTTACGGTTACCTTATATTATCAATTAATTTTAATTAAAAGAGAGAATAGATTTAAATTCATGATTATTTAATTATTAAAATTTTGATATTATATTGAATAATTATTTTAAATAATTAAATAAAATACTAAGATATCATTTATATTATTTTCTAATATATTTAACAGACTTAAAAGAGACTTCTCTTCTTCCTTTTCTTCCCCAATATTGACTTCAAATTTTCTTTTCTCGTATTGTAACATGTCACAAGCATGCAATTCTCTGAAGCTAGCTAGCAAGTTGTAAGCATCTTTACTTGCTCTCTCTCTCTCTCTCTCTCTCTTTCTTCCAGGGAATCATGAAGAATTAGAGGGGTATCGTTTTTATCATACTAGTTAAATCGCACGTGTTAGATGCAGATGCGAATTTAAACCGATGATCATTTTCTAAAAACAACACCTTCAAGCACCAGCTCATTCATTAAAAAGTCAACCATGAAGTGTGATATTCTTGTATTTTAAAGCACAACTATTTTTAATTATTTTGGTTTAAAGATAATATATTTTGTTAATATTCATTTTGTTTGAAATTAAAATAAATGCTAATTTAAAAAAATTGCTTTGTTTTTTAAACAAAATAGGGTGCCAAAAGTATAGTTTCTTTTTGCAGGATCCATTTCTTTAATTAAAATGATAATTTCCTCTCTTTTTTTTTAAATCACAAACACCAAAGATACTAGTGTTTTACATAATTCTTATAATTTCCAAGTTTTTTATAACATATTTATTTTTTGGGCTTCTTAAATTATTTTTCTTATGGGATAAAATACGAATATATTACACCCCCTCAATTTTCGAAGCAATGACGCACAAATAACAAGGTGGCATGATTTTACAGGTGCATAATATTTTGGACGGAGAAGGTGGGAATATACGGCTGATCGTCTGCTAGATGTGATGATATTCGAATGCAATTCCTCACTGTAAACATGTTTCAATTCAATTTGCCAACCTTTACGGATCCTGAACCAAATTAGTGCACGTATAATAACTTGTTTGTCTGCCCTTTGCCTGCCAAACATTGCTAGATATTTATTGAATAGAATAGGGTTAATTAATATTATAATCATGGAAATTAATTAAGCCCTTGAATTATTGATAATATTCTAACGCCCAAATTGTCATTAAAAAAAGATTGTCTTCTTAGTTCCGTCACCTGTCTCTCTCAGGATGTGGAGAGGGCCACATTGCATTAATGGAAGAAAACAAGCGTTCGGCCATCGAAAAATGACAGAAATAATAGATTAATTACGTTGAAAATTATGAAAGGATGCACGACTGAGGCTAGCAATGGGCTCCCCTCTCTATACGTTTCCTTCCAAAAACCTCCATGCTCCTTTGTCTTCTTCACACGAGTTGACTCAATTTACAGATTTTGACTCTTGAATATGCATGACCTGCTGCTGTATGATGCTCGAGCTGTGCTTTCTGGCTTTGTATTCCTCTGGGTCACAAATCACAGCCAAATAAACAAAGAATGAGACCAGATGGACTGTCAAGTACACATCTGTTCCCAAATTACGAGATTATATTTTAAAAAAAGATATTAGTTTAATTAGAATCCCAATTAATTAATCCAACATGGTTTTTGTTTGTTATTCTTCTGTAAAGTGATCCCTTTTTCTAGCTTTGACATGATATTTTTTTCCCAAGTAGATTTTTTTTAGATAATTAAATATCCGTAGTTACATGATTGCACATCCCGACAAATGAATTCCATTCTAGCCCAAGTCAGGTTAAAGAAAAACTCAGTTTTTTTTATTAAAATAATATTGTTTTAAAATCTTTTATTAAAAAATAAATAATTAGATTTACCATGGTGAACTATTCAATTACCCAATAAAAAATAAAAATCAAATTCTTAGTACTCCATAAATATCTTCTTTCTTTAAGCATACGTGGCACCTATACGAGGCGTCAACCCGCCAACATTTTCCTGGTATGCATCAAGAACAGAAAGGGCTTAGTGGCTCAAAAAAAAAAAAAAAGACAAGATAAAGTGCTCGTGGATGGCGGTATAATTTGGCCATCGCATCTAGCCAATGGGTGATATATTTGACCAATGAATCGTTGATTTAGTGGAACCAGAAAACCAGGGACCCACTTTTTTGTATAGAGCAGCATCCACATGTGTGCAACAGCCATAACCATCCATTCGAAATGAACAATGGTACCTCATCTTTTCTGTCATGAAATGTAAATCACTGTTTTGATATTAAAAAAATTAATTTAAAAAAAAATCCCAAACACCCCATTAGATGTGCCGCAAGTCACCCGCGCGGCATGAAAATAATATTTCTAGCATTTTTAACCGTTTTCATGACATTTTTTTTATTATTATATATATCTAATGCATTAAATGATCTCATTCTTGTATGTGAAAATAATATCTCATTTTATTACCAAAAGTAATTCCCCATAACAAAATTAAAATTCATTATCTTTTTTTATTTCTCCTACATGTTCTTCTTGGTTTATAGAGAGTGGCGTCTTTAAAACTTTGGGTTTTTTTGCCCTCTCAAACTTTGATAGAAAGTATTTTTTGAAAATATTTTTAAATTAAAAATATATTAAAATAATATTTTTTTATTTTTAATATTAATACATCAAAACCTTAAAAAACATGTAAAAAAATAATTTAATATTTTTTCAAATAAAAAAATAACAAACTAAAAAGAGCGCGAGAGTACCAGTAAACACAAGAGTCAAATAAACTTTTATAATTTAGTACATTCATATTATCCATTTTGAAGTTAGAGGGTTAGTTAGAATTTTACTCTTACAAAATGAGATTTTTAAGCTTTTTTAATTAGTATTATGATAACAGTTGCTTTTTAAAGTATTTATTTATTTAAAAAAATATTAAAATAATATATTTTTTTATTTTTTAAAATATATTTTTGACACTAACACATCAAAACAATTAAAAAACACTGAATTTTTTTTTTAAAAAAATTAATTTATTTTTAAAATCACTTTTAACACACACAAATAAACAATCAATCTCCTGTGAAGTGTTTGTGGGTATAAAAGATTAGTGGAAAAGTAACTTCTTCTTCTTTTTTTTTTTTTTCATGTGAAGTGAGGATTGATGACAATGTACATGGGGAAAATTTTATGGTATTGATACGAAATTTTTAGTATTTAAAAACCCTTACAAAGAAACACAGTAACTGTGGATCAGAACATTTAAAAGTCTATAATTTCTTAATATTAGATAATGAAAATCAAAAGCGTACAAAACAATGTAAATAGTATGTCCTATTTGAGCAAGGGATAAACTAGGAAATAAAATAAATCACAAATCCCAAAACTAATTTAATTTTAGAAATAAGTAAATTCGGAAAAAAAAATAAAAATAAAAATTCTTAATTCCTAATCTGGGTCATTCTGAATTGATCAAGATCACTAAAATGCCTAAAAGTGAGCATTTTGATTTGGATAAATAACATTGGACGAAAATGTTAATTGGCAAACTGCATTTAAATTCAAAATGACGTGGAAAATTGGTGATTAAACATTGAAAATTGCTAGTAGTTTTAGATAAGTGCATGCAAACCACAAATCTGTAATTAGCACTGGTTTATCGTATCAGAAAACGATTTATTATTATTTATTATCATGGCGTCTTGCAAGCCCGAGGATACCAAGTCAGTAGTGGCTTACAAGGTGCCGCGGTTTAGTTGACTATACAGGCTGGATTGCCTGGCAAATCTTATCCAAAAATAAGTTAATAAATCTTAACTGGAATTTCCTTGCAAATTGGACCATGAAGACAATGAAGACAGTGACTGCTACGAATTTCAACGAAGACGATGAAAGATCACCATTATTAGGCCCATATTTCTATATCATGATGTTATTTATAGCAAATCCACAGACAAATAAACTAAAATCATATGCTAAATAAAATACAAAATCCTAAATAGAAAGAGGTTAATGGTTTGATGCAAATCCTGACGTGCATATTTTGATTAATCCCAAGTTTTTCATTGCCAAAATGAAGTTGTCTAGCCAAACTTATCGGGTTGGCGAGGCCTAATGACCTTCGTCAGTCGGTTACAAAGTGACAAAATTAGCAGATTTCTGCCTGTAAGATTACCTGTGAACGTGGGCGCCACAAGACATTAAGAGTTCACTTTTTGACACGTTTTAGTCACATCGCTTCCCTATATAATTAGAGATGGAGGTCAGCTTTGGTTGCCGGAGGAATTGTGAGAAAACTATGTTCTCCTACACACACATATAGTTATTTGCTAAGGTTTTTAGTTTCTGATTAGGTTCAACGAGACAGGGAGAGCAATTAATCAGCATGGTGTCAATAGAGGGTGGTGGTGGACAAAACCAGCAAAAATTGAACATGTATGCTGCTGGATGTGCTATAGTTGCTTCGATGATATCCATTATATTTGGATATGGTGAGTTCCTTAATTCGATCTCCTTTCCCTCTTGGATCCCATGTGGAGTTCTCATTCTTTGACTTTAAACAGTGTTCTGTGGAACTGGAAAATGTCGTAGGATCATAACATTCTAACCATTCATATATAATTCATGTTATCTTTGATTAATAAAACCTTTTTTCTTATATTTGGGTGTTGTAGAATATGCCATAATTCAAAGGTTTTTTCTTCTTCTTCTTTTTTCAGACACTGGAGTAATGAGTGGAGCCATGATATTCATAAAAGATGAACTGAAAATCCATGACACGGAAGTGGAAATCCTTGCTGGAATCTTAAACATATGTGCCCTGTTCGGTTCTCTTCTTGCTGGAAGAACTTCTGATTATATTGGCAGGCGGTACACAATTTTTGCAGCCAGCATCATCTTCATGCTTGGTTCAATCCTGATGGGGTACGCTCCGAATTATGGTGTCCTGATGACAGGGAGATGCATTGCTGGGATTGGTGTAGGCTTTGCTCTGATGATTGCTCCTGTATATTCGGCAGAAGTTTCATCGCCATCGTACCGAGGCTTTTTGACATGTCTACCGGAGCTTGGAATAAGTATTGGTGTTTTACTTGGCTACATATCGAATGTTGCTTTCGGAGGATTGAGCCTGAAGCTTGGTTGGAGGATAATGCTTGGTATTGCAGCTATACCTTCACTCGCCTTGGCCTTTGGCATCCTAAAAATGCCAGAGTCTCCAAGGTGGTTAGTAATGCAAGGTCGTTTAGGAGAAGCCAAGAAAATCTTGCGCAGAGTATCCAACTCCGAAGAAGAAGCTGAAACCCGTCTTCGCGACATAAAAGAAGTAGCTGGGATTGATGTGAATTGCAACGATGACTTTGTCAAGCCCGATCCCCTGAAGAAAACTCACGGGGAAGGGGTTTGGAAAGAGCTAATTATAAGGCCAACACCAGCAGTCCGTTGGATACTGATCGCCGCGGTCGGAATCCATTTCTTTGAGCATGCAGTTGGAATTGAAGCAGTTATTTTATATAGTCCTAGAATCTTTAAGAAAGCCGGTATCGTTGGCAAGGAAAAGCTCTTGCGTGCAAGTGTTGGCGTGGGGCTTACAAAGTTCGTATTTGTATTCATTTCCACTTTCTTGGTGGATAGAGTGGGGAGAAGGCGCCTTCTTCTTGTTAGCACAGCAGGTATCATAGCAGCCCTGGCAGTATTAGGAACTTGCTTGACTATAGTGGAGCATCACCATGGAGGGCAGCTGGTGTGGGCACTAAGCCTTTGCATTATTTCTACTTATACATTTGTAGCTTTCTTTAATATTGGACTTGCACCTGTGACATGGGTGTACAGCTCGGAGATATTCCCCCTGAAGCTAAGAGCACAAGGGTATAGCATTGGGGTTGCTGTGAATAGACTCATGAATGCCACTATTTCCATGAGTTTTATTTCGCTCTATGAAGCAATCACCATTGGAGGAGCCTTCTTCTTGTTTGCTGGCATCGCTGTGCTTGCCTGGTTTTTCTTCTATTTCCTATTCCCAGAGACCAAAGGAAGGTCCTTGGAAGACATAGAAGAGCTGTTTAGCAAGGGTATAAGTGGTAGAGCTGAGGCTGTAAAGAGTGATATGTAGCGTGGTAATAAAGCAGTGTAGCCTAAGTTAGTAATCTTAATTTAGAGCAAATTAAACAAGCAAAAACTTGCTTTGTTATTGCTGTTATATATTATTTGTTAAATTACAATAACCTCCACAAGGTATTATAGAATTACAATCAACCTTAAAAAGTTTTAACATTTCTCAGCCACCCCCCCACCCCCCATACCATAATTGCTCTTAATTACTGTTTAGAAAAACAAAATAAATTAAAATTTTAAGTGACGAAGAGAAATATTAATTCTTTTACAAAAGAATTATATAAATTATTAAGATTTTTGAGTCTAATTATTTTTTTAATAACAATTAAAGTTAATTATTGCTGGATATAAAAAGGATTTTCTATCTCTCGAACCAAATCATTGCCTTCGATTGTCATTAAACCCCCCTTTTTACAAATCACATCGTTTTATACGTGAATCAAGTCGAATCATGATCGTAAGATTCTAACAAAAAATCCAAGAGTTTTTTTTCTAGAATAGTACAGTGAGATAAAATATTTTTTAAACCAGCTGAATTGAAAAAATAATTGTAGTTATTATGCGCATAGATAGTACATGCGCCATTAAATGTGTTGTGCATTTATCCTCTCAAAAGTGTATATTTTATAAAGAATTAATAACTATAAAATAAACAAGAATAATTCAATTGCCATAAAAAGGATGACATTGCACAAAAAGACAAGAGATAAGTACTGAGGAAGAAAAGGAGAAAAGAAAGAAAGAATGAATGGCTTATTATAAATATATTAGAGCTTGATAATAACACTTTTATTACTTTCATAATCATATTCATAAAATGAATTCATAGAAATCATGGAAATTCAATTTGAGCTGGTAATAAGTTACACGTACCATTTAAAAACAACAACATGCTTATTTGTTGGCAAATAGCAACTCATCGTTAATTTTGAAGTTGACTTTCTATAATATCTTTGAATTTTACTCGTCAATATATTAAAGTTTCGGTATATATGTCTATATGCATCATTTTTTTTTCCTTTTTTTCCTTTGTTTTTTATACCATATCATCTCTTTGACGAGTATCAAATTATTTTTGTTCATTTTATAGTTATTGATTCAAAATATGAATGATGACTTTTGAGAGCATGAATTAATTTGTTGGATAAGGAAAATTTGAGTTGCTAGATGCTACATGTGTAACACATCTAGTTATTATCGAACATTTGTGTTAGGTTTGGAAATTATTTTTTCATTGCTAATTTGGGAAATATTTTATCTCACTAGAAAAAAAAAAAAAAACTCAAAATTCGAACAACATGATCATAAGTAATTGATGCAAGAAAACTTTGTTTTTTTTTTTTTCGCTTTCTTTTGTCTTGACTATGATGTTCATCCTTGGCATGCTTTGGTCTCCATTCAAGTGACATGAAGTTTGCGCCATCCCTCGTATGTCAATATGGAAGAGCCTAGCGGTAGACGGGGATCGCTGCAGCTTATGATCTGACAGAAGCATACATGAGAAAAACAACAAGCTTCTCCCATTCCTCTATCTGCTTCATCACAATTGCTTGGGTGTTTTGTATATGGACGGTAAGTAATGTCAGCTAGCTGTCTATTTTTAGTGGGAAATCCAAGAATTGGCAAGAATGGTCCACGAAACATTCTTCATCTTTCAAGTTCTACCCTTGTTCAACGAAATATTTTTGCCTCTAGCCTAGGAGAAAATTTGGCAGCATCATTGTGGATTGCTCCTCTAAAAAAAATTCTTCAGCAATATTTATGGGGGTTGGTCCCCTAAAATAGAAACTTGTAAACAATCAAAATCTGCTATTGATCATGCCCACATGACACCTACAAGCAAGGCCAGCCTTTAGGCAAGTCTCTTTTTACCGATTGTCCCCGCATTTTTTCCTGTTTACCGTCCCTGGTAAATGCATGAGAAAAGAGAGAACGTATAGCATTTGACTCTCAATTCTTGTTCCTCCCCCTTCCTCTTGACTCTCTAACCAACATTCTATCATTCTCTAAGATCTCTATTTCTGTACTTTTCATCATGAGGAAACTCTGTCCAAATATTGATAGAGAAGATGGCCTTGAGACTGTTCTTGAGATCCCAATACCGGAAGAAATGTACACTAACATGGGTAGCAATGCCGAATTACGCTGGCAAAATATGCTTACATGGATGAGGGCTCAAACTTCCGACAAATTGTCACAACCGGTTATTGCAGCGCGAATTAATGAGCTAAGATTCCTTCTTTACATGGTTGGATCTCCTCTTATTCCTCTTCAAGTGCAAGTTGGCCATTCGGTTCACAAACCTGTCAAAGATTGTTCAATTGTGAGAGGGTTTTATAGAAACATCCATATCTCTCTGAAATTTTTATTTTACACCAGAATTATTGTTTATAGAAAAATGAGCAATTGCATTACGAGTATTGCCATGATTTTTCTGAGAAAATGACAGTGTTACAATGTTTTTTGGCAGCAAGCTTCAACAGCCAAATATATTGTGCAACAATACATTGCAGCTACAGGAGGACAAGCAGCATTAAACGCAGTGCACAGCATGTGCGTAACTGGTGAGGTGAAAATTAAGGCATCAGAATTTCATGAAGGGGAGCAGACCATAAACGTGAAAGGCAGCGAGGAAACAGGTGGATTTGTGCTTTGGCAGAAAGATCCGGACTTGTGGATGTTAGAGCTTCTTGTGTCAGGATGTAAGATGATATGTGGAAGCAATGGCAAGATCTCATGGAGGCATTCTTCTAATCAACGAAAGCCGATTTCAAAGGGTCCTCCTAGACCCTTGCGCCGATTCTTGCAGGTTAGGATCATTCCTTTGGTTTACATTTTGTAGCATCAATCGTATACTAGAATGTGAAAGTTGATGTAGAATGTCTGCATTAGAATTTTCTGTCCTCTGATTTCGTCCGATTAATTAGTTCTAACACAGTAAGTTATGGCAGGGATTGGATCCCAGGTCCACAGCAAACTTATTTATAGATGCAACCTGCATTGGAGAGAAACTAATAAAAGATGAGGACTGCTTTATACTCAAGCTAGAGACAAGTCCAGCAATTCGGGAGGCGCAAAGTGGTCCTAACTACGAGATAATTCACCATACAATGTGGGGATACTTTAGCCAGAGGTCAGGCCTCTTGATTCAATTTGAGGACTCAAGGCTGATAGGATTGAGAACGAAAGACGGTGAGGATATATTTTGGGAGACGAGCGCAGAATCGATAATGGATGATTATAGGTACGTCGACGGTGTCAACATAGCACATAGTGGTCAGACTCGTGTCACGGTCTTCAGATACGGAGAGCAATCTGCAAACCACAAGAGAGAAATGGAAGAACACTGGAAGATTGATGAGGTAGATTTTAACATATGGGGTTTGACAACAGAGCAGTTTCTACCTCCTTCAGACCTTGAATTATGAGAAACAATGGCTGAACATTACAATTGAAGTGAGATTCTTGTTTGTTGTTTATGAGAAGAAATGAGTAAACAAATAATTGTGTAAAGACCACCAGCAAAGTGAGAAAAAGAATTGTATTGACACAAGGAAATATAGAAGTTGATAACATATGTATTAATCTGCAGAAAAAGTTTCGTTTTTGTAAGAAGGTTAGCAGGGAAAATGGGATAATTAGTTCTGTCCATTTAATCCTTAATTTAGCCAGTGGAAATAAGCAAAATTTATGAAGCACAAGATCCATAGTGTCTTAATGCAAATATTATTAATCCTAATCCTAATGCTTAAATATTAATCATTCTCTAGAATACCTGAATTCATCCTTTCAAACTACTAATTATAATTAATGAGTCGGAGATCTATATCCCCCGCCACCTGCCCACATCAAGGTAAGGCCCATTAAAGGTATAACCTTGAAGTTTTAATGGATAATGAAGTTTAATCTTATATCCATGACCTATGTTTAGATTGCTCATTGCTCCAATTTGAAATCAATGGTTCAACTCTCCACGTCACAGGACTGGAGGCAAGGCCCATAAAAGGCATAGGTTTAAAGTTTTAATCGATCATTAAGCTTATTCGTGTTACAATCTTAATTATATTTATATATGATATTGATTTTGTTTGTAGAAATATATTTAATTATTAATAAAAACTTATTTATTTTTAGTACTTATTAAATATTTGATTAATGAATCTAGAGTAAATATAAAGTCATAGGGGTAAAAATATTTTATAAAAAAAATTATAAAGTTGTTATAATTATGAGATTTCAATTACATCTAAGTATTGTTCCTGAATGTTCGTGGTTAATGTTTTATTAAGAATGAATGTTAATTAGAGTCGTTGAGATGGATACATATTATGGTCTTTTTTTTATGAAATGAAATAATTGTTCTCATAAGTTGAGGTATGAGAGATTACCTACAACTAATATGTAGATGCTTGTCAGATGACATATATATTGAATTAACCCGCATGCGAATTTCATATAAAAGATCATTTATGTCTATCGAAAGGCTCATATGATGATTGTGTAAGTGATCATTAAACTTGAAATCACTAAGTTATCTTATATATATAAAAAAAAATTATGTTTTGATTCTGCTACACGTTGTTTTAATGAAGAGTAACAAACATAAAGATCTTGGATATAACATGAATTATATAAATGTATTTAAATAATCAATAGATAATTAATCATTTTAGGTGAATTAGAAAAAATATTTTATATATTCTTAAATAGTGTTGATTGCAAATACTTGCACAAGGCGGAATGAGATTTGAAAAGAGTTTCAGATTTTATTCAAATAATAAATGATTATGGTATTGATAACAAACATGTTTTGATAGAGTAAACACACTCTGATGAATTAACTTTTTTTATATACATCAGTACCTCAAAATCATTAAAAAGCACTAAAAAACATAAATTTAATTTTTTTCAAAGCAAACACAACTAAACATAGTTGAAAACGCAATATCAAATAAAAATCATAAAATATATGTTTTAAGAACATTTAAGGATTGATTTGAGAAGTTAGTCTAATGGTTAAAAAAAATTTTTTTTTTCCTTGATTTCTTGGGTTTCAACTTTGAAACCATCACTACGGAAATTTAATAATTTTCTTAAATACATTGTATAAATATAGGAAATACAATTAAGATTATGTGATAAAAAAATTAGTCTTAGTTGATATAAAGGGAAAATTTCATGGCACTTAACGAATAACTAGTGACATCATATTAGTTATTCTCAAAGTTTATATTGAATAAAAATATAAACAAAAAGAAGAGAGTGAATAAAAATCATGACCTACAAAAAATAATAAAAATATCTTCACATAAATTATTTTTATCTATATATTTTTTTAAATATATTTAAAAAATAACTAATAAAATATCATTAATTACTTTCCGAGTATCATAAAACTTCTTGAAATATGATCTAAACTTAAAATATTTTTAACATAAAAAATCGAAAGAAAAACACTACAACACTGTAATTTTATTTTTTTAACAAAAGCAGTGCTTACTATATTTTGTCCTTCTAAGCTTTTTTTAGTAATTCCTAGGCCATGTTTGTTTCCCGAAATTCACTTTCCGGGAAACCACTTTTCAAACTTTCATGTGTTTGTTTGCCATTAGAAAAGTTGGTCAACGAAAAACACTTTCCAGTCAATGAAAATACTTTCCGGTCAACGAAAAACACTTTCCAGTTAAAGAAAAATTTGGTTTGGTTTCCAGGAAAATGTTTTCCCTTTTGGTTGTGTTTGTTTTCCGGAAAGTGGTTTTCGGGAAACCACTTTCCAAACTTTCCTGTGTTTGTTTGCCATTAGAAAAGTTGGTCAACGGAAAAAACTTTCCAGTCAAAGGAAAAATTAGCTTGGTTTTCAGGAAAGTGTTTTCCTGGAAAATTTGGGCGGAAAACACTTTCCGGAAGTTGTGAAAAATTTAAAAATGTCATTATTTGCTGATTATATTAAATTTTATCATCAAACTTTTGATTGCTATATATAATTTGTTTTGAATATTTATTTTTCAATTCCATCTCTTAAAATTTAATTTTTATATTAATTTTGGTTCTTATTTTTATAATTGCTATTTGCTTTTTTCTTATTATTTTTTATTGAAATTTTTTATCTATCAAATTTGGTCCTCATTTTTTTTATTGTTACTTATTTTATTTGAAATAATTTATGAAATGTTAATTATTATTATTTTAATTTATTCACCTTTTATTTTTTTTTAATTTTTTAGATTTGATCTATATTATTTTGATTATTATTTATTTTATTTGAGATAATTTATGAAATTATATTTTTTTTCAATTTCATTCTCATTCAACTTTTTTATTTGTAAGATTTGTTCCTCATTATTCTAATAAACTTGAGAAAAATAAAATATTAATAAGTTATTTTCCAGCTCATTTTCCATGACATAACCAAACACTGGAAAATGTTTTCCAACTTATTTTTCATTACACTACCAAATATCGGAAAATACTTTCCCGGAATTCACTTTCCAAAAAAAAAAAACTACTTTCCAGCAAACAAACGGGGCTAGTTATCCCTAACTTTCAATTTCCTGAATCGGAAGCAAAAAAATCTTTCCTTTGAAACGTGAGCAAAGACACTCCTTCCATTCCACACCGACGACGACGAGAGAGGGAAATTTTTGGATGGGTCCATGCACATAAATAATATCGCCCAATAAGGCAACGCCCACTGGGCCACTCCACAATGCAGAAAGCAATCGAACGGTGTCGTCCATTGTCGGTTGCCTAAGATGAGGCTCAGTAACTAACCCTTTCCAAAAAGGTTGACTCCTCAAAAAATCAACGGCCAGTAAATCCCCGCCACGACACCATCACTGAGCTTCAATCCAGTGTGGGGATACACGAAACATACAGAAACTGTTATCTACAAATGAGTCCCTTAATTATGTGATTGATTTTACATCAGCTCAAAATGACAATTCTTTTGCAATTCTACCACCACCAAATTGTTACTTACCTAATATAAATTCCGGTTACATTTTCAAGGTTCTAAAAACTTTTAGTACTGCAATGGAGACATTCATAAAAGTTCATTCTAGTCCATGTAATTTTCAAAACTATATTAGTCCCTGTATTTTATTTATAGTTACAAAGTGGTCTTCATTTGAAATTTGTTTGTCCCCGTGCTATATAAAATTTACAATCTAGTCTTATGATGAACATTTGTTTACAATCAGGTTCCTGCAAGACTACTCTTCATTATATAATGTTAATTACATAATATTTTTTTATGTAATAAATGAATTAAATATACAAATGAACCATTATATTCCATGATTCATTACATCTAAACCATACATGCCTGTTGAAAAAAATTTCAACTCTTTTTTTTTTAAATAAATAAATAAAAATTTCAACTCTTATCATTGAAGAAGAGGAGACTGTAACTTACCACTTCTCGCTGCCTCTCTACCTATGGGTAGTTTGGTACTTGATTAACAATTTATTTGATAGACGATAGGAATTGGATTTTTCTTGTTTGATACTCAAAATTGCATTTTATATATATATATATATATATATATATATATATCTTTTAATATGTAATTTATTAAAAAAAATCAAGATCACATTTACTCTGAAATTGCTGCATTAATTTTCTAGTCGATATAATTGATTTGATTGTTAGCAGTAAATGAAACAAATAAAGAATTATCTTAATTTTCCAAACTTTAGTGCTCTTCTATAGGTGGAATGGTTAATTTGCTGTGATTTAGAGTTTGAGTACCAATTTGAAGCCATCATCATAGTTGGGGGACTAACATTGTATTTAACCCAAGCGGATATTTTCCCCTCCCTTTCCTATAACAAAGTCCCTCTCCATCGCATCGATCGATTAAAAAAAACACGCTCTTCCTTCCTGAATCCACCTCCATCTCTCCCACTGAAAACACCCACCGAAACAAGCTATTTCAATATAAAAATAATAATAATAATAAAAAGAAAAGGAAAACCCTAGAGTAGAATAAAAATAAATCGAGATGAAGGATGATGATTCGCTTCCAACGACAACAGCACCAAGCGTGAAAAAGGAAACCTCCGATTCCGTTCTATTCGGCAAAGGCCGGTACAAGTTCTGGGCTCTAGCAGCCATTTTGTTATTAGCATTCTGGTCAATGCTCACTGGCACCGTCACTCTCCGTTGGTCTGCCGGAAATCTCAACAGCCTCGTCGACGACATCGACACTCCCATTCGCGACGATCTCGATGTCCTAGTCAGTACACAGAACTATTTCTGGGTTTTTATTTTTTATTTTTTTAAATTTTGATTTTATGAATTTATTTTGATTGGTGAATTGTAAGTAACTGTAGGAAATGGAGGACAGAGAGAAAGTGGTGAAGCATATGTGGGATATATACACGAATAGCCGTCGGATCAGATTACCAAAATTTTGGCAAGAGGCATTTGAAGCTGCTTATGAAGAGTTGACTAGTGACGCATCAGATGTTAAAGAGGCTGCCATTGCTGAGATCGCTAAGATGTCTATTCGGTCTATTGATCTTGATCCGCTTCCGGTTCAATCTACGGTGAGGACTTCTTTTTTCCTTTTTTTAGGTTCTTGTGATTTTGCATTTTAATGTTCAGTTTCCGCAAATGAACTTTTTTTTCTTTTTTTTTTGTTGATTGAAACTGTATACAAAGTAGCCAGGGTAGTGTTGACATTGATCTTGTGATTATTGATTTGAATTGAAAGCGGAAGCATGTTGTCGGTGGTTGGTTCGGGGTTAGGAGGAGGGCTTGCTTTGTGATTTTACTTATTGGTCAAAGTATTAGTGTAGAAAAGTCTGAGTGATGTGATAGAAAACCTTACTGAAGTTAGACTTGGAGTTTGCATTAGTATATTTTAGAAACAGTGGGCTTAATCGAGCTCATTGTTCATTTAGGAAGAATTTTGATAAGCTGGTGTAAATAATATTTTATTGAAAGAATTATTCATTTTTTTATTTTAAATAAAGAAGTGATTTATTGAAAGAAAGATACGGAACAAGATGCAGCGGCTACAGATATTGTTGCGAGGAAGGAAATAAGTGTAATATCGTATACAAAGACATGCAAAAGAAACTCATATGAGAGAAGCAGAGCAAAGAATGGCAGATCCGTAATAGAAGAAATGTAGAGACTCATCGAGAATGGTGTGAAAAGAAAGGCTGATCCTGATAGTAATAATAAACTAGGGTAAATTTCATGAGATAAAATTGAGTGTGGACTAAGATTGCTAAGATGTCTATTTGGTCTATTGATCTCAGTGAATCTACCTCCTGTCCAATCAATGGCGGTGATTTATTTTCGTAGGTTTTTGTGAAACTGCTTTTAATCCTTTTTAATTGTTCAGTTAATTGAAGTCTGGATTTGTTCGCCGTTTAATTTAGCGAAAACATTTTTATACTTTTGAATGCTTAGAGAAAACCCAGTTATTGGAACACTCTGTTCAAAACAGTAATGGTAATGTTGGCTTTAATCTCAGGATGATAGGTGTTATGGTTTGAAATCACTGGCAAACTTTTAGCCATTCAAAAATAGACAATGGATTGTTGCCTGTTAATACCTCACTGTATCCCTTAACATGCCAAATGTTTCATTGCATCAAAAAGGTGTGGATCCTTTGAAGTTAGGGGCAAATTTGATATTTGCAATACTTGACTATCTTTTTAACAATTGCTAAATGAATGTGTGAAACTCAAAATGGAATCATATTAGGGACCACAGGGAGCATTAGTTCTGTCCATTTTCATTGAATTTTGGTTCTACATAAATTGTCAATGTTTTGCTGGTGGCAAGAGTTTCAATGTGACAATACCTTTTGTTTTGCCTGCTTTTTCCAAATTTTATTCAATTCTTTTACCATTATACTTGAGGAAATTGTTAAGGTTTTTGTTTGTGTGCTATCCTTTGATACAGACTTTTGCTAGTTTATTCTGATCGGATAGTTCTGCGGAAGCCTCTTTTTCTTAAGCAAAATATTTCCCAGCTGAAAATTTGTTCACGGTAGCCTACTTTAGATGACAGTCATCTCAGCTGGACATTTTCAATGTTTTATCAACAGAAGCTACAAACGCTAGGTCTAGATGTTTAGCAGCTTTTCCTATCTGATAGCTGGAGTGGTTAAGCCATGTTGGATGTTGTGTGCTCACATAAACTTAACCAGAAGTTGGTATTTGGTTGGTGAACTTGTTGAATTAGTTCCTGATGAGATCCTAGGTGCATGGGTATCCTTGTGCTGTGTGGGTGGAAATTTTGAATTGTGATTATAGGAGGCCTGTAGTTTGTATAGCTTCTAAGAATAAATCTTCTATACAATTTCTCACCAGGCTAATTATGATCCCTGTTATTGAGATTCAATGTGTAGTTCATTATTGTAGATGAATCCTATAAGTCATCTTTGGCCATGCCTTCAATCTGACAAACTGGATTCCAGTTATCTTGGACTTCCTTTTATATTTATGCCATTGTTTAGTGTAATCATGAGGCGGGTCTGTGAAAACCTAGTATGCAATGGAGTGAGGAAAAGTACAGATCATTCTATCACAATGTCCACAACAGCAAATGCTTGATCAGGGAGTTTCTAAGTTGCATGATATTTTGAAGTGAAAGCAAGTTTTGGGTTAGGGTAGGGGTTGTGGTGAGGACTAAGTGGAACTTCATCACTCCGAGTGGGCTTCCATCTCCCCATTTGTCCTGTTTGAGTAGGTATTCATCTGTTAAATTTATTATTGCCTTATGTTTCATGAACCAGAGAAATAAAAAGAAGGAATAGAAACATTGTAGGACTGTGAACTGCTATCTAAATTCCAATCCTATTTTGAATTTATGCAATCTTGTGATTGTGTTGGAGTTGGGGTTAATTTGTTGTGCCTCTCTTCTTTGCTCACTACCTGTTCCTGACTTCAGAGATGTATCATTGCTATCCCAGATTGTATTGGTAAAGTGTTTCTCTCATTTGCTACACCTTTAATGATTTGCTGCTCTCATGGCCAGCACATATCATTGAATCATTGAGCTTGGAAGTATAAAAGCCTCATATTGCTCGCTGTGCTTCTCTTGTGCTGAATTAATTTGAGTGAGACAGACATGTTAACCATATCTTTCCTGTATTTCTTATGTTTGCTCTCAGAGAGCACGAGAATTAAGTAAGAGTCTGAAGCTGGCTGCAGTGGCTTCAAAAGGGAGTGGTCATTGATGTGGAGAAAGTTGAGCACCCGAGGCTTCAAATCCACCTTCGTGCCTCATTGCTCCAGGTGCTGCTGCCCAGAGTTTGTGAGCGGTGGTGATGGGTGAACCATACGCTTTAAGTTTATTGTTTTCATATTAGGGATAAACAATGTATTTAAATAGGTTATCATTCTTTGTACCTTTTGCTTTCACAATCTTCGTAATATGAGTGGATTTGAACAACTTTTTGGATAGATCACTCCAGTAAGAATTTTTGGTAAAGATCTCGTCTACTGTATTAAGTTGAAAGAATATTTGAAATTCTACATTACAATTTACAAGTTAATAAGCTAATCTGTCGATCTATGTCGCTGTTATTCTTTGCCTTGGCATCTGAAATTCGAAGAAAGTGCGAGGCTGTTTGCCAGGTTCTCTGGGTGTGCCCGACTGCTCTTTCATTTCAATGGGAGATCAAATTGCTAACGTAGACAAATTTTTATTGACTAAGAAATTCATCAACTATCTAACCTCTTCCCTCTCGCCGACAAATTTGAGGATAGAAATCAACTAAGTCTACCCCTTTTCCGACCTCAAATCAACACTATCCACGGCACATTCTAGAAAAAGTCGTTCCTTAATCTCTCTCTCTCTCACTCCCCTTTATAATGGTCATGTTTCTTCGAAACAGCTCTCGAGTGTTGAGATGAATATGGGCGGTAAAAATAAATGAATATGTAAACATCACCGCAATTTGTATAGGAACTTAATAAAAAGAGCTTTACCCAAAAGCTCATTTGAAAGCTCTACCATCTTTGAGGAAATCAATTCCGTCCCACAAAAGACAAAACACCACCAGAATCCCCAAATTCACCACCACCAAACAATGAAGTGCCCCTACTGCTCCGCCACACAAGGCCGCTGCGCCACAACAACAACCACAAACCGCTGCATAACCGAGTGCACATCTTGCGGCCGTGTTGTAGAAGAACGCCAATTTCACCCTCACCACCTCTTCCACCTCCGTGCACAAGACACCCCTCTTTGCCTCGTAACCTCCGATCTCCCGACCCTTCACCACCACCACCAAAACGAAGAAGACCCATTTGAGCCCACAGGGTTTATAACCTCCTTCTCCACTTGGTCTCTCGAACCCAACCCAGTCTCCCTCCGTTCTTCTCTCTCTTTCTCCGGTCACCTTGCAGAACTTGAACGGACAATTGAACTAAGTGCTTCTACACCCGCTTCAAGTTCGAATGTCGTGGTGGATAATCTGAGAGCGTATATGCAGATTATTGATGTGGCTTCGATTTTGGGCTTGGATTGTGATATATCAGATCATGCGTTCCAGTTGTTTAGAGATTGTTGTTCAGCTACTTGTTTGAGGAATCGGAGTGTCGAAGCTCTTGCTACAGCTGCTCTTGTTCAGGCTATTAGAGAAGCCCAAGAACCCAGAACCCTCCAGGTATTAAACAGTGAAACCTATGCAGATGTTTTTAATTTAGAGTTAACTAATTGTAATTAGCATTACTGTATTTTTGAAGTGCTGCGTTAGAAAGGATAATTTCGAACCGCCTAATTTGAATTGTATATGATGCTGGCTTTGTGTAATTATATTTTGAGAATCAGGTAGGGACCCTTGTAAATGGAGAGGTAATTTTTAGAAAAGGAAGATGGACTTATTGCTATTTTTTGTTACTTTGATTGAAAGCTGATGCATTCTTCATTGTACACGTTTATGCTTATGTTTTTACACTGACGGGATTATGTCTCCTAGCAAGTGAAAAGTATGACCATGTTAAGGTCAAAATGAGGGGAAATGAGGATAAGGCATAAGTTAGAGGCTTCTCTAATGAGTACCTTAGTTGTTTAATGACCGTAACGATTCGTGACTTGCTTTAAGGGTACTTTTACATTCTGGTGCCGCTGTTATTCCTGTCCTTGAGATTTGATGCTTGCCTAGTATGATAATTTGCTCCTGGGTGTTGTGTGCAAGTAGTTGCATTGGTCTTGGCATCTTTCGGCTTTGATCGTTTCTAACTTGAATGACTGGGTTATATTAACAGGAGATCTCGATTGCTGCCAATGTACCTCAAAAGGAGATTGGGAAGTACATCAAGATATTGGGAGAAGCTTTGCAACTAAGTCAACCAATTAACAGCAATTCAATTTCAGTGCATATGCCTAGATTCTGCACTCTCCTCCAACTGAACAAATCTGCCCAGGTACTTTGTTATGTGGAAGCAGCTGACTTGTCAAGTTGGAAAAGTTAGAATGTAGTTAATAAACTTTGAGAAATTGTATTCAAAGGATTGAAAGTGTTAAGAAGATCAAATAGAAAAAAGAAAAGAAATTTTGAACAGGAAAATTGTAGCCTTCTTAGGGGACAAATAGAACGCTTGAAAATCTACTGTACTAAAATTAATATTTCACTACTTTTTAATGTCAAACTGTTGCAAAGATTCCAAGTTGCTTTTGGCCCCAAAAAATGAGTTCGGTGATAATAAAACCTCGGTAGCTGTTCACTTGACACTTTCAAAATTTTTATGTTTTGCAAACTGCAAGCAATTTGTATACATAAAAAGTTGATGGAGTCCGAATACCAAAAAGAAATAGTTGTTAATGGAGTCATTTACAAAAATTTTGGTTTGGCTTATAAATGATATTGTGGATGATTTGACACTTGTTTTGCTCATTGAAGTGGCTGTGTGCAAGTATTTACCAGCTTAAAGTGTGATCACACTAAGAGTGCTAAACAAAACATTGATGCAAAAACATATAAATAGACTCTTTACTTCTCGAGCTTGTGAATTTTCTCTTGACCATTTGCTTTTCACTTGATCAAATTGAGCAACTAATTGATTTAACTAAAGGAACTGGCAACTCACATTGGAGAAGTTGTTATCAACAAATGCTTTTGCACCCGGCGGAATCCCATTAGCATCTCTGCAGCTGCTATATATCTGGCATGCCAACTAGAAGATAAAAGAAAGACACAGGCAGAGATTTGTAAGGTGACAGGTCTCACAGAAGTCACCCTCCGTAAAGTCTACAAGGAGCTTTTGGAGAATTGGGGTGATCTGCTTCCAAAAAATTATACTCCTGCTGTCCCTCCCGAGAAGGCATTTCCCACAACTACAATTACCTCAGGCCGATCTTCTGCACCTAAAATTGATCCAGTTGAATTAGTATCTTCATCTTCGGAAAAAGATAAACAACTAGAGAGTAAATCAAATAAGCCAAGTGAGTTGGCCAGAGGCAAAGAGGACGCTGAAAATAATGGTAATTCCCGTGGGATCCAACCTCCTCCATGGCAGAATTTCAGGCAGCCCTGGCTACAGTTTGTAACTTCTGGAGTTCGGATGGTGGGAGATACAAATCAGAACTTAGCTCGAGTGGATATCAATGAGTCGCAGCCTCGTCGTCAAGAGTTTGAAGAGAAGGCAGACAAGCAGAAAATGGATAAAGATCCAACAGCTTCAGCATGGCCAAACCAGTTATCTAGTTCCCCAGCTTCAGGTGCGAGCACAATCTCCTGGCCATTTCGGTCACCAACTTTATCAGGGCCTTCTCCAATAGTACAGCCACCACCCAAGCTAACACCAGGTTATGCTGAGCTTAAAGGTATTGGCAGTCAAAATGGAGGTAAAACTGGCAATAATAGTGGAGATAACAAGTAACACAACACGAATTGGATCCTCCCTTTTCAGGTATACATTGTTGTACAGCACCAAAAGATGCAGTTACATGTTTCCCTGCTGATTAAATTCTGCAGTTTTTATTTTACTGTTCATTTTATGTATCATAAAGCATTTTGCTTCTTTAGCATTTTCACATCAGAACAGAAATTAGTTATTCCATTAATAGTCTTATGCTATCTTCTATGGACGGACGGATTCCAGGTTGTGCAATTTATAATTTGTTGCTCACATATGCGTTCCGGTATGATATGTCAGGGCTCATTCATTCTCAACTCCAACGAGCATCAAGCAACTCGCAAATAGAAATTCTTGCAAGGACCACCAAGGAAGTCAACAGTAGCATTTTGATGGACTTGCACTGCTTGAGGCACTTGAATGGATGGTGGTGACATTTGAGTAAGAATTTCAAGGGACCTGTTTGCCCCTCTAGTTTCTATGTTTTAACCAGTACTAGTAGCCCCAACAAAAGAACAGCATAGTGGCCTGCCCTTTCGAAGCCTGTGAACCTTCTCATTTATGGAATGTTAGGGATATTTAAAGGAACTTGGAAGGAGGACAACAACCTATGCTGCTTTTAAAGGCAACATGTGAAGTGATTCATGACTTGAAAAGGGCACCTTTTGTTTTTTCTTCACAGCTAGATGATCATGAAACATTTTCCCGACAGTATTTTTGCACAAGTTGGATGATGATATCTTGACCCAATATTAGTGCTTCTCGCATTCCTTAAGGCCTAAGATGCGAAAAACTAGTTGATATTGGACAGCTTAGTGAAGATTTACGGAGAAGACTGGAAATGCTTCATCGTGAAACTTCATTTCTTCCCGTTCCCGTAGCATGAAGTTAGGAAATGTATTTTTAAGAGGTCCTCTCAGTGATATTTTGTTGGATTGTCAATACATTGTTACGGGCTTGCATGTGCCAGTATTTGGTTTGTGTTGAACTTTGCTATGTATTCAGTGAACCTATTCTTCTCTAGAATTTGCGATGTACTAGCAGCCTACCTCTGCATGTGGAAGGTTGCGAAAACTTCTGAACATGAGCTGTGTTCCTGCCTGTACAAAATCTAAAACTGATACTGATTGTTTTTTCAATGGCATCTCTTAGATGCGCTTTTCGTGTGCAATTGCAATTGTCTTAAATAAACTTATCGTGTTTTTTAAAAATTTAATTTTTTTTATTTAAAATTATTTTTTATATATTTTTAAATTATTTTGATATGTTGATATTAAATATAATTTTTTAAAATAAAAAATTATTTTAAAATATTTTCAAGTAAATAATATTTTAAATTATAATCTTTGCTAATCTCAAATACTCCTGTAATTTTTCCATGGATGAATCATGGTCTTAATCAATTCTTTTCCCCCTTAACGTCAGTCCTTTGGATTTGAACATTTGAACATTTGAACCAGTGTTATAAAACCCAAGCAGGCTAGCCTACAGGTTGACTTGATATATTTTTTTATACCATTTGAACCAGCATTATAAAACCCATGCAGCCTAGCGGGTTTATTTGAGATTTTTTTTTTTAATACCGGTTTCTTTTTGAATTTGAATATTTAAACCAGTGTTATACAACTCAAGCAGGCCAGTAGGTTGACACGAACCTAGTTGATTCAAGAAATAAACCATTCTGGATTGAAGAAAAAACAGATAAAAGATTGACTTGATATAATTTTATTAAAAACCATGATTGACTGGCAATCCAGGTAAAACCAAGTTTAAATTCGCTGATTTTTTTAATTAAAACAACATTGTTTTAGTTCTTTTAAAAAATTTTATAAAATTAACCCGAGATAACTCTTTTGACTTGTGATTTATACTTGGTTTTAAGACAATGATTTGAACCCCAATTTCCAAATCAGTTCCACAAATTTTTGCACCTTGTGTTGCTTTTATTTGAGAAAAAGGAGTGATTTTTTTGTGCTTTGATGGTCAAATCAAGGTTGTCAATTTCGTTTCAGTAAGTATTTTGTTTTTTTAATTAGAATGGAATGTTTCAGTTTTGAAGTGTTTCGGCGTGCTATTTCGGGGTTGTATTGTTCATATATATATATATATATATATATATATATATATATATATATATATATATAATTCAACAAAGATAATTCAAATTCAAGATAAATTAATTATAAATTTTGCAATACAAATAAAATGCCAAACAAATATAATTTTAAAATTTAAATATTTCTAAATAGTCAAGATTAAATAGATCTTTAACTTAAAGTAATTCAACTTAAACAAAATATCAAAATATTATGAAAGTAAAATGTTTTAAGACAAATATTTTAAATATAAAGTTAGGTCAATGTTATCAAGGCTAATGGAATCTAAAACATCCCTTATTTTGCTCAAATTCCTACAAAGTATAAATATGAAAAAAAACAACATGAATATAAACCATATATATTAGTGATAAATCTAATTTTAAAAAATTAATATCATTGTTAATAAAAATAGTAATAATAATTTTCAATATTATTATTAATATCATTGTTATTGAAAATAATAATAAAAAAGAGCTTTTTATACTTGAGTGATTTAATTAATTAAATTGAACAAGGTTCAATTTGATTCAATAGCTTTTCAATAGCGGAACGGAACATGTGGAATGGAACAGGAACGTTTCAGTCGAAATTTAGCCGAAAAATCCGGAACGGATTAAAATTTAAAATAAGATGAAAATTATTCTGTTTTGTTCTATTTTTTAAATTAGAATAGAATATTTTTGTCATTATGAGCAAAACGAAATAAAATTGACAACATTGGCTCGAATATCTCCTTTAAACTCGTGCAAGCAGGAATTTCGCTCACTGCAGGCTTTGGTTCGTCTAATTGTACATTAGTCTAAAGTCTAAACGTGTTTTTAACGTGCTAAAATTCGATTCTTCTAGTTTCACTATTTTTTCACCAAACGCGTCCTTAATTTATTTATTTTTAAGAAGCGAAACGACAATTCACGATGTCGTAATGCTATGGTAATCAAACTCCATGGCAACCCCGTAAAATATGTTAAACCTCAATGGCTTTTCTATGACCGACCCGATATTTACACAGAAACGGACGTGTCAAACATGTAGAGACCAAAACAACCAGGAAACCCTCCACTCTCTTCTCGAAAACAAACACACCTACCTCCGATCTCCACCACACATTCCTCCACGTCATCAATCCTCACCCACTCCAATCTAACGGCCCACACCCTCCCAATAATTCACACTAGCCCTAACCCACCCCAAACCCTCCAACCCTGGCTGAGCCCTAGCCCCAAACCCTCGAGCCTTAAACATCTACCCTCCCTCTCTTTTAACCAATTAAAAAACCACAGGTCCACGGCTGCTTTTAAAAACAAAAAACAGAGGAAGAGGAAGAGAAACAGAGAGTAGAAAATCAAGTGTTAGTCCTTTAGCTTTCTATTTCCCTTTTAACACCCCCCCCCCCCCCGCCCCCCCAAAAAAAAAAAAACTATATCACACAGCAAGAAAATCCTGCAGCCTCAGAAAAAAAATTTAGGGTTTGTAGCTACTGAATCCGCTTTTGATCTAGAATGAAATTAGTTTGAGATTAAAAGGAGATTTGGTGATTATTGTGGCTAAATTTTTGATGGATGAGATCTGGGAAAGAGCAGTGGAGACAGCATTAGAGGGGCAAACAGATAACTTAGCGGTAAGAGCCCTAACCCTAGACGGTGCTGTTAAGTGTATACAAGGAAGATTACCAGCAGCTCCAAGTTTATTTGAAAAATTCGAGAATCTTCAACACCTATCTATTGCAAGTATTGGCGTTTCAACGTTAGAGCAATTTCCTCGTCTTGGAAATCTAGAGAAATTAATTTTATCTGATAATAGAATCTCCGGTGGATTAGAATTTCTGGTGGAAGCTGGACTCGATTCGCTTCGGGATTTGGATTTGTCAAATAATAGGATTCAGTATATTGAAGATCTAGCACCTTTGGCTAAGTTAAGGTTGGTTTCGCTTGATTTGTATGAGTGTCCGGTTACGAGAGTCAAGGATTATCGGGCTAGGGTTTTTGGATTGATTAGTTCGTTGAAGTATTTGGATAAAATGGATGCTGAGGAGAATGAGAGACCGGAGTCTGATGATGAGGAGGAGGAAGAGGAGGAGGAGGAGGAGGATCCTGGGAGTGGTGAGGTTGATGGGGAGGGGGAAAGGCCGTTGGGAATGAATAACGGGCATAGTGAAGTTGGGGAAGGGATTGTTGATGTGGATGAGGAAGAGGAGAGCGAGGCGGATGAGGAGGAGGCAGAGACGGGGAGAGATGGTAATGGGGTTAGACAGAATGGGTTTCGGGTTGAGGTAGTGGACAGGAGGGGGGAGGAGGGAGGGGAGGGGGAGGAGTTTGGGGAAGAGGAAATTGATGAGGATGATGATGATGTGGTGGAAGTGCATGAGATTGGTGACGATAGTGACGAGGATGATGATGCTGTGGAGTATGAGGAGGAGGAGGAGGACGACGACGATGATGACAACGAAGATGATGATGAAGAAGATGAAGAGGGGGAGGAGGAGGAGGTGGATAATGATGAAGGGGATCTTGGTGAGCCGGAGAGTACAGGAAGATTAACGAGTACAGAGGGGGAGATTGATGGGCATGAGCATGGGGAGGATGATGGTGAAGAGGATGATAATGGAGAGACTGGTGAGGAGGAGCAAGTTGTTGAGGATGATGGAGAGTTTGACGATGAGGAAGATGGTGAGGAGGAGGTGAGATGCTCTGGAATCTTATGTTTACCTTATTTATTTATTTGCTTTATATGTGTTGCATGGTAGGATTAACTGTTTGATTGCTATTGTGATAAATTTGCAGACAAGATGGAAAGGCATGACCTCTGTTGAAGGCTTAAAGCCTTATTTTACTGCATATATATGCATGAGTCGATACTTTTTGGGCTATGGCATCTTTACTATCTGTTTTTTATCTGCCTCAGGCAGAAAATATGGGTTTTGAATGTATTTGCTATCATGTTTTATTTTACTGCTTTTTGAATTTTGTCAGTAGTCAGGATACTTTTCTTTGTTTTCATGGACAGCAGATTCATAGTCCTTGCCAATATGGCGGATGGTAATCTGGAAAACAGATTATAACTTGAATTTTAATGTGAGGGATTGTTTACATCAAGAGATGAATTGCGTGACATCAGGAAATTTAGATTTTTGGTTTAATGGCATGTTCACAAAATTTTGGGGAATTCGGTGATCTTTTGAGGATAAGGTCATATTTTATGATCTGAGTATTTTTAGGAAAGACTTGAGAAGAATAATAGAAACTGTCAAATGTTTAGGAAGGAGGAGGGAAAAGGTGAAGATGGTCTTTTAGTTTGTGGTATGGTTCACCAATTATATTTTGTTGTGGCTTTCTTTTCTTGCTGTTGGAAATGCTATTGCCAGGTCTTTGGCACTGATTTGGGAAGACTGTTTTACTTGGCATGTGGAATTTCTTACCCTTCCTAACTCGTTGGAGGACTGATTCGCCGGTTTGTGTTTTCTAAATGTGGTTTTTATAGCATGTGATTAGTATGTCACTGATGATTATTTTTTTGTTAAGCTTGCATCCCCTGCTTTATTATGTCCTATTTGTTAGTATTAACAATGTATAGATAAAGTGTTTTACTTGATTTCTGTTAAGTGGTAAATATTAAATAGGGATTATTCTTTTAGTTCATCTTCTGATCTTGTTTTGCTCTGGTGTGTATGTGTGAGTATGCGATTGTAGACTATTTTTCTTCCAGACCCTTTTCAGTAATTTGGAACTCGGACTAATTCAAACAACCTGAAAATGAGTCCAAATACATTTCCTTGGCATTTTCAAGTACTCGAATGATTTGTTGTTTTAAATGTGGATGCTTTTTCCAATTTCTATTATGGTAGTGATATTCTTGTTTTCTGATAGAATTTCTTATTGCAATGGCAGGATGAAGACTCCGATGAAGGGTACTTGGTTCAACCAGTGGGGCAGGCAGAAGTTCATCATGATACTGGAGGCAGTGACTTGGAGCCAGGGAATGAGGAAGATGATCCTGAAGGGGAGGAAGAAGTTGATGATGATGATGAATTGCAGATGTTACCATCATCCTCACACCTTAAGAGGAAGAGAGATGAAGACGAGGAGGAAGATGGTGAGGAGGGGGAGGAGGATGATGATGATGAGGAGGATGTTGTTGAATATACAAAGTCATCATCGAAGAAGCACCATTAGCTCTTCTTCAATCTCCTGGGTAAAGATGTTTTGTTTGTGTCGTGAAGCATGGAAAAAAGAGGAACTTGTTAGATAGACTGGTTGTAGTCTGCTAGTGATTTTGGGTATTTCCCGCGTGGACATACATATTTAGGTGAAGGAATTTATATCTTGGGTGGCATGTTGTTAGATTCAAAAGGTTGTTAGCATCGTCCCGCTTCTTCCCATTTCCTATATAGCCGTTGGTCTTTGTTAATTCAAATGACAGTTATGAAGGAGGGTTTCACCGCCCATTCTTCAGCTCCCTCCCTCCCAGGGGTCTGTTTCTAAATGGAGGGACAAAAGAGAGAAAGACTAGGTTCCCCCCCTCTGCCTGGGCCAAAGCTTGTTATAAAATTGCCTGGTAGAAACGCTTGTAGATAGACTTCCTTCTTCCCTCTCTGCTTCATTCAATCAAATGATGGGCTTTTGAAGAATTCTTTTTACTCTTTGCTACTTGTCTCCTTGTAATTGGCCGGTCATTTGCTTTTATTTATCAGCAGGTGTGGAGGCCATGTGTCCACTTGAGAGCTCAATCTCAAAAAAAATCACTTCAGCATCATCTTCACCACCAGCTCTAAAATGCGCGCGCGCGCACGGAAAAAAAAAAAAACACCTTGAATCACGTGACGTGGGACCTGGAATATTATTTGGCTAGGAGGAGCAGGTGCATCATGTGAATCTGATCAGGCGGTATTAAAGTTTTTGACACTTCCTCTTCTCTCTTGAGATTGGACTGTCATTTTGCTTGCATCAGGTGCTTCGGACACAGGTGAACCCAAACAACTAGTAGTAGAGAAAGTAATTGAGCCAGCCAACCCTAGTTTTTCTCTAGCTTTTAGCACAGGCCAAGCCGAGGCTGAGGCTTTGAAAGACTTGACCGGCTGCGGCTCCGGGCCCTCAGTGAAGAAGTGGACATGTCTCTATCTTGTTGGTTTTCCCCAAATTAACTTGGTTCAAAAATCAGAGAATAATAAAAGAATATCTGGGACTTATTTTTTTTTAAGTTCAGTGAATGAGTTATATAATTCCCTTAAACTTCCATTAGAGCATTGACGGTCCAGATCTCTTGTGCAGTTGGCCTGATCAAAAGGGTACTTCAAACGAATGGTTCAAATCCTTTGTTGTTGACATAAATACGGATAAGGTAGCCTGAACTCAAGCTTGCCCTTATTTCTCACAAGGAAGTTTAATTGGTTGGCCTTTTGCCGAATTTGAGCTGAAAAAAAAAAAAAACAAGTAACAGCTCCAAATTAGACGTCAAAGATGTTGCTCTTATCACCATCGTCTGCCTCGCTATTGTCACCGCAAAGTCGCAGCTACCATGTCAACAGCAGAAGTACAGGACCGCACCGGCCACTCAAGGTTGTCGGCATGGCAAAGGAGACCACTGATGGTGGCAATGGCATCGTAGAGAAAGTTGCAATAGTCGGCGGGTTAGTCTCCACCCCAGTAATCGCCTGGTCTCTCTACACCCTCAAGACAACAGGGTGTGGCCTCCCTCCTGGACCAGGAGGTTCAGTAGGAGCACTGGAAGGTGTAAGTTACCTGGTTGTTGTCGGAATTATAGGCTGGTCCTTGTACACCAAGACCAAAACTGGCTCCGGTCTGCCTACCGGACCTTTTGGGTTGTTGGGAGCTGTAGAAGGTCTGTCATACCTGTCATTGCTTGCCATTTTAGTCGTCTTTGGATTGCAATTCTTTGAGAAGGGTTCCATTCCAGGGCCTCTTCCAAGTGATCAGTGCTTTGGTTGAGGACTCCCTCTAGAGGATGACGTGGTTAATTAGGGCCACCACAATTCTATCTTTGTTCTTTCTGTGCGTGGCCATGGTTCATTGGAATTTCTGAACAATATTTTCCCGGCACAGATCAGTATATTCACATGCACTGTCTCTACCTGTGCGTTTTTAGTGACTTCTAAGTTAAGAGTTTTTGCTATATACACATGTTTACGAATAGTGATTTTGCTGGCTCAATCGCGACCATCACATAGTAGTATTTTCTATCTTTTTCTCTGTATAAATAATCGTAACCTTCATAGACTGTAGAGGGGGAAAATTAAAGGTCAGCGAATTGGAGAACACCAAATAAGAGCTGACAAATCCCTAGCACGTATCGCTCTGTTCCACCATAGATGATCTTACCTTTTGAGATATTTAGCTCAAGTGACAACTGACAAGTGATTTGGCACCATCTCTGATACATATCTACGCTGGGTTTAAATCCCAGTTAATGTTAGAAAGAAAGAAAGAAAGAGAAATTTTCCCTGCTCAAAATTCGATCAAGAAAAGATGGACTGCTCTTCCATGGACGGTGTCCGAAATACAACCATGGTTATTCAAATCTGGGTTATGAATAATGGGAGGTAATCTAATAAAAAAATATATTATTTTAATGTATTTAAAAATGAAAAATACTTTAAAAAATAACTATAATTACACTTCCAAACATAAATAAATCACCACATATTAATTTAAAAAAATTAAAAGGATCAAAATAATATTAATTTTAAAACAAATAATTAAAAAATTAACAAGTTTTCATCGGATTAAAGATAAATCAAGGTTTTTAATAGAGTGACACTAAATCAAATCCCAAAAGATTTTTTTAACCTGACTTATTTTAGGTGTTTGAGACTTTGAGTCAATCAGGTTTTGTATCAACCTATTAACAGTGAATAAAATAATTTTCTTGTGGGTCATCATTTGAGAACGTGGTTTAATTCGTGATTCTAAATTTTTATTTAAAATTAATATTTTTTTAATGGTTTAATAAATTTTAAACATGATATTTTATTGAATTATCAATTTTTCTCCTCAAATTAATGGATTATGAAAAATGCTATCAAGTATGAAGCACCTAAAAGTTAAAATAAGATATTCTAAACCATTAATCAATTTACTTTTGACTTTTTTTTTTTGCTTTCTTTTTGACAAATTGATCAATAAAATGCCATTAATTTTGGATACGAAAACGTCTCCTCTGTTTTTACTCCAAATTTAACACCTAATATTTTTTTCCGTAGACTCAAAATACTTTAACAAATGTGTTTTAATTGAAAATATATTAAAATATTATTGGTAAACACCTAAAAATTATTATTTTAGTATTTTTTAAATAAAAAATAATTTAAAATTATTTTTAAAAACAAGTTGAAACAAACAATTTTTTACTCAAAAATATTTCATCTAACAATGAAAGTAATCTGAGCCACTAGATTTTTTTAGCATAAAAAAATATTGAATTTGAATCCAAATTAAGAAAAAATTTAGCATAATTAAGATATAACACCCATTTCAAGTAGGTACTTGAATGTCGTTGTTGCTTGATCATCATTATACTGTGACCGTTTCATCAGACTTTGACTTTTTCTTAATAATATTCTATTATATACTTTCTATTGTCCATAAATGTCTTAAGTTTTTCAGTTAAGAATAACTTTTAACTTAATCAAAAATGGGTTTTTTTTTTTTTAACTTTTGGATTCTAACTAATTAGCATGGTTGTTTTCGTGGTTGCTCCTGCTTTGAAGCAAACCACGGAAAACAAATGTTTAGTAACGAATAAAACTTTATTCACTGTTCATGGGTCCTATCATTATTTGCGTTGAAAACACAGAATCACTGAAAGCTGTACAATGTTGCTTCTTCTGTGGTGGAGAGTGAATCACTCTCCATTGTTTGTCGGACCGGGTCTGGTTCAAAGCTAAATGCATTGAATACCCATTAAAATAAAATAAATTTTATTTTTATTTTTAATTGTGTTTTATTCGAAAAACTAGTGTTTAACATTATTCAATGACACTCCATAAATTAGACGGAGATCGTTTGATGACGTAACATTTGCAGAATTTGATCGCAATTCCAATTTTGTTCATGATTATATTTTACCTGATGTTGTTGCGCGCTTAAGAAACCAACGAAATTGTAGTTCTTGTCGGATGTATTTCATACGTGATGGAATTGTAGAAAGTTAATGGAACAATAAAAAATATTTTATATAAAGTATTATTTATTTCATGAATGTAATAGAGTAGTTAAATCTACAATATTTAAATTAAAAATCATCAATATTAATATATATTTTTTAAAATTATTTTATAACCTCAATTTGAAAAGTATTCTTAACCAAACACATTAAACTACCTTTTGTTCAACGTCAATTTCAACCACAGTTTTAACCAAACTTATATAAATACCAAACCAACCTCAACCAAAAATATTTTTTATAAAACAATTTTATAAAACAATTTTTTTTAAACTACAACTATAAAAACTACCACAATACCACATACCCTAACTGAGGTTTCTCAAGGAAAAAAGAAAAAAGAAAAAGAAGTGTCTTTTCCAACTCCATTACTGGCTCCTAAACCAAATCAAGAACAGTGCTATTCCTGCTGCAGAATACCAAACAATAACTACCCAAACACACTAAAAAAACACCAACAACTTCCAAGGAAAGCTGTAGTCTTTTTCAAACCTTTTTTATAGCCCCCAACAAAAAATTAAAAACCCTCTAACAAGTTTCTACGCTCTGTAACACTGGTAACGATTTCTCTCTGCACTACTGCACTGAATCATAATTAATCATTCTCAACACTCTTAAACTACTTTTATGATCATTTATTAATTAGACAAATCATGATTGCGCTTATTAGTTTTGTGTGTTTTTCTCTCTCGCATAATATCTGTTTGGTTGCTGAGAATGTGGAGAGAGAAAATTGAAGATTTCGAGGTTTTTTTTGTTAAGAAATGTTGGTGACAAAACAGAGCCTTTTAAAGTAGCAAGCATCGCGATTGTGTTGGATTTTCTAGTCTTTTCTTTGCTGGGTTTTTGATTTAGTGGATTTTTCTCGCTTTATGGTTAATGGGGTTTGCTTTAATATTTTAGAGTAAATTGAAATTCTTTGTTATTGCTATTTTCGATTGCTGGTGGGTTTTTTAGCTTTGACTTTTGAGTGATATTTTTTTTTTTGGTGAACTATGAATAAAAGGCTAGGGTTACATTGTCAGGATTTTGCAATTGAGATGTAAATGTGTTTTGAAATTTGACCTGAAACCGTATTTTTTTGTCATTCTGAATGGAATGGTTGGGTGAACTTGAGTAACCTCTAGTTGATCATAAATTTACGGAAGCCAATTTGAATTGTGTGTGCGCTCCTACGTGCCCATGACGGATTTGTTATGTGTGTGTTTGATAAAATTTGAGGTTTTGTATGGTTCATTAAGTGGATTAAAATTTCTGTTTGCAGGTAAAATGGATCGAGGAAAGAAATCAAGTAAGCTCCTTGCAAACAAGAATAGCAAGAACCACATGGATTTACAAGATATTATCAGGGAGAGTGCCCTTCCTTTCCTTCCGGCCAAATCTCTTCATCGATGCACTGGTGTCTGTCGAGAGTGGAAGCTTCAGATCTCGACTCCTTTCTTTGCCCACAACCAGTCATATTCTTTCCGTGATGTATCGGGCTTCTTTTGTCAATCCCCATCAGGCACACCGTCATTTGTTTCCCTCAATCGAATGGCCTATGGTGTTCCAGACCCTTCTTTGAAGTTTTTGCCTGAACCAGTTGATATCAGGTGTTCTTCCAATGGACTACTCTGTTGCCAGGGTCGCACTGGATATCAGGCATACTACATCTGCAATCCTGTTACCCAAAAATGGAAGAAACTCCCAGAACCTACTGCTAATCATGGGACTGATCCTGCTGTTGTGCTAGTCTTTGAGCCATCACTACTGAACTTTGTTGCTGAATACAAGCTGGTTGTTGCTTTTGCATCTGATCTTGACGGATTTGAATTTGAGATCTATTCATCTACAGATGGATTTTGGAGAATTTCTGCTGAGATTTCTTTTGGCAAGATGAAACTCCTTCCGAGGACAGGTGTTCATGTCAATGGTGTTGTTTATTGGAGTTCTAGCATGGGTCGGATATTTTCTTTTGATCTCTCTTGTGAGCGATCAACATTCATCTATAACAATGGATGTAGTTCCTTAGGTGCGGTGAATGGGAAGCTTCATACTGCTTGTGTGCAAGGTTCGAAATTATCCGTAAATGAGCTGTCCAATGCATACGCAAACACGATGCAGATGAATAGCAGTACAAAAACATGGCAGGCGAAGCATGCTGTAACTCTAAACTTTCCAGTACCTGATCTGTATCCCCGTTCCTACGATAAAGAAACTGTGTTGTTTTTAGGTGGTGACATGGTGGTGATGCGGTTTGAGAAAAAACTTATTTCCTATAACATGAAGACTAAAGAATTCACAGAAGTCTTCACTGAAGAGGATACTTATTCCAGGATGGTTCCCTATGTGAATAGCCTTGTTGAGATATAGGTAGCCCCTCGTCTAAGTTGTATCGTCATTTCTAGTACTTTTTGGCCATAACTTTAAATCATGGTTTGGAACTTTGACTTGTTCTTTTCTTTTGGACATATTTGTGTGGGGTGCTAGTAATAGGTTTGTATTCTCCTGGTTTCTGTGTGGATTTGAAAATTCCGGGAACGATTTGATTGTCTTTTATCGTTTTCATAAATGAATAATTACATGAATATTACTGTTCGACTTCCAGAAGTGGCTTTTCTGGTGATTGGAATAAGGAAGAAACCAAACTGCACCATGACATCTTAAAATTCTTGATATTGCTTGGCACTTGCATTTGGATCCTTAGACTTGGAGCCCGTAGGGAGCGGTTGGGTTGCGTTTGCTGTTAGGTATAAAAATACCTAAAAATGCGGGTACTGTTAGGTATAAAAATGCGGCCACCAAACACACGGGCTGTTTGAGAGTGTAATTGCTATTATTTTTCAAAAAAAATTTCAAACAGCAGCACATTAAAATAATTTGAAAACATTAAAAAATAAATATAAATTTAAAGTAAAGAAAAAAATAAAAAATTTAAATTTTTTTAAAATGTTTTAATACAAAAACAAATAAGATAGTTAAGGATTTTGCCTTTCAAGTTCCAAGGGTGCTTGTTAATAAACATTTATTATGCTACTTAGCATTGAATACACTTCGCGGATAATTTCAATTTCAATGAGTGTTTGTTCGTTTACATGGTAAGCTTTTACAATATTCCCACATAAAATACATTTGACATTTAAAAAAAAAAAACTTATAAGGCTTACTAAAAAAACTAAATCTCATCAGTGAGAAACATTGTAACCTGTGTCTGATTTCATTGTGGACTCTCAACCTTAAAAATTCATTGTCTTCTCGCTCGTTTCCTCACCAGTTTGGCTGAACAAGCAGGGTCTGTGAAGCTCAGGTTTGATGACCTTTTTTCCCACTTGCATTGTAGTCTTCTAGGCGCGCCGTCCTCTTATAGAAGTGGCTTTGGTGCATCAAAGCTGGTGAGGAGGATTTGTTGATGTTTGCTGTTCGTGGCTCGGCTCTTCTTTTATTTCAGGCTCATCTGCTGCCTCCAGACTTTTTTCACTTGGGGCATGGCCCTTTTGTTAGATGGGTGAGTGGGCATGTCATCACAGTGCACACTCGCTAGACATGTCCTTTCTCTTCTCTTTAGCGTTTTGGAGGCTGGGTGTTTCTGTCATGGGTTCCATTGGAAGGGTTGCGGATTTTGATTGTGGCGTGAAAGTACTATAGTTTTCAGATCCGGCTGCCGTAGCTGGCTCAATCCAAGTACCGTGTCACCAGGTTTTGACCAGGTTATCGGGTCGCTCAGGTTAATTTTTTTTAAATCAAAATGACATTGTTTTAATAAAAAAAAAAACTTAACAGGTTGCAACCGAGTTTTTGATCTGGTCTTACCGGGTCAACCGGATCACACCAGGTTTTTCCTTCCTTTATTTTTTCTTCCACCCGGTCCCGGGTCGACCTACCGGGCCAGGCCGAGTTTCAAAACTATGCATGAAAAATTCGGTTGGTAAATGTTAGCTTTTCAATTCACTTTCTTTTATTTTTCTTGTTGTTGTTCTGATAGGAATAGACTACAATTGTGTTTGCCTCCTCTCTAGTTAATATCTAATATCTAGATTATTCGCATGCAGGTTGGATAATTTTTTCTTAGCGTGAAAAAATATTTAGATATTGTTGATGTTTTTCTAGTAAAAAAAAATTAAATCATATGAGGGTTGACTTAAGATAACCTGGTCGACTTGACAAATCTAAAAATAACTCAAATGACGGGTAAAAATATGGTTTGATTAAAAAGAATTCAAGACGACATCATTTTAAAAAAAATATTGAGATAATAACATGTTGCATCGACCATGGTTAATCTTCTAAATCTCTGACTCAGGTCATAAGACCATGATAACCTCATAAAAAACAAATCAAAATAAATTTGAAGCTCAATTATCAATTAACCCAATATTGAAAGATAAAATTGTTTTAAAAAAAATCCATTAAGAAAAGAACAAAAAAAGATCCAAATCAACTCGGGTTATGAGACCAAGATAACCCTATAAGAAAACAAATCAAAACAAATTATGAAGTCTAATTCTCAATAAATTCAATGTTGAAAGATCAAATTGAAAAAAAATAATAGTGAAAAAAAGACAAAAAAAAAGTCAATCGAGCTAACCTGCTAAGCCCGCAACCCGAGTAATTAGACTAGGGTAATCATATAGAAAGTAAATCAAAAGAAATCATGAAGTACAATTTCCAATAAATAAAATATTGAAGGATTAAATTAAAAAAAAACATAGATTAAAAAAACTAAAGAAAAAAAAAACACTATTACAATTAATAGTATTTTGTGATATGATGCATAGTAAAACAACCATCTCTTTTAATTTTTGTTAATAATTATAATTAGATATGGTTAAACAACAAAAAAAAATAACAAGTTTGAAGGACAATTATTATAAAAAACAATTAAGCCCCCTCATTGTTTTACTATAGATCATGAGGAGAAGCATTGTTCATTCAAATAATGCTTTTTTTTTTTGTTCCTAGGAATTTTTACACTTTGATCTCTGAATTTTTTTATGTTTTAATTTGATTTTTCAAAATTTCTTTGATTTGCGATTGGTTTTTAATTGTTTTTTATGTTTCTGTATAGAGATCTTAAAGTGTCAAAGAAATGTTATGTCACTCGATTAATTCTTGGCTTTGCAAAAAAAAAAAAAATTCAATTTAATTGATTTAAAATAATTTAAAGTTTTAAAAAATATCCAATCTTTTTTTCCCCTAACATTAGGGACTGATTTTCACATTAAGAGGAAGTTCATGTACCTTGTTTTGCAAAATACATTGTATTGCAAAATAGAATAAAATTTTTCTAATTAAAAAAAATAAGTGTTAAGAGACCAAAATAGATCATAGGCAAGGACTTGGTTCTTCTTTTTCTTGTTGCTTTTTTATTGGATTTTTTTTTTAATTTTTGCCCAACAACATTGGGTTGTTTAAGATTTGAGCTTCGTTAGTTTATTCAATTTATTTTTTATGAGATTATCTCGGTCTTATGACCAAGTCATGTATTTAGCAAGCTGACTCAAGTGGACTCGAGTTGGTTTTTTTATCCTTTTTATTTATTTTAATTTTGTTCTTCAACATTTTATTCGCTATGAATTGAGATTTGAGATTTTTTTCATATTGTTTTCTACGGAGTTATCACGTTCTTATTTAATTTTTGTTTTGTCATCAAATATTGGAAAAATATATTTTTATAATATTAGCAAACATTCATTTTTTGAGTTGATCATTGTATATATATTTTTAGTTTGGTTTATTTACTATAGTTGCTTTTTTAATTATATTATTAAATTATTCATGCTTATTGAGTTAATTTGAGTCAATGACCCGAGTCTTGAGATTTTCTTGCTTCTTAAAACATGCCAACATTGCCTCAACATTTCTTTTATGTTGAAAAAAAATTACCCAGTCCGATTCGCAGCACACCAATATAGTCATTACTAATTTTTAAATAACTTAATTCTCAAATCTAAGTATACTTTTTATTTTCAAATTAGTATACTCTTGCTCAAAATGTTTCTTAAATTGCATTTAGTTAATGTTATATGATAAAAGATACAAATACATAAGACACAAAAACATGTTTAATAATAAAGACGGAGATAAAAACAAAATAAATCTTCTCTAAAATATTTTTGGAATGAATAAAGTATAAAAAGACATTTCTTCTATATCTCATAATTCTCATTGTCTCCATCATTTTTATCCGGATATAGTAATGAAATGCAATTTAAATATGAATACATGAGTGGTTGAGATGCGAAGAGAATGACGAAGAGGAACCTTTAATTAGTTAAATGTGTTTCAGATTTGTTTACCTTCAACATGCCATATTTCTGGCTTCCAGCACATAATTTTTGGTGATCAAAATTCGTATCACACCAGTTTATTGTCTAGTGCCCTGCTGCGGGCTGAATTATTTTTATAAAAAAAATATAAAAATTAATGGTAAGAGTACAGGGATCTTTTGGTAATGCTATTAAACTCGGACAAATTGGTAAATTTTAAAAGAATTTTACTTGGTTTTTTGCCTAGCACAAGTTTCTAATTAAACCATATAAGAACTAACCAGTGTGAATAGGCTCATTTAATGGGTTAAAATGAAATCCAAATGACTTGGAAAATGCATGGATCAACTTATAAAAATATAAAGAAGAATTTTTTTAAAAAAATATTGAGACGATGATATATTGGATGACCTCGGTCACACACGACTCAATTCATGAACTTAGCAGGGTTTGATAACTTTTTTAAAAAATGTTTTTTATTTAATTATATGATAAAAATTAGATGCTTGCAATTTTGAGCATCAATCCTAAAATAGATGTTTGTTCAAGCCCGTGATAACCCTAAACAAAGCAGGAAAAAAAAATCATTTATAAAGTCTATTTCCCAACAAATTTAATATAAAAATATATAATATTTTTTTATTATTATCAATATTAAATAAAAGACTAAATTGACCCTAAGATGATGATTAAGCCCATGAAAGTCAAGCTTTAAAAGTGATTTTTGTTTTTTTTTTTAAAACTTAGACCCAAGTTTAGTGTTGTTTTGCATTTTTGGTTATTATAGCAACTTAACTTTGAAAAAAAAAAAGTGAAATACCCAAAAAAAACCCATAGACCATAGTTAAATGATTATTTGCTTTTAAGAGTAACAAAGGCATTTTATTGTGTAGAAGAATAATGAAAAGACAAAGATATTTGCTTAATAATTCAAGAATGACAAATGAACTAAAAGAAAAGACCATTTTACTCCTAAAAAGCTAGTATATTGAGAGGTTTTTCAAGAGTAAAATTGTCAATTCATTATTACAATCTACAATAATTAAAGGCATATACATTCGATGATATTTTTAAAAATGTTTTAGCTTTCTATTTAATTTTCCATGTCCAAGAGCCTCCATGTGAGTTTTTTTTTTTTTTTTGAAAAGAACAACTCAATAATGTATTTCGACATTTCTTTTGACTGCAAAATGAAAGAAGTCTTGGGCTATGCATGCCTATTATAACAAATAAAATGATACAATAATAAGTTCATCTGAAAAGAATATTTATGAATGTGGTAGTGATTATTTTTTAAAATATTTTTTATTTTGAAATATATTAAAATAATATTTTTTTTATTTAAAAAAATTATTTCTAATACCACCATATCAAAATAATTTTTCAATTTAAACCATCAACCATTTAAAAAAAGTTGTAAAAGCAACCATATTCATGCTCTCTAGTTAGTTAAACCCCTTAACTATAATAGCACATGCAATATTGTTGCCCCTCGAAACTTATTTTAGCTTTGTAAACAATCACATATTCCCCACACCATAGCCTGACGTGGCATGATCTCGAGGCCGAAGCCACGTTGACCTATGTGCCTATCGCCATCCAAATTCGCCGAAGCCACGCTAGAAAACTTGTAGCTCAAGGTACGACCTCGACCTCCAGAGCTTGACTCGAGTCAATCAAAAGATTCCACGTGTCTATTGGACTCTTTCCCCTCGATAAACCCTCAAATACCACGTAATTTCTCTGCAAACTCCAGGCAACTTCCAGTTTTCCTTTCCAGAGACACTCCCTTCCCGCTCTCTCTCTCACACAAATAAAAATCAATCGAGCAATCAAATTCGCCATTTTTAAGGTTTTGAAAGGTAAAAACTATCCTTCTCTCTTTGTTATTTCCACAATTATATTAACTCGATTCATCTTTGCTTCCAAGGTCAACTCTTCTCTGTTTTGTGATTTTTTTAGTGATTTTTCGTGAATTTTGTTTTAGATTTTGTGTGTGGTTTTTTTAGTGTTTCAAAGAAATCATGTTATTTTTTTTTTATTTTTTTTTTACTATTTTACACTAACTATTTTCTGGTTCTCGTTTTCTATAGTGATCTTGTTTTTGATTGGTGTACAATTTGAAAAAAATGCGATTCTCTTTTTCCATTTTGTGTGTGGTTTCGTGTTAGGGTTTTGAAAGAAATCGATTTCTGTTTTCTTTTATTGAGATTCTAGTTTGTGTGCGACTTCTTTCTTGTTCTAGATGCTCTGTTTCTTTTTTTTTTTTTCCTCGTAAAACGTTACTTTTTCTTTCGTATTTTTGGTTTGTGATCAGTTCGACTCTTTTGTTTATGATTATTTTTTCATTGGTGTGTAATGTGAAAGTGTGATACACACACATTAAGGGTTTAATCAATACTGTTCTTTTGGGTTTCAAAGACTTTGTAATACTACTTTACTTGGTAAGTTCTGTTCTTTGGCGTTTTACTTGCTCTGTTCTTTTCTTATTTTATCTTTCCTTTGCAGATTTTTTGCTTTTATGGGTTTTCTTTTTAGAGTTTTAGGGTTTTTATGGTGGGTTTTGTTTCTTGATTTTTTGTTTTTTGTATGTTATTATCTGTTTGGATTCTGGGAAAGAAATGAAAACAGGTGAACGGGAAAGAAATGACAAAAAATGAAATTTGTGTCTGTAAAGTGATTAGTTGAACAATGAAAGGAATCTCGGGATTCAAGAAAGCAAATGTGATAATTCGTAGGAGTTTCTTGATATGATTTGTGAATGTATGTGAAGTTATTTTTCACTTTTTTGACTGATTTTGTTTCCTTGATAGTACTTCAAGATGATAAATTCATTTTCTCCTTATTTTAATTTTCTTAGTTGTGATGAAAGGCAATAAATTGGAGTTATGTCGGCTGCCTCTCCGTCACCTTTCTATTCTATATTAAGAAACAAAAATCAAGAATCCCTGATCAACTGTGATGATCTTATTTTCTTTCAATTATTTTTCATTTTTTAAACGGGTCACGGAAAAGGTGTTTAAAGCGTTCATTAGCAAATGATGGTAACAGAAAAGAATATTGGATAATTAAATTTGCAATGATTTGCTAAACTCTTATTTGGGATTTTAAATTTAAGGCATGCTAATAGAAGTTCTTCTGAAGTGCATCACTGTTTCCATTTTCAGTTATTGGATGAGAAGTTTGAAGATTTTTTAAAATTTTGCTGTTTTTTGATATGCTCAACTCAGAAGGAAGTTTTGGAATTCGTAAGCAAGTTATTGATGATGTTTAACTCAAGGTCTGGCTGTGATGAGAAAAAACACGAAAACCTATGAAATTAGACCCTCTTTGTATTGAAGAATGAAAAGTTCTTATATTTTTGGTATCGTTTATATTTATGAATGTATATGTTATTTGTTTCTTCCGTTTTGGTAGAACTGATTGGCTGCTTCATTTGATCATAGATAATGGCTGATTTGGAGGAATACCAAATGGAAGAAATTGATGATGACCCCATCCATGTCATGTTAGAAGATGAGGGCACACGTGACATGGTATGTTCCGTTGAGCTTATTATTAGATGTAATGTTAATGTCTTGATGACAATTGCGTGGTTTCTGTTTTGTCACTTTTCTATTGGTTTCTGTTTTCTTAAGAAAGTTAACACTGCCTTGGCTAGAAGGTGGAGATAAAAAAGGCCTTTAAACTAGTTTGGAGACATAGTTAGAAACAGTGTAGCTTACTTCAGACTCAAGTATTTCGGGCTCAGTATCTATTTGAAATAGTGCATTGTCATTGTCATGACCCTCGATTTGAGGGATGGTGATAGCATTCCTTTTTCTTTTCTTTTCTTTTTTCTTTTTTTTTTGTCAGAAGTAATTGGACATGTGATCAGTTTACTAATTTTTATATAAATCTCTGAAATGCATGTGGGGCAATGTAATCTTTCATGTGATGTAAAACCTTGCTTCCCTTTCCATGTTAGATTTAGATAGTATTTGTTAATGTGATAGTGGATTGCTTTTTTCAATGTTTTTTGTTTGAAAATAAATTAATTTTTTTTTTATTTTTTTTTAATATTAGCATCAAAACGATTTAAAAACATAAAAAAATTAATTTAAAAAAAAAATTGAAAAGCAAGGTAACACCTCAATAACAATCAGACTCTTATATGATTACATAATACATTACTTGAGCCTTGTGGTCCCTCCTGATCCTGACACGTGTCTCTTCATTTATGCTTAATTGTTACAAAAAAAAAAGGCTTTCTTTTGTATATTGCTTGTCGTTTTGGTGGTTTTATGGAGACTAGATATTAATTCAGCTTTTCCATCTTCATTCGCAAATCCTTTCATAACTGTTCTTTTCTTTGTTTGCAGATTCCAACTTATTCATACAAGTCCAGTTCTTACAAGAGTTCAGCAAGCTGTGCTAAATTTCCTGGTCACGTAAAGCAGGAGGACATAAAAATTGAAGATGTTGTTAGGCAGTATGCTCTTTGTTTCCTTCCAGCCAAGTCAATATGCAGGTTCAAGACTGTTTCTAAAGAGTGGCTTAAGTGGATAGACAGTCCTTTTTTTTCCCACAAGCAGACCAACCACTTCAAGCATGTTTCTGGTCTTTTCTGTCAGTTTCCTGGCGAGAGTCCCTCCTTCATATCATTCAATCCAGTTGCTTATGGCGTTTCTAGCCCCACTCTCCGTTTCTTGCCTGAATCTATTGATGTCCGAACCTCTTGCAATGGATTACTTGGCTGCCAAAGCCGCCTTGGAGATAATGCTTACTACATTTGCAACCCCGTGACTAAGGAATGGAGGGTGGTTCCAAAGCCAACTTTATATCATGGACCTGAAACAGCCATAGCACTTGCCTTTGAACCTGATGCACTCAAATTTGGAGCGCAATATGAGCTTGTCTGTGCAGTCACTCTACCAGATAGGGCAGCTCTTCTGTTTGAAATATACTCTTCAAGGACAAACTCTTGGAGAGTATGCACAGCTATGTGCTTGGAGCTGGATGCTCTGCCTCTTAATGGCGATGGTTTCTACATCAGAGGATTTGTCTTTTGGGAAACCCAATCAGGTGCAGTTCTGGGTTTCGATTGTAAGGAGGAAGAGTATGGAATTCTCAGTCTCCCACCTAGCAGCAACCCGACAGGTGCTTTGACAGAGTTGCGGGGGGAGTTGTGCTACCTTCTGCCTCACAAAGAAGATGACGCATGGTCAATTGAGGTCTACGGAAATATGGACATGAGCCTGAGGCGTGTAATTCCTCTTCATTCTGAGGTTTTGGGTCATCTTGTAGATGGACAGTGCCGGGCTTTGGCATTTGTGAATGATGACACAATGATCATTGCTCTTGGGATGAAAGTGATTGCTTATCATGTAAGAGCACATAAGATGGAGCGGGTAAGTGATGCCAGGACTGATGGTTTTGTGAAGTATTTGCCATACGTGAACAGCCTTGCACCCGTGGGCCCTTTCATGCGCGACACAGCTTTGTATCCGTGAGATTTCCACAAAGACTCTCTGAACCTGGATTGCTGATTCCAGGATGGATGTCTCAGGACTATCGACTATTAATATTCTTTCTGTTTTTGTGAATTATCAGACATGACTTCTGCTCAAACCGAGAATACGGTGGAAGCTAAACATAGAATTTCCTTTTGAATTCCAATTCTTCCGTGGGATATTTTGACCTTGTGCTGGAGCTTTTAAAGCATGATTGAATGATGCAAATGATTTTCTTTTTTGATCTGCTGTCACTGTTGTGAAGGGTTAAACTTGTGAATTCAAGCTAGTTATGATGGAATTTCATAAATGCTATCACCTTCCATTTTCATACGCGTTCTGTTATGGTTACTGATTGCCTTATTCTTTGATGATGCCCTTTCGCAAATCGTTGAGTTTTGTTATTTGATAGAAAAAGAACGAATGCAAAAAGAAAGGTGTAACCATATGTTTGTTTCTAGGGAAAGAAAGCTAAGAGATTTTCCTGACGGAAGTTCAGCGATTATCCTGAAATTGTTTTCTGAAGTTCCTGTGGGCTTCAAAGTTGAAAGATTGGTTCGTTGTCTTTACATCTACCTTTTCTAATCATGTAATGCATTTGTACCTTTTTTTTGTAACTACAAAGCAGCAGCAGCATCGGCTAGAGTTTTATCGAACGCACCTCAATACTAGTACTTCGTATCTCGCATCGACTGCTAATTCAATGCTTGGCTTCCTATAGATTTAATAAACGATGACAGGGTATGAAGCAAATTCCTATATATCTTCGGGGAAAATCATGGCCGGAATAATCTCACAAGTCATATAGCAACTACAATTCCAAAGGCTCCCATGAAAAGTAGCTGCCTACAGG
The DNA here is from genome assembly GCF_000002775.5 of Populus trichocarpa. Lineage (NCBI taxonomy): Eukaryota > Viridiplantae > Streptophyta > Magnoliopsida > Malpighiales > Salicaceae > Populus > Populus trichocarpa. The sequence continues at coordinate 2,090,740 of NC_037291.2, read as the reverse complement.
ATATCGTGCTTTGCTGATTTTGCTAGAATGAGTTTTCACCAAATGCGTGCCTTGTTATTCTTTGACTTCATTTATTTTTTATTTTATAATTAATCATGCTTCTGCTTGGATCAACTGTAGCTTATCAAAATGTTTTGTCTCCGACGTTGTGCTTCTTACAAGTGTGAAGACAAGCATCAATCAAGAAATGGTAAAAAAAAAAAAAAAGGTGGCAGAGACAGTAGGGGAGAGAGAGAGAGAAGTCCACCTTTGTAGGAGGTTTACAGGTATCTACCATGCAACCCCTTTTCCTTCTCTTTTCTTTGAGATCCTACCCATCTTCTTCATTCAGGTAATTTTTTTTCCAGTTTGTAATATCATTCTCCATTCACTGGAATTGCAAAGTTTGCGACAAAAAAAAAAAAAACACATCATGAAATTACAGGGGGGTCAATAGAAGGAAATGTTAGAAATTAAATGCCATAATTCCATAAGATCTGATCATAGGAAATGAGAAATAGTGAGGCCTCTAAATTGGAGTCGTTTTGAAGACATGAAGGTGCATGCTTGAAGGAGAAAATTTATGATCATGCTTTGTCGGAGCAGCCTAATAATACCATACTACAAAAAATAAACATCCTTGTTCTGTTTTGTTGTAGTTCTTATGTTAGAATATATGTTTTGATTCATCATCTCTTGATTGCTTCTGATCCTGTCATTAATATTTTCAGGGATCCTAAAATCTTGAGACGAGCAGTCTGGGGGATTCGTGGAGTTTCCGGCGTGTAACGCTAAATAACCTTTTGGCCGGAAGTTCTTCATGAGATAAAGAAAAAAAGAAGAATGTCTTCAACCCCTGATGCTCCCTCGCCAGATTCTGGCTCCCCCCCTCCTCCACCAGCGTCACCACCACCTGAGAATTCAACATCTGCACCCCCACCTCAATCGGATACTCCACCACCAGATACATCATCTCCTCCTCCACCATCTCCACCACCTCCACCAGCGTCACCACCACCTGAGAATTCAACATCTGCACCCCCACCTCAATCGGATACTCCACCACCAGATACATCATCTCCTCCTCCACCATCTCCACCACCTCCACCGCCAACTAGTGATTCTCGTTCTCCACCATCTCCACCCCCTCCTAAACACAGAGAAGATGCTTCGCCACCTCCTCCACCCCCTCCTAAACACAGAGAAGATGCTTCGCCACCTCCTCCACCAAGTTCAGAAAACTCACAACCAGCACCTCCAGATTCATCAAATAATGGTGGAGGACTTACTTCAGATCAGATTAAAATTGTAGTTGGCGTGGCAGTTGGTTTCGGTATATTCCTTATTGCCTTGATTTTCATCTGTGCATACTGTTCGCGCAAGAAGAAAAGAAAAAATAGGCATTATTATGGAGAAAATCCTCAAGGAGGTACATATGTTGTTTTACCAAACCTTATGTTTTTGTAAATCATTTTTATCACCATTGATTACTGTTAGGGAGTTGTCTGTGTTTGAGGAGATGTGTGGGCTCTCGCATCTGTGTCGGGTTTGTGTCTGCACTATGAGAGCTTACACATAAAACAAGACTCATCTCCAATCCAAAAACCTAGACTATTGGATCATGAATCCATCTTATATAAGATAAGCATCTCTTTTTTCTCATTCCTTTGTAGAAGTATTTAACACAACTCCCTCTCCTGTGGAGGTATCTAAACCTTCACATGTAAGCCAGACCCATTCGAACACAACTCCTTCTCTTGGAAGTATTTAACATTCCTAATATGATATCTAGAGCTTGGAGCTTAGCTCGTTTGCTCAATCATGGCGAAGTAAACAAAGCTACGAGAGTCTAACAACAATCGCCACTCATCCCAAGCCGAACCATCATCTTTGATACCAATTTGTCAAGGAGCTTATACACAAAGATGTTGAGTCATGAGCCAATCTTATATATAAAAGCACCTCTTTTTTCCGTTCATCTTTTAAGTATGAGATAATTACTTCTAATTTGTGCACCCAACAATTACATTATAACACTCTATCGATCATCATGGTTGGATTGCGTTATCTCAACTAATGTACAAATATCATGTTTTGTGATAGTATACCTTCTTTTCAAATACAAAATGTATAAGCCCTCCTTTTTATATAACTTAGAAATTAAGTAGATTTCAAATGGTTCATCCGATTTCAGAATGGTTCAAGCTATTTCTTTCCTTCAATCACTGTTTTGAGAGAAGGGAGTTGTATTGTAACTTCGTTAGTCTGATTTTATGTTCAGAAACTGGTTGTGCTAGAAAAGCTTCTTCTGTTGCTTCAATTCATTTTGAACTTGTTATAGATCACGTATAGCCCCTCCAATCTATTCATAAAAATGACGGAAAAGATGTCTTGATATCTCTGCTAAATAATTTTGAAGAGCGTTCAAGTAAATATCAGGTTGAATACTTATGAGATTATTGCTGAATCTTGTTTCTGTATCTGGCATCCCAGGTGATTCATTTTTTTTACAATTCCAAATCAATTAGATCCTTTATTGATAATGTTCTATTTTTACGCGCAGGGAGTGAACAATTTTCTTATAACTACAGCGCACAGCAATCAAACTGGCAAAATGGTCCCCCAAAAGAACATGTTGTGAAGCTATCCCAATCACCAGGTGCAATGGGGTCTCCCTGGCTTGCACAACCTCCAACTCCACCGATGGGGAACAGTGATGATATGAGCTCCATTAATTCTGGCCCATACCGCCCCCCCTTGCCGCCTCCGCCACCAAATATTGCTCTTGGTTTCAACAAAAGTACCTTCACATATGATGAACTAGCAGCAGCTACAGGTGGATTTGATCAAGCCAATTTATTAGGTCAAGGTGGGTTCGGTTATGTGCACAAAGGTGTGTTGCCTAATGGGAAGGAGATTGCAGTTAAGAGCTTAAAGGCAGGTACTGGACAGGGTGAACGAGAATTCCAGGCTGAAGTTGATATCATTAGTCGTGTCCATCATCGCCATCTTGTATCACTTGTTGGTTATTGTATTGCTGGAGGGCAAAGAATGTTGGTCTATGAGTTTGTTCCCAACAAGACCTTGGAACATCACCTTCATGGTAAGTTTCTGTTTCTGCTTCTGCTTCGTTTTCTAAGGCACCTCTCAATTGTAAAGTTTCTTGTTGAACGATAAAAGAAATGTTATGGTGCCTTAATTGTAGACTTTCTAAGATTACAGAGAAGTCTGTCCAATCTTAAGCCATCGATAGATCTAGATTTGTCAAAAGAATGCATACAGACAGTACTACGTCAAGCCTTCTAGCTTCAAGGCATCTTGACACGCACCAGCACCACCTCTTATATTATAAAATTTCAGCAAAAAAATCCAATTAGGATGATAACCTCAAACTGTCGGTTGCAGGAAAAGGTCTTCCAGTCATGGAGTGGCCGACTAGGCTCCGTATTGCATTAGGTTCTGCCAAAGGGCTTGCTTACCTTCATGAAGATTGTAAGAAATTCTACCCCCCCCCCCCCCAACACATGCACGCAGTGATCACATATTTATGTTACTTCATTGAAAAATATGTGCAGGCCATCCTCGGATTATCCACCGTGATATTAAAGCTGCTAATATTCTTATTGACAACAACTTCGAAGCCATGGTACCTTCTCTTGGTGGAACTAGATTTATAGTTTATCCTATACATACACACATATATGATACCGGCCCCCATAGCAGTAGATCCATCAAAACAATATTGCTGATGTTGACAAAGCTAATTGATCACGCTCCTTTGCCTATTCAGGTTGCTGATTTCGGATTGGCTAAGCTGTCTTCTGACAATTATACGCACGTATCTACCCGTGTCATGGGTACTTTCGGGTAAAGCTATGATAAGCCATTCTTTTGTTAGATAAGGGTGGACTTGAATCAATTTCAAAGCTCTTTCCATAGCATGGCAAAGTCTTAACCATCTACTTTCTTATTAAAAAATGATAAGCAGTTAGAAAAGGTTGCTGCTAATAAACTTCCTTGATGCTAATGCAGGTATTTGGCTCCTGAGTATGCAGCAAGCGGCAAGCTGACTGAGAAATCTGATGTTTTCTCGTATGGAGTCATGCTCTTGGAACTCATAACTGGGAAGAAACCTGTTGATCCTTCAAGTGCAATGGAAGATAGCTTGGTGGACTGGGTTTGTGGTTTCTCTATTTTTATCCAAGTTTGACTAAAATGCTTTTCAGAATAAACCTTTCAACAAAGTTTTTGAAATACTTGCCATCTTGTGTTCTTCTGTACAAGTAAATATAATTTTTTGTGCATGTAACGGACAGGCTCGACCACTTACGATTTCTGCTTTGGAGACTGGCAACTTCATTGAGTTGGTCGATCCAATGTTGGAGAGCAAGTACAACCATCAAGAGATGCAAAGAATGATAGCTTGTGCTGCCGCCAGCATTCGCCATTCTGCTAGAAAGCGCCCAAAAATGAGCCAGGTATCCAAAGAACCTCACTTCCACAAGTAAATTTCTAATAATTATCATGAGACGCTATTTGACATCTTGTAATTTTTCTGCAAAATAGATAGTACGTGCATTAGAAGGAGATGTATTACTGGATGTCTTAAATGAGGGCACAAGGAGTACTGGCCAGAGCCCGATGTTTTCCAGCTCGAACGGAAGCTCAGACTACGATACAAATTCGTATAATGCAGATATGAAAAGGTTCAGGCAGGTGGCGTTAGGTAGTCAGGGATTTGGGAGCAGTGAGCATGGAACATCAAGCAATGACTCCCGAGAAATGGACCCTTCAGGGATCCACAGGAATTATCAATGAAACAGCCAGTCTAATTACTAACCACAAAAATGGACAAAAAGCTTAAATGCCTAAAAGCCAATTTATGAGCCATTTTTGGTGGTCAAGAACAGACAACGATCGCAGACATACAAATATAAATGGTCATTATTTTTCTTTCAAGTGATTCTGTTGATTTGAAACTAGTTACTTGGTGTCTATTTCAAGGGTTAACTCTAGAGAGGAGAGACTAAGTATTTAGGTGGTACTAATGATTCTTGCTATCTATGTGAAAAATGTTGATGGCGCTCACCAAGAAACCCTAATTTTTTGACTAATTGAATTTGTTTCTCTCATCATATGTGGTATTGTAAGGGTGGCCATGCATGGATTTCATGTAATGGGGCGGACTCTAGCTTCTGTTGTGTGTGTGAGCTGTCTGTGTTATTGTTCTGCTATAAAAAGTACTGTGTTGTTAAATTCTTTGCCCTGCTTTTCCTCTTCCTCGTTTGTACATTCTGTAAAAAGGTTATGCGAAGGACCTTCTTTAAGTAAATTCTGTTTTCTCCTTTGATATTGTGCTAAATATTATGATAGTTCAGTTTCTGCTTCCCAGTCTGATAGTGGTATTGAAAATTGTACCTTTTTTAAGCTTCTATAAAATTATTGAATTTTAATTAACTATTTATGTTTATTTCTAAAACAGAGATAGATATAAAGAAGAAAGAAATCTTAACAATATTAACTTTAAATTCTTATAAATCTTAATATTTTTTTAATTCTTTCATAAACAATTTATTATTTAAAAAAATAACATAAGAAAAAACCATTACTTGTTACTTTCACCTTTTTTAAACTAAAAAATTTAAGATAAAAAACTGAAATTCTTAGTTTGATTCGGGAGGATCACGACAGCTACAAGAATTAGAAGAGAGATAATTCTCTTGCAACTTTTCTTTATATATCTAGGTTAATTAATTAGGTTGGATTTGGGCTGACTTGAGTTTAAATTTGAGCCAAAAATTTAGATCTTACACTAGTTTTAACATTAAATTTTTTCTAATTGAAATTGTAAATTAGAAAGATTGGTCTTTGATTTATTTTTATATTACTTGTTAGATTAAATTTAATTTAGAATTCAATTTTTAACACTCAAAATAGTTCAAATATTAGATTTTTTAATATTAAAAAATTGGAATCAATTCAAAAAATTCAAACATATTATAAATGATTTCACAAATCTTATCATGACTTGGATGGATAGGAGGATGAATATATTCCACTATTTTTGGGTAAAATAGTAAAGAAGGTTATGAGAGAAATTGTTTTTTCATCCTTAGCATGTATTTGTTCTAATCATAAAGAAATTAGTTTTTCATATGAAAAATAACTCAGAATTTCCCAACCTTTAAATTAATCATACCATAATTTTTCCACAAAGATAAATCATTTCAAATGAAATATTAATAGATAATTTTTTTTATGAAGTGTATAAATTAAATAACTTTGAAGACATTCCAAGTAAAAAACTTAAGGGATTTGTTTAGTGATTAAAATAGATTTTTTTTAAAATTAAATTTTTAGAACCACGATTTAATAAGATTTATTAATTTTTTATAAATATACTAGACTAGAATTCTCCATTATAATTATTCAAGAAAATATTTAATCTCAATTAATACGTCAACTTAAAAATTCTTTTATTGTCGGGGAAAAAAAACATTCGAGAAGTAATTTCTTAAAAAAAAAAACAGCAAACGCTGCGTAGAAACGGCACCGTATGCATTGACCAAACAAACACACAACTCGGCTATATAATACAAAAGGTATCCAAACATTTCTCCAGTCTTTCTTGCTGCCGCTTCCGGGTTCTAATCGGACTTCCAAAACCCGATCCAAATAAATTGTATATCCAAATCGATGCTCGTTATTATTAATTTATTCTTGCTCTCTTGTTAAAACTTCGATTTCTCTATAAAATCACGAAAACCCTAGTTAGCTGGTGCAGCTTCGATCCCGCCACCATGGGAGATTACAACGATGCCTTCATGCGCAACCCGAACGCCGCCGTTCGTGGCAGCGCTAAAGGACAGAACCGTGCCAACGTTCTCCAGCTCAAACTGGTCCGATTCTATTCAAGCTTTTTTGTTTGTTTTTTCAAGTTGATTTTAATTTAAGATTTAAAGATTTTTTTAGGTTTTTTTTTCTATAATGACTCGATTGGTTTTATTAGTTTTTGAACTTTTGAAATTTGTTAAATTTTTCTTTGGATTTTTCCTTATTTGTAGTTTCGATTATAAATTTTAATTTTAGGGTTTAGGATCGTTAATTGTGTCACGTTTTGGTATTGATTTAGCTCTAATAAACTATGAGAACTTTTTACTTTGTGGCACTTTTTACTTTTCGATTTTTGATGGGTTTTTGCTAAAGAGTGGTGAAATTTATCGAGTTGTGAGATTTTTTAATATTAGGAGTGAACTGGATGTGCTGGCTTTTGCAGATTGGGCAAAGTCACCCGACGGGTTTAACAGCAAATCTTTTGAAGCTCTTTGAGCCTCGACCTCCTCTGGAATTTAAACCCCCACCTGAGAAGAGAAAATGCCCGCCATATTTAGGTATCTGTTTATTGTATATTATTGTTGCAAGGGTTTCCTTTTGTTGGATGTTTAGTTATTGATGTTAGGAGTTTTGTTTCATGCCTCATTTTTTTTCAGGTATGGCTCAGTTTGTGAGTCACTTTGCGGAGCCTGGAGATCCGGAGTATGCTCCTCCTATCAAGGAAGCTGAAACTCCTGTAGGGTTATCTACTTGCTATACCTGTTCACTTATCTTTTTTTTTTTGTGGTTTCTATTTAAGATTCTTTAGTTTCTGTTAAACATGTTAATTTCTTTAAGGTTTATGCAAGCTCTGTGATTGTTTCTTGTGGCTTGTGGTTTGTTTTTTGTTTTTCCTAAGCAGTTTTGTTTTATGTTCTATAACTTTGTGGGTGCATTTTCCATGGCTCCAGGCAGAAAGAAAGGCTAGGATTCATGCGGCACGACTAGAGAAGGGTGCAGAAAAGGCTGCCGAGGAGCTCCAAAAATGTTAGATTATCTTCTTTGCTAGTAGTAATTCCATTGTTAAGATTTGATCTATGCAGGTTTTAACATTTTTTGGATCCTTGTTGTTTTTGCAGATGATCCTACTAACGATCCAAATGTGTCGGGAGATCCATACAAGACATTGTTCGTTGCTAGGCTTGTAAGTATTTTGTATCATCCTTTATAAATTTCAAGGTTTATGATTTACTTTCTGCACTGGTGTCTTAGTTTTTGTTGTTTTGTTGTTGCAGAGTTATGAGACTACCGAGAGTAGAATTAAAAGGGAGTTTGAATCTTATGGACCAATAAAACGGGTAGGTATTTTTGAGTATACCCAAGCAGGTTTGGTAAGAGGTTATGCAACAACTTTCTCCTTAACATGCCATGCAAAAAATCTGTATATTCTTTCCAAAAATATATGTTTTAAAAGTTTGTGGATTATGTTTTTGATTTCAATAATTTTAAATGAACAAAAAAAAATGTCTGTGAATGAAAAAAGTTCTCCCATGTGCTCCTTTGTGTAGCTGATTTAATTTGTTTGTTGAACTATAAATCAGTGTTAACCTTTTCCTTACTTTTCAACTGAACTTGAATGTAGTGATGCATCATAGTTTCACTTGTTTGGTAACTGTAGTTAGGAATCTGTGGCACATCTTTTGTTCCACATCTATTGCAATAAAGAAAGCTAGAACACCATCTCATTGTTGGAGTACGCAAATTGGAAATAATAGCACAGGTATCACTGCCTATTTTCTGGTAATGACATAGGTTTGTTCTGCTGATCCCTTGACAATTCTACTTGCAATGTAGTTGGGTTTAGAAATCATTAATGGAACAGTTATTGTTCCAGGTTCTAGATATTGTTTTAGTTTAAAGTTCATCTAAGAGAGCCCTGGTAAGGTTGTTCCAGTTTCTAGGCATTGTTTTAGTATTAAAGTTCTTCATACAAAGAGATCCCTGGTAAGGGGGCTTTTCACATCATTCTACAAATGGAAAATTCTCTCTCCCAATTTTCTTATTGTCCAATTCCAAAGATCTTGCCGGCAAAGCTGGATTTAAGTTGAGCAGAGCATTGATGCACTGTGCCTTTTGGCCTTTTTTTCGAGCAACAAAAGGAGACTGGCATCTGTTCTTTTTCCTGAACTGGGTAAAACATGTTGGGAGTATTAGCATCTCTTTCTTTCTATTGGAATCTTTCATAATACATTCCATTGCTGCTAAAAAATTTATTTTTGGCTTTAGAGGCTTCTCAAAACATATCAGCAATTGAGAAGATGCTCTGGTATTTCCTATTTTATCTATAACTATTTTTTTAATTTAAAACAATTTATTCCCTGGTAAGGGGATGCTAGTCTGTTCAAGAATTGGTAAATTTGCCTCAATATATCAGTTTTTCTGCAACTCTAGCACTGGTGGTGATGCATCTCGCGATTTGAAGCCCTATGATTAAAAGGTGAGCACGGCCAATTAGGCATAATGCCTGCCTGCCGTGCCATTTAGGATTTACTGCTTTTAACTTTTTGTAGAGCTATCACTTGGTTATGGAAAATAAACAGTAAAGATATGATGGATATTGTTTGGAGGTCTGACTCTATAGTGGCATTTTATTTATTCTTCTGCTTTGAGAATTGCAGGTTCGCATGGTAGCTGATAAAGTGACAAATAAACCTAGAGGATATGCTTTCATCGAATACATGCATACACGAGACATGAAAGGTTTGATATGTTGTTTTGCACTGTTTATTGAATATGCATTCCATGTCATGTGGTTCTAACTGCTGCTTGTCAACATGACCAGGTGCCTATAAGCAAGCTGATGGGCGGAAGCTTGATGGAAGAAGGGTACTAGTCGATGTTGAACGAGGTAGGACTGTCCCAAATTGGCGACCTCGCAGACTTGGTGGTGGACTTGGAACTACCAGAGTTGGGGGTGAAGAAGTTAATCAGAAGCATTCTGGGAGGTAATTTCCCTGATCTCAACTATTTTACATCTTGGCTTTATATTTTTGTCTTTCTATCACCAAATATTGTTAATTAAATGTCTTTCCTGTTGTGCTTATTGATGACTAATGATGGCAATTGTTTAAAATAAAATTTCAATGCAAGGAATTATTTAAGTTCTGCTTGAGCCAGGGCTATATAGTTATATTTAGTTATCATGTGCATTGGGATAGTCTATTTTTGACATGCTTTGCTTATTTTGTTTATGACACTTTTTTAGCTTCTTCTGTTCACCTTGTGGGTTTTTGATAACTTAAAATAATGCTAAACTTCAAAAGCTGAATGCTTCTGGTCTTCTTGGAGTTAATGATTGTTACTTTGGACAATCCAACATGTTTTCCTTTCCTTTCTCAGAGAGGTTCAGCAATCAGGAGGATCCTCTCGGTCTGAGGAGCCAAGGACACGAGAAGATCGGCAAACTGAACGGTATGACCCTTAAAAGTTTTCCACACTTTCTAATTCTGTTACATAACTTGTTGTATGAAAGAGGATTAACAAAAGAGTACAATTCTCGTGTTGGTATAATATGTTTTCCATGTTGTGGTGATGGTTGGATGAGGAAGCTCAAATGATGTTTATCACACTGTTGTTTTTACCTGAAAATAACAGTGATTATATGGAGGACATGTGGAACATCACAAGGGCATTCATGAGTATTTTACATATTTGCAAGTTATATGTTTGATTTATTTGGATGATGTATCCCAGGGACAGGGAAGTGTCTCGTGAAAGGGGAAGGGACAAGGAAAGAGACAGGGAGAAGTCACGTGAGCGCTCCCATGACAAGCCACGGGATCGTGACCACAGAGAAGATAGGCATCATAGAGATCGTGAAAGAGAGAGAGACCGAGACAAGGAGAGAGAACGAGGCCGTGATCGTGACCGTGATAGGACACGTGATCGAGGTCGGGACCGTGGTCGGGACTATGAGCGTGATCGAGAGAGAGACCGTGGTCGGGATCGTGATCGCACTCGGGACAGGGAGAGGGATTATGAAGTCAGTGACCCTGACCGTGGGCGTTCCCATGATAGGGATGAGTCAAAACATGAGAGGGATCGACTCGGTGAAAGGGACTATGATCATGCTGAGCCAGAGGATGATCGTGGCTGGTATGAACAACCTGAGCAGGGGCAAAGGCTGCCAGATGCAGAAAATGACCCGCGTTATGATCACTATGAGCATCATAGAAGCAGGGGACCATACGATCCCATGGATGTTCAAGGTGACCAGGACCGCTATGATCAATATCCAGACCGTGATCATGATCGGTATGATCAAATGGAGGATGATGATTACCACTATGATCGTGGAACATCCGAGTCACGTGAAAAGGAGCGTGAATATAGAAGATCAGAGAGGTCAGTTTCCCGGGATTATGACAACTGAGAATGTGGTCTGGCTGAAGGTCTGTCGTGCCATTACTGGGGGAGGTTTCATCAAGGTCTCTAGAAACCTTTCTATCTCACAAACTGAAGTCGTTTGTTTTCTCCCTTATTTGGTTTTAACTGTATGAGTGTGTTTGTTCGACTTTCCGAGTAGTTTGCTGTCTCTGCTATCTGGTATCGCTGATGGATTTGCATTATCATGTGCTAGTTTTTGGACAGAAGTAACTTTCTTGTTTGGTTAGTTTTGTGCCTGCATCTGAAATGAATCAAGGATATTTGCACTTGTTTTAATCTGTGTTTCAAATGTGCAGATTAGCCGGAACATCTGTATCCTGGTTATGATCACATTTTGTATTTCAGTTCTCAAGCCTGTGAAGGTCAAGCTCTTGCAGTGAGCTAGATAGATGGCTATTTCTTGCTGTTAACGACTCTGCAGTTCATAGACTCTTTAGGTTGGATTTTTTACTATAGTAATGGGTACTGGAAACTGCACATTGGCTGGATTCTGAAATGAATCAATTACCTTTTTATAAATCAGTTCGATACCAATGGCTGGGTCCGTTAGCCAGCAACATTCCCTCAAATCTATGATCAAGTCATTTTTTATTTTTATTTTTATTTTTATTTTTATTTTTGACTTAAGAAAAGGAACGTGTGTCAGAATTCTACACGTCCTAATTTTAGAAAAAGAAAAAATTAAAACAAAAAAATTATTAAAAATTGTGGTAATTTTTTGTTTATTTACATTTGGAGAGAATATTTTAATTTATTTTAAAATTTCAAAAAGAGTAAAAAGAATTGTTATTTTATTTATTTATCTAATGTTGGATTGTTTTATCTTTATTTATTTACCTATGGAAAATATATTTTCTTTCATTTTTATTTGTTTGGAAAAAATCTTTTACTTTAGTTTAAAGGTCAAATAGATGATTCATTTTTTTTCTAGTTAATTTTTAATGTTATCTTAAAAGCACAATGAAGAACCTTATAAAATAAATAAATTTTCTATATATATAAAAAAAAAGACTAGCTAGAACACAAAATCAAAACTTTCATTACAAATTAAATCAGAAATCATGTCTATGAAAAACTATATATTTACAACCATCAAGTTTATCTCATCAATATAGCGATCACCTTATCCCTTATTGAACATTATCAGATCATCTTATGATTTGCAAGGCTTAAATAATCACTATAATATATATTAGCTAATTAATTTATGGTAACAAGAGTGTGTGTGTGTGTGTTTTCTTGAGTGAAAAAATTGGGAAAAAAATTAAGCAATAAATAAATAGAAAATTAGCAAAAAATATATATTTTTAATGTTTTTTTTTTTTGAAATAGGAAACAATAAAAATATGACATGTGTCCCTCTATTTTTTAAAAGTCTAAACTAACGGATTATTAGCTTTGACCATGGACAGAGTAATTATTGGTTTGCTTATCAAATCAAAACGCAAATGTCGCATACGTCTTTAATGTCATTAAACCTAATGTCGCATACGTCTTTAATGTCATTAAACCTCAGTGTTTTTATTTTTAATATCTATTTCAGTTTTTACCTAACTGTCCATTAATTTTAATAATTTATTAACAGATGGATCAAGATTTATCATTTTCTAAAACAATTTTTTGTCGGCCTAGATCCTACAGGGTCTAAAAACTGGTTTGGGCTGAGGCATCATGCTTGGATCATTGGCACCAAGCGCATGTCTCGATGTATATTGAGCTTTGTTGTTTGACCGAGATCAGTTTTTTTAAGTCTAGACTTGTAGTCTAGATACAACACTTAACTCCTTAAGGTTTTTTACTAATTCAAACTTTTTAGTCTGGATCCTCCTTCAGTTATACTATTTGATATACAAGAATCTCTCATGTCCTATATAGTTTTATATTATTAATACATATATAAGAAATATTTATTTTTTATTAATGTTTATATAATCAATGTTTATTTCTCATTAATGCATGCGTAAGAGATATTTATTTTTCATTAATGTTGTTAGATGAAATGACTTTTCAACCCCCACATTCAAGAAAAAAACAGAATTCAAGAGTTATAAATACATTTGAACCATTCATGTAAAAGATTCATAATTTTATCATTCTCAACATATACATTTGGGATTGGTGTTATGATTAGATTGTCTTAGTATGGGATTCTTTTAGTTGCGAAAAAAAATATTGACTTTGGATGACACTTGATTTTGTTAAAAATAGTTTCATTTTATTTTCATTGAATTAAAAATGAAGGGACTAGAATTGGAAGTGAGGATAAAACAAAGGAGCTTCTTTTTACTAAAAAGAAAAACTGTATGGAACGAGAGGATGATAGAAAAAAAAGAAAGAGAAATAACAAAGAAAACACAGCCACCAGAGCCAAGTTGGATCGCCGTAGTTAACATGCGCCTTGTTAGTGGAACGACATTGGTGCGATGAATCCACTTGCACCAAAGAAGGTCGGTTTTTAAAGGTTGCATGAGGTCACAAACACTACTTAAACCATAATGGTATCTCCCATATGTTGGGGCGTGAACTATACATGCTAGACTTTTTCCCTCTCCTTCGTTGGTTTAAATCCATGAATCTATAATATCTTTTCAATTAAGCCCCGCATTGTATCCTATACAACTCATTAGTTTAGTCTCCAATATCATCTCACTTGAGACCAAATAAGACCCAAATAGAAAGATAACAAGTAAAAGAAAACAAAAGAAACAACTTGACAACCGAGTTAATGCATTGTGGTCATCTTGATGATCTAGGTTGCAAATCTTACAATTAACCTGAACTGACTAGTGTTGCTCCGATTTATCATTATCACAACATTAAAAAAATATAAATTTACTTTTTTTTGTTAAATTATATTTTCACTAGATATCCAGGTTATCTTTTTATCCTTCAAATTAAATGGGTCATGAAATAAAAACTCCCTTGCATTTTGATTTAATAAATTTATCCATGACCTTTTCTCGGTTCAATAAAATAACACCGTGTTAGTTTTTTTTTTTAATTTGTTGTGGTCAGTGAAAATACAAAATATATTTTTTGTCATTAAAAAAAAAAAGTTACTCCATCTCACAGCGTAGCATAACATGTAGCGACTGACTAGCAATAGTCTAATTGATTTGAAATTCGACAAAGATGACACATGTTAAAAGATAATTAAATCCAATAATTGGTTGGTTCAATATCACAATAAACAAAAAGTGATAGCTTAATGTAGTCTATACATCTACAAGTCACATTGTTTTGATCCAGCAATGGAGCTTGAACGATTGATTGGGAGGCGAAACATGCATAGTTTTAAAATCCGACCCGACCTGGCGGGTCGATCCGGAGCTGGAACTGGACCGGGTTGAAGAAAAAACAAGGAAAGAAAAAACCCGGTGTGACCCGGTCAAAAACCCGGTTGCAACCCGTTGACTTTTGTTTTTTTATTTACTAAAACGACGTCGTTTTGATTTAAAAAAAAAAAAAGAGAATTGACCTGGGCGACCCGGTCAAAACCCGGAACCCGGGTCTTGGACCGGAACGGCCACCAAACCGGGTCTAAAAACTATGATAAAAACAAGAACAAAGTAAAAAAGAAATAGGGCCATAAGTGTAATAGGCAAGCTTTTACTGGGATTAAATTGGAGTAAAATTAACATAAAGATATGACATCGCACCGCCTTCGGTTGCGTGTGTATCCCAAAAGGTGCCACCATGGTTGATTATAAAACAAGTTGATTCGATGTAAAAGTTCGACAATGAAGTTAGGCGAATGAGTTTTAAGCAGCGTGTGGGATGCAGATAAAAATACTGCTTAATGTTAAAAATAAATTTTAAAAAATAAAAAATATATTATTTTAATATATTTCTATATAAAAAATATTTTAAAAAATAATTATTACCGCTTTCTATAATACTAAACGTTACTCTAGAGGAAGAAAAAATACAGCATCATTTACACAATTTATTTTTAAAAAAATCTAATGATATTGTTTTGAAAAAATAAAATATTAAGTTATCCAAAGTCAATTAAGTTTCTTTAGATGAACTACATGGTCAATTCAAAAAGAACATGCACATGTTAAGTGTAGTGACACTTATAATTTAAAGTATTTTGTATATAAAAATATATTAAAATAATATTTTTTTAAAATTTTTAATATTAACCTATTAAAATAATTTAAAAATATAAAAAATTAAAAAAACACGGTTTAATCCGCTTCGTCACATACTGTCACGTGCCAAGTTTCAAAACGCTAATTTGGGTTGGTTGAAGAGAGGATATATTTCTATATATAACAATAACAAATCCTAATAATCCATCCATCAAAAACTAGATCGTGCTTGCTAAACCTACATCGTTTGTCCCCACGCTTTTAAAAAATTTCTCGTATGCATTGATCCATAAACAAAATAAGACTACATACATTAAACCAATAAATCATCACATAATGCCTCTTATTATAAATTGAAAAATTAATAATGGCCTATAAAAAAAAAAGATTTCCAATATTTACCCTCTTGGACCTTGTCAGCAATACCCCTTTTATTAAATCAATGCAACAGTACAAAAATCTTGGGTAAATAAACCGATCACCATATATAGGTAGTTTGGCGTCACAGTAATCACTTTCAGCTTTTCGAACAACTGGTTTTTCATGGTTGCCGTCGTGTATTAGTGATTGCTGCTTTCTATCCCTTTTCAACTTATATGCAATATTGTAAACTTGGCTTGAGAGAGAGAGATGTCCCATGATTTTGTTTGGAAGTGCGAGGGATAAGATTTGGTGAAGGAAAAGCCAAGAAGCATCCATGAGCCATGAAACTTCTTGGTGCTTTGTCAAATTAATGGCTTGTGGTGGCTGTTGCATGCCGTCCGTTCTGCTACTGGCTTGAGTTTAGTCTCTCTCTTTTTGTTTCTTGCAACTTACACTAGAGCTCAAAAAAATTCCGTACTGCTTTGTTTTGAACTTTTTGCTGGTTCTGAGAAATTTCTTAGGAATCCCGTTTACATGTTTTTTCCTGCCTTCATGTCTGATGTTATAAGGCTAGAGACAACGAAGGAAAATATGTGATTTGTACAAGGTTATTGAGTATCAATCATCAAAGATAAACACTTGTCATGGAAGGGACATGATCAGAGATTAGAGTAATTCTAGGAATTGGACATCACATGGCTATGAATTCCGAACCGGTTTAAAAAATCGATTCGGGATTTAACGATTCAAGACTTAAACTAGTTTAAATTTAAAAAAAAATAGAAAAAATACTAGCTGACTTGGTCAAAAATCTAAGTTGATGTAGTTAAGATTTGTTAATTTTTTTAAAAAAAATAGATCAAAACAATATAATTTTATTTTTTAAAAAAAATTAAGGTAGATTTTCTTAAATTTATAATTTAGTTTTTGCCCCGATTTACCGAATCGAATTTTATAACCATGATTTGGGCATAATTAAACACCGTAGCAACCCTTTTAGAGTTTTGAACTCAACATCATTTGCCGTTCCTATGTTTTAACTTCAGCTTCCACGAAATTGCATGGCACAGAAAATGTTTGTAATGCAAATAATTCAGTCCCCGAGAATAAGCTGCTTTGACCTTGTGCACAGGATAGTATGCGCCATTAGACGAATGTACAATTCATGTTCCGAGAATAGAGTCGACACATAAGATTCGATCCAGCAAGAAGTTTTCTTGCTTTCAAATCATATTTTTTCTGTAATTTGAAAAGGGAATCCAACTACTGCATGAAGATAAATTCATGAAAGAGGCCAAAGGAGTACGATGAATTTCAAAGATAAAACAAATTGAGATTTACTTTTCTCCCTTCTGGGAATTTTAATAGATAGGTTTACTAAATTATGGTGAAAGCAGGGAAATGAATAAATATAAAGAAAACCATTTGAGTTTTTTTTTTTAAAATAATAATAAATAAATGCAATCAATATTAGTGGACCACAGAGAGGGAAAAAAGGGAGAGTATATATGTAGACATTAGGTAGGTACTCAAGAGGTGCACTCTTCATTTGTTTCAAAGCTTCCTCAACTGTGTGTTACTGTTTTCATAGCAGAGAAACACACGAAATTTAGCAACCAAATCCAGAAAACACACTGATTGTTTTGAAATAAAGTCATAAACACTCTCTTTCTTTAGGGTTCCTCTTTCTTGGACTTCCCTAGATGGCTAGAATTATGGTGAGCCAGAGAGCTTTAGCAACAACAGCAGTGCTAACATGTTTGATATTTCTGGTTCAAGTCTTAATGACCAACATGGCCAGCGCAGAGAGACTGCTGAAAGATAAAGAAGCAGAAACCTTGGTTAAGAAAGAAATGAGCCCTGGCTATATAGTAAAAATGATTCATTTTTTATTTCAGGGTGGGAAGTCTTCTTATGAGCCTGTTTGGCCTGTGAGTTATCATTGAATCGTTACGTTTTTTTTGGTAGTCAAACATTATTATCATATTCTATATGCTATGATGCTTTGTTTTGACAGTAGAGACTTTGGTTGTGCAGGACATGAAGTTTGATTGGAGAGTTGTGGTAGGAACAATAGTAGGATTCTTTGGGGCAGCTCTGGGTAGCGTTGGAGGAGTTGGAGGCGGTGGAATTTTTGTACCGATGCTCACCTTGATCATCGGTTTCGATCCGAAATCTTCCACTGCCATTTCCAAGTGTAAGTAAATAGACATCTGCTATTTCCAACTCTATCAATGCTCAGTAATAAGTATGTTAATAATTCTGATTTCGTGATTGTAGGTATGATTATGGGTGCAGCAGGAGCAACTGTATATTACAACCTGAGACTTAGGCACCCAACACTGGACATGCCCATAATAGACTATGACCTGGCTTTGCTCTTTCAGCCTATGCTCATGCTTGGAATCAGCATTGGAGTTGCCTTCAATGTCATGTTTGCTGATTGGATGGTTACCGTTCTGCTTATTATCCTCTTCATAGGTAAAGCAAATATTGAAGGAAGCATCTTCACATTAATCAATCTCCATGATAGGTTTCATTTCAGAAAGAAGAATTAGAACACAACGCAGAATGCATGCCCATTCCATTTGCAATTCAGGGCTGTTAGCGTTTGATTACTTCTTAACTAATCCCATACATTAAAAAGAATGAAACTTTCCTGTTAACAAGGTGATGTTTATTTCTTCTGATATATGAAACCGATGCAAGCCACCATAAAAACTGCTTATTTCAGGTACTTCTACTAAAGCTTTATTCAAAGGGATAGATACATGGAAGAAAGAGAGTGTGATGAAAAAGGTAAAGTTTTCTACTTACTAATTCTTGAGCTTATAATGGCTTTTTTTTTTCTGGCTAATTTGAGATTCTCATTGACACTCAGGAAGCAGCCAAGCAGCTAGAATCAGAGTCCAAACCAGGAGGTTAGCGCCTGTGCTTTCCCCTCCATGTAAAGATTCATATTATGGAAAGATAATAGTCTTAATAGGATTATAAAACAGATAGAAGCTGATGTTCATTGTTGAAAGTCCACTTAATCAGAGTCATAGCACATTGGAAGAAAACATATGACAATCAGTCAACAATGGATTTGAATAACTTTCTCTTAAGACCATATAGTCTCTTATATTGTATGCCAACTTATTATTAGATCAACAGCCTATTATCCAAGAAACTGCAATTTGTACCAGAAGTTATCATTTAATCTTAGAGTCTTATATCCATTCTAAAGAAAAAGGTAAATTCCTCCTTCAAATAACAGTATAATATCAGGGCAGTAAATCGCATAGTCCTACTGAGAAAAATGTCTTTGAAGAAATGTACACATGAAAAGAGTTTGAGTAAAAATTGATTAATATGCAGACGGTGCTGAAGAAGAATACCAGCCACTTCCAAGTGGTCCAGTTGTTCTACATGACGATGAGGTGAGATCAAGAATGTCACCTTTTTTGTAACAGCAATGCTGTCTCTAGAAGTCTAAATTTCATTATTCTTCTGTTTGTTCTCACAATCAGGTACCTCTACGGGAAAACATTCGCTGGAAAGAGTTAGCTCTGCTTGTCTATGTCTGGGTGGCCTTTCTTGTTGTTCAAATTGTTCAGGTGAACTATTATACTCCATTCTGAGGCCATATATCGAATTTCAGTTAGTCTTTCCTAGGCCTTAGAAGAGTTTCAAGCAATCATAATTCTGTACTGCTAGGACAATCTTAAAGAGTTGTAACCTTGGATATTAAATTTATGCAGTAAAGATTTACTAAATATGTTATCTTTATGAATCTCTATGCAGACAAATGTTCCAACCTGCTCAGTCATGTACTGGATCCTGAACTCATTG
Organism: Populus trichocarpa; assembly: GCF_000002775.5. NCBI lineage: Eukaryota > Viridiplantae > Streptophyta > Magnoliopsida > Malpighiales > Salicaceae > Populus > Populus trichocarpa. The sequence continues at coordinate 2,071,208 of NC_037291.2, read as the reverse complement.
CAGGTAAAATGAAAATATGAATAATCTTTTAAAGAGAATTGCCTTTGACATTCGCAAACAAGCACACACAAGATGATCCAACAATAGCTTAAATGGCGTTCAAATGGAATAATCCTAGTCTATATGGCTATAGAAAATCCAAAACTAGATTTAGCTTCTTACCTTGAGCCTATAGGCAATCCAAGGAGAACCAAGAATTCATCTATTTACAATTAATCCATGAAATGAAATGGATTAGAAATACTGCAACACTACTGATAATCTGCTATCTTTGATTGATTTCCATATAATGTTGAGGCACATATCCGCACATATAAGTTTGAGGATCCCTTGTTGGAAACATACTGTGTGTTGCGCTTCTGGGGAGTAGAAGCAGTTGAACATGATAGTTTGACTTTATACAGGTACCAATTGCTGCCTCAGTTACGCTTTTCGAAGCCATATGCTTGTGCAAGGGGACCAGAGTGATAGCATCCAAAGGGAAGGAAATCACAAATTGGAAGTTACACCAGGTTCTACTCTACTGTTCATGTGGAATAATAGCTGGAATAGTAGGTGGACTGCTTGGGCTAGGAGGCGGCTTCATCTTGGGACCTCTTTTCCTTGAATTAGGAATTCCTCCTCAGGTAATGTACTTAACCTCCTTCATGCATCTACAATATCACTAAAAATCCAGAATCCAGTAAAGGCAGAGGAAAGAAACGGTCACAAGCATATTGAGGCACACATACTATTAGTGGTCAAACTATGATGTTAGATTTTTGTTACAATCTGCCCTGCTATGCACCAATGAAGTGATCATTCGAAGAGCCTCAAGATTCATCAGAGATTCTCGTTGCCTTTTTTGCAGGTAGCAAGTGCAACATCAACTTTTGCAATGGCATTCTCATCTTCAATGTCAGTAGTAGAGTATTACCTCCTCAATCGTTTCCCGGTCCCATATGGTATGTAGCAGCAGTGTACATGGATATCAACTCTGCAGCAGTAATAGTTGTCACCAATCACCCAGCTAACCTTCTGCGTCTGTTTTCTGCTTCTTTGCTGCAGCTGCTTACTTTGTTTTAGTTGCAACAATTGCTGCCTTTGCTGGTCAGCATGTGATCAGAAGGATAATTGCAATTCTTGGAAGAGCATCAATAATCATCTTCATACTGGCTTTGACAATTTTTGTGAGCGCAATCAGCCTAGGTGCTCAAATCTCCTCTTCATTTCAAGATTTAGAGGGAACCCTGTGATTCATGTTTTTTTCCTACCCTATAAAAAAAGGCAAGATGCTAATATTCACTATGACTATTTTGCTGCAGGTGGAGTTGGCATTGCAAACATGGTTGAGAAGCTGGAGAATGACGAGTACATGGGGTTTGAAAATCTTTGCTATCAATCTTAGCTACTTTCTGTAGCAGAATAGCAGTGGGATTTCTCGGCAGCGTCACACCGGCAATCAGCTCCACGTTGTCTTCAATTTCTACATTTATTATTTTCAAGTAAAAATTATTATGGGTTTATATACATGTCACGGGACATTTATTTAGAGTGACATGTATTTTTTTGTTGTACAACTTCTCAGCTAAAACTTTATGATGTTATTATCTTGCGCAAGTCCAGAAGCCCGTGAAACTCTAATAATTTGATTTGAAGTTTTGTTTTTGAAGGGAGAAATAATTTTTTTATATAAAAAAAAATTGAACAATTTATTTATTTATTTATATGCATGACCATACTATTCTTCCCTGCATATTCTTCCAATTTTATTAGAAGCCATGCCAAAAATTTGGAAGCTAATGAAACTCTAATATTCTAATTTGAAGTTTGGAGCTGGAAGGGGAATAAAAAGAGGAAAAAATTTTAAACCATTTTTCAAATAAAAATAAATACAATATTAATATTTTCTACAATGTTATTAAAATTAATTTAGAGTCTATTTGAGATTATGATAGTGTTAGCGGTTCAAAATGTTTTTCGTTTAGAAATATATCAAGATAAATTTTTTTTATTTTTTAAAAATTATTTTTGATATCAACATATTAAAAAGATCTAAAAATATAAAAAAATTATTTTAAATAAAAAAATTTAAAAAATTTAAAAATATGGTTTCACAGCATTCTCGGTGTAGTGATTCGATGATTTAATTCGGTTTGAGTTGGCAAAGTTAAACTAGAATGTTTCCACGATTATCCATAATCTAATTAAAAATGATGTCTTTCTCGTAGATAAAAGTTTAGTAATATCCACTTTCAAAACTATGTCTGTCACATGCCTATTTAATATATTTTAACATTGCAATGCTGTCGGATTGCACATATCCCGTAATTTCTCCCATGATGTCCACTTTCAAAGCAATTGCACTTTTTTTCTCGGCGGCAACTGCACTCTAATGCTTTTGGCATGAAACGACAAGATTTTTACCCACATCGTCTGCACGACAAAAGTTTTTGAATTAATTATAACTTAATCCCTGTAGTTCATTGGAATTAATTAATTAGTATATATATTATTAAAAATGATTAGATGGTCCTCTAGTGATTCTAGTCAGCATTGGCAATTCTCAATCTATTAGGTTTTTATTTTTTTCAAAATACATTCTTTCCGGATAAAATATTCCTTTCTCACCTACTTAGCTTTTAGCATTTCCATTTCAAAGAAAGAGGAAAATGGAATCCGTGAAAGGACTGATTAAAAAAATAGAAGGATAACCATTTAGGTGGTGGCTCAGTGGTAAGAGTTTGGGACCAAGAGGTTTGCTTCTTCTGTGGTCTCAGGTTCAAGCCATGTGGTTGCTCATATGATGGTTACTGGAGACTTACATGGTCGTTAACTTCAGGACCCGTGGAATTAGTCGAGGTACGCGCAAGCTGGCCCGGACATCCACGTTAAACTTAAAAAAAAAATAGAAGGTTTAAATAATATTTTTAAAATTATAAGGATTGGTTAATAAATTTTGTTTGATAATTAACGTTATTTATTTTTCAATTTAGATACAGTAAAGATAAAAATATGTTCCATCTCTAGTGAATTACACATTCTCAAATAAAATACTAGTTTTCTTCTCATTCTCACACTATGCTACGGGTTAGACTAAAAAAATCATGTGGAGTGTTAGACTGGTGGTGCAAATGACATGTTGTCTCCTACTAACCAGCTTATAATACGATAACTACTATGGTGGACCTGGTTGTTGAAAAATTATAGAATAGAATTTTTTTAATTAAAAATCTAATTTTTTATTAATTCTTACTAAAAAAAATTAATAAACACCATAAAAGTTTTTATAAATCACCTAGCAACCTCAAAATATATCAAAATCACCCAACAAAATCAAAATCAATCAAACCCAAAAAAATAAAAACAAAACTCGATTTTTTTTCCAAATATATTTATAGAAAACCCCACTATTTTTAATTTTTTCTCGTCAAATGAAACTCGTTAATGTTAAACTTGACTATTTTTGTTTATTTAGTTTTTGTTAATATAAAATTTAAATTTTAAATTTAAATTATTTCTTAGTAGGGTTGGGGTTCTGTCATTATACTATTTAGCAGAATGAGGTGTTTAGAAATGAGTTTCAACTTATATTTTATTAAAATTTTAATTTTAGTTATTTTAGGTTGTGATATGTTAATATTAAAAATAAATTTTAAAAACTAAAAATAAAATTATTTTAATATTTTTTCAAATAAAAAATATTTTAAAAAATAAATATTACCACCTTATCAAACAACCTTCAAAACACACAGAGTCATCCACTGGCTCTAGCAGTCCTAGTGAAAGGAAAATTGAAAATTTTGCGATGGTGTGCCACGTCACAACAAATACAAGGGATCAAATTAAACTCTTCCATAAAGAGTGGACCTTGAAAAGCATTACTACGCTGACATATGCAAAGACAAATGGATTTTACTATGGGAATAAACTCTATAAATTTAAAATAAAACAAAGGATTTGATTGGATAAGTGTATTAATTTGACTCTGCTCTCAGATATCAAGGACTTAATTGGTCTTTTTCAAACCATCAATGCGACAAGACCGGTCCATCAAACCACAAGTGGTTCGTGCGCTGTAATGAAAGCATTAGGAATCAGGAGATGTTTTCTTATTTCTGGATAGCAAAATGGGATCCAGAGAGAAAACGTGCTGTTCCCAGAAAAGTAAGCATGGAACAAAGCGTGCATGTTCCTCCAGTCATCCTATAGGCCACAGCCCCGTCCTTAAAAAGAATAATTAAATAAATTTATTTTATCACATCAGCTTAATAAATACAAGACATATATAACAAGGTAAAAATTACTGTTTTTGTTGATGAACCTTGTTTTTATTAACCGAATCTATAAAAATATATATAATTTACGTATGATGTAATTGCTTAGCCTATAGCACTAAAAGAAATGAGATTTCTTGATGCTTTGCAGTTCATATATCACTGAAGCATCTTAATATATATTTTTTAATCTTTTGGTAATGAATCCAAGTTTTAGATTAGTCAGTTAAAAGATATTAGTTTTAAAAATGCTTTTGAAAAAAATTAATTTTTTTATTTTTTTATTTTAAATTAATTTTTTACTCGGAAGGCTCTATTTATTTGTTTATTTAATTTTTATGGAATTAAATAAAAATTAATTTTTATGGAATGATGTAATTTTGATAAAATAAAAATTTTATTTTTTTTACTCGGAAGGCTCTATTTATTTGTTTATTTATGTGGTGTGATTTGTGTCTTGCTTTAACCATTTATTAAAAGTGTTTAACTAATTATTACACCGCTGTTATGTATTGATCTCACTAAAAACTCTATATTGAAACCCTGATTAAGAAAATGTTATATTTTGTACACATTTTAAATGTATGTTTGAGATTATGATGTATGATGTTTTTTAAATTAATTTTTCACTTCAAAAATATATTAAAAAAATATATTTTTTAATATTAGCACATCAAAAATTTCAGGAAACACTAAAAAAACAATTCAATGCCTTTTAATGCCAAACACAGTTTCATAAAGCACCAAAAAGCACTTTCAAATGCGTTTTCAAACATATTTTAAATATATATTTTCAAATCATAATTATAAAAATTACTACAATAATATTTAATAATTTTTAAAAGTATTTTTTATTTGAAAATGTATTAAAATAATTTTTTAATTTAAAAAAAAACATATTAAAACTATAAAAATATTAAAAATAATTAATTTAATATTTTTTCAGTTGATTTTTTTTTTAAAACATATAAAAAACAAAAGTTATCGAACTCCCTACACTGCAAAAAACAATTGTCTGACCTAACCCGATACAGGAGATTTTTATTTTTGCGGTTGAAACCTGTTTCATGATTTGTTGAATTATTTTTTGCTTCATTTTTTTTATATTTTTAAAACTATTTTAAAATACTAATATTAATAATAATAATAATAATAATAAAAACTATTTTCATGCATGTATGAAAGAACTACTACCGCCTTTACAGACATTACCCTAACCACATAGGGTCTCGAGGTAATTATGCGTACATCTTTGAGCATATTTTAAACTCATTTCCCGCCCATTGCACCTCGAAGAAGACAATAAAAGTAAATAATAAATACATCATTTTTATTTATTTATTTACTAAAAACACTTTATTTGCTGTTGCAAATTCAGAACTTCCCATCCTCTCTGCTCTTCTGCCCTCCGGTCCGGTTCCTGCAATTTTCACTCAGAAACACCCACAGTAAGCACCGGTTTCCTTTTCGTTTTACAGTTCGTACTCTTAAATCACTTTAAAATCTTTGATTTGTTCAATTGATCTCGGTAATTCCATTTTTTTCACTGCCCTAGTTTTTTTTTTTCTTTTAATCAACCAGCTCATTTATTATTTCTGAGCTCCTGCTGTGTGAAAGCAACAAATTTGTGCCCTTTTTAAGGTGATGTTTTTGTGCTGGTTTGTTTTTTCAGGGCTTGAAATGGGGAGCGAAGTGGAAAATGAAGCTCCTGCTGACTCTCCTACTTCGGTTCTTGAAGATGAGGTATTATTTAGATCTCTAGATGAATTTTTTTTCTTGAGAAATTATTGTAAATTTTTATTTTATTTGTCTGTTTGGTTCCTGAGAAAATGAAGGATTTTAGTAGAAATGAAGAGCGAAAAGTACTTGAAAATGACCTTTTTTTTAATGATTTTATGTTTCTGTTCTTTTTTTTTTAATATCATGAAGGAGAAATGCAAGATCAAAGAGGAAGTGAAATTGGAGGAAGTGATATTTGTAGAAGCAAAAAATGGGGACTCGTCTCTCATATCAAAATCTATGGCAGAGGAAGAAGAGAAACTATTGAATTCTCGGATAAAAGAGGTGCAAGAAACAGTGCCGGAGGAGGCAGCTCGCTTGAATGAGAGTCAATATACGAGATTGGATGACCTCTTAACTCAAACTCAGCTCTATTCGGAGTTCTTGCTGGAACAGATGGATCAAATCACAACTGTATCTTCTCAAATGCCTTTTTTTTAATGAATTTTGTTTGGTTGGTGGTTGTTTTCCTTTCTATTTATTTATTTTTTTGCTTTACTTATGATTTAAACTGCATTGCTAGAATGGAGTGGAGCAAGAGGATGAGCCTGCGAAGCAAAGTAGAGGTCGGGGATCAAAAAGAAAAGCTGCTGCACTATACAATTCTGTAATCTTCGAACTTTCTCCATGTTTTCCTTTATATCAATATTAGTATTTTGCATATAAGGTTAGGGATGGCTGCTGTGGGTGGCATTGTTTTATTCTATAAAATTTAATGTTAAGTTAATTTATTGGGACTTGACTAGTTGCAGATCATGGCAATTCTAACAGTCAGTTGGGAAGTAGGTGGTTTATTCAGCTAACAGAAGGAAGTAAACTAATTTTCAATAATTTTTTCATCGTATATATTCCATGGTTAGTTCTTAATGCAATAGAGCTGTTAATAGGAAAAATTGCTATAAAGGAACATTTAGCCCACCTGCCAGAGATAATTGTAAATGATGAAAATACGAAAATGTAAGAGAACTGATTAAAAAAGGTGAATGTATAAATAAACCTGGTGGAATTTTGGTGCCTGACCTCTTAAATCTTCTTGTATCTAATGATAGTGTATGTTTTCTCTGTAAAACGATACCATTTTAAGACTGCCTTAAAAACTTACAACCTGCCATAACTTTTCTTCAGAGGAAAGCCAAGAGAGCAGTTACTGCAATGCTTACAAGGTCTAAGGAAGTTGAAAACGCTGAGGATGCAAATTTGACTGAAGAAGAAAGAGTTGAGAAAGAGCAGAGAGAACTTGTACCTTTGTTGACTGGTGGCAGGTTGAAGTCCTATCAGATTAAAGGTGTGAAATGGTTGATCTCTCTTTGGCAAAATGGGCTTAATGGGATCCTTGCCGATCAAATGGGACTTGGAAAGACTATCCAAACAATTGGTTTCCTAGCACACTTAATAGGGAATGGCTTAAATGGGCCTTATTTGGTTATTGCCCCTCTTTCCACTCTCTCAAATTGGGTGAATGAGATTTCAAGGTAAAATTTTAACTTGATTTTTCATGTAAACTGCCCACCTTGATCTTTTAATCCACACTTCTATCTGATTCTCTGTAAACTCCCTTTAATAGGTTTGTTCCTTCCATGGATGCAATTATATACCATGGTAACAAGAAACAGAGGGATGAGATAAGGAGGAAGCACATGCCCAGATCAATTGGCCCCAAATTTCCAATTATTGTTACTTCCTATGAGATTGCATTATCTGACGCGAAAAAGCACTTGAGGCATTACCCATGGAAGTATCTTGTGGTTGATGAGGTGAGTGTTTCAACAAGGTAGTTTGTAGGTTAGGCAGGTACTCTTTCCCTTCCAAACAAAGAATATTCACCTAAGGGTGGTCATATGCACTTCATTGTTTTCTGCTATACTACAAGTGGTTCAACTATTTCAGTGTTGTTTGTATTTATCAAGATCAACCACACTGTACGCAAGACTTTCTTATATATGCGAGAAAACACTCAGGATCTCAAGTGCCTGGAATTCTAAAAGTTGCTTTCCTTTGTTGGTCTTTTCTGGTACACTTTTAGATTTGTCATCACTTTATACATTTTTGTTAGGAACCTGAAAATAACAGGTGTCATTTGTTTGTTTTTGGATTTATGAAGTTTAGACTTGCCATGCAGGTTTGCAACCATGGTCTTTTGGATCTTGCAATTGCACAAAGCTCTAATATTTTGAGCTAACTGACTAAGCACTACTATCTTGTTAGTTTTTATATTTTTTTTATTACTCTGTTAATAATTTATACTGCAATTTGAAAACACAAGCTTTCTAGTCCATGCTTGTGTTTGAACATAGGATTCAAGATACCTTTGCATTTGTTTGTGCCTTTTGCACTTTTAATAATCCGGACCCTTCTTCTTTCACATGCCAATATTTAATTTGCAGGACTAGTGATTTACCTAACTATTCTAAACTGTAACTTTCTTACTGAAGGGGCACCGGCTGAAAAATTCAAAATGCAAATTGCTGAAGGAGTTGAAATACTTATGTGTGGACAATAAGCTCATATTAACTGGGACACCCCTGCAAAACAATTTGGCTGAGCTTTGGTCATTGCTGAATTTCATTTTGCCTGATATTTTCCAATCTCATGAAGAATTTGAGTCGTGGTCAGTATGCTTTGTCTTGTGGTTTTTTTTACTGTGCAGTCCTGGTAACCTTTCAACTTCATTTGTTTTTCAAATTTGCCCATGTATTTTCCAGTGATTATGGCATCGTAAATTTAATCATGTAGTTTTGCTGCAATGCTAGACATTACTGCCTTATGCATTTCAACATATATTTAGCCAGGGAAAAAAAATCTGATCTGTTCTCTGGTTTCATATGTTACTTGGCAGTCTAGGGTGAACTATTTTGTTTTTTCTGCATTCATGACAAGAAAAATATAAACATTTGTTTGTCTTAAGTATGGTCAGTGAAGGTGCCACCAGTTTGTTGGGATGGGTTGGCTTATTATAGTTGATTAAAGTTTTGTTTCATTGGTAAGAAAACACCACTTGAACATTTTCTTCTTTGCAAACATAAAAGCTTCCCATTTGTTGGTCCTTTCTGTTGTGCCCCTATGTTCACAAATGAAATCTCTGTTCATTTGTCTACTGACGTAGGTTTTGAGCCAAATCTTCTAAATTCATGTGCATGTTATTTGTTTTTTTCCTTCTCAATTCTCATGGCTCGTTATATCACCTTTAGGACATTTGTTCAAGCCTATTTTTTTTTTTAAAAAAAAAAACACCAGTAGATGTTGCATATGATGCTGGATTGAACCAAGAGAATCCAATAAAACTTGGTTAAGCCTTTTTTTTTTGTTTTTGTGCAATCTGCATGGCCCCAATTAGCTTAAATCTTGATTTGTTCAAGAGAAAGAAGAAAGTGCATAGCCTATTGTGATGATACTTACTGCTTTTGCCTGAGCTTTTATAGCTAACAACGTGTTTTTTCTTTCTCAGGTTTGATCTGTCAGGAAAGTGCAGTAATGAAGCAATGAAGGAAGAAGTAGAAGAAAGGCGAAGGGCTCAGGTATGCACCCTTCCTACTGATGTAATTGTACTTTTTTACGAAACAGTCTAAATGGCATGGTATCAACACTGGGTTTTCAATCAACCTCAGGTTGTAGTCAAACTCCATGCAATATTGCGCCCATTTCTCCTTCGGAGATTGAAGAATGATGTGGAGCAGATGCTCCCCCGGAAAAAGGAGATTATTTTATATGCTACTCTGACCGAGCATCAGAAGAAATTCCAGGATCATTTAATTAATAAGACCCTGGAGGGCTATTTGCGAGAGAAGATGGATACAGGTATTAGATTATTTTCAATCGATTTTTTATTGATATTAAATCAGGCTTGAAATGAAGAAAAGAGGCTGTATTTCCTGTGATTTTTTTTCTGGACATTCTGGTGTTTTTTCTGGCTGATGTTGGGCACTGGTGCTGCTGGCTATCAAAGTATGACAGCTCCAAGTGAGAATTTCAGGATACTTGCTGTTTATCAATTAGCTGTACGGATCTTTATGCCTATTTGATGTCGCAGGAAAATGGTGAATCTAGAACCTGAATAGTTGATTGAAGTTAAAAATGGACATTATCTACTTTTGGATCACAGTATTGTCCATTTCTCCCTATTTTGGTTGTGGGTCCTTGACTTAATCCTGGCTATGGTTTTTCCTATGATTTGTGAAGCACTGGTCCATTAATGTTCATGTTATAATTAATTTTTCTTCTTGAACAGAAGCTCAATCAAAATATCACGTGGCCATACTCTTTGTTTGCTTAATCTTATGTAGTTCTCTTTTAGACTATTCTACCTGATAGCAAAAAGAAGTGATTTTTTCTTTAGCCATACTTCATGTCTTGCATTGTAAGCAAGCACTGGTCTAATAGAATACATAGCCACACAACACATTTTCCTGTTTTGACTTGTGGCTTTTGATATTGCAGGACGTGGTATGAAAGGAAGGCTTACCAATTTGATGGTTCAACTTCGAAAAAATTGCTACCACCCCGACCTCTTAGAGTCTGCCTTTGATGGATCATGTATCTGCCTTACAGCACATTTAACTACTGTAATGTAAATTTGTGGCTTGCCAGATTCACTAATGCCTTTGATATTCGGGACAGATTTCTATCCACCCGTGGAACAGATAGTTGAGCAGTGCGGCAAATTCCGATTGCTGGACAAATTGTTGAATCGATTGTTTGCGCTGAAGCACAAAGTATGATGCACAAGTTTTTACCCTTTCTAGTTTATTTTAGCTACATGCTCATCTCCCGCTGGCTTTGTAAACAGGTTCTGATTTTCTCTCAGTGGACTAAAGTTTTGGACATAATGGATTACTATTTTAGTGAGAAAGGATTTGAAGTTTGTAGAATTGATGGCAGTGTGAATTTGGACGAAAGGAAGAGACAGGTTTGTTATGCCTTGCTTTGATTTTCAGCTTTGAGGTTTAAACATGTAAGAAAGGTTGCTCACTATTGATGAATATTGAATCTGTTTCCAATTTTGGATTTGCAACTGTCTGAGTCAATTGGTACAGCTAGACCAATCATACATAATCTCACTTATGCCTGGTGTCTGCTTTTCATCAAAGCCTTTCTGCTTGTTTTGATTATGCACTTTTGAAAGCTTCTTTCAAGATCTTGGAGACGCAATGTACTCCTGTTTCCACTATCTGTCTTTAATAATCAGGCTCACATCTTGGCTAATTTTATTGTCACTTTGTTTCTTTTCCAGTCAACGTATCCGAGGATTAAGGTGTGTTATTATTCTAGTCTTGACAAGCCTTTGTTTTATGTTGAACAGATTGAGGAATTCAATGATGAGAACAGCCAGTATAGGGTATTTCTTCTCAGCACAAGAGCTGGTGGACTGGGTATAAACCTCACTTCAGCTGATACCTGTATACTGTACGACAGTGATTGGGTATTTTCTTGATCTTGTGTTCCATCTTCCACCCTCAATCTACTAAAACTCTTGATGTTTCGTGCTATTTCATTGATATACTTCTGTATTTCAGAACCCTCAAATGGATCTGCAAGCCATGGATAGATGTCATCGAATTGGGCAAACCAAGCCTGTTCATGTTTACAGGCTTGCAACAGCTCAGTCAATCGAGGTATCTCAATATTGATCTTTGTTATCATTTAATGCTTTGTTTGGTTGTTAGATCATTGACAAATCATATGCTTACAGGGTCGTATTTTGAAAAGGGCTTTTAGTAAGTTGAAGCTTGAGCACGTGGTCATTGGGAAGGGGCAGTTTCATCTAGAGCAAACCAAGTCTAAGGGCACGGAAGTCATGGAGGTTTTTTTTATCTTCTTTGTTTATTTTCACCTCTTCTATCACTTAGCCTTTACAGGTAGCCATGGCATCTTTCTTTCTTGGCTCATTGTCAATTCAGCAGGGGCTGGCACCTCAGCTAGAGTTTAGAAAGATCTGATTTTTACAACTCATTTATTTCTCTCTTTTTGAACATCCTTTTAATCTGGTGTTAAATGGTGAAACAGTGACCTTTGGCAATACCCAGATGGCTGTTAATACGTTGACCCACCGCAGCATGTTAAAAAACTGAAAATTCTGTGTGATGCAATAGTGCAAATTTTGATTTATTGTTGACCGAGCACCTGTGGTTAGCTAATGCTGGATGTGACTCAATTATGACTAGCACATCTTGTTTCATTTCCTTTGTGCTTTCAGGAAGAGGATATACTGGCGCTACTTCGAGATGAAGAAACTGCAGAAGACAAGTTGATACAGACAGATATCAGTGATGAAGATTTAGAGAGGATCTTGGATCGGAGTGATTTGGTTGTAGGCTCATCAGATGATGACACAGAAAGTATTGCTGCTACTGGTTCATTTCCCCTGAAAGGGCCTGGTTGGGAGGTGGTAATACCAAATGCAAATGGAGGCATGCTCTCTACCCTTTACAGCTAGCGGTTTGCTTTGTAGGATGCGGTGCAGACGTGCCCATGATATCTGGACGTCTTGCTTTTTGTGGGGTGACTTGGAATTTGCCCTAGTTATCCTTGAGCAGCATGTTGCTCTCGGATGGGTCTCTTTCATTTTGGGAACACTTGGAAAGAGGCTATTTTTGTAATGTCTCATTATCAGACAGATGTATCCTCCTCGTCTTCTGATTCGATTTCAGAAGCTCAAAACAAGTGATGCATCTGTCCTCTAATTATGTCATCATCTTACTTTATATGAATGGTGATTATGTAGGATGCAACGTGAACTTGCAAGTCGCAAAATTAACTGTAAAAAGCATATGAATGCTGCAAATAGTAATGGCATAATTTGATCTCTTGTTTCTAATTTCATGGACTGAACATTTGAGAGCGAACCAGCCATGAGAGGGTCCGGTCCAGCTACTGGAAGATACCAATTACGATTTTCAAAGTGCCATTTTAGGTGCCTTAATTAGTTACGAAGTTCCTCGAGGAAAGATTTCACTAAAAAATGCTGATTCTGAGCTTCGGCTGGACCATTGCCTATTGGTGAATCGAATTTGAGATTAATTAGAAGTTGTTCTAGGACTTTTCCTCTAGAATCCTAGATAGCAACAAATATCCAAGCAAGCTGAGGTAAATCAGTAAAAGGCGCCATTACAGATGTAACTAAAAATAATTCCGTTGCCGGGAATCGAACCCGGGTCTCCTGGGTGAAAGCCAGATATCCTAACCGCTGGACGACAACGGAATGTTTACTTGTTTGTACCTGTTATAATTTATATTAACACTCTAGATATTAAATGAATGGGTCAACTCTTGTAGCTAACGTCATGTTCACTGTCTTAACAATAATCTAAAAGGTGTAGCTTTCCCACTCTTTTTATTTTTGTTGTACTAATATTTTTTTTTTGTTTTTACATGTTTTATTTTTAAAAGAAAATTATGATTTTTTCAAAATTATTTTTGCTGATTTTTTTTTTAATATTGATCTGGTTGAGAATTTAGCTTTATCATTTAAAAAAAAACATTGTGAATTGTTAAAATGTTTTTCTATATGATTTTTTTGTTCTTTTTATGATTTTTTTTCCCAAAATGGTCCTTTTCGGTTTTTTTTTTTTTTTTCATATTGAACTGGTTGAGAATTTAGTTTTATATTTTTTTTATAAAAAAAACATTGTAAATTGCTAGAGTATTTTTCCCATATGGTTTTTGTTTTGCTACAATATTTCTCGTTTTTATTTTTAATTCTATTTGTTGAATTTGTTTTTTTAATATTGAACTGGTTGAGAATTTAACTTTATAGTTTTTTCTTTAAAACACTGTTGATTGTTACAGTGTTTTCCCATAAGGTTTTTTTTTTCAGAATTGTCTGTCAATTTTAGTTTTTTTCATATTGAGCTAATTGATAATTTAGCTTTGTACTTTTTTTCTTGAAAAAAAAAACATCGTGGATTGTTACAGTATTCCCCCACATGATTTTTTCTTGCCACAGTGTTTCCCCACATGATTTTTTATCGATTGTTTTTCAAAAATTATCTTTGTCGAATTTATTTTTTTCATACTGAGCTGGTTGAAAATTTAGCTTTGTAGTTTTTTTCTTTAAAACACCATTGATTGCTAAAGTGCTTCCCTGCATAATTTTTTTTTTTGTTATAATTTTTTTCAAAATTGTCTTTATCAATTTTATTGTTTTTAATATTGAACTAGTTGAAAATTACAACTATAGATTTTCTCTTGAAACACTATAGATTGCTATAGTGTTTTCCTGCATAATATTTTTTTCCTTTCGTTTTTTTATGATTTTTTCCAAAATTATCTTTATTAATTTTATTTTTTTAATATTAAGTTGATTGAGAATTACAATTATATATTTTCTCACAAAATACTATAAATTGCTGCTGTGTTTCCTTACATGATTTTTTTCCTTTTGTTTTTTTTTATGATTTTTTTCAAAATTATCCGTCTATTTTTTTTTTTTAATATTAAGCTGGTTGAGAATTTAGCTTTGTAGTTTAATTTTTCTTGAAAATATTGTGGGTTGCAATAGTGTTTCTCCATATAATTTTTTTTATGATTTTTTCTACAAATTCATGACAACGCACAAATATGCCATAAGCCTGCGACAGCGCGCATGCATGACAACTAGTAATTAACTATACAATAAAAAAGGCACAATAGTTTTTTTTTCAATCAATTTTTTTTGTAATATTAAATTTTTTTTTATTGGTTTATCATACTCGTATAATACGGATTATGAGTTAAACAAGTTAACTTGGTTTGGCGGATTAACTTAGTTGACTCAAGATTTTTTTTTTTCAATTTCATCTTTTAGTATTGGATTGATTGAGAATTATACTTCATGATTTATTTTGCTTATTTTCTATTATGTTATTTCAGCATCGTGACTTGAAAATAATGCTTAAAGGGTTAACCCGAGTCAACCTAGGATAATCCATCAATTCCACAGCCCTGGTCATAAGAAAATGATAACTCCATAAAAAGTAAATCAAAATAAATCATGAAACCTAATTTTTCATCAACTTAATGTTGAAGGATATAATTGAAAAATACAATCAATTTAAAAAAAATAAAAAAAAATTACCCGAATCAACCTAGGTTAACTTGTCAAACACTGTGACCTTACTCATGAGACCAGGATAACCAAATAGAAAACAAACTGAAATAAATTATGAAACCAAAGTTTCAATCAACTCAACATTTAATGATAAAATTAAAATAAAAATTAAACTAAAAAATATATTTAAAAAATAACTCAAGTAAACATGAGTTAACTTACCAAACTTGTAACCTGAGTCATGAGACTAGGATAACTTAATAGAAAACAAACAAAAAAATAACCCAAATCAACCCGAGTTAACCTATTAAACCTATTATCTAGGTCATAGAATTGAGATAACTTTGCAAAAAAAAAAATTGAAAAAAAATCATAAAACACAATTCTTATTCAACTCAATATTAAAAGATGAAATGGAATAAAAAATCAATTTAAAAAAACTAAAAAAATAATCCAACACAACCCAACCCATGTTATTTTCTCAAATCTATAATTGGGGTCATGAAACTAAAATAACTTCATAGAAAACAAAACAAAATAAATCATGAAACTTAATTCTCAGTCAATAAAATATATTCGCCAAACTTGTGATTAGAATCATCAGACTAGTATAACCTCATATAAAACAAATTAAAATAAAATGTGAATTTTAATTTTCTAATTAATAAAATATCAAATGATAAAATTAAAAAAAAAATTTCAAATCAATTATGTTAACTTTTTAAACCTGGGAATAATATTTAGAATAACCCATAAAAAAACAAATTAAAACAAAACAAATAATGAACTTAATTAATTAATGTTAATGTGATGAATCCAAATGCATGTTCCCCATGATGTGGATGCTTTATGATTGCCACTTCCTTGAAGGCATTGGAGCTCAGAACTAAAATCCAGATTTCTCTTTAAACTCCATGTTTGAGAAACCTAATATTAGAAAGGGAGTTGATTATCCAAACCTGGGGATATTGCTGGAGTAATTCATTTAGAAGCAGATCAAATATAGCTAGCGAAAGGCATTGTCCTGATAAACCATTCTCCCAAGCCGAGGACAGAAGCTCCCAACCATGGGGGCATGAACACACTAGTCAGGAAGATGAAAGAGATGTAGGTCACAAATCCAAGGCCTACAAAGTAGTCAGAAAGAAGTATTTTTCAGAACAGAGAAGGCATATATAGTAATAATTACTTTCACAGCCCATGTTAAATTGCTATAGTACTATGTCAACAGCTAGAATTTCTAGCCAGCTTGGACACAGATAAAACCAGTGGACTGGTTTTTCTTTATTTATATTCTCTACAAGAATCACAAAAAACATAACAATTTCACTCATTTAAGTAAACGTAATATGCTCTAGTAGCCATGACAGAATTATTGCTGAGCACAGTTGATTCTAATAGCTCAAATTGAATATCCTTCAAATCTATTCAGCAGATGCTATGGTTCTGCATGGCTGAAATGACACCGAGTATTTTAGCAGTTGGACCATTCTGTTGCTAGACTAAACAGATGATCCCACTGCCAGTAGCGGGGGTGGCATTTTACTTCCAACTGATTGTTTTGAGAAAATTGCGTTGCCCCCTTTATATAAAACCCCGATAATTCTTACAGCATCATAATTAGATCAGCTGTAATTAAGGATGGAAAGAGCATCCACTATGTCCAGATTGTGCCTTCAACATTAAATAAATGTTCAAAAATGCAGGTATCTAAGAGAACAGAAAGATAGAAGCAAGCAAATTGTGTGATAGAGTGAAGGAATGTTCACACCAACCAAATATATGGACTCCAAAATGAGCATAGATCGGAGAGAAGAACCCATCCACAAGACTAATAAACCACCAAGTGATGCGGACTGTGATGGCTACAGGAAGCAGGATGCCACTGCAAAAGCAAAGCAAATTATTGTTATTCACCAAGGAAATAAAAATTTTATGAATTGTATCAAGAAACCTCCAAAGGATATGCGGAACCATGTGATAATGTGAAGCGTTAATATCTACAGTTCTTGATTGTTGTTGAAGGCTTACAGTATGACATGTATGCACAGAGATAGTCCATGGATATGACATTTGACTTAGCATGAAAACCTTGAATCGTGCAAATATTTCATGACTCGCCAGCACTGCAATCATTGAGTTTGGAATACAATTCACGACTTAATTTGCAAAGACTGGCACTCAAGCAAGAATGCAGGGGACTAGACGAGATAAATTCGTGAGGGAAGACCAAGAAAGTAACCATATATATTCCAGATAGTTACAGAATTAGCAGAATGGAAGACAAACAGATTCCTTCCCGCCATATTATTGATTTATAATGTCTTGTATCGCTCGAGAGAGTGAAGAAAATTTCCACACAACCGGTGAGGACTGCGAGAACGAGAATACAGATGCAAGTGCTGAGAATTCTATGCACTCGGCAAAACTCTAAGACACTGTCATTTACGTAGCCTGGGAAAATTCAATGCCATTTCTTTCCAAGACAGTGTCTTAGAAGCAGATTCAGAGGAAGAATTAGAGCCTCTTCCTTTGGTAATGATATTCTTAATATTTTTATCAGGATCTTGAATGGGTTTCAAACGCTCAAGATCCCTGTATCTCGTTGTCATTTCTCTCTGTTTTTTCTCCTCTTGATTCTCCTCTCCCTTGCAAGCAGAGAATAAAGAATGCGGCCTCTTTCTAAAGAACCTGCATAGACACGCGGGAGTTTTAACTGCCTCGAATAAACAATTGCTGGCTCCAAACTGGGCTTCAAATTTCGATCAACGCCATATGTCCCAACTGTAATTGTAATTCTTATAATTACAATTACAATTATAATTATAAGAAAAACTAAAACGGATTTTTTCATGTGCAGAAACATTGTACACCCATACATGGTGTACTGTGGATTGAATGTTCATCCACAGTGCGTTTTCTTATTGTTGATAGGGCACAGAAATGTACGGTTTAGTCCCCTTAGATTTTCTTTTTTCTTCTGATCTCTCTAATTTTAGGTGTTTGCATTAAAGGTACAAAACTTCATTTTTATTGCATTTCAATCCTAAATGTTGGGAGACAAGAGATAATTTTTTCGGAAGAATGGAATCCAGTCATAAAAGAAGCCGAACTTGGTGTGATTTTGTTCATTGACCATGCTGAAATTAGAGATGATAATCAGTTTCCGTATGTTAGATTTCTTGATATTCATGTATTATTTATTATTTAAAAGGTAAAAAATTTAGATATTTATAAAATATTCATCGGGTTAATATATATTTAAAGTATGTATATATATATATATTAAATAATAAAATGATAAATATTATACGTGTTTTATATTCATATTAAGATATGTATGTATCATAGTGAATTAAAAGAATATAAATGTTCTATAAATATATATATATATATAATAAAAATATATATTTTGGGTTGAGTTTCAGACAATTTAAGTTTTTGATAAAATTTGATAATATCCATATTTTATCCATTATCTTTCAAGTAAGATAATAATTTAAAAAATATTCATCTATTCAGATCGGATCGATATTCATTGAATTCATATTAAATTGTTATTCATAATTCAAATTTTAAAATTTTATTTTTGATTCGATTTAATTTTGAGTTTTTAAACTGATGAATATTTTAGATTTGAAATTGGTGTTATTAAATTTCATATAATTTTAGAGTTTTTGTTTTTTTTACTGAAAATTTATTGAAATTTAAATTTTAAGGTCCAAAATATTTCGATGAGATGGTCAGAATTTGTTAAAGGAGATGATAGGTATTGTTGTGAGAAGTTTGAGATAATTTCATCCTTAATCATCTCTTCGTCCATCAAATACAAATAAATCACCGAATATGATACAGAATATAAGAGGATAAAAACACTTTCCTCTTCAGCCACTCACCCCAACTCCAATGAAAAGTGGACTATTTCAGAACCTAGAACGGAGCCAAAGAGCTCAAGTCCAAGGACAATCAAGCAAAACATGCAGTGTGTGAGAGGCTAAATTATAAATGGGTATGAAAATATAAAAAATAAATATGGGGTTGCTTGAACTAGAGGAACTAATTTATTTATTGCTTAAAAATATAGTGACTAAGTTATAATTTACTCGAACTATAAGATTGACAAATCTGCTAAGCGAAACAAGAAACAGTAATTGAATTGGCAGCTCGAAAATCTTTGATGAACAAGAAAAGAGATGATAACAAGGTCGAAACTGGTGGAGCAATTGAGAGAGAGAGAGGGGGGGAGTGCCAGATCCGATCCCAACACAAGCGTTCTTCTCTCACCATCTTTTCTCCTAAACCCCCATCTCGTCCTGGTATTTACTCTCTTTATGCCTTTTTTTTTCAAATGTTTATGATTATTGTCTAAGCTTTTTATATTTTTGATTAATTTTTAATGCCCCAGTTTGTTTTTATAGTAGAATATTAATTAGGATTTGTAAATTATGATTATTTTTCATTAGGAGAATACTGATTGGAAACTGTAGTCTTTGTAGTTTCTTAGTTAGTATTGCTATTATTGTGAAACAGAGAATTTTGGAAATTTATTTACACAGTGTATTAGTTGAATATAGAGACAAGTTTTAGTTTTGAAACAATTTCGTCGAGAAGTACAGACCTGAACAGGCTTTGATAATGGTGTAGACTGTAGACATTGTATGTCAAGTGTGCAAAACCCTTTTTCAGGGTTATATATATCGAGATCGAGCATTTTGAAATAATTGTATTTTAAGCTTTTGCAATATGTAGTTGTAATCGACAATTGAGAAGTCTTCAACTTTTATTGAAGCAGCTTTTAGTTTTTCTTTTGATTTTGTGGAGAGTGAAGGTTGTGTTCTATCCAAATAGACTTGAATCTTTTATATAAAAATGGTATTTGATTTAGTTACTAAATCATGGAATTAGTGAATCGTGTTCTTGATACCAAAGTTGTTATTTTTCATTCTTTTGACTTCTCTTCAAAAGTTGAAATTGTCGTGCTCCATGCTGTAAAGATTCAAAGATCACACAGAAGATATCATAGGGAGGAAAATTGTATGAAATTAGTTATAATACATTTTCGTGGTATGATGCTTTCTGCTTGTCTATTTTTTGTTATCAAACTGTTGTTCAAAATGAACAAGACTTTGCACTATTCTTTAAAGAATGAAAGCATGGCTGAAACTACTTGGGCTCAGAGTTCCTGTGTGATGCTTGCGTGTGTTGTTTCTTGGAAAGGAAGAATAGTCTTCATTACAAGATGTTGGTTATTTCCTTTACTCTTTTGTAATTAAGACAGAAGTCCTTATGTTTTATTATCTTCTATCTCGCAAGTTTCCACAGTTATTATTTCTTTCCATGACCACATCCCATCAATTTAGATGATCCCTGAAGTTTTTTTTTTTTTTTTGCCATGTTTCAGGGCTCTGGGGCAAGCCATTAGATAAATACTAGGCAAAAGTTGATCCAGTTACATGCTGTGATAAAAAATTGTTGAGCCATACAACTCCAGTCCAAACGAAATTAAAATGAAACAAACCCTGATAATCATTGGCTGTGTAAGAGGCAACCAGATTCTTCTTCAGGGTAAATATTTTTTTGATTTATTACAGCCTCCTTCATTCAAGTTTCTGCTGCGAATTCAGAGGACTTAAAATTTTTAGGAACTTTCTGTAATTATATATGTCATCACAACTTATGATTGCAACCTTATTGGTTTCCTGTTAGCTGCTAAGTGTATTAGATATCACTGTGTGTTGCTGACATTAAGTGTAAAATCTTCCCTTAATTTCATGCAGGGCTGATGTCACTGTAGCAATCTTTTGGGCCTTAACATTAAGCATGCTTGTCATATCATCTTACAAGGCACTTTATTTCCGACATTTCTGGCTTTTGTTTCTCATAATATGTCTTGCAATTTTTCTTCCCGTACATCTGAGAAGTTCAAGGGCCCAGAATAGGGAGAGAAGATTGTTATTGCCTTTGTCCACGTGAACATGCTATGGCATTGAAGCATTTCAACCATAGAGCTTTGTAATTGGAACTTATCGTTCACATTTGATTCCTGTGGCTTATTGGAAAAAATTATAAAACTCGGAGCACTGATCTTGGTCAACCCAGATTTGTCCTGCCCTCTCAGATAGATGGTATGATTCTTTTGTTTATCCTTCATAACCATACACAGAAGCTATGAGATTTTTCATAACACCTTTTTTTAACAAATGTGAAACTCTATACATCTGAGCAAAGTTTAGGAGCAGTTACCTGTTAATCTTTTGAGTAGTTACATTGTAAATTTAGTCCTGTTCGAAAAAACTATCACAGCATGCTGTCAAGATTACTGTGTTGTAATAAGCTATTTACATGAAATAGAAAAAGGCATAATAGACTGTCTCTCTCTTTCTCTCACTCTCTCTCCCTCTCTCTCTCTCTCTTGCTCATTTCAAGATTGTCATTAAGCTTGAATCTAGAATACTCCAAGGCTGTTCCTTGCTTTATTATTTAAGCCAAATCCCTAGCCTTTCAAACGAATAGGAGGGAGGAACTGGCATTGGGTACTCGTAGCTATGGGTGCAAGCAGGTACTGGGACCCAAACTGATCTGAATTGGACTGACCGCAACTTGGTTCTTCAGTTTGGGTCTGGATTGGTATTTTCTAAGCTTGTGTCAGTTCTTGGGTAGGCATATTGGGCAATCCTACCTTTATCTTAAATTAACGCCATGTGTTTAATTTATATCAGATTGAACCTTATGATAATGAGTTTGGCACACTGGATACCTGTTGTGGACATCTTATGCGACAACTCATGTGACTTGTCCATCAATTCCCCTCCCCCACCTCTCATGCTCATTTCAAGATTGTGGCAGGTCTATTTATCAACAGCCAATTAGGACCACTATTAATTGTCTTTCCCTCCTATTTCCTCTATCTTGTACTCTCCTCCTCTCGAGACAATTGTCCCTTTTTTTTTATATTGGTGTTTATGTCAAGGTTGTGGAATGAAACTGATAAATTAATAATAAGAATCTGGAAACTTTAGCATCTGGATGGAAATTGTTCAAAGAATGGTTGATGATACTCAAAAGTTTTTGATTGCTTTTGAGTCAATGGATTGCAAAAGGAGGGAATTGTTGGATTAGGAAGGAAATAGAACTTTGAACTGATTATTACCAATTTAATCTGGGTTCACATTGTTACAGACAAGAGCTTGTTTCAGTTCTGAGTCCATTTTATTGGAGGTTTTAGTGCGGTTTATTTGTCCAAAAACCTCTGGCAGATGTTACCTGCAACCTCAGGACGGGATCCAATAAAAAAACATAATAGGTAGAATTCATCTTGTGAAGCGACTTCTTGATGCTGTTTTCGCATCCTTCTTCATGTTGGATTTTTGGTGTTCTTGCTGTTCCCTTCCCCTATGACAGAACCTCCCCCTACCCCAAAAGCCCTTTCTTTTCTAGTATGCTACTTGAGGAATACTTGGTGCAATGTTAGAGGCCCAACTAAAGGTTTTAAAGCAGTGATAGTAGAGTCCTTCATATATATTCATGGGACTTTTGAGTATTCATATGTATAAGGATAATTTGTAGAATACAGCTCATGTGGTATTACTTTTTTTCTATAATTTGGAAGATAATGTCTAGACCATGTTAGTAAATATGAAACCATTCAGTTTGAAAAGTTTTATGTTGTTATCAAATGCAAGTGCGAAGGAGCATATTAACTTTGGTACTTTCTTTTCTGATTTTTAATGAACAGGTGAAATATTGGGTACTTTGATTGTTTTCATATGCTTTTACTGTGCCAAAAAAATCGAATTGTTTACCAAGCATTAGGGTTTAAATGTTGTCGATACTTTTGCTTCAAAGTCGTGTTTACTGTTTGAATCGGTTTTATTAATTATGCTACATTTTTTGTGCTTAGACCATTAACCACTGTCTCAATTCAACCCGGTCACATGATATTGTACAAATATTAACTCCTTTTGCTCTCGTCGATGCTTTTGCTTCAAAGCCGTGTTTAGTGTTTGAGTCGGTTTTATTAATTATGCTACATTTCTTGTGCTTAGACCATTAACCACTGTCTCAATTCAATCCTGTCACATGCTATTGTATAAATATTAACTCCTTTTGCTCTGTTTTAAATCAATTGAACAAAAACTAGATGGAATATAAGAAGCATAATTGGCATTGAAAGAATAAAGTAGGTGTGTCTGTGCCTGTATAGTTTTCGTGGTCTTCAAACCAATGCTCTCATGGTCCCCCAGGGGACCATTCTGGTCTGTTTCCTCAAACATGACTCAGGATACCAGTTGTCATGAGCTAGGGAAGAGGAAAGTAGGAGAATAACATGAAATGGTGATGTTGATGGGCTGCATACAGGCGACATGATTACTCTTAATTAATGAGTATATGGCCCCAACATGCCTCACGAAGGAATGCAGGGGACCGTCTTCTCTTGGCCTGCATATGAATATGATCAATGTCCATAAATGATTGTTTCATCACACCACTTCAATTTTCTGATATTTTCCTGTATGGTGCTTTTAGTTGAATCCCAATAATGTCTATCAATGATTCATCGGGTCTCTTGTTCATTTTTCTAACCATAGGTTGATTAATAGACAGCGTGGAGTGTGGATCATCACTAGTTGCTCTCTCTGAATTTTTAGCTATTAGCTCTCCACCTTAACTTCGAGTTACCATGTGATAATTCTGATTGGATAATTGGCAGGTTTTGTGCTTCTATTTGCCAACTGTGTGGGTTAGGTCTCACATTTTTGGATAAAAAGTAGCGAGGAGCTACCTTTTGAATGCAGGATATTGTAGTCGTCAATGGTATAAATATATTATGCATACTAGTGGCTCATTATGATAGGATCTGTCAGCTTTCATTGCTGCATACTAATGGCGCATGGGATCTGTTCTGTTTGTCAAAAAGTTGATGTTAGTGGAACCAGAAAGTACCTTTGTAAAACATGCTGTTTGCATGAACCGCAGTTTCTTCCACTATAGATTACATGGATGATTTTTCTTTCCTTTTCACCCCGCTTTGAGATAATGTAATGTTGCAGTCGGTGAGAAGAAGTGATTAAGGTGTGCTTGGCAGGTAATGATGGCCATGATTTGGTTGGAAGTGAGGGAGTTGTGCTTGCGCAATAATGTGGCCATGCTAGGGTTTTGTTTTGATGTCTAGATTTTCCAAAAATCATGGATTAGTCTGCTTCTATGAACCACGCACGCCCTCAGGAATTATTTGTAGGACACGTATATCATTAAACCTTCCTCTTTGACACTTGCATCCAAGATTCGCGTGCAATAAAATCCCAAATCCAGGAAAAAGGTGATGAAGGATTTTGCGGGAAACATGCTGCTGATCTTATATAATCCCTGGGTCTCTCTATCTTTTATCGAGTCTCTTATCAGTTTTGAGATGTTGATTGGAGATCTATCCAGAGAACAGGAAAACACTGTTCTATGAGTCATCTTTTCAATCCAAATTAGGTTTATTTGCCGCAAAATAGCTAGGCTAGCTTCGCTTTTATTCGCTGATAAGACAAGGCAATATATTCTCACTTTTGCCTCAAAGGCCTATATTCTCGGCCAATCAATCAATACTCTTCCACTAAGTCCAAATAATTGGAAAATTTAAATATTTTTTAAGGTTCACATTTGTCCTTGTGCCATCATGAAGCCTTTAATTCCTGTGCTAAAATATTATTGATTAGGCATAATATCAATGGATGCAGGGGCTGCGCTAAGGGCAAGTGATGCTGTGTGATGCAATGCATGATGGATTCTAGCCATCCATGTGAATCACACAAATACAAGTGAAGATTTGCATGCATGGTTCTGTCTTGGCAGAATCCTGGATGCAAGAAAATATCAGCATCGCATTAAACTAACATTTGTCGGTGGGTGATTGCTGTCTTAATGCGACACGGCCGAAAGCCGAAAGGAAAGGGAGCCCTACTGGGTTTTTTCACAGCCAAATAAAAATGGCCAGATTTGTTCCGTTCTTTTATGTTCAAAGTTAAAACTTTAGATGTTTCGCTTTCGATGTTCAGGAAAGCTTTTAGTACACTGGAAAGTGAGACGTCAGAGTATTTTATCACTCTGTAAACCGTTCACTGTCCTGGAAGGCCACACTAGAATATTTGCTTGCCCTTGGGCAGGGCTGCCCTTGTTTGACTTCTCTTGCCTGCCGCATTTTGTAGGCCTGTGTTTCCTTGGTTCTTGCGAGTTGCTAAAGGAAAAGCTACCATTTTGGACCAGTAGAAGGTAAGGTAGCACGCACCACGTGATTCTCAAGCCACCACCAAACCAGCAGGATGGACGTTGCTTTTATTATTATTGAACCTCCCAAGAAAATGTCGTCCAGTCATTGTTGTGCTTCACTTGCTACTTGTATCACCGCGACATGAGCTTACAGGGAGGTTCTTCCACCGCCTGTGGCCACCTGACTGGCGCAAGCAGCCGTTACGTGCATGTCCTGACTGTTCCATCTAAAACCACAAGTGGTGTATATACATGCCGATCTGCTAGCATATACAGGCAACGTCTGGTCTAGATGGAACAGCTGTGACAGATGCGATTACTCCCTGCAATCCCTTTGGTCATTAATTTACCGCACAATTCATAAAGGTTTCACATTGTTTAATCTTGCAAATCAAGAGAGACAGGGCTAGCTTGAGTTTGAGTCCCATTTAAGCATTACACGGCAATAAACCTCAACCCTAAAGTATTTGGGTCAACTCTGCACATACCTTTTGCTTCATTTATACTATTTTATCTCATGAACTAGCTAAAGTTAAGGAATTACTACGAGAGTAAACGATCCATTTCGAGTGCTTTAATGACCCAACCATTACAATAACTGATTGTTCTTAAGATGTTTAGCTTTGTTATGTCAGCATGGCCCTGCGTTAAGCCAGGAGAAGGACAAGGAGTGTTATTATTACGAGAAACACCATGATTTAGAGAGGCCCTCCAAGATCCACTTGGCTGCTGCCAAATGAAATGGAGAGAAAGACCATGCACACAAAGGCTAGAGACACTGGTCAAAGATTGTGACTTCGTTGTTTTTTTTTCCTCCTTCCTCACAGGTAGAGCCCAGATTGCCATCATTTCCCTTGGAAAATCATTGAGCATCGTGCGGCCACGTTTTCTGCTATACCCGCGCGTGGGCAATGATTGAGGTCTCTCTGTTTGCGCAATCAAGATGGAGTTTGATGTTGAGAGATGGAACCCTTCACCAAACATCCCTTCTCCACAGAAAAAAGAAGATTTTAATAATTAAATGTGATTTTTATTTATTAATTAAACACAATTAATTTATTTGTACTATGTTGTTGGTTGTTGTATCCACTAGTCGGAAATCAGAATAGTATACAAAGTCTTTTTACTCCAAAATTTACTCCCAAAAAAAAATGTTTTTTTTTTAAATAAAATAATATACACTCACCGAAATCCTACAAACTATTCAAAATGCATTGTCAGCATGCATGCATGGAACACGGGCATCCAAGGTCAACAAAAGCTTCTCGATTTTTCTTCGAATATATCTTAATAGCAACAAGCTAAAAATATTTTCAATGACCATATAATAGTTTTTTGTTTTTTCTTTTATATATATTGACATGCTTGGGTTGTGGTTTTTCACTTCAAAATACATCAAAATAATTTTTTTAGAAAAAAAATTATTTTTAAGAACAGCATATCAAAATGATTTGAAAATACTAAAAAATATTTATTTAAAGCAAAGAAAAAAAATAAAAAAATTTTAAATTATTTTAAAAGCGCTTTTAAAATGCAAAAACAAGTGGAATGATAGTTATTGTCAAAGAACCAACTCAACCCAAAATCTTAAGCTGTTAGGTGAGGTCTCAAGATATAATTTATATTATTCTCTAACACACCCCTCAAGTGAAAGTCATTTGGGCTTGAAACTTGCACAGACACATATTACCTTGTGCTTAATTTTTATCAAATAAATGGGGATAGTGAGATTCGAACTCGTGACCGCTTGGTCATCAAGGCTCTGATACCATGTCAAAGAACCAACTTAACCCAAAAGTTTAAGCTGTTAGGTAAGGTCTCAAGATATGATTTATATTATTCTCTACCAGTTATTTTTACGAACTTTTTTTAGGCTCCTTTTTTATTGATGAGAATTATATTTACATATTGATCGTGTGCCCTGCTTTGTTATTATATTATTCATGGTTTATACTTAGCAAGGTTAATTATATCACCCAAATTAACAAATATAAAAAATTCAACTCAAGAAATTTGTAGTTCATTGACCGTAAGAACACATGGTACACACATACTTACTGCTTTATACTTTATCCGTACACCAGCCTGTCGTCATGGCATGCGTGAAATGTCCTCTCTTACAGAAAAATTAAAATTGATTGGGCAAATCTCTTACGTACACGTGTCACAGAGAAATCATTTGACACTTGGGCACATGGGAACCACGTACCAGATATTTACCCTTGGACCGTGTATTTAGAGTTTTTTTTTAAAATAGCATAGTCAACAAAAATATTTTATGAACTAATATAGCTGGGTAATTTCTTTGAGATATAGCATAGTTTTTTCGATTGTTTTATTAAAAATGGTGCAATAACTTCAAATAAAATAAAATAAATTGTGTTAATCCCATCAAAAACATTTTTAAATTTTATTATTATTTTAATAGGTTACGTTAATAGAACTAGCTAAACCAGTATAATTTTTTCTGCTGAATTAATATGTAAAATGTTTTTTCTTGCCGTGGTATTTTCAAAAAAAAAAACTTGAGTTTTTAATGTCAAGAGTAGAAGCTATTAATTGTGTTTATGTGTACTGGCGCTATAGCTGACCTTATCCAACGCCAGAAGCTATTCCAGGCAAAGTGGCAATCTTCAAATTATTTTCTATTTTCCAATTGGGTTTCAAAAGTTCATCAATTCTTCAATCTATTTTAAAGATAAGTTCAGATACTATTTATTTTTGTATTTTAAAAATATTTTTTAAAAAATTATTTTTTTTATTTTTAATTAATATTTTTTAATGTTTTTAAATTATTTTGATATATTAATATCAAAAATAATTTTTAAAAAATAAAAAAATATTATTTTTATATATTTTTAAATAAAAAATATTTTAAAAAATAACCTTTCTTTTAATATAAACTTCTTATGATGTAAGCGATAATGTTGGGTTTCGAAAAAAAGTTTGACTTTCTTATTTAATGAAAAATTTAATGTCTTAGATGGGAGAAAATGGCTGCAAATATTTGAACGATCGAGGAAAAAACTTGAGGAAATCAATTGAAATTATTTACATATTGTCTGGAGTTCTCCACCTAGCTAATCTAGAGGAGACTGACATGGACAAAAGAAAGCCCCCAAGTCTTATCATTTTGACTTGTTCCTTCATGGAAATGATGCTCCTCGACTTGTACATGCTTTTTCAACAATAAAAAATGTTTTTATTATTATTGTTGTTATTATTATTATTATTATTAAAGCAAACGATCCCACTAAAGAGAACTCTGCCCGAGAATGTTATCAATATCCCTGCAGGCCGTTGTCATGGTGGTGGCTTGATGACCACACCCATACAGGAGAAAAAACGCAAACCAGAGTTATTTGTGTTCAACATGCTGGACTGGATTTGTATGGTCTGGTTTGTTTTTTATTTAGAAATATATTATTTTAATATATTTTTATTTTAAAAAAATATTAATTTAAAGCAAGAACAAAAATATATTTTTAAAACATAAAAATAAAATGATGAATGCGTAAAATCAACGGGCATTGTCTCGTTGCTTGATATATTTTCTCCTCGACTCTTTCGGCCGTTTCTTGCAAGATCTCCTAGGCTAATCATACCGGGCTGTAAAGGCCCTACCTGCCTCCATTGCCAACTTTCAAGTTTCAACCTCCTTGCTTAAAGTAATTAATGGCTGGTGTCGGTGTTTGTATTAGAATTTTAAAAGAAATTAGCCCCTTCTCTCGTTCGTCTTGTCACCTACACGTGTGATTTTGCCACTTGTAAGATACCCAGTATGGGCTTATGGCAGCAATGATTGGCAGTGCTGGCCACCCGCACGGGTGATGGCTTTTGTTTTGTTTGTTTGTTTGGTTTTTTGATGATTAGATAGATTAATGTAGTTGTTGTTATACTAGTACAAATCTATAAAATGATAAATACAATAATGCTATTGGGCCACGTCCCCTTCTTTAGAACCTTTTATATCGTGGCTTAGATCTGGTAAGTACGCTTTTAGATCTGTGCTCGGCTTAATACAACGAGGAAATGGTCTTCTGTTGGAGAAAGAAAAATAAAATAAGCAAATGCTACGTTGTTAAACTACTTCTGTCCTCCTTTTATCTAGAGTTTTTGAATTCAAACATTTTGACTGCACCCAGGCTAAACGAGTGGAAGCTTTTTGGTTTTTAGCCCATTAAAAAAAAAAAAAAAATACAACATTTCATAAAATATTTTAAAAAATAACCTCGTTTAATAATTTACAAGCATTATTTACAACACACGAGTTGCAAGTCTTATATGTGACTCCAAACGAATTAAAATCTTAGCCCTCATTTTCTTCCCTTTCTTTCCCCATTTCTCTCTTCCTCCTCCAGTGCCTCTCTTTCCCGTCACGATTCATCGTGCACCACCTTTATCTCCCTCTCCCCCCACAGTGAAACACCTACATGTAACACTTGACACCCCCCCTCTCTCTCTCTCCACGATGAAGAAGACCCTCCTCTCACAAGCATCTTTCTCTTGGATCTCGACCGCCACCATCCGTCACATGAAAGATTATGCAAAATGAGGCTAGTCTAATTTGTTATGTTGTTCTACTCATTTGTAATGGTGGAAGTGTAATTAAATATTTGTGTTTGCCAACGTTAATGGGATGAATATTCTAAAACTATACTTGAATAGTAGATTTGGACTAGAAAGATTCTCTAGTATGGAGTTCACTTAGGTGTCAAATAACTCTCAAAAGACCACATAGGCATTACAGGTTGTCGATTCTTCTAGTTTAGATGATAATGAAAGGAACCAAATGTCAGCACAATAAATTATTATTATGAAAGCTTGGTTGGATACGAAATTTTCTCCATACTATTATGGAGAATCCAACCAAGTGACAATAAAGATGATCATCATATTGATAGAGTTGAGGAAGATGAGTTAGTTGAGTCTCTAAACCAACACACGACACCTCCCGCTTTTAAATTTTAGCATGTGAGTGTGTATGCCAACATGTATGTAATGGTTGCCCTTTGATTTGTAGGCATTTAGGCTTATCGAGTGATGAATTGGAGGTTGGACAAAAATTCAAAAACAAGTCTCATTGTATCACTACAATTAAATGGTGGCATATCAAGAATTCATTGTAGTACACAGTCCACTAGTACACGGTCCAGCATTCAACTAAAACTTATTTGCAACTGGTGTACATCCAGTAACAAACATATAAATGGCATTTACACGGGGGTATCACCAAAGATTTAATTCATTTGAGACATCAAAATCTAAAAGGCTGCACACTTGTCAAAACCCACTTGTTTTGCAATGCCATCATTAGTTTGAATCAGATCTCATTGCTGAGGCGATGTTGAAAATTATGAAACTTGATATAAGTATAAGTGTTGTAAACATTCAAGCTACTGTAATTTAGGATTATGATCATGATGTCTTATATTAGAAGGCATGAGTGGCTAAGCAGAAAATACTAGAGAGGTTGTTTGGTACACACAAAGAGTTCTTTTAGATCTTGCCTAGAATGCTATTAGATATCAAAGATTCAAATTCAGGAAAGATTATCGATTGAGATAATAAAATGGTTGATGATAATTATTTAGAAGAGCATTTTAGGTATTTGATGCTTTAATTGATGAATTTAAATATTATTACCATGTGATTAGTATTGAAAGCACTCACTTATATGGTAAGTAAAAGGTATAGTTGTTAATTGCAAGTGCTTATAACATAAATAATTAGATTTATTCATTGTATTTTGCTATTGTTGAAGAAGAAATGAATAATAATTGAAGATGGTTTTTAGACTTGCTTCGTTAGTATGTAATTAACGATCGCACTAGGTTATGTATTATATTATATAGACATGTGGTGATTCAAAATTCCATAACACAAATATTTTTTGAGCATGTTAGATATCATCAATATTATTCGCGCCATTTTATCTGTTATTTCAACACTAGGTTAAAAAAATAACGCCTTGAAAAATATATTACATAAGATGAGTATAAATACTTTAAAACATGAACTTTATAAATTGTATAATGATCTGGTTAAGACAGATGATGTGATCAGAGAATGGTTAGAAATTGAACTTAAAGTGAAATGAGCATTTTCATATGAATATGGTGGTGGTTATTGTTATGGCAACATGATGACCAATTTATCAAAAGTTTTTAATTATGTATTGAATAATGTTTATGACTTGGCTCTAATCGTTATAGTACATATTATATTTTATAGATGTAATAAATATTTTGTTAATCGAAGAGCTACCATTGGAGAATTTTTTAGGTGGTGTGTTATGGCATTTAGTTATCCTAACTAAATTACTTGTTAATTTAACAAAATCTAGAACACATGTTGCAAGTATATTTGATCTTAAAAGGGGGTTAGTTCAAGCTAAAACACCCTTAATAGCTGGTGTTTCAAGAGAAGTCTAGGAAACAGTTAGCATTAATGAAGCAATTTGTATTTATGGTAAATGACAATTATATCAACCATGTTCTTATCACATGTTGTACTTTATGAAATGTTAATCACGTGCAATTTATTGATATTTTCTTTACCAATGAATCTTACAAAAATATATATACTTCTTATTCCCGACCCTTATGTGACATGCCATTATGGTTTGTATCTACTACTCTAAATATATATGGATGTTCGGATAGATGAGAACGAATAAGTGTTAAAGGAGAGCAGCTTGTTTGCATAACAAGATGGTATATATATTTATAAGTGTCCATATATATATATATATATATATATATATATATATATATATATATATATATATATATATATATATATATATATAGACACTTATAAAATAAATATGGTATATGCGGTCAAAATAGACAATACATATTAATAATTGTATTTGTTTCAAATTATTAACATAAATTATTATATGTTACATTTTTTTATTTAATTATATAGCAATGCTAACAATATGTCTTTACATGATCTTGAGGCAGAGATAATCGAACTAAAAGAGGTTCACATGCTTTTAATAATGTGGACCAACGTGACAACTTGGTTGTGCATTTAGATCGAGATGACATATCAGTTTTATACATGTAGGACTAACATTTTTCCAAATATTTAGGACAGAGAGGTCAGTTGACTAGACTTGGATTAAATAAAAAAACTAATTTTCAAACAAATTTAATTATTTAAAAAATTATGAATAAATTACTTGAACATTCAAGGTGGTGATCATATAAAATCTCATTAGGATGTCGTTATGGAGTTTCATGAGAGTGTTCACTCATTCATTATTGACGTTGGTTTTTATAAGATTAGTCAGTTGTATGGCATATATTTTGACCACGTATTGATTGTGGTGTTGGTTGAGCGATGAAGGAATGAGACATTTGTATATATAACATTTATTATATGATGGTTACTTTTATTATAGATTATGAGTGCTTATTATTATTTTTTATTTATTAGATTCATTTTTTATCATGGGAGGCTCGAACAAAAGCATCTATTATCCACGAAAGTATCAATAAGATGGCATATGCCCTGACCAACAATTCGCTCAATTTATGTCGTGCTAGACTTAAGGAAGTTAAAGAGGTTGAGCATCACAAAGAAACCTTAGCGGAAGACAAGATCGTTTATCATGAACAGGGACATGCAGTTAGGGAGTTAGGTCCATCCACAAGCATTCCAAACCCGTTTACGAGATGAGATGATTTTGGTGCTGACCCCTACACGAGTGCTACATGTCTGTCCTCGAGTTGGATAAGTTAGGGTGGTGCAGACCCACCCACGAGCGCTCTAAGCCCTTCCACGAGTTGAAGTGATTTTTAGATGTATTTACATTATATGTTTTAATGTTTTAAGAATTATGAATTTAGTTTAAATTTAATAAAATATTATGTTAATTTTTATTTTGTTTGATTATGGATTGTTAATTGTTATATTTAATGAATTGTGACATGTGTGAATTTTTTAATTGTGTTGAAGAGATTAATTGAAGCTTGTGTTTCTGAACTGTGATGTATATGTTGTGTTAGTTTTTTTATGCTGGAGAGTTGAAAGTCTAGAAAAAACTACCTGACTACTTTTTTTTGTTCTCACAAGTAATTCACAAGTAGCAGATAAGGCTTATGACTTATGAAAACTATGTTATTTCCTTAAATATTTTATAGATTGTGATATTTTGCCAAATTTTTTTACTATGCTGGTGTCAAGAAAAGCTAAAATGATTGGTGTTAGTTTGTTGCTGACAGGTGTGCGGTCTTAACAAGTATTTCTATCCATAGATATTGTCTGATGGGGTTTTACGAATGTTCTCGGCCTATTTTTTAGACCAATGTTATGAGCCTATTGAGTTAACATGACTTCTAAAAAGTGAGCTAAATGACCCGAATCCAATAGAGAAATATATTAAGAAATACATTTATCTTGTTTTATTTATTAAGAGTAGAATAATATTTTTAATTTAGCCTATATATAATATCTTTGTATTTAGGTTAAAACAAATATTTTAGAATAAACAGATTAATAAGAACTATAGTCTCCTTCTCTCTTATGTTTGTACTTTTTTTGTGTTAATTTGAATTACTTTAACAAAATACATCACATGATGGGCTCGAGGTTAGAAGGATGTGATCTATGCTTGGATCCTATATGTCTAAAAGAGCTTTATAACTCACTAATTTTTTAAGTTTATATGTCTCACAAGTTTGATCTCGTATTTTATATTATGAATTAGGTATTTACATATGTTATATATTTTGAATCTATCAATAAATATCAATGAATTTTAATTATTTGATTTAGATGATAAATAATTTATTATTTTATGTTGTTATCACTTTTATTTATTTATTTAAAAAAAAATGTTATTTCAATGGAAACGGTTTTTGTGATCCCATTAGAAGAAAAGTGGATGTACTCGCGCGCATACACACTTAGTGGGTCCAGTTTTGCGTGACCTTCTAAAAAGAAAAGGCTACATGTAAAGTTGGAAACGGTCCTTCACGTGAAGAGCAATAATGAATGCACGTGGATTTGTAATGGAAACATGATCATGGCACGTACCAGGACAAAAAAAAAATGAAAAAAGAAATAAAATATTAATAGGATTTTTCCAATCATTTTAATCTGGCAGTACCCATTTGGAAATTGCGGTAACTGTTTAGCTTTCTCTCTTGTTTTTCTTTTTTCTCTCTTTTGTATTTTTATAAAGTGATTATTTAGTAAAATATTATAAATAACTACATGGAAATTGTTAAAAAAAATCTCATATAGTCATATTGACAAGGAATTAATAAAAGTGATTGAGATTTATATATAAAAATGGGTCCATAACTCTAGGTTTTTAAATAAAAAATAATGTCAAATTAATATACAATACTATGTATAGTTTAAGAGAATCTTCAATTCAGATTTCTCTAACAGGTAAGTCCAACAAGTAGTCAACAATCAATTAATGAACAAAGGATGGATTCTTATATAGATATTTCAATTTTATTTTCTAGTTAGTCTATTATTATAGCTAGCACGGTATATTTTTGCATATAAAATTATATTTGGGTATATTTTAAAAGTTAATTTGATTTGAAAAATATTAAATTAATATTTTTCTAGTTTTTTTTAAATTTTGATGTGTTAATATTATTTTTTTTAAAAAAATACCCTCCATTACAAGAACATGTGAAAAACTAGAAATTTGCGAAATTCTTTTAGGAAACATAACCTTTTGTAATAAAAATTATATAATTATTTTAAAAGTCATTCTGATTGGAGGCTGATGGCAATATAACCCACATCTAGCTGTAGTTTTTATTTCAAAATAAAGCATGAAATTCCAATCAAGTGTGCTCCTCAACTAGTGGGGCCATGGATTGAAGTCTAAATCTCGCCATGATTGGAACAGCTCAAATGAAAATGGTGATCAATAATGGAGATGATTATCAGCTAATGGTCATAATCATCAGACAATTAGTTGAAAGCATGTGTTTGTCCCATGAACAAAAGTTAATGTGCATTGCATGGAATGGTATCTCTGCTTCTGTATTCCTTCGCAGATGACTGCTATAGCGACCTTCATCCTTACAACTCTGCCACCGCCTGCAGATCCGACATAAACGTCATTTTTCGAGATTGACAGATTTTACGATTCCCTCGCTAAATTTCAATCCTGTTTTACGGATTCTTTAATTATTTTCTTGTGTCGATTCAGACATGTCATCTCATTGCGCGCAAATTTCTTACTGCATTTTCAAGAATTCTGAAGAATCCATGCTTGATAGTTAAGTTTTGGTTTTATTGTTTCATCCAAAAGATTTAAGATTTAAAATGGATGGGATTCTATCCTCATTTGCCACCAATCTTTTGGGGTTGCAAGTGGTTTGGACTACAAGATTTTGAGTTAATCTTAATTTATCTGGTGAGGTTTCAATTTTTTTCCCAATAAAATTTTGATCAAGAAGTGTTTGAAAGTATAATATCAATTATTTTTTAAAATATTTATTTTTTATATCAGTATATTAAAATAATATAAAAACACTAAAAAATATTAAAAAAATATTTTTAATTTTTATATACTTGAGTTAAATGATACAGTTCTTCTTTAAATTTGATGTTTTGTTTTAGTTTGAATATATTCAGGATAAGAACTATGAAATAAAATTTAATAACATCAAAAAATTATAATTTTTTAAATTTCTAATGATAGTTGCGATTAACTTTTCTATTTTTGTTTTCCAAAATTTTAAAATGAAGAAGAAAGAAAGAATTCTAAATAATACCACATTAATGATCGTTTAATTTCTTGTTTAATTGAAGTAACACTACATACCAACGATCAGAATTAATTCACTATTCTTAAATGAAACTCGAAGAAATTAGTGTGCGGCAACATTATCATCTTTGTGCACTGGAAGAACACATCAAATCGCAAAAAAAAAAAAAAAACATTACATTATAAGTATGTAAATGTTGTGATTTAGCAAGATTTGATGTGTTCTTCCCAGCAGCAAAGTCAAGGTACAAAACTCAAATTGAGGCCTGGTTAATTCTTTTCCTTCTTTTCAGTTGCTTACTATTTCTTTAAAGAATGAAAGCAATTTCAGGCCTGTTTTGGGTGAAGGAAAATGCCTTTAATATGCTATAAAGTTAATAAAATAATATTTTTTTAATTTCATCAAACAACTTAACTTTTCAGATTAAAATATATATTTTACATGATACCTTTCAAAATGCTTCGTTTATTAATTAAGAAATTAATAGAGAATAATATAAATTATATCATGGAAGAGAATAATATCATGAGATCTCACTTAAGTTATTGGGTTGAGATAGTTGCTTAACAGATATAAGAATTTAAAAAACATAACCATAACATAAGTAAACAAAAATATGCCATTCTCTCTTGTGCAGCACAGCTGATTAGGTGAAAAAATGCTAAAACAAGGCATGGGTAGAATAAGTTCATCTACTCAGGTATGCGTGCTCTTTCAGCCTTTTATTTAAAAT
This sequence comes from Populus trichocarpa, assembly GCF_000002775.5. Classification (NCBI taxonomy): domain Eukaryota; kingdom Viridiplantae; phylum Streptophyta; class Magnoliopsida; order Malpighiales; family Salicaceae; genus Populus; species Populus trichocarpa. The sequence continues at coordinate 2,034,407 of NC_037291.2, read as the reverse complement.
CTAAAATTAATGACACTTGTTTCTGTATATATATATAAAATGCCTTTTAGGTATTAAATTTCATCGGATTTGATAAATTAATCTTAGATCTAAATTAATTAAGTAAAAATTGATTTGATCAAACTTCAATAAATTTACAACTCAACTCGGTAAAAAACTGAGTTAAATTTCTTTAACCCACGACCAGGACTGGCTGTGGAGAATATAATAATTTTGGGTAAAACAAGCACAAAATAATAACAAGGGACAGCATTATACACGAGAGCATCTACGAGTCAAAGTAAAGCAAGTCAGTACTCAGTAGTTTTTTTAAAAAAACAACAAAATAATGTTCAAAGGGGATAACGTTGATATTGCAGTACAGAGATTACGTTGTTCAAAAGAAAAGTACAAGGAATACTCTGCTGGGGAAAAGAAAACAAACTTCTTCCTAGCTAAGTGTGGGTTTATATCCCATCCAGCTCTAACCTTTTCTGGTTGTTCAATTTTTATTTTGTTTCTTAAACTAACTTTATTCTAAAACGAAAACAACAAAATACTTTTTAATATTTTGAATTAAAACAAATGATACCATGCATTACAATAAAAAAATAAAGCTTTTTTCTTTCCTGTTTTCTTCTTTTTTGTTTGCGAAGGAAAGAGACATGATATGTTTTTTTTAATTGTGGGTGTTCGGGTCAGTTTATGTATATCTTGATTAATCTTTTGAGACCCTGAAGTTAATGACCATGTAAACTTCCAGTAGTCTTAAGATTTATAGCACACGAATTGATGATTTATGGAAAACAAACTCAGGATCTGATTAATTAAGTTATCTATCAGAATTGATATGTTTTTTTTTCTTATCATCATGATGTGAAGAGCATCTTTTTAATTTCTAACCATGGTTATAAAATACTGTGAAATATTTTAATGAAATTAAAATTAATTTTATGGGTTTGAAAAGGTCGGAAAATAAGTACAAATTGATACAAAATATTAATTATATAATTGGAAAACGCAAATGACAAGGAAACTAGTGTAGTAAAATAAATCTAAGATAAAATGCATGGAAATACAACATCATGACCATTTTTCTTTTTTCTTTTTTAGCATAAAATAACATTATAAAAGGAGGCTTGGCTTCCATGTTTTCATTACAAGCAGCTCCATCAAAACGATTTCTAGAACATTAAACTTCCACGGCCCTTACAATATTGGTGAAGTCCTCAAAAGTATATACTATCTGATTTCACTTTGCTTAGAACAGCTAAGCAAATTCAACAGGGAGAGAAAGGGGAGGAGGGAGAGAGTCAGAGTGAGTGAGAGAGAGATAGACATAGAGTCAGTCAAGCTCCATGTCTCACTCAGAGCTTGTTGTCTTTCTCCTTCCATCGATTTTATCACTACTCTTGCTCTTCATTCTCGTGCAAAGAAAGCAAGTAAGATTTAATCTCCCACCAGGCAACATGGGGTGGCCATTTCTTGGAGAAACCATTGGCTACCTGAAGCCTTACTCTGCTACTTCAATAGGAGAATTCATGGAACAGCACATATCAAGGTAAGACTAAGACTGCCGAGAAAACAAGATTGACAGCCAGAACCAAGAAATGAAATCTTGTTAATCATACCACTTAAAACTTGATTATAATATGCAGGTATGGAAAGATTTACAAGTCCAATTTGTTTGGGGAGCCAACAATAGTATCCGCAGATGCTGGACTTAACAGATTTATACTACAGAATGAGGGAAGATTATTTGAATGCAGCTATCCAAAAAGTATTGGTGGAATTCTTGGAAAATGGTCCATGTTGGTTCTTGTTGGAGACATGCATAGAGACATGAGGATTATATCTCTTAACTTTTTGAGCCATGCCAGGTTAAGAACTCATCTATTGAAAGAAGTGGAGAAGCAAACCCTGCTTGTTCTTAGCTCTTGGAAGGAGAATTGTACATTTTCAGCTCAAGATGAAGCAAAGAAGGTAATTCTTCAAACTTGCAATGCCAAGAAAATGAATTTCAATACTGAATTCTATATTCGAGAGGAATACTTAGCATATGAAGGAAATTGCAGTTTACCTTCAATTTGATGGCAAAACATATCATGAGCTTGGATCCTGGAAAGCCAGAGACTGAGCAGCTGAAAAAAGAGTATGTTACTTTCATGAAAGGAGTAGTTTCAGCTCCTATAAATTTGCCTGGAACCCCATATAGAAAAGCCTTGAAGGTAATCTTACTTTAATTAACCATAAAAGGTAACGATTCAAGAAAAAGGTCATGATATTATCGTATCTTCATCTCATCTTTGGGTGTCCTGTTTATAACATGCAGTCTCGATCAATCATCTTGAAATTTATAGAGCGAAAGATGGAGGAGAGAATTGCTGAAACGAAGGGTGGAGTAGAAAACTTGGAAGACGATGATCTTCTTGGATGGGTCTTGAAGCATTCAAATCTTTCTACGGAGCAAATCCTTGACTTAATCTTAAGCTTGCTCTTTGCTGGCCACGAAACTTCTTCTGTGTCCATAGCTCTAGCCATCTACTTCTTGCAAGCTTGTCCTGGTGCTATTCAACAGTTAAAAGTAAGCAACTAAAAAGTACCTCACAGTATAATCTGTACTTCCTACTCTATCAGTACCTCGCAGCATTTATTATACACAGTAGATGCTTTGGATTTATATATTTATTCTCATTGAATATAGGAAGAACATATTCAAATCTCCAGAGCCAAGAAACGGTCAGGAGAGACGGAATTGAACTGGGATGATTACAAAAAAATGGAATTCACCCAATGCGTAAGCTCCTTTTAATTAACTTCTCTTTTACTATCAGAAATATTTCGAATTTTTCTTTATTTTAACACGAATAAATTCAATATACATGCTTTTTTACAACCTTGTGAAGGTTATAAGCGAGACACTGAGGCTTGGAAACGTAGTCAGGTTTCTTCACAGAAAAGCTCTAAAAGATGTTCGGTACAAAGGTAAGATAAACCTAGTTGTATTAGATTCCTCTCACCTTAGGCATATCACTATATTAATTAGTTTAATCAACTCTATCTAATTACTTAAGTAGTAATTAATAATACTGTTTTTTTCTTTTAAAGGGTACGACATTCCATGTGGATGGAAAGTGCTACCAGTGATCTCAGCCGTCCATTTAGATTCAACTCTTTTCGACCAACCTCAACACTTCAATCCATGGAGATGGCAGGTCAGTAGTACAGCTTTGAAGCCATGACAGACATCCTTTTTTATTTTCTAAGACATTATTATAATCACGCCGTATAATTCTGTCACAGTAATTATAAGGTTCCGTAGATTTTTCAATTTGGTCTTCTTCCACAAGGGTCCACTAGCAACATTTCCTATCATAATTGTTTGTTCCTGGCTTCTTTAACATGATCTTGAATAGTTTTTTCTTTAATTTAAATTAGTTTAAAAAATAGCAACAAAAGCTATGGAAAATGTTAATTAACTACAGATTTTTTAAGAAACTAATTTTTTAAATTTTAGATCAATAAGATCGGTTAAGATAAAGTAGGTCAAAGTTAAAAACCGCAAACCTTTTGAAATTATTGAGGGGGAATTATTATTATTTTACTGAGGGGTTATTTAAAAAAAGACCCACTATCGATAAATAAGAAATGGACTATGATATGCGTGCACATATAGTTTTTATCGCAAATATTTTTTTTTTAAAGGGCTCAAAGTTTTTGAGAGGAAAAAAACTATGTTAAGTGTATTATAAAAAAAATTATGTCATGCTGAATATATTTTTTATTTTTAAACACCATACATATGAAAGTCAGTAAACCTCTTTCATATTACTTTTATATTGGACAGACAAGTATGAAAAAGCAATTTATTTTCTAAAAATAAAATCCCAAGAATCAATTTAGGGAGCCACTGAAAATAAATATGGACCCAACCCATAACAATAAAATAAAATAAAATAAAATAAAGAAAAAAAATAGGGAAATGGAGATAAGATTGTATAGGTAGATAAAGCACTGAATGATGATGTGAACCAATGAAAACATTCCAACAAAACCGTTGAAAGCAAAAGAAGGAAGGAGCGTAGTCAAACCCCCACGAGACCACCCTACTGATGAACTGTCACCATCATTAAACAAGATGTTTTGCTTGTTAGGACAATGGGTCTCACTCTGCCTTTAAAGCCGCATGTGGATGTGGGCCTCTCATGTGCACGTGCATCACTGATTGCCTTTGCATGCTTTTTTATTTTTTATTTTTTAAAATCTCGTTGCTTTCAGGGAGTGATTGTTCTTTAGTCGAAAGTTGCTTCTGTTTTAAAAATGCTTTTATAAATGTTTTCTTCTTCTTCATACTATCAAAGTTATTTTTTTTAATTATTTTAATTTATTAATATAAAAAATAAAATAAATTTTAAAAAATATTAATTTTAATTATAAAAACACTTTACACCGTGTTACTAAAAAAAAATATTAAGAGATCAGCAGTTGAGTCATCGTTTTGTTATTTTTAAAAAATCAAATTCTTTAAAATAATTTTTTATATTTTTTAATTATTTTAATATACTAATATAAAAAATAAATTTTTAATATAATAAAAAAATATTATTTTTAAATAAAAAAATATTTTATAAAGCAACATCCATCATCTGACCAGAACACCGGTAATTACCCAAACACTGTCAAAAGACTGTTGTCTCTGTCTCCATTCACATATAATGCTGTTGTAATCAAGGCCACCAATTAAAGAATTCTAATTCCACTTAAAAAAACCATGATCTAAAAAAAATCTTATTATAAAAAATATACAGTACACGTGAATCTTGATTAAATTATATAATATTTTGGTATTTTTATATATGTAAAAAGAACCTTTGTATCGTTTTTTTACTTATATTGTTTTTTAAAATTTTATTTTATCAATGAAAGAATTTACATTTTTTAATAATGAATTTATTTTCTAAAATAATTCTTAAATTTAAAAGACATCCTTAATGTGGTTTTAGTTAAAACACCATGATAATATATTGTCAAGTAATTTACAGATGATTTTAGCCCAGCACGTCAGTATATATATAACCTATTATTATATTTAATTTTATAGCATACCCAAAACCAAACAGATTCATTACTCCTGGAATCCTTGTAATCCACACACATCTTATCTTTTTTCATGAAACTATTTTTATCCAAACGACGTAGTCTAAATTAAATCATGGAATAATTAAGTAGGAATGTAGAGTAAGAGACAAAATGGACAGTCTATTAATATAAAATATATTTATGCTATTATACTATAAATATGAAGGACTCGAGGAGGTAGTATTTCCCAGAACTCTACTGAATAATTGCTCAATCGAGGGAAGTTTAAATTGGGCACTGAACATTTTAACGACATAGAAGTGACTTTGTGAACATTTATTGACAATTGTCCGTGACTAGTTTTTGACATCGAGCCATCGACGTTGTCTTTTACTGTTTTGTCCTTTTGCTACGTATATGTCCATTTTACCATTCAATGTGTTTTGATTTCTCGAAAGCTACTTCCGTCGTCTCGACTGTGAATAAGTTATTAAACCTGGTTTTATTTACAATTAAGTAAGTTAACTTGGATTGATTGGGTTAATTTAAATTAATTTTATTTATATTTTAATGTATTTTTTAAAATTAAATCAAGTTATAATTAGATTAAATAAATAATGAGTTGATTTCTCAGATTATTAGATTTAATCAAATTAAATCTTTCCCAGCTTGATTATATATCTTTTCTGTAAATCTGGACTCCTTTGATTCGTCAGATAAGGAGGTAGAGGCAGTCAAATCCTACTTGTTTTTTAGGGTCGGTATCTGTCACAGATTAAATATCTAGTTTGAGTAAAAACGTTATTAATTAGTCCTCAAATCTCTATCCACTTGTCAAAAAATTGGTATAAAATTCCGAATCTTAACTGTTAGGATGTGTCAGTAACATCAATCTTGGAAATTATTAATTAATTAGAATTGTCATGTAATTAAGATATGATTTAACACTTAAATGAAATTAGTACGTATTTGAATTAGCGCTTAAATTGAAATGGTGCTGGTCTTTAAGAAGACGAGAATATTTGCCCTTTATTTTATTTTATTTTGGTATTTATGACAAAATTATTTCTCATGCTTGTATGTTGATTATAGCTACCTTGCTTTTTTGTTTATTTATGTTATCAATGGCGATGATGACAACAGCATAACAATGCTCGTGGTGCTTCTACAAGTTCGAGTGGGACGACGAGTAGTAATTACTTCATGCCATTTGGGGGAGGACCGCGACTTTGTGCAGGATCGGAATTGGCAAAACTAGAAATGGCCGTGTTCATCCACCATTTGGTCCTCAACTTCCACTGGGAACTGGTTGATACCGATCAAGCCTTTGCCTTTCCTTTTGTCGATTTTCCCAAGGGCTTGCCCATAAGAGTCAAGCACCTACTCACAGTTACATGATAAAGGACAGCAGCAGCTAGCATGCATATATGCCATCAATTCTTCAATGGAGACCACTCTATTCCTCATCCTAGCTCTGCGTTCCCATATGCATATATATATGTTGGATATATATACAAAACGAAGTTCTTGATCTCTGTACGTGAAGCTTTGAGCACCACTGGATTGTTCCAACGGCTTAGTAAGTCTCTTTGGGCGTTTGATGATATACCAGCTGATATCTGTGAACAAATCGATGTGTACACCCCAAGATAATATTATAGGACCACAACCCTCTACCTTCCCCGCATTGTAAATCCTACTTTTACCCTAGGTCCCTCCATGTTGGGACTCAGGAGTAATTATTCATTCATATAGCTTGTCATATGGTTTTTTCTTCAATATAATTCACTTTATTACTATCAGTACGTATAAATATTACTTTTCTCGGATTACATGTTCATAATATCAATATCCCATCTCAACTAGGAGTCGAGATTTTAGATAACCTGTAAGTTTTACATGTCACCTGTCTTTTCAAGATATATTTTTTTTCAAGATAAAATTTATCAGAAAACTATAAGTCCGAAAATAAGATAAAATATAGTAGAAATAAGCATTCATAGCCATTCAACGAGTCCCCACCACGAAGATATTGCAGATTTCCAGGATAAGGAAGACATGACTATTTTTATTTTATTTTATTTTTGAAAGTATTTATAGGCAACAATCTTAATCACAATATATATATATATAAGAGAAACACGAGGCCTCATCATGAAAACAAAGTGTTAACATAGGATGCTTCCCGGTGACATATTTTGGACCCTACGAGTACCAATACAACAGGGAACCGCGCGCAGGGCCTCCTGTGAGCTTCCCCGTGACTTTCTAGGAAAGTGATACTTTCTGGATCTCACCAGAGCACAAATGGAATGAAAACTGAGGCAAACAAAGGCTGTTTTGTCGTTTGGGAGGCTGCCCCGTTTCCCTTTTCTCCTATTTCCCGTTATAAATTGGTTGTTAGTAGTTTCTTTAGCCTTTCTTGATTGGTCCCATGCATATCTTCGATATTGTTTGCAGGCGTAGGACCCCTTCTTTTCTAATTATTCAGTTTCCCAACACTAGTGCTGATCACCTTCTTTTCCAGCTAAGAGGCTGGCCTCTTCTTCCTTTTTTATTCATACCCTAATCTATACAAATATTAAAGCCTGCATGAGTTGGTTGGTACTGTATTTTTTTTTTTTTAAATAATTATATTAAATATTTCTTCAATAATATACATGATATTCAGTAGAGATTTGTATATATCATAACAGAGGCGCATCTTCCATCTATTTGATAATTTATTTAACCAGTAAACAAGACAATGATCTGCTGATAATTCAGTTTACGGCCCTGTAGAGGCCTCCTATGTACTCTAGCAACATCACTTGTAGGTGTCAAGTCTAGCATATATGTTCTTAGCTAATTATTCATTGAACATTGCTAATCAATATTAATTGTTTTGTTTTTTTTCCTTCTCTTTGCCAGCCACTGGGGCAACTCGAGACCTAATGTTTTCATGTTATCTTATTCTAACAAAAGTGGAAGAAAATTAATGGAAAAGGAAACACAAATCCTATTCTAAAAGCCCAATAATTAATCGGCGAACGTCATGTCGTCCTTTTTGTTGAAACTAGTGGTCAGATGGAAACGAACACAAGTCTTCTTCGAGATGCATACAAACGATAGAGATATTTTAATAAGATGATTGCCATAAAAGGAGTGACATAACAATCTTGAAGGAGAAAGTTACATGTGACGTATTAGATCAATAATTGATGATATTGCAAATGTAAAACTTATAAGAAACACGGTTTTCGAATTTATTTTCACTCATTAATTATCAAGTATTTGTCCTAAATAATTTTATTCCTTTACATTTTTTAAAAATAATTTTATATATATAAAAGATTGTATTGTTTATATTTGTTTTCCATTTAAAAAACAATAAAAAACTTGTATTGAAAAAATTGGAGAGAACTTCTAAAATGTGTTCTTCAAACTCAGTTCAAATTTAAAAAAACTGAAAAACTAATTTATTAGTTTTCAAGATAAAAAAAAACATTGTATTTGAACAAGAAATTTCAATGTTTTCTTTCTGATTCCGATTTTTCAAGAAAACTAAAGTATTGCTTTATTTTGGCTCATTAATTATCAAGTATTTGTCTTAAATAACACCACATTATTCGGATGGCCAAGCAAATGTTACTGTTTTTCTGCTTTGATGAGCCTGCGGTAGTGACACAAGCCTTGAACTATTGCTACTAATTGGATATATAAAATTTCTTTACAAAACGTTACCGTGTGGGGTTGCGTAGAAACAATTCAAGTACAAAGTTCACTTCATCTGATTTCTTCAATTAAATTGGTGGATAAAAAAATAATTAAATGCGCAACTAAACACAAAAATAATAATGTGCTAAACAATTTTAGATTCCTGTATAATTATTTATTCTTCTCAAAATAGCTATATTTGAATTAATCCTTGTGGTTGACAAGATGATTAAGTTAGATATATTCGTTTCATCAATTCTGTAATATTTTTCACTGGCATGTATTAACATCATTAAAACCTCATCTAATCTAATGCATATCAGCAGTTCGAATATTTCTGCCAACCAAAAAAAATCTTGGGGCTATAGGCTGCGGGCTACAAAACACCTTGTGTTACAGGCTGTGAGAACTTAATATTCTCTCTTCCAAGTTCTCAGGGATCCAAAACCTTCTAACAAAAATTATGTGCTAACACGATGCTGTCCATGAGTAACTGCAATATATATATATATATATATATATATATATATATATATATATATATATGGGTTAGATTTCTCGAATTAAACACAAAAAGGAAAAGGCCAAAAACCAAAATTTAATGATAATATATGAGAAAGACCATCATTCCACGAGGAATGGAAGTCATTTCACTATCACACGAAGATTTAGCCATTATATGATCCTCAATCAACTCTTTGTTAGGTTTCCTTTCATTTTCCAAGGTTGTTTTGTTTTGTTCTTTCTCGATGATTTGTCGATTTGTGTTAATGAATCTGCCAGTGGTTGCGTCGCCTCTCCCTATGGTTTAAGAAGCTGCACGTCGTGGGTTTATCACGTGGGCTCTCTTGGACAGCAACCTGAATTACAACCTGAATTACAAGATTATTTATTTTTATAAATTATATCTTAAAATTTTATTTAATAATTTAAAATTTTAGATTAAAATAATTATAATTCTTTAATATAGTATAAAAAATCTAATAACCGAATGATTAGAAGTTTAAATTTTTTTATTCTAATTTTATTTTATGAAAATTAAATATAAATTCATATAAGTTTCAAACTAAAAAACTTTCGGTTGTATCTTTATATTTTACCTGATAAACCTTATCTGCTTCTTCTTTGTTTTTGGAATGCTAAAATTCCCAATTATTAATTTGTTTTGCGAATTGCCGACGGACAGGAGAGGCAAATTCGCAAAATTTTTATACTTTTCACTGAGCTTAATCGAGAGTAACAAAAGAAGTTCAGACACTAGGCCCATCAGCAAATGACAAAAGGTTCTGTAGGCCCAATTACATTTATAGGTGGTTAGGCTTTCATTGGGTTTCTTGCCTGTTGGCGACGTGATCCAATCCAAATTTAATTAATGCATTCTTTTAGTCGACCGAGAAATTAGACATATTACAAAAAAGTTACTAAAACAGAGCACCGGTTCATGACCTAGATCAAGTTTTGGGCTATTGATTAAGTGAGTTAGTATATTGAAAACCGGGCTTGTAATTGGTATAGAGAAAATAGATCGATCCAAGTTGATCCGAAAATACACAATAAAAACCTGTTTTTTTTAAATATATTTTTTTTTCTAGTTAGAGATCCATTTTTTTTTATATTTTTCAAATAGTTACTAATTCATTTCAAAGTTCACTATATAAATACTAAGATAATGTTTTATTTTTTCAATGTGAAATTTGAAGCTTTTCAGTATATATACTCTATGTTCGCAAAAACAAAATTATGTTTTTTCAATGTGGAATAAAAAAAATTATTTAAATACTTCAACTTAAAAGAACAAGAAAGTATCTTTTCAATGTGAGATAAAAAACATTTTGAAATATTATTTTAAACTTCATTATTTACAATGTGTATAGTCTATATTCATATGGATTGATTATTAATTTTTTCATATAAAATATTAAAATCTCAAATATTGTTTTTAGATTTTTTCGGATTGATCCAGGTCAACTCGTGTAACCCAGGACTTGACACCTTAGCCGGGTCAACCCCCAAACTGAGTTTGATAACTATGGTTTAATCCCTTTTAAAATAAAATAAAAATAAAAACATGTATTATTGTTATCACCCAACTATTTTAATTTTTCTTATCATTGTTACTTATGTCAATACTACCATTGTGCCCATCTCGGTCTTCATCTAACTCAACTACCACCTCCTATCTTTTTTTTAAGTGTTTAAAAATATATTAACGATTATGTTTTAAAATATTTTATATTTGAAAATATATTAAGATAATATTTTTTATTTTTAAAAAATTATTTTGATATTAACATGTCAAAACGATTTGAAAACATAAAAAAAAATATTAATTTGAAGTAAAAGAAAAAATAAAATAAATTTAACTTTTTTCAAAAGCATTTTTAAAATCAAAAAACAAATGTGACCTTAGTATGTTAATACTTACTTCACTCCTTGCGGTAGTATTTGTTTTTATGGTTGGAATGCATTTTTAAAAACATTTTAATAATAAATTTCGGGTTATGTGTTCCTATCTAAATTTTTTTAATAATATCCCCTAAGTTTCATAATATTTCCAAATCTTTTTCCTTTAACAATTTAGTCAATGCTTCCCCATCATTTCACTAAACGATACTTGAATTTTATTTCATAAAAAAAAAAACCCTGAAGTATAGCATTTTAAACGATCAATTCAGTCATGCTCCTACACTGCTACGCATGTACACAATACAAACATAAATATTCTACTAACTCAGCTCACAAAGCTCTTTTTTTAAAACTACACGTAGCATTAGTTTTTTTTTTAACAACTAAATACATCTAAAATATATGACCACAACTTCTATATTTTACAATAATAACATGTATCTATAGACATCATATCACACGAAGCATCATTAAAATATTTTTATCCCATAAAAAAAAAAATAGTGTTTGTTAATGATTACCTTTGTATCTCCATTCAACCATGTCAACTTATATGGCATAGAATAATTTTCAATCGTTAATTGAAGCTTCTTCACTGTCTCCAAGGAAAACTATGTTATCGCAGCTACTATTGTCTATAATCAAGCTAGCAACCTTGTTATTAATAGTGACTTCTCATAAGAAAACTACATGCAGAATCACTTAATAAAATTTAAGTCTAACTTAATATTAAACGTATATGTTATACTATCCACATAACATGTTTTGATTAGATCCTCATCTAGTAGTATTACATCCTCACTTGAATGCTTAGACCATGTAGTTTCAAGAAGCTCAACTACATTAAACTTGGTGTCAACCCGTCATTGAGAGTCAACAAGAGACTTATCTGCAACTACAATAATCAAATAATGATCTTCTTGTCATGCAACATATAAGGGTCCTAGACACTCATTCACTTCCCTCACAAAATTAAGCATTAAATATCAATAAATCACCGATATCAGAAATTATAAACCCATTTATGAGATTATAAAAATTAGGCACGATAGAACCTAAAAAATATAAACTAGAACCTGGTAGCATATCAAATTAAGAAACCCTAAAAGAGAAATTATCAATTATGATTAGAAGTAATCAAAATTGAAGATCCAATTTAGATGGGGTAGGATTTAATCAGAGTATTTGGATTCAAATTTTGGTTTGGATTTGAGAGAAGAGAACTATTAGTGTTATGGTTTAGATTTTTAGGTTTTATGAGAGAGAGATTGTGAATTTTAGAAGAGATATATTAGGACTAGAGAGAGAAGGAGAAAAAAATGTTAAGTGTGGATATAGTCTATCTCTTCTCATATATTATATATAAAGATAATTTTATCTTTTAATTTTTTGTATAATATATTGTAATTTTTTAAAGTACAACGGAAAAGTTAAAATGCGATTAAACCTTAAAAGGCTTTTTATAATTAGCTATAACTATAATCATAAATTAATGTTGCTAAGCAAAATATTGGCACCCATGCTCCTGTAATATTCAAATTAAAGCTATGTTTAAATTAAAAATAATAATTATATTAAATAAATTAATCTGACTATGATAAATATTATTGAATTTCACATTTAATATCCTAAAACATTCATACGAGAAATTAAATTTGACAAATTAACAATTATTCTTTTAATACATATTTTATGTATTTGTGTGTGTGAGCGCGAGTGTCGGGGAGGGAGGCAGGGTGGGGTTAGGTCAATTATTCTAGAGTTTTTCACGCTGTGATTGCTTTTATTTTAAGCATTCTTAAAATAAAGGATAAATTATATATAAAAAAAACCCTCTGAACTCAAGGAAGAAAAAACACTTAATATCTCATCCTAAATAATATGATTTTTTTTTTAATTTGTCCCTTTCCTTAGAATTTTGTTGAAAAATTGACCGGAAAGCACGTAAAAATTCTTTTAATTCCTCTCTGTATTTTTATAACTAATAATAATAACAAAAAAACACCAACCGAGCTTAGGAAAACATGTTTACTAATGAAAAAAGAATACGAACCTTACCATCTACCATATTAGCCGCTATCCTGTGATATTGCTATATTCGAAAATTGGACGGAGGGTTCATATCGCAAAACTGAAAGTAGAAGGACTCAATCAATTAAATTGGAAGTAGGGTATTCGATTGCTCAAATTAACTAAGTAGAGGGACCACGCTTGTGATCAACCCCTTGACAAGTACAATACTTTTTTGGTGTTTAATGGTGAGGTTGCTGGGCTACGTGGCTACCTCCTCCATCAAAAATTGATCGTGGCCAAAAAGAGCACCAACGTGGTTCCTCTCCGCAACAACCGCCACGTCACCATCGATTGAAGTTGTTCTTGTGGTCTCCTAAATCACCATGATTACCCTCCAAACGCATGCCACGTTGCATCATTTATTGTCTATCAACGTCTACCAACTCTTCACGAATGATTGACTTAGCACAAAAACTTTGAAATAACAAGATTCCGAAAAAAAGACTGTTTAATGGATAGACAAGGACATAAAAAATAGCTTGAGATCGAATTTTTATTATTTTAAAATATAAATAATAGAAAAACATGTTATTTCTTTTTATTTTATTTTGTTAGTGTACTTAAATACTATCTAAATGGTAATAGTTGGATTAAAATAAAGAAAAAGAGGAATAGAAAGCAATTTCGAATTGTCTTGAATTTTCTTATATTTCACTTTACAATTGGGATTGTTATAATAAATATTTTGATCCAACACCCATGCCCCAAGTCCATGATATTTGAATTTATTAAATCATTTTTTTACTATTCTTTTTTTTTAATTTAATATTTGGGATTGCTATAATATAAATATCTTGATACATATAAAATTAAATTTAATAAATAATTTTGTATACTATTTTACTTAAATTTAATAGCTCAAATGATCATAAATATGGTAGTAACATTTTAAATATGAAATATTTAGTCTCTTAATAAAAGGTATTTAAGAACATAGTGGAAATTGTTTTTTAATTTTTTTATTTAAAAATATATTAAAATAATATTTTTTATTTTTAAAATTTATTTTTAATATTAACATATCATAATAAAAAAAATAAAAAAAATATTTTTTTTTATAAAGTACAGGACAAGCGGACACTAAAATTAGATTTGTTGTTTCTTTTTTTGAGAGAAGAGAAAATACAATTATCTATCTTAAAATGCCAACGATGTTTTCTTTTTGTTCCTTTGGCAATTAAACAAAATAGAACACACGCCCCCTTCTCTCCCCGTTTCTCAGATTGATAGAGAATATTATAACAAACTTTCCTTCACTGCAAACTCTCCATCACAGGTAACAAACACAAAAACAGAAAAGAGAGAGATGTGGCGGTGCGTGGCTCGTGGCCTTCGCCTTCCTTGTTCAACCAAGAGATCATCTAATGACTCTTTTAGATCTCACATTTCCAGATTTTTCTCCACCGATACTGTACGTCTCTTCTTTTCATTTTCATCTGAATCGTAGGGTTTTTGATAGCTCACTTGTTACTTGATTGTGATTTTCAAGCTTCTTTAATAGTTGATTTTTGTTCAATATTATGCGATTGTATTATGTTAGGGTTACATTTTCCGTTTAGATTCTACTATCGAGGGTTTTTCTATAATTGTTTAGGAATTCGATTTTTTATGAGTTATTGTTTTTTTTAAAAGCTAGTTAGTTTACTAGTTTGCTGATATAAGCTGCAAATCAAAATTAGCACGGCTCTTGATAATTGTTTGTTGTTTGTTTTCTTGCATTTGTGATTTTTCGTAATAAGCTAGGTTAAATTTTTGCTTGTTTGATTATATGATGTTTGTGGTGGATTGTTTGATAGACTGGGGGGAGATCCTCGTACACGGTTGTGGATCATACTTATGATGCGGTTGTGGTAGGAGCTGGCGGTGCGGGATTGAGAGCTGCTATTGGACTTTCAGAGCATGGATTCAACACGGCTTGCATTACCAAGCTTTTTCCCACTCGTTCGCACACCGTTGCGGCTCAGGTATGCTGTCAGCTTGAAGGTGGTAGAGTATAAATATTGATGTATCGGAGATTTTGTGGTTGAGTTATGTTCTAGCTGATATTATATGATTTGTGCATACTTTAAGTGTAGAAAGATGGCTGGATCAACATTTTTGGTTTCCTAAATTCATTCTTGGTTGGAAGAATACAATGTTTACTGAGAGACATAAGGGCTTCTAAACCACTGGGGGTGGTTTTGCTATTGATACGAGGTTCATATTTTGAACCCTTGGTGATATTTTGGAAGCAGTTTGGGTGGATGGGGGATGAGGATCAGAAGGGCATGTGCTATCTTTGTGCTTAGTATGATTTTTAACTAGGATACGAGGTTCATATTTTTAACCGTTGGTAATATTTTGGAAGCAGTTTGGGTGAATGGGGGATGAGGATTAGAAGGGCATGTGCTGTCTTTGTGCTTAGTGTGATTTTTAACTGGGGATCATGAGGGCATGTGAGCTTTAGGGTCCTGTCTTTAAGATTCAGATAAGAAAACACCTCTTTTTTTGCTTGTTATGACTTTTTTTATATTATGTTTTCGCTGTTGGATCAGGTGTAGTTACTGTAGGTATAAACATTAACTGCACTTAAATGGGATGCCACTATCTGATATCTGAAGTCTGCTTCTTTTTGGATGGATGTATTACTGATATGCTATGTAATGCTAAATTCTGTAGGGTGGTATTAATGCCGCTCTGGGAAATATGACTGAAGATGATTGGAGATGGCACATGTACGACACTGTCAAGGGAAGTGACTGGTTGGGTATGTTACTTGATCGAACTAGGAACTTTTTGTTGTAGTGCATGCATTACATTGAATCTGGAAAGTTGAGATTTTACTGTGATGCAAGTAATTATCCTACATTTAATGAGGCTGCTCTGCCTTTATACTTATCTTCGTCTTACAAAGTCAAAGATAAATTGGCATCTGATACAGTAAACCACTGGCATTACATGTGTATTCCTTATATTTGCTGAAGGGTACCGCTTTTCATTTTGAAAGATCTTTGTGTTTTGGGAAATTGGGACTTAGGCTAAGGGGCTTATGAACATCACACAAATATCACAATCTATATTTTGTGATGCTCATGACTAAATTTTGTTTTTGAACATCAATGTTCTATGATATTTGCACAGGTGATCAGGATGCCATACAATACATGTGTAGGGAGGCGCCAAAAGCAGTCATTGAACTTGAGAACTATGGTTTACCATTTTCTCGAACAGAAGATGGAAAAATTTATCAGCGTGCATTTGGGGGTCAAAGTCTAGATTTTGGAAAAGGTGATTTGAGATTGCAGAGTAATGTGCTTTATGTAAATAGCTTTCTAATATTTGGTTATTCTTACAGGTGGGCAGGCATATCGTTGTGCATGTGCTGCTGATAGAACTGGGCATGCTCTTTTGCATACTCTCTATGGCCAGGCTATGAAACACAATACACAATTCTTCGTGGAATATTTTGCTCTGGATCTAATAATGAATAATGACGGTATGTTTATAAATATCATTTACATTTTTTTCTAACATTGTTCACTTGTTTGTGCTTGGTGGTATAAAACAATCAGTGTATCTCAGACTATGTTTGGGAGGGTTTTAAAGGGAAGGGAGAGGGATTAAACCCTCCAAGCTTGTTTTGGGGTTTATTTCCAAAGAGAGGAAAGATTGGAGGATTTATGATAACCTTTAAGTCTCTCCAAATCATAGAAAACATCAATAATAGAGGGAATGGATTTGGTATACAATTTTTTATTTTTTTTTCCCATTATTACCCTTAGACCTTATCATCCTCCATTAACCAAACTCCATGTACATGGACTAAAACCATTTGTACATGGTTGCTCTAATTGGTTGAAACATCTTTACGTCATGGGCTTCAAGGGATTTTGGGTACTGAGCTTATCAGATCTCTGCCATTAGGCTAGTTGATGGTTTCTCATAATTGTTCAAGATAATTTTGTATTGTTGCCGTACAAGTCATATTCAAGATGTTACATTAAGTGGTGCCTTTTTGGTTCATTTTTAGTTGTATTTACTTTTAAGCTTTATTACATTGCATTTATTTTATTATCTATATTGAATTTCTTGCTTTTTTTAAATTTTTTTTCTTTTAGGCCTTTACATAGAATAAACAGTGTATTTTCTTGTTATTATACTTGGAGGATGCATATGCTGTAAGTTGACTGCTTATTGATGTTTGATGAACAGGTAGCTGCCAAGGAGTAATTGCATTGAATATGGAAGATGGGACATTGCATCGATTCCGTGCTGCGTCAACAATTCTGGCCACAGGGGTACTATATTGTAGCCAATGCTTGCTGGATTTCAAGTACTTGAAAAAGATGCCTTACTTCAATTTACCTGTATCCTTGTATGTTTTCTCAGGGATACGGTAGAACATACTTTTCTGCAACCTCAGCTCATACATGCACTGGAGATGGAAATGCAATGGTTGCACGGGCCGGGATTCCACTTGAGGTTAGCTGTGATTCTCATACCTGAAGTGAGTAATATAGAAGTTTTCATATCCAGGTATTTATTTTCTTCTTGATGTATACTTCCGCAGGATCTGGAGTTTGTTCAGTTTCATCCTACAGGCATATATGGGGCTGGGTGCCTCATTACAGAAGGTTGCTTCTTTTTTCAGCTCACTTGGAAAACGCGTTGCATGTCTTTTTCCTTCTTTTTTTTTGCATGTTATGAATGTAGCATGATTACTTTCTCCAAATAAACTGATTTTGATTCATTTTAAACTGAACAATGCCTGATTCTATTTTTTATCTGTGTCACGTAGGATCTCGTGGTGAAGGTGGCATCCTTAGGAATAGTGAAGGTGAGCGATTTATGGAAAGGTATGCACCTACAGCCAAGGATCTTGCTTCAAGAGATGTTGTTTCAAGATCCATGACCATGGAAATTCGGGAAGGTCGCGGTGTAGGTATGCTTGATTACTAGATCCTGATATTTGCTAATGACATGCATTTAGCAGATTTTATGTGTATGTTTATTATCATTATTTTTCTTGTACCTGAAGATTTGACTTGAACTGTGAGCTGATCTAGAACAGATTCTCAGAACAGTAGATTTTTGTATGACTAGAATGTAGGTTTTAGTAAGAAATATTTCTTATGTTTATTTTTGTTCTTTTCTAGTTTATATTCGCAGTTGCTTGTTTCTTGTGAATCATGGAAAGTTGTAATACATTTATTTATGCCTGGACCGATATCTACTTTTAGGTTTGAGTGAGAAGCTATATATCCATAGGTTGCCCTGTTACACTAGACTACAAGGATTGAAAGTAGTACCTGCTCTCTATCTGATATGGATACTCAGTTTAATATATAGAACGAATTTCATGCTGTTTTGACAGGACCTTTGAAGGACCATATCTATCTGCACTTGAATCACTTGCCCCCAGATGTGCTCAAGGAGAGGCTTCCTGGTATTTCTGAAACTGCTGCCATTTTTGCTGGTGTGGATGTTACAAAGGAACCCATCCCAGTGTTACCAACTGTGCATTATAACATGGGTGGAATCCCCACAAATTACCATGGAGAGGTGAGAGCTAAAGAAATGCATCTTTTGGGTTTTGCTATTGTCACTAGTCAGATGCTATAAAACATGTGTACATAAACCAAACTTTTTCAAAAAAAAAAAGTGTACATAAACCAAACTTTTTCAAAAAAAAAAAAAAGTGTACATAAACCAACAGAAGGCTAAATAATCAATTGAGAAAATATTTAGAACCAGGTGCTTTAGGGTTAAATTATCATGCTTCAGTATAACATGTTCATGAAAGAGCACATTTCAAATCAGCAAAAATATAATATTTTTTTAAATCAGACAATGTTGTTTTTCGATTCCATCACACTCGTACACAATTCATTTTCAGTATCCTGCTTTCTTAACTGTAGCTCATTATGTTCTTCAGGTAGTAACCATTAAAGGTGATGATCCAGATGCTGTTATTCCTGGACTAATGGCTGCTGGTGAGGCAGCCTGTGCTTCAGTTCATGGTGCCAACCGACTTGGTGCAAATTCTCTTCTTGACATTGTTGTGTTTGGCCGAGCTTGTGCAAATAGAGTAGCTGAGATCCATAGACCAGGCAAGTTGAATGTTTAATTGCTGTAGATGAATTAGTGATGGGTAGGTGTTAGGATTTAGTTTCCTATACAAAGAAAAAGAAAGGCTCGAGGATTTGATGTCTTCAAATCTCATATTGCAGGGGAGAAACAGAAACCTTTGGAAAAGGATGCTGGGGAGAGAACTATTGCACGGCTGGATAAACTAAGAAATTCAAATGGATCAATTCCAACTTCACAAATTCGGTTAAATATGCAGAGGATAATGCAGAGCAATGCTGCAGTGTTTCGCACGCAAGAAACATTGGAAGAGGGTACTCAATTTACATGAACTACTGTTTTGTCTTGCTATAATTCCAAAACTCTCAGGTCATGTTTTGTGGAATGCATGTTGATCTAGTAAAGTGAACTATCACTACTTCCTCTTGTTGGTACATTAAATTAAACCATTACGGTCTCTAGCATACCATCCTCTAGCTGCATTTAATGGATATTGATTGTCCCAATCTTTTTCCCTTTTCCTTGTCCCTTTCTTTTTCTCCTTTTTGCATGAATTGTAAAATTGAGTTATTATTACATGAACTTGAAGGGAAGGGCTTAGGACTCAAATACCAGTCCCACAGTTCTAATTTTATTTTTTTTTATTTTTTAAACTATTTTAAATTTTCAATTGGCTTCAATTTGATTATACTGCCATTATTTTGAGGCAATTTTAATTTTGATCATATTTATCTTACTATGCTTATTATTCCTACCCTGTTACTTCTGCAGGTTGTCATTTGATTGATAAAGCATGGGAAAGCTTTCATGATGTTAAAGTGAAAGATCGGAGTTTAATATGGTATATTACAGTTGAGGCTGTTGATGATCAAATTATTTGCAGTTTCTTTGTTGTTTGAACTTCAATTACCATGTCTTTTAACAGGAACTCTGACTTGATCGAGACTGTAGAGTTGGAAAACCTTTTGATAAATGCCTGTATAACTATGCACTCTGCTGAAGCCAGGAAAGAGAGCAGAGGAGCACATGCCCGTGAAGACTTCACTGTTAGTCTAGTTCTCTCTTAAGTTAATTGTTTCTCTTTTGCTTCCAGTTTTCTTGCAATAAAAGTAAGTTGCTTTGCTTTTGCAGAAAAGAGATGATGAGAAATGGATGAAGCACACTCTGGGGTAAGTCTTATATCTTGTTTCTACCAGAAGATTATTTATTTGAATCGAAGATGTAGATTTCCTGTTATCATAGCAGAAACTGAATTCTGAAACGGAGCAATTCAAATGATGAGTCAACCTGTTAGTTTGGAGGATTGTGATTCCATCCAAGTCAAACTCATTATTCATTCATGTTAACACGACGGTTCTTGTTGGATTTGCAGGTATTGGGAGAAGGAGAAGGTCCGACTTGATTACAGGCCAGTTCACATGAACACATTGGATGATGAGGTTGAGACCTTCCCACCAAAGGCTCGTGTTTATTGATATATATTTGATCTTTAAAGAACCAGGATGGCATGTGGAGAGGTTTCGCTGAGATGCGATAACCTCCATGGTGAGAATAAGCCTGCGGTTGCAATAAATTATCGATCTTAGGTACATCACTTTGACCGTAATGCTACTAAATTCAAGATGGATATCATCCATATATCTTAATCGATCAAAGTTGGATTTGTATTTTTAGCAGTAAGTGAATGCTGATTCATTGTTAGTTCAGCCAGCAATGAGTTGCTTGGAATTTTGTCTGAAATTCTTCAATTTCCAACTTCTTGGTTTCTACATTGTAATGGAGTCACTGGTCTAAGGTGGCGTGTACTGATCACATACTTGTTCCTAAAACTGTCAATAAGATAATAATTGGTTGCATGTGTTAGGTGTGTACTTACTGCCTTATTTTAATCTCAATTAGTTTTCTTCGGCGCCAATCATCATGCTATTACCAGGAAATGTTAGATAATATGTAGGCCTCAACGTATATCATTACTATATTTTTGTGCCCTGGGCCAAGCCATAATCCGTTCAACATGGAAGCAGTGTAGGGATGTGAAGTTTGTTTTAGGCTCTTTTTGTTAGGAAGTAGGGAAAGGGGTAAAAACGAAAGGATGGATATTAACCTGGCTGTGGCTAATAATTGAGGAAAAGGATGGAAGAGATACATGCTGCGAAGGATAGCACCCATGACCCAACCCAAAAGGAGGAAGCAACCCCGTCCTCCCTACTCATCTTCCCGAGAAAAAGAGGGTTCGTTGCTGGTTTTAGAGGTTTTTATTGCTTTCGGCTCCTGAGGTCGAAGATGCTTTGTTCGGTGGGAAATTCTTTTTGGCATGGCTAATCATCTCTTCTGCCTTTTCTCCTTTCTGATTCAAGGTGGGATTATGAATAATGAGTGGTCATCTTTGAATCTAAACTACAACAACAGCATAGATCACTGGGAGCTGGTTTTGAAAGAATTGGAGACAATAGAGGGAGAAGAGTAAAGTTTTTTTCTTCAGAAAGATTAAATGAGAGCCTTCAACAGGTACCGTCCAAGTCGAAATCTATCATAGCAATTTTTTTTTTTTTTTTTGGTGATATATCATAATTCGTTACAAGAACATCACGATAGAGGGGCAAGTAAAGACCGATCGTGTATACAACTAACTACTGGGTGGTCTACATTTAAGTCATCATTGTCTTGTTTAATAATTATGACTATTGTTGTGATGACCAGTGGACTGTGTTTTTAGTTTCAAAAGCATGGAATTTGAAAGTAAGGTAAAGAAATTGCTGTAATGAGTAGTTTATTTGATTTGTCAAAGAAACAATGTCACCCACCACAAAAAAATAAATAATAGACGTCTCTCTCCATCTTGTCTTGAGGTGAGGACAATTAAAGCCACCATAGCAGTCTTCGGATCAAAACATGAATCCATTGCAAATTTGACTGAAAAACAACCATTTGTCATCATTTACAAAGAATTATTTAAAAATGATCGTCACTTCATGTTCTTGTTTGCAATGAAGACATGCACCCACTATCCTAGTAAGGATTACAGTTTTGCAAGAGCTTAGCAATCAAAAACAAATAAGAAGAAACAAATCCTAGTGTGTGACTAATCAAAATGATGGAGAAATTGCTTAGTACACGTTGTGCCATCACTTTCCTCTGATCTTATTTAGCGTTCTTTGTCTACTGTCTTCCAAGTAGTAGAAGCAGCTAAAAGTCAATACTCGGCACCAAAAACTAAAAAAAAAAAAAAAGAGTGGTTTACAGTAAATTATCGGTCCCCTATAATTCACTTGCTTTCTTGTTTGCTCAAAATACAACCACCAACATTAAAACTTCAATGGCCATGCTCTATTGTTCAAACTTCAAAATCCTTCATCCCTCAATTACTCGAAAAAAAATAAAAAGAAAAAAAGACAAGACTGGACCCGTGAGCCCTGTTCGTGACATTTATAACGTCATTAGGAGAAGCTACCACAAAAAATAAACAGCAGGGTAGGTGTTAAGCTTACAAATTTAACCTTGATAGAGACTTTCTATAGGCATTGGAGTCCAAGTTGGACGTAGAGTTAAAACTTAAAAGGTCAGCCGGCCTTTCATGACGGACCAAATTAAAGAAGGTAACAGCTTGATGAGTGGGTTAACTCGTTATCTTCCACATGGTGACATCATACTATAAGAACAAGATTTAGCTATCAAACTACGAGGGGCTGTCGTTTAATTAATCAGTTTTTAGGTTTGGTTTATAGAATTTATCAGTTTTACTTTTATAAATTTCAGTATAATTAAAGATTTATATGATTGTTAATTTCAAGACCCGTGAAATTAATCAAAATATACATAAACTGACTTGAATATCTACATTAATAATAATAAAAAAAAGATTTAGCTATCTTGCAAAATACCAAATTCAAATTGAGCAAAAGCTTCACAAATCCTAACAAGAAGATGTTAATAAGATTTTATAACTTTATCATTAAATTTTATGTAAACAAACACACACACACACACACACACAAATATCATCCAGGAAAGTGCCAGTGAATTAGATGGTGCCTGTTGTATTTTGAATGGTCTTGATTTCATTTTCAGCCGCATTTTCATTTTTTTAAGTTCCTCCACGAGGGAAAGGGTATTTGATAATATTATATACTAGGTGTGGGCCCGCATTACGTAGCCGGTCCATATTTTTTCCATAGTAAAAACAATGTCCAGACACCATAAGTACGTTTTGAAAAAAAAATAAAAAACCAATGACATAGCTCTGAACAGTATAATAAGTTGATTTATTTTAATTACAGGATAATTTTTTTGACAATGATAGTAAATAAATAATTTTTTTTAAAAAAAATCATAATAACTTAAAAAAACACTTTTGGAAGCACAAAACTAAATAAAAAATTAGCGTGAATCAACCCTAGATAGCATGATAGATATATAACTTGGATGGTAAGAAGCAAACCAACCCGGATTAACATAAAAAACTTATAGCTCAAGTCATGAGACTGAGATAATCTGACATAAAAGAAATTGAAGAAAATTACGGAGTCAATTTTTTTTAAAAAAAATAATGTCAAACGATGAAAGCAAAAGGAAAATAACCAAGAAAAAAAGGATGTTGACCCGTGTTAACTTATCAGACCCATGATATGGGTTATTAGACTGGAACTACCATAAATGGAAAAACCGTGAAAACCAATCCTTGGTAAATCAAATATTGAATGATGAATTTGAAAAAAATAAAACAATCATAAAAAAAAACCCAAAAATAGCAATTAGAAGAATAGAAATAAAATCAAAATAAAAAATAAATTAGAGGGCAACCACAATCTTCGACTAAAAGTTGAAATTGAGAAGAAAAATAATTTTAACAAAAGGAACAAAAAAAATCAAAATAATAAGGACTAAATTGAAAAAATTAATATACCATAAATTTGTATTAAGGGATCAAATTGAAAACCAAAAACAATTACACAAAAGAGTTAAGAAAAAAAATTCAGAAGAATGAGAACCAAAGTGGAAAAAAAAAACAATAAATTGAGATTTAAAGATGAAATTAAAAAAAATCAAAACTTTACAAAAGAACCAAGGGCTAAGGATAAAAATTAAAAACCAAAAGAACATGCACCAAATCTGAAGGCAAGACAAATTGAGGGGTAGCTTTGAAAATTTGCAGGGCTAGGCGCCAAAACAAGGAGAACAGAGAGGAAGAAAAAAAAGGGGTTGTTAACGCCAAATCAAAGGTATGTTCAAGACATACACTGACCAAGGATGGAGAAGTTGCTGAGATGATTTGGAAGCCGCCTTGGAAGCATTCGTTTGACAGCAGCGCCGCTACATACCCCGCCTAAAGACCGCGACATTCCTCCGTGCGTTGACTTGTGCAATGCACACTTCAACCACTTTTTTAATATTATTTAAATGTTAAAGGATAAATCAACCCCTCACTCCACCTAAAAATAACAAAAAAAAAAGAGTCAATGTGAAAAAACAAAAATGATCATGAACCAAAGTTGCTTCTTCTTCTTTTTTTTTTGTTTTTTTTAATCTTAAAGAGCATTAAAGTAAAATATGATTCAATTTAGGTTAACTCGACTAACCTCCAACTCATGGCACTAGATCTGAATTAAAAAAAAAAAAAAAGACTTTCAAAAGAAGGATCTAGCAAAAAAGATTAAAGTTGAATAAAAATACATTGAGAAATAAAATGCATGCTAACTCGAGTTAATTTGACAACTCGCCCTCACAATAACCAAACAGAAAAAAAAGTGAAAAAATAACAAAGCTCAATGACAAATAATTTAATACAAAATGATAAAATTGAAAAAAAAATCATAAAAAAACCAATGAAATTTTTTGTTAGTCAACTTAGGTTTACTCGACTAACCCGTCATTCACGGCATGAGATTGCGGTAAAGAAATAGACTTTCAAGAGAAGGACCTAGCAAAAAAGACTGGAGTTCAATAAAAAAAAAACATTGAGAAAGAAAATGCAAACTAACCCGGGTTAAACTTGACTAACATGCACTTTGAAATAACCCAATATAAAGAAAAACAAAAAAATCACATAGCTCATAGGTCAGTAACTTAACATTAAAGGATGAAGTTGTAAAAAAAATGAATTTCATAAAAAAAATATTAAGGAAAAAAATTTAAGTCAACTACGGTTAACTTGACTAACCTGTTACTCGAGATATAAGATCAGGAATAACTCAACAAAAAAAAAAAAGTAGAACAAACAATGAAGTCAAGGGCCTAATAACTAAATGTCAAACAATGAATTTGAAAAAAAAATCAATTTTCAATAAAGGACCCCTAAAAAAAGCTGAACTTAAATTGAGCCCGGTTATGAGGCCAAGATTGCCATGTTGGAAGGCAATCACGAAAAAACAACAAGGTAAAAATATTAAACTGTAAAATAATTTAAAATCCAAACAATGCAGACTAAATATGATATAAACTAATGAAAGAAAACAAATTAGGGGTTAAAGTGAAAAACAAAATAAACTAAGAAAAGGATAAGAAAAAAAAAGTTATCCAAATAACGAGGACCAAAATTGAATAAAAAAATCAAATGCAATAAAATGGTATGGGACAAAATTGTAAAAATATAATAATCAAGAAAAATATAAAACACATGAAAAGAGCAATAAAAATAGAGAGACTAAATTGGATAAAAAAATTAAATGAAATAAAATGCATATGGATGAAATTGAAAAAAAGTTAAACCTAAAAAAGCATCGAAAGCAAAAAAAACATAATAATCTAAAGAAAGAGGGCTAAAATTGATACAATTACAATCTAAAGTACTTTTTTTTTAAAAGGGTTGGCAAGATTTTTCAAGGGCATGATAAAGAAGAGAGAAGGGAAAGAAAAAACTCCACCTCATCCTAACCGGACCTCCTTCGTGAGCATGCGACACACCACCAAGAATAGAACGTTTTGTCGCTCCCAAAGCCATCACGGATGGAGGATTTTGTTAACTGGACGGCTCCGCACGCGCCGCCCGAATGGCGCAGGGGGCATCACGCGCTGACACGTGGCAAAAAATTATAATAGTATTTAATTACTGAAAATTACCAAACAGCCCTGACCAAATCCAAAAATAATAAAAAAACTAGAATAAAAAGAATAAAACAACCTTGAAATCAACCCCTTTTTTTTTTATTCCAAGAGTTATTCTGCCATTTAACTGTTTAAAAAAATAGAAAGGACGAAGAAGCCTTTTTTTGCATGTTCATTTTTTTTCTCCTAGAAGGTATGACCATAATTTAAATGTGTAATTTTTAAATAAAAAGACTAAAGAGCCCTTCACTAAAAGGTTAACATTTTTTTTGTTTTAAATAGCAAAATAGTCATTTTACTGTAACAAGAAAAGATGTCCCGACCAATTTATCCCCAATCGACTTTGCAATAACCAATGTATTCTCTTTAAAACATAATTCTAACCCTAATTGTAAATTTTGTTAGTTTTTTTATTAACGGTGAAAATATAATTTTACTATTCCAATGAGATGTGTCTATGATTACCATACTTTTTAGTTTTTTTAATTACTATTCCAATAAACAGTGAGACGTGTCTATAACCACGGATTTTCATGATATCTTTTAATTTATTTTTTTAATGTAGTTGATAATTAAACTAATTATGGTCACCAAAATAATCATGATACATAATTATTGCATGCGTGTGATCGGGTCAATAATAGCTTGATTCATGAAATAGGGCTTCTGATTTTATTTTTGTTTTTTGTTTTTTGACGATAAGAACCAAACCCTATCTTTCCATTAAGCTATCACGGCAAACCCCACCTCTAAAGCTAACAATATTGCTAGAGGACCCAAATCCTTACGACTCGCCTAGGAAAGAAGCTAATGCACGTCGTGGACTTTGTAGTTATCGGGACTGTTTTTGTTTGTGGTTTTTCATGGATGATTTAGTAATCTTCAAGTTCTTGCTGCGCTTAATTTTGCCATTTTTTGTATGGTATTGTTAATTTCTTTTAATTATGTAAGTTCGGGAGTGTGTTTCAAGATGAAAGTTTACTTTGAAAAAAATATTAAATCAATTTATTTTTAGTATTTTTCAATAATTTTAATAAATTAATATAAAAATATATTTTTAAAAAACATTTACATCCTAATATCAAATACATATCTACTGTGACTGCCACGTCGTTCGCTTTTGAAGTCTGAAATCTTGGCAAAATATGATATTTTTTGCCAGTCAGACCTGTGGTTAAGGCAATAGCCAAGAATTGAATAAAAACTGCAGTGAATTGAATAAAAATAAAATAAACTGATTTTATTGCAAAAGAAATATTAATGTCAGTTTAACTATTATCACAGTACCGTTGACAACAAAAGAGAGAGTAGGCTTTTGCAAAACCTACAACATCCTTTCCATTAATTAAGATGTTAATTAAGATGGAAAACGGTTAATTATCTAGGTGGTGGTTTAGTGGTAAAAATTTGGGATCAAGAGGTTTGTTTCCTGTGTGGTCTCAGGTTCGAGCCCTGTGGTTGCTCATATGATAGCCACTGGAGGCTTACATGATCGTTAACTTCAGGACCCGTTGGATTAGTCGAGGTACGCGCAAGCTGACCCGGACACTCACGTTAAACTAAAAAAAAAGATAGAAAACTGTAATTTAAAAATAAACTGATTTTTTTTAATATCATATAAAAAACTAATTTAATATTTTTTTTCAAATAAAAAATAATTTAAAAAACATGCATCACAAAAAAATTAAAATTAAAATTAAAAAGGGAGCCGAATACTAGACTTCTGCAACAATTTGTTGTCTAATCAGACAACTAACAGCGGTGGACTATGACATGAAATTTTGTCTACTTGTTGGAAATATAATTTTTCTACACCTTGCACTAAGATCTTGAATAATGCTATGATACAATCCAATTAAGCTTCACTTTGTTCAACAACGTCTAATCTGGGAAGAAGGCTTCAGTCACTATAAGAGAATATATATACGACTCTTGTCTAATTAATTAGGGGCAAGGATATATATACGATTCTTGTCCAATTTTAAGGTTAAAATCCACTTTGAATATCCATTTTCGGGTTTTTTTTCTCGTGATAGGACCCATAAAATCAGCCTAAGTTGTTCTATTTTTGGAATTCAGACTTTATGTTTTTTTTTTTCTAATTTCATTATTTTTAGTTTATTTTATTTACTAGTTTACCCTTTGATCACCTAGGGTAAATTGCTTGTCTTGTTTGTAAGTATTTGACCATCATTATTCAAATTACTTACAAGTGTATTGTGCATTTTTTTCGTTATACATTGTTGTTGTTGTGAGCTATAGATTGAACAAAAAATTACAATTGTTTATATTATATATTTTATAAAAAAGTATCTAAACAAGTCAAAGTTGCAAATTTATATATAAAACTTAGCCATGCATTCATGTAAACAAATATGACTATATATATATATATATATATAAAACTAGAAGTAGAGAACTTGACAATGGAACTCACAAGCACAAAAGGTAACAAGATATTATTGTTAATGATAAATTGTTAATGATAGATTCTTTATCCTTAAAATTTTATTATTCATTTTTTAATATAAAAAAATAAAATCAATAAAATTCTTAGAATTCCAACAACTATACTTTTAAAATGTAAATTTATTTTAAAAGTTATCGAACCAAGGTACCATATACTCAAAAGCTTTCCTGGAGTAAAAGAACTTAATCTTTAGAAATGAGAGAAAATAAGGTAAAACATATGGGAGGGAGATTGGAGTTGTGCATAAAAAAAAGTGTGAAACATCTCCCCTTCGAGGCTTCAACCCTGATTTATATTGATTTTTAAAATTAAAATTAATATTTTATCTTAATTACCCATCATCAAAAATAAATAAAAACTTAATAATTTTTAGTTTTAAATCTAGATTTTTTATCCTTTGAAAAAACTATTTAGAAAAATAAAAAAGATTAATTGTTCAGCTTTTTATTCACAGGTTGAATATTCATATATAGAGTGGTAAAAAATATTTTTTTATGGATCAAGAAATTATTTTATAATAAACTTGAAATCCAAATCTAAAATAAATCAGCAAAAAAAAAAAAAAACACTCAAACGAGGATTTAAAATCTAGATCTAGGATCCAAGCCGAGCATACATGTATGACTTAAACTCATACTACTTAACTTAGACTAGTTTATAATCATTCAACTCTCCACTGTATAAACTAAAATAAAATCTCATTTCTATTCTATATATTTTTTGTAAGAACAATTTCAATAAAATATTAACCCTGAGAGTGAATACACCGCACGTTGAATTTGGCATAAAATGTTTCCGTTAGCCACGTTTTATGAAACAAATCCCAATCTCCGCAATTAAAAATATATATATCTTATACTAACTTCTGTCAGGTAAAATTAAAGGCATCTCTGCATGCATTATAGTTGAAAACAGACACAACATGGTTGTCAAACACCGTTTTGGATTCAAATCGGTCAAGATTTAGGGTTACTTGGTTCAAAATTCAACAACCAAGATAGTAGTAAATGTAGAGCCAATATAAAATATTAGGTTGAGCATGAAATAAAATAAAATAAAAGCCATATAGTTAATACATATTTTTTTTGGGGTGACAAACATGTTTTTTCCATGAAATAAATCTTGATTCGAAGGATATAATTAAAAAGAATTCTTAAATCTAAGATCTTTGAAAATTCGAGAGTGCCACGTGCTTATCATCGAAGATAGTTCCATTCCATCACTGTCAAACTTGATCGGATGGATACCTTATCTCCATGACTGGCCTGAGCCAATTAGAGTCATGTTTGACAAATATACAAGGCCAATCCTTTTAGGATGGCTAACTATTTCAAAGAAGTTAAAACAACATGTTCATTTTCATTTTCCTTCACGGCTGCTAACAATAGAAACAAACCTACCCTTGTGTTTGAAATTGTACCTGTATGTTTTTTTTTTAATATTTAATTTTAAAAAAATATTAAATTAATTTTTTTTTTAGTATTTTCCTATGATTTTAATATTTTAATATAAAAAATAAAAAAAAAATTATTTTTATATATTTTCAAGTGAAAACTATTTTTGAAAAATACTTTTAGTGTTTGATTTTATGGTAGTGATTTTTTTAGAGTGTTTTTTGTTTGGAAATTTATCAAAATAATATTGTTTTTATTTTTAAAATTTATTTTTAACATGACACTTCAAAATGAAAAAAAAAACATCAATAAATTAATTTGAAGCAAGAAAATTAAATTAATTTGAAGCAAGAAAATAAATTTTTTTGAAAAGTGCACTAACGCCGCAATAACAAATAAACTTTTAGCCGGTTTGATACTGTGATAACTTCTGCTTTTCAGAGTAATTTTTACTTAAAAAAATATTAAATTAATATTTTTTAAAATATTGTTAATGATATGAAAACATTGAAAAAAAAAATTATATTTTTAATTAAAAAATAATTTTGAAAATCACCAATCATAATAAACACCGAACACTCAAAGATTCAAGACGTTTTGTTATTTATCACACTTCAAAAGTTGCATCCTTGAATCGGGGTGCGTGTGTGTGTGTAAAAATATAAAATATAGACGTTGCAAGTTGACCGGGGGTCTTCCTGACGTGGATACACCACAGATCCATGCCAAACCATAACCCATCTAGGGTTGCTTTCACTTTTTTCCATCTTGCAACCCTCCCTCAAAGTATCCTCCACCGTTGCTTTTTATGATCATTTCCATTGGTTCAAGATCGATGGCTCCTCCTTTGGGTGGACCCCTGTCTTGTGCTGCTTTTTCCTAATTAGTCATCGGCACCAGGGCCCCACAGTGGGTCCACGTGGGCCCCCTAACCGCCCTAGAAAGAACGGTCCTTAATTGGCAAGCTCTGCGCACTTTTATCAATAGAGAGTCCTCCTCTTTCTTCACCGTGGATCAGTTTTCTTCCCCTTTCTATTCTCTTTTTATCTTTTATCTCTACTTTTACTTATCCACCTCTTCACCACTTCCAAACGAAAGGCTTTTAACAACCCTTAAAGGGACCCCACTTGATACACCTGTCGATCTACGCAAAAAGAAACGGGCAATTGTCCTCAACGGTATAATTATCTACCTGTTAAAACCATTAGTTCTTGAAACTTGGGCCGGAAGTTTCTAGATCATGGGTTAAGTAGAGTAATAAAAATAAAATTGATATAATTACTCTTAATATTTTATGATTTGATTGAAATTATACTTTGTTATTGATTTTTTTTTTAAATTACAATTTGTATTTTCAGTGAGTATAAAATATACTAAATTATAGAATAAATTGGGATTTAAACTGATAATATGGAGAAAATTGGTAAAAAAGAATGCTACTATTGAGAAAACGGTAAGATGGAGAAAATTGGTAAAAAAGAAGGCATTTTTAAAATTAAAAGTTGATAAATTGAAGATGGCTAATATTAATTAATTAAATAACTATTTGATATCTATAATATTATAGGCATAAGATATTGTTTTTAATTAACTAAAAAAATTACTATTAATCATAGCTAAAACAAACAAAGAAAGTGCATACGTGTTAGCATAATGATGCAGGTGATGGATGCTTTATCTAAATTATCCTGCCAAGGTACTGTACTCGTAACGTCGTTTTCAGCTACAGTAAGTGGCGCGGTTCCATTTTGGTAAATGAGGACGCTAGATGTCCAAAATGGACGGCAAAGATATACTTTACATTCCCCAAGAAGATCACAACAGATGACGTCATTAAGACGGCGACACCGACCCGCCGTATAACGATCGACGTGTCAAGTGGGCTGTGGGCCCCAAGTCAAGGTACCCGAATAGAGCGGGAGTGAAAAGGAGAGAGAAAATATTTTTAAGAAGAAAAAAAAAAAAGTGGTACACGTGGACGTTGATGACCTGATGTTGTCATGTCGAGAAGGAAGTGTCCTACGAGCACAACAACCGCGATTCCCAAGTCCCAGTAAACAGAAAGAAGTTGCGCAAATGCCATCAAAAACTGAGGTTGCGGAAGTACAAAAATTAATTTTGAGATACATTTTTGTCAGATTAGTTTTTTTTAAGATTAAATTCTTTTTAATTAAGCTTATGGTTTTTTGTTTTTGTTTTTGTTTTTGAGTTTGTTGTATGGCACAATTCTTTAAAAAACAGTAAATTCATATTTAAATTCATGTTTTTTCAGCGGTTTTTTTTTAATAATGGCTTGATACAAATAAAGTATCTCTAGGATATTTTTACACGTAACAGTAGGACGTAGAGGATATAGAGAAAGCAAAGGATAAACTTGTTCATTTTATTGATAAACAATCAGCCTATAAATAGACTAATACATAACTGAAAGCAACATGAAAATAGGCACACTATCCAACGTTCAAAACAAACTCCTATTGACTAGGTAAACAGAAAACAAACTTACTGACACTCCTAAAGACTAGGATAACCCAAACATGGAAGTTACTAATTTTCTCAACAATCCCTCCCTTAAACTGATGTTCCAAACATAACATTCAGTTTAATAAGAGTCAAAATTTGAAGCACCATCCCTCAAATTGAATCATTTGAAGTGCAAACACCACGTAACTTCCTGAGCTTCTGAAATGTAGGAAACTTGAGAGGCTTGGTTAGAATATTAGTGATCTAGTCTTCACTTCTGCAGTAAATAAGATTAATGACTCCATCATTCGTGAGATCCCTCAAGAAATGATACTTCACATCTATATGTTTGCTTCGACCATGTAAAACTGGATTTTTTGAAAGCTTTATTGTTGAACTGTTGTCACAATAAATCTGAGTAGGTTCATCCTCCTTGAAATGCAGCTCTTTGAGGATTTTCATTAGCCAAATAGCTTGACAAGCACAAGTTGTTGCGGCAACAAATTCAGCTTCGGTGGATGATAATGTCACAATAGGTTGCTTTTTTGATGACCATGAAACAACTCTTGTCCCCATCATGAAAATATACCCAGATGTGCTTTTTCGATCATCTGAATCTCATGTATAATCACTATATGTAAAGCCAAGCAACTTTGATTTTTCTCCATTCTTGTAGAACAGCCCAAACTCCTTAGTACCTTGCAAGTAACGAAAAATTCTTTTTGCAGCCAAGAGATGAATCTCTGTAGGACATTTCATGTACCTGCTAATCACACTTACAACATGCATTATATCAGGTCTTGTTGCTGTCAAATACATTAAACTCCCCACTATTTGTTTGTAAAGAGTGTCATCAACTTTCTTTCCTCCATTATCTTTGTGCAGCTTCATACCAAACTCAGATGGAGTATTTACAGGATTACAATCCGTCATCTGAAACCTATCCAAGATTTTTTGCACATACTTCTTTTGGGAAATAAAAATGCCAATAGAAGACTGCACCACTTCAATGCCAAAAAAATAATGCATCATGCCAAGATCAGACATCTCAAATTCAGCCATCATGGATTTCTTAAAACTTCCAAACATGGCTGTATTGTTTCCAGTGTAGATTAAATCATCTACGTATAAGCAAACAATGAGCATTTTTCCTTCATCTTCAATCTTTATAAAAAGTGTATGTTCATAAAGACATTTTTGAAATCCTTCTTTCAAAAAATAAGTTTCTATACGATTATACCAAGCTCTTGGAGCTTGTTTTAATCCATATAGAGCTTTCTTTAACTTATACACTTTATGCTCATTGCCAAGTTTTACATAACCAGGAGGTTGGTCGATAAATACCTCTTCTTTCAAATCTCCATAGAGGAAAGCTGATTTCACGTCCAACTGAAAGATAGGCCATGAGTTTTGAGCTGCCATAGCAATCACCAATCTGATTGTATCATGCCTTGCAACCGGAGCAAATACTTCTTTATAATCAACACCAAACTCTTGCTTATAGCCCTTAGCCACCAAGTATGCCTTGTGCTTATCAACCTCACCATTCTCTTTCAGCTTTGTCTTGTAAACCCATTTTACACCAATTGTCTTTTGCCCTTTTGGAAGATGACACAGCTCCCATGTATCATTTCTTTCAATAGCTATAATCTCAGCATCCATAGCCTTTCTCCATTTTGGTTCTTTGACAGCTACTTCAAAAATGGTAGGATCACAATATGAAAACAGAGCAAAATGTGTAAGTGGGTCATCACTTTGATCAACTCCAGTTATCACATAATCAGTCATCCATGCGGCTTTTCTTTGAACACGTTGAGATCTTTGTGAATCAGCTCTAAGTGGGCTTTGATCAATTGGAACATTTTGAGTGACTTCCACTTCTTGCTCATTCTCCATAGGCTGCTGCCCTTTCTCATGATCATCAAAATCTGCTGGAATACTTTCTTTAACAACATTTTGATTCCATGACCAGGTTTCTTTTTCATCAAATACTACATCACGATTGATGACAATTTTCATGGTGTTAGGATTGTATAATTTATAAGCTTTTGACTTATCACTAACACCAAGAAAAATGCATTTTTCTCCTTTGTTATCTAGCTTCCTCCTCTTCTCATCTGGAATATGGGTATAGACAATACACCCAAAAACCCAAAAATGATTTACATCAGGTTTCCTTCCGCTCCATGCTTCCTCTGGTGTCATATTTTTGACAGCAAGTGTGGGACTTCTATTCAATATATGGACGCTCCAATTAACTGCTTCAGGCCAGAAACTTTTTTGAATGCCACTTGTTATCAAAAGGCTTCGCACCATATTCAGAATAGTGCGGTTCTTCCTCTCGCATACACCATTCTGTTAGGGCGTATAAGCTGCTGTAAGTTGTCTCTTGATTCCATGGTTCTCACAAAAAATTACAAATTCATGTGAGTTATATTCTCCACCGCGATCTGTGCGAAGAACTTTTATTGGGTGGCCAACTTCTTTCTCAACAAGCGCTTTATAGCTTTTAAAAGCTACAAAAGTTTCAGATTTTTCTTGCAAAAAATAAACCCATAACTTCCGACTATAATCATCAATGAAGGTAATTAAATATCTTTTACCTCCATTGGAATGTGGTGTAATTGGCCCACAAATATCGGAATGAACAAGTTCCAATGCTTTCTTCGCTCTCCAGGATTTTCCTTGTGGGAATTGATTACGATGTTGTTTGCTAATAACACATTCTTCACAAACTTGAGAAGAAGCTGTAATTTGAGGAAGCCCTGTCACCATGTTCTTTTGTTGTAGTGTTTTCAATCCGCCAAAATTCAAATGCCCATAACGAAAATGCCATAGCCATGACTCATCTGTTAATTTTGCTGAGAAACACAAATGAGCTGTGTTGTGGAGATAAAGTGGGAACATATGATTCGCCGTCATGTTAACTTGAGCAATTAAGCCCAACTTTGCATCTTGAATCTGACATACTCCATCTTTGATAAAAAATCTCATATCCTTTTTCTTGTAACTGACCCACACTAAGCAAGTTGGTCTTTAAATTTGGCACAAAAAGAACATTAGCGATAATGTGGGTAGAATTTCCTTTGGTTTGAATTGTTACCTTTCCTTTGCCCATAACAGATATTTTGGAGTTGTCACCAAATTTAACAGAGCTGCGAAAGGATTCATCCAAGGAAGAAAATGTCTCCTTCTCTCCACACATGTGGTTGCTGCAACCAGTGTCTAAATACCACATATTTTGTTAAGTTTCTTCCTTCACGTGACACACCATCAAAAGAGACACCTCTTCTTCCTTTTCTGCAAAGTTAGTTTGATCTCCACTGTGTTTATTCAAATCAGTTTGACATTCTGATTTATAATGGCCATACCTATGACATCTGAAACACTCAACATTGGACTTGTTTGCTGACTTTGAACTATGAGTTGTTGGGTGATGGCCTCCACGTCCTCTGCCTCTTCCTTGAAATTGACTCTTCTGATGATGATGATTTTGTTGTTGGTTCCAACGATCATTGTTGTTTCTGCTTCCTCTACCTCGACCTCTATAAGTTCTACTGGGTGTAGAGTGATTTTCTGATAAGGCCTTCAATGCTTGTTCTTTTTTTTTTCCTGCTGGTTAATTTTTTGTTCATGAATCAACAAAGAACTTTGTAATTCATCAATTGACAGTAAACAAACATCATTAGCTTCTTCTATAGCACAGACAACAAAATTAAATTTTGGTGTCACGGATCGAAGAATATTCTCAACAATGAGAACATCCTCTGTCTTGTCACCATGGATCCGCATCTTGTTAACGATTGCCATCGTTCTTGAAAAATAGTCTGTAATTGATTCTCCTGACTTCATTCGAAGCAATTTGAACTCTGAACAAAGTGCTTGAAGCTGCTGCCTCTTAGCCCTTGTTGTACCTTGGTACTTCTTTTTCATAGAATCCTAAATATGCTTGGTTGTGTCTTTGCAAAGAATGGTTTCCAAAATTGAGCGATCAATAGCTTGGAAGAGATAATTCTTTGCTTTGAGATCCTTTAACTTCAACCCTTCAAGCTCTGTCTGTTGCGCACGGTCAGCACAACATCTGTTGCTGGTTCTGCTACTCCAGAAACAACAACCGTCTAATATTCTTTGGACCTCAAGAAGTTCTCCATGAGCATGCTCCAATGGTCATAGTGATCATCAAAGCGTGGAATGACAGGTTGTACAAAACTTTCAGAAGCTATCAATTTCACTTTTTTTTGAGGAACTTAACCCTGCTCTGATACCACTGATACAAACAAAGTACCTCTAGGATGTTTTTACACGTAACAATAAGACGCAGAGGATATAAAGAAAGCAGAGGATAAACTTGTTCATTTTATTGATAAACAATCAGCCTATAAATAGACTAATACATACTGAAAGCAACATGAAAATAGGCACACTATCCAACGTTCAAAACAAACTCTTATTGACTAGGTAAACAGAAAACAAACTTATTGACACTCTTAAAGTCTAGGACAACCCAAACATGGAAGTAACTAATTTTCTCAACATGGCTCTACCATTAAAAGCAAACGCAATAGCAACAACAAACATACACTAAATGATTTGTTGATTCGGAATTTGGCCAAATTATATCATGAAAAATATATATTTTATTTTTTAAATAAAATTTTGAATTTTTATTCTTAAAAGTAAAAAAAAAGGTACGGTATAGTTAACTTGATATCAATGATCAAGTCTTGTACAAAGTCACCCCAAACTCAGAAGTTATTACAATTCTAGTTTATGGCATTTAATAACCTTTTAAATGTATATACATGGATTTTGTATGGGATGACAATATATATTAATGATGGAGTTTGACATTATTCATACTTGAACCTGAATCTAAGATTGTTATTCATACCCGATCTAATCAAGTTTTGGATATCCAAGTTTAATATTATTCATACTCAAAATTTGAATATAAAATTGTTAATCATACTCGACTTGATTATATTTTAGGTATCCAGGTTTGACATTATTTATACTCGAACTTTAATATAAAATTTTTATTCATATCCAACTCGATCAGGTTTCGAGTATTTATAATCCCTCGATTGAAAAGAAAGACAAAACCACTGTGTTTTTATAAGATAGGTACTCAACTTGTAAACTTGGTAGGTATCTTTTAAAAGTGATTTGTTGAGATGAGATTTTTTTTTATAAACCCAAATTTAAGGGTCCAAAAAACCCTTCATAAAACTCAACTTCTCTTAGACCCAGCTAAGAAAATAACCCACCTCTATTAGGAGAAAACAATGTGTTTTACTATTGTTGATTATGAGAAGTCAAATGATGACACTAGTTAGGAGAAAACAATGTGTTTTATTATTGTTGATGATATTATCCAAGAAAGGGTTGGACAATAAAATTCGAATTCTAGCGTAATTGTGTCTACTGTCTAGTTTTATAGTAACAATCATAATTTTCAATCCGACCGTTGGGTGAGCTAAAACTTTACCTATAGTTTCCTAAAATATTGTTTTATATTGGGGTTAAATCTCAAGTTAGTGAGAATTCGGGAAGACATTGCGATATAGGTCAGAATAAGCTGTATAAATTTTATTATTTACTTCCTTTTGACTTTTAAAATTTCTATTTGGCAATGATCTTTTTTCTATAAGGATTTGACCGCTTAGTTTGGGAGTTTCATAACTATACAATAAAGGTTAAAGGAATGCGGCAAGGGCTTTCATACTTTAAGAGGATTCTTTAAAGTTACAATTAATTATCCTAGACAAACAAGGAAACTAAAAGGAAGGCAACTTTACCAATCAATTTCCTAGCTTATTTTGAATATCTAAAGGTGGCAATAAAGATCCTAGTATTTTTAGGATGAGAATTTTGTTCATGACATTGTTTAAATTTTGTTCGAGTTATTTTGTTTAATCAGGTGCACCAACTTTAGTTTATGTGTTATATTTATTATATTTTTTTATGTTTGGACTTAATTAACATGCCTTGAGTTCATTATAAGTGGGTATATATTAGCCCACAAGTTTTAGGTTCATTAGGGTTATTAGTTGAACTATTATATAAGGTTTTGTAAGCTGAAATTCTTAAGAATGATAGATCTATTAAATAAACTTGCGTTTTGCGTGATGCAACACGTTTTCTTTGATGTGATAAAGAACAAATTTGACTTATCAAGATATAATTGATCTTGTGGCATTTTCCTTATACTTCTTGTTCGCAAAATGATATTAGTTGGGCAGGGGTTTCTTATTCCACTAATGTTGGTGCCTTAAGACAAGTTTTCATTGTGTTACACTTCTATTAAACCTAATTTCTTGACTTTCCGAGAGTTGTATCATCTTCATTGTGGGTTATTTGACCATGTGATCAAGAAGTTCGCATCAGTTTATTTCAAGGTTTTTAATATTGTTTTGGTTGGTGTTATGTTTTTTCAATTGAAACGGTAAGTTTTGGTTTCAAAGTGTTTCAGTTTGTCTTTTTGGAGTTGTACTATTCATATAATATTAACACACACATATAATTCAAAATATTAATTCAACAAACATAATTTCAATTAAACTCCAAAGACAAATCAACTTGAAACTATGAAAATCAAGTTTCAAACACAAGTAAAAAAGTGGGAGTTAAACTGATATGATTTGAACGACTCGATGGGTCCAAAGACAACCGGGATGACTGATAAAAATATAGTTTGACTAGGAAAAATTTAAGACAACATATTTTTTAGAAAAAAATATTGGGACGATAACATATTGGATTAATTAGGGTCAACCTTTCAAATTCATAATCTGAGTCATTAAACCGTAATAACCCAAAATAAAGCAAATCAAAATAAATTATGAAACTCAATTCTCAATAAACTCATTGTTGAATGATGAGATTGAGAAAGAATCAAACTAAAAAATAGGACACAATAAAATAAATTAAGTATACTTAGGTTAACTGGTGAAACCTCTGACTTGGGTCATGAGACTAAGATAAGTTTGTAGAAAAAAACTGAGAAAAATGACAAAGCTTAACTCATAATCAACAAATGTTGAATTATGAAAGTGGAGAAAAAAAGTTAATTGAAAAAAAAAATCAAGTCAACTCTTCAAACCTATGACATGGATCATGAGACTGGAATAACTACAAAAAAAAAAGAAGTAAACCACAATAAGCAATAAACCAAGTTTTTGAAGATGAAATTAAAGAAGAAACATGAATTAAAAAAAATAAAAAAAAATATTTGGCCAAAATGAAACTAGAACGTTCCAAGAAGAATTTCCAGAATAGGTTGAGATTCGAGTAAAATAAATTTGTTAGGTTGAGATTCGAGTAAAATAAATTTTGTTTTGGCTTGTTTTATTTTTTAAGCTAGAACAAGATATATCTATCATTTCCGCAAAACATAATGAAATTTACAACCTTTATTCAATAAAAAAATCCCGACTCTCTCATGTTCAAGTATTAAAATTAAAAAAAAATACATATATTTAGCCGGCCAAATATATGTATTTTTTTTTAATTTTAATACTTGAACCTTACTTGTTAAATCAATGCTAAGCGTACTACTGTAAAATTCAATCGTTGTCTGACCATTTAGAAACAAGATTTCAAAATTTATATACATCCATTAATGATTTACATTCTTAAACTTCATCTGGATTAAGCCTTGGTTATACATTATTATCCATCTATTTTCTCTATGGATTCAAAATGACCCATACCGTTCAAAATCCTTTTGAACTATCAAAATACTTATTTTGGCATACCCTTTAGTCGAATAATTTAAATCTAACATAAATTTAAAGCTTGGCTATTCTCACGAGTTAAATGAATAATTTGAGCATGTGATGTAAGTAATTTAGAAATATTCTATTTAAATATGAGATCGTATTCTATTTTTTATATGTACAGATTTATAAAGAAATAAATAAAGTAGGGAGTCAAATGTTCTAGCAAATAAATTAATATTACCTCATTTTGTTGAGATCACTGAAATATAAATTTGATTAATCAAGAAATTAAAATCCTTTACGTATCTGTATGTCTATATGCTGGCAATTAAATGTGAATTTTTTATTTCATAAAAAATGAATTTGTTTAAAAGATTTGGCAAATCAATTTTGATTTTTTTTAAACTCAGATTTAATTCATACTAAATACTATACAATTTCATTATATAATTAATTAGTTCACATCAAACTGAAATCTATCATGATAATTATTTATACATCTTATTTTTCTAGAATCAGAGAAGGATATTAATTCTAGAATACATAATATTTCAAGAGACTGATTTGTATTGTGATAATTTTTAACTTTTTTATTTTAAAAGAATTAATGTAATATTTTTGATGATTTTAATGTGATAATGTAAAAAAAATAAAAAAAATATTTTTTAATTAAAAAATATTTTTTTTACATAATAATACCAAATACAAATTGCTCTTCCCAATTTTTTTTTTAATAAAATAAAATGTAAACCCTAAGAAATACAATTTGCTCCGTATCTCATTATAGCACCATAAATTAAAATCCTATTTAAAAACCATAAACTAATATTTTCTTCAATCGCATAAGTGGCCCCCACTCGTCGTCTGTGTAGACTTTAATCATCGTTTGTCCATCACCTCCTCCTCCTCCTCCTCTATTCTAAACGTTGAACTTAAAAATCCCTCTCTCTCTCTCCCCCCCCTCCCCACTGTCTCCCATCATCACCAAATCCAGCTGGTGATCCTCTTCCTTCACTGCCCTCTTCTCTAAGTACGTGCTCTCTCTCCCTGCTTCTTTCTTTCTTTGACTGCTTTTTTATGGCACTATAAATCCACCATTTCAAGATTCTGTCACTCTTTCTTTACTAACAATGTCTTCTTTCAACGTAACTTGCAGGTAAGAAGGTTGGCTGGAGAATGGCATATATGTGTGCAGATAGCGGAAATCTAATGGCAATAGCCCAACAAGTTATTAAGCAAAAACAACAACAAGAACAACAGCAGCAACAAAGCCACCACCACCACCATAACCAACAGCAACAATTTCTTGGCCTAAACCCATTTTCTTTAAATCCTTGGCCGACTAATATAATGTCTGCTAACCCAAACTTGGGTTACGGGCTCTCGGGTCCGGCTGCTTTCTCTGACCCTTTTCAGAGTGGACAAGAAACAGGTGACCCACCTGTGTTTAGTTTCTCGAACATGGAGCAGCACCACTCAAGCGGGTTTCGGCTTCCTTATTTTACTGGAGCTGGTGGTGAGTTTGACTCGGATGAGTGGATGGACAGTTTAATGAACGGTGGAGATTCAACGGATAGTTCTAATCTTCCTTCTGGTTGTGACGCGTGGCAAAACAGTACTGATTTTGGGATGTACACTTCTGATCCGTTTAATACTTGCCCCAGTCGACTTACTGTTGGCTGCTCTCCACCGTCTGATCTTAACGGGGTTCTCTCTAATTCGCTCTGGGTCGCCCCATCTCCTCCTCAAGAAATCAAGCCCACAACGTCACCCCCGCCACTGCTTCCGCCAACAGTAAAAAATGAAACCGTCGGAGGGTCAGAGGAAATTGTACAGTTATCTTCCTCGCCGGTTTTGAAAGCGCTTGTTGAGTGCGCTCAACTTGTCGAGTCCAAAGCTGATCAAGCCGTGAAATCGTTGGTTAAGTGCAAGGACTTGGTGAGTGAAAACGGTGATCCAGTTGAGCGAGCTGGTTTCTACTTCGCGGAAGGATTATGCCGAAGAGTTGCTGTAGGAGAGCTTGATGTCTTGAAAAATTTTGATCAGACAAGTGAAGAGTTCACTCTGTCCTATAAAGCTTTGAATGATGCCTGTCCATATTCAAAGTTTGCTCATTTAACAGCAAACCAAGCAATTCTTGAGGCAACTGAGAAAGCAAGCAAGATTCACATAGTTGATTTTGGTATTGTTCATGGAGTTCAATGGGCTGCTCTTTTACAAGCTTTAGCTACACGTTCAGCTGGAAAACCTGTTAGAATTCGGATCTCAGGTATACCTGCTCCAGTTCTTGGTAAGAATCCAGCTGCCTCTCTTTTAGCTACTGGTAATAGGCTTCTTGATTATGCCAAGCTTCTTGGTTTGAATTTCGAGTTTGAGCCTATTCTGACTCCAATTCAGGAGTTAAATGAATCTTGTTTTCGAGCCGAGCCGGATGAGGTTTTGGCTGTTAATTTCATGCTTCAATTGTATAATTTATTGGATGAGTCTCCAGTTGCTGTAGAAACTGCTTTAAAGATGGCTAAATCGTTGAACCCGATAATTGTCACTCTTGGTGAATATGAAGCTAGTTTGAACCGGGTTGGGTACTTGACTCGGTTTAAGAATGCTTTGAGATACTACACTGCTGTTTTTGAGTCTCTTGAGCCTAACTTGAGTAGAGACTCACCAGAGAGGCTTCAAGTTGAGAGGTTGTTATTGGGTCAGAGAATTTCTAGTGTTGTAGGGCCAGAGGAGCCTGGAATGAGAAGGGAAAGGATGGAGGATAAAGATCAATGGGGAGTTTTAATGGAAAGTTCAGGTTTTGAATCGGTTTCGCTTAGCCATTATGCAATGAGTCAGGCTAAGATACTCTTATGGTATTGCAATTACAGTGATTTGTATTCTCTTGATGATTCTCAGCCTGGGTTCTTAACTTTAGCTTGGAATGAGGTGCCACTACTCACAGTTTCGTCATGGCGATAATCGATGGGGCTGGACTTGAATTTGATTTAAGTTTCCACCTGGTAATTTTTCTCTGGTGTGGAACAATGTTCTAGTTTGTATTATACGCCATCGAATGGGATTGTTGGGGGGTGCTTCTTGATCAGATCACGAACTGGAAGGGTAATTAGTTTTTTTTTTTATTGCAATTGTGCATTGACAGGTCCATTGAAGCCTGTAACTAGTTGTAGTCTTTCAGTTTGGTCATTTAGATATATGGTTTCCTTTTGTATTCTGTTGGCTTTTTGTTATAGGTTTGAAGTTCTTGAGTCTCACAAATTGTAAAAAACAAGTGAAAGGAAAAGTTTCTTTCTCTTAGGTGTTTGTAACTCTTTTATATAAATTTCAATCTTTTGAGTTTTAGTTTTATTTCTTGTGTTCTTAGTACTTTGTAATAGTAGATTGCAATGAAGAAAATAGATCCAGGGTAAAGTTGATGTCCGTAAAACTTGATGAGGCCTCTTGTGGTGCTCTGCTTCAGGACCCATGGCCTGTGTGGGTCTTTAAGTTTGTAATGGAATCAGTTTTTCTTCCTTTTTTTTAGCTGTGAC
Source organism: Populus trichocarpa (assembly GCF_000002775.5). Classification (NCBI taxonomy): domain Eukaryota; kingdom Viridiplantae; phylum Streptophyta; class Magnoliopsida; order Malpighiales; family Salicaceae; genus Populus; species Populus trichocarpa. The sequence goes on along the minus strand of NC_037291.2, from coordinate 1,990,489 downwards.
TTGCAGGCAGTAAGAATGATAAACAAGAACTGAAGGTAGTAAATGGGGTCATGATCTTTAAGTTTGTAATGGGATCAGGTTTTTTTATCCTCTTTTTTTTTTGCTGTGACTTGCAGGCAGCAAGAATGATAAACAAGAACTGAAGGTTGTAAATGGGGTCATAATCTCCTAGGTACTGCAGTTGGTGTTTGATGCAGACCCACAAGTCATTGAAATCTGTGCGTTTGAAATTGGCAATGTGATGAGGACATGCGATGAGTGTTTACAAATGTAAATGGTAATTGATTTAGACCTACACAGCTGTGTTTGTTGCGTAAATGCTCTTATTAGCAGATGATCTTAGTAGATCTTAGCAAACCTACACATTTACTTTTTATATTCTAGGCTTTCCAGTTCTTACTCTGCTTAGCTGCTATCAATTTCCTTAAAAATCTATGAATGAAAAGGACTTGAATTTGTACATGGGGCCTCATTTCCTTCCCTGACAATTGCATAATCTCAGTCTACACTACAAGGCTTTTTATCTCTTGATCATGGCTTTAATGCCTGCCCTTGTCATCCAGCGATCAGACTCTCTCTCATCTCTGTGACATAAATTGAGAAGAAACAAAGGTGGAGGAACCAAACCTCTTTCCAGCTCTCTGAAAGTTAATGGGCCAGGACACGACAAGTCTGGCAATAGATTGCATGACGTTGTTGTTCCTGGTTCAAGTGATTGTGACCATTCAGAGTCTTCTTTAGCAAGTTAAAGAGTACCAGAAAATTTTTCATATGCCAAGGGTCCCTCCCCTCTATTAATTGTTTGTTAACAAGAATAGACAACTCTTTGTAGTGCTTGTCATGCTTTCTTCCAAGCTCTAATTCTCTTCTTGCAGGCTAGCACCACAATTCATCGTTGCTAATCACTACCGTTGTTCATCGCCTCAAAAACAGATACGAAAAAAACTCTCACGAGCTCACTCACTACTCACCAGATAAGCCCTGTACTGTGGCATGTCAAGCTGATCTGATCTCTCTTGCATTTGAGCCCTGCAATGTGAATTGTACGAATAAAGATGAGGGTTTTCACGTTTTCTGCACAGTACCAAGAAGTCGTGTACTTTGATTCTGCAATTTAATTTGACCACGTCAAAACAATGCACTATGGAGCAGTGGACCAGCAGATTTCGTGCCTTAAAGAATTCAAATTCTACAGTTGTAAGTATCTGGGATGGTGGAGATGGGGACCATTTTGCTATGAGCTTGATGCATCGAGAGCTAAAATTCTGTACATCCAATTGCACCAGATATTTGTTGTTATGATTCTAGCTCTTGTGAATTTTGTACTCATGTGAGATTTCAAAATTCCCAAGATTTTATTATTGTGATTTTAGCACTTATTGGTCTTTTAATTTGCAAATTAATGTCTAAGATTAGAGAAAAAATATTGAAAAGCTTTCTGCATAATTGTTGTGCCAAATTCTTTTCCTATCAAGTAATTAAAATAAATTAAAAAAACGCTCCAAGGTCTGCATGACTGGGAGCAAAAGCTCTCATTAGGGCCCTTATTACTACTTGTAATTGTACTTGAGTGAATAGCGTATGGTCACCAAGGAAGCCTAAATCCAGTGCGACAAGGTTAGGTTTTGTCTTCCACCGTGCAACTTGGTAAACCTTGGTGAACTGGCCTGCCTTGTTTTCTCCGTATTTACATGCCAGTAAGTTATTGGAGTTCTCACCTCTGCATCAACTCAGAACCCCGGCAGAACATTAATTTAAAAAAAAGGCAATAGATCTATAATCAAATTTAAAACCCAGTTAGCCTTGTCAAATTTTACGTTCTTCAGGTGTTTAATATTATTGTAATTGTTATTTTTTTAATATTTTTTACTTGCAAATATATTTTTAAAAAATTTTAACATTGGATCATCAAAATAATATAAAAATATAAAAAATAATTTGGTTCTGGATCCTAATATAATAAAGAAACGATAGAATTCTAGCCAAAGTGGCACTTTCAAAATTCAAGCCCTGCAGTATACAGAGAGAGAGAGAGAGAGGGGGGGGGGGGTAAAAAAAACTGACCTGGAAAAATATATAGGAGCCGGATTTAAAGTCAAGTCATGACCTGATGGGTGATTGTCTCGGCGCTGTTACTTTACAAGTTCTTAGCTACGACTCTGAGTGTGAATGTGCTAGCTGACGTTGTGTGGCAGCTGCAACGGTCGGGTGGTCCCACCGACTGGAGACATGAACGTAAAAAAAGTGACCTTTCACATTTTCTGTTTTTTTCTTAACAGGGGAGTAGCAGCGAAGCTGTGTTAGACTAGGACTGACCAACCACCAATACCATCGCTCTGTCTTAACAGGACACAAGCTGCAGATCTCTGGCTTAATTCTCTTTTTTAAATCTCACACTGATCGAAGCACGTGAGCTGCTAGATGGGCCAAGCCCATCTAGTCCATTTGCATGCTAGAGCCGATCTTGCACCATTCGCCAACGAACGTGAGCCCAGTTGGCCTTAAGTGTGACCCGTAGGCCTTGCGCATGCCCTTATGATAGTTAGAGTTTACTAGTTAGATTGCTCGTTTTTACACGTTACAGGCATTCATAAAAAATATTAATAAACAGTAGTGAAAAAATAATATCTTTTAAAATTAAAGTAAGTTAAACAGTAGTGAAAAAATAATATCTTTTAAAATTATTTTAATGGAAGGTTTGACATAAATAGAAGACAAAATACATAGAACAGCAGTAATGCATGCTGCTAGAGCACACCTACAGACCTAATAATAAAAACACTAACACAAAAGCCTTATGATTCAACAGATAAAAATAGATAAGCATTTTCAAAAACATTTAATACAAAAGTGAGGGAAAAATATACCTCTTCTAGCTGCTGCATCAACCTGCTTGTTGCTAAAAGTCTAAGCACGTCAAATCCACCTTGGTGTACTTTTTAATTAAGTTTTTTTATTTTTTTATTTTTTTTTCTTTTATTTTTTTTAAACTTCTTATAATTTTTTATTTTACCCTTCAAATCAAATTTATAATTTTTTTTCTAGTAACAATAATTTTTTTTAATTTATTAATAATTATATTAATAATATTAACAATAATAGTAATGGTGATGGTGATAATAATAAGCATGTCTGACCCAAGTTTAAGTGGGTTTGACAAGCATGTCTGACCTATATTGGTTAGGTCTAGCAAGCATGTCACGCTCATATTTTTGGGTTCGGTAAACATGTCAGACCCATATTAGTTGGGTCAAGTAAGTATTTCAGACCCACAGTATTATTCAATTCAATTCTTTTGCTTTTATTTTTTTTATTTTTTCCCTGATTTTTTTTTAAATTATTATAGTTTTTAATTTTACCATTTAAATCAAATTTTTGGTTTTTTTTCAATAGCAATAGTATTTGTTTTCAATTTTATAATAATATTAACAATAACAAAAATAACAATAACAATAACAATAACAATAATAATAAACAACAGCAACACTAATAATTTTTATTTTTACCATTTAAATCAAATTTAAGGGTTTTTTTTATAATAATAATATTTTTTTCAAAATTATTAATAATTATATTAATAATAATGAATATAATAATACTTATAACATTAAGCATGCCTGATCCAAGTTTAAGTGGTTTGGCAAGTATGTCCAATTCATGTTGGTTGGGCCTGACAAACATGTCAAATCCAACAGACCCGTATTAGTCGAGTCTGACAAGCATGTTAGATCTACTTTCTTTCATCTTATTTTTTTTCTCTCTATCCTTCTCAAAAATGATTTTTAAAAAATCTATTTAGAATTTTAAAGTTGTATTTGAACTATTTCAACAAGAAAAGACAGAAGAATCCTCTAATTTAAAAATTAAAAATTTGTATCAAATCCAAACAAACTATTTTATCCGATAGAGATTTTGCCCGAAGAGCAAATCAGAATCTTTCAATTTGAATGGTGATTGAGATTTTCTGTTCTTAGAAATTATCTGCGTCTTTTGATATACCCTAATATTAATTCGATCTCAATATGAATTTATTATATTAATGTGATTTCGTCCACAGTTTATAGTGGGACTTCCAAGGGATTTTTTTTATCAGAAGTGTGAAAGATTTTTTATGGTCTTGATGGAAAAAAAATAAGAAAAAAAATATTTTCATCGCTCACAGTACATAAAAATTTTATGTAAGATTTTTATGTTAGTTACAGTACCTAGCAGGAAAATAACTGAAAGTCTAATTTACTGAATTTTAACTGGAATTAAGAATATAAATATGAATTGGAATATGTTTTTTCTAATGTAAATAATTATTATAAAAGGGAAAAATAAAATATTTTATAGACCCAAGATTCGATATTATTTTTATTACTATAATCATCATCAAGAATATATATTAAAAATCAAGGATATGAATTTAATTAATTTTAATGTAATTTTTTTGTCTCTATTTTTTTTTATTATGGGATTTCTTGTTGTATTCGATGCTTAAAATAGATTATCAATAGACATTAGATTTAATAATTTTATTTTATATCAATTGTAATCTTAGTTGTTGTGTATCAAAACTGATATATTTTTTTATGAATTATATTAATATTTTAATTTCATTTCCAATTAGAGATAGATTTGAATTCATATCATTGACATATAAAAAAATAATATTTTTTATATAGAGTAGTCTTTTAAATACCTACGTATAATTTAAATATAATGATATCTATTTAATTTTTAAGAATATCAGGTATGGATTTTTTAAAATAAGATATAGAATTTGATTTGTTTTGATATATATAGATAATACCGTGGGCTTATCCAGTGCAAACACAACAACGATTCACTCGTAAGCCCAATTGGCCGTAATGAGCAAACCCGTGCCATGGAATGACACCGAACAAAGGATTCGTCAAGCCTTCTAATAAAAATCTCAGTTTTTTTTATTTCAATATTTAAAATTAGAAAACAAATTATCAATTTTTTCTCTACACCTTCAATGTATTCATAGACTAAAATAAAAACATGCTGACTAGCATAATACGTACTAGTGATAATTCTTCATTTTTTATTATTTTGGCTAGACTTATATTTATTCATTGTTTTCAAGACGAGCTATTTACACCATGGTTCTTACAATCTAGAAAAATTAATTAATTAATTAATCTTTTCGGTTCTATCAATTATATAATCTTTAAAACACACATAATTTAATTTTGTCTATACATTTTATGTGTTTTTATAATTTTTTTATTTATTTAAATTAAAAAAAAAGCCAGGAGATGGGAAATATCAAACCATTGAAAATACATTTTTTCAAACAAAAGGCTATCAACCTTCATAGTTATTATTTTTATCACAAAGATTAATTTTGCTGTATTTAATATAAAAATCACACGCGTAACGTGGAAGAAAAATAAAGGTCACAAAGCACGCGCGTATTTGAACCAATCCTTTCAATGCCGTCCATATCTATCCTACTAACCAGCGTGATTACCACGAATATCATATCTTGCCAGCTCATATGTGCCGTCCATTTCCACACCATTTAAACGGAATCTCAGCCCTCCATTATTCAACTAAGCGACTAATCCTGTCCGTCCATTCTCCCAAACCCTCTATATAATAATCACATACACAACTTTCATATCTACCTAATCTTATCAGCAAAGCTCTAGTTTCTCCATAGATCTACTCTTCATGGATCATCCTTCGATCTTTTCAATTGCAGCTTCATATAGATCGCCTTGCGATCTTTATCTTGATATCCGTTTCGATGCTCGAACTCTATGATCTTGATTTGCTCGGAGATAGCTCCAGAGGTATGTATAAGTGTTTTGTTTACGTTCCTAAGCTAGATCTGATTGAATATCTGTCTATTGGTTATTGATCAAGTCATTAATCCGCGTAAATCTAATTTTGTTCTGTAGATGTGGCGCGGCTCTGTTTCGATAGCTCAAATATTAAGCGGATCTGTCCCTTCCGGCCATGCTTTCTTCGATCATGAGGAATTTTAGCAATATTTAAGTTTGGTTGTTGGCGGAAAGCAGAAGATGATTTGAGATTTTTTCTGCAGGTGGTGTTGTAAGCAGTTACAGAATCCGCTGAACGTGTTGCTGGATGTAGACATGGCTGAAGATTGGTTATGTGAGCTGTGGTGTAGCATGTTATGTGTAATTTGTTGGTGGAGAAGGACAGGAAGGAGATGATGCTGGTGTTGGTGTTCGATTTATTTATGAGGATGATGTATAAGATATATATCGGGACCAGAAGGCCAAGAGGCCAAGGTCTTGTTTATTATCTTTGTCATCCGACCTTTGCCATGACAGGTGCGCTTGCATGGCAGGTCAACCACTATCTTAATAAAATTATCATTTTCGTGTTTGGAGGGGAGATCGCACGGGGATTTCCCGGGTTCTCCCCTCTAGTCTCTGTGTCCCGCTTTCTCTTCTCTTTGCCTTACAATCCATGGCTAAAGCGCGGCCCCGACTCCAGCTAGCAATCAATTCATCCATGGCACGATATTGCAATTTATGACGGTGACCCGAAGGTATTCTCCTACTTATATCCTATATCCTCAATTCGATTTTCCTGCACTTAGAATCATGTAGTCACATGCCCCTTCACGTAGAATCAGTCGTTAGCAAGATCATGAATTTGTAATCTGGGTTCTCATTGTTCATCACTATCTGCTCCCATCAAATATTCATCTTGGTAATATGGGCTATTAAGAGAATTCTACTAAAACATGTTTCAGCACTTGAAACTGGCAGTCACACATCACAGAGTACATAAAAAACAAAGACACTGGAAATTATGATATCAGGGCTTACCTTCTATTCTATATTAAACAGTATGCTTTCCTTGCACTCAAGCTTTTATTCCATTGCACCACCCCGTTATTGCAGGTAACATTCGTTCCAAGTTATTTCATTATCCAACGCACGCATCTCATGTTATTATTTTACAGAGCAAACATGAGCACGAGTTTTGTTTATTTAGATATAGCTTGTCAATCCATTACTGCGATCTTGCGCAGAATTTCTGTTTCGATAGCTTTACTATTGTTGCTAGCGTTTTACAATTACATATTTTGTAGCAAGTATGTTAATTAAGCTTATTGTCCTCTATGATATCCTTGTAAGACCTTGGGGCTGGATTTAAGTGGCTCTTACCTAGTCTTGTGATTTGCAATTGGATCTTCTTGTTTGGTTCTCTGGGTGTGAGTGATTTGGCCTTAGTATGGTAGCGTTGAAGATGGATTTGTAGTCCTCAGTAGGCGATCCACGTTTGTAAAGACCTTGTGCTGCTGAGCTTCAACGATCATGATGATGGCTTCAAAGGGCGACAGAAAGCTCAGGAGGTCCTCACGCAATTCTCAATTGAGCCACACAATTTTGAGGTGATAAGTTCTTCAATGGTTTACTATTCCACCTGAAAGAAAAATAAAGCACTCAATTAAATTGTTGTTCAGTGTCATTCAGTTTAAAATCTGCGCTGCTATGGTTTCCTTGTTTTAGCTGGAGATGTAGTAATCTACTGAAGTCGTTATTCTACAAGTCAGTAAATGCTGCGTGTCTTCTCTTTTATGTGCCGTTTTATTAAAACATGCTCATAATTATCTATCTATCCTTTCCCACTAATTCGAAGAAAAGTGGTCCTCTCTCATTGTCTTTGGTATTTGGTAATTAATTAGTGTTTTTCAATATAATATTCTTGATATTAGCATCAATTTAATGCCTTTTTAGGCGAAGCAATTTAATTTAAATACCAAATTTTCCACGTATTGTTCTTCCAGAAGTTTCACATGATAGGTTTCATGAATTGCCACGTATTGGAAGGTTAGGTTATGCCTTTCCGGTGACCAGATGGTGGTGATTGATGCTCATCCCTGACCGAAGTTCTTTCAAATCAAGCTTTCGGGTGTTTTTTATTTATTCAAAGACACGCCAGAACAACCATATTAGTAATTGCAGTCCTCGGATTATGAAATTGCAAGTATTAAACTGATTTTTTAGTTTTAATGTCGAACAAAGAAAAATTATCCTGAAGTATTTTTAATTAAAAATTTACTGTCATCACAATATTAAATATATATTTGAAGTGTCCAATGTGTTAGTGTCTTTGTTTTTTAAGAAGTTTGAAAAGAACTATTGATTTTTTTTTCTGTTTATGTTAAAAATAAAAGTACAATAAAAATTCTAATAAGCTAGTTCATGTTCATTTAAAAAGCAATACATCCGGCATTATATTATTCAACACTTTCTTTATGTCTATCATTGGATTTTCATACACTATTTTAGCTATATACAATCTCAAGTTGTTATTTTTCGACTTTGTGAAAATTATGGAAGAACTTATAAATAGTTTCAGATGTTTTATTTTTTAAATTTGCACCTATAATATATCTGAGTTTTTTTTTTAATTTTTGAAATTAAAAAAAAAACACGACTAACGTAATTTTTCTGCGTGTTCTTTTTAACAATATGAAATGTATATATTTTAGAGCTATAAATTTAATTTTTATAATAAATGTAATTATAATGAAACAATATTAAGAATTTTTGTTTTTAAAATATGGTATTTTTAATACAAAAGTAGTATCAAACTTTATCTTGAATGTATCTTTTTTTATTGGTAGAATGTATTTTCCCCTGAACATGTTCTTTTATTATTCAAATCAACATCACAACGGTTATGTAAATATGGCTTCCGGTGATAAATGATTCACATTAGTGTAAATGTGTCAGGCAGGAATCTGGCTTGATGCGGTCAGCTCTTTATTAATGATTTGTTTAGTCAATTGATATTTGTATTGGAAATGTGTTTTTGCCCGTGAAAAAAGGTCAGGTCATTAAAAAAATTCATTTTGTGGTAACTTTGGTAATTAAGTAGAGGAGGATTTGTAGATGAGAAAAGAAAAGGGGAGAGGTAACTCTCGTTTTGATGCCCGTTCTTCAATGATGATAAGATCCGTAAGCTCAAAACGGTAGAGCGCTCAAAGTCCCGTAATGGGGATTTGAGAGGCTGGTGGTTCAAATCCACTCGGATCTCTTATTAATCTTTTAAACAAAGTAAAATAAATCGTTTGAAAGCAATATTACATTTCTTAGTAAAAATAAAATAATTTATTAGCAATTATTTGGCGGTTTTCTAGCTCTTGTTAAAATAATATCAGTCAATTTTTTGTATAGCACAATTCTTTTGTTTATTCTACTACTTCTCACCCTCTTTTTTATTTTTATTTTTTTTAAGTATTAACTTGCAGTATTAATTTTAAAATATATGATAATTACATTTTATGACAATTAGATTTTATTTGAATTACGAAATAATTATATTTAAATATTTCATTCGAGTTTAAAAAACCACATTTAATCTTTGCATGCTTCATACTAGCTTTTGTAATTGGTTTTTCAATATACGCAAAAACGGTAAGAATAAATTTTCAACTCATCATTTATTACACAACTAAATATAATAAAATAATTTACATTTTAATGAACAAATGATGTCATAAAAGAAATTAATACCTTTTTTGTTCATAAAATTTATTTTTCATAGTGTTTTCAGGGATACGCATTATATTATTTTATAGAAAATACTAAATGGCGTGGAATATACATATTTCACTACGGGTTCATAATATGATTTTTGTTTTCTAAAATATTTTTTTTTTACAAATATACAAACTAAAATCTATTCACATTGGATTTGTGGAATATACATATTTCGGGTTCATAATATGATTTTTGTTTTCTAAAATATTTTTTTTTACAAATATACAAACTAAAATCTATTCACATTGGATTTTAGGTGATTGGAGATGAATTAAATTAAATATTTCATTAAAGATAAAATCAATCAATGGGATGAGCAATTATGACTAAATAAAAAGAAAAATCATAACTCTGAAAAAAGAATTGAGAGGTTTGAAATAGATATAATTAATGGGATTTTGTAATATAATTAATTAATTAATTAATTAATTTAGTAAGAAATACAGCTTCTCGTTTGCGGAAAAAAATAGGAAGTTGTCTTGTCTCAAATTCAACCTAGTGTAAAAATAGAAAAAGTGAGGATGGCAGACCAGAGAGCTCAGGAGATTTATCTAGCGCGATACATATAAACTAGCCATGGCCTTTTATCCAATGCATTGACTCATTAAATTATATATTATGATCCGGGCTCTTTTTATTGGCCCTTTGAGATTTTTTAATTATATTATAGTTTTTATTGAATTTTATTTTTTAGTATTGAATTGATTGTAAATTATTTTTGTATTTTTTTATCATATAATAAAATAAACAAATTAATTCAACTAAGTGGAGTCCATTCACGGATTGGATGAGTTGATTAGAGTGAACATGACCAATTTTTTTCCTTTTTCTTTGATTTTTTTTACCTGCTTAGTTGATAAAGTCATGTTAGAACACAATTTAATTTAAAATTTAGGCTAAGTAAAGAGTTGGTTAAGAATTTTTTAAATTTGAACTATTATATTAAGTTTAATAATAATATCAAAAAGATTTTTATAATCTAAATATTTTTTTTTTGACATTCTAAATTTTTTTGATACAAGATATAGCCATAGTGCAGGGAAAAGTTAACCTAGTACATTGCTAAATTAATTACCTAGATAAGCCTCATTACATTCTGAACACAATGTATATATTTTTAATATGTGCAATAAAAAAACAAAAGAAAAGGCATTAAAAAAAAACACATAAATGTGCTCTTCAAATGAAAAAACTTAAGTGCAAACAAGAACTCAAAGTTCAACCAATGGAGAGCTCCTAGTATCTCGAATGAGAATGAGGATAAGAAAACTTTCATAGAGTTTTGATAAATTTAGTTGTAGATTAGAAAATAGTCACACGTTACTATCATAGCAAAATTGAAATAATTTATAAAAAAATAAGTCAAATTAATTTAAAATTTAAACTAAGAAAATAACTGAGTCAAGAGTTTTTAAATATGAACCTCTGTTCTAAGTCTAATAACAATTCTAATTTTTTTTTAATATTTTAAATAATTTTTTTTACATTATAAAATATTTAGATTCAATCGCAGCAAAAATACAACAAAAAAACTAGCAATCCACTAAGTTTTAGGACCTGTTTGAGATTATGGTAACGGTAACGGTAACGGTTTAAAAGTTTTTCGCTTAGAAAGATATCAAAATAAATTTTTTTTATTTTTTAAAAATTATTTTTGACATCAGCACATAAAAAAAACTGAAAACATAATTTTTTTATTTTAAGTAAAAAAAAATCACATTTTTTGAGAACTCCCTCGGTTCAATACCTAGAAGCCCTATTTCCATCAGTGAAATAAACAGAATAGGAAAAGAGTACTAAAAAAGACGACATTGTTTATGAAATAAAAGACAACGTAATGTTGTAGAGTAGAAATCGCTAGGAAGAGACAAATGAAATGTTTCAATTATCTTTGAAGGATTTTCAATAACTCCATATATCATCATTTACAACTCAATCTTTCATTAGTTAGGAGAAATTTATGTAATACATTGATTAATTTGTATATATCATATTCGAAAATTGAAGCTTTTCTCTTCTTTTTTTCCCTCATTTGTTTCCATTTCTAGAAATGATCATAAGAAATGTAGAAGGAAAAGATGAATATACAACTCATTTACTATGAGAGGCCTTTAATCCTTTAATCGGTCAAGGATTATTTGTTTTGATGATAACAATATATTATTGCATATAATATATATGTCAAAGTATTATTATTATAAGAATTTTTCTACATCAGACTGAAATTATAGACTCTTTGGATGCAAACTTAACTTGAAGATTCTTCAAATCATATCTTTGTGTGATCAAATCTTTATGGAATATAATTTTACATCATAAAAAATATTTTTTTTTGCCATATATATTTTCATCCAAAAATATTTCATCATATATTTTGTTATTTACACTTAAATGAAGAGCATAATACTTATTATGTGCCTTGCACTATAATATATTTTAATAACCAATTGTAGTTAAAAATATTATCACATTGGTTTTTATATCATTTATTTATTATCAGTTAAGGTGATAAATTTATAATTTTAACATAAGTAATAACTAGTTTTGGGGTTTTTCAATAAATACACATTTTTAGTATTTCTAATTGTTCTTGCACATGATGTGTGATATTTCTTATTCTAAAAAGTTTTGATTATTCTTCTGTAATCTTTTAAAAATCTTTGAATCTTATAACATCAAAATCACTCTTTCACCTTTGTGTGTTAGATTACATTCTATAAATACTTGAGTTTATATATTGTAATCTTTTCAGCATGTAAGGAGTAATCTTTCTCTTGTGAGAAACAAATATATTATAAAAAGTATAAGTGACAGTTTAACCACTTAGATTTATTCTTTAGGTGTGAATTTGAGAGAGGATCTTCAAAAAAAATTTGTGTGATAAGTTTTCAATCTTGAGCTCATGAAAAAATCAAGTGATGGGTTTGATTATTAGCCTGTAAAAAAAATTGTATTTAATATTGAGTTCGAAAAAACAATTGAGACATGTTTAATCCTTAGCCCATAAAAGTATTGAGTTTAATTTTAAGCCTGATAGAAGGATTATTTAATCTGAACCACTATAAAATTAGTGTGTCTCGCTCTATCCTTATCTTTTTATTTATGATCAATTATATTACTTCGGTGTTTTGGCTATCTTAGTGTATTAAGATATAGTTTGTGAGTTTTGGTATTAATTTTTGATTTAGACATTGTTAAAGAAATTGAGATTAATTTAAACTATTTTGAGTAAATTGGAGATTATTTTTAAAATGGCAATAAAAAATAAATGAAGCTCTAATTCACTCCCTCTTAGGCTTTTTTAAGTCTTTCAACAATCACTATTAAAAAAATCTCTACATATTTACATAACCTATAAGCAAAAGCAGGCGAAAAACTAAAATGGTCAAGCTACCATGCCTCACTGATTTTGTTTTTGGAGGACCTTGAGCACCGAGGATGCAAACACAACAAAATAGAACAAAACAATAATAATTCCTTGAAACAAAAGAAAACAAGAAAATAACATGAAGATGATTAGAGAGATACATGTTTTTTCAAACTTTATTTATCTATGGCCGTTTAGTTGTTTTGTGCTGAGATAAGAGGAGATTAGAGATTAGAGATTTTGATTTTGTAATTAAATGACATGGTTTTTTTCTTCATGTTTATTGATTTGATTAGATTTAAATTGAATATTATTGAATCAATTAAGTTATTAAAAACTTAGCAAGTCAAATAAATTTTATTAAATTTATATTTTATTTAATTTAATTAAAAAGTTATTTTAAATTATTTTTTTAATAAAATCATCAAATCATGTTGAATTTCAAAACACGAGTGAAACATAACTATAGATTATTTTTTTTATTTTTTATTTTATTTAAATTTAAGTAGTGTTCGGGAACATGTTGTAAATCATAGTTTTTTTTTAAAAAAATTTTATTTAAATTTTTTTAATTTTAAAATTATTTTACTATACTGATATAAAAAATAATTTTTTAAAAATAAAATAAATATTTTAAACAGACATCACGTTACAATTTCAAACACATTCTTAATATGCTTGCCGCATATTATATTGCTGCCGGATTGATTGATGTTAAAACCCAAAAAAATCACATGCACGCGTGCAAATGACAGCTGCCAGTTTTTTTAAAAGTTGTCTAGGATAGTGATAGAATATTTATAGAGATTGCTTTTTAAAATATTTTTTTTTTAGAATATTTTTTATTTTAAAATATATTAAAATAATAATTTTTTATTTTTAAAAATTTATTTATGATATCATCGTATTAAAACAATAAAAAAAATTAATATAAATTTAACATTTTCTTCTAAAAATATACAAAACTTTAGTTAAAACGAAGGCCAAACACCCCTGTAGAGTGTTTCAAATCTTTATTTGTTGTTTCCATCTAATCTTATCATATCTAACAGTAACCTGCGTGATTATAACGAAAAAAGAATATTTTTTTTGCTTGCTTGTGAAGAATTTGTAATTTTTTAAAGAAAACTCATCTAACGAATCGTAAATGATTTTTCAGCTATTGGCACAAAATTCAGATCATCTATGGCTTTTAATCGCTATCGCATTCGCACCCATCTGGAATATATACGATTATGAAACATGTATGTTCTTCATTGTTAAGTGCAAAACCCAGGATTGTTGGCATTCAATGAAGATTCCAATTTACATTCAAAGAGTTATTTTTCTGCTGTGTCATCACTCTAATAGACCTAAAGCTACTGATCATGATGCTCTTAGTCTTCCATTATCATGTTCATATAGTTTTTTGATTGATAATTTACTGATTTCTTGCAAAATGGAACTTGTGTAGGGATCCCTTTTAGTATTGTTCTCTATCTACCTACCATATTATGAGAGATTTGTCCTAGGCCCTGTCCTTGATAACAACAAATTTCTGTGCTGGGACTTCTATGTTCTTATGTTAAACATATTCAATTAATTCAGATGCTTCATATTCAATTCAAGGCAAGGTAACTTGATCAGAAGAAGCCTTTTCTCGTTATATTCGCATGTTTGTCAAAATCATGGTTCTTGTCGGAGACATTGCTGCCTTTCATCAAGTGTTGCCTATTGGCTACTGAAGTGTTCATCACATCGGAAGTTCATAAGCAAGAACTTTCAAAGACCCGATGCTCATAATCAAGGGGTTCAAGCAGTCTGGGCATTTGGATAGAACCCAGTAGGTCCTTCACCTTACAAGCTTTACAAATAGCAATGTATTATTCATGGACATTGCAGAATACAACTAGCAGCATCATAAGCTAAATCTATTCTGCTTGAGGTTTATGGATTATTTTCCACGAAGCCATCTCGTATAGACCTGCTTTGCTTGGGTTTTAAATTGGGTTGTTGGTGAGAAGAACAATTTAATAATTGGGTGGGAACATTACAAATCGTTTTGAAGTAATAAATGCTATGCTTCCTTTTTGATAATCTAGCCATGTGATCAATTGACTATCTGAGCATTTCCTCGTAGTCTTTTCTATCCTTTTCCTTGAGATTTCTTCAATCTTCTCGCCACATGAGATCCGGAGGAATGAAAACCCAGTTAATGATCTTAGTTATTGCCATGCCTAGCTCCTTGACTTTGACTGTAAATCACCAACCCTGCACAGGCCATCTCCTTTCAGGATCAGGAAGCCACGAAGACCTTTTCTTCTTCTCTTTTTTCTCCTCTTGAGTCACCATATCTGCTTGCTGCCTTGTCTCACAATCGCTGGAGATTTTCCTGAAGCTGAAAACCTTGCTTATAAACGTGTAAGCCCTGCTTTTCCTGCTCCTATATCCGATATCCTGATCATTGCTCATCCTCATAGAAGCTGAAAGATTCTCATAGCGGGCAACTCGTGTACATTCCGAGGATATAGATTCTGATATCAGCAGTGAACTGTTCGATCTCCCAAACTTTATTGATGACCCTCTTTCTACCCTGAAGCTTCTGCAAACAAGCTCCATTGTCTTGCCTGTATCTTTCTTGGTAGAAAAAAAGTATAATCCTCCTTGTTCCTCTCAATTACTATCAGTGAGGTCGTTTTCTTTGAGAAGTAATAGATTCTTTTGCTGGACGGTAACGCTGGGCCATTTGCGTGGCTTGCTATCCCGTGGAGGATAGTTTAGAGATTTTTCCAGGACCTAATCAATGTTTGGTCTGTGGAATACTTATTATTTAATGCTTATTTATTTTAGCCTGAAACTTGACTTGCTAGCTGTTAATTGGCTTGACGCCAGCACGATTTTGGTTTGTAAGGAAAGTCAATTGTTCAGGCATATGCCCATCTGGCTCATGGCTTGGATCCAACAATCCCTAGTGCAAGAAAAAGACTTCCAGCCACCGATGGTATCGCTCGCTATTCATGAATTGGAGACAGATGGGCCAAGTCTTATCATTCATGTACTGTTCTTCTCAAAAAAGAAAAGTCAAAGAAAAAAAATCAAAATGTGCAGGCTAGCAGTCAGCTTCAAAAGTCAACGGAATAGCAATTCTTTCCTAATTATGATAATAATCTCTCTTGGGCCTTATATGAACCCTACCAAGTTTTATCTAGTTTCAAATAACCCAGGAAAAGGAACCAGGTTAATAGCCATCCTTAAATTTGAACCTTTTCACTAAGCCCACCTCCAAGAGTTGATGTGTAAGCCCATGTTTAATATTGCGGTTCAAATAGAGATCGGTTGAAATTCAATTATTATTTTTATTTAAAATTAATTTTTTATATATTTTTGGATTGTTTTGATATACTAATGTAAAAAATAAAAAAATATATTATTTTAATGTATTTATATAAAAAATATTTTAAAAATTAACTGTTATCACACTCTAGAGAGTGCGTTTATTTTTGAGGTAACTTGTATGGTTGTAGTTTGAAAAAAATAAATTTAAAAAAAGCATGGTTAGGTGTGGTTAGTTGGATTTAGATATACGTTTAGTAAAAATTATGGTTGAGGTTTATTTGCAGTAAAAAAACATTTATAAAATGTTTGGTAGTTATGTGGTTGCACAAAAATTGCATTTTAAATTCAATTTTTTTAGTGAATTCCATAATATAAAACACAATTTTTATGGTTACCAGATACCTTATTATGTTTTTTACATTGCAAATACAAAAACAGGTGCAAAACGATAGCTGATAGTAACTCTTGAAGCACAACATATTCTCTCTCTCTCTCTCTCTCTCATGTTAATATGCATATCCACATCCTCGTTGCTGACCTGAGAATTAATGACTTGAAAAGTAAAACCAAAAACAATAACAACAATAAAGAAAGGAAACTTGGTCACCTGAAGCAACAACACCTGATCTGTGAATCGAGAGGCAATAAAAAAATAAAAAGAAAGAATTAGTACAAAAAACTAACAGGATCATTGCTTAGCGATGGTGTTACACTCTCCAGAATACACCTGTACATGGTTTGACAAAACGACGATTCCGGTCCCTTTCTTCCTTTCGTTTGCGCCAAGAGATTTAGTCAACGATTCAGCCTCATTATTATTTGATTCAAAGTTGCAAGCAAACCCTCCTTATTCAACGTAGGAGGGCACCAAGAAATGCTAAAAAAGCATGTGGCCAGACATTATTTCAAACAAAAACTCAGCGTGACCAAGCTGCGATGGTGCTCTCTGAAATTCTATTGGTGAGATTTGCTTAACAAGAATCGAAAGAAATCTTTACCAAGCTTTAGCAATATCTCTTCGATTCAGTCCCAAGAGACGTAGCGTGATGACAAAGAGCTTGAGATCTGCATAGCAGGTCTCGAGTTCGAATCAGGACGTGCACTTCTTGTAAGAGTCTAGGACAGCTGAGGTTTTAATCGCTCACCTAAGCCCACAAAATACGCTTTTCAAGGAATAAAGTTTCCTCAAATAAAATATATATATATATATATATATATATATATATATATATATATATATATATATCTTCAATCCTCTCAATTTCTACCATTATCTTCAAGATTTATCGTAAACTATCTAATAGCGTTTAGTTATTATATATTATTTTATTATAAAATACATAAATTTATTTCAAAACTGTTTTAAAAATAAATTTATTTTATATTATTTCTGTCGCTTTTTCCTTCTATCAAATAATATTAATCAAACACTACTTTATAATTACCAAAACCTTCCTTTGGGGTAAAGCGCGGGAACAGACCTTGCCAGATATTAAATATATATGCTAAAACGTGGAAGTGACAACATCTTAGTATTAAATATTATGGTTTATATTTATTGATGTAGATTTTAAAGGAAAAAAATTACTAGTGATGTGAAAATTTACTCTCTTTTTTTTCAAAACCAATTGTTTCAGTACAAATATTTTTATAAATTTTGTCAATAATCTTAAATATTATAGTCTATATTTATGGATGTAGGTAGTCGCAATGGTATTTTTCATAGATTCTTATTGTTTTTTGATTAATGTGGGTGTCCGAACTAGTTTATATATACCTCGACTAATTTTATAGATCCTGAAATTAACGATCATGTAAGCTACGAGGGACTATCATACCTATTGTTTGTTCATGGATCATTAGCATTTTGATTCGAAAACTATCGTCTGTTTTCTCACCAGGAAAAAAAAGAGTATATTTTCATTTCACACCTTGATCGTTATGCAGTGAAATGGATGAAGTGATCGCTATAATATTCAAATTTTTATGTGTCCAGATGACATGGCATTTTTTTTTGTCACACCACATGCTCATGATAAGCAGGCGTCATACTGACATAGCCTATTTTTATTTTTAATTGTTTTTACATGTGTCATTAATTGAAGCATGACAATTTATTAGTTTTTTTCTAATCATATATTATTTAGTCATTAATAATGATATCATCTTCTCCCAATATCTTGGTATTTTATATCAGGGTTCTATTTTTTATTTTGGTAAAATAAGGAATCAGAAAAGATGGATATTGGTAGCGGAGAAGAAGAAGCTGACCAGTTCAGATTGCTATTTTTTACATTCCTAATTTGTAATTGAAGATGAATATACCTAAAAGGATCATGCCACCAGTTGCAATAATAATTTAAGATGGATTCAATTTTACAAAAACTAAAATATAATCATAAAAAATAATTTGAAATATACTTCAAAAAATAAAAACAAACACCATGCATAGACCACAAGTGTCTTTTAAAAAAATATAGTTAAAAATATATTCTCATCACTTTCCTGTTTATTTTTATATTTTAAAAGTATTTTTTAAAAAAATATAATGATGTTACGGTTTTCAAAGTGCTTTTCACTTGAAAATATATCAAAATAATGTTTTTTTTTAAAAAAATATTTTTAATATCAGCGCATCATAATATCTAAAAACACTAAAAAACTATTAATTTAAACTAAAAAAAATAAAAAAATTTATTTTTTTAAAAAATACTTTTAAAACATAAAAACAAACAGGGTAGCCTTTTATGTACTTTGAATAACGTTTATATGACATGAAAAATCATGGTTTATACACATACATTTGATATCATTATGTAAATGATTTATTAATTTCTTACACAACAGTGATGTGTGACCAAACCTTTTTATGTTTGCTCGTAGAAGATACCGAAAAGAATTAGGCTGTGGACGCAGCCAGCAACTCCCAATTGACCCGAAAATACTTGCTATTTCAATGGAGACTCCTAATTCAGATAAAATAAATAAATTATAAAATTAATGAGTATTATTTAAATAACTTAAAAACTCCCATTATAGTTGGAACCTTAATAACAAGAATTCAAAATATCACACAATATTGACCATTCAAAGAGAAATTCAACACCTAAAAAAAATTCGTTTTTGAACAAAGATAAGAAATTTAGTATATATAAATTAGAATTTTATCTATTTAATTTCCAGCAACATTAATTTCATTAAATATTTTTCTCAAAATCACCATCTCAGAAATACAAATCCTCGGAACATACATATTTACGAACACATATATAGTCTTCATAGCACAAATCATCTCAATAACCCTTCTTGATATTTGGATCTGAATCCAAAGATCTCAAATAACATCACATCTGAGAAAATTACACGTTAATAAGACTTCGAAATATATACATATTTTTTTTTCAGAGCAGTGTTTGTACAAAGACTTTGAAACGCCATGCCATGCCATGCCAGGTCAAGTCTTTTGCTCTTGCTTCCTCAATATAAAAGCAGGAAACCGCCTCATTTAAACAAACTCCCAGATACCATTTCATTTCTGAAACACAAGAGGCCTTGATAGAGCTTCAGTGGAGAGTTCTTCACTTCTGCTTCATTATATAGGTTTGCCAGTTTGACATTCCTATATCTCAATTCATTTCATCATTGCTAGTTTTATTTTTCCACCTTCCTTTGTTGGAGTAACTGTAAGCTTTGAGTTTAGCATGACTAAACGATTTTTTCTTGGTTTTTTTGTTTCTTGTTGAAAGGCCCTTTTGGTTTTCCATCCGAAATGAAGCTCAAAACCCTAGCTTTCTTCAAAATTATTACTTTAGAATTTGTTCTCTTGGTGGGTCTTTCAGGTTCTAATTATAACTTCTAGTTTTTGCTAGAGTGATCAGGCTATTATGCTGTGTGCCTGATGATTACTAAAAATACTTGACTTGGTATTGCTATTCAAAAAATTAATAGCATAAGAAAGAAAGCAGAAAGTCCATGGCATGACAGAGCCTAGTTGATGAAAATTATTTCAATGGGAAAGTTTATTTTCTATGAATACTAATTTTGCTTCTAATTGATGAAGATTAAGGGAGAAAATAGATGTCATGACTTTTTTTTCTTCTAATTGTAGAAGGAGGATTGATTTCTTAACACAAGTTAAACTCTTTTTGCAGTCAACATGTATCTTATAAGAAGGCAGCCACATACTCAGCAGGAGAATGACCCTTCAGAACGAGATGCAAAGGTAAAGTTTGAGTCGGACGGACGTTTTTTACTCTGTGATTTTCGTCTCCTGAAGAAATCATGAATAAGTGGATTGAAAATAGACATTAAATTAATGGTTTTTCGACAAGCAGGTTTGTGAGCTCAGGGCTGCTCTTGGACCTCTATCTGGTCGTAGTTTACAGTACTGCACTGATTCATGCTTGAGAAGGTATTTGGAAGCTCGGAACTGGAATGTTGACAAGGCAAAGAAAATGCTGGAAGAGACGATTAAGTGGAGAGCAACTTTCAAGCCTGAAGAAATCCGCTGGGTATGTGGGATGCAATGATTGCCTTTCTTGATAGGATGGCCAGATCTAACTGCTGTTTTTCGATTCTAGACGATATTATCTAGACCATTTTTTTGACATATGCACGTGTAATTTCTCAGCATGAAGTAGCACATGAAGGCGTGACAGGGAAAATCTCCAGAGCAAATTTTCATGATCGTTCCGGGAGGACTGTGCTTATAATGAGGCCAGGGATGCAGGTTTGTACTGTTTTTTCCCCTCATTTTTATCTAGTGATTTTTATTTTTCTGGCTCTTAAGCAAGCATACTGTGACCGAAGCTTTTGCAAATTGACCTTTGACCTCTTCTTCTGCAATTTGGCAGACCACAAAATGTACTGAAGACAATGTCCGCTACATGGTCTATCTTTTAGAAAATGGAATCCTTAACCTTGCTGATGGTCAAGAACAAATGTCATGGTTGATAGACTTCACTGGATGGTCCTTGAGCACCAATATTCCCATCAAAACTAGCCGTGATTGCATTAATGTTTTGCAAAACCATTATCCCCAAAGGCTGGCCATTGCATTTCTTTATAATCCTCCAAGAATTTTCGAGGCGTTCTGGAAGGTTTGTTCTTCTGTCACACGTCCATTTTGTTTATTCTGAGCATAATCAGCGGTCAAATTTATGTTTGTTGAAAACCAAGCATCGTGCTCTAGAGGGCATCACAATTCTATTAGTCTATTTTCACCACCTGTGCAGTTGACCTTTTATATTGGACTAGACTCGGGTTTCGGATAGCCATAAAATTGCTGCATTTATTTTACTTTAAATTTAGCACCTGGACATGTGTATTGCTGAACCTGTTATTACTCCATCTCTTCAGGCTGTCAGGTACTTCTTGGATCCAATAACATTCAAGAAGGTGAAGTTTGCTTACCCAAAAAAGAAAGAAAGTTCGGAGCTCATGCAGTCTTACTTTGATATTGAAAATCTTCCAAGTGAATTTGGGGGAAAAGCCTCACTCGAGTATGACCATGAGGAGTTCTCACGGTTGATGGTCGAGGATGACGAAAGAACTGCCAAGTTCTGGGGATCTGATGAAAAGTCGAGAGACAATATTGCTGATCATGACCATTTAGCTCAGATGACACCAGTGCCAGCGCCTCTTGCAATAACAGCTAGCTAATCTGGGCTGCCTGATGCTCAATCTGGTATGCTAGCAACTGAAGATAAGAAAAGTGTTGCTTGGACTATATCTAAAAAAAGGAACCGGAAACCACATGGGTAAATTAATAAACATAATCTGTTATAAACTCATGTTTAGTGCTAAATATCATCTGATGTATGAAAAGAAACTATTGTTAAATAGTTTCCATTCTATTAACTTCAATCTTTTTTTATGAGCAATTAATTACTTCTATCCTTTTTTTTTGGAAAATAATTATTTCTTCCTTGCAATACATGACCTTGTCCCTTCTACAAAGCTTGCATCTCCGCAACAGGCTGAGGAAAATAATTATCATCTGATGTTTTTTTAATGATTTTGATGTGTTAAAGTCAACAATAAAAAAATAAAAAATTATTTTAATATATTTTCAAGTGAAAAACACTTTTAAAAAATATTATATACCACAATACTAAATACATAAAAAATTACAAGAACAACACTTTTTGTGGAGGGCTTGGACTGACTAGATCTAATACTTCCATTTTAAACGTTTAATTCAAAGAAATAAAAAAAAATCAAACAAATTGAGGAAAAGAAAGGAAAAGTTTAGCTTCCATGTAGGTTTTTCTACCAGCTGAACAATTAATATGTAGTGTATATGTTGTGTTTGATGGGTTTTTTTAAATACATACACATAACAAAAACTATAATTTAAAAAACAAATTAGGAGTTTTGAAGATTCCGTTAGATAGACTTAGGGTTTTTTAGGATTTATACAAATATTACCTGAAGATTTTTTTACTTTGAACAATTACTTTAAGGTCAGGTTGTTATAAACCATAATCCTTTTTAGAAAAGAGGAATTTAACTTGCCCCTTAAATAATATCACATATATCATTTTGGGTTTATTTTAGAAATTTATTCAATCAAGTCCTTACTTAATTGTTTATAGGTCTAGAACTGTAATCTCATGTATTAATTACATTCTAGTTCTTAATTTCTAAAATTTATTTACAATCAAGTCACATTTGATTAATCATCCCATTTTAATTTTTGACCAATGATTTTTATGTGCGTGAACCATTAGGTTCTTTAATAAATTGACTCAAATATAAATCATAATAATAAATTAAATAGAATTAAACAAATCAGTTGATTGATTTATATTTGAACATCAAGTATAATATTTAACAACTTGTCATGATTCTCTAAATATTAGGAAAGTCATAAGCAATTTGATTTTATCTTTCAGTGATCAATTTCTCAGTTTAATCATTATTCATTCATCAACAATATTCTTATTTAAACAATATAGCATGAATTATATTTATTTTGTCAAATCATGTTTGTTCTCAACATTATAGTCATTGATTATTTGAATAAGTTTTGAAACTCCTTTTAAATCTCATTTCATATTGTGTAAAGATTTACAATCAATACTATTTGAGAACAAATGAAACATTTTTTTTATAATTCACTTAGGGTGATGAATCCTTTATAAATTATTTAAATACTTTCATATAGTTCATGTTATACTCAATATTTGCTTGTTTGCTACTCTTGATTTGAACAACGTGTAGCAAGATCAAAACATAACACTCTCTATCTAAGATAACTTAGTAATCTCTTGCCTAAGGATCACTTACACAACCGTCACATGAGTCTTTTCATAGACACAAATGATCTCTCTTTATAGAACTCTCATCGGGTCAATTTAGTGTATATGTCATCCGACAAGCACCTACATGTTAGCTCTAAGGATACATGAGTTTATGAGAACAATTGTTTTATTTCATAAATAGAACAACTGTTTTATTTTATAAATAAAAGGATATAATATGTATTTGTCTCAACAACTCTAATTAATGATCAGTATTGACCAAGAGCATTTAGGAACAATGATTTGATACAATAAGAATCACATGATTATAGTAATATTGTAATTTTATTTGCAAAGTATTTTTGTCCCGAGAACTTTATATTTTTTCTAAATTCATTAATCAAATATTTAATAAATATTAAAAATAAATAAAACTTTATTAATAAATTAAATACATTTACATAAACAAAATCAATATTATATATATATATATATATATATTTCAGGGCATATACAGAGCATATACATTAACAACTTTAATATATGAACGTTACGAGTAACCCATTCGATCTTTTATTCTCTTCCTTCATGCTTTACAAACGAAAAAGGACACCAAGAAAGCATGCGTTTATTCTTCCTTGTCTTTGGTTGTTGGCTTATTCAAAATCGCCAGCCATGAAAATGGACCCGTAGCTATATCAACCACATTGATTTATACGGGCTGCGTGTTTTTCTTTAATTTTGAATTTTTTTATTAAAAATTATTTTTATATATATTTTTAAATTATTTTGATTGTTAATATCAAAATAATTTTTTTAAAAATAAAAAATATTATTTTAATGTATTTCTAAGTAAAAATATTTTAAAACACAATTTCTACCACAATTCTAAATATATTTTGTTTAAAAATAATGTTGATGACTACATTCCAAACGCTATTTTACTAAAAACAATTTTGTTTAAAATTATTATATTATATATTTTTATATTATTTTGATGTTTGAATATTAAAATAATTTTTTAAAAATAAAAAATATTATTTTAATATATTTTTAAATAAAAAATACTTTAAAAAACCATTATTACTTTACTTTTCCGTCTAAAAAACAGTAGACACAGCGGCAACCTTTTCCCAGTTTATATAATATTTATGAGGGAAAATTTCTTCAACAATCAACAGTACTGATTGGACCACCAATGCCTAATAATGCGGCAATTATATAAGCTTGTACGGTTTCGTTGACATTAATCAGAATTGACGTTTTGATTGTAACAGCTTGTCGTCAGGCTCGAGCCCTTGGGAACCAATTCAGGCTGCGTCCATATATATATACTTACAAATCGATGAAAATGCTATTACATGGTTAACCTTTTCTATTCCAAATAAACTAAAACAGTCGAAATTAAGGCTTAGTTTGGGTCCCCCTGTAAATGATAAATTAGGGTTTCCCAATCTTTAAAATTACTGTCTTGAATTATAAAGAAAAACTGTATTTTTAAAATCAATAATTCATTAAACTGAAATAATAATAAAAATAAACAAGAAAACACCATCTTCTTAGCTTATTTCTACGGCTTTTCTGACATCGACTTTATGTCAAGTTAGATGGTTGACTCCAGAGGTAATAAGACCAGTAAAACCCCTTCCCGGTCAATCTCAGCCTCAGATATAAAATTATAATTGTTTTTGTCAGTGTTTAAAATATCAAGATTTCTTTTTTAATTCTATCTTGTCTAATTAATTTATAAACATATCCCTAACACGTTACGTTACATATCACTAAATAAATGTAATAAATTTACGTTTGTAATCGTCTCATGCCAACCATATTATTTTTTTCTTTTTTGCAACACGTTATTTACTAGAAAAAAATAAATTGCAACCCGTGAAATTGTTTTTCGATAATCGACAAAAAGAGACCATAATAAAAAAAAGAAGCAAAACACTATATCAATCCAATTTTTTGTTTTGTCTCACAAGCTACAAGGATTCATTGATCCCTTTTGATTTTTATTTAATTTTAATTTTAATATGGGCCAATTGCAGCTCTGATATTTTAACGAGAAATTGACCACAATCTTGAAATGTATTTCTTTTCTTCAACTGTTATTATATGGTTTAATACGTTGAAGTTAATTGCCCCAATTGACCGTCATCTGCAGAACTATCAAGAAAAGAATTCAAACACAAATTGATTGACGATAGGAGAGGATCGAAGAACACATCATGGATTGTTTAGAATTCTTATAGGTTTAGGACCTTTTTTTTTTAAATTGTCTCCAACCATCTGGTACTTGTACTCAAGTATTATTAATGTTCTTGTATACCAATATTGTTTTGAAAAAAAATTAAATTCAATGCCTATCAATCTAAATTTCCATAAGATGGCTTAATAAAATATATTATCTTATGTTTATGTATATTTAACAGTCCGTTTGTTTTTGTGTTTTAAAAAAATTAATTTTATTTTTGTTTTTTTATTATTTTAAATTATTTTTTTGATATTTTTAAATCGTTTTGATATACTGATATTAAAAATAAATTTTAAAAAAATAAAAAATATTATTGAAATATATTTTTAAATAAAAATATTTTTAAAAATAACTATTTACGGTAGGAAACAAACTCATAAAACCTATTACGTTCTTTAGAAAAATATGCCGAAGAAGAAAATATAAATGAATTGATAGAAAATAAAAAGGTCAAAGAATCCAATGTCAAAAAGAGGAGGGTCAAAAACGAACTGCTATCTTATTATTATTTCATCATCATTAGAGAAAAGGAAGTTCCATGGGTTCTAATATATATATATATAATATAAAATAATACCATGTAAAATATAGTTAGAAAAATAATGGAATTTAGAAAGTTACTTATGACATTTGTGATTCTCAAGTTCTTATCTACGACTTTTAAAAATTATAAAATTGCTAAACACCTATTTAATATAGAAAAATAATAAAAGAGAAAGAAGAAAAAGAAAAGAAAAAAAGAGGAAAAGATCTCATAGGCAAATTAAATTCTGATGAGAACACTAGTTATTCTGAATTTCTTTATTGATGAATCCACAAAGAAATTCATAGATGGTAAACGAAGCAGGTCATACAAACCATCTAAAAGTGTTAAGGTTCACTTGTTTTTGGGGTGTTCAAGTGACACACTTCGATCATCGTTGATGATCTTTCTTGGTATTGTTGGATGCTTTTCGTCAAAATCTTTCTAACGATACTGGTGGTGTCATCATTGGAGTTTTAGTGTGTCTTTAAAATCTTTTTCTTTCTTTCTTTTTTCTTCTCTCTCATTTTTTTTATTAAATCTTGTGTCCATTAATTTTATAATTTTAAAGTCGCATATAACACTTACAACTCGGGAATCTCAGATATTATTTGCATCTCTCTCAATGTTTTAATGTTTTTCTAAATATTTTTTACATTATGTTATTTTTTTTCACCATGCTATAATCCCAAAGAACTCAAAGAAAAGGACCCCCCCTCCCCCCACCTAAAATAATAAAAAACAAAGGTTAAATGTCTTATCATATCACTTAATCAATTTTTTTCTTTAAATGCCTATGAATATTCAATGATTGGTTAGTGAAATAATAGGAGAATCGGGAAAACTAGCATATATTATTGTAAATCAAATGCATGCATTTTTTGGAATTATTATTTCACCACCTCTCTAGCTGATATATCATTGTTACTCTCCTGTACTGAGAAAGACATTTATAATAATGAAGCGTGGTGCACCTTGATATTAAATTAAATATTTTTTTTGAGTTTAAAATTATTTTTGAATTAGTTTATATATTTTTAATCTCAATTTTGATCTTTTATAATTTGATATAGTTAAAATCAAGTCCTTTTATTATTTTTTCAGGATTTTATTTATATTTTAAATATAAAACTAATAAAACTAACTTAAATATCCTTAATTTTAAGAACCTTTACACTAATCGAACTGATCAGTTCTAAATTTTTTTCTATGAAATTAATTTTGAATTTAAAAGATAGAATTTAAATCATAATCTTAATTATTCCTTTAAAATATTTTGTTTAATTTTCCTTAAGAAAATATTTTAATAATGCTGGTGTTTTATTTGAACAGAAAAAAGGGTATTTAGGCTATCAAGTTTTTTTTTAAAAAAATTAAAATTAAGAATATTTGGATGGAGAACTGGAAATGTGATATTAAATTTTAAGTTATTTAGTTCGTTTTCAAATTAATTCTATTAAAAAAAATAAAAAACAATCATTGAAAATTATTGAAATTGAGAATATTTAAGTCATTTAATCAGTTTTATATGTAAAATATACACAAAATCCTGGAAAAAAACGTAGACAGCTTGATTTCAAATATATCAAAATATAATAAATTAAAATTAAAATCAAGATTAAAAAAAAATCATTTAATGACTTTAAGTTTGAGAAAAGTTTCACCTCTTTAACCTTCTTATAAATACATTAGCTTAAATATCATTAATAACCTGAAAAGTTAGTCTCTATGAAACATATTAACAAGGATATTAATTGCTCCAATAATGCTTTCTTTTCAGTAAATTTTTTTTCTTTTCGACTCTAATTTCTTCATTTTTATTCTTATATAAAACATGGTCTGCCCTCCAATTTTCTCAGTAATTTTTTTTAATTTTATATTTAGATTAGATAGTGTTTGAGAGTATAGTAATAATTATTTTTTAAAATATTTTTTATTTAAAATTATATTAAAAAATATTTTTTTATTTTTAAAAAATTATTTTTGAAATTATTACTTAAATTAATCTAAAAATTTATAAAAATTTTATTATTATTTTTTTAATTTAGTGGAACGCCCTTCTGCCTCAGTCCACAAAGTCGTCCAGCCTCTAGAAACTAGAAAGAACGTAGAAAAGATGCTTAATATGGGCAGACTCTACATTCCACCACAAAAGGTCCCAGTCACCCTGCCCTGCAAAAGATTCCAAGTCATGTCAAGCGGCTCTCGCCCTTTTGCTTTCCCATTATAAATGAACATATCAAGTTTCCCTGAACACATCTCCCTCGCTTTCCCTTTCTTCCGAATCTGGTTGGGTTCTTCCTTTATGAGAGAGAGATTAAATGTACTACTCTACCTATAACTCTCCAAAACTCTCGAGGACCATTGTCTAAATCTAAAAGTCACACCTTTATTGCCTCTCCACAGAACCCGAATCATCCCCATCACCTAAAAAGTGGCTTTTTAAATAAGCTCACCACTATAGAATCTGGGAGAGCTCTCTTTGTTTTGCTTCACTGCTCACAAGGTTTGTTAAACTCTACATTTCATGACCAAGTGGCTTTTTTTTCATTTGGGGTTTGTTGTGTGTGAGTTTGGTGGAGATCTGTTGCTCTTGTTAAACTCACAAGGCTGTTTTTGTGTTTTTTTTCCTTAATGTGATGTGGAGCACATTGTTCTAGTTTTTTTTTTTTTAAATGATTAGGTTATTTGAGATCTGCTGAATTACTCTTTGGTGGGTTTTTCATGTTTTGATAAGTCGTTTAGTTTTGGTAAGTCTTAGGTTGTAATTTCTTTGCTCGGTGATTACTAAGATTGCCTGTGCTGTGTAGAGGTTTGGATATTCTAGACTGTAAAAATATTCAGCGTTTTGGGTTCAAGGAACTGAAGTAATCTGAAATCTGTTAGTGTTTGTGTTTGTATTTATGTTTAGAAACCAAAGTATAAGGTTTGGTTGGATCAGGGCGGCCATTGTGTAGTCTCGGTGATCAGTGTTTGATTGGATCATGGATTCTCCCATTGGTTTGCTGATCGATAAAATAGATCAATACACTACTACCAATTTTTTAGAAGATAAAAATAAACAGAATAAGAAAAGGTTGACCAACGATTCCTATTCTGTCTGCCATTAGATCGTGTGTGGTGGAATACAGCCTATCGTTCATGAAAGTTTTTTTGTTGGCAAGTTTAATTTTTCTGTATTCAAATCAAGATAAAATATTCAATATTGTTGGTCTGTCTTTGAGTTTGCTACAAATCCTGCGTTTTTTAGGTGGAGGTTGTATTTCCATTTCGATTTAGGCCTTTTGAGAGGCTATTAGTTCAGCTGCAAAATAAATTGGTTGGAAATAATTATCCTTAACAGACTTTTATGTTGAAGACTACTTACCATAGGTTCAACTCTATTGGCAAATAATTATCCTTAACAGACTTTTCTATTGAAGATTACTTACCATAGGTTCAACTTTATTGGCAGTCAACATGTTTCGAAGAAAGCACTCTCAGAATCATCAGGAGAATGGCCTTGCAGAACAAGAAGCAAAGGTAGTGTCAAAGTTTGGCAGACATTTAAGTAGAAAGCTTTTGTTTTTTGTTTCACCCTATAAGTGTCATCACATCAAGAAATGAATTTATGATTTTACAATCATTCCGAAGCAAGGTTTATGAACAAAATGAGAAACTTCTTTCAAATTGTTGTTTTATCTGAACAAGATAAGATTTCCGAGTGATTGAAAGACAGATGTTGAATACTTTTTCTGCAAGCAGGTCAGTGAACTCAGGGCTGCTCTAGGACCTCTTTCTGATCGAAGTGTAAAGTACTGCACTGATGCATGCCTGAGGAGATATTTAATAGCGCGGAACTGGAATGTCGACAAGGCAAAGAAAATGTTGGAAGAGACACTCAAGTGGAGAGCAACTTATAAGCCTGAAGAAATCCGCTGGGTATGCATTGTTGCCTACTTATTTTAATAACTTCTACAATGTTTTTCCATTCTATATATGCTTGATACATCAATTTTTTTATAATATTTTTTTCATTCTATTAGATCAATTGAATCCCTTACTATTATGCAGCATGAAGTAGCTCATGAAGGCGAGACTGGTAAAGTCTCCAGAGCAGATTTTCATGATCGATCTGGGAGGACTGTGCTCATAATGAGACCAGGAATGCAGGTTTGTTCTAGTATTTTTCTTTTTTATATTTATTGATGTCTTCTTACTGGTCTTTTCCCCATTTATAAAGTTTCTGTGACTTAGCTTTTGTAGATTGACCTTCCACCTTTTCTTTCATTTTTGCAGAACACAACATGTGCAGAAGACAATGTCCGCCATTTGGTTTATCTTATAGAGAACGGTATTCTTAACCTTGGTGAGGGTCAAGAACAAATGTCATGGTTGATAGACTTCACTGGATGGGGTTTGAGCGTCAAGGTCCCCATCAAAACTGCCCGTGAATGCATTAACATCTTACAGAACCATTACCCTGAGAGACTTGCTGTTGCATTTCTTTATAATCCGCCTAGAATATTTGAAGCATTTTGGAAGGTGCATGCTTCTTCCTAATGTCCATTGCAGTCCATTTGATATTTGGATTAACCTAACACTCACTGATCTTTTGGCAAGTTATTTTTTGATTGCATATTGATTGTTACTTGGTATAAAATATACCATGGGGCTTTGAAAGGTTAAAATTTGGAATTCTTCCATAACTAATACCTCATGTTTCAGAGAACCCGTGGTCATAGTAGCTCAACTTTCATACAATTAATGGATTTAGTAGAACTTAAGTGAACATAATAAAATGTATTGGAAAGTATGGACTATCTTATTTGCTTCTCACTAAATTACATTGCATGATATCCCTCTTTACCAAAATAATCTAGACAACTCAAAATGTGTCGAGGACCAAGTGTGGTGCTCTAGATCGTGTCTTCTTCTGTCAGTTATTTCTATCACCTGGGCAGTTGATTTGTTTATTTCTGCTCTTATCCTCTTCTCCATTCAGATTAGATGGGAGAGGGTGGGAGGGTCTGCCCTGTTATTAGGTTTAGTGATAGAAACTCCCATCCCCCCCTCAGGTGAAATCTTATAATATGCATGTTTGCCCTTTAGAACTGGTATATGTGTTCTAGATATATCTCCTAGGTAGATTTGAAAATTTATCATAGATAGAGCCTTTTCTGTTGTATTATGCGCATAACTGCTACATTTGTATTGCTTGAAATGTTTTACCCCTTCATGTTTGGAATGACGAACCTTGTGTTACTTCATTTGTATAGGTTGTCAAGTTCTTCCTGGATCCAATTACTATCCAGAAGGTGAAGTTTGTTTACCCAAAAAAAGAAAATAGTTTCGAGCTCATGAAGTCTTTCTTTGATGTTGACAACCTCCCAAACGAGTTCGGGGGAAAAGCCACACTGACGTACGACCATGAAGAGTTTTCACGACTAATGGCCCAGGATGATGTAAAAACAGCCAAGTTCTGGGGATTAGATGAAAAACCAAGCCACATTGCTAACAGTCACTCAGGGGCACAGGTGGCGCCAGAGCCAACACCTCTTGCACTGCCGGCTAGCTAAGTCTGGCTGATGCTTGGACTAGTAGGCAAGAGACCAGAGACATGGACAGTGTAGCCTGGACTAAATTAACTGATACTTCATTATCAAATCTCATAATGGAACTTGAAAAAACGTTGAGGTGAATAAGCATTATGTTGTTATGCTAATGTTTACTTCTAACTATTAAAAATAATAGCCATCCACTGCTTCTTCCTCCTTTGTACGCTGTCCTATTATTCTTGTGTTCCCTAACCTCATTGTTCTAACTAGAAAAGAAGCAATAATATTGTTAGACTGTATCTTCATCTTCTACTTTTTCCTTGGGATTTTTTTACTTTGATAGCTATGACCACCACTTCGAAAGTAGGCAGCATAGATGGTGCAAAATTTGACTGTAGCATCGAACTAGATTGGAGGGTGCTGCTACCATCACAGCATAAAATGTTACTAGTTTTATTATCCGAGCTCCGTTGTGGATTCGAGATATCAGTACTGTTATTGCAAGTTTAGTAAACAACTTATATAAAATTTAGTCAAAACCAACATGATATAAGTAAAAGCAAATTCAATTGTCAAAAATCTTACGTAACATTGTTTTCTTAAAAGTAAAAAAAAAAGAGTAGGCCGTGGGAAACTTGGGAACTTTTCTCTAGTGTCAGTAATCTTAAATTGACTATGTAGGAATTGATTTGATTTAACTAAGTTGATTTGATTAATTTTAACTATCAATTAAAAC
This sequence comes from Populus trichocarpa, assembly GCF_000002775.5. Lineage (NCBI taxonomy): Eukaryota > Viridiplantae > Streptophyta > Magnoliopsida > Malpighiales > Salicaceae > Populus > Populus trichocarpa. The sequence continues at coordinate 1,957,968 of NC_037291.2, read as the reverse complement.
ATTGATCAATTACTAAAAAAAATTAGTATGATATTTTTTTTAATAATTTTTGAGGCAGATACTAAGCAAATCACTTTATAATCAACCAAAGTTAAAAACAAAAATCATGATCTAAGCACAATCAAAATGCATTAACTTGTGCAATTAACTATCATTTTTTCTTTTCCATATCCTTATTGGCTTGGATTGAATATGAGTCTAAATTAAAAAGTTATTAGATAATTAGAGATTATATTGAGAAAAAAAATCTTAACTAAGGTGGGATGCAATTTTGGAATTAATTAAAGGGTTCCTATACAAGCAGGGGCAAATTGACCAAGGGGCTAAGAATAGTTGGCGTGTGTCAAACACTCACCAATGTGTGGGATAAACCTGTAATATTTTAACGATACGTGCAAAGTCATTCGGCTTAGAGATGAGCAACTAGTTTCCCTATAAACCATGAACTTGATTGTTTAGATGATGAAAAATCCATCAATGTAGAGAGTTGTTTTTTTTTTTGTTGCTTCTTAGGTCCGAGTCCACCTACACTAACAAAAAATATAAAATATGTAGGAAACAATTACAAAGATATGAACATGCACATATAGTAAGGTTTTCTAATAACTATATTGCCTTCTAAGATGTCCTTTTTTATTAGTTGGTTAACGTTGTAATTAGCTATGAACTATCATAACTAGTTGCATAACAACTTTTCTGTCTTTAACAGGACTAGTCTCACAATATATAGACTCTATAGATTCCTTAAAAAAATAGGACGTTTTCATATCTAGTTTTTTAGGGTATTTATCATCTAACCAGTCTCAAGGTTATCTAATTATCTTAAAGAGTTTACTAGTTTCTACAAAAAGTCCTCTTACCACTCTCAAGGTTCCCTTTTCTTGGATTCAAGGTTGTCTAGTGTCTCTTCACTTAAGATCGCTCCAAATTTAATGGATATCATAAAAATATGTACCATGATTTAAAAAAATCATTAAGTTTTGGGAGAGAGAACCTTAAACAAAATTCTTCATGATGTTGGCTCTTCATTCCAAAATCATACCTAAACTCCTTCATAACGAGATAAAGAAAACACAACTGGTTTTATGATGGTTAAAAGAGGTTTTATAAGCTTTTAGTGTGATTTGATGATTAGTTTATAACTTCACGACATAAACACTTGCTTGAAATGATAGAAAATAGAGAGAACAAGATGGAAACTAGTCTAATTTTCTAAAAATGATAGTATAATGATAGTTTTTAGCCTTATCCACACACACACACACACACACCCCATTAATGATGTCCTATCATCTCCAACCACATGTCCCATATGACAACTCTTTAATTTTTTATATTTTGTCATATGCCGACTCGCTGGTATATAGACATCTCCATGTACTCTATCATAATGGCTCATTTATTAGATATCTACGCTTGGGATCGGCCTAGATGCATGACAAAGTCTTTGTTATCCTGAACATAAATACTTGAGATGACTATTAGTGGTTTTAGGATTAACACTCTTATTTTGAGGCCCAAACTGAGCGCACCAATAATAGATCCATGGTTGAGCTCATAATTGAACTTAGATTATCTTATCCATCATTAGACTTTGTATGAAATGTAAGGCAAAATTCATTAAGATCACCAACCCAAAACTTGACAAGACATTAGTCCCATAAGAGAACACTATGCTCAAATAGAATTTACCTCTCTATTTTGGTTCATTTTCTAAAAAAGATGTATGGTCTCCCAGGTGCCCAATTGGCCTAACTAGCATAACCTCTAAGGTAGCCTAGTTAGCCAAACTTATATGAACTATAAAATATTCTAATTAGCCCAACTAGAATGACCTCTAAAGTGGTCTAATTGTCCTAATTAGCATCTTATATACCAACCCTCATTTGGACTTAGGATCAATGCTCTCACGCTCGGGTTAGAACACCTAAACCTAATTTCCTTCATCTACCCCTTTATGTAGTTAGTACTTAGCATAAAATGCTAATGTGACCTTACTATAGTAGTGCTATAGGATGGTGTTAGGGCATTCTATGCTAGAGTATTGTCCATCTAAAACTATCATTTCTTTATTAATAGTGTAACTACCAACCATTAAAGATTATGAACAATTTCTCATATATACCAATTCTCCATGCAAGTTGATGTCTTTTATTGGTATAAAAACACCTATTAAACACTAGGCAAGAGTTATTTCATCCATTTCAAACATATACATATGCATTACTTTTTTTCCCCCACAACACCAACATTTATCATCTTCTTTAATACATATGACTTATTTCTTTTATGACTATATTTCTTATATAACTTCACTAACTTAAGCATGAGAGGTTCTTCAAATTTTACAAGAGACTTGTTTTGTAAGTGTGTATGAGCTTCTGGTGCATCTCTTTTCTTTCAACTTTACAACCTATTTATCAATCATTAAAAAACTCAAATTCAACGAGGTCTTCTTCAAGTCTTCTAACTTTTTTAATCTCAATTTAAAGAGAAATAAAAGAATAAATGATTTTGCTTTTCAAGTCTTTGTTTTTATAGAAGAGATAAACACTTCAAAAAAACAAGAGCATAATAGGTTGGACTTAAAATTACATAGCCTATGGTTAGTTGTTGTTTTTTTTTTCAAGTGAAAATAATAAGATAGGCTAGACTATATGATGGGTAAAAATAGAGATAGTTAAAAAAACCCTTCTCTAGTTTGATTTTTTTTTTGATATGACTTAAAAAAATAACTTTGATTTTGAATCATAATTTAAAAAATAACTTATGTTAAAAGCGACTTTAAGTTAAAAATATGTTTAATAAAAATGATTCAAAACAATTTTTTTTTAAGAAAAAGTTATTTTATAAGTCAAAAGTTAGAAAAATTAATTTTTGATTAAATTAGATTTTGACTTAATTTTATAAAAAAGTTAAAAGTTATTTTTAACCAGATATAATAATAAATTTTTTAAATAAAAAAATTAAATTAATTTGCAAAGTTAATACCAAATAAAAAATGTAAGACAGGGGATTGATTTGTAATTAACCGATCTTCTTATGAAACTCTTCTCTGTATTTTGTGTAACGATCAAAAGCTGAAACTAATAATGGTGCACAATGCCTACGATTCCTTCGAGCTCCTCACAAATTCCCCTAACAAAATCGACGCAATCGAATCCTACTGTTCAAAACTTCTGGTTGCTTGCTCCGATGGAGCTCTCAGAATCTACGCTCCAGAATCCACAATCTCCGACAAATCTCCACCGCTTGATTACCATAACCACGGTGATCAACTTCGAAAGGAACCGTACGCACTGGAGAGAACCGTAAACGGATTCTCTAAAAAGCCGATTCTGTCAATGAAAGTATTGGCTTCAAGAGAACTGCTTCTATCGCTCTCTGAGTCTATCGCGTTTCATAGATTGCCTAATTTGGAGACTATTGCGGTGCTTACTAAAGCTAAAGGTGCTAATGTGTTTGATTGGGATGATAAGCGAGGGTTTTTGTGCTTCGCCAGGCAAAAGAGAGTCTGTATTTTTAGACATGACGGTAATTAGTTCAAAATTTGGTGTATTTTTTTTTAACTAATTGATTTGAATTGATTTTATCTTGTTATAAATAATAATGAAAGCGATAGAAATAAGGAGAATCTAGAAGTTTGCATTTTTTTTGGTTATTTTCGAGGATTGTAGTGGTAAATGTTAGTGAAAGCAATGGAAACTAGGAGAGTTTAGTAATTCTTGGAGTTAATATAATTAATTAAAAACTCGGTGTTGTTTTGGATGATTATATTGTTATTTGATAATTAAGGTTTTAATAATGGTGTAATTGATTTGAATCGCTATTTAGATTGTGGAGTGATTGACATTATCAACTTCGATTTTGATTGTTGATGTCGAGGTGGTAATTAGTTATTTTGATGTTACTTTGTGCTGGTAGGGCTTGAATCGATAGTTTAAAGTTGATATTAGGTTATTTGGATTGCAAATGGAGTTACATGATTATCTTTGTTTCTTTCATTTCTAATTAAGTAATGGGACAATTTATCATTAAATGCATTTTGAAATTATATTATGTTATGATAAATCAGTATTTTGTTTTCAAGTGGAGCTAATTATAGTGTTAAAAATGATTGGAACAAATGTTTCTTTGTTATTAAATGATTGGAAAAACAAAATTATAAAGTTAATATTAGGTTATTTTGATTGCGAAAGAGTTGTGATACTACATTTGAATTTGATATTGTGATAATCAGGTGTTTAATATTTTTTTTTTCTTGTTTGTTTTTTTGGTGGAGCTGAATTTTGAGCTTATTTTTCAGGAGGAAGGGGATTTGTGGAGGTGAAAGATTTTGGAGTTTCAGATACAGTGAAGTCAATGTCATGGTGTGGTGAGAACATTTGTATGGGGATTAGAAAGGAATATTGGATATTGAATGCAACAAATGGTGCATTGAGTCAGGTTTTTCCTTCTGGAAGACTAGCTCCTCCATTAGTGGTATCTCTTCCTTCCAGGGAGCTTCTTCTTTGGAAGGTACTCTGTCTCTCTGCTGCTGACATTTACATAGTTTTATTTGGCTTGCCTTTGTTAATAGGAACTGTTTAATTAATTCATTTCTGCCTTTTAGTTTCTTAATTCATTAGTAAATTATGTGCTTTTTTGGTGACTTGATACCCCTGCTGATTTGAAAAATTGGTATTCTTTTTCATGTTGAGCACTGGAGGAAAAAGATCAAAGTTAGATAGCTTGTTTTGGGGTTTGCCTGCTTGATTTCTTTGAACTATTTAAACTGGTACATAATTGTTGTGGTATTTTCAGAAAAGATGCCGATGACATGTCACTTTCTTTGGAAACTTGGTATGTGACAGATGATGGACTTTAGTCTATGATGAGCTATGTGCTGCAAGAACACCTGTGCATATTGTAATCACAATGGTTAAAAACTGCATAGGTTGCATTAGTATTCCTTACAGAAATATTAAATGGCTGTTGAAGGTTTTCAATGTGGTCATTGCTATCTCATTGTATGAAAAAATGGAATGGTTTTTATAACCTCGAACATAAGGAATGTCTTTGCTCAAGAGTTACAGATATAACTCTTAATATGCATGTCCAGAGCATATTGGCTATTCTCCCTTATGCTATTTATTTGTCTTCTCTTCCCACACAACAAGAATGAAGCAAGAAACTCTTGTTTTTGTTGCTGCATCAGGATAACATTGGTGTCTTTGTGGACCAAAATGGCAAGCATCTCCAAGCAGAGAAATTATGTTGGTCAGAGGCCCCTTCTGTTGTCGTCATTCAGAAGTCCTATGCAATTGCTCTGCTTCCAAGACGGATTGAGGTACCTTAACCATATGCCACACCCAAAATTAAAAGGGAAAACCCTCCCTCTCGTTTCTATCTATGTGGTTGTGCATTTGGTTAGAATTTGCTATTAATGTTTACAGATCCGGTCTCTCCGAGTTCCATATTCATTGATACAAGCTGTTGTTCTTCAAAATGTTCGCCATCTTATTGAAAGCAACAATGCGATAATTGTTGCATTAAGCAATTCTGTTTGTGCGCTGTTCCCTGTTCCTCTTGGGGCACAGGTATTCCCTATTCCTGTTTGTAAGTTTATTGATTTGCTATCTTTGAGTTACTTGTAGTAAAGACATGGAAGGCACACCTTCCCATCTATTGAGTTCACAATTTGACTGTTTTTAAGATTTCAAACAAAATGTACATTACATTTCTCTTTGCACAGTACCCATGTCTGTAATTGAATTATGCCTTTTTCTATAACCTTCACATAAGAACCTAAAAAATTACAAGGAAGTGGTACTTCAGACACAGAACTAAGGGCCGTATTATGGTGCAGATTGTACAATTGACAGCATCTGGAAATTTTGAGGAAGCCTTGGCCTTGTGCAAGCTGCTTCCACCAGAAGATTCAAATCTTCGAGCTGCTAAGGAGGGGTCAATTCACTTAAGGTGAATGTTCCACATAGACTTTTAAAATAGGCATTAGAATAATGCTAGTTGTACCACTTTTAGTCTTACATTTTATTTGAATAAGCTAATGTCATCGCCTTTCAGATACGCTCATTATCTTTTTGATAATGGGAGCTACGAGGAGGCTATGGAACAGTTTTTAGCATCCCAAGTTGATATCACCTACGTGCTTTCTTTATATCCATCTATTGTTCTCCCCAAAACATCTATGGTTCCAGAACCCGAGAAGCTAATTGACATGTCTCCAGATGTTCCATATCTCTCAAGAGGTTCCTCTGGGTTGTCTGATGATATGGAATCCTCACCTGATTTTGATGAGCACTCAGCACTTGAATCCAAGAAGATGAGCCATAACACTCTCAAGGCTTTAATCAAGTACTTGCAGAAAAGAAGATATAGCATAATTGAAAAGGCCACTGCTGAGGTAACAGACGAGGTTGTTTTAGACGCTGTCGGAGATAATTATGGAGCTTATGACTCTAGTAGATTTAAGAAATCCAGCAAGGTAATACCTGGCTTTTATTTCTTCATTTTTATGTGATTTTGGTGTTATTATGTTCTAAATAGGTATGAAGTTCACATACATGGACCTTAAACAAGGGTTATGTACCAGTCCTTTGTTTCAGAGAACTAACTACTGGCTCCTTCATATAGAGAAACTAATCTATGAAAATTGTCTGTGCGCACGCGCATAGCTGTGTTTGGATGGGTGGGGGCTGAGTGACTGAGTAGGAGAGGCACGAGAGCCTTGAGCATGTTCATTGATGTTTTACAGAGATCGAATGCCTACATAACAGATGGTGTTTATCTGTTGTCTATTATTTGGTTTTTCATGCCAATCAACATTTATTATTTTCACCAATATACTTGTCAAAGCAAGTCTTGGTGCCATGGCTACTTACTGATTTTAAGTTTATAACCTCATATTGTATTTGGTCCCCCAGGGTCGTGGTAACATTGCCATTAACTCAGGTGCCAGGGAAATGGCAGCAATATTGGACACAGCTCTTCTTCAGGCTGTTCTTCTTACAGGGCAGACTTCAGCAGCCTTAGAATTACTGAAGGGTGTTAACTACTGTGACCTAAAAATATGTGAGGAGATTCTTCAGAAATGGAATCATTATAGTGCTTTACTAGAACTCTACAAATGCAATGGCATGCACCGTGAAGCTCTTAAACTTCTGCATCAATTAGTTGAAGAGTCAAACCAGTCGCAGCCCGAGCTCAACCCCAAGTTCAAGCCTGAGTCTATTATTGAATATCTCAAGGTAGGATCTCTCATTTGGTTTGTAGCTTTGGTGCTGTTTTTTTGTTTTACTGGTGAAACTAGAAAATAGCATGGAAACATAAGATTGGATCAACTGCATAAAATAATTTGACAAAATATGATGTTTTGTGGCACTGATATGTAAAAGTACATATATGGCTGCCAAACTTATTAGACACCATGTTTTTTCTCATTTTATCGTGCCAGCATACTCCTTCACATGGGTTTGACAACTAATTCGACTTTATGTATCCCACTAAAACTGTTCCCTGGCATCAAGGTTTTCACAAAAAATTCTCTCCTGATCTTAAATATTTCTGTGTCTTAACATATTAATATTACTATTTTTTTGTGCTTTTAACCATTTGTAACGGCACAAGTAGTTTTGATGTTTTGTTGCTGGAATATCATGAAAGCAATTTTATGTAGTTTCTTTCTTTAAATAGATTATTACTTCACTCAATGAGTTAAATCTACAACCTTTACATGTTCGATTCTGAATAAGTTCTGATGGATTTCTACATGCAGCCTTTGTGCGGGACTGATCCCATGCTTGTCTTGGAGTTTTCGATGCTTGTTCTTGAAAGCTGTCCTACTCAAACTATCGAGCTATTTTTGTCCGGGAATATTCCTGCAGACTTGGTCAACTCTTATTTGAAGCAGCATGCTCCAAGCATGCAAGGCAGATATTTAGAACTTATGCTTGCAATGGATGAAAATGGGATCTCTGGAAACCTGCAAAATGAAATGGTGAAGTCTTGCATTTATGTCATATCATTTTTCTTATTCATTCTAATTGACTTGGCAAAACAGATAGTGCTGCCAGCCCCATGTTCTTAGGATGGGTACTAGCAGTGATGCTGCTAATTTTTACGATCATTAGTAGTATTTACTTCCCAATTTTATGTGTTACAGGTGCAAATCTATCTCTTGGAAGTGCTTGATTGGCACGCAGAGTTGAATGCTCAAGAAAAATGGGATGAAAAGGCTTATTCACCATCGCGGAAGAAGTTATTGTCTGCTTTGGGGAGCATCTCAGGGTATAACCCAGAATCTTTGTTGAAATGTCTTCCAGCAGATGCATTATTTGAAGAGCGTGCACTTTTGTTGGGAAAAATGAACCAGCATGAGCTTGCCTTATCTCTATATGTTCACAAGGTATTCTGTATTAAAGATCATCTGTATGTTCCTTGTTCATACATACATATAATGTGATTCTTCATTCTTTTTATCGTTATTGGTTGAAAAAGTTACCCAACCTCAACTCATTTTGGATTTGAGGCTTTGTTGAGTCGAGGTTAGATCTTACAAGTTCTTTTACCTTTCCAGCTTCATGTTCCTGATCTGGCATTATCCTACTGTGACCGTGTCTACGAGTCTGCAGCTCATCCACCATCTGTAAAATCATCTAGCAATATGTACCTAACTCTCTTGCAAATTTACCTCAATCCCCATAAGACAACCAAGAATTTTGAAGAGCGAATAACAAATCTAGTATCCCCACAGAATACTAACATTCCCAAGATAAGTTCTGGGACCCTAGTTAAAGCTAAAGGAGGTCGTGCTACAAAGAAAATTGCTGCTATAGAGGGTGCAGAAGACATACGAGTCAGTCTTAGTGGCACTGACAGTAGCAGGAGTGATGGAGATGCAGATGAATTTGGTGAGGAAGGGGGTTCTACTATTATGCTTGATGAGGTCCTTGATCTGTTGAGCAAAAGGTGGGACAGAATCAATGGAGCTCAGGCCCTCAAACTCTTACCAAAAGAAACTAAATTACAGGTACTTAATATATGGCAATAACATACAGACCTTGAACAATTCCATCTTGATCTTCCCATTAATATTTATTTGCTTTAATTCCTTTGCAGAACTTGCTTCCCTTTCTTGGACCTCTTCTGAAAAAATCCAGTGAAGCATACAGGAATCTCTCAGTAATCAAAAGCTTGAGGCAGAGTGAGAGCCTGCAGGTATCCACTGTATAATGCATACACATTCAACTGGGGGAACGTGTTAGTATAAGTTATTTGCACCAGGAATCCTAACCAATCACAGTATTTCTATAAGAAGATTTAATAGCTTGAAGGAAAGGATTATTTATGAAACACGAGAGCAGCACTAAGAATTATGGCATTTAGCTTGCACTGATCGTAACTTCTGTCATAGAGGCCATATTTATGATGGGGTAACCCTTTTGTATGAGTACTCACTAGTATGGCTGTTGAAAAGAAAAACATAATTGACACGGAAAAAAATCTGCTCAATAATTATCAAACCATCAATTTGCACAACTTCTGTGCAAGATTCAATAATTCCTTGCAATTTACAGTACACCAAGTTTTATAGCAAAGTTCACTGTAAGAGGCAAGTTCAATTATCTTCAAACTGAAGCTAACATGACTAAAACATTCATTCTCAAATCAAAGTGATAGTCTTGATATATACCTTAGGTGAGTATTTTTTTTATGCATTCATACGCCCCCCACCCCCTCCTTTTTTTTTTCCCCTCCAATTGGTACCTTTTCTTTACTGGTGTGCTTTGCACAACTATCTGTACCCATTCTATTTTCCTCACAAATTATCATGTATACAGGTGAAGGATGAAATGTATAACCGTAGGAAAACAGTAGTCAAGATTACCAGTGATACCACATGCGCTCTTTGCAACAAGAAAATCGGGACGAGTGTTTTTGCGGTCTACCCCAATGGTCAAACAATTGTTCACTTTGTTTGCTTTAAGGATTCGCAGAGTATGAAAGCTGTGGCTAAGGGCTCAGCTCTAAGGAAGAGATGAGGTATTTTTTCAGTGGCTAAATAAAATATTCCTTTTCGACCGAAGCTTGGGAATGGCAGTTTCTTTTGATCAGTTTGAGCACATCTAAGGTTATTGTTGGTCTTCTCCTGCCCGGGATTTGAAACTGCAATGGTTCAGGTGATTGGACGGTGACTTCTCATCCGGTTGGTAATATTTTATGTCGTGAATGTAGATAAGTGTAGATGTGTGGCGGCTTGCAATTCAAGGGGCTTGAGATGATTCATATTTATTGACTGGAGTATTGTGATTGATTGAGGGTGTCTTGTTGTAAAAAAGCTTGTGAAAATAGCCGCATAATATTTCTATTTGTTAGTGAGTGGCTTGAGACCATGTAAAGATATTTTCCCCGATCACCTGAAACATGGTAGCGTTGTGTAACTTCACTCTGACAGTGATGTATTTGTTGAATGATCTGTTTTTGTTTCTTTCTTTACGCCTTCGTCTGGGAGTTTTGCTTTGATAAGGGGAGACAATATGATAATGATAGCATCGTGTAATTTTCCTTGATCTGTTTTCTTTCTTCCCTCCTATGCTTGGCAAGTGCAATTATGTAGCAAAAATAGAATTTCAATGGCAAGAAAACAGAAGATCTTGAATTTCCTTGTTTAACAAAGATGGCATTGATCACAAAGAAATGCGATTTAAGCCAGCAGGCAACCTTTGGGCCTTGGCGGCAAAGCGATAAACAGCAACACCAATCCTAGACCCTTCACAGGGACTGTCCACATGAACAACCTCAACATTAAAAACCTTCTTGGCCCTCTTAAAAAACACAGAATCCTTCTTCCACCTCCTCAAATGAGCCATAACAAAGACCATCTTCTTACCCTCGCCCAGCATCAACAAACGCAGTGTTTTAAGCAAAGGCTCATAAAGGTAATCGTAATAGACGACGTCGGATGCCAGCACAAGATCAAACTCCCTCCCCACTGCCTCCACGTCAGCATCCTCTCCCCACCTTAGAGCTGCCACGTCTACAGCCCCACCTCGTGAAGCCAACACGTCAGCGTTAGCATCCACGTTGAATTGCAAGTTGGGTATCACGTGAGGTAAGTCTGTGACTGTGACCTTAGCACCAAGCGTCACAGCTGCGGCAATTCCTACAATCCCAGTACCTGACCCCAGTTCAAGAATCTTAAGAGCCCCATGAGTAGAACCGTTGGATATTGTATCAAGAATTGGTGATAAAGGGCTGGTGCTGTGGTTGTCGAGGAGAGTGAAGAGAGTTGTAGCTGCTGGCCAGAGCTGGAAGGAGAGACCTTGTGATGGGAATTGTCTGATTACCACCGTTGACTTGATCGAATGGATGTAATGCTGCTGTACTTCCTGTGCTGGTGTGTCATGTTGTATTTTAGAGAATCCGTTTTGGTTGTCTGGTAGTAGGATCTTGATCGGGTCTAAGTCATCTTCAGAGTCGTCTTCTTGCTGCTGAGGAGTTGCCATGCGCCGCCAAGGCAGAAGCTTTTCACCTTCCTTAAAGTGTTGCTGCCTGATAAATTAGGGCTTTGATTTTGAAAGGGTTGTTTATATACATGTTGGCTATGCGTTGGTGAATTTTCTATCTTGCCCTACGTCTTGTTTTGCCAACAAACTTCTGAAATGGATAATACTGATGGAGAAAGGCAGATGATGACAAATTTATTACTAATTTTAGAAAACAGATTATTTATCCAGAGTTTCCTTAATAATTCTATCTGTTAAAGGAAAGTGTGATGCTGCATTTATTTGTTAACTTTTTTTAAAGTATTTTTTTTAAAATAAAAATTCCTTTATTTATTTTGTTTTAAATTAAAATTTTTAAATATTTCATATCATTTTTGCGTTTTAATATTAAAAATAAATTTTAAAAAATAAAAAATATTATTTTTATATATTTTCAATAAAAAAACACTTAAAAAAAACTACTATGACGCTGTCATTCAAACTTTTACTTGATATTCAAACTCTCCTTTTCCTTCTCTCCTTGTACTGTAGATAAGCTTTAGGTATTTTTTAAAAGTAAAAAGAGATTTATCTTTGCTTATTTATTATGTTGATAAATTTTATTTAAAAAATCCAAAAAAAAAAATCTTCATGATAATATACAAAGATGATAATGCCCTGTTCTAAACATGCTTTAATAAATATTATTTTTAATCTTATTTTATAGGTTATCCTATGAATTTAATTATTTAATAAACTTCATTATAAAACTTGTAAGGTAAATTCTACAAGATCAGTTGTAGTAAAACTCATCTTTCTTTTTATTTGTGTTTTACTATATATATATATATAATTCATTTTGATTTATAAACTTATTTTCTAATCAACTTTGAATACACAAGTCTATTCAAATTAATTTGTATAATGTGCCATCATAAATCAAATTTATAGTTTAATAACTATATAAAATTTTAGTCAAATTCTAAATCTCTTGTGTAAATGGTAGCAAATACTAATTGTTTAGTATAGTTCCTAATAGTGCGGGGAGATAGAAAATAATATATGATTCTTAGTTAAATTAGTATATAAAAATTTAGTCAAATTCTAAATATGATTTTCTAATCTAATTAGATTTTAAACCATAGTTATCAGACCTGACCCGGTGGGTCAACCCGGAACCTTGACCGGGTATGTTTTATTAAAAACCCGGGCCTGCAATTGACTCGAAGAAAACTAGTTGACCCGCCAGGTCAACCCGGAACCCGGGTGACCCGGCAAAACCCGGTAGAAAATTTTTTTAAAATGTGTTTTTTCTCCTAACCAGAGAACTCTCTTTTTATATATATTTTTCAGTTGGTTACTAAACCATTTCAAAGTTCACTATATAAATACTAAAAGAATATTTTATTTTTTCAATGTAAGATTTGAAACTTTTTAGTATATATACTCTATGTTCACAAGAAAAAAAATTATATTTTTTCAATGTGGGATAAAAAACCTTTTGAAATAATCTTTTAAAGTTCATTATTTACAACATGTATAGCATATATCCATATGGATTGCTTCATAATTTTTTCATATGAAATATTAAAACTTCAAATATTTTTTTAAAATTTTTCCGGGTTGACCCGGGTCAACCTTGTATAACCCTGGACTTGGCCGGGTCAACCTCCAGACTAGGTTTGATAACTATGTTTTAAACATATTATTTTTTAGTCTTTTTCATAAATATTATCTCTATTCTAATTGATATATGCAAATCGAAATAGTATATAGGAATTTAATCAAATTCTAATTTAAAATTTCAATCATTTTCATGAAAACAATCTACCTCGACTCGAGATTTTTGTGAACGTATATTTTAAAATAATTATTTCTCAAGAGAATATTAGCAAAACATTATACAGCAACTCGAATCTTATGACACCTTACCCCAAATCTACTGCAAAAGTTTTTCCTCATTAGATTTGTTTCACTATCTATTTTAAGAGATTTTTTTTATATATAGAAATATCCACGTACATTTACTTTTCATCTTACAATCGAGAGAACTAGTTAATTTCCAGTAGTACTGGTGAGGAAAAGATGACAATGCTCAAGAAATTGCCTGAAGAAGTCTTAAATTTGTGGAACACATGGGAGATTCGAGGAATGCTTTTAGTTAGTCTCTTACTACAAATCATCCTCATTATATTTGGTTCCCGAAGAAAGTACATTGCAAGAAGCTGGGTCAGGATTTTTGTTTGGTGTGCATACCTATCAGCTGACTTGGTGGCAACTGTTGCACTGGTATTCTATCTAGGAGCCAAGGCGATTCAGCAGGTGGCGGTTCAAATAAAGCAAACAATTTAATCCAGGCATTTTGGGCTCCTTTTCTACTCCTGCACCTTGGTGGCCCAGACACAATCACTGCATACTCGATTGAAGATAACGAGTTGTGGTTTAGGCACTTACTTGGTCTTGCAGTCCAAGTCGGAGTGGCTTTGCAGGTCTTCTCAAGGTCTTGGGGTAGCGGTATCCTCACATTCATAGCGATCCCAATGCTCATTGTTGGCATTATAAAGTACGCAGAGATGACCTGGGTGCTCAGGTCTTCATGCTCCAAGAGCTTGAAAAACACCTTTCTCTCAAAATTTCGACCATTTTACCCATTAAGGGCAACAGAAACTCTTCAACGAGCTCTCGGGGGAAATTATCTTCGTCGAGTTTATACCTTCTTCGATATATCCATGTTTATGATGCAGGATCTTGTCCCTGGCATTCCTGCACTAATGAACAGCCAGTTGCTGATTTCCTCAAATTCAGCAGACGATGCCTTCAAGGTGGTAGAAGTTGAGCTTGGATTAATATATGATATGCTTTATACTAAAGCGCCCCTGATTTACTCCCTTGTCGGAATCATTCTTCGCTCTATCAGCTTTCTACTCTTTTTTACTGCGTTTATTACCTTCCAAGTCATGATTGACAAGCATGCCTACCCAACAATCGACATTACAATTACGTATTTATTGTTTGCGGGCACGAGATTTATGCCTTTTCATGCCTCGTTTTCTCTGACTAGACAATGATTTGGTTGATTGATGAAAGAGGGAACGCCCTAACTAGAGCTATTTATTCTCTGATAAGGAAGTTAACTAGAAGCAAGAGGTAGTCGAGATCCATAGCGCAGCATAACCTGATAAGCTTTTGCATTGAAAACAAGCCACTTAAATATTGTTTGGAATTGCTCGGAATCCTTGAAATGACGAGGCAGGTGTATGTGGATCGGGAAGATATGAATGTTGGACTACGAAATTCTATTTTCGGACACCTTCAAAAGAAATGCGAGAAGATCAAGGAGAATTTTAATTTCATTGATACAAATTTCAGAAGGAAAATAATTGGTCAGAGAGGAGACGGTGTGCTAGAAGGAGAGGGACAATTACATGACTTCAAGTGGTGTACAACTGAAGTAGAATTCAGCCGGAGCCTTCTTGTCTGGCACCTCGCAACAGATATTTGCTATTTTGCTGATAAAGATGCAAATAATAATGTCCCTTCAGACTGCGAAACAAGCAAATGCTTGTCTGAATACACGATGTATCTTCTGGTGGCGAGACCAAATATGCTCCCTAAAGGAATCGGTGATATAGAGAAGGGATATCTAGATACTTGCCAGGACCTGGCGCTTTTAGGAAAAGTCATTGCAACAGGCGAGCAGGCGCTGAGTAAGAAGGATGTTGTCGATACAATACTGCTCGGCATTGAATCATACACTACTGCTGAGAGTGATTTTCTGAGCGACTGGAGAACAACCAAGTCGGTGCTAGATGGTGGGTATTGGCTCGCCAGGCAATTGCGGTCATGGGGACTCGAGAAGCGATGGAAGATGATAAATGAAGTTTGGATAGAAATGCTTGCTTATGCTGCAGCTCATTGTCCAAGAAAAGAACATGCTCAGCAACTGAGGAGAGGTGGAGAGCTACTCACTCATGTCAGCTTTCTTATGCTACATTTTGGTTTCAGCGAACAATATGAATACTTCCGATTTGAAGACGTCCAAGTTCTTAGTTGTTGGAATTTGACGGTGGTAAGTATTCCTAAAATTAATAAACCAGATTATTTTTATTTATACATTTTTTCTCAGTTCACTATTTTGAAAATTCCATTTGAATGTCCTCATTTCGTTTTTTCCATTTTATTAATAAAATAATTTTATTTGGATCGCATTTAACTTAAAAGGATCATACAAAAGTACCTCTGATTATTTTTTTTTCGAGAAAAGAATGCCATTTTGGTAACGGGCATTATCTAATTAATATTACTTAAAAACGTGTGGGTGAAACTGTGCTGCCAACATTGTTTATCCCCTCACAAAATATTATAGATGATCCTGTTTATTTTTAAAAAATTCATTTTGATTTTTAAAGTTTTTTTTTAGATGATTTGATCATCGTTGAAGTCTAACTTATTTGGATTTTTAGGCAATGATAGAATTGAAAGAATAAAGATCAAAATTAAAAGGCATTAAATATGAATGACGTGCTAGAAGTTTTAAGAAAGATATATTTTGGTCCTTTAACTTTAAAAATAACACAAATTATATGATTTTGGTTATTTTTTTTCAAATTCAATTTTAGTACAAAAGTTAATTTTTGTTATATTTATAGTCCTTGGTTCAGAAAGGATAGAGAAAGGTCATTGAATTTCAGTGGTAGAGAGAGAAAAATATCGTTGACACCGATTTAGACCACCAAAATAATCAATTTTGTGTCAAATGATTCCATTTAAAAGAGAGTTCATATTAGATGTTTTTTTACCTTTAAAGTTCGTGAAAAAACAGATCTGAGCTCGGTTGTTTTTTGGTTTTGGGTTGATTTTGGTTTTTGAAATGGTTTTCTAAATGTTTTAAGGCCATTGATAGGTTTATCGCGGTTCCTAAAGTGTTTTGGGTTAAAAATAGGTTTTTAGGTAAAAATAACATAAGCTATGATTTTACGGTCACCACAATAGCCAGAATATGAGCAAATTAGATGAGGTGTTGTCTGATTTTTTTATATAAAAAAAATTGGGGCGGATGCTGCCCTAGTTGTAAATAAAAAAAAGGGCCTAGTCGCGCCGGCCTTGACGCAATGGGCCAGGCGTGCAAACCTAGCCCCACAACGCCTGATCTTTGCTCTTTTTCTAAATTATTTTTTTTCTAATTATTTTTTAAATTAATGCTTTTTATATGGTTTTTGTGTCTAATTCTTTTTTTATATTTAGATTAATACCCCCTTCTTCTTTTTATTTTATTTAGAAAACCTCTTTTAAATGATAGTTATTTTTTGTTATACATTTAAATTTTAAAGATTTTTTCTTATTGATCTATGATTTATTTTTATCTTTTACATAGATGAATTTTATTTTTGAAAATAAAAAAAATTATTTTCGGATAATATTTCTAATATGTGCAGCCTTGTATAATGTTTTTTACCCTTTTATTTTGTTCAATCAATTTAACTTGTGTCTTTATTTTTATTATTGTTTGATTTAATAAAGAAATTATTTGAAGAAACAATTTTAGCAAATACTACTGGGTAAATATCCTGGCTAACAAGATTAAATATCTTGATTTACATCTGTTTCTCAATTTTTTCATTTTTATTTTTAGTTATTGTTTATGGTTTTTTTTTATTTATTAACACACACAATTCTTTATTTATTTGATTGTATGTATGTATAAATTTTTTGATTTTCATTTAAAAAATTTTAACTACAAAAATATGTTAAAAAACCTATATATATAATTTTTTTATTTAAAATAAATTTTTTAACTTTCAACAAAGATCTACTACATAGCTAAAACATCATTGTATAGTTTCTTTACATTTTCGGTAAACTCTACTTTTTGCATGTGACAAATCAAATTTCTAACTCTAAATTACATCAAATCAGTCCCCTTCTGAGATTCCGTTCTTGAGAAGAAAATGAAAAAGAAAAATTCTAATAGTTTGTTGAATGCCATGTGTTATTGTTTAATTGGACGAAGAATCTCAATTTTTCTTTTTAGTAGATAGGCATTGCACCAAAGTTTTCTTATGATATTGTAGTTACTTGTCGTGTTTTATAAAATTTTTAATTTTTTTAATTATTTTTTATATTAATTTTAAAAAATAAAAAAATATTATTTTTATATATTTTCGATTAAAAAACATTTTGAAAAATAATTATTAATACAACTTCAAAGAAGACCTAAATTATTAGTATTGAAAATATATTTGCTATATATTTTGAAGGAGGTGAAAGAACTTAAGAAGGCCTTGTCAGATAAAGACCGGGAGCTCGAGCTGGCGAGGTCTCTCTTAGCTGCATCAACTCAGCAGCAGCAAAATACTGGTGCATTCCCATAACTATTTATACTTTAGTCCTTGCTCGATGCTGATAGCAAGTATAAATAGTAAAATCTCTAGGGACAGGATTGAATAAAACAATTCTTATAAGATCCGGTCCAATAAATCAACCCAATAACTTATTGATTCAAAATCTAGCTTGTGTTGGGCTAGTAAAAACCCATTAATTTTTATTTTTTTTAATGAAAACAATAGGGATTTAAATCTTTTTTTAAAAATTAAATTAATCTGAGTGTCACCTGAGTCGGTCTACCTGACTATGGACCTAGGCCTTGGACTTGAACCAGATCCACCTCGGATCTAATAGCAAACTTCCATTCGAGAAGGACTGAAGGAGACATAAATAATAACATAAGATACATACAGCTAACAGGGAGCGAGAGAAGAGAACCCAAAAGCTGGAAACACAGGGACTAGGAATCATCAAGAGGCACAAGATATTGAGAAAGCAAGCATGATAAAAGCGGTGCTGGTGATTAACACCCAAGGCAAACCTCGCCTTACCAAATTCTACGATTTTTTGGTAACAATTTCTCTCTTTAACGAACTTTCTTTCATAAAGATTCACGAACAAATTATTAAAATTTTGTTTCTTTGATGATGTCAGACTGTAGAGAAGCAGCAAGAGCTTATACGCGGTGTATTTGGAGGTTGAGATTGATCTGATCACTTTTTTTTTTTGCTCTTCTGTTGATGATCGTGTCATTTCTGATTCTGGGTTTTGATTTTTATGTGCCATAGTGTTATGTACTAGAGCTGAGAAAGTTAGCAATTTCATGGAGGTTGATTCAATCTTCGGCCCGGTAAATTTTCTTATTTTGTTTCATTTCTGAATTTTGATTTGATTTGATTGCGGTTGGTTGTCTTTTCATTTGGGGATTTCTATGATTTTTCTGTTCTATGTGGGCAGGATAGTCGTCTTGTGTACAAACATTATGCAACATTGTACTTTGTCTTTGTGTTTGATAGTTCTGAGAACGAGCTTGCGATGCTTGATCTCATACAAGGTACTACTACCTTTACTAACCATGATTGAATGATATGACAAAAATGGATTATTGCATAATGATTTATTGCTAGCTGTTATCAAGTGGAAGGTGGATGGTAGAGAGGCTGATGGATTTTGAGAATTTTGGAGTATTGAATGAACCAATGATTTAGCTGCGAGAAAGATGCAAGGAGGCGGGCTGAATGGCATTGGAATTGTACAGAATTGAACTTTGGTATCGATAATTGTTTGATAGAGGCAAAACCACTTGAGGAAAACTGGATGTTTCAATGTATCAAAAACCATCAACTGATTTAACTGCATTTTTTGTTCATTTGGTTGGCGGCTTTACGGTTTATGGTCTGAAGATTTATTGTCATTTGAAGTGGATTTTTTCTTATATAATCACCAAGAGGATGTTCATTTAGCACTTGAAACGGTACAGTTGACAACTTTTAGGACCTTTTTAGATTGTTGATAGCTTCTGGTATCCTTTTAACCTGCATTATGAAGGACAAAAGATTAAGCTTATTGGTCGTGTTCTTGTCACAAATATAAGTGCTTCCTTTATTTTATTGCTAACATTCCTTTTGTGTTTTTTGCTTATGTAAACCCTCCTGCCTTTCAGTTTTTGTAGAAACATTGGACAAGTGCTTCAGGAATGTATGCGAGCTTGACATTGTGTTCAATTACAGCAAGGTATGTGGATCCCCCATTTCTTCTTAGCTTTTTTGTTACGCCGATAGTGCTTTGGGATTTAGGTTTTCAACTTCTAAATAGAATAAAGAAAATTACTCAACCGACATTATTGTATATTTATTTGACGACCCACAGGATAGGAGGGCATGCATTTCAGAGATTTTATTGCCAATTGCTTGTGGAAATCTCCAACATCGAATCAGTTGACTATTTTTTTAGGAGTTTTCACTTGATCATATAACCTGAAGTTCTTAATGTTCGATTTGCCAGTAGTATAGATGCAAATATTTTCCATTGAAACTAAGCTTTCATCTTTCTTTTGCAGCTCCATGCTATTATAGATGAGATAATTTCTGGAGGTCAAGTGTTGGAAACAAGTTCTACAGAAGTTATGAGAGCTGTTGAAGAAATATCAAAGTCCTCCTTCCCTCCCTCCCTCATGTGTGTACTGTTATTGTCCATGGCGATGATGAGTTAATGGATTATATCTAAATTGATGCAGGTCAGAAGCAGCCTCAAATTCCATCTCATTAGTCCCCAAAACAGTTTCTGGTTGGCGGAGCCGGTAATACATTATCTAGAACAATGTTGGAATAACGATCGATGGACTCTTCAAAATGTTATGGCAGTCAAACAGTTTTGATGCAAGCTCATGCAGTAAACGGAGTTTGATGCACTGGCAATTCTTTCAATGCTAAACAGAGATTTAGATTCTATAATCTAGATTTGTCGCTAACTAATTCAGTAAAAATTGGATGCTCAAGGCTAGCCATCGGAAAATCTTTATATTGCTGCTGTTTGTTCTATGATATTCCCCGTTTGTGATTTCCGAACATTCTTGCATTGAAATAGGCCTTGGAATAGCCGGGGGAACCCCTACTTTAACTGTTGATTCAGGAAGAGCCACAGATCTTAATTGCGAAGCTGCTTTATGAGCTTGTTGTCTAGGCTATGAAACAATTCCAAGGATAAAGTTATTTTAAGGGTATTTTAAGGAAATAAGAGAAAGAAAACAGATCAATCATCAAGAAACAAAAGTTCTTTTATATGATGATCATCTATATTTGAGATTGAGAAGGTGATAGCGATAACAATTTAAAGTATTTTTTTATTTATAAATATGTTAAAATAATTTTTTTTTAATTTTTTAAAATTATTTTTAATATCTACGTATCAAAACGATATGAAAACATAAAAAAAAATTATTTTAAATAAAAAAAAATCAAAATTTTTGAAAATCCCAAACACACTACAAGAGAATCGGTTCAACGTTTTTCAACATCTTGAAGAACGACATGTGCAGCATTGCGTCCAGGTGCGCCCATCACACCACCCCCTGGATGGGTTCCGCTTCCACACAAATACAGCCCTTGGAGAGGAGTCCTATAGCTCGACCTGTATGGTCAAGAAAAAATATTTTGTTTAGAATACCATGCATGATTTTTTTTATTTTTTTTAGCAACAACATCGTATTTGTTACTCTTTAAAAATCCACTTGTTAGAGTTACCATCCTTTCACTGGTCGCATGAGGAAAAGGGAATCCAATCCCATAGCACCGTGGAATATATTCCCTCCTGTAAGAAACCATTCAAGTATCAGGAAATTTTGTAGCTTGGTAAGAACCTGGAGAATCTGGAGTTCAGTTAAAAACAAATCATCTTTGAAGTTGTGCGTGTACTACGAGGACCTAATTCTAATTATCTAATGGCGGTAACTTCGTGCCTGTGTTCCTTGTCTCATTCATTGTTACGAAATGACCTGTCTAAAATCCAAAAGCAGATAATTGGTGCCGAAAAGGTACCTGTAAGACCAATTTCCCTTTCAAGATCTGGTGGAGTCAACATGTCATAGCCAATGATTGATGAGCTGAACCCAGGGGCATATTCCTCAATCAAGCTAAAACATTTTTGTGCAAATGATTCCTATAAAGCAGATCATTTTTTTTCAGAGTTCAAAAGATGAAACTTGCACCTTTTACTCGATGGAAGTGAGAATCACATGTAGCATAAGAAATGAGAAGCATTATCACGTATAAAACTTAAGACTGTAATAACTACTAGCTGACATTGTAAAAGAAGAAAAACGAGATCTTCTGGTCAACACTAAGAGCCTCAGCCTAGATAGTAGGCACAGGGGGACCAATTATAAGGTCACAGGAATGTTAAAGTTCCCAACCTTGGAAGTAGAGGCTAAAATTTCAACAATTTAACTTACTCTATAAGCAGAATCTCCCCAGCTTCCATCTGATGGCTTATAGGGTGTGTATTGGACAAACAAGTTGATCACATGCTTACCTGCAAAGAGAGGGTAACATTCCAATGGTGTTGTCCAATACAGGAAATTACAACAGATTAAGTTGCATCAAAAACAAAGTTTCATGTACCAGGAGGAGAAATAGTTTTGTCCAATACAGAAGGAATTGTCATTTCGATAACTGGCCTTCTTGATGGTACCCCATTGACAGCATCTTGACAAGCCAAATCAATCTCCTCCATACTTTTAAAGAAACACAGAACAAAAGTGTGCAGTGGATTGTCAATTCTCCATTAAGGTAGTAAAATCAAATCTAATAATAAAAGGTGGTGATAGTTTGTTTGCGGCATCATCCAGTAATGTTTTGCAGGATCATCCAGTAATGTTTTACAGTTGTCAGTAGTTGTCCACTGGGCTGGATGTTTTTTCCAGCCACCAGTGTAACGACCAGTAATTCTACAAGATATCTAACTCTATTGCTAAGAACTTTTTGCATGATTACCACTATTTCTTTCCAGCGTGATGTCACTAGTAAGAAAATCAGCAGAAATGAGTTACCTGTTCAGTAGACACACCCCTACTTCCTGTTTCAATTCTAACAAATAACAAACTGAAACACATTATACAAACAGCAGCAAAAGAAAAGCTGGCTAAATCAATCAATTACATCACCATGCAAGTTCTAGTGCCTCCCTAAATTGAGATCAGCTAGCAGAAAACTAGAAGAAAATTTTGGCCCATGATTGGGTTATGATCCTTCTACTCTATCTGGGTCTCAACGCCCACTTTAAAACTTAAAAATCAAGAGTCTTACAGATTAGGTCAAGAACCAACAGAACAGTACTGCAGATCTAAACGGATACCTCTCTGAACCAATATGAATAGTGCCCACGTGCTGAGGACCAGCATCAGGATGATTCAACTTGCAGCATTGAAATTGGGGGAGTTTATCAACAGCTAGATTAATCTTTGTAGTTGCCTGTATTTGTTTGCAGAACCACGAAGATTGGGTCTAAATAGAATCAAGCTATGCATGTATGACAGAAATTTCTAGTCAAAAAAATCAAGCTTACAGAGCTATAGTCAGAGTACTTCAGGGCACGGGTAAAATCATCAGGAAGGGTATTATTAGGGACTAATTCCTGTGCCATACATGCATAATACATCACCAAAATCAAAGTTTGTTTAGGACATAAGTTAATTTAAAAACAAAAGTTCGGTATACATGATATTTCCAATATCGCTTTTACAAACTCAATAGGCTGTTCATCTCAGAAAAATTAGTGATGGAAGAACATAATTAAAATTTTACCAAGAAAGTCTTATAAGGAGTGGCATTTGACAGAACAATTGGAGAGAGAACTTCTGTACCATCAGCCAGTAATACCTAAATAATTTGATCATGTTCACTGTATCTGATTAGTTTGATCTGAGATTTTAAACACACTTACTATATAGAACTGCTTAATGAACTAACCCCATTCACAGTGCCAGAATCCTTGATCATCAATTGTGAAACCTGGACAAAGAAAAGAAAATATCAAAGATAGCCTAGAACAATTCCACAAGGCACCAATGCAAACAGCTAAACGTACAAACAAGTGAAGTTTAGGAAATGAAAGCATGATTGGCTCTCAACTTACATGACAGTGATTGATGAATCAATATATCTTAGCTAATTAAGTTCAATTAACCTTACCATCATCATTAAGGCATTTCAGAAGTAGCATAAGAAATTCAACTTAATCTCCAAAGCGTAACAGATGCTAACATGAACATACAAAGCCATATTCATGTAGAGAAAAGAAATGATGATCAAAGCATCATGAATTAACTTCAGCTGAGTTCGCATCGAGAATGATTCCAAACCTCATATTAAGAGGTAGGCAGTTCAGGGACAAACAATCAGTTATCCATCCAAAGATAGCTACTTTCCTTTTTTTTCAGATGTATATTGTTTGTTTTCACTTGTAGCAGGTGCCTTAAGAAAGATAAGAGTAATTGAACCAAAGATACCTCTGCACTTGTCACAATATGAGCCCCAGATTCCCTAGCAGCATTTGCGATAGCAGAGGATACTGAACCCATCCCACCTTCAACATACCTACAAAATATGACTTCTCATGTATAATTGCTGATGAATGTGGTGCTTATAATGTGACAAAGGCAAACTACGTTTTTATACATCTGAAAGAAGAAAATGTGTGAGGAACAATATGTAAGGTAAAGAAAAGATGAGTCAAATGAATTAAATTGAGAATTTAGATGAAGCCTAAGTGTGAGTTAGTTAAAGAAGATTAGAGCAAGTTTATTTCATGAGCTTCAACATAACAATCCTAATGTTTCACATACAAAGAGCATATGCATATTGGAGGTACTCTCAACTCATAATGAAAGTTCTACAAGCTTTGCTTGTTAAACTGATGGACGATGCAGAAACCCTTTCCTTTTTGAAGACAAAATGACTGCACTGAGATTCAATGCCACATCACAATTTAGTTAGATTAGCCTGGTTCCGATTAAAAAAAAAGGTGATTACTGGTAACACATTAGAGCAATAAAAAATAAAGAGATCTAGGCAATTTACAGCTTTCTATTTCTGTGATTGACAATCAACACATCAAAATGGCAATGGAAATACATACGACCAAATTCCACGTTCCCCATCAGTTTCTCCCATCACGTGATGTAGCAAAACATATCCACTCCCTGGTGTATGGACACTTGCCTGCATATACATTCAAGAAACCAAAAAAAAAAGGTTCAATCCACAGTATTTGCTTTCTTCTTCTGAACCCCCTCTCTCCCATATTTTCATCATTAGAGGGGAGTAAGTTAATAGGCATGCCTCTGCGTGTGCACTGTGCGCTGTGTGCTGCTGCCTGCTGAGTGTTTTACATGAAATGAACAAGATCTAAAACTAATTTTCCACACTGGTGCTGGAATCTTACCGTAGAACCTATCACAGCATCTGTTGCAAGAGTTGCCTTAAGAACATCTGTCTGTAAATTCAGCAGCAGAAGATTAAAAAGCCAAAAATCATAAAAACACAACAAAGATTCGAATCCAATGCATATTATAAACAATATCATATTTAAAAAGTCAAAATTAGTTGCAATCACTTTGTTACCATTAGAGTAAAATGAGTGACATCCACTCATAATTGTATGCTTTAAACAGTTTTTATTTTATTGTTGATTCTTGAACTTAAACACATTATGAACATGCTACATATAAACAAATGAAAGGAATTTCCTTCTTTGAATTAGAGAATAAAGTACTAAGAAAACTAGTTAGATAACAAACCTCAAACCATTTATTCAAAACCTTCGAAGCTGGAGACAACAAAAGGTCCATAAAATCCCTGCCAAAATCAACAAGCATATCCTAACATTCAAAGTTTGCATATCAGCATTCCTAATCGCCTTTTCTTACTTAGTTCTACTACCTAACCAAACCCACGGACTTGGATCACTAAAAGAGCTCTTACACCAAATCTTTTTGCCCTAATGAGAGCGCTTGCCGCATAAAACTTGCCCAAAAAGCCGATTTTCTCAATTTGTCCTTCAATCGATCATTAAAAGACGCTCCATTTTGCGCAGTTTCTGGTGGTGGCGAGTCCAACAAAGGATCCATCAACTTACAGAAACTCTCTAGCTGCTTCTCATATCTGCAAATGCCAAGTTTTTTTTTTTTTTAAAATAATAATAAACAAAACAAACCATTTATCTCAAAGGTAAAAACTAATTAAGAGAGAAAGAAAGAAAGAAAACTAATCATTACCTGTGATATGCATTGGCGTCATTAACAGAGAACTTAGAGATCTCTGAATGATTAAGCTCTCTATCAGGCCCTAATAAAAGGTAGCTTCCATCTAAACACGGCGTAAAAGACGACGGACTCCTCTTCAACAACTTCAATCCATGCCTCCCTAACTCCAACTCTCTTCAAGCACGGATAAATAACGAGAAATTCTACCGACATGTCAAACGCGGACTGAAAAAAAAACAAAATGAAAATAGAGATTTTGTGTATGTAGTTTACTTGATGAGTGAAGGACGGAGGAGACTTTGGAGATAACTACAGCGAGAGAACTTGAAGCCTGGAATCAGTTCTTCCGTTACGGCAGCTCCGCCGATGACGTGGCGGCGTTCAAGAACGGCGACGGATAGGCCGGAGCCAGCTAAATAAGCGGCAGCTGTTAGGCCGTTGTGGCCGGCGCCGATCACCAGCGCGTCCCATTTCTTCTCCTTCAGTGCGGTCGAGGCATTGGTTGCCGTGCTAAAGCTCCGTCTCCACATTACGGTGTTTTTTTTCTTAAAATAAAAAAAGTTTCTGTTTGGCTTGTTTCTGTTGGCGATTCTTAAAAATGAATAATTGTGGTGTTTGGAGGGAGAATCAGGCGGTGGAGTGGAGTGAGGCAGCAGTGGCAGGGGGTGAAGTGGAAACAGTTAGGCAGCGCGACATAGATTATTTTTTAAAATATTTTTTATTTAAAATAATAATTTTAAAAATTATTTTTAATATCATAATATCAAAAAATAATATCGAGTAAAATATTTTTACAAAAATCATAAAATGTTGTTTTAATAGTAAAAACAAACATTTCCTTTATCTATTTGTCTTTTTTTTATTTTTTATTTATTTGTTTGTGAGAGAAAGATGGTCTCGATTTAGTGGAACTAAAATTTATAAATGAAGAACTACTAATTTAATTATAAATTCTCAATTATTCTATAAAATTATTCAAATCTATAAAGAAAAATTGAAACAATCCATTCATTTTTTCTTACAAAAAAGATGTTCAAACTCAAGATCATTTGAAAGAGAACAGAGAATACTAATATTAATTGAACTACAATTTATTAGCAAAAGAATCCATACATGAAGAAATATATAATTAATCAAAGAATGCACATCTGGAAAGAAAACTAATGACATGAAAGTCACCTTCCATTAGTTCTCTTAATGGAGATTGATGTGAAGGGTAAACTGAACCTTTTCGAAAAGTTCAGGAATCGATTGAGCAAAAGTCTTGGGAAGAATTGATAATGTACCTAAATTTCAAGGAGGAAAATGAAATTATCCCACCCTTGCATCACCACAAACAAATTTTCGAGAAAGAATCTCTTAGCCCAATAAGAGGAACTAGCCACCTGGCCTTGGTCAGATTAATCAGTGTTCAAAATTGTTAATAGAAGAAGAAGAAGAAGGAGGAGGAGGAGGGGAGGAGGAGGAGAGGTCGTGTGCAGCAAGAAAGTAGGAAGATTGAAATCAATGCTTCCGAAGTCGAATTTCCATATTAAGTTATCTTTTCGTTTTTCAAATAAAATCTCAAAATCAATTGATAATTAGGTCGGATTTATCTCAACAAGAACATGATAATTTAGGCAAAATTAGTTGATATTGTAGCCATTTTGAAAGGATAGGGTTTAGCTACTGTTTTCTAAAAAGATTTTCCAGATTAATAGGAAAGAAGTTTAATCAGCATGAATCAAATTTCTTCTTCTATGAATCATGTAAAGGGAGGATGCTTAGTATGGCAGGAAGAACATGCATGATTAAGAGTGTTCTAAACTCATTGCCCCTTTACTTTATATCAATATTCTTAATGCCCAAAGGGGTATGCAAGCTTCTGACATCCATTCAAAGAAGATTCCTCTAGGCAGGGGCTGCTAAACAGAGAAAGATTTGCAAGGTTCAATGGTGCACAGTTATCAGAGAAAAGTCTTGTGGAGGTTCAGGTATCAGATCCTTACTCGAAAAGAATAAAGCTATGTTATTCGAATGGCTTTGGTGACCAAGCACGGAATGTAAAGGTAAATGGAGCGATTTAATCTGAAAAAAAAGTACCTCGAAAGTTTTGAGAATGGTCTTCCTTATTGCAGCAAGAAACTATCAGGTATTTGGCAGGGAAGAATAAAAACAATAAATCCATCAGAAATTAGTGTAGAAACTTTAAGAAATAGCACTAGATTTGTAGTCGGGAATGGCGAGACTGTTCACTTTTGGAATGATACGTGGTTGGGAGGTTCATCGCTGAAACATAGACATTTGAGACTGTACAGATTGTCTGCTGGGAAGCTGGTGACAATTTCGAACATGGGCTCATGGTATAATGGATTCTGGACTTGGCAGTTGGGTTGGACAAGAGAATTTTAAGGGCTTTTTAGCTTCATCAAGTTTTTTCACTGCAAGGCTTTCTAAACGAGATTCAGTTGCTTCAATGGAAACCAGATGCTAAAATCTGGATCAATATTGAAAGAGATGGGAAATTTTCAGTTTAATCTTGCAATACACTAATTGATGGATTGGATTATCATGGAACTTGCTCTTTTACACCAAACATCTGGGATTCTGCAGCTCCCCTAAAGATTCAGACATTTTTATGGTTAGCTGTGCAAAATAGATTATATACAAGATCCTTTCTTTTTAGCAGACTGTTAATTCCAGTTGATCAATCTTGTTATCCTTTTTTTTTTGCAAAGACTCCAGACGATTTGTTACTTCAGTGCAAGTTTGCTTGAAATTTTTAATCAAAATTCATCTTTTAGTGGGGTATCTCTGGTGCGTCCCGAAGACTTTCGATGAGCTATTTTTCAAATGGTATATAATGGCTAAGAGCAAATTTCAAAGGAAAGCGCGAAATATTCTCTCTTTTGGTGTTGCTTAGAGTATTTGGCTAATCAAGAATAATATGATTTTCAAGAAAATTCAACTAGGCTAGGAAGCGTGTTTTACTTTAACATCGCAACAATTATCGGTCTCTATACAAAAATTATGACTAAATTTTTTTTTTAATTATTAATATGGATGTTCAAATCAGTTTGTGTGCACTATGATTAACACGCATCACGATTAATTATACGGACTCTAAAGTTAACGATCATATAAATCTTCATTAATCATTATATTAATAATTACAGGGCTCGATACTCAGAAGAAAACAATCAATTATGACTCAAATTTTAGCTACGCAGGTAATGACTTCACCGGTTATTGTTTTTTTCCAACTTTTACTCTGTTCTTAGCAATCTCTAGGTTTTGTCTAACATAAGGTAAGACTTTGTGCAAGTCTCTCTCCTCATTATGATCCCTATATGCACATTCCATTAATAGTTGATCTAGTCCTCAATTAAGTCTCTACTAAACACTCCAATTATCAAATTTTTATGACTAAATTCTCTGCACTAACTTTTTAGCTCGAATATATAGTGCCCTAAATCACCTTTACTTAGTTGATCCATATCACTGGGTAGGATGATGTTGCTAATGTTTATGTTCATTGAACAAACCAACCTGCTTTGATACTGATTAAATAGTGCATGATAAAAAAGAAGAAACTGAAATTTCACACAAATCTTAAAAAT
This sequence comes from Populus trichocarpa, assembly GCF_000002775.5. Lineage (NCBI taxonomy): Eukaryota > Viridiplantae > Streptophyta > Magnoliopsida > Malpighiales > Salicaceae > Populus > Populus trichocarpa. Next base: position 1,928,800 of record NC_037291.2, on the reverse strand, counting down.
TATAGCTAATTATATTGTAGAGAGAATTATTACTTAATAAACTCTAAATGTCAATAATTCTATTTTTTTTTTAACGTGGGTGTCCGGGCCAGCTTGCGCGTACCTCGACTAATCCCACGAGCCCTGAAGTTAACGACCATGTAAACCTCTAGTGACCATTATATTAGCAACTATAGAGCTCAAACTTAAAATCAAAGGGAAACCAAACTTCTTGGTCATAATCTCTTACCACTGGCTACCTACTAGATCGGTTAATAATTCTATTAAATAATAGAGAAGTTGTCTATATTGGATTATTGGAACAGACTTGGGTTTTGTCTGCCTAGAGGTAAGTCTTTAGTCATATCCTTCTTCATCATGATCCATGTTTGTACTTAAGTTTACTACCAAAAACTTCATCCAATCAATTCTCTGGTTCTTTACACTATGTTGAGCCTTACACTATGTTGAGCCCTCACAGTATGATCTTAACGGCCTCCACTCTTTGATTTGCATCGCGAGATGGGATGATATTTGTCAATGTCAATTTCCATTCATCAAGTATGTTAGTCTGCTTTAATATCAATTGACATGGTTTATATTAAAAAAGATAAAACTAGAGTTTCACAAACCTTAAAATTATGCTTAAATTGTTGGGAAAATTCTGATTTAATAAACTCTGAATGTGAATAATTCTAGTAAAAAACAAGCTAAATAGTCTAAATCCTCTTCTTTATATATAAAAAAAACCCTTATTGAAAGTTATATAGCTAAAAGAAGAAGATTTTCTAACCCTGTGCATACTCAATGAAGCGTGGCCGTGGTGACCATGGGAACCACGATAATGTTCCTTTCAAGTTGTGTATGCCTATGCTTAATTTTGATTCTCATCAAGTTCCTTAACAGACTCCAATTTACGCACAGTCTGCCTTGCAGTACTCACAAGGAGTTGAAGGCCCTTCTTACTGCAGATTCCTTCATGGAAACTTGAAAGAGGTCCTCGACTTGACAAAAGAGGCCATGAGCAAGCCCATGGAATTATGCCATCAACCATTCCCTCGAGTTCAACCTCATGTTTAATTTTATCTCTACCATATTTTGGTGCAGGGAAGGATTTCTTTTGGTGGAAAGGCAGTGGAGCACAATTGGAAGTCGCTGAACCTGAACAGGTTAAAGAGATATCGAACAATAAAGATGGAAATTACCTCAAGTCTGAGCTGCCATCTTTTATTCAAAGAAACTCTTTGGGGACGGACTTGTGGCAACTAGGGATGGAAAATGGATTAATCTGCGCAAATTGGCCGATCATGCTTTCCATGGAGAGAGCTTGAAAGTCTTTTTGTTGTATTTCTGTCTATAGTTGCTTCTCGAGTGTACAGCAAACTTCATTTACGTAGTTTTATGTCAGAGTTTATATACTGATGCAGAAGTGTTACTTAATTTTCTCAGCAGTTAAACAGTTTATTTGGAGAGAAAAGAAAAGAGGAAAAAAGGAGCAATTTATGTAGGTATGTTGAGGACCTTCTTCTAACAGCTGACAGTATTTTTTGTCTGACCAGTTAAGCATGCAAATTCCTGGTCAGTGGCCTCTCTAGGAATCATATTTAAGCTGAAATGAAAATACATAGCATGAGGAAAGCATTTACCTTGAACAACTAAAGTACTTTGCTGTATGCCATAATTAAGTCATAGATAGGTTTACATACATACAGATAACATATAAACTCAAATTTAATTAGCTCAAAATTCCTTATAAAAGCTCAAAAAACTTTTCCATAACCACATGGGTCCAGGCTACAGCTGACCAAGAGGAATGCCTGAGCCCAAGGAGGGCACACTACCCAGCACTCTTAGGTACTCTCGTAAGCACACGCCCTAGCATGCCCGAGCTTAATGTATTTGGATTTAGATAGCATGTCTGAATTTATTTTTCACTTTTAACATGCTGATGAAACTCGTCCAAGTCCAATACTTTATTAAAAATTCTTTCAAGATAAGATTTTATGTGGATCTCTTGATATTTTATATTATTTTAATATATATTATTTTAAATAGAATATAACTCAAAATATCACAAAGTTAAAATGACTTTTTAATCTCTTTTCTTCATAAAAAAGATAAAACTCATGAGTTATAAATACTCCACGAATCCTTCAAAATATCATTACATTTTTTTTCTCTACAAAAATATTTACTTAAGGATCCGAGAGTTTCTATATCTATCAAAAATAATCTTTTATAGATATCAGTTACTAACCACCTTGGCTTATCATGCATCAGACACCAACTAACAACCTTTTTAGCTAGAAAAAATAGATTAAATTGTTAAAATTAAAAGATTAACTGATTATTTAACACATAAATCTTATTACTAAACTTCTTGAATAATTTTGTACATCATCTATAACTTTTTATTGGTGTCGGGGTAGGCAGAGATCAAAGCTAAAAGAAAGATGCTTGAATGTGGTAGCCGGCCACAATCAATCAAGTGTTGAGAAGATTGAAAAGGAGAGATTAATTATTTAAGTTTAAATATGCTACCGCATGGGATAATAAAATTAAATGGGCCAAAAAAAGGTGTTAAAACTTGAACTAAAAGGTAAAGCTCATGATAAACACGAGGCATTGTAAAATTCTTCGAGGCATGATCACTTTTAGACCTGTGTTCTTAGTCAAAACTCAGACACGGTGTTTTTCAAATGCCAGCATCTTCGCAACCTGCTATTGGAGATTAGAGGTGGACAAAGAAAAGCGAAGCAGGCAGACTGCAGACCCCACATGAGATTATAGTTTTAAGGGTGTGTTTTTTCAATAAAATATGATGATCACAGTTCCTAAAGCTACATTATTTTAAGTTAATCAAGTAATCTCTAAGATCCACCTTGATTTTCAATGTCAGTGAGACCAAAGCATGCCAGAAATTTCAACACATATGAACAACTCCAGCTCAGCCTAGATTACCCCCCCACCTATGAAACCTTTGCCTTTGCCTAGGAGTCAAGACCAAAATTATTGTCATCAGATTAATAACAAGTTGGCTTAAAGTAATGGCCTCTCGTATCAGTTTGTAATCAGCAAAAGATTTCAAAAACCAGTTTAGCAGTATATAAAATTGTAAATGTTCGGCAATAATGAACACTTGATTTCGGACCATATATATAAAATCAAGTTAGGTCACTTTGGAAGAAGAGAGGACCGGCAAGGCAAACTGTTAGTGTCAGTTCAGTTCGATCACCACCATGAATCTGGGGGGTTTCGGGACTGAAACTAGATCAGACAGTCCATTTTTCATCAAGAGGACACAATTGGATTTATCCTCTTAACTTCTGAGATGGGTTATATGAGATCAGACCACAGATTCTACTAAGTAGGTGAAAAACAACACAAGAAAACAGCAATCACAGAGAAAAATAGAATTGGCGGATTTACACTCTTTATTACTACTGCATATTATATATAGGGCAAGAAACAAACTTTTATAAGAAGAAAATTAGAATCTTAAACCAAATAGAAAAGCGAAATAAAATCTAAAATAAAGTTAAAAATTCAAAAAGAAAAAGAAAACTAACGAAATTGACATCTTTCAAGTTTTATTTAAGGGTTTTTTTGAAGCTCAATTTGTTATGGTTAGATCTAACATGCATGTAAAATCATCTATTAAAATATAATATCAGAACAAAAGTTATAGACTTTTCTTATTAGGTTGTTCATTTGACATGAACAAATCTCTTTTTAAATTTAGCTTCGTTCCATTGATTTATAAACGAGCATACTAGGCTTCTTGCATGATAAACTTGTAGCAGATTCAGCTGTTTAAAATTATCAAATCAGATGGCTCGCCTGCCTGCGTCACCGAGGTTGATTATCAAAGAGGCTTTTTATTTCCCGTGAGCAATACTGGCACCAAATGATAAATCATTTGAATATTTGTATCCAGTGGGTTTATTTCTTTCAAGAATGGTAGGTGAATTTCCTGTTAATAAAATCCCACATGCTCATAAAATAAACAGACATCGTACTTGCAAAGGGTATCATTATCACATCCAAATATCATCAAGTGATCCTCCGAAAAACTTATCTCGACACTGCTGCTCTGAGGTACTTTTCCATTAAATAATGTGTACTTTAGCAAATTTTCAATATGCATTTGCCAACTAGCAAATCATCCCTCACACCGTGCTGATCGGGCTTAAACACTTGCATCGCAACTTCCTATGCTCGCCTTTCCTTGGCTCACATTTCGTGCTTTGTACTGTATTGAATCTCTTTGGAAGACCATGCCTTTCTGCTATCTTTCCATTCTCTTGTTTTCATACTCAAATTTGACATCCTGAATTACAATATTGTCTTATTTCAGACAGACATAAACTTGTTTCGCCATTTAAGCATCCTCCACCCTCTCTAAAATCTCTATGGGAGATATGGCATCAAGTTCTTTCCCGCAGCCCAGCACAAATTGGTCAGCCGAACAAAACAAGTTGTTCGAAAATGCTCTTGCGATATATGATAAGGACACTCCGGATCGTTGGGGGAAAATAGCCAAGATTGTCAAAGGAACAACCGAGGATGAAGTAAAGCAGCAATACGAGATCCTTCTTGATGATATAAAGAGCATTGAGTCGGACAAAGTCCCGCTACCGAATTACAAGAACGAAGGAAGCAGCAAGGAAAACATCATCGGTAATGAAGAGGAGAGGTAATACTAACACATGATCGGTACCTTAATCATCAATCCGAAGAATGGACAGAGATTTGCTGAATGTTGAGTCCAGGAAAGCATAGTTCTTATATGGATTGATTAATTTAGATTCACTAACTTGTCGTGAATTCTCTAGTATAAAAAAAATCTCATTTTTGTGCTATTATAAATTTGGAAAAACATTATTGAATGTAGTTCACAACTAGAAAATTGATTTACACCAAAGGAATATTCCATCGGTGTATAAGCTGTATTTCCATCGATAATTCAACGATGAAGTGTTTTTCTTCTATAATTATGTTGGGAATTCCCCCACCGATTTTATCTGTCACTATTTTTATTGAAAATTACCAACGGAATATATTCTAATGCTAATGTCATTGCTATTTGATAATTTTGAGGTAGTGATTGGTATGTTGAAAGAATGAAATGATTTGATTATGTTGCTAATGTTTCCTTACTTGGCCCTCTCTTCTGCAGGCTGCAGTAACTAAAGTTCTAGTGGAGAAGGATATCAACAATAGAGACGGCTATTTTCCTTGAAGTTTTGAGTCGTCATTTTTTTACTCTCTTAAATGTGATGACTTCTATCCTATATATGTACCAAAGAAGCAGCATTAAACATTTTATCTGTTGTGTTAACTCTCCTTTCTGCTTTAAAATTAGTCATGGATGCATTCTTTCCTAGCATATGAAATTGATTTCTCAAGCGATTTTATTTGAAAGCTAAAGATAATACCACAAGGGAGAAAAAACGAAAGAGTCAGGAACATGCTGAATTCGGATACAGAAAGGGAAAATGATCCTCTAAGAAAAATGTGCCGTGTAATAGTGTAGTAAAAATGCTTTCATAAGACCAGGAGCTCATGATAATTGATAATCATGCGGCGTTGTCAGCATAATCATTTCTAGTTCGGAAGAGGGACATGATGTTACAGTAAGAAATTCAGACATGTGTTTTCTCTCTATTACCAACATTTCCATGGGTTGGCAGACAGAAAACCCACCTTTTTCAAGTGTTTGCTTGTCCAAAAATCATGTGCATCACAGTTTGACAAACCTACGTACAGTTCTAAGTCAGTCAGTCAATCTCAAGGAAGCAACTTGATTTCCAATGCCAAACATGCCAAAAATTTCTGCAAGAATTACGAAATTACTACATCTCTGCCTACGATACCCCCTTGCGCCATGAAACCTTTGCCTTTGCTTAGGAGTCGAGGATGTTACCAACATAAAAGTGCTAACAAGTTGGCCTAAAGTAAGCACTGGCCTTTCTTCTCTATATATTTTAAATCAGCATAAGATCTTGACTTAACAAACATCACCAGCAATTATGGATCTTTGCCAATAATGAAAACTGAGGTTTAATACTATTAAATGATGTAGTTTTAGTATATTTAGTTTCTTATTCTAGGCACTGCAACATGTAGCTAAAATATAGCTCAACTGGCTTGCTAAAAAACTAGCTAGGGCACTTGGGAAGTAAAAGAAATGCAAACTGCCTGTATCCGTTAGATCACCTTCTGAATCTTTGCGAAGGGTCTTTTTCCATTTTTCCTTTCGTTCTAAGACCATAGATTTTTCATCAAAGAGAACAGAACAGAATCAGCTTTGTGCTCTACCTTACGGGACCGGTTAACTAGGGGCCAGATACTGTTGACTAATGCTGGTTTGCAATTTTCTGAGAGCATTACTGGTTCTGATTTCTAAATGACAAATAATTTGAATATCCAGATCAGGGAAGTGGGTCTCGTTTCTTTCAAGATTGTGGAGCGAATTTCCTGCTAATGAAAGCCCACATGCTTATTAAATAGACAAGCATGAAACATAGTACTTGCAAATAATATTGTAAACACCTCCAAAATAGCATCAAGTGATGATCCTCGAACTCAAAAACACCGATCTCAAGACTCTACTACTATGAGGTGTTTTTCCGTTACATAATTTGTAGTTTTGCAAGTTAGGTTTGGTTAGTATTACATGACAGAATCAGAGACACAAAGACATATATAAAATAAATTTATCTCTGAAGTGAATTTATATCCTTTTAAAAAAATAGGATATAATGTTCAATCTGTCTTAACCGTCTACGTTTGTTCTCGTTTTGAGATAGTAACCAGTCACTTATGTCAAGTGTCAACTACAGTGTTTCAGATTTAAGCGTGGCTTGCATTGCAACTTCCTAAATTTCTCACCAGTCACTTCACTTCAGTCTTCTTTCATGATTCACACATTCCATGCTTCTACCCTACTGAATTTTCACACTAGTCCTGTCTAGCAGTCGGCTTTTCTTCCATTTTCTAGTTTTCATACTCAAATTTGATCCTCTATATATCACATTCTCGATCTTATTCCCAAGACTATAAAACTTAGCTTCACCGTTTTCGCTCTTATCTCGGCAAGAGAAATGGGATCCAGTTCTTTCCCACAGCCTAACTCAAATTGGTCAGAACAGAAAAACAAGTTGTTCGAAAATGCTCTTGCTATATATGACAAGGATAGCCCAGATCGTTGGCGAAACATAGCCAGTTTTGTCGGAGAAACAACCGAAGAGGAAGTGAAGAAGCAGTATGAGATCCTTCTAGACGATATCAAGAGAATCGAGTCAGACCAAGTGCCACTGCCAAATTACAAGAATCATGAAGAAAGCATCAAGGAAAACAGCAACATGAGCAATTAATGAAGGGGATAGGTAACACACACACACACACACACACATATATATATCTAGTTCCTTAATCATTAATAGAGAGAATGGACCAACAGATTGTTAAATGTTTAGCCCAACAAAGCATTATTCTTTTGTGCATTGATTGATCTATTAGATTCACAATCTGATAAACAATGAATTCTAAGCAGCATAAAAGCCGATCTTTTTTAGATTATCATGCCATTCTGTAAAACATAACAAAATGTTATAATGAAGGAATCTCGATTGATACGAAAACTGGTTACACTAAATGTAATGGTTGATCTTTTCAATACATAATGTACCATGAACAGTGAAATGGAAGCTGATTTCAGTTTTTTCCTGTTTCCTTACTTGACCCTCTCTTCTGCAGGCTGCAGCAACTGAAGCTCTAATGAAGAATGGTCTCAGCTGTAGAGACGGCAATTTTTCCTTGATTCATCATCACCCTTAAACTTTTTTCCTTTCAAGTATAATAAATTCTAAACATATATATATGTACCAAAGATGAAACATTAGCATTTTCTCCTTTGTATTGATTTTCTTTTCTCCTTAACTAGTCATCAATATGTGAAAGATGCATTCTCTCTGGCTCAGCATATAGATTTGACAGATTCAATAATAAATCACAAGCATTTCAATTCAGAATCAAAAGGGCCCTCGACAATCAAAAAGATTCCAACAAATACTGGCAAAGCTAGAAAAAGAAAACTCATAGAGAAAGTAGGGAATAAGTCATCAATGATGTTTGAATAATTTTCTTTTCTCCTTAACTAGTCATCAATATGTGAAAGATGCATTCTCTCTGGCTCAGCATATAGATTTGACAGATTCAACAACAAATCACAAGCATTTCAATTCAGAATCAAAAGGGCCCTCAACAATCAAAAAGATTCCAACAAATACTGGCAAAGCTAGAAAAAGAAAATTCATAGAGAAAGTAGGAATAATTAAGTCATCAATGATGTTTGAATAATCTTCGGTGGCTAGTTTTTTGTACTTCCAATAAATTCTTTTTCCAACATTTATAGAATACCTACTGTATCTCTTAGTTATTTCCTTCTAAATATTTACAATTTTTTCTTCTAAATATATGCACACGAAATTTTTATCTGTGCTAATAAATGTGAGAGAAGAAATACGTGCACTCCATGATTATTGTTTATCAAAGAGGGATAAAAAAAAAACACTATATTTTCACCCCCATGCATTAAGCAATGTTGCATGTTCGTATAGTTCAAAAATTTTCAATGTGAATCTAGCTCAAAACTTGGAAATCTTTGACTTGGGCTCTGTTTGTTAAATAGTTAATAAAAGGGTTATGGAGGGAGGGCCCATTCTTAAAATTTGGCCTGGAGGACCCATTTTTCAATGTCAATCCAGCTAAAATCTAGAAAAACTTATTCTGGAGATCTTGAAGAAAATGTAAAGAGAAAAACATGAAAATCTTTAATTTGGCATATGTTTGTTAAATAGTTAATAAAAGCTAAAGGAGGGCCAATTTTTTTTTTTAAAAAAAAAAGTTTCTAAACGTCATTGATGGATATTATTCCATGTATGGAGATTTCGAAGAAAAGTCAAAGAGAAAAACATGAAAGTCAAAGAACAAAATAAATAGGGAGAAAATGGATATTCTATTGGCGATTGTCTGCTGTAGTTTTTGTTTTTTTAGTGTATTTTACTTGAAAAAACAATTAAGTTGTTTTTTTTATGTGTTTTTTTTATAGTTTGGATGTGTTTATATAAAAATAAATAATTTTAAAAAAAAATATTTAAAAAAAAAACATGATTGATCACAAAATACACAGATCGCAGAGACCAACAACAAACATTTTAATTAAAGTTGATGTTAAAGATTCTAAAATATGAGGCCCAAAATAAAATATTTATGAATCTATAGTGGCTAAAAAATAGTTAAGCCGAAAAAACCTATGCTCACTTGGCACCTACCTGGACAAACAAAACATGCTGAAAGAAATTCTACCATTCGCACCTCTCCGGGCAACGCAGCATCTCTTAAAAAATGGAGCTTGAAAAGGAGATAGAGGGAAAGATGACGACTTGTAATTCCTCCTTTAAGGTTAGTTCCTTGGGACTCTGTCTCTATTGCTGCATTTTTTTCCTTTCTCCTTTCTTTTCTTCTTTAGCTTCATTCTATCAAAAATATACTCATGAAGCAATTGAAAAGTAAATTGCGTGTTTTAACAAAGGAGTTTTGAAAACCTCAAGTTAATAATTTTCTTGTTGGAGAATCCTTAAAGAACATTAACTTGGGTTTAAAATATAAACATGTTTTGTCCATGTGAAGGAATTATACAGCCTCCAAAATAATTGGAAATGGTGTTCTTACAGTTAGGAATAAGGAACTGCAATGAAAAGCAGTTCTTTTATTAGTACGGTATCTCTATTAGTTCCAAAGTTGAAAACTTTCTTGCTATTGTAATTTACAATGGAAAAATATTGATGGGTTGTTGTGAAAATTCAACAAGAAGAAGTTTCATGGAGTGTGACATTAGTTTCAAAGTTGAAAACTTTCATGGTGCTATAATTAAAAGAACAAAAGAAAAAGGGAAATGATTATTGATGGGTAGTTGTGATATTTCAATGGCAGATAATATTGGGTTCATCATCTTTGGCTCGGCGGCAAATTCTCAATGAGATGGGATATGAATTTACTGTTGTGGTATATTCTTAAGCTGCATTCTCTTGTGCTTTTTATTTATTTATTTGTTGAGAATGTTAGTTTTCAATTATGGGTTTTATGTTTTTTTTGTGTCGTTAATGTGATATCGGTTTAGACCGCAGATATAGATGAAAAAAGTATAAGAAAAGATAAGCCAGAGGAATTGGTGATGGCTCTAGCTGAGGCAAAGGTATAACTTTTACACCTGTTATACCTTTTATATGCTTGGATGTCTCAAATGTCATTTTATTGCTTTTAATGGGCTTTATAACTCATTGCTGTGGTTTTCTCAATGTGGGCTTCCTGCATTTGTCCTTGCACAAATTTTGGTTTTGTGATGGATTGCTAACTGGGGCATAACTGAGTCGTTCTGTTTCACTAATAATGTAAAGTTTGCTTTTTTTGTCTTTGTGGGCTTTCTTTTTGTAATGGAACTATGTGAATTGAAATTTGAAAATGGTAGTATTGACTGGCAACTGTGCATATTACTGACTGTTCTTTCATGGTTCATGGTTGTATTGTTGAACTGCCATATTTATTTAATTTTATTCCCTAGGCAAACGCCATCATAGAAAGGCTTCGAATTGAAGGTCATGTGGAAGAGGATGCTCAGGCAACATTGTTAATTACTGCAGACACAGTATGCTTTTATTCCAGCTCACTATTCTTAATTACAACCTCTACCTATTTTAAATTTGTGTCCTGTGAATCTATTTATTGCTTCATATAGTTCTCCTGTGATTGCTTCTGTATTAAAGGCCTTGTCCCACTTTTGACATTCCTTGTGGAGTTTTATCTTACTGCCACGTCTCATTGATTTTTTAGGTGGTGGTGAGTAATGGGATGGTTAGAGAAAAGCCAAATAGCAAGGAAGAAGCACGGGAGTTTATCAAAGGTTTACTTAATTGATTTCACTCATGTCCTCTACTGTTTATAAAGCTCAACTTGTTTTAGTGGTCAAATATGACTAGTAGTTGCACTATTGCAGGCTATTCCGGTGGTCATGCAGCAGTCATAGGATCTGTGGTTGTAAGTAACCTTACTACTGGAATACGAAAAGGAGCATGGGAAAAAGCTGAGGTACAGCTTACTTGTACTTGTATTTAGCTTAGATTTTACTGGATAGTGACATTCAAATGGTTCCTAGCCCGCATAATCCTGTAGGCATATTGTTCATTCAAAATGGCAGAGTATTGCTTTAAATTCAAGAAAGAGTTTTGCTATCATCTGAGCCCACTGAATTACTCTCCTCTAATGTCCATTCCCGTATGAACAACTTGATGAGAAAAAAGGTGCATAGATGCAACAAGGTTTCCGGATCAATTATTTATCAGCCTCTATATATCCACTGTAACATGTAGGAGAATGTAATGGTTGTTCTCTATATATATGTTGATTGTTTTCTCCATCTTTCTGGATGGAGATTATGATATGGTAATCTTAACTATTTTATATAGATGAGATTGTAACAGTTATATTTACATGCACAGGCAAAAAATTTCCCATTTGAGCTGTTACTATTTATAGGAATATTTCAGATGGTTCAGTGCTCCTGAGATAAAAGCAGCAGACCATGAACATATATTTTTTTATCGCCTATTTCTGCGAATTTGTCCCGAAAAGCTGTATTAAATATTTACTTGATGTAAAAAGAACTTTATCTGAAAGCTCTTTGAAGTCTTTACACTTCAATGACATTGAGTTTTGAAAGAATAATCTAGTTCACTTATGCAGGTTTATTTCCATGAGATACCTGATGAGATCATTGATAGCGTGGTAAATTTTGTAAATGCATATTCTTTATTGGATTTTGTTTCTGAAGCTATTTTCTCGGCCACACAGTGTTTTTAATTTCTCTGTTAATGATGAGATGTGCCTTAGATTGAGGAGGGAAGTACACTCCATGTTGCTGGGGGTTTGACACTGGAACACCCATTGACATCACCATTTGTTGAAGCAGTGGTGAGCTCTCCCTACCCCTCTCCCTCTCCCCCTCCCTTTCTCTTTGACACTGGGTTAGTTATTCTACTCTTTGCATGGCTGACAAACTCAGTTAGCCAGGGTATTTAGCTCTTCAGGTGCCCACATTATGCCCCAACATGTGGCCATTGCTAGGGTCCTTATCTTCATTTTACAGCCTTCTTCATGTCAAGTGCTGAGTTTTCTTTTAATATTCTTACTTATGCTTTACTTGGGTCCTCCTTACAAGTGCACAATTCAATGGAGCTTCATTTATCAACTATCTGCTTTAGGATTTATATAACCACACCGTGTCTTGTATGTTCTTTGAGTAGGTCGTGTCTACCCTTTTCCACTCAAATCTGAATGGCATTGAACCTTAAAATTGCATCAGCAAAGACCACCTCAATGTTTTTTGTTCTTTTTTATGTGCTTAAGCGGCTGAAGTGAACATGGTTGCTGTGTTACAATATACAAGCAGTTGATACTTTGGTTTCCTAGAATACAAGGATTTAACTCCTTCCCTCCGTCTGATTCTTCTGATGAAAACATCAGTGATGTATTTTGCAGGTAGGGAGCACAGATACAGTGTGGGGGCTTTCAAAAGCATTAACCGAAAAACTCATCAAGGATAACCTTGTAGCTGCAAAATAACTCGAAGTGAGAACTGTGGATGAATCCACAATTGTTGGGTATTCTGAACCATCTCTTGAAATTCCTAGGCTTACCGCTTACTTTCCATTTGAATCTGCAGGCTTGATATCGCTTGAATTCTATTCAGTCCATGGCTCAAGTCTTTTTACTCTTCAAAACTAAACATGCTGACGACGGAGAACTATACTGTCCTGCAAACAAAAAGATGCATACAAGATTCTTTATTGCATTCACATTTTTTTTTATCTTTTCTAGTGATCCTTGGTGATCATGAATCTTACAGATATTCAAGTTGCAAGATTTTTGAAGTTTCTTTATCATTTCTTTTTTTCTTTTTTTTGAAGTTTATCATTTCTTTTTTATTCCTACAGCTGGTTGATTCTTACATTTCTCCAGATTGTTTGCACCGATGTTTCTAATTTCTATACAACACTTTTTATCAGTACAATCTAACAGTCTTTTTTTTTTCATTTCTTTGTGAATATTGAATGAGAGGGGTGTTGACATTTTCTGGCATTGACAGGCTACATTTACCTGGTGTGCGACTCAAAAGCAGCAAATTTGATAATTCGATGCTTCTAATTTTTTTTTAAAAATCCATTTCTGTTTAGATTATCCTAGAATCTAATATAGTTTGTAGATAATGTACAGGATCTATTTTTGTGCAATATAAATGAACGTCATTTTCTTCTTATTATTATTCATTATACAAAAATACTTAAGCAGAATTGCATTTCATCATACACCATTCACGGTCCACGCACTCATAAAACATTGTTCATTTTTTACTTTTTTTCATTTTGATCCCTATAGTTTGCAAAGTGTACGATGTGGTTCTGGAACTTTATTTTCCTCAAGTTTTAGTCTCTAGAGGATAAATGAGAGTGAAAGTTGTTCGAAAAGAGAAGGAAAGAGGAAGAATTTGTCAGCTATATTTCTAACACCTTTGCTTTCCCGACATTTTGCACCTTTGCTTCAGTTCTTGAAGTTGTAACAGAATCATTGTGTGTTGATTTGCACAAGCACTATTTTCATCCAAGTAGAATGATCAGAACAGGCAAGCTAGGCAAGCTAGTAAAACAACGATTTGCACAAGCACTATTTTCATCCAAGTAGAATGATCAGAGCAGGCAAGCTAGTAAAACAACGGATCCAGGTGATTAATTAAAGATGAACTGGGTATTAGACAAATCCAATGCCTAAAACAGATTCTGTGTTTTCTGATGAGAGCACAAGAGTAACATCACATCGTTAAGAAATATGAATTTCCAACCATTCAGATGTGCACGGACAGCTATGTCCATGTCCTCTACAGTTGTCCTTTCAAGCCATCCACAGACTCTTCCAAGGGCTTTGATTCTACAAACAGCAGCAGTTCTATCGAAACCAAAGAAATTTAGGAATGCACCATCAACTCGCTAAATTTCAAAGTCCCAAATTTAGGAATGTATTCTTGGTGAAAATCGAAGCCCCAATTCACTTGAACACCAACTGAGTTTCAAAGTCTTAAACTTTCAACAAAATTCGACAAAATTAGGAGAAAAAACAAACCCCATCTTTTAATATGACAATGATTTATAACTGAAATTATTCAGAGATGAATACATACACTTTAGCAGTGATTCATTATAAATAAATCCATAATTATCACTTCAGCATTACATTTTTTTTCATTAATATTGTAAGTTAATAATTCCAATAAAATAAACAATTTCCCCTCTCAAAATTCAAAACCTTATATGCTTTCCTTTACAAGGAACACTCTTTCAATCAACTTATTTTTTCAAGAACTCACAAAACATGAGAAAATGTGAAAAGCATTTTCCATATCACAAACAAATTGGGTCTAAATGGAACTTCTACGAAACTCTAAGGACTAATTGAGAAAATTATGAAAGTTAAAGATAATATTTTAGGAATTGTGGGCTTAAACAGAAGTTGGCGCACCCAAAAAGCATAATAGCTTTACTGCCTGCGCTCGCTGGCGTTGCCAAACACATCCTAGCTACGGAAATAGAGCGGCAGCAGCAGCACATGCCATTTCTCCAGTGAAGCAAACCTGTCATCAACTTCCCATTTTTACTTGCAGGTACGATCCATTTTCAAATTCACGTAAGAATACGATGATTCCTTTCTTCTATGATTTTCATAGGAATTGTAGTATTTCTCTTTGGAGAGTGATCTGTGCGTTTTACAAACTTATTGGAAAATTTATTCCTTCTGTTCTATCTGGTCACTAAGAAACCATGGGAAAAAATGAAAATTTCAAGAACCCTTTAATTAGACCTTCATTCTCTTAGTCAAAATCACAAACCCGAAAAGCCCCTGTTGGGGCATTGGCGTAATCTATTTCTGTATCATATTGCTCACCAACTGTTTGATAAAATGCTTGACTGTGATTTTTTTTTTTTCCTTTTTTTTTATCCCAGGAAAGCTTTCAAGTGATATCACTTCGCAATGGAAGCCAAGTTCTTTCGATTTCTCAAAATTGTAGGTGTTGGTTACAAAGCGCGAGCAGAAGCAGAAGGCCGTTTGTTATTTCTCAAACTGGGTTACAGTCATGAAGTCGAACTAACTGTGCCGCCTGCAGTCCGGGTGTTTTGTTTCAAGAACAATGTGGTTTGCTGTACTGGAATTGATAAGGGAAGAGTGCATCAGTTTGCTGCTTCAGTTCGTAGTTGTAAGCCACCTGAAGTTTATAAAGGCAAAGGGATCATGTATATTGATGAAGTTATTAAGAAGAAACAAGGAAAGAAGTCAAAATGATCGTGGCTGAGATGTGTGATTCTGATGCATCAGTAGGTCAAACTGGGTTTGTTTTTGGTATTAAATTGCAAGGATTTTGTAGTTTGGAAGAGGTTTCAATCAATTTATGATGTTTTAGAATAATAGAATTTGCTGGTTGCTAGATTTGCAAGGTTTTTAGCTCTCTTTTTTCTTTAGGATTTGTTGTCGTCGGATGCTGGAAAATGATGGTTATTCAATGCTTTTAATAAGCTATTAATTTCAGTAGAATTTCCTCACGACACAAATAAGTTATACTCTGATTGTGTTGAAATTCAATTCCCCTGGAGTCATTCCACCAAAAGGCCAGCAAATAGGTTTTGAGTTATTGCTATGTTTGCTCTTGATGTTACTTATGTTCATGAATCCATTAAGCATGGCCCGTGAATAGTCCTGCTTGATCCTTGAATATGCAGGGTCCTTGCTGTTAGTACTTCTGTAGTGTTCAGTCTCATGAAACTCAATCCATCTCCATGATAATCCAATCAGTGTTATATTTATAAACCAAAGTGTGTGAAAATGGATGCTTGTGCTTCATTCATGCGCAAATATAAACATGCTATGGGGCCTGTTCGCACGATACCGTCAGTCAGCCATTGCAAAATCAAAAGATAGTTTTTGCTTCTATTAATGCATTAGGAATATCATCTTACACAAAACAACAAACATAAGGACTGGCCAGTAAAGACTGCAGTGGTAAATTTGAACCAAAAGTACATAGACACGCATCCACATAGTAGGCAATTTGCAAAGCAAAAAAAACCCCTCAATTTTACAATCACTAATACATTTGAAGAATGTCTTGGGCAGAGTAAATATGTTTCAGAGTACTTAGTCAAGCATATAGATTCGCGAGGCAATGTCCTGAACCAACCAATCAAATCCTTCAAGCAGCCCTTCACCTGTGTACGCACTGCAGCCCACAATTTTCCAGTGTCGGGTTTTATCCATATTCTCTAGGTTCAATACCTGAACAAGCATAACAGAACCACTTCAGAAATTCAAACAGGTGAAGGGCAAGGACATATACCACCATGAAAACATCACCATGCAGGAGAAGTGAAAGTAGTGCAAATCAGGTGCCGCTAATTATGTAGATTAAATGTATATGGTTTCTACCATATCTTGACACAAAGAATAGGAGCTCAACCCATTAATGTGCGTGGATCCCTAACGTCAAAATACTAAATGGATGCATAAGTTTCGCAAATAGAACTATTCTTCAATGACAAAAACCATCAAGTAGATTGATTCTGCTTGATGGCTTAAGGTGCACATAAATGCCCCTCTAACAAAAGAAAACAATTGAAGGGCACTTTTGCAAGCAAAGCTGACCAGAAAGTAATTGAGTTTCAAACAGCATGGAAAACATATTATGAGGAACCCCAGCTAAATGTCCCGCATTCAACCACCAAGAGACAAGTCCGGGAAGGAAGGCACATCACATGGGAGATTTTACAGTAACCTCTACAACCATGTTTATATCATCAGCCAACTGTGTGCTAAAGTTAAATCAACTTTGAAAAAAAAGAGTCCATTTCAATTGTTCAGTATGAAATACACGACATGGATGACATTTGACTTCTTTCAGCACTGAGAAAAGCAAAAATACACGAGGGAAAAGGACACCAAATGCTTTGTATATGAACAAAAAACAATGCTGACTCATAAACAAGGAGATATGATCGGTGAGAAACCTTACTTTAGCAATTTCCTCCGGTGTAAGAGCACCTTTTATGTCTTGCTTATTTGCAAATATTAGTAGAGATGCTCCTGATAGCCTCTGACAGATGAACAAGTAAATTAGAGGATTCACAAGAAAAGAGCAGATGAATAAGAAAAGAAAAAAACAAATGAACAAAAGAGTGAAAAAAAAAAAGAACAAGAGCAAGACATGAGAAACACATTGCATTAATAGAAAAACAAATAAAGGCCATTGTTTTCAAACAAAACATAACATCAAAGAAACTTAAAACTGGCAAATACCTCTTCCTTCAAAAGATTATCGAGCTCCATTTTGCAATCATCCAACCTTCTAAGATCTGAACTATCCACCACCCAGACCAAGCCATCAGTTTGCTCAAAGTAGTTCCTCCAGTATGATCTTATGGTTCTTTGTCCCCCCACATCCCATATATTTAAAGTGTACCTATCAAACAAAAATATAGCATTTCAACCTTCCGTATTACAACAAACATCTAAGATTTAAAATTCCAATCTTGGGAAGCTCAGCAGACACTACAACATCGTCAGTATACATAATGTCGCAAGAGAAACTGTTGAACTATAGTAATGATAGTTTTGATCAATCAATGCTAAACTAAAACATCTCCAGTTTGTCTTTATTTTATCACTCTTCGACAAATTCATATAAAAAAACAAGGCCAGTTAAGATCCCAAGTTCTCATATTTCACTTGTATCTGAAATGGGCTCGTGTCAAATTGGCAGTTCAAAACAATAGCAAATACACAGAATCATTACTACCCATTTCTAACAATAACGAGAGCAACATACACACAAAGAAAGAGGAATAAACGAAAGAAAGAAACTGGAAGAAAGATCTAACTTTGCTGCTTACTTTTGATAAGAGATGGTTTTGATATTGAATCCAAGAGTAGGACTAATAACACTGGTGTCTTCTCCATTTATCTTCAAAACTATTGTTGTCTTCCCTGAATTATCAAGTCCCCTTCAACCAAAAAAACCCATTATTCATCTACTTATTAGATACAGAGACAGAGACAGAGACAGCACAGTGGATGGATACATACACCATGAGGATGCGCATTTCTTTCTCTTTTCTCTTGATTTTTCTAATGATGCTAAGCAGCCC
This sequence comes from Populus trichocarpa, assembly GCF_000002775.5. Taxonomy (NCBI): domain Eukaryota; kingdom Viridiplantae; phylum Streptophyta; class Magnoliopsida; order Malpighiales; family Salicaceae; genus Populus; species Populus trichocarpa. The sequence goes on along the minus strand of NC_037291.2, from coordinate 1,910,519 downwards.
CATTGTTTAGCAGCAACAAAGAAACAACAACAACAGCAACAGCAACTGGTGGGTGTTTATTTTCCTTCTCTTTGCCTTTAGAATGAACCAGACCTCACCGAACTATCCTCCTTTCTTCCTTTGTGGGTTGGTTTGGTCCTATAGGAGTGATGATCAATCAGCCCATAAATTGAATTATTCACCATAGATTATAGACTTGGTCCATTTGTGGTTGAGCCCAGATAAGCGTAGCATTATTGACAAACTGTTCATAGTTAGCTTTGCTTTAAAAATAGAAGTTGGGCTAAATTTATATGTCCAGGAATAGTAAACACTTCTTACCCTTGTCATGATTCTACATGTCCCATGGGAAACTTTCGTCCAAGACACGATTATTGACGTCTTTCTCCACAATGGGAAATCTGAGAAAATGCCATTTTAACATATCCCACTTCGTTCAATCATGTTACAAAAATATCAAAAAATTAATCCTCACCCATGATCCGTTTCGTCAAATATTTTCAAAACTTTAGCTCAAGTTGCTAAATATGAGAAGAAAAAAACAATAATACCTGTCTCCCTAAATCAAATCTAGCTAGAAGATTGCCGGGTACAATCGTTTTTGTCACGACTATTCTATCTCGATCGTCCATGAATTATTCCGAGATCATAGATTTTCAAATGGAAATAGGCATTGTAATAGCTCCAGTTAGATGTTGCCATTAAAGATTGAGATTAGTAGACGTCGATTAGACTAGAGGGTGTGAGGCCTAGGCTTTTGCCCTTTCCCCTTTCTCTAGAATTCCTTGAAATGCTTGTTGCGGTTGCTGTCAGACATATATAGCTTGCTTTACAAACACGTATTAATTATTAACAGTTACAGTCTGATTGGTATTTTGGTAATTTTTATGGTAATTTTTGTGATAATAGTTTAAAAAAAATTGTTTTATAAAAAATATTTTAGGTTGAGGTTGATTTAATATTTATGTATATTTTTTTAAAACTGTGGTTGAAATTGAGGTTAAATAAAAAGTAGTTTAATGTGTTTGGTTAAGAATGCTTTTAAAATTGAGGTTATAAAATAATTTAAAAATATATATATATTAATATTGATGGTTTTTAATTTAAATATTATAGATTTAAATATTGTTATTACATCATGAAATAAATAATACTTTATATAAAATATTTTTTATTATTCCATTAAACTATCTACAATTTCATCACGTCTAAAATACATCCGACAGTTTTCTTGGTTTCTTAAACGCGCAATAACATGAGGTAAAATATAATCAAGAATAAAATTAGGATTACGATCAAATTCTACAAATACTATGTCATCAAGCGATATTCGTCTAATTTATGTAGTGTCATTGAATAATGTTAAACACTCGTTTTTCGAATAAAGCACAATTAAAAAATAAAAAATAATTTTTTTATTTTAATGGGTCGGACCCGGTTCAATGCATTTTGCGCGTTGGACCAGACCCGGTCCGGCCAGAACAGTGGAGCATGGTTGAACTTCTCACCCGCGCAAGAAAGCAGCAATTAGGTGCTTTTCTTCTCCATGCATTTCACACGCAATTTACTGTGGGATCCATGAACAGTAAGTAGCTTTTTTTCCTTAACCAAACGTTTACAAGATGCGGTTTGCTTTAAAAGCAATCGCAGCCGCGTAAACAAACATGCAATAAACCGCGTGCCTTAGCTATTTTTACTGTTCACCCTCATATGATTCACATGGATTGTAATAGTGTATTTTTTCAAAATTTATAATCTGGTTCTTGAACTTTTTTTATTATTATTAAATCTTTTTGAGCTCAAATCAACATCGAATTACATGTTTTTTTGCGAGGAAGGGTTGAATTGAAAGAAAGATGACTAGAGTAAAAAATACATGTAACATAGATGGCGGCTTTGAAATTTATTTCAAAAGTTCATTTTCATCCCCTATATTTTTTAGCTATTAAGTGATTAGTACCTATAATTCTAAAAAAATACATTTTGATACCAAATTTTATTTTTCTCTTTTGTTTTTTTGTTTGTTGGAGGATAGAGAGGAGATCGTCATATTCTGACTTAGAGATAGAAAGTTGTTGTTGGGAAAGATTTAGGCCATTAAAACAATCTACTTTTTTATCAAAAGGTTCTATATGATGAGGAGGTTATGATTAAGTGTTTTTCACTTTGACAACACCTAAAAAAACATATCTAAGCTTTGGAAGTTTTTTTTTTTTTAGGGTTGATTTCAGATTTTGGAGTGGTATTTTGTGTTTTTGAAGATCATGAATTGGTTTAACAAGATTCTAGAGTGTTTCGGGTCAAAATAAATTCTAATAGATTTTTAAATAAAAACAAAAGAATCTTATTTTTCTAGTGACACGAGTCGTTGGATTCTAAAATTAACAAATGATGTATGTTTTTAGACAAAGAATAGGGCATACAACGCGTTGTTTGCCCCCATTCACTTTTTTTAAAAAAAATCAATGGGTTTTATTTAAATTTAATCTTCATACTCTTTCAATTTTTTTATTATTATCAAAGCCTTCTATTCTTTTTTATATGGACCGACACCCTCTATTTTTCCATTTTAATTAAACGAGTTCCTTTATCCACACAACATTAGTTTGTATTAATGAAAGAGGCTCCGAAGGAATGAAGTAATGAGAATGTTAATAAAAGTTCTATTTTCACTTTGATGGTGTTTGATATTGAAAAACTGAAGTGACATTTATAACGAAGACTTAAAATAAAATTAAAATTAAACATGATTCCATTCTTGATGTGAGAATAAAAACAAGAATGGGAATTACAATTTTTTATTTTCAAAAGATGATGTATTATTTTTATATATTTTATATCAATTATTATTATTATTATTACTATCATTTCCACCAATACCGTTTTCATTCATGATAGCAATGATTTTTTTTAAAAAAATATATTATTATTAGTATTAGTATTCTACTATGAGTCTACCACCACTCTTGTATTATTACTACTTTTAATCACTATTTATTTTTCCGGTGTAAAAATGTTTTTTTTTAAAATAAAATATTTTTTTGTTGTAAATTAATTATTCAGTGTTTTTTTATCATTTTAATGTGCTGAAATCAAAAATAAATTTTAAAAAATAAAAAATTATTATTTTAATATATTTTGAAGCATAAAATACTTTAAAAAATAATCACTACTATAATAATAAATAAACTCTTCTTCTATTATTACCTCCCATGATTATTATTATTGTTATACTATTTATTATTACTATCACTACATTTTCCTTCGCATCTTCACCGCCACCATAATCACATTTCATCATTTTTACTTACATTATTACTAATAAAATTATTTTTTTAATCATTATTCTTTTTCATATTAAAAACTATCTATTAAAATTTTTAAATTTCATTTTGATTTCTTGTTACTATCCAAACATAGTATTGGAAATAAAATATCATTTTAATTCTCTGAAGTTTTATATATTTTGATTCCTCCATTCTCATTGTAAAATCTTTCATTTCCAAAAACCAAACAACACCTGCGTTGAATACCTGATGACCCACACTCTAAGAGCTTTTCTATTTTATTTTTAAATTCTCTTATATATTTGAGGTGAAAATTAAATGATTAAATTAAAATAAGTAAATTTTCATTCTTCTGTTCAAATTCTCTGGTTAGTTGAACTCATATTTCATACCAATTCGAATTGTAACTTAATTAATTATTGATTAATATCTTTGACAATTAAAAGTCCCCTAATCTTATTTTAATTATCAATTTCTTGCTCATCTCTTATTTATAATTCAATTTTTTTTTATTAACGTGGGTGTCCGGGTTAGCTTGCGCGCACCTCGACTAATCCCACGAGCCCTAAAGTTAACAACTATGTAAGTTTCGAGTGGTTATCATATTAACAACCGTTCGAATATAATTTAAATTTTAGTTTCTATACTTGACGTATACAAAATTTCTCACGGCAAAGGGTGGTCCATAGGGTAAAGGGCAACCAAAATTTTTTAGTCACAGCACAAATATATACAAACTCAAGACACCAAAAGCTAAAAGACATAATAAGAATCTCTAGTTAGTATTTACTTCTTTTGAGTTGGCAAAGAGAAGGTTAAAGGAATTTCTTGAATCGTAGGGTAAAGAACAAAACGATGTCGTGAGACACGAGCTATATATATCTTATAACGTGAATGTGATGGGCTGGAAATAAACTATGAGGTGTTAAATATACATCTTAGTCCCTATAGTTTATCAAGAATAATTAAATGATCCTTTAACTAGGGTTGACCATCCTCATTGCTTCTTCTTAATTTTCTTTACTTTTCAAAAAATAAAAAAAATAAAAAGTAAATTAGAAAAGAACAAGAGACTTGCAAGAGGACTATGTTACGAGCAAATGAAGAGCTATAAAGATTAAATAAATAGATTTCGAGGCCATAAGGACTGATTTAATAGTTTCTTTGAACTACAAGGAGTACATTATAATTCACTTTTTAATATTATTGCCACCATATTAATGAAAGTGTCGTGTTGCCATTTCATTGGAAAAGAAAAAGGTATTAATAAAAAGATGTCATCAGGTTCGGATTGCTCAGATGCTACTCAAAAGCCCTTGAAGAACCAACCCTTATCCATGCGCTCCCAGTCTTTCCATTAAAGCATAGCAAAATTGTTCTTCTCTACTTGTTGCGTGAGTGAAAATCAATCAATGAAAGAATAAAAATTGAACAATCTTGGTATCTTGTTTTCTGCCCTCTTGTCAGCAAACCTGCAACCCTGGTAGTATCACCAGCTAGGGTGTCTAGTGTGTACCTTGTCAGTGGCTTTAGTTCTCCCATTAGAGCATGAGGAGGCTAGAGTTGTGTCAAGGGAAGCTTCGATTATACATATGAACGCAATGCCGAAGGCTGAACAAATGTCATTGAGAAGGTTCCTCCTGTGCTACTTTCTGAAAGTGACTGGAAATGATGCATTGCTTCCTAACAAATCTTGTAAGTCGTAGTTACTCACAGAATAAATTTGTTTTTAATTTAAAGTGGTCCTCTGATTGAGCCTCGACAACTGTACAAGCCACGTAAAAAGGTTTGAGACAACCTTGTGGAATTCATCATCATCATATAGAGAAACATACATCGAAGTGAGAGTCACAAAAATGGCATCCACTGCTGTTACTACGTTCATAGTTTTCATAGCAGTCTTATTCTTGCTTGTGAACAGCAGTGCTGCTCATTACATCCCTTGTAGTGAATCTCTCATTAAGATAGCCCAGGAAAAAAACATTTCACACTGCAAGAAATTGACCACTCTAGGAGCTGAGTTTGGATGGGAAGTCAGTAAACACAACGAGAGCCAAGTTGACATTCTCATTGGCACAAGGCTAAATAATGCAGAAATGGTGTGGCTAGCCTGGGGTGTGAACCCAGAGGACAAGCCACAGATGGTTGGAACAAGAGCAATAATAGGCATCAGGCAACTGAATGGCTCAGTCGGTGCCAACACCTATAATATCACAGGTGATACCAAGCTAGGTTGCAAGCTACAGCCTTCAGAAATTGATGTAAATGTTACGAGAATGAAATTAGATTATGCGACATCATTAGACTACCTCACGCTACATGCAACAATTGTACTTCCTTCAATGTACAATATTTCAAGACTGAATCATGTGTGGCAAGTTGGATATGATGCCCAAGGAGCAGAACCCTCGATGCATCCCACAGCTCTCCAGAATGTTGACAGTACAGAAACAATAGACTTGAGGAATGGATTGGCTCAACATGTGGGAGAGTTAGAGGGTCGTCTCAGAAAGGTAAGGATTAGCTAGAAATAATAATATACATACATAAATACACACACACACACACACATGTAGCTAAATCATTTCTTCTGATGATCAGATTCATGGCGTCTTGAACATTATAGGGTGGGGAACCTTCTTGCCTGCAGGTGTGATAATCGCAAGATATTTCCCTTATCCATTGACACTCGGAAGTTATAGGTATCATCTTCATGTTGGCTGCCAAATTATAGGGTACATTCTTGGTGTAACTGGGTGGAGCGTTGGCCTATGGCTAGGACAAGCTTCTAAACACTACTCCTTTAAAATCCACAGGCTTTTTGCCACATTTATATTCACCTTCACAACATTACAAGTAAGCTTCTTAATTACTATTCACTAATTACCCATGTATGAAGGTTCATCATCATTGACATGAATTAATTAAATACTCCATGGTTGATATAATTAATTGCAGATGTTGGCATTGCACTTGAAACCGCGTAAAACGGACGAGTATAGGAAGTACTGGAACATGTACCATCATTTTCTGGGCTATGCTCTGCTTGCTGTGATCTCAGTAAACATTTTTCATGGCATTGACATTTTGAGGCCAGACCACTCCTGGAAATGGGCTTACGTTGGAATCCTTGGGGTGTTTGCTGTCATTGCTATAGCTCTTGAGATCTACACTTGGGCCAAGTTTCTTACCGAGGACAAAAAATCCAAAACCGTAAAGCCGGGATCTGGATCTGGATCTGGATCTGGAGGGACTGCCGCTACTGAAACTCAAACCACCACCTCTTGAAAGTCTAGCCTATCTATGAGATTAGAGGCATCAAGTTCTTAACCATTTGCATATTCTACTTATGGACTCCGTTTTCCTTTGTCCATTTTGACTTTTCGGATACACTCCTTTGTTGCTTGATCCTTTTGTATTAAAGTTGTCATTGTGGGGTTATGAGAAATTGTTGTGATTTTGGAACAACTGCCATGACATTATAGTTTCTTGAATAAGCTGCCATTGATTTGCAAAAGCATTTAAATAGATGTATGGTTAATGAACTACTATCAAAAGAGAAAGCAATCACCCTATCTCACGTTCCCCTGGTTAAATTGATTTTTCTACATTATTTTGGCTCAAACTATGGATGCTTAATGGTCAGAGTCATGAACGAAGAAGTTACATGGAGCACATTGTCGTATTCTTTTCCAAGGATCTTTCAGAAACCGGCTTCCTCAACCGCGTGTGACGGTGAAAGGAGCACATCAGTTTGCGGCAATAAAACCTCTTGGAAGCCGCATAAACCATACAAGGGGTTTTCTCGCACTAGAGTTGGTGGAACTGGAAGCTCTTACCAAGGCAGTCATCAACCAGACAATAATCTAAGAAACAAACTCAAATTTCGGTATAACTAGATGGCTAAAACAAAAGAAAAATTAAGAACTATATACACTTCCAAATGCATTTATATGATTAAACTCAAATTTCGGTACAGCGTTTCTGCTTCCTCGTGGAGCAAACATAAATACAGATTGCGGCAGCAAACAACTAGGTTTCTTCAAAACTGTGACTGTTTTATCAGATTTGCCTACTATATTGAAAAGAGAACAAGCTTACAACAACGAATTTCATGATTCCTATTCTAGGTCTAGGGAAGAGTAATGCTTAATTCATGAGCCTTGGAGCCTTGAGAAAATGTACACTCTTTACAAACCGTTTACCAGCTTCACCCACAGCCTTTAAGACATCAATTGGGTCTTCATCGCTGCTGGCTTCTTCTCGATCCCGCTTCTGGGAGAAGTAAACAAACTCAAGAGATAAGGTGAATGTATTTGATAAGATTTCTAAGCTGTTCCAGAAGAGATTGTATATCATTAGAGGACACTATTAGAGGACATTTTGAATGACATTCCATTATACCTTTGAACAAGATCTCTCCCATGTTAGTCCAATGGCGTCGCCTCCCAGAGAATCATACCACATCTTCAATGTGTTGCATTCTTTCTAAAGATGTTCAGGGAGAGTAAGAAAATTAAGAGCAACATGGTCAATTTGAATAACAAGGCATTTCAGAACACTTACCTCCAGATCTGCAATGTAGCACCTAAGTGGATCAAAGTCCACCAATAGCTTATTTTTCAACTTGTCTAAGCTCCCTCGTAAATCTCCAGGTAACATAAAGGGCTGGAAAGCTTTGCTAGCATTCCCACGAGCCACAAGCCTCCCTACCCAATATGTGCAATAAATTACAAATTTCAGGCAAGAAGTTAATACAGGAATCAGACAGTAGCCAAGCCGAACTCTGGGATCTCTGTAGGAACATACCATGGTTTAATTTTGAAGGGAAGAGAAGACGTTGAGGATATGGTAATCTGTCCCCATGGAGAAGGATTACAGCATCATAGTTGGTAAGAGGAGTGCAGAAAAGGCACTGGGGTAAAAAAAAAGGCCATTAAAGTCAAAAGTATAAGGCGGAAGAGTTAAAAAGCACTTTGAAATTAACTCACCTCCCATCTGTAAGATTCTGTCTGATCCTGAAATACGAGTCTGGTAAGCAGGTTTGCACTGCTACGAGCATAAGCCACCAACCTTTTAAGTTCCTTTGGATTCAACAAACCCACATGTCAATAAAGAATATGAACAGGGAACTGCCTAAGATAAATTAGAAGTGATTTAGCATATCTGGATATGATTATGAACTCAATGTAACCTTGGGGTAGACCTATTGGTAATAGTTCATTTCCCAATGCTTAATAAAGATATTATAACTTTTTACTAACTACACGCAAATCAAATGAAATATCAAAACATAAGAGAAACAGACCAAGATGTAAACAACATTAACAGATAGCCAAAACAGCCAAAAGCAGCTCAGGAAGGAAGGGGAGGAAAAACAATCAAAATCAAAAGGAAACATTTGCTAAACTTGCAAGCACATACAATAAAAGATTTTCTCATAAAAGATTATACAGCCTGAGTTTGATTGGAGAAATCACTAACCAGTACGTTTGGTGAGAGTCTGGTCCAAGCTTCAGATGCCTTGTCATAGGATGTCGCCAAGAACATTGCTGGACTTATGTTTTGGCTACTTTCTTCATAACCTTTTCTAGTCAGCATAAACTTGTCCTGGATAATGTTATAGAATTAGCAGCCATAGAAAAAGAGAGCTAAATCACCGAATAAAAGATTAAAGAGACCAGCGAAAAACAAACGATCATTACTTGATTGCAGAACTTAATGTAAATCAAACAATAAGAGACCAAAAAATATTAAACAATCATTACCATTCTGCAGAACTTACATAAATCTCTTTCTTATCACTTGGGTTGAAATCACTATTTATGTCAACAATAAGAGGAGAAAAGGTCCAATCATACTCTGCTAGCAATCGCAAGAACCTGTTAAGAAAATTTCAAGGACATGGATCATTGACCAACAAAAATAGATCCCAGAAACAAAAATCCATCATGGTTTAAGGAAAAAAGCTCATAGAAAACAGACAGCAAATTCCTTCTTCAGCTGACATAATTGATTAATAGTCAAACAACAAGTTTGTACGAGTATAAGTTTCAACCTTAGAAATCCAGTGATGCGTGAACAAGGAGCAGTGAAAGGCAAAGGCTTCACAAAGAGATGCGCAACCAATAACTCAATTGCCTCCTCTGACAAGCATGCCGAGAACATATGTGACGCAACCCATCTTTTAGCAAGCCTTTACAGAAAGCCAAGCAAAACACTTTAAGAAGGCAATTAACATACTAGCAAGTAAATAGAACAAAGCCACAGATTCATCACTAACCTAACAACTGGCCCATATATTGGGAAAACACCTTGCAACCCATTAATCATGCTAGAATGCTGACTGCGAACAAAGAGTTTCTGGTCTGCAGAAGAGACCTGTTTTCCCTGGTCACTTCCAGCTAGAAATCAGACTCGGTTAGTAATTCAAGTATCACAAGAATCTAGTCAAACACGCATGAATTACATGTATACTGAAACTTGCTTACTTTCTCTTTTCACCAAGCTCAAGCCTCTCTCGTGCAAAATTTTTAGACGAAATGCATATCCAGACAGAAAAACATCCACGTCATCTTCAGTCGCAGTACATGTCATCCCCCAACTATTCTCGAGACTGCCATAAGTTCATGATCAGCTACTACCATACTTTTACAAGTATGATTATAAATTGCATAAAGAAGCCACAATCACCCACCTCTCTCCAATTTTGAGAAGAAAAGCAGATTTGGTTTTCTCAATTGCCACATCATCCATTGGCCAGTTCCCAGAACCTTCCAACTGAAAACAGGTTTAAGATGCTAGTTTGATGGAAAATGATATAAAAAGCATGGGTGGACAACTAGGCACCATACCTGAATCATAACTTCCAATGGCTGGATGCAGGATGAAGTGAGCTTATGTGGTCTTGGAACATTACCCTTTTCACTTGCTATTGGGTGTGGTTCAGGAGGGAAGACAGATGTGAACCTGAAAGCTGGAGAGGTAACAAGCAAAATTGAATTTCTACTAATTGCTAGCATTTATGCAATAATAATTTTTGCTATATATTAGCATATCATTACTGAAGGGAAAACCATCTAACAATGATAACAATATCTTGGGTATACCTGGGTCTAAAGGCTGCACGCTGGACACCTTCAAGGGAATGTCTTCTATAAGACGCAAGCGCTTTGATAGGATATCAAATGCCCCAAGCAAACTTGCAGAAAATGACATAGGATCTGACAAATGGCGTCATTTTTAAAAATTATAGAATTCTGTGCGAAAAGGTACATTGCAGAAATAATGGAGAAAAAAGGGGAAACCAACTAACAGTAAATGGTTAATCTCATCACCTTCAACACCATGAAGAAGAGAAAAGTCAAGTTGATCCACAGTTTGCTCAATACTGGTTTTTGATATAGAAAGATGACGAAGAAGTATATATTCTACTATTCTTTTTAAAATGAGATGTTTCTTCCACTGCTCACTTTCCCATACTACATAAAAATTGGGACAACAAAGTCATGATAATCATCATGTTGCAACTAAGTTCAATCCAAGAAGCCAGGACGAATAAAGAGCCTCACCTGTGCTTTCAGCAATTTTGCCATCCTTAAATCTCCTGAGCTCTGCTTTCTCCCCCCAAAACTTCCGAAACCTGGCAGCCTAGTGCATAACATGAAAAAATTAGTGCATTGGAGTCCCTTTCTTCAATTAATTGAAAGTGGATGCAATAAAAAGTTAATATAAATTTCAAGCATGGAATTCAAATACCTCTTCTTTATTTTCAGCATCCGGACCAATATCAACAACTCGAAATGCTTTATCTAAAGAGCTTAGAGAAATTCCAGCTAGCAATGGTTCTCCATCAAGTGTTGACAAACCCTGAAATAGATAGTGATTACAACTAGTCGAAGAAATGAAACAAATATGAACTCAAAATTAGAAAGAAATAACAACAACAACAACATACATTTTCCAGACTGCAACCTGAAGGGATATTTCTCCAAATAACACGAATTGACTTGGCTCGATCACTCAGTCCTTGAGATAGAAGACTCTGCACCTTTTTCTCATACAATCTCCAACATTCTTCGTCCAAGCAATATCCAGAAGAATAGAACTCACTATTTCCTTTTAAGCTCAATCTAAAAGGCCCAAAACATGTAAAGATTAAGGGCAATGAAGATATAGACCAGCATAAGTAAATGTTAGATCAAAAGGCAAAACAATATAACACATGCATCATTGAAAAAGACGAGCATTTCCCATGGCAATTGTACAGAAACGCCAAAAAATGTATTTCCATTCACACCATTTCATTTCTTGTATTTCAATCATAATAGTTTCCTATTTTATTGAATACCTGAGATATTCTCTGCTCAGACTTCCAAAACTTTTATAAATGCCCACAATCTTCACCAGAAATCATTCTGAAAAAGCATGATGGTGTATTTGCAACAAGTTTCTCAATTTTGATTTATTCAAGAATAAGAAACTCATATTTTTTCCTCAATCCAAGTGGGGCCCACTAATAAAAACTCATGAATGAGAACTCACAGCTTCTTTGAAAAATAGTTTGAAAGTGTTCCAGAAAAAGAATGAAAAGGCAATTGACAACTCCAGATCATAAAAATATACCTTACACAATAATCATATCTGGCAGGAAAGTCAATCTTGGTCATGAAGATATCCTCAAATGCACTATCTCCAGATTTCCCAAAGCATTGAAGTGTCTGAGCAGCCTCGTCTTGGAGCTGAACATTGGAGCAAAGAAAGATCCTGAGACATGGCAACAAAACCCAAAAAGAAAAGGAATGGAATGGAAACAAGAGATGGACTCCCCAAATTGAAGTTATTGCCAAACAGAAATTCAGCTCAAAGGCAACTCCCCGTCTCAGCAGGCGAGTTGTCGGGTTCAAACCCAAAATTTGGGGGTTCCCGGGGGGCAAAGACTTTATTGTTAGGCCAATACCCACAAAAGACTAAAGAAAGAGAAACATCTAGCAAATGGTACCTCTGAGAAACCACTATCTTTTATCCGAAAAGTTAAATTGATGTGAGTGGTTGAATCGAATATGACAACTGGAAATGATTCTTTATACAGCATCCTATCCTGCAACTCCAAAGTAAGATAACAAATAACCAATGATGCAGAGTGCAATAAAGCAATATCATATCAAAGCACTCAAGATGGAAACAAGCAATGAGCTCCCAGAGGTTACAGAGGTTACAGAAAGCTGTAAACAGTTTGAAACACTCAGGTGGAATTTCAAGCAAGACTAAGTAATTAGTCATTAAGCGACTCCATTTTTTCAATGACGACACAGAAGTTGTGCTAGCAGCATTAGTTGGTTAATTTACTAATCTCACAACACTTTCTTTGCAAAACAGAGCCCATCTGCAAAGATTGTGACCTGAATCAATTTCCTCATGCATTGAGGCTGGCAAGATGATATTAGTGGGAGATGGACTGACCAATGCAGTCGTCACTTTGTGCATATAGCTAAATGGTAGTTTTTTTCATCAGTTACAGGTGAGATATGGAAGAGTGGGAAGCATATTGTGATATACTTAGAAATTAATAAAAAGAATGAAAGCAAGCAAAAAGACATGTATCTATATACAGAAATAAAAAGCAGCTCACTTACCTCCTTCAATATCTTGACCTCACCTTGCTTTTGTAAGAAAAGCCCCCGAGTCCATAATTTTGAATTGGCTGCGTAACAGTGGAAGCAGTATGCGTTTTAATGATTATATGAAAGGCTGTTAATATCAACAAACATAATTTCTAAAGCATTATGAAACCAGATTCACATGATAAAGTACCAAATAGGAAGCATCTGCTGCCTAAGTATCTGAAAGGGCATGCCTCCACCATTTACTTGCTATTTGGTTTGTTTTTTATTTATTTTTTATATTTTTTTAGTTACACAAAGAAAATGAAAGCTAATACCATAAAGATCATTCTAAAGCAAAGGAAAACATATAGAAAGAGGGTTATTCACGAAGGAAGCCCCTGGCTCAAGCCCCGTCATGAAGTTAGGGGACCAATCAGCTACTTTGCTAGCCCTGTAGACATGGGAAACATGAATAACCCATTCATGTTTAAGACTTTTGCCTCCATCATTTCCTTGTTATTTGCTTTATCATAATCCATGAGTTACGATGATTGGTCACTTCACTTCAAATATTTCTCAAATTTTACATCAGCAATGGACTATTTAACTTCAGAGCTTTACAACTGAGTTTACATCATTATCAAAATTGTGCATAAAGAATAGCATTTTAAATGTAGAAATTATTAAAAGAATTTAAGAAACAACGATACACATTAATGAGAGAAAAAATTTAACCCAATTCAAACTATTTACAACTGATATGCAGGTACTTTTGGCAAAAAGAAAAACTGAACATACCTATGAAGTCCAAGGTGACTCGAAATATTTGCAGTGGCCTCATGGAACTATTAACCTTCTCATAAGCCACAAGATATGACAATATGATAGCTATTAAATATCCATTTAGGCTATCGTGAGAATGTATAGAATCTCTCTGTCGAGCCCAAACCTGCACAAATAAGACAGAAAACATTACTTCCATATCCTAGGAAAACCTTCTAAATTTATATTCAAAATGGAGAGAGTAAAAAATACTTCACCTTCAGCAAAACTAAAGCCTCTCCCAATGCCTTCTGTCCAAGAAAAGTTTTCTTGAGAAATTCTGTATTGTCCTCTAAACACATGTCTTCCAAAATACTACTGTTATATCTTGGTGTAGGCAAAGCAGTCCCACCTAAATATTTCCAAAACAGAATTACAGCTTGGTGAACACAATGCATTATTTGTTAATGAAAAAAACATTCCCAAAATTTAAAAAAAAAAAAAAAAAGTTATATTCTACCTTGATTCAAAACACGGACATTGTTCCGTTTCAAGTCCAACTTTGCAGTATTAAACAAAGATTTCGCTGTAGGAATTATCCTCACAAAGAACCCAGGAATTTCGGCAAGCTTGTCAGCTATCAAAAAGAGAAAAATTAAAACTTTGCATAAGTTATCCATTTAGGCAAATGACTACTTCCCTACAACTCCTAAAAAAAACTATGAAAAAAACTATGGTAAGCAAGAGGCACCTGGATAGACAAGCAGCACAGGTTTCCGGGCCTCGTTTTGAAGCGTAGACCATTCAACCTTTTCAAACGATGAATCCGACTTCAAGAACTTGTTAATCACACATAAATAAACAAACCTCTTCGCATGATAGCGATGATTTAAATAATCTTTCTCATGAAAACACTCCTGCCAATAATTACAAAAAATTTCAATCAATACAAACTATTCATGATGCAATCGATCAATCATTTATAAGCGCATTAATGTAACCAACAGCAGCGTGGATTAATAGTCAAAAAGCCAGGTACCTTAGGCAATTGAATGAAAAGGTCAACACTAACATCCGGCTTCACGACACACTTTATCGAATAACTGCCACCAATTGCAATCGATTTCGGCTTCTTAAACTTAAACTCCACTTTATCCGCTCCGACGTCTCTAACGAACCCCGCCGCTTCCTCGCCTGTAACCTGCATTTTAAAAAAAAGAGCTCATTAACTTCCTAATTAAGCTTAAAGAAATTAAACAGGACTGATAAAAGGATAGTAGTTTAAAAAAACGGACCACGAGGTTGTTAGGGATTTTGTCGATGGAATTTTGGATAGATGAAACGGTGTCGTTTACGAGCTTGGTGAAAGAGGGAGAATGTTCGATTTGAACTTCGTTTATTAATTCTGATACTTTAAAGTCCATCGGTTCTGTTAGAGTATCGGAATCCATGGAAGGAGGAGGGAGGGGTTTTGTCTTGTCGGCGAAGGGGTTTTGTTAGGGTTTAACAGAATTCGGTAGCGGGAGGGAGCTAGAAGAGAAGTCAAGAGAGGGTGTTTAAACGAATTTGAGGTGTAGAAGGCCCAAGAGTGTTTTTTTTATTTATAGCATAGTGGGCTTTGAGATTTGAGCTTTTTTAAGAATTTAGATGGGCTTTTAAGCCTGTGAAACTTTTCCATTTGTTTGTTTTATGTGTGATTGGTATTATCGTAAAACAATAAATTTTTATTTAAAATATATTAGAATAATTTTTTTAAGTTTTTTATTTTTAACATTAAAAAATATAGAAAAAAAAACTAAAAAATTATTGATTTAATATTTTTTCAAATCAAATACATTTTTGAAATATATTCAAACACAATTCAAAAAAAAAAAAAGTGAAGAAACACTTAATTCCATTACATTACACATTTGATTACATTATATTATATTACATCGTATCAAACATGTCGTCATAACTTTAAACATATCTTTCTTTTATTAATTATTTTATTTAATATATCTGATAATTATTTTTTCTTAGTTAGTTTATTTATCTTTTTGTTGGTCATGTGATTTTTAACTGATCCCACGACATCATTATACCTATTTTTTAATGAAAATGGAACTGATAGAAAGTATAAAATTAAAAAAAAAATGAGTTGATTAAAAAATATCCCCCTACCCTCTAAAAATTAATAAATTTCAAAAATATTTTTTTTAATTTGGTACTCAAAACCTTACATCCGGGCTCCGAGAACCGAAGGATAAAGACACAATTACCCGAGCTAAAACTACGAAAATATATTTATAAAAAATCATACTAAAATAACCTCTGATGTCGTTTAACCAAAACAATTGTAAACTATATAGTATAATTGCAGGAGCATTGGTACATGTAGTTTTACATTTGAATTGGAGAATCAAGCAGCATGATGATAGGCAAGCCCTAAAGCATCGCTTGAATGGCTAAAGCGGGGAACACCTGCATATAAAAAGAACATGCTAAGTGCACTACTGCAAGGAACGAAGATAAAGACCTGAGACACAAGAATGACAGAAAAGTAAAGAAAAAGAAACTGAGGAGTCAAAGCTAACAAAACATTGATGTATCAGATGAAGCTTTTCTCTTTTTCTTCCTTATAAAATTAATAGAACATTCAGTATTAAAATATTTGTAATTGAAAATATAATACAATAATATTTTTTATTTTTAAAATCAATAAATGCAACAATCTAAAAGAAATTATTAAAGCAAAAATATTCAATTACTTTAAAAATTATCTTTGCATCACGCTGAAGCGTTATTACTTGATGTAAAAATGTGAGCAATGGAGTTTATAACGTACATATTCTTGTCCCACATCTATAGGCTATACCTACACGAGCCACAAGTACGGAAAGTGCACTCAAATGTACATTGTGGCCCACTTGTATGGGCCCTACAAAAAGCCTTTGGTACCCCAGCCCAGCCTCAACTTAAGAATCCAGCATGACAAACAGATAAATCTTGATTATTGATAAAAGATTAAAAAAAATATCTTTTATATTATTATTTTTTATAATACGTAAATTTAATTTCAAAATTATTCTAGAGACGGTTTGTTTTGTATTTTTTATCTTTGTTTTTTTAATTAAGCATGTTTCTAACTTCATTGTCCCTTTCTCGTTTTTTCCAAGAGAATAGCTACACGTTACCCTGATAATTTCTTGCTTAAGCTTTGTATACATTAAGACAACATTATCTTCGAGGTTAGCAAGTCAATTACTCTTAACTTGGTCTGGATAACAAGTGAGATTGCTTATCCTTCTGTCTATGAATTAAAAAAGAAGAAGGTATGTATGGATAGATTTGAGGGACAATTGGTGTAGTTAAAGCTTGTTTAGTATATGATAAGCATTGATGCTGATATTATCAGATTTAATAATTTTACCGATAAAAATTTATGTCGGTACTTGCACTAATAGTCTGTTTGTGAATATTTTATCAACGGGATCACAGATAGACACTGTATGTTGGAAAAACGCTCGTTAATAATATATGGTATGTCCGTGAGTTCATCGTTAATAAATTTATCGATGGCTTTACAAATAAAAAATACACGTCAAAATTTTTTATTCACTCCATCCCGTTGATAATTCCCTCAGTACAATTTAACATATCACCGAGAAAATGACTGAATATAATTTTATCGGTAAAATTACATATTACCGAGAACCTATCTTCAAGGTTAACGAGCCAATTAATTTTAACTTAGTCTTGATATCAAGTGAGATTGGATATCCTCCTGTCTATGAATTAATCATCTAGATGGTGGGTCAGTGGTAAGAGCTTTGGACCAAGAGGTTTGCTCCCTCTGTGGTCTCAGGTTCGAGCCCTGTGGTTGCTCATATGATGGTCACCGGAGGTTTACATGATCGTTAACTTCAGGGTCCGTGGGATTAGTCGAGGTATGCGCAAGCCGGCCCGGACACCCACGTTAAATTAAAAAAAAAAAAAGTATGTATGGATAGATTCGCAGGACAATTGGCGTAGTCAAAGCTTGATTAGTGTATGTTAACGAGGGCCGCCGAGTCCCCAAAGAGATGAACTGGTAAAGGTGGATTCTGAAGACTTGATCCCTCTTGTTTTTTACAAGACTAGTAACGAGATATGCTCGTAACCAAGCACAAAATTGCTCCCGCTGTCAACCATTTTAATTTTCTCTCTTTTGTTATTAATTTAATTCTACATAAATGTATATTTACAGACTCGTGATTTGATTCATTATATGGGAATAAAAAGAAATTGTTCCAACGACGAAAGATCCAGTTGTCATAATAAGGTTATTGAAAATCTCTTACTAATAATAATTATCATAGATTACGGTAATTTTTATTCTTAAGATTCGAAGTTTTATATCTAAGTCAAACCAAAATTAATAATATATTATGTATTAAAAATCCTTAATTATTTTTTACATAAAAAGTACAGCACTAAAAAAATATCATGGAAATTACTTGTAGGAGAAGTGTCAAGTTTTTTTTAAAAAAAATCTCTCGTTTTTATTTAAATTAAATTTTGATTTATTCAAAACTATTTTTTAAAATAATTTCAGTGCAAAAAATCGAAACAATGCTAGCTTAGCTAGTAAATTACTTGTAGGAGAAGTGTCAAGTTTATTTATGAGAATTGGAAGAATATTTCCTTTCGTAGAAGATTGTTTTGTCTCGTTAAGAGTTTTTTTTTTTTTTTGGAAAAGGGAGTGTCTTGAGTATTTTTAGTAAATTATGAAATAGTCTCTAGTTTCAAAATGAATCAATTAGTCCCCTTTAGTTTGAAAACTAATTATTTAGTCCTTTGTCAAGTATTGACTATGCTTAATTTAATATTATTTTATTTGGAAAACAGTCTTCTTCTCTTAAAAAAAATAAAATATATTGGAAAAGAACAAACAATAGATAAAAAGGATGAAAGAATTAGTTTTTAATACAAGGAAGGAAGACCAATTAATTCGTTTCTTAAAACTAAAGGGACTAATTTATATTTCACCCTTAATATATTAAAAGGGGTAAAATGTGTCGAGCCTCCTTAACTACTGACAAAGTAGATTTAGTACTTAACCCTGAGGAGTGTAACTCAACTCAACTGGTCAGACTCTGAGTTTGCTCCCTAAAAGTCATTAGTTCGAGTCTCACAAATCTCATGGCCACTAGAGACTTATATGATTGTTAACTTCAGGGCTCGTGAAATTAGTCGAGATGCGCGCAATTTAGTCCGGACACCTATGTTAATAAAAAAATAGATTTAGCCGTTAAATTAATTATTTGGTACTGAGATCCCTAAATAAAACTGAAAAACTAATTAGATCTTTTCTATTAGTTAAACTCATGTTTTCATCCAATTAGTGTTATCTCACGCATGTGAGATGCAATTGGCTCTTATATTTCAGTCTTTAATATTGGATCGGGTATAAAAAAAAAAGGAAGAAGAAAATGAAAAAAAAAAGTGAATTTTTTTCTCTCTTTTCCGGAGTTCTTCATTTATAATGTCATGTATCTAATCAGCTCTTCAATTTTATTTAGGGATTTTGAGCATCACATAACTTATTTAGAGACTAATTCTATTTTGACTAATAGTTCAAAAATGTTTGGCACCTTTCACCCAAAACATTTGATCAATGATCAAATCAAAACAAAAGGGTAATATTTATCCAAAACTTAATAGTTTAAGGACATAATTGATCAAATTGACAGTTCAACTTAGTCTAAATACACTCCATCTTCAATAGTTCAGGGGCTTCAAGATGGTCTCTAGATCCTTTTCTTCTCCCACATCAAAAATGTTTCAGGGCCTTCACACAAAACCTGTACAAAGAAACCTCTCAACACATAATTATTTATATATTTCTTTAGCATATTCTACCCATTTTTTCCCTTGCTTAGAATATGATTCAAGAATATAATTTCCTCAAGGCTCGGAAGTAGATAATAATAATAGACATAGCATCTCTCCAGACTCCACATTGTCGAGAATAGAGTGCCGAGTAGCACTTTTCTGCAGTTCAATGTTGAGTGATGGAGAAACTGTGCCCTCCACGACTAAAAAGAAAAAAGCGTGAACTGCCGCGAATCCTGTCCGAATCCAACAAGCTGGAAATTCTTCTGAAATCGCAGGGTGGCAAGACATCACAATGGCTTGGATATTTGTGGGTTACTCAAAGGAATGCTGGTTCTTAAAGAGTGATTCCTGATTCTGCATGTGTCACGCTAGCTTTGAAGTACCTGACCGGCAAATCCTACAGGACAAGCTGCCATGACGGAGTACGTCTTTGGTTAAATATACAAAGCTTTCTGCCATCAATCTGACTATAGACTTTTCCTTGAAGGGAAATAAAGATTCATCAAAACACACATAAGCAAGAGGAAAAACTGGGTAGAGCAGATTCGATGTATGGAAATTACAGCAAAGGAAAATAAATGTGTTTTAAAACGATACTTCATGACTTGGAAAGCCAAGTTCTTAGGAATCAGAGTGTCTATCTATCTCTAAATTATAGTAAATTTTGTAAAAAAGAAAAACACTCGAAATCAAAGTACGAAGAAGTTAGGCAGAAATCAGAAGACATTCTTGCAGCACGCCTCGTCACAAGAATTCTTATTAGACTTGAGATGAAATATGGTTCAATTGATTGAAAAAACTTGCTCTCTTTCTTGTAGATCGACGTTTTTTTTTAAAAAAAATCTATATTTCAGGTCGGTGTCTCGATTAATTCCTTGTAATTAGAATTTTATTTTTTAAAACTTTATCACCAACAGCGACAAAGCAATGATACACGTTATCCATGTATAAACCAATAGATCCAAGATTTTTATGCTTAACTAAGAAAAAGAAGAAGAATAATGCAAACCAGTAACCTAGCCAGCGAATAAATGTTGTTTGAAATGATCCGGAAAATAATAGGCATAAAGGTAAAACAAGAAAGACATCATTGTCTACTGGCAGGAGAAATATGCTCCATCATGAAATTTAGAATTTTGTTTCGAGATTTCAGATGTAGTACTGCAAAAAGGTTAGAAAGATTCAAAGTATATATAAAAGAGAAAGAAATTATGGTACTGGAAGGGAAAAAAAAAGAGGATTGATTACGCGGAGGGCTTGTGCAAGAGGGAGACTAAGCTAGCTAGATCTGAAACAAAGATACCTCCCCCAGATTTGGGGCATTCATCATGCTGTTGGTCAAAAACATTTGAGCTTAGTTTCTGCCTTGCTGAAAAATGTGTCTAGACCAGTTTTTGCAATGGCTCTTTCTCTTTAAGTTACTAGAATTCTACAATATGATGCCCTTTTTATTCAAAGTTGTACAGTCATCGATGGGGGCTAATTGAACAGCCGATCGGTTAAGTACGCTTAGTGACCGTTTGGGCTACGGTGCAACTGTAGTTTTATGAAAAAATACAAAAAAATTAAATTAATATTTTTGATATTTTTTATTGTTTTGATATGCTAGTGTGAAAAATAAATTTTAAAAATAAAAAATATATATTATTTTAATATATTTCTAAATGAAAAAAATTTTAAAAAATAATCACTGTTATTGTTTTAAACACCTGCTTGCTAGAAAATGATTAATTAAGTGAATTAAGAGACAAATCCAATTTTAATAATAGTTGTTAAATCTAATTCAAATACCAACTCAAAAAGGTCTAGGACTGATTGGTTACTGGATCAACCATTTTTATTTAATCATTATCATTTTATTTTTTTTACAAGATATCGATGTAGATGATTTTAGGTTATGTTTGATTGGGTCAACTAAGTTAATGAAAACCCAAACAAGTCAAACAAGTTTAATAATAACAATATCTTTTTTTTATTTAATCAATATTATTATTATTTGTTTACAAGACATCCACCTAAATTATTTTTAAATTGGATTTGATTTCATCAGTTGAGTTAATAAAAACTTAATCAAGTCAAACAAGTTTAATCAGAACAATATTTTGTTGGATTCAATTAAATACTCTATTCAGATAGGCAGTTTTTGGCACTGCAGTCTGAGAGTGATTTTGAAAAAATTTAAAATTTTTTTATTTTTTTTAAATTAATATGTTTTTGATATTTTCAGATTATTTTGATGTACTGATATCAAAAATAATATTTTAAAAATAAAAAAATATTATTTTAATATATTTTAAAATAAAAAATAATTTAAAAAACAACCGTTACCGTACTTTTCAGGTAATTTTAAAAACCTTCTATGATTAAACTCTGATTTTCAGGTAACATCAACCATTTGAAAATTAATCAGCGGCGAGAAGACTTCATGAGTGTAAAAAGAGAAGGTTGTATCATATTATTGGTCGCCATCTCTCTGCATTTGTTTAATTAGCGAAAAAGAAAAATCGGTGTCAGTTTAGTAACAAAATCAGTGAGTTTTTTTTTAAGGGCTTTTATATATATATATATATATATATTATAATTATGAATGTTATACATATCTCAACTAATCTTTCAAAATTTTTAAATTAACAATTAGAAAAATATACAATGATCCTAAGATTTGTGACACTTTTAACTAGTGATTTACTGAGAACAAACCCGAAACTTAATCAGTTAAACTACATCATTCATGATTAAGATTATATTTTATTTGATATGTAAAAATTAGGATTTATAAACTTCTTGATTAAAAAAACAATGGGACAAAATTATCTTCCTTTTACTTTATAAAAATGAAAATAATTTGCAGCGATTAAAAATGTATAATAAATACCATTTCAAAAATACACATGAGCTATTATATTATTCTTCTATATTAAAGTGAGATTCATAATTGGATAACACTAACCTGATAATTCACATATTTTTTTAATTTTTTTAATATTTATAATTAATTAATTAAAGCAATAAAATCAACCTTTGCGGTTTCTTTATTGCATCAATATGTTATACAGAGTGCATTTATTTTTGTATTTTAAGAGTGTATTTTTTAAAAAGTAAATTTTTTATTTAATTTTTTTTAAAATTTTATGATCGTTTTGATGCAATATATCAAAAATAATTTTAAAAAAATAAAAATATATATATTTTAATATATTTTCAATATTTTTAGTTTTAAAAAACAACATAAACCGTACTCACCGATCACATTCACCCTGTAGAATTACATAACCTTACAATAGAAGTACAGGCTAAATAGAACACAGGGATATAGCTAGCTAGTACGTAGGAAAAGAAAGAAAGAAAGAAAGGCAGTCATCGGTTAAACTCTCTTTCAAGTCACTCACAGGCTCACAGCCACAGGGCTATAGTCTTTTAGATCACCACCTTGGAGGAGACAATTAGGGGTTTACAAGACACCTGCTTTGCGGTCATGAGTGCTGACAGGAATTTATCTTCTTTTATAGGACGGCCTCTTATGGGGTTTTCTTCTTGACCCTTTTTCTCAACGCTTGATCCATTGGGTTCTTCCTTCCTCCCTTTCTCTTTTCTCGCCAATTTCCTTTTTAAATACCATTACTTTAGCCATCCTGCCAAAGAAGATCCTGACAACAACAGCAAAATCACTAGACCAATCCAACTTCCCTTTCAAACCCTACTACACCACGAAAACTAAAACTATTTATATATATATATATATATATATATATATATATATATATATATATATTCTGCTCCTAGATCCAAACCCACTCTCAAAGAGAAACAAACATTCCAGTTGTATCTTGTTGCTTTTGAGGAATTAACGTTATTTTTATGTGCTCAAAGAAGCACTGTTCCACCACTCCAGTGCTTGTTCAACACACATCCTATGTTTGCATGCATGCATGCACACGTGGCACCTTGATTAGCGATAGGCATTATCATTATGATTATTGCTGTTGTTACATTTATTACAGGTAGATACGATGTTCTGCTTAATTAGTGCTTCACACGCCTTGGAAAGGAGGAACAAGACCACAAGGGCCCCACCAAATCCAACGAGCCACGTAACATCATGATTAGTGAGCATGTAATGCTCTGCCTGTATTTTTTTGTGGGTGGACCTTAATTATTTTCGGGCTGGCATGATTAAGCAAATCCCAGGGTTTCCAATTAATTAAAACAGAGATCCTCATTAATTACTCGAATTTATAGGCCTCGGAGCGAATACCCTTCACCACCACTTTCCCTCCACTAACCGTGTAAACCAAACCCCACAAAGTTATGGTCACGTCTGTTTCTTTTTCCCAGAAGGGAACATTGGAAGCTGGGTCTTTTGCCGTTCTTTGAATTCTTGGCTTCTGTAGTAAATTATATGTGTGTTTCGTATTATTGTTTTGAGTTGAAAAGAAGAAAGAATATTTTTCTTTAAGACCTTATTTGCAAAAAGATTTCATTTCAATCTATGAAAATTGAATGCTACAATTTCTAACACTAGTTAAAAAAAAAAAAAAGATGAATGGAATTTGGGTCAAAGACATAGTCTTATAGTAATGGCCATGAATTTTGATCCAATTATTAAATTATATTGAGATTTTGTTAGGAATTTCTAGGAATTTGTTACTTATAGAGTTCGTTTTTTGTAACCATGTGGAAGCTACTATTTGAGATTTATTAGATTTTTTAATTGATTTATGATTTTTTTATTTAGTTAAGAACTTTTTTTTATTTTTCAGCTTTATTTATTGTGTTTTTTTTTATATATAAGCAGCTTATAAGAACTTTAATATTCAATTTTAATTAGAAAGAATACTGAGTAATAAAAATTCAAATTAGAATTCTTGTGGTTGAGACTCTTTTTTAATAATTTGTTTTTTGTTTTTTTTATCCTTTTTATATTATTGTTTTAGCATACATAAAAAAAATCAAGTCATGATATAAAGTTATTTATTAAATACTAAATTAAAAGTTAAAACTAATAAGAAAAATTATAAAAATAAATAAATACTATTATTAGATTAGAACATGTTTGGCAACTCAATTAGCCACGTGTTTGCGAGAAAACTAAATTCTTTTATTTTTTAAATTTTTTTTAATTTATTTATATCAGAACTGCTATTATAATATCAAAATCAAAATACTATCTCGGTAAGATCTTTCTTGAATCCCATACAAAAATCATGATACAATATCTCATAAGGTTTTTATTCTTAACATTTAACCATTTTTTGCCAACTAAATAACGTCACCATATTGAACTCCTTGTTTTGTTGTGTTGTGGAAGTGTGTTAACGTGTAAAGGAGTCGCGTGGATAAGAAAGAAAGTAAGTGGCATATGTAATGACAATGTAACAACAACACATGTATATATATATATATATATATATATATATATATATATATATATATAAAACATATTGTCTTGTGCGAATACTAATATTATACCATAGTTTTTTAAGTGGGGATGTGGTATGTTTTTTCGTGGTTTACAAAGCGAATAAGAGGGGGAGCATCTTTTGGAAAGCGGTGGTCGTCCCATTTGTCGAACTATTAAGTCACCAATCTCTAGACGATCTGATTCTCTCTTTCTCGTGTCTGCGTCTTCATGTTTTTTGAATCTTTTGATCGAATTTGGGTACTCGATATTCCAGAGGAGCTTGTTCGGTTTTGTGCCATGATATATGTGGTGGGGTCACTTTATTTTCCCTATTTTTTACTGCTTTTTTTGTGCTCCTAGCTAGTGTATTATATTTTCTTACTTTTTTTTCTTTGAGTTTCCATCTTTGACTCAAGATCTATGATCTCTCCTAGTCTGCACACACTTTTTTTCTTGTAGTACTAAGCCAGGAGGAGTTGTTGCTTGTTGGCTGTTGCTTTGATGATTGCAGAGTATCTGATAGGGATACCTTTATATCTATCTCTTCACCTCCTTTCGCTACAATCAAAACAACTTGAGATTTTCTACAACTAGTCTACTAGTGATCCTAACACGACACATTATTATCACATATATCTACTGGCTAGTTTTTTCTTTTTTGGGTGGCTGTGATAAGTAGTGTCCTTCTTTTAAAAAACCTATGAAATTATTTTTTAATAAATATTCTCGTGGGTCATTGGAATTAAAACTCTTTTTCTCAAATCTTAAACAATCCATTAGTAGTATATTTGTTTATGAAAATACTTTTTTTTTTTCTCAATACAACCTTTTCTAATATTTGAAATGAGATAGTGATTAATATGTGGTCACTAGAAGTTTACATGGTCGTTAACTTCAGGGCATGTGAGATTAATCGAGATATGCGCAAGTTGGTTCGAACATCCATGTTAATAAAATAATAATAATAATCTGGGTCAAGGAATTTGAAAAGTGAAATAATAGGTTGAACTTAATAATTGCTTCCATGTTGAAACAAAATCTAGGCCAGATGAAAATGAGGGTAAGCTTAATTGGTCATGGGATGCACTAAGTGGATCGTGAAGTTTGGATTAAAAAAAAAACAAGAAAATAAAAAAAATACGATATAAACTTGTAAAAGGAATTGACTGAAGCAAGTGAAGTTAGACACTCTCAATCATGGAAAGAATAGATAGTTAACAAACGATTATTTATAATATCCTCTATATCTCGAGGTCGGAGAAACAGAACGACAACAAGATTTTAACAAAAAATCAACAGTCACTCTGCAATTGAACAAAGTTTTCGGAACTTTAAAACATGTTTATCATTCCATGTTCTTCTGAGTTTTCGAGCGTGTTTATAATCAATTAAAGAATCATTTAATAAATATAAGTTTTTTTAATCATGAACTGTTAAATTAATTTTTATATTCAAAACATCCAGCTTATTTGATTAAGTCATGGGTTTAAATATATTTTTTTTGCATATTGAAAGACGACAATATTTAAAAACTTAATTTCAGGTCTAGAATTACAGATTTGAAATTTTAAGAATAATTTCTAGAGTTTAGATGGTTAACATCTAACCTTGAAACTCAAAATCTTTTTAGTTGAGACAAACTAAAAAAAATTCAAAAGAGTTTTAAATTGTTTTTTATAAAAAAACATTAAAAATAATATTTTTTAACATAAACACTAAACCAAAATATGATGTTTAGCATTATAATATACTTTGACAGTGTTTGGGAACGCAGTTAAAACTGTATTTTTATGTTTTTATATCGTTTTGATATGCTGATGTCAAAAATATTTTTTTTTTAAAAAATTTATTTTAATATATTAAAATAAACATTTTAAACCACAAACATTAAACCACTCAAATTCATCGATTCATGTTGTACTAACAAAAACACAAAAAAAATAAAATTAATGATTTTGGTGGAAATATGATGAGAGAGAGCTTTATAGATAGGAACACATGCATGCATATGTTGACGAGGAGGCTTATAATCATGGGAATTTACTTTTCTCTGGGTTTTGTTTGGTTTTGAAGTTCACGTGATTCAACTGGCAAGTAGAGTACGGGCACTGATTGATTGCTAGAGGGTAATTGAAACTGGGTGTTTGATGATGATGGATGGATGGGGTCACCCGCTCACGTACCCCACCATGGGGAGGGGCTTTGATCCTAAGATTGACGGATTGGACGGTCTATAACAACTTACGGGGTCTTGAAGGGAAGGGCTTCTTACACTGTAATTATGGTCATTGTTCTGTTGAAAAACATACCATACACTGACACCTGCATGATTGAGAATATTACATCATCCCCATCGCATCACGGGATTTGATCACCACGTTTCAATCAATTTCCTGGAGGAAGAATCCACTTATACGTGTATGGTGTAATATATATATATTTTTTTGTATGGTGTAATATTAATTGGTGTGTTAATTGTTATTGATTTTTTTTAAAAAATAATTACTGTTTTAGATTGAGAAATTCAAGCATCAAGATCTTTGAAAACTTACAACACTATTGTATCAACTGGGCCACTATTTAATTAACTGTTATTTGTTAACCAAGATGCTAGATACATATAGCACCCATCACGCACAGAGATTGAAGAATAATGAGAGCTTATCATGTAATAACAAATATGATATTATTTATTAAGTAGGATTTAAAAATCCCAACACCTCAAAAAAATATTTTCAATGAATCATACATATTTTAATAATTTTGAGAGAAATATTTCAATGGTTTAGAAAAGAACGAGGGGGGATTTGTCTTACGAAAACTACCGAGCTATTACTAAATTTTGTATTACAATTATTATATTAAGTGTGTATTTGTTATTGTGATGTATGATATTTTTTAAATATACATTTTTAATTGTAAAAATATATTTTAAAAAAAAACTTAAGCAGTGAAACAGGAAGAAGTGTATACAGGACAAGGCCATGTAAGCTCTACTAGATAAGCTAGAAAGGGTTTTTCGAGTAGTTATTAAAGTTTAATGATGTAATTGGAGCGTGGTGAAGAGAGCAAACAGGAGGCGAGTGAGAGGAAATTGAGGGACTATTCCATTTTCCTTGGGAGGCTTGCAGTCCAGTCCAGTGACAGAGGCGCAGAGAGAGAGAGAGAGGGGTTTTTGAGAGTCTCTAACAGAGAGAGCATTACATAGCAAAACAGAGAGGGGGTCCTCGTGATCGGAGAAGGCAGATCCATGGAAGACTGTTCCCGCTAGTCACGTGGGTTCTTTTGACTACCCAATGACCAACCCATCTGCCCCCTCGCCCTCCTTCCACATTGTTAAGAGCGCCATAATATCTCACCAAGCTCTCCATACCACACCCTCTCTTAACCCTATAAATCTCAATTCCAACATCTACACAAAGATGGTGACCTATACCACTTAAAGAACCTGTAGCCTTACTAGTCTTGTTCTAGCCACACATGCCCTTTCTCTCGTAGCCCAACATACATGAGTGATTTATAAAGCTGTATTTATTTATTTATGGAGATTTTTTCCTTTTAGTGTGTTTTTGTTCTTTGTTTTCTCTCTTTTTTGCAAGAAGCTAGATTGGGTCCATGTCTGTCTACATGTCTTTGTAACTCTCTTTACTATATACGTATAAGTTATCTTCATTTGCATTTGACGACAACGTGGACTGCAGGTGCTGACTGGTATTTCACCATTTTATTAGCTTATAAAGCTACCAGACAATACTACTAGTACTCCACACACACTCTCTCCCCCCCCCCCCTCTCCCCCTCTCGTACCATATATTGAGCTCTCCCTTCAAAGTTCTCTCTTATTCAAACACTATATTATTGTAGCATCTCTCTCACTCTGGGAGGAGGCTTACTGTTTTGGCTTGTACTCTCTCTGTCACTTGCTAGCTACCCTCTAACTATAAACCTGCCATATTCCCCCACTTCTTCATTGCCTTACTCTCCCCATTCCTCTCTTCTCTCTCAATCCTGCACAAACACTAGAAAAAACCCCTATTCATCTTTCATTTTGGCACCAGCCCAATTCATCTTTTGCTATTAACAGAAACTGGTTGAAGAGATTGAAAGAGAGGCGACCATGATGCATAGGTGCAGTAGTTCTCACTGTAATATGGTAGGTCCATGTTCATGTAGTATGTATCATACCCAGAGCAACTCATTCTCCATGCTATTTTCCATGCCAAACCATCACAAATCTTTTGATGAAACAGACATGTACCCTGTCACGTCCCCTTCGTCTTCTGTTGATTGCACTCTTTCGTTAGGAACCCCATCTACTCGTTTAAGTGAAGACGATGAGAAAAGGATGCGGCATGATCAACGCCGTTCTGGTTCTTGCATGTCTAACTTTTGTTGGGATATTTTGCAAACAAAAAATAATTCTACACCTTATCCACCTCAAGCCCATAAAACTAGCCGTGGAAGTAGTAATAGCAGTCATAATAGCAATAACAACCTGGCCAATAACGATCCTCTCCTTGCTCGCCGATGTGCTAATTGTGACACCACCTCTACTCCTCTCTGGAGAAACGGTCCAAGAGGCCCTAAGGTACTAGTTAATTCCATGCCCTATTAGATATAGTTAAATGCTTGTATTTGTAACAAAAATTTAGTCCTTTTTATTGTAAATTCATAGCGATGAATGCATTTGATGACTGATCCTAATGTGTATGTGAATTGCAGTCGCTTTGCAATGCGTGTGGAATTCGGTTCAAAAAGGAAGAGAGAAGGGCAACAGCCGCAAGCGCAAACAATGCAAGTGCCTCAGGTGCAATGGAGCAGCACTATGGTTATCATCAAAACAATTCATGGGTTCAGACCCAAAAAATGCCATGTTTCTCTCCGGCAAATGAATTCAGGTTCATAGAAGACAATGATCGAGATTCTGATACTGGCAATAACATCCCGTTCCTTTCTTGGAGACTCAATGTCACAGACAGGCCTAGCCAGCTTGTTCATGACTTTACAAGATACTGAGAAATTCGATGGAGTACCAAAAGCAAAAGAAAGGAAGAACGGTCAAGATCATGAAATATTGGCAAGTGACTTCAAAACACAAAACGATGTTGTCGAAGATGTTGGTGATGTTTATTACATTGATGATTATGTTATATGGACCATAAATATAATGGTCTTGTCAAATTCTTTTTTCTTCTTTGTTTGCTTTGATTTCTTTCCTCTTTTCTTTAGTTTCCCCTTTCTCCTTTCTTACATCGATGGAGTGAAAACGGGATAATTCTATGTTCTTAGTTGCTTTTCTTTTAGGCCTCCTTAGCTATCTTTAACTTTTCCCATCTTTCAGTTACATAAAACCTTTCTGTTACTTCACTTTCACTTCTTTCTCAGGTTTAATACTCGAATGAGATGTAGATTGATGACCATGACAAACAAAAAAATGCACCTTCGATGAGATGAATTTGATCAATTTTTATTTAATAAAACACTGACTTAGCTAGCTAGGTCACACACCCACACACATATACATTATAGGACACTAGCTTATGATTATGTAATGTAAACTGAAGTTGTTTACCTTTAATGATAGAAGCTATGTTTTTGGTGGGTTGTTCATTTTCATGGATTTCACAACTGAGAGAGATATTCAACTGATTGTCCAATTACAATGTTGATCAGGGATCGATGTGTTCTTCTGAGCCAGACACTGTGCTTGTTCAGAACATGGAAATGGGTTTGTCCTCTTACTATAGTCCCTGAGTTTTGTTTGACCGTCAAATTGGATTCTAATGCATAAAATTGGAAACCCAGATGGTACTGTCTGATTATTTTTTCCTGCTCTTTTATCTCTCTGTTTTTTCTCTTTTACAAAAAAAAAAAATGATTAGTTGGTTGATGCTGTCACAATGCTATTATTATAATTAGCTAGTGTGCTTAGCCCGGATGATGTGATTAACATAGCTTATATTTGTATTATTTATGGTAATTAACATAGCTTATATGATGTAAAGAGTAAAAACTCATAATTTTTGTGGTTAATTTAATGGGATTATGATTCAACACATCCATGGAGGACAGAGGCAGAAGCAACATAGAGTAGCTAGCTAGGAAGAGTCGATGCTAAGAAATATGGTGTGAGTTCTAGAGATTCCAAGATCTTAAAGAATGAGATCAAGTAGTGATACCTGTGCAAGGTGAGTACAGATAAATTAAATAAATGGAAATTTAAATGATCGATCTGATATACTTTTCATGTGATCTTCGGGTCAAAGTATTATAATCTTTGTGGGCATTTTAAAAAGGACAGTAAATAAGACAAGACAATGCGTTGTAGAGGCACATAAGACTTGGATTTCAACATTTACGAGGATGGAATTGCTGTCATGTGGTTCACAATGTTTTAAACAATGTCGACTCTTTAACATTTTTTTTAAACCGGTCCCTGTGTTCCACCTGGATCAAAACTGCATTAGGTCAGCTCGGATCAATCTTTTTATTTATAAATAAAATAATATTATTTTTATTAAAAATAAATAAATAATCGATATGTTGTAATTGAGTTTTGACCGGAACTTACTAGATCAATAGAATTGACTTGTCAAGCTGTACTGAGTCGGGTTTTAAAACTATTTTCTAAATCATAACATGCCTTAATTATAAAATTAATTGGTGGTTAAAAACCTTCGTATTGTTTTTTTTTCTTGAATTAATGAGATGGGGATTAAAGTAATCTCTTATAGGCAAAGTTTTTAAACCCGCTCTGGTGGTCGACCTGGTCTAAGGCCCGGGTTCCGGGTTTTGACCAGGTTGCTTGAGTTAATTCTATTTTTTAAAAATCAAAAC
Organism: Populus trichocarpa; assembly: GCF_000002775.5. Taxonomy (NCBI): domain Eukaryota; kingdom Viridiplantae; phylum Streptophyta; class Magnoliopsida; order Malpighiales; family Salicaceae; genus Populus; species Populus trichocarpa. Next base: position 1,878,768 of record NC_037291.2, on the reverse strand, counting down.
GACGTCATTTTAGAAAAAAAAATAACAGGTTGCAACCAGGTTTTGCCGAGTCTGTCGGATCGCCGGGTCATCCCGAGTTTTGACTTTCTTTATTTTTTCTTTAGCCCGCCCGACTATAGCTCCAGGTCGGCCGGGCCTCGGGTCGACCCATCAAGGCAAGCCAGGTTTCAGAACTATCCTTGTAGGTTTGATTTGGTTTCTCTCTTTTTGGGTAGTCGACAGAAAGCCTTAGCTAGGGTTGGAACCAACAAAATCAATAACGTCTTTTAAAAAAGCTAGTATTGTCTCGTGTATTTGGCTTGTAAATTATGCCCTGAGTTTGAATAAAATTAAAATATTCTGCCTGGGAAGAAGGTGATTCGAGGGGAGGGAATGGAGAAGGATGCTAACTAGAAATACAATTTTTTTTTTTAGATTATAGAAATAAATGTTTTTGAACAAACAATATAAAATAATCGAAAGGTATATATGATTTTAGTTTTTGTACTTAAAATTCAATATAGGCTCCCAAAAGTCTTCTTTAAATTTATCTATTTTAAAATTTAATATTATTTAGTTTGGAGAAGTATATGGTTTCTTGCTTTTTATACTTATTAATTCATGGAATAATTTAATATTAATCATTTAATTAAAAATACACACGTGAAGTTTCTAATATATTCTACCTATCTGTTGAATCTATTATTTAAATAAAAAATAGTTAATCTTTTTTTTATTTATTTTCCATTTAATTAACATATTAATCAAAACATTTTTAAGTAATGCAGAATTTACAGCCCTGCCCATATCCGTGAATATAAATGAACGCAGCCCGGTCTTCTCTTTTCAGTAATGGATTATTCCTTGTGCACCCCTTAGCCCACCCATACTCATACACCCCTTAGCCCACCCATACACATACATCTTATGGCCTCTAGCACATAAACAGACAGAGGCAAGTTAACCCGCAAAACTCGTGACTTAAATCATGAGATTGAGATAACTCAATATAAAAAAATTAAAAAAAACCATAAAGGTATTTAAAAAAGAAACTAATGTCGAATGATGAAATTAAAAAAAATATATAAAAAAAGATGTTGACCTACATTAACTTTTCAAACTTATAACTCGGGTCAATAAACTAGAAACATCATACGTGCAAAAATGAAGAAGCATAATCCTAGCATCATAAGGGCATTTAAAAATTGTGGTATCATTTTTGTTGCAATTAAAGGGGTGTTTGAAAGTATGGTAATAATGCTTTTCGTTTGGAAATGTATCAAAATTATTTTTTTTTATTTTTCAAACATTATTTTTGACATTTAAAATGATTAAGCACCAAATAAATATTAATTTGAAGCAAATAAAAAAATAAAAAAATTTAATTTTTTTTAAAACAAAAAAATAATCGGACCTTAAATAATAAATACCACTCCACCGACGACTTGTCAGCTGCCCATCATTCCATCACGGGCCCGTTGAAATTGCTAGAGCTTGCTTCCTCTCATGCTTCCCATACATATCAATCAGTCTCTTTCCCCAAAAAACTTGAAGAATTGGACATAGAGAGCTTGTGATACTTTAAATCATTCACTTCTTTTGCATGTCTGACTTTTTTTCTCCGTGTATGTTTGACTGTTTGGTTAATTAAGATTTAACATCTTTCAAATTTATTTTGAAAACTTCAAGGAAATTGTGTAGTGATTAAGGAGGTTTATTCAATCTCTTAATTTTTAGGTCCAAATCTTAGTACAAGTATTTAAAGAAATTTAATAAAATTCTTTAGAGTGCAATAAATTAATGTGAGGGTGAGTTTTTAAAATTATCTGTTTGGAAGTGTGGTTGTGGTTGTTTTTCAAAAAGTTTTTTATTCAGAAATGTATTAAAATAATATTTTTTATTTTTAAAAAATTATTTTTGATATCAACGCGTCAAAATGATCTAAAAATATCAAAAACATATTAATTTGAAGTAAAGAAAAAAATAAAAAAAATTTAAATTTTTTCAAAAACAATTTTAAAACACAAAAACAAACAGTTATTCTCGTATAATTTGATTCAAAAATATCTTTATTGATGAATAAAAGTAAATTTACTTTAAAAAAAAACAGTCAATATTGCAAATTGTTGAACTAAATTACACACACACACACACGCTCTCTCAAGTTAATTATTTTCCCTCCTGAACAATTGCAATTGTAGCTCATGTTAGTGGTTTAAAGGATGTGTTTTTCTTCTTCTTCTTATTTTTTTGAGGATAAGATATTTTAAATTAGGTTGTATTTTAATTGAAATTAAACCTCTTTTCAAACAATTATAAAAATATCCTCATTTAAAGACAAATTTAGAAACACATACTACAAGTAATGTCCCATATTTCAAAACCTCCTCAAATTAACTTCCATGTGGGACACCAAAAACCAAACAGGTATTTCAAATGCAATCGATCAAAATATAATAATCACAAAACTACAGTACCAAGAGTAGGGTGCAGGCTGCTTCTTCTTCTTCTTCTTCTACAGTACCGAGGAATTAATATGAAAATATATTGATTATTAAAAGAAAAAAAGAAAATCCACCAATTGTTCTTGGGAACGTGTTTGCGTACGCCACCTTTGGTGAGAAGCCAATGGGCTTAGATCAGAGACATGAGGTGGGTTAGTAGGCAGTGCAGGTGATCAAAATCAAACAACTTTAGGTTAAAAACACTGAACTTTGAATTATAAAACACAGGTTTCGTGCAAGAAATTTGCATCAGCAAAGGTAGCTTTGTCAACCACAAGACCTCACAGCATGGGGCCTTTGCCCATCTGCCCTGGCTCCCCTTGGCCTATAAAAGCAATCCAGAAATTATATTGTTTTCTAAATATGCCCTGCCTGTTGGATTCTCTGTCAAACACCACCATCACTTTAATGACAACTGATAACAACCTAGCACCAAACCATCTTTCCTTGGCAGTTTATAACCCTCTTCTGTTGTCATTCATTGCTCAAGCTTGAAGCAGAAAGAAAGCAAGCACGAGCACAGAAAGATGGTGAACCTAGTGGCAGCACAGAAGCCATTATTGCATGGCCTGATGAAAATGGCAGGAGTGCAACCCCACATAGTAGAGATTGAGCCAGGGACAGTCATGAACTTTTGGGTGCCAAATGAGACCGTCAAGAAACCTCAAAAGGGTGAAAAGAAAAACGACACCCCAACCTTAACCAAACCAAACAAACCAGTAGTGGTTCTAGTCCATGGCTTTGCTGCTGAAGGTATTGTCACTTGGCAATTCCAAGTTGGTGCCTTAACCAAGAAGTATTCAGTTTATATCCCTGACCTTCTATTCTTCGGTGGCTCAATCACTGATAAAACAGACCGGTCGCCAACGTTTCAAGCAGAAACATTGGTGAAGGGTCTGAGGAAGATAGGAGTAGAGAAGTGTATATTAGTGGGGTTTAGCTACGGTGGCATGGTGGCGTTTAAGATGGCTGAGTTGTATCCTGACCTGGTTCAGGCCATGGTCATATCCGGCTCAATCCTGGCAATGACTGACTCAATTAGTGAAGCAACACTAAGTGAGCTTGGGTTCAAGTCTTCCTCGGAACTTTTGCTGCCTAATTCTGTTAACGGTCTTAAAGCACTACTTTCTGTTGCTACTCACAAGAAGCTTTGGTTCCCAAATCGGCTTCACAAAGACTACCTCGAGGTTTGTTGACTTGCATCATCTTGTAAACTTAATTTTGTATATCAATCCATATTGCTGGTTTTAATTCCCTTGTTTTTGACGAAAGAATAATCCCATCTGGGACACTTTTTGTCTCAGCTTAAGTGTTCCGTTCAACCACCTCTACCTAAACACTTTTTGACAGAAGGCTGATAGAATTGTCAAAGAATTTTTCTGTTTCAAAGCCCTTTCACCTCCACACTAAAAATTCTCGGCTTGCTATGAACAAGACTTCACATCAGCATTCCTTGCATTGTTTTGTCCTTACAGTTTGGTTGTTCTGATTAAATATTTAGCTAGCATGCACTAACTGAAGACTAGCGCAGGTGATGTTCACCAATCGAAAGGAGAGAGCTGAACTTCTAGAGGGATTAGTCATCAACAATAAAGATCCAACCATCCCAAAATTTGTACAGGTAATTTCAGCGTTTAATTCCTCAGGTTTATTTCTTCTAATATATCTGTTAAACATGTTATCATCGCCATACATGTTGCAGAAAATACATCTCTTATGGGGGGAGAATGATCAAATCTTCAAGCTGGAGCATGCACAGAACATGAAAGAGTATGTCTTTGTAAATATGAATCACAAATCAATGAATCTTATTGAAAATATATAGTGATTAGCTGACACAGACAGGAACACATACGCATGCAAATTGGAAAATCCTCAAAACACCTGCAAAAGCAAGTGAGTACAGGCAACTACAAATGCATCATATACTAAAATGGCTTGCTTTGTGATTACAGGAAATTAGGCGAGACGGTAACATTTCAGGGCATACAGAAGGCAGGTCACTTAGTTCAACTGGAACGACCTTGTGTCTATAATAAATGTCTCAAGCAATTTCTTACTTCACTGCTTGAAAATGACGAGCAGAAGTGATAAGACAACCAATATCTTTCATTTTGCCTGAGTATTTACTGTAATTTGTACTACTTGTCTCCTTGTTAGTGTGATACTTCTCTGGCATTCGATGTCTATTGTAAGGAGAAGATTGTTAATGAAATTTTAACTTCCTTCACACCTTTGTTTTTTTTTTTTTTTAACTTTTTACAAAACAAATCAACACTCGTGGAAAGAAAAAAAAATAAAAAAATACGTATACAATTCAATCATTTTCACAAGTAAAAAATTTCATGCAAACCGGATCACGTATGCTTGAGCAAACACTTTCATCTGAACGACAATTGTATTTCTTCTAGAGTTCTTCCTTTGGTTTCAGGGACCCAGAGAGACACAAAAATGACAGTGAAAGCACTGACCACCGTGTAAATAGTAAAGGTCCCTGTTGACAGAACAGTTGTTTCATTAGTTAGATATTAGAATAATCCTTGTGTGCAGGTGCCGCAGACATGCACTCATGAAATATGAAAGAGAGAGATAGAGGGAGGAAGGGAGGGAGGGAGAGGGAGACCTGCACTGCTCCAACTCATGAGCAAGTTTGCAGTCATTGTAACAAGCCAGGAAGCAAGCCAATTTGCCAATGTTGCAACCGAGCCAGCGATGCCCTTGATGTTCACAGGGAGAATCTGAAATGCACCATTCAGAAAAACTGAGAACTTTAAGAAAGCAATTCATGAATAATTTTTCACCATCATTAAACACGTTAATAAACTTCATAAGCTGGCATCTGACTGTAGTTCCATCACATCCTACAGCCAAAATTGAATAACTATCATGGATGGAGGGGTTAAGGGCAAAATCATAGACCTCCACTAGAAGGTGATGGTGGAGAATCATATAATGCACAAGTGCACGTGCATGCTAAAGAATATTCCACCATGACGAACTGGGATCCGAGGTACTTGTACTAGGCACAAGTGATTCTTTGATTATATTTCCTGGTTTGACTGTTTTGAATTGCAGTCATAAGTAGAAACAGATAAAGCATCCAAAATAAAGACAACTAAGTTTCGACAATTGATTCAACACACTTCTATCTAACAAATCTATTTTTCTCACACAAGACACCAGACTATTTCCTAAGTCTATTATTTTCCTCTCTTAAAGAAATCACTTTATTGAGTTGGTGCATGCCTAGATGACCCAGCATAAAGCATTGGAGTCTTACTGAAAAGGAATTTTAGAGTTCTGAAGAACAGAAGGCCGGACTGTCCAAGTCAGACAATAACTAATAAAATCATTTGACAAATCAAAATCTCCATGTTCCAAATCATATAGTTCAGCATAACAAATCTTATGCCCCATAGAAGCCAAAATATTGTCAGAGTTAATGCTTAATATAAAGTAAAAAGATGCGGATACCTCAGACATTATGATCCAAGGAATAGCTCCTAGTCCCACTGAGAAGAAAATTACCACAGCCTGGGTAAAAAGAAAGAGAATCGCTTTTAAGGCAGGCCACAGACAAGTGAGTGGATGCACACATATTCAAAGTACAATAAACATACCACAAGTCCTCCAAGTGACACAATTCCCATTATGTGATACAAATCAGAATCTTGTGGTAAAATGCCCTGGTACAAAATGAAAAACCAGAGAGAATAAGAAATCAAAATTTGGCGGCGGTAATTTAAGGCAGATACTTGATGAACAATGAACTTTAAGTACATAGAAATTAACAAATCATAGGCTTTGTAGGATTACCAACCTGCAAATAAAAAGCAATAGCAACCAGAAGCAAGCTAAGAGTAACTCCAGTTGTAGATATCTGAGCAAGCGATTCCAATTAGACATCTTTGAAACTTTATCCTTTACCCAAATAAAATAGCATATTTGCAAACAAAAGAAGAACTCACAATAAGAAGCAATCTGCGCCCAGCTTTATCCATCAACCACGAAGAGATCCCAGTGGCTATGACCTAAAAAAGAAACAACTAATTATTATATAATCCAGATAAGAATTTCTTTCAAACTTTGAATGCCAGAAAATTAAGTCCAAGGGGCAATGGAATCATGACATAAGTGTACAGCCGTGCTCTTACCTGGATAGCTCCAAGTCCACATGTAGCAAGATTGCTTGAGGAAATTCCTGTCAAGATTATGATAGTTTAGTAAATCATCAATTTAATCTATTGGATTATAGGTCACTAGAATAACAATAAACAGAAATGTTTCGAGTAGCCTTAAGAGTAATTCTGGATTGTTGATTCTTAAGAACTATAATTAGTTGAAACTGATTGGCCAGAAAAAGCAGGCTCTTCCCCTATGGCAAAACTAGGTGATATGGTGAGCCTAACAAAAGTTACATGTAAGATACACAAAAAAGACCATCAAAAATCAAAATGATATGTACAATCAGGCCTTGAAATACTGTCCTGACTTGAGAGTGTACAAGGAAAAAACATGATTTTCAGAAGCCTAAACGAACAGTAAATTGGAGATCAAAGTCAGGGAAGTGTTCGTCTAACCAGCATTTGCAAAGATGTTACTGGAATAGAAAAAGATCCCATTGATACCACTGAATTGCTGGAGCACAAGCAATCCAATTCCTACCTGCAGCATAACCACCGGATCAACATTTTGGTTCTAAGGTTGCAGAGGCAAGAAAACAAAATTTTAAACAAACCATCTACCATCAAAGGAAACCAATATCTTCTTCGCTTGAGATCTGCAAAACGAATTGTTGTTCTTTTGCTTGAAGATGCAACAGCTCTCTGTAGAAAGTACACCGATGAAATGGTAATTAGTGATGATACTTTGAAAAGGGTCTAAAGATTAACATGAACCATGATTTGGTTCGCAAAGTGGAAGTCCTATGGCCAAGTTGATTCAAGTTTCCAAAAAAAATTGACATAGTCCAGCTCGATACCTTGATTTCATTCACTTCAGCAGTAATGTCAGTGTCATATCCTCGTAAAACTTGCAAAGAGGCTTCAAAATCTTCCGTCATCCCCATTTTGGCCTGCCCCGACCCCATACATCAAGAAAAAAAAAAAGTATAAAGAGTGAAGTGAGCAAATTCAGAAGATGCCAAAAATAGAACATGAATGAGTGTATAACCATACCAGCCATCGAGGAGATTCGGGTATGAAAAATAAGCCAAGAATTAATAGGGCACAAGGAAAACATCCTGCAAATCAGAGTCTATGTTCCATTAATAAAAAAAAATATTCACTTGTTAACTATTTAATTATGAGTAACATCAAATATCATAGCAAACTAGTTTAATTGTTCTTTACAAATACAGAGAATTCCCGCCTCTCAAGAAACAAAAAATTTCATGGACTTCACATATGCTAGTCATTTTTGCTCAATTATTGACTCAAAAACTTGTCGATAGCATTCGGTTCTTTCACCTAAGATAAATAGGCTTAAAAGAGATTTGGAAGGGACTTACCTAAAACAGCAAGCACTCTCCAATTAACAAAAAGTCCCAGTAGATAAGACAGCAATATTCCAATTGTCACTGAGAGCTATTTCATAAAAAGAGTAGTTAAATCAATCATTAAAACATGAATAACATCAAGAATAACAAAAACAGTATGAATAGAATGGTTCGAAAGCACAACCAACCTGGTTAACCGATCCAAGACTTCCTCTCATGTCCTGAGGCGCTATTTCAGCTATATATACAGGTACCTGCACAAGAACAATCCCAACAAAACCAATCATTCTTTTTATATTCTTTCCAATAGATCAATTAAAACAAAACAAAACCAACAAACTTCGAAGTTACCGTGTATGAGATTATACCGACACCAAACCCTTCCAACAACCTTCCCATGAACAAAAATGATGAATCCTACAAAACCAACAAATAAATGAATCATCTACAATCACCTCAAATAATAAACAACACACATCACTTAATAAAGATCAAAGACTATCATTAATTACTCACAACAGCAAAAGATATGCTTAGCCATCCAATTATATTAGGCACCGCCGCGACCACCAAAGACTGCAACACAACACAACACAACAATGCAGCAATTCAAAGAATCAATTCACATGTGAAAAATCGAAAAGATTTAGTTCTTTCAGATAACTGATTATAATTAGTAGAATTTCAATATATAAAATAGAGAAATTATTACCCCTTTTCGACCAATATATTCTGCAAGTTGGCCACTTACTAAAGCACCAATCATAGCACCCACATTTGATAATGAACCAAACATCGAAAACTAAACACAATAAATCAAATCAATCACAACAAAGTTAAACAAACAAAATTAAATTAAATTTAGAAACAGAATTAAAAAAAAGAGAGTCAAACCTCTGAAATAGAAAGCTTAAGATCGCTAATGATTTCTGCTTGTGTAGGCGAAGAATAACCACACTAAACAATCATGCACAAAAAAACTCAAAATTAATGAAACATAATATAAATTAAGAACTAAAAATAATCGAAAGAGATTAAATTCTATATGGGGGGGGGGGGGGGTTATTACAGTGAAACCGAATTGGATGGGGCCTAAAGCGACAATGAGGACACAAAGAACAACAGAAACAGAACCATCACGGAGCATCTGAGCGGAGGAACTCATTATACTGGATTGCCTTGAGCTCATTCTATACCAACTCCCTGTCTGGAGCAAAGGTTTCCTAAGCTGATCTCTTGCCTCTTCAGCATCGTCCCTCTGACTCATGTTTGCTTGATTATCAGCAAAAGAAAAAAAAAGGGATTTAGTAAAAACGAAAAAAGCAAAAAGGGTTGTGAAGATTAATGTTAGATTGTTTTAAGGTTTGAAGTTTCGTTGTTTGAAAGAAGAGAAATGGGGTTGATGTTTTTCCCTTGTCTAGGAAGGGGAGGTGGTGGTGGTGTTGGTGACGACTAGAGAGTCCGTTGGATTTTGGCTTTAAAAAAAGAAAGAAAAACGTGTACGACAGATGACAGGCTGTTTATATTTTGCCATGTCAACTGTTTTTTTAGATATGTGAGAATATCACTTACTGTTTTTTTAAATATTTTTTTATTTAAAAATATTTAAAAAATTAATTTAAAATATATATAAAAAATTTAATTAAAAACAAGTTAAAACTCATAGTCAAATACCTTAAAATAATATTTATTTATTTATTTTTACTTGAAAATTTTAACTTTGGAGCTAGGATGTGTTTATTTAAGAAAATGTTTGAAATGTGATTAAGATTATATTTTAAAGTATTTTTTACTTGAAAATATATTAAAATAATATTTTTTATTTTTTAAAAATTTATTTTTAATATCAACACATCAAATAAATATAAAAAAAATATAAAAATATAATATTTTTAAAATTATATTTTATTAAAACTCTGATACAAATATAGCTCCAAAGAAGCACTGTCATGATAATAAATTGTGGACTTATCCATTATTTTTATTTTTTTTAATTTAATGTGAGTGTCCGAGCCAGCTTGCGCGCACCTCGACTAATCTCACGGGCCCTGAAGTTAACGACCGTGTAAGCCTCCAGTGGCCATCATATGAGCAACCACATGGCTCGAACCTGAAACCACAAAGGGAGCAAACCTCTTGGTTCCAAGCTCTTATCCACTATTTTTGTTAAGAGCTAGAGATGTCTAATATAAGAAAAAAGCTAATTTTACCAAAATTCAGTTATAGAACGAGTTTTCCGAGAGAAAAAAAATAGAAGAATTGTATGAATGGGCATACCGGGGGTGAGGGGTCTACACACCCAATGAACCAAAACTTGGTAAATTTATCACTATTATTAAATACGAGAACAATGCTAATCTTACCAAAATCTAAGATGTTGATAGGTTTTTTTTCGTTTTTCGTTTTTGTTTTTTTTTTAATTTAAAAACTTGTTTGGTTGAACAATTTTTCTATGAGGTGTTGTTTACTTGTTCCTTAAAAATACACTTAATTAGACACTCGAATTATTATGATTGATACTCGATATGAATTGTTGCATAATCTATTTAAGATTTGATATTTGATGTAAAATCTAAAAGTTAAGATATTTAGTATTAATTATTTTTTAAAATATTTTTTACTTGAAAATATATTAAAATAATATTTTTTATTTTTTAAAAATTATATTTGATATTAACACATTAAAATAATAAAAAATTAATTTTAAACAAAAAAATTTAAAAATTTAACAAATGCATAGCCAACTATATTGCCAAACAAATCCTAAGAACAACTCATTGGATATGTGTGTGTCTCTATATATATATATATATATATATATATATTCTATTTGATGCTATATATCATATTTGCTGCAGTGAGAAATCCACGAAGAAATAAAGCATTCATTCAATTTACGTTTTAATTTCTAAGAACGATTCAACTACATAACTTGTCTACTTCAGATATAATTATTAATTTTTTTTAAAAAAAATTCAACTAATGTCAATATCAATTAATAAACAACAATTTTCTCAATCCAATTCAAATGGCAAAGCAAACTAAGCCACCGTACAGATCAAAATTTCATTTATTTTTTATTTAAAATTTAATTTTTTAAATTATTTAAATTTGTTAATATCAAAAATAAAAAAAAATTAATATATTTATATAAAAATAACATTTTAAAAAATAATTATTATTACAATCACAAACAGTTTTTAACTTGCCTCCGAGAATCAAGAAGCGAGCAGTGGTCAACGATCCCACCTCTAAAACCCTTTGGACACGAACATCTCCCTCTCCGCTTTAACACACACTCACGCCACTGCCACCACCTCCCCAAAACAACCCCATCAACTCTTAAATGGGCAAACCCGTTACCCGATCCCACTCTCTACCTCTCCACGAACCCTCTTCTCCTCCACTATCCACTACCACCTCCTCCAAAATCTCATTTCAATCTAGAAAAATCAGAAAACTTTCAACCAACAAAACAACCACCACTACCACCGCTATAACCTCCACTTCCATCCCCCCTCTCAAACCCTTATCTCACAAAGGCGAAATAGAACTGGCACTTGATCATTTAAGCAAATCAGATCCTCTTCTTGCACCTCTATTAAACAGCCATGAACCACCAGCACTGAATCCTTGTACCTCACCGTTTCTTTCTTTAACAAAATCCATCCTTTTTCAACAACTAGCAACAAACGCAGCCAAATCAATCTACACACGTTTTCTCACTCTCTGTGACGGAGAATCTCAAGTAAACCCAGATACTGTACTCTCATTATCTGCCCCCAAACTCAGAGAAATCGGGGTTTCTGGTCGAAAAGCGAGTTATTTACATGACTTAGCAGAGAAATATCGAAATGGGTCTTTATCTGACTCCTCAATTCTTGAAATGAATGATGATATGTTATTGAATAGGTTGACTGAAGTTAAGGGAATTGGGGTTTGGTCTGTGCATATGTTTATGCTATTTTCGTTGCACAGACCGGATGTTTTGCCTGTTGGTGATCTGGGTGTGAGAAAAGGGGTGCAAAGTTTGTATGGGTTGAAGGATTTGCCACAGGCATTGGAGATGGAGCAGATTTGTGAGAAATGGAAGCCTTATAGGTCAGTTGGGTCGTGGTATATGTGGAGGTTAATGGAAGCTAAGGCTTTGGCGAATAAAGCAGCTAAAAAAGCATAAGATGAGTTGGTATTTCGGGGTCTTAGTATTGGGGTTTCGATGAGGAGGTATTGCTTTTGGATGCTTTAATTAAATTAGGCCTGGTTTTTCAGTGTGTGCTGGATGCTCTAGAGTTTGATGTATCAAAGCTTCAATTTGGACAATGTAAATCTGTATGCAACCAGTGGGTTATCTCTGCTTAATAAATGAAAAATTGTGAATTTCTGCTCTGACATTGGTGGCTTTCCACTATCTAAATTATGTTTAGCATTTTCATTATAGGTTAATTTACACTTCGTATGATGAATATTGATGCAGAATGGATAAAATTCTGTTTCTGTGCATTACATTCTGGAGACTGCATTTTCTTGCCAGGGATTGTTGAACCAAATGAAGCAAGACCTGAATCTTGAAACTGTGCATTTAAATGTATACAGGAGCATTGTTAAGCTTGAAGCTTATTATATGGTGGCGTTTGTCCTGTGGCCATATAAAATCATACTTTAGCATGCTTGAAGTCACAGAATTGGTTTTGGACCAGAGGTTTGGCTTTGCTTATTTACCCCATTGTGATCTCCTCTTTTCTTCAGACTTCATATTTGAGTTTTTCTTGGAAGTCTGTGTTTGGTCTGTGTAAATTGGATGAGGAAAAGTACAATGTCAGAAATATTACATCAATTTATGAGTCGTTAATTGAATAAAATTGGTTGCATGTCCTTTAGGACAATCGCTGGTACTGCTATAGTTCATAGGTGGGTTAAAGTTAAACGCAATTCTGTGTGGGTATGTTGTTGGAATCATGTGAGTTTGTGCTGGGCATAAAGATGTTCTTGGGTTGAGATTTTTATTCATTACTTAAGATTTTTGTTTTTGCTAGGATCAAGTGCATGGAATCAAGTAGAACTGGCGGCCACTCCTGAAGTGAAAACCCTTGCACAGTCTCTGTTTATAAGACCAGATCAGTCTGTTTGAGAGTTGAAACCACCTTAAACTATGCTAAGATCAGCATATGTGTTTTTTAAAACTTGGGTGGAGGTCCTCTCTATGCTGACTTGAAGCCCATGTTGTTCCGTAGACATCAAAATATTTTTTTTATGACCCAAATACAAGGCCCATATGTTAGACTAAAATAGTGTTTGGAAATACAATTTAATCCTACTTTAAAAAAATTAATTTTTTTACTTTAAAATAATTTTTTAATGTTTTTAAATTGTTTTAATATGCTGATATAAAAATAAATTTTAAAAAATAAAATAAATATTATTTTAATATATTTTTAAATAAAAAATATTTTAAAAAGCAGCATCTACTACTATTCCATCCTAGCCTTATAATCTTGCCCGGAAAATATTGTTCTTGTAAAAGTATTTTTTAATAAAAAATATATTAAAATAATATATTTTTAGATTTTTTTTAATTCTTATATCAACTCATTAAAATCATTAAACAATTATCTAAAATTTATTAAATTTGATGATTTTTTTGATAAAAAATAATTTAAAAAACATTTTAAAAAATAAATTGAATTGTATTAACAAACGTAGCTTAATCTATGACAAAAAAAAAAAAAAAATCAATCAAAACTACTCAATTAATTACCAGGGAACTTCTACTGGTCGGGTTTCAGCACCAGAATTTTAAAGTATCTGGGTTGCTTTCAAGAATACAGTGTTAACCACTTAAGTAGACGATAATATTATTTTACAAATATTTTTAATAACTTAAAAAAATTATTATTCAAACAAATAGAATAATTTTCATCATAGATCGTGTAATGAGATATTTTAATTGGATTAAATCTAACTTATATTACAAGCGTGGTTATTTTCAAATTAATATCAGGAGGTTCTCTAAGTAATATGTGACAGTTCCACATTTCCTTTCCTTGGATTTTTTCATACTTATCTTCTTAATCCCTTTTTAGAACTATGAAGTATGTATTTAATAATTCTTTGTATGATATTCTTTTTAAAAGTGCATCTTAATTGAAAATATGTAAATTTTTTATATATATAATTAGATTCATGTGGGATTTGGCTTCCATAAGAATTTTTATTTTATTTTCTCATTCCTTTACGTCCAAGTTTAAATTTAAAACCCAAAATTTCTTTGACCTTATGTTTTTTTTTTTTATTTCTAAGATCTTAATTTTTCAAATTGCTTTCTGTTTCTTTGCTTGCAAGCTTCACAAGCAACTCTCTCTTTTTTTTTACTATAATTAAAAGCATCACAATATTTTATATTTATATAATTATATATATATTACATACAAATTTATTAGAGAATTATATAAAGTATATCTTATATAAAATATATCTTGAGATCTTATACAAAAATTTAAATATTTAGGTTGAGATGGTTCTTTGATATGGTATCAGATTCTTTTTTATTAAGCGGTCACGAGTTCGAATCTCAACATCCTCATTTTATTTGATAAAAATTAAACATAAATTATTATGAGTCCATACAAGTTTCAAGTCTAAAAAACTTTTACTCGAGAGAGTGTGTTAAAGAATTATATAAATTATATTATGAGATTTCATCCAAAAATTTAAACTTTTAGATAATAAAGAAACTCAATTGACTAAATTTAGCAATGACATAAAAAATTTAGCATTGACATCCAAAAACGTACATAAATTTTTTTATGATGTCTAAGACTATTATAATAGAGAAATTTGTGTTTTATTAAAAGGGGTAAAATAAACTTGTTTATTTTCTAGAACAAAGATTAACCCGGATTGATCTAAGTCAATACAAAAATAAAAACAGTTATTATTATGATTTTAAAATTTAACTAGAAAATCAACCTAGAACAAGACTCGAGTCACGAATTGAATGTTAGCTAATATACCAAATGCTACATTATATTGTTACATAAATGCACGAGTATTTTGTCTCTACTCCATATCTAACTCTAGAAAAAAAAAAAAAAAACATACGTGTGTGTGTGTGTGTATATAAAAGATATTGATGTGGAGAATGTAAGAACAAATAGAAGATAAGCTGCTGGAGATATCAGCTACCATAAAATGCCCTAATGAGCAAGTCATTCAGCGTTTAGAATACACACATCAAACTGGAAGCATGCATTCTTCTGTGATTGAAAAACTGCATGCTGTTACATCCATCAAGCAAGATATATATATATATATATATATATATATATATATATATATATATTATCGCAAAAGAATATTTCTTTCCCACTGTCGTCGGCGCCATGGAAGAACAATATGTTCACGCTCATCAGTTCCATTTTCTTCCTTCATTAACTCATAGTAGCACATATTGAAAAAAAGAAAAGAATCCAGGCTTAATTTGACTCGAGTGATAAGGTGGTTTGCTATCCAAATCATCATCTTAGATTTGATTCAAGCCGGCCGTGATTAAAAAGAGGTTCTTGTGTTTAAATTCTTCGTCTAATTAAAACCCAATCAAAGGAAAAGTTTAATCTTCATGTTGGCTAAAAAAACGTATACAGAATCCTTGGGCTATTGATATTTTGATTTACAGTACTCTCTATAGTTTTTATTTTATTTTATCTTAAACACATGAATTAAAGAGTCTTTGGATTAATTAGGACCGTTTTAATTATAGATATGCGTCATCGGGACTTCGCTATTCCGGCCATCAAATCACTCCAAAACGCCACCAAAACTATTCTTTTAACCTCGTAGACAAAAAATACCACAAAGACTCCTATCGCTCTCTCCCTCCTCTTCCTCCACTGGGGATGCCGCTTTTTATATAATATCAACTCATTTTTGTAACTGATTAATTATATTAATTTGGAGGAAAGAGGATAATTAATAGAATGATAGATTGAAAACTCAATTATTTTACAAAGATACAATTAACTCAATTAAAAGTATAAGGATAACTCGAAAATTTATCTTATTATATAAGGACATATATATATATATATATATATATATATATATATATATATATATATATATATATATATACCACGCCATTTAATTATCCTTAGTTTTTAAATTAAATTTTTTAAGTTGTAAAACACCAAAATCTAGTATGAGTTGGGTCGCACGAATAGAGGAGGTTCCAATCCGAGAACTCAATTATTTAGATATTAAAACCTGGAGAAAAGAAATAAAAACTATAAATTAAAATGGATAATATATAGTTCAAGAGTGCGACTAAAATATTATTTATTTGAAATTTGAAATTTTTTTTTTGCTTGAAATTAAAGTTTTTTTAAATGTTTTTAGATCGTTAATGTTAAAAAAAATTTAAAAGTATTTTAATTTATTTTTAAGTGAAAAATACTTTGAAACACAATAATTATTACACTCATAGATAGACATTTAAAGTTTTTTTTTTAGTGTTTTTAGATTATTAATATTAAAAATAAAATTTAAAAAATAAAAAATATTATTATTTTAATAAATTTATGAAAAAACAAATATTTTAAAACGTAATTTTTACTGTAATTTCAAATATTGACTTAACTCATTATATATATGATCAAAAAGTTACCATGCAGTTGATGATATACATGGGCCAAATCATACTCAAACAGCAGACCATTTATTCATATTTGTTTTCAATCGTGGGCGTCATATGGCTGATGACTTTTGGACAGAAAGATGATAAACTTCAAGTCGGCATTCAGAATTTGAAATGTGATAAGAACACAGAAGAGACG
Organism: Populus trichocarpa; assembly: GCF_000002775.5. Taxonomy (NCBI): domain Eukaryota; kingdom Viridiplantae; phylum Streptophyta; class Magnoliopsida; order Malpighiales; family Salicaceae; genus Populus; species Populus trichocarpa. The sequence continues at coordinate 1,861,960 of NC_037291.2, read as the reverse complement.
TCATTAGTTAGTGATGAGGTGTTGTTTTAATTAATTCGCGTCTTGATTTGATTGTTTAGCTACCCGAATTGATACGTCCTTCCGCCGTGCTCCATCCAAAGATGGTCAAAATGGATGAGTAACTCGGGGCCTACTCTTTTCAGCATATTCGCCTGAAGAGGGACGCTCATCAGAGACTACTGGGCTCGTACAATCAAAACAGTTCTTGAGAAAGATAACTCTTTATTTTTTCCTTGAATTTCATCCCACTTGAAACTAATCCCTTTTCTTTCAATTTAGTCTCGAATTGCATCCCATATAAGCCTAATAAAAAACTAATAGGGAGCGAAGAAAGGCAAGTAAAAGAAAGAAACAAATGACCCAATTAGATTAGCTCATTGTGGTTGTGTCCATGATCCAAGTTGTACATTTGACATATTAACCCGATTTGACCGAGACAATTTAATATATCATCGTCTTAATATTAAAAAAAAATATCATCTTTATATTTTTTTTTAAGTCAAACTATGTTTTTATTGGTTATCTAAGTTATTTTTAGATTTTTCAAATCAACTGTGTTATGTTGAAATATCTATCATACAGTTTAATTTGACGCTTGTGATAATTAAGAAGTCGGATCAATATATTTCAAGATTAATTTATTTACCTGACCTTTTTTTATACTCAAACATAAATTTGTATTTTTTAAAAAATATTTGTACAACATCATGTTAAGATTCTTTGTCCGATAGGGTTTCAATAGGGTAAACCTGATATTTTATGAGTTTACACCAATTGGTTTTGAAAAATATTATATGCTCACAAGAACATTGATTACGCTTTGAATTCGTACCGGCAGAATATTAATTGGCTAGGCCAGCTGCCATCAAGTTACATTAATATTATGATTTTTTTTTAAATAACTTTATTTTTAAAATAACTTTATTAATTTTTTTAATATTAATCCTTAAAATTCAAAGTGTGAAAATTGGAATAAAGCATATCTTGAAAAAACTCTGAGGTTGTCTATTACATTTATTCTTTGGAATGTCACTCCTTCATAATTTGGACATAATATTTTATTTTATTATAAAAAAAAAATACAAGAACTCACACTCACGGTCCCTCTATAACAATTTTTTTTTACGTACTAAGTCTATAATTTATATGAAAGTTTCCCAGTTAACAAAACCTTAATTAGAGAATTTATTCCATTCTGAAATTCTTGACCAATATTCTTGATCGACACCAACTTTCTTTAAAGCTAATTTAAGCATCATAGATCGTCGGCAAAAGGATCTCACCTTTAAATATTTGCTTCGCTTTCTTCTTATAGAAGTGTCATGTCATACTATTGAAAAAACAAGGTAATTTCTGATGTACTTTTTTTTCTAAAATAAAAGATTTTCTTGTCGATATAATTTCCGGTCACGACAAATTTTTGTGATGAGAGTGTCCATCACAACCGAAAATGTTCATCATAAATACTTTACAAATTAATAAAAGAAACTTTTTTATTGCAATCCATCCCTAATTTATTAGTAATTAAAAACATAAAATTTGTGATCGATAATGACTCCCAGAATCCAAGATCACTAGGAATAAGAATGATATGTAGGGTAATTGGTTGATCTCTTAATTCAAGCAATCTAATCTATTCTTCATAGTCAAGGTATCTGGTGATGAAAAGCTTAGATAGTTGATAAGTGGTAGCAAGTAATACTTAGTAAGTCAGGTGACTGATAACTATGACAGTAGTAGGCGGTGCCTGGTAACTAGGTGACGAGTAGTTGTGGTAGTGGCAGGTGGTGCCTGATAAACCAATGTGACCAGTAACTGTGGTAGTAGTAGGTGGTGTCTGGTAACCTAAGTGACCGGTAACTGTGGTAGGTGCAGATGTTGCCTAGTAAGCCAGTTGACCAGTAGTTGTGGTATCAACAGGTGGTGTTCAGTAAATAAGGTGATCGGTAGTAGCAAATGGTGTCTGGTAAGCCAAATGATCGGTAGTTGGTACCTGTAAAATGTCTCCTATGATGGACGTGAGAACTCTCCGATGGTAAAATCAATAACTTTGTAGAGAGAGAAAGTGCAATGATATTTTAGAGAGATAGACTCTGAAAATATACATGCTAAAAATGTTAAGAATGAAGATATTATGAAACTTTGACTTAAAGAATTCATGATGTATTTATAGCCCATGAATCTCGTTCTTTTGTAGAGAGGAGAGGCTGAAGTGTAATTTCAGTTGTATTCTACTTAAAATAATATGTATTGGATCAATATAAAATACTAAGGGAGTTGGTCTCAGCCGCTCATGCTTCTTGCTCGAGCCCATGCCTTCTAGGGAGTTGGGCTCGGGCTACCATACCCGAGCCCACTCTTCTTGGGCCCCTTGTTGTACATTGGGCTCAGGCTACTAAGCCTAAGCCTAAAGGGTGTTTTTTTAGCCAATTTTAGAGGAATTTTTAGGTCTATTTTGGGGGTTTTTTTATCCATTTTTTTATGCATCAGCCCTCCCAAGTCTTTGTGGTATTAATCCGAAAGGATTTGTAAAAATGTCTGGTTATCATGACAAGTGAGATATAAAAAACTTTATACTAAGAATATTTTTCTAAGTGATTATAGGAAATTTATGGAGAAAAACCTTATATTTTAAAAAATTTCTAAATGGAAGGTGGAAACTAATAGAGGATAAACCTATATTTAAAAAATATTCTAAAAGCTTGAGGGGTATCCAAGAAGGCTGACCCCTAGAGTCACCCATGCTTATAAAAGCTTCTAAAGGGCTGAGCGGAACCCAAGGAGGGTGACCTTGATGATACTCATACTTAGAAAGATTTATAAAGATCAGAGGGGACATATCCATGAAGAGTGATTTTATTACATCAGGAAAACTAAGTTCATCACTTGAAGAGTTGTCGCATTGAGTGTGAGAGGTATGTGACATTCCTAGAATAGAATGAGGCATGAAAGTTCTCAATTGAAGAAAGATCTCACTGAAAAATAGGTGGTCTGTAGCCCTAAAAGGTCTGTAACCTTTTTTATGATGACATAGAGGTTTAAGATCCCCTCACTGAAGAATGGTCAATGGTGTGTGAGAAATATGTGACTTCTCTATGATGGAATGAGACGAGATATATTTTGTAAAAGAAAAATACTCATTTTATCAAAAATAAATTATCTCACAATTCAACATAAACACAAATTGCTATTACATAGACCATAATAATAGCAATAAAACAATAATTAATTTTAAAAATTCAATTACAATAATATTCACAACTAATCAATTGAACAATTTTTACAATTAAAAAATAAATTATGACAATTGAATATTAAATAATAAGAAAATGATCTCAATTGAACAAAATCTACAATTAAGATAATTTTTTAAAAAAAAAATTCAACGCAAACTCTTGTCTAATTGCATCAATTAAAATCAAATTTATATCAATTCAAACAATATAATTAAATAAGACAACTAACCCAATAATCAATTTAAACTCTAAGTTCTCCGGTTCAAGCTTAATTGATTCCATAAATCTCATCAATTATATTAAAAACACATAATTTTAACATTCAAAACTTGAAATTATCTAATTATCAAACACAACACAAATATCTAATTAAATGAAAACACAAAAATTATCATTTCAATAATTAAATACATCAAACTAACAAACAATGCTAATGTTTTACCTTGATTTTGTGATGTGTAGGTGGCAGTTCTACTAGTTGTGGCAGCGGGGAGGTTGGATACAAAAGCTTGGGCCGACGGTTTGCAACAAAAAAAAATGGTAGAAATACTCGTGAAAACAAGGGGAAGATGATTATGATGTTTTGATGGAGAATTGGATGGTGTTTTGAGCGATTAAAGGTTATTTTCTCTTGGGGTTTTTTTGGTTTCTAGGGTTTTTGTTCTCTCAGAAGCAGCAGCCATAGAGAAAAAAAGAAGTGTTTATAAATGTATCATAAACACGATTTATAATCACGGTTTTGCTATGAAATTACTATTCTGAATTGCAGTGGTTAAAAAACCATTATTTCTAATAGTGGTTGTATTAAAATCATAGTTTTAAATCATAGTTTTTATTTAAACTGTTATTTTGAATAGCGGTTTTTCAGCACCCACAATTCCTAATAGCTGTTTTATTGACAAATTATGTCATTTTCTCAAGATTTTTTAAAAACTGTGTCAATTCCTGTAAACTTTCTTGATACAGTGTTAGTTTTGAAAAATAATCCCCTGATAGTGCTCCTAATAATCTTTTCCACTTGAGTGGTTAGTTGACTGGCTACTAGCCATTGATTCCTTGCCGTTGAGTCACTCATTGGAGCTCGTTTATGAAACTTCCCTTCAAGAAAATGTGAAAAAAGACGAGCACTTCCATTACAAAAACAGTTGCAACCAAGCAAATATATATACCTTTACCAATCATCTCAGCATCCCTTCGAGGCTTTGACTTGTGACTCTCCTATAAGGTTTGACAGGTAAACAGGCTTGTCAAAATTAGAAGGAGGGGGGGGGACATGATTAACCATGAGTATATTATATCTACGCAAAATCAAGACCTTGATTAGACTGCCGATTCTAATGTTTAATTCATCTCTTTTTTCTTTTTTTGCGTTAAGATATTTTTTAAAATAATTTTTTTTAAAAATAATATATATATATTCTCAGAAATAACATGTTAATTAATTAAACAGACATATACATGTATATATTTTCTATATGAATTATTAGAAATATAAACAAAGTTTTCTGTCGGTATTTATATTCTCATTCTGTCAGTAATAAATTTACTGACAGTTCATGGATAAAAATACTTTGTTGGTAAAACTCTCATCGGTAATTTTTTATTTGTCGATAATAAAGTTACCGACGGATTTATTGATGAAAAAACACATTAAAAAAATTATGCACTTCATTTTGTCAGTATTTTTCTTGGAAAATTTGTCATATAACCGACATAAATACCATATGCAAGTCTGTCGGTGATAAAATAGTGGCATATAAAACAAAAATATATTTGATTAAAAAAACAGAGACATAAAAATATAATAAATTTAATTTTAGAATAAATTTCTATACATTGAAAATAAAAAATATATAAATACACTTCCTTTATGTTTTCACTGTTTTGTATCTTTTATTTTAAAAATGTAATCAAACATTACTTTATAGTATGAAATTTACAGCCAGGATCCATATGAAAAGGGATGTTTGTGAGCTCTAGGGATTTTTTCCCCTCAAAACCCCATGGAAATGATATGCTAGGCAAAACTTCAAAAGCTATGTTGAAAGTCAAGAGCTAGAAGTTGTGTGAATGTTTTCTTAAAACTTTTTTCTAGTATCATTTAACTTAGAAACAATTTAACTACATATTATTAAAGATTTTTAATGACAACCATAACTATAATAATTATAATAGCTAGAGTTTATCTGATAATTAAGGGATATAAACCATGTCTATCCTTAGCATTGAATAAAAAAATCACACAGCCTCAATTTTCTTTATTTTGAAGCTCATGCCTTCATCTTGTCTCTACTCACTTGTAAAATTCTAGATCCACCCTCTAATTGCAATAATAGAAGTATATAAAGAGAGGGGATTGAGGGTGATATTAATTTACTGCCTTTTTAGTTTTTTTCTTTGATTTTGAGAGATTAATTCTTGCTACAATTGTATATGATTTCTTTATTTAACACGTTAGCCTTACATAGAGTGGCGGTGGTAGAAATTTTAATATAGGGAGCGAGATTTTAATAAGACTTTTTTTTTAAAAAAAAAGTTAGATAAATAAAATCATTTATGTAATAATTAAATTTATCTCAGTAAAAATAATAAAAAATTTGTTTAAAACATATATAAGTTGTATCAATGCTAATTATCCATGGAATTTATAATGATAAGCATTAAAATATGAAAATATTTTTATTAGTTATTGTCAAAGAATCATCTCAACCCAATAATTTAAACTGTTAGGTGAGGTTCCAGGATATAATTTATATTATTATTTAACACATCCCTTCAAGTGAAAGCCCTTTGAGCTTGAAACTTGCACAAACTCACATTACTTTGTGCTTAATTTTTATCAAATAAATGGGGATGATGAGATTCAAACTCGTGACCGCTTAGTCATCAAGACTTTTATACCATGTCAAAGAATCATCTCAACCTAATAATTTAAACTGTTAGGTGAGATTCAATTATATGATTTATATTATTCTCTAACAGTTATTTTATTATCTTCCCTCTTAAATATTTTGAATTGTACACGATATTCTTTTATTACACAAAAATGATCAATTCTGTAATCAACATGAAAATCCTCTTAATTTCTTGATTATGCAAATAATTAATAACTATAAAATAGTTGGCACCTTCTGCAATTCAAAATACTCCAATAAGTGTTTCTTACTTTGTAAAATCCTATAATAAATTTTATTTACAGGCTTGCAAATATTATCAACGTTTTTTTAATAATAAATCATAAACAAACAAATATATATATTTGGGTTTTTTTCCTCTCCAGGGAGGGTGGTCATTAGTTACTATATCTTAGCAAGGAAATATTTGTTTTTTGAAGAAAGACAATTACCCCCTCGCTCCCTTTGGCTACGCCACATGCCGTATGGGATCCATATATAAATACTTTTTCCTGTAAAAATCATAGTTATTCTCCTTATGGAATTGATTAAAAAAAAGTGGGACTCCATAAATGATTTTAACATGTTAGTAATTTGAAACATTCACGAGAACTTCTCAAGAAATTTAAAATTTATTTATTAAAATGTTAAAATATTTTTTGAAAGTATATTATACAGTATATATACTAAAAAAAGATCAATGTTTCATTATTTACTCTTTTATTATTCACCAAAACATAGTTCATTGTAGATTAAAGCAATGTAATAATGTTATTGTCATTGTAAAAAAAACTTGTTAGACATGCAGTTTGGGTGAGGTTGTTCTTTTACATGGGGTACATTTGACATTGAAAGAATAATTGGGAACAGAATGGTCTGTTTGGGATTTTTGAGGTGTGGCGCTGGAAATGACATGGCTACTAGATACCTGACACTTGGGTCGGGTATGTCTGCTAAATTCTAAGTGCTGGGGTCAGACCCGCGCGCCTGAATTCAAATCAAATATTTCCATTGAAATAGTTTATGTTTTATGTTTATAAATTTGTTATTCTTTCAATAGAAATTCAATCTTCTATTATTAGTATGATTATTATTGTTGTTGTTGTTGTTCATTATTATTGTTGTTGTTGTTGTTGTTGTTGTTGTTGTTGTTATGCTTATTCAAGTAAACTTAGGTCAGACATGTTTGCAAGAGCCAAGTAATATGCGTCAAAAAATTATTTATAAACAAAATATAAATAATTTATAAACAATAAACCATTAAAAAAATCTAATTTAACGTGTTAGATCTAAAAATTTAAATCATATTTTCCCATTGAAATAGTTCATTTTCTATATTTATGATTTTGTTATTTCTTCAATAGAAATTCTATTTTATGTTTGTTACCGATATAATTTTTTTTCAAAAGTATTTTTTATTTAAAATATATTAAAATAATATATTTTTTATTTTTTAAATTTATTTTTAATATTAATACATTAAAATAATTTAAAAATATAAAAAAATAATTTAAAGCAAAGAAAAAAAGAATTTTTTTTTCAAAAATATTTTTGAAATACAATAACAAACATGTTATAGCAATCATGCTTTTTTTTTCTTATAAATCTATAATTAATAAAAATAATTTATAAACTATCATAATTAACAAAAGCAAGAAAACAACACCACTTGATGTTATAACCAAATTATGCTACTCCAATTGAAGCCTTTTAAATTTTTTAAAAGATTGTGAAAACATCACATCCTTTAATATTTAAATTTTTTAGAATTAAGTTATTTTCAGTCACGTAAAATAGGCTATTAGACCCTAATTGTGCTACTCTAATTGATATCATAGTGTTCTAGTTCTGGTGTGCATTCCAGGCTTAAAAGCCTTGGGTTTGATGATCATTCCAGACCCAAGAGTCTTGAATCTGCCATTAACCACAAACCCAACAGATTTGGGTCTGGAATAGTTGTCAGACTCAAAATATTTGGGTCTGTAAATGATCGTTCCAAGTGGCTTAGGTTTAATATAGTTGTCCAATCTGAGATTTTTTAAAAATTATTTTTTAAAATATAATTTATATATATATATTTTTTTTAAAATTATTATTGATCCTAGCAGACAATACACTCATGTATAATCCAAAACGGACATGGAATTCCATGAAATTTTGGAGGGGCATTGCAGAAGCTTTTTGTTGGATTCCAGCAGTGCTGCAAAGGACATATGCATTCCACAAGCGTGCAGTTTGTGATGTGACTTGAAGGAGCCCATAAATCCCCAGTTAGATTTGCCTGTCTTGACTCTTGTGAGGAAAAGTCCATCCTCTCTCTGTCCTCTGTCTTGCAATTTCCAGGATAGCCATAGCTAGGGGCGCGTGTGTGTGTCTCCCTCTGTCTCTGTCTCTGTCTGTGTCTCTGTCTCTGTATATATATATATATTGGACGTCTTCAGTGTTAAGTTGGAGGGATTCAATTTTAATGGGATTCGTTATATGTTTGGTTCTTTTCAAATCTCTAATTATGGTTGGCATATAAAATGTGCATGAAATTTGATTTGCCAACCTCTCATCTCTCTTTATGAATAGATAATCACTAGTTATTCTTTCAAAATCAAATACATTGAAATAGTTTTTATAAAAACTAATTAATTACTAAAAAATACATAGTCTTATAATCAATCAACATATATAGAAAAAGTACAGTGTTCAGATTCCAGATGATTAGAAAAATAAAATCCTTTGAAAATTGAAATGGAATTTCTTCTGGTACTAATTGTCAAACCAATTGATAGATTTATTAACTTTTAAATTATAGTAGATGGTGGAGTTGGTAAAGTAGATAAAAATCAAGAAATATGTTTTTTAAATAGTTTTAAATTTGATTCTTTGTGTATAGCCACATACTGTAGAATATAAGCACTGTTTCACGAACTAAGTATAGGGATCTAGTTTGATACGTACAAGCTAGCCCAAGATAATTTCCATGTGATAAAACGATTTATTCATTTTAGAATATTATTGTTTTTGTTCATACATTGTTATTCTTTCATATAGGTTGGTTATAATAATTGAGATATATGTGTTAGTGAATAATATAAATTATATTTTGAAATTTTATTTAATAACTTTAATTTTTGAATTGAATTGGTTCATTACATGATATCAGAGTCTTGATGACCAAACAGTCACAAGTTCAAATCTCATCTTCTCTATTTATTAGATAAAAATTAAGTATAAAGTAATATAAACTTGTACAAGTTTCAAGTTTAAAAGATTTTAATTTAAAGAGAATATTAAAAAATAATATTGAAATAGTTTTTATAAAAACTAATTGATTACTAAAAAAGAACACAGTCTTATAATCATTCAACATAGAGAGAGAGTATAGTGTACAGATTCCAGATGGTTAGAAAATCCTTTGAAAATTGAAATGGTATTTCTTCTGGTACTAATTGTCAAACCAATTGATAGATTTTTTCACTTTTAAACAATAGTAAATTTGACTTTTTTTAACCACTAATATTGATGGCCAAACTGTAGAATATAAGCACTGTAGGACCTGGTTTGATACGTACAGGCTAGCCCAAGATAATCTTCATGTGAGAAAATAATTTATTCACTTTAGAATATAATTTTTTTTGTTAATATATTGTTATTCTTTCATATAGGTTATAATAATTAAGATGTATATGTTACAGAATAATATAAATTATATCTTGAGATCTTACTTGATAGTTTAAGTTTTTGGATTGAATTAGTTTATTAACATGATATTATAGTCTTGATGACTAAGCAGTCACGAGTTCAAATCTCATCAATCCTATTTATTTGATAAAAATTAAGCATGAGGTACTGTGAACATGTTTAAGTTTCAAGCCTAAAGAACTTTTATTTAAGGAGATGTGTTGAAAAATAATATAAATTATATATTAAAATCTTACATAACTATTTAAACTTTTAAATTTAAACTTTTAAATTGAATCGATTAGTATATTCTTTTCCTGTTGCCAGCTAAAAAAATATTGACCTTTTACTTTGACAAAATTTATATTATTTTTTCATAAATTGAATTTGAAACATATGGTGTTATAACAATGTACCTTATTTATATTTTCGTAGAATTGTATTTACTTTAGTAACTGTTCTCTTAATAGTTCCTTCAAAGACTTTAAAATAACTATTTGTTAAAAGAATGCTCAACTTAATTTTAATAATTTGAATAATGCAAGTATATATGTGCTAGAAACCACTAAGGTTGTGTTTTCTTTCAAAAACGTTAGTTTTCTGGTTTCTATCTTTGAATTTTTTATTTATTTTAAATAAAGTTTCTATGGAAAATTAAGAAAATGGGTTTAGTAGTTTTTTTTTATAAAAAAAATAGAAAACAAGAACCTTCTTGGTTTACCTTAAAAATATATAAGACCCTTATTTTTATATTGAAAAATTTCAAAAACAATTTTTTAAATAGATTTTAAATATGATTTTATTTCACATCTATTATTTTAAATATTTTTTATTACCCTACTTTAACAGTTATATAAAATATATATTTTTAAAAGGATCAATTATTTCAATCAAGAATATTGCATTTGCTAAAATAAAAAGAGAAATACTTTAATAGAAAAACTATCTTGATGAAAAACAAAAATCTTTACCTTCCCGCAACATAGCGTAGTTCCACAAAAGAGTAAAATCTAATAATATCTTGGAAATAGACTTTATGGTGACAGAACATCTTTCATATGCAATAGGTCCACTGAACTTTTCAATAATATAATAACAAGAAAACTTTTGTGACGCTTTTGCACTTTCAGTGATGTATTGGTCCCAATATATATATATATATATATATATACACACACACTTCTAACACATTGGCCTAGTTAGGTGGCCTATTAAATTGCAAAGGATGGGATGCAAAAATCGAAAAATTTGCATATCTCATGCATTGTCAAATCAGACACTATAATAATAGCTTCTTGCAGAATTCAGTGTTTTTTTCTTACTGAATTCTGCTGTTTATCCACTGATATGGTTACAGATTGCAAGGGATGTAATGTTTTACATATATTTTTATTTTATTTTATGATATTAAATGTCATTCTCAAACAATTTTATGAATGAATTTCTCGGATTTGAATTATAAATTTAAAATTAAAACTCACAAAATTAAAGAAAAAAAAAGAAGCAAACCTTTTAACCCTGAAAAATGATCTTACAAGTGTAATTCCTTATTATTGGAAGGCAATATTGTAGAATTTAATTACCCATTACAAAAGAGAAGTCCATGAATTGCACAATATGACAGCTTAATTAGCACAAAATTCCTGGCTTGTCAGCATATTGTTTGGAATGAAAAAAATATTCAATTAATATTGTTTTGATAATTTTAATATGTTAATATAAAAAAATAAAAATAAAAAACACTTGGCTGGGATTTTGCCAACTTCGAAACACGGCCAAGTATACGTGAGTGCATAATTAAATTGAAGAGAAGACAAGTTCTTCAATTAGCTTGATTAATCATTGATCTTTTAACTCCTATAATTTAATAATTAATTACTCGGGAGTTGTCCCTCCAAACACTCACAAGATAAGCTGCCCAACCATTAAATTGCTGGCCAGATAATATAAACAAAGCACTAATTAATTTATAATTAAAGATTAAGAAGCTCACGTTGTCTTCTATCCAACCATTGGTCATTGATTGTAGCTTAAACGTAAACAGATTATATTCTGTGGGCGTTTAGCAATTTTCTGGTAGTTTTCACATTAAAGTATGCTTAAAGAATAATATAATGATGAATTATTAATATTGCAAGTGTTTTTTTTAAAACTAAAATCAATTCTCTACTGGAATTGAATTTAATTATAGTTTGTAATTTGAATTTAATTATTTTATTTATTCAAAAGTCTTTTAACAAAAAGGAGCTAAATAGATATTTTAAAAATATTAGTTTTAATATTAAATCTTTTATCTTTAGAATTGTAAATAAAAGGAATTGACCTTTAATTTTATTTTATACTATTTTTAAATATTAGATTTTATTAGAAATTCAATTCTTAACTTTTTAATAAAAATAAAGTTATAAACATAAATTAATTTCTCGTTTGCTTACAACTTTAACAATCTTTCTTCGTAATACTGCCATAGAGTTTTTTTTTTTAATTCTTAATCTTGCTGAAAAATGGACTCAGACTTTGTCGAAGGTCCGACAAAACTTGGGCTCTTTCCTCCTTAGACTTGAATATTTAAGACATTCTAGTAAAAAAATAAATAAAATTTAAATGTTATACGTAGTTTTGATCTAAAAACTATATGCCTGGTTTTCATTAAACAGTGCTTTTGAAAATTTGTTTTTGTTTCAGGATTTTTTTTATGATTCTATATTATTAAAAATAATATTTTAAATTTAACAAAAAAAACCACTACTATAATATCCAACAACTGCATAATTCTCCCGTCCTCTGGAGTGATTTTACAATACTAGGGTTTCCTTTTGTTGGCTTGTCTTTATTTTGTTTTCTCTCCCTCTGTCGGTGCATAAATATTTCAAAATTCATGATTAAAACCTGCAACACTATCAAGAATGTCTGAGTGCAATAATTCAATTTGGGTGGTTTTAAATGTTTCAGCTACTGCCTGACATTTGGTACGTCCTTGACTTCCAGGACAGTTAAATCTGTGACCTAAGATCTTAATGGTAACATTTCGAGGCTGTGGAAATCATTGCTTCAAGGGTCCAGTCAACTTAATTCAGACTTCCATCTCCAGTTGTGGAGGAACTGAACTTAGCTGTAGATAGCAAGCAAATCATAAGGTAAGAGGCCATGGGAGAACAGAATAATACCTCAAGAAGAAAAGAGGAAAGAGTCAAAGGATACAGTAACCTAAAATATTGAAGTGCTGAGGCTCTTCATTTGTATTGGCTCAGGTGACCCAGCAATGCGTGTGGGAGAGAGAGAGAGACAGAGCAGAAGAAGATGCTGGCAATAACAGTAGCATATTAGAAGATTTAAATTAACTATAAAATAAAACATCTCTTATTTCATTTTGGACGGCACTGTTGATAAACAGCGTGCGGTTTTTAGTGCTGAAAAATATATCTTGATTCCTGAACGTTTGAAGATTCATGTCTCTGTATAGAACACTTCATTTTCTCACGTTCATTGGGGATTGAGAGATATGAGTGATGAATTCTCTAGAAAAAGAAGGGAGAGAATTTTGAGTCCGCTATATATATTCTAGTCATAGAAAAACTAATTTAACGTATCTACTTTTAAAAAAGATTTAATGAAAATGGTTTCATATTTAACTATATATAAAAAAATAGATTGAAATTTTTTTAAAATTATTTTTTAATTTAATTTTAGATTTTTCAAACTGATTAAAGAATGTTTTGGAGTATAAAATTAGCTCAATAAGATTTCATTAAGATTTCAATATATTTAATTATGCTATAGTTTTTAAATAAATTTAGAGTTTTACCATCATTAACATTTACTTTAGGAATATTTATATATGAATCTAATTTACAATTTATTTAAAATATTTTCCATGCATATTTGATAAGAATAAAATATCTATTTTATTTTTTTATAATTCTATCAAATTAATTATTTTTTAAAAACGTTTTCATACAGTTGCGAGGTTTTTTTTATTTATTAAGATATGCTTTTTTATTTTGATATGTTTTTATTTTATAAAATATGCTCCTAATAAAAAATATTTAATAAAAAGTACATGAGCAAAGAAAGATATTTCTGATTAAAACGAGATTTTCTTTTCAATTTAAATCATTGAAAGTCTTTACAAATTTTTGTTTTATTTATTTTTATTTTTATTCAAAAAAGCCAAACTACAGACATGTTTTTGTTAAAACAAAAAACTAAATGAAGATTTTTTTGCTATAAAACAATTTATTTTTAAAATCTAAATTATTATATATATATATATATATATATATATATATATATATATATATATTTCTTTAAAAATAAATTTCACCGACTACGAGCATTTATTGCAAATGTGAAAAAAGATATGAGATAAATGCAAAGTCATTGGTTAGGAAAAGGAAGAGTAAGTGGAGGTTGCAGAAATGGCAGATATACCAGGCGAAACAACAAGAGAAAGAATCTGACACATGTTAAAGAAGAAGGTTGTGGACCAGCATTCTCTCTCTCACACACACACACTTTAATTCTCTTCAACAACAAAAAAGAAAAAAGAAAAAAAGAAGTTATAGCTCTTTGTTCTTCTCCCTCGCTGATTATCTTAGGTTAAAACCTTCTTTAAGATCTTTTTTAATCAGGTTTTACTTAATCTGCTACCCACAAAACCCGAAACCCCTTTTTTTCCCCTGGTCTTGCAGGAAGATTCCAGGCAAGGCAAAGCAAATGTCAAGTCAAGACAGCACCTTTTTTCTCCTCTCTTTATTGCTGCTCTCCACAAACAAATGGTCATTTGGGGTGGTTTAGGGTTTTGCAGAGAATATAATGGTGGTGCAGAGAGAGAGAGAGAGAGAGAGTGAGAGAGGAGAACAGAAGATAAACAAGAAATTAAGAAAACAAAAGAGTGGGGAGAGGCAATAATTAGGAGATGGACCAGTGTGCAGGCTGTGAGAGAGAACTAACATGACCTTGTCGGTTGTTTAGCAAGAGTCCCACTGTCTCTCTCTCTCTCTCTCTCTCTCTCTGTTTTCAGTCCCTAATTGTCATAACTGTTTTTTTAGTACAAAACCCACAAACCAACCTAACCTGTTCCTCGGATCGATGGGTTTCATGGGTTTGGATAGGGTGTTAGGAAACACAACTCTCCTAGGCATCTTTGCTTCTCTTTTCGCATAAAAATTTAAAATCTTAACATCTTTTTTATATCTCTACATCTATCACTCTCTCTTACATATAGTGTGAACTTCTGGTGGTGCAGTTACAGCTTCCTTACTACGAGTTTACAGTTTCTAATTGATCAAGGTATGTCTTGGTTTGTAGGGGCCCGTGGTACTCTACTAGATAGACGGTGATCTCGTGGTTTTGTCTTATATATATATATATATATATATATATATATATATGTCCTGTTTGAGTTTCAAAATCTCTCTACTTTGTTTTCTTGTGCTTGTATTAATCTCTTCTCTAAGTCATCTAATCATCAGTATATCTACTGCTCAATCCCTTCCTTACGTCTTTAAGAACAGGAGCTGAAATTAGTGAAATGGGTTGGTGAGTTTTGCACCTATCAACGTCAAAATCAGAAGAAGAGAGGAGTGATAACTTACTCCAGTGTTCCCTGGTGATTAGCTCTTTTATCAAGTTTGTTTCGTCGGATTAGATGGGCTAGCTGGATTAGGGTTGAAAAGGATCACAGGAAGATCCATGGTTTGGAGAGAGATCAGCTGGAAGCTAATTATCTGTGCTTCAAGAAGATACATATGTTAAGGCAAGGCAGGTTGAGATCAAGATTTAAATCAAGAGTTTAGAAAGCAATTAAGTTACATGGAACTAAGAGGCCAAGATAAGGGAATAGTGATGCCAAAGTCCTTGAACTACAATCCACCAGATAATAGAGATTCCTCCTCGAAAGTCCCTAATTCTGCTCCTGCAAGAAGAGATCATCATCATGCTGCTGCAGTGCTACCTCATGCCCTTGGGCACCAATCTCTTTATCAACAACAACAACAACAACAAGCTCAGAAACCCACAACAGATCTTGACCTAACACCAGATCCAGTTCAAGCTACAACCCCAATTGCAACTACAGGTGCAATAAACACAGCACAAACTCCAAGTAGATCACTTTCAAGATCACCACCACCAACACCAGCATCTTCGGCATCAACAAGATATAGAGAATGTTTGAAGAATCATGCGGCGAGCATGGGAGGACATGTTTTGGACGGATGTGGAGAATTCATGCCCGGCGGTGAGGAGGGTACCCTAGAATCCTTCAAATGCGCAGCTTGTGAATGTCACAGGAACTTCCACAGAAGAGAGATTGATGGAGAGCCGCAATGTGTAGCCAATAGTACCCTCTACAAAATCAGCAATGGCCAAAGAAATATATTACCGCCTCAACACCTTGTTACTTCATGTGCTCCACGACAACCTTTTCCTCATCAGCATCACAGATACCATCAAGGCACATTGAGTGCTTACACCACTCCAATTGCGCCGATGATAATGAGCTTCGGCCGCGGCGATGGAGGTGGGGCTGCTGCGGAATCATCAAGTGAGGATCTCAATATGTATCAATCAAATTTGCAAGGGCAAGCATCAGTGCAGCCATCGATGTCGAGGAAGAGGTTCAGGACAAAGTTCAGCCAGGATCAGAAGGACAAGATGACGGAATTTGCTGAGAAGTTGGGATGGAGGATCCAAAAGCAAGATGAGCAAGAAGTGCAGCAGTTTTGCTCTCAAGTGGGTGTAAAGAGAAAAGTTTTCAAGGTTTGGATGCATAACAATAAACAAGCCATGAAGAAGAAGCAAGTGTAAGAGAAATCAAAACCCTTGAAAATCAATACTACTATTGTTATCAATTAGGAGATGAAGGTAAATCTAGACAGTCAATAATTAGATAAGTGTGAATAACCAAAAAGAGAGGAGAAGATAGCTTAGCACTCACTACTATTTTTTCTCAAGTTTCAAGTAATACTCCTGCTTGTTAACATCGATCAACTTGTATTCTTCTTAATCTTAGACAATCTAATGATCAGTACTGGTCGCAAATACTTCGAAAAACATAAACGGTAAGCAAACCCTATCATAATTCTTAAAGTGCAACAACATATTTGAAGTTCTTCTTTTCCATCACGTACTGGCTAAAGGGAAAAGGGAAAAACAAGATGGAACATCTTTAATTTGGGCTTGGTCATGAACATGGAATGCATGCTTCATACTTCCATGTATGTCTCCTCTTTCCCTTTTTTCTTTTTCTTTCTTCGGGTGCTTAAAATTGTTACTATGTGCTTACCACTATTCCATATGGCCCCCCAAAATTAGATTCTTTGAACCTTCCTACAAAATGATAAGGTACATTCGAAAGCCGGAGCAAACGGGATACCAATGATTTTATGGCGCACGAAAATGAAGTGACTAGCTGGCCATTCTACTCCCCAAGGCTTTAGTGTCTTTTTTTATTTATTTAATTCTCATTTGCCATTTTCACACCCCACATTTATTTTTGCTTGATATTCGTGTCTGTGTATTGATTTTTGTCTTTAATGCGTTAATATCATGGATTGAGACTCATCAAACAATATATACAGTACCGCATACATTGATGAATTGAAGAAGACATCCTAATTTCCTTCCGATGATTATCCAAAAAAATTGAAGAAGACATCCCTTATTAATGGAGTGCTCTAGAAGAAATGACCTAATGAGAGAAAAAATGCAAACGAAGTTGGAATAAATCCATGCATTTGGAGTCGGCGTCACGGTTCAATGTAAATCAAGGAGGAGTTACACCTCTTCAAAGGAGTTCTTGCTCAGCAAAAAGAAGAAAGCCAGGAGTTATAAGAATGTTTAGGGTTGGGTACAAATTATATGGTGTGCCCATGAGAGAAATCCATATGATGTTTGAATAAGTTCTCATGTATTCACAAGTAGTGCCAAGCATGAAGTACGAAAACACAAGACACGATCTCCCATGATCCAAGAGTAAGTAATGAATGGCATTGAAATTCGGAAAAAGAAGAAGGAATGAGACTGCGAAATTAGCCTCCAATGAAAGGAAGGATTCCTAACAGGAGGTGAATTCTAGGGAATTAGCCTCCAAGAATGGAAGGTAATTAAATTGCAGGGATCATGAGGTGAAAGTAGACAGTTTGTGCTCCCCATTGTAAAAAATATTTTCCCCATATTCCTACTCTTGTTCTTGTTTCCATTCTACTTCTAAATTTTGACAGTCTGAAGTCCTATTATCCAATGCATTACAAACATCATTTACAAACCAAGTACTGATCTCGCAAAGAGAATGAGAAATTAAACACAAGCTGGTGTTTTATTTAGAATTTTAGATTGTAAAGAGGCCTAATAAGAAAAAGAAAAAATGAACGAACTACATAAAATTTATTGGATGCTATCTCGTACATGTTATGAGAAAAAAGAAAAAGAAACTAATTAAAGAGCTATGACTCACAGACGAAGATACTGTGCCGAAACTGGTAAAGTCCTCTCAAAGATCAGCAGTCTCCTTTCTCATCTTATATATCTCCAAGATCACCAGTTGCCTTTGACAGCGTCTCCTTGGCAGCTTCATAGTTGGCCTTGGCCTGATCAGTCATTGTGTCTTTGGCTGACACATATGCCTCCTCAATCTTGTTCTTAGTTTCATCAAAAGCATCTCTCTCACCATCTCCTCCATACTCCATTGCTCCTGCCGCTGCTTCCTTGGCCTTGCTAGCCTTCTCTGAGGCTATATTTGAAGTTCTGTAGATCTCCTCTTTAGCTACATCATAGGCATCGGTGACTTTCTCGTGTCCGTACCACATTGCTTCCGATATTGTGTCCTTCACATCACCTGTCTTGTTTGAAGCCATATTTGAGTCCGCTTTCGCATACTTCTTAACTTCATCATAAGTATCCGCAGCTCGGTCTCTTCCATATCTCATTGCTCCTGAAACGGCCTCATTGGCATCACTAGCCCAATCTGATGCAATATTTGAAGCCTCGTTACAGGCATCAGCAGCTCTATTTTTTCCGTAATCCACTGATTCCCCCATTCTTTCTTTAGCATCATCAGCCTCATCTGTGACTCTGTTCATTTTCTGGCTAGCATCACCATAGGCATTTGCTGCTTTATCTTTTCCATATCCTAAAGCTCCACCAATCGTGTCCTCCATATTGTTTGCTCCATCTGAAACCTTGTCTTTAACAATGTTCCACTTCTGATTAGCTTCATCATAGGCACCCTCAATTTTACCCCCTCCATATTCCATTGCTCCTGCCAATGTTTCCCTGGCATCACTAGCTTTAATATTGGAAGCCATTTGCTTGGCTTGATCGGCTTTCTCTGAAGCAAAGTCCCTCATGTCACCCGCCTTCCCATAGGCCATGTCTGCTGCCTCACCAGCCTTTTGAGAGGCATACCTTGAAGTTTCTGAAAAAAAGATCGAAGGGGAATCAGCAAGGGGCAAACAAATTCTTGTTTGAAGATTAACCAAGTTTTGGATTGGCATACAAGAGCAATAGTTACCAGATGCAACAGAATTCATAGTATCTGTGGTCTTTGAGGCAGCATCTCCAGCTCTATCCATTATACTTTGAGCTCCCTCTCTTGCATTTTCTTGATTGAATCCAAATCCACTGTTAATACCATTAGAACATTAGTGTGGAAAATTAACAAAGTATAATTGATGATTCTATAACATTCAAACAAGCCATGTTCTTTGATCTTCTACTGGGGCTGCCAAGCACAAGAGGAATAAAAAAGGAGTGGACCATGAGCTATAATAAATATTTAGCCAAACATGCTTGCCAAGAGTAGGCAAATAAAGGAGTGAACCTTTTTTCTTCTTTTTTTCTCTCTTTCTTTATTCTTACATTTGAGATATGAGTGGATGGTGAAACTATGAAATTAAATCACTAATTTTTGTTAATTGAATTGTTGACATATATAGAATCATTGTATTTGTTCAATAGTTACATTAATTTATCATGCCTATAACTGTTTATGGTTTTAGATGGAAAATGAAGATAGATACCATAATCCCATGAGAAATTACTACAAAAACACAAAGGATAATGATAGAGATACTTGACTTGTTTTACTAAATTTTGTTACTAGATAATTAATTTTATTAATCACTCAATTATATCATAATTATAATTATCTCATTAAATATAATAATTACATTTCACTTTGTAAAAAATTTAGTGCCCCTACAATCACCAAACAAAAATTGTCAAAAATTACACCCATATCTAGTGAATAAAAATAAAATGTCAGGACTCATTTATCTAAACTTCAATACAATGCAAGAAATCACCTTTTGAATTATTTTAATAAAATTTTAATAATAGGTTATTTGTAACGCATTTTGTATAATTAAATTTAATTAATAAATTTATTTATTTTATTTTTTATATTACCTTCATCACATTATCACCATATTTTATTTTATATATTTAAAGGTATGAGTATTTTAAAAAAGTTAATTTTAATATAAATTTTTTTTTTTGAAATTGTAGATTAAAGGATTGAATTATGTTTGAATTTCAATTCCTTACTCTCTATACTTTCATGCTTAAATTTTATTAAAAAATTTCTAAATTAAATTTAATTTAGAGAGTTCAAACATACACAACAATTCTATTCCATTGCCATTTGTATCTTATTGAAAATTAGCATGGAATTCCTTATTTACATTTCAATCAACATGAAAAATGACATCAACTTTCAAAAATTAATACTAGATCCAAAACAAAAACAAAAGCATTTACAAGAGTTGCTAAAATTGTTAGAAAAGGTTGGATATTAGAAAGAGATACAACATGGTATGTAAGATATTGAGGAAGAAATGAAGGGAAAGTTAGATTGATTACTCAGTGAACTTTTGATACGCCGAACCAGTCCAAGCCTTTCCTTTCTCCTCGGCGTCTTGCATGGTTTCTGCCGCACCATGCTTCATCTCTTCAGCCTTGATCCTTGCATCTTCCGCTGCCAAATTCACTCTTTCCTTCGTATTCTCCACCAAATCCTCAGTAGAATAACTAGTACTCCAGCACAAAGACACCTCCATCCATAGCACCATCACCATGATAATCACCGCAACTCTCTTCTCCATATCTCCTCTTTTTCTTCCAAAACAGAAGTGTTTTTAAACTTTTGTATGTCACAAACAACCAAAACCCAAGTTGGAATTCAAGCACAAAAGTCAAGATCGTACAATGTAACTGTGCTGTTGGTCATTCTTATGCGAATTATGGAGGTCTAATTAAAGTAGGATGGTAGGAACGGAGAAACTGTTGGTGTCGAAACGTGGCAGCAAAGGGAGTGCGTGTCGTGAGTAGGGGACGATTCTTCCTGCTATGATGCCATGTGTTCTTTAAGACAGGTTACAGTTGGCCACCGTTTATGCAACCTGGTTTTTGTTATTTTATCTATTTTTTATTTGCCTTTTTGCATGCAATTTTTGTGGTAGGATGGACCATAGGTGTGGGCGCAAGCTCCAAACTGATTTTTCTACGAGTGAGTCTTGCTCCTTGAAAAAAGTAAAAGGGGATCCCTGGTCCTCGCTGCCCGGAGCATGGGGACAACGAACTCTCCATGAACGGTCTAAAAAAAGCTGGGACGTTGGCTGTTTTTTGAATTTGCTCCACGTGCAATTATCAACCTTTGGCTTCTATTTGTTGTGCTTTCGACCGGGCAATATTTGTGATGGTAATCTTCCATCATTCTTTCTTATTTATGTTGTAGTTCATTTTTTCTCTAAATCTTCAGCCACCTATCATCGTAAGAGGAAGAGCCTCAAACATCTTTCTAATGTGTGATGAGACTTGAGAGTCAGCCATTCGAGGGAGTATTAGTTGCTCGAGTATCCAACATCTTTCAAATGTGTGATTCTTACCTCCTCAAAAATCAACACCATTATCAAGGTAAGGTTAATTTGAGATGAATTGGACAATGTAAACCATTTCAGACTTGGTTTTTCTACTTGGCAAACAATCACTAGTATAAATAATAAGACAGTAAAAGATTCTGAAAGAATTCTGATGTATCGACCAAGGGAAATGATATAAATAATATCTGGGGTATTAAAAGATTTAGAGGAACAAAATTCCCATTAAATATTTGGGATAAATAAGGTAAATAAATTCTGAAGAATGTATTCCCCGGCTAAACTGGGTGGTCACCTTCTGCTGCCAGTTTTAGCCGCTGGTGATGCTCCGCAACCTTGTAATCTACAATCTCCCTAAATAGCTGTGAATCCAATACACAATCACAATCAGGGCGTCCATAGACAGCTGCTTGGACACCAGCCATGAGTTTCGCTATCTCACGACCAGAGAACCCTTCTGTTTTCTTAGCAGCCTCTCGGATCACATCTTCAGAGATATCTTTTATGGTTATTTTTTGTGTCTTCTTCTTGAACAAAGATCCCTTACTGGACCCACTGTCCCCTTCATTAGAAAGGTAGTTCCTCAAATACAGGTTGAGCAGTTCAAAACGCTCCTCCTCTCCAGGTAGCGGGAACTCAATCACTTCGTCGATACGGTCAGTAACAGCACTATCAAGATCACCTGGCCTGTTTGTGGCAAGGACAAGAACTATGTCCCTTGATTGATCCCCAGTTCGGAAGAGCAATGCATTTAGAGCACTTCGCTGAGCTTCACTCATATGTGTACTGTTACGCCTGAGTTAGATCAATAATAGCACTATCAGCCTGATTACCAAAAATTAACTTGAAACCAAAAAGGCAAAGCAAAAATCTAAATTCTGCATCCCACAACAAGAAATAGCATTGTTCCGAACTATTTCAGCAAATTCAACATGCTTTAGAAAACCAAATATTATTTTGATAATTGTTTCAAAAGGGTGAAATGATTGCAAGTGCAAGTCAAACTCAGAGTGCCACGAAACCTTTATCATGCATCACATTATCTCTACATGCAAGATTACACACCATCTATAAACAAGAGTATCACTTTATTTCAATAAATAATCTGCAATATGCAAATATACCTAGAACTTAATGCACCAAGATGAGGTTAACTTACTCGCTTAGGAAAGCATCTGCCTCATCAATGAAAAGCAGTAAGCCTTTCTTTGACTTCTTAGCCCAATCAAATATCTCATGGATTTTAGTAACAGCTTCTGCCCCCAGAGGTGCAACATCTCCTCCTGTCATCATGGCATAATCCAAACCCTGTGCAAGAAGATCAGAGATTAAAGAGTGACAAGAAAATTTGGAAACAGAAGTTTGCCACATAAAAAAAGAACGAAACGATGAACAGAAAAGGAAACAGAGGTGCTTCAAAGCCTAGAGACCTGCTCCCTGAAAATATAAACCTGAAACTAGTGCCAAGAGTGATAAGATCCTAGCAAAGCATGTCTTATGGTTTATTTTGTATTTAAAAAGTCCAATGATCAAGTAGATTTGAGCCAAGCATCCTATTCACAATATGCATACTTCAGAATGTTCTTTATATCCTTTTTCCAGTTTCAATCTGTCAAATGGATGAAGAAATCACTCAATTCAGCATCTGAACACATGTTAGTATGAATTATATGGTTTCTACACAAGAATGGTTCCTCGACAATTTAAAGTATCCCGGAGATTACACATCCACCAAAAGGTTCGGGGACCAGAAACCAACAGATCACTTATAAAAAGTAAATAACTACTTGTTGGTTCTAAAAGCAAATGGAAGAAAGCAATGAGTTAAAGCCATACCGATTTTCTAGCTATCTCCCTTGCAACCATAGTTTTACCAGTGCCAGGAGGTCCATAAAACATCATATTGCGAAAGGGTGCCTGGTGAGTTTTGGTGTTTGCCGTAGCTCTTGCAAGGTGCTCTATTCTCCTATGCAATGATGGATGGAGGATAATGTTTCTGAAACCATTCTTACTTTCCAAAGGAGATGCTGTCCCAGCTGCTGTACTGTATTTCATAGCTTTATTTTTCGCTTGAGATATTACCCTAGAAAAAGGCAATCTAGACATGGATGATTCTCGGATCAGAGAGGGTTGCCCCAATATCCTGTTGATATAACCCCATATAACTCTAGAACCTTCTCTGTAGAAACAATACAGACAACCAGGGCATTGTTAGATGGAGTATCTGACAGAATTGACCTATCAATTCAGCCATGTCCTTAACAGAATTATGTCAGTAATCAATGTATAGAAGACCCCAATAAATAAATTCAGCTTTAGAGACACATTTCAAGAAGTGCCTGCAACAAAGTGGAAAATGAGTAGCATCATGGCATGTTGCAGGGTGGTAGTGGTGAGGGTGATGTTGAGATGAACTTGGAGAGGAGAGTGATCGTGTGGTGATAGGAAGTGATATTCCTGTGATCATTTTATATATCCTATTCCTATCTACTTTCCAACATGCCTTGAGTTTAATTAGCATCCTCCAAAGAAACCCAAATAGCACTCTTGTGTCAAATGAAGCTCTTAGCTCCGGACACAGTCCAAAGCATCATGCCTTTTTAAGAAGAAACACAGCAAAAAACTTCCAAGAGTATATTCTTACTAAGTGAATGAAAACAGAGCAGATGCAGAGAAAAAGGCATTATAGAAACCTAGTTGTGTAAATTCCTGCAGCCAATGCAGTAGCTCCTCCAACAGTCATAATCAACTTATTTCGATCAGTTAATAAAGTCCTGAAACCACCTGTAGAAGCAATTTATATCCAAAAATTAAATACCATCCAACAAACATGCCAAGATTTTTAAGTTACAAGAATGCATTAAACTAAAGCAAGAGGCAAGAGCAATATCACAATATAACATCCATTTCAGCTGTTGTAAGGAAAACCCCGTGATTCATCTGTGGTTTTGTAAACTTTTGAACAAGTATCTAATTCCACACGTGACCAACCATTTTTCATCCAGTGTATGTACTCATTTTCATCAGATCAGCCCTGTAACTGAGACAACCATTAGTTGAGAAACATGCTAACCAGCAGTTTACCTTCAATGTGACTGAAGGTTGTATTAATTGCAGCAAGCCATTTTTCTCTTTCGCCATTTATCCGTTCAACTAGCATTCGTCTGTTATGTTCCTCCGTCAATTTCGCCTCATGGGCCCGACCTTCAGCCTCAGCCATGGCTTTAACTCGTATTGTTTCCCGTTCTATTTCGGCTCTCTCTTTCTCAGTCTGACGTTGTTGAGCCTGGATCTGCTCCTCAGTAGCCCGTCTTGCTTGTTCTTTTCGTATGGAAGACTCCTCTTGCATCTTAACCAATTCAACATTATGTCGCTTCTGAGCTTCATGATCTGTCTGCAAACATGACAACAAGCAAATAGTAAATGTACCTTGCTTGGCAAGTAATAAGTTAGCTAACTATTTCAAACTGACCGAAACAAATGAATTTAAGTAAATAGTTAATTTCAGTTAGTTCAAGAAAATATAAAAGAAATTTAAACGAGTGAGCTACACTATCTAAACTTGCTTGTGTCCTTGACTGATTTTTCCCAAACAAGAACATACAAGTCAGATCCGCAGCAATTCGGTGACATTAACTTCCCAGGCAAGGATGTTTTTCATATATCAACTGAAAATGCAAGAAACTTTTAAATGAAATCCCAAAACTTTCTTTGAACTAAGAATGAGAGGCTATCCCAACCTGCATTCTTTTTCTCGCCAATTCATCCTCGTAACGCAACATTTGTGCCTTCGCCTGTGCTTGCTGCTGAATCAGATTTCTTTGTTCTTCATGCAATTTTCGCTGCCTGTCCTGCCAGTACATAAACTCACAGCATAAGCCAAAACTGGCAACAAATTTCCACATTATACCATACCCTTTTGGCAACAAAACAATAACCCTTGCTAACAATTAACACCAAAGACGTATTTAGATCTAAGCAAAAACCAAGAGACAAAAAACATAATCCCCTTTAACACATCAATCCATCACCACATAAATTGCAACACAGACACATTAAAAAGGAACCCAATAAGTACAGCAAACATCGAAAACACATGCGTGCAAGATAATTTATCACTCACAATATCAATTTGAGCTTGAATTACTTCGTAATGAGATTTCTCCGCTGCCACTTCCGCCAATCGTGACTGCTCTTGCTTCCTCATAACATCAAACACCTAAAAAAGCACAAACATCATAAAAACCCACCTCAGCAATTCAAAAATCACTAAAAAAACAGTCTAAGGTTTCTAAATTTCAATTTAACAAATTAATTAACTCTAAACTAAAAACAAAATCATTTCAACTCCCCAAATTTAAAAACAATGAATAAAAATTTGAAATTGAAATTGGATAAAAATCAAAACCTGTTTAGCGTGTGGAGAGCTATTGATTTCACGAAGAGCTTTAGCTCCTCTCTCTAAAGCCTCCGGGTCAAAACCCGCCCCTTTCGTTTCTTCAGGTTCGGGTTTTGCATCGGATTTCGGGTTCGCAGTTTGATCCTCTTCTTGCTGCTGTTGCTGTTTCTGTGAAGGAGAGGATGAGAAAGGATTGAAGCGAAATGAGGAGTCGGCATACGCACGGCTTTGAAACGTCGAGACTGCCGCCGCCGCCGCCGCGACAGCCGCGACAGATAATCTGGAAGCGGACATGAGTAAAAGGGAGAAGTTGAATTAGGGATTGATTTGATGGATTGGATGAGAGTTCATGTGGGTTCTTTTGGGGTTTTAGGGTTAGCTAGGGTTTAAAGGAACACGTCTGGTTAGTTGCTGCTAGGGAAAGGAGGAGGGTTTAAGGAATGCCTGCGTGGAGAGGAATCTAGTGATTGCGGTGCCAAAACGATGAAAAGGAGGGTCGTATCTTGTTTTAAAATCAGAAAATGAATTAAGATTACAATTTTATCATTTTATATATATATATATATATATAAGGGTATGTTTAGGATTACTTGTCAAAAATAACTTTTGATTTTGAGTCATAATTTAAAATTTATTTTTTATAAAAAAACTTGTAAGAGAAATATGTTAAAATAATTCATATTATAAGTATATTTGATAAAAATAACTCAAAAAATGTATATTTTTTAAAATGTAATATAAGTTAGAATTCATAAATTAAAACTTAAAAATTATAACTTTAATAGAAATTTTGACTTAACTTTGTAACAAATTTAGTTAAAAAAAAATGTAAAGTTATATTAAACAAGATAAGTTAAAAACATTTGCTTTTTCTTCCCGAATAAGTTTATATAATGATAAAATAATAAGTTTATACTTTATTATATTTCCTAAAATATTCTATCAATTCATTTAAAATTTATAGAATGATAAAATATTTTTTTGTCAAATTTATATTTGATCATTTATTATTATCTTATGTATAATTAGTTAAATTCTAACATGATAAGATAATTTTGTTATGACACCAAGCCATTAACATTTCATAATGTCGGGAATTGAATAATATTATTTTCAGGGGTAATACTTATTGAATTGCTATTGACTATTGTATTATTAGCCTGTTTGGAAATGCGAGTGACTCGTGTTTTTAAAAATTTATTTTTTTATTAAAAATTAGTTTTTTTTATATATTTTGGATTGTTTTGATGCACTAATTTCAAAAATGATTTTTAAAAAATAAAAAAATATATCATTTTAATATATTTCAGCACGAAAAATACTTTAAAAAGTAACCGGAACTACACTGCGAAACAGACCTATATGGCTCATAAATTGTATAATTTTGGAGTAATTAATTAGTTTTACAAAATTTATTATAGCACGATAACAAAATTTTGAAGTGATTAATTTATTATAGCACGATAATAATATTGGGATTGGGGATGGTTTACAGATTTAATCCTGACAATATGCCAATCGAATTGGGGGACAAAACCCTGTTTTTTTTTTTTTTTAAGAATAGGAATTCTTCAGAGTTCAAAATTTTAAAATAACAAAAAAATGAAAAAAGTTCAAAACTTTCAAAATGTTTCTGTTACTCCACGAACCAGGACGAAAGATCACGTTAATGGGTGTTCAATTTTCTTCAGTCTTCTTAATTTCGTTACTTTTCTTTCCTTCTTTATTACCAGTTTTTCATGTACTTCTGTTTAACTCACTGTGTTCGACGATGCAATCTTATGATGTCCAATTGCGTTATTATACAACAGTGTTATGAATTAGCAATTAACTTGAGGAGGGGACTGCACTGTTTATGCAATCCTGTTTCGCTCCTTTGGCTTTAGTGAAAATATTGAATTGAATTTTATTATTTAGTATTTTCTTCTGCAATGCTTGTTTAGAGAATCAATCATCCAGTAAAGAAAAAGGATTGCATTGAAGTCATTGGTATTGAGAGTCTAAGCTGGCCTTCTGAAGAGGATAGGGCACTTGGCCTGTTACCATGTCCTGGTGCTTGGTTGTCAATATATTGTTGTTCGTCCATTATATTTATATGCTGTGACAGTTTGATTTGAAGCCATTAATGATTGAGCTAAATCCATGCTTATGTATGTTTTACTGGTCCATTTTCTTGGCTTTTTTAGATAAAGTTTAGAGAGCACGAGGTAAATGGTAATTCTTGGAGGGTTTCTTCAGTATATTTCCTGCATAATGGGGGTTCTCTGCTCTTTCCTGCACTTTTCTGATGAACTTTGCTCATATAGGAAACTCATTACACTGATTTAATTCTACAAGGAGGGTTACAACATATAGGATAAACTAATAACAGGAAAATATTAACTTGGTGGACAATGTGTCTTTTCCAACACTTTTTTTTGCAAATAGTAGTGGTGGACAAGTAGTGTATTCAACAACTTAAAACTAGTTTCTAAGCTGCATCTTGTAATTTGCTGTAGCTTTTGGTACCTTTTGAACCTGCAAGGAAGACCGTAGGGGGTGAGAAATCTTAGACCACAGAAAGCTCAAAATCCAAGTCATGGGTTTGGTTATATATAATGATAGTTCAGGTAATGAAGCAGTTAGAAGTTCCAGGCAGGTTGGAAAAACACTGAACATGAATAACGACAGTGTGATGCATAATAAAGAATTGAAAGATCTGAATAAACGACTGGTTTTGCTTGGCAAGAGAATCCTTGATGAAAATGAAAAATGAAAGGCCAAAGTCTTAGATCTCGAATGGAATTGTTTGAACCAGAAAGCTTAGGACATTGCATGTTATGTAGGATTGGATCTCGAGTGGGCTATCTTTGGCTTGGAGACAGAATAAGAAGTTGAACAGATGGTGGTCAGGCATAGCCTTTTCAATTGTATATATGGTAAGCAGTTAGGTGAACTGGATGTTGGCCTAATGATCAGCTGGAAAAGTTGATGGACCACATAAATCTGACACTTTATGAGTTTTCCATCCTCACTTTCTTGGATTATTCCGAGGTCCCATAATGCCAAGAATTTACTTTGATGGTTAGGCGAATGACGGTGCAGAATTTGATTGACCATTCCCATGGAATTTGTCCTGAAAGATCAGAAATCTACGTTGCCTGTATCCTGGCTTAAATGATGCTTTAATACTTGTATATGACATTAATCTTAAGAGCAACATTACAATGATGCTTGAAACAAGGAATACAAGCTGTGATGAGAGCATTACCTCGTGCTTGGTTACCAATGCCTTAGTTGCCGTTTCCACTTGACCTGTAATTAGGGAATGGAACTCTGCCAGACTCAATTTCCCTGACATCCTTGATGAGAATCTCATAGTGCCTCTTCACTTCCTCTGCAGATTTCCCACCCACAGCTTTGGCAACATTATGCCAGCGGTCAGGGGTGTCCTTGTCATGTAAAGCCAGGGCCTTTTCGAATAGTTTGTTTTGCTTAGGTGTCCAAGAGGTGAGAGAATTGGAAGACATCAGTGAAAAATTGTGTGCAGTCCTGAAACTACTGGAGGTAAAGGGTGTTGACAGGTTTTGGAGGATTGACTGGGAAAAAAGCGAGGAACTAGTTCAGAACCCTGACATGCTTGAACTCCACAAAAGAGAAAAAAGGGAAAAGATGGTCTGTTAAGTGGGGAGGAAGATGAATTGGAAGTAAAGGGATGGTATGGTGAAGGCATCACTGAGGGAGCTACTTATAAGCAGGGGAGAGTAGTGGGGTAAGACAGTGGGAGAATATATCTTCCAAAAGAGCAGAATATAGCGTGACTCGTCCACTTAGGAGCCACAAGATGGAGTAGAGAGTGAAAGGGAAGAATCAGTATCGAAGGACAGGCTCTTTATTTTCTTAGCCGAACAATTTTCTTGATTTTTATCATTGGCAAGTGGGATTTTTTTTTTTTTTGATTTACGTGGGGTGTCCGGGCCAGCTTACGCGCACCACGACTATTCCCCACGGTCCACTGGACATCCTGCAAGCCCAGGAGCAGGTAAGGCACCGCGGGGGTGACAGGCGTGCACATAGAGGGTCGAACCCGGGACGGGGGCAGAACAAGTCACACGGTTGACCACAGCAGCTAGACCCTCAAGTGCGGCAAGTGGGATTTTCCTTTTCTAGTTACTGGTCGGCGGATGATACGATCAGATGTACCCTGCAATGGAATTAGCTGCAGCGATTTTACAACTTGTTGTCTTCTTACAATGTTATGATGATCGCACTCCTCTTTTGTTCTGCTCATAGTTGTAGCAATTCAAAAGAAAAACAATACTTTCTTATTGTCATTCGTCAAATGGAAGCTTGAGCAACTTGGTCTGGAGTTTCTGACATAAAGCAGTAGAATAGATAGTTCTTTCCAATTTTAATTGCTTATCAATTAAATCCCTATGCCTGTGAATGATTTTTTCCCCGGTCTTTGCTTGCTGCTACTATTAATATTTCTAGCTGGCTTGTTGAAAAGAACATAGGATTGACTAGTGCTCAGTGCTGCAGCTTGTTTGGTTGCAAAATCGGCAGAGTTCAGTGCTGCAGTCTTTTAGCAACTAGTGTTTAATGCCCTTCGTGTGAGGTTCTTGAAATCCATACACGCAAATATTTATGAGTTTATAATATCTTGTTAAATAGATGTAGAGTTGTTTAGATATTTATTACCTAAAGATTTAATCTTCTTTGATTTTTAATAATTTTTTAAAGGCTGAGTTGTTGCAAACAACAAGCCATCCAATTATCTGGTCTCTAATAGTAATCCACATGAAAAACCAATAAGAAATCTCCTAAATCTCTATTTAGAAAAGAGAAATTATTATGTTTAGAGTGTTAACTCTTTATTATATGACATACATGATTTTTTTATCTAATAGATAACCTCTTTAAAATAAAAAGCATAATTTTATATCTATAGGGAATCCTAAAAACTCTATAAATAACAAAATATTTATTTGTTCCTTAAATAATATCCATATATTATTTAAGGATAATTTTAGAAATTCAATAAATCAAATCCATACTTGATTATTCTAAGACTAGAATTATAATCTCTGAATTAAATATATTTTAGTGCTTAATTTTTAAAATTATTTTCAATCAAGTCACATTTGATTAATTATTCCAGTTTAATTTCTAACTTAATAATCTTAAGTCTAAGGATCACTTACACGACCACCACGTGAGTCTTTCCATAGACACATGTGATTTCTTCATATGAAATTCTTTTTCGGGTCAGTTCAGTAGTACATATGTCTTATGACAAATATCTACATATTAGTTCTAGATATCTCTTATATCTCAGTTTACGAGAACAACTGCTTCCTCTTATAAAGGAAAATACATAATATGTACTAGTCTCTATGGCTTTGATAAATATCTAGTATTAAAAGAGCATTAACCAAAAATATTTAGGAGCAATATTTTGATGTAATATAAATTTTATAATTATAATATCTTTATAATTTTCTTTGCAAAATATTTTTTGTTCTACGAAATTTAATTTTACTTTAGATTTATTTATCAATTATTAAATTTATAAATTAAATATAAATAAATATTAAAAATAAATAATATTTTTATTTAATAAAATTAAATATATTATATATAAATAAAATAGTGATACATGTAAGCAATTGATACTACAAGAAATATAAATTAAGACTTCCATGGGGACGTGATGATTGTAGTTACAATAAACATAGGATTGACTGTCTCATCTTGAAGGCAAAAGGCCTCTCCTTTTTTTACTTGATTCTCAGACAACAATATCAGCATTTGTTGCAACAAAACCTCCATACAAATGAATATTTTCAATATCACAAGCCCTCAGAGCTATGCTTGTGTATGTCTGCTAGTAGATTGAGAAATCACAAAAATTATTCTGTGACTTGAGGAATAGGAAGACACCCTCTTGAGTAACTCCCCATTTTCATTTCTCCCAGTTTCCTCTGGGAAAAGTCGGACGGGTAGGGTGGGGCGGTATTCTCTTTTCAATTTTAATGTCGATCTTGACATGAATTTTGTCTGTGTCTAAATGTTATATGATTAATATTCTCCTCTCCATTGTTCAAAAATTGAGAATAGTGGAGGGATTCCCTTTCCTTTCTTAATGTCGATTTGGACATCAACTTCGTTTGTATTTGGAAATTGTACAGAAATAGTCCAAATAGAAATGATATTATGGATTAATCATCATCATAGAAGAGGCACTTGAGATGAAAGAATCCTGCAATCTGTAACCTTTATCTGTTGAAAACGCTGGGTTCTATACAATAAGTGACGCGGATCTAATGTCTCCACTCGTGTTAATAGCATGGATTACTACTTTTGTCAGGAAAACAAAATATTGAGTGGAGGTCAAGAGTTGTAAAAAAGTGTTTTGATTGTTTATCTTCATTCCAATGTTGGATCTATGGTAACAGACAGGGTAAAGTTCGATTTCATTGTCATCTAATTATTGCCTGTCTGTTTGCTCCTCTTTTGTAACTCCATCTCAGGACACTGGTGCCCAGTACTACTACTCCCTCTTGTGGCTGCTAACCTTCTTCATAATCAAGCTGTTAGGTGAGGTATTGATAGGTTGGCATGTAAACCATTCAAGGTGTTTTCTTTGTCAATGTTCATCTCACTGGTCCACTTCAAAATCTAAGAAGATCTTCTTTCTGATCATTCTTATCATGCTCGGTTCATGTTTTTTCTTACTACAGTACAAATTTTATGACCCGACGCTTCCACTTGCCTTCTATTCTCGCCAAAATTCAATGAATTTCTTGCTTGGAAGTGGAAAGTAAAAAATAACTCGTTGTTACGCGAGGTATATGCTCAGCTTGAGATAATATCTAGCAGATAATGACGAACCTCATTTGCCTACCAAGCAAGTTGCTTTCCATGGACTAACCTTTTGCAAGTGGAACTGTCCTGTCTTGTTTCACTGCTAGAATCTAGAAATTTCTTTATGGACTAAAGAGCACGGAAATTAGATTTTTAGCCGCTTCCCCGTGCTTTGTTTTGCTATGATATCTTAAAGCATGGTGTATCATTTCAGTTGATGGCTTGATGTAATATTATGCAGAATGTATTTTAAAGTCCAGCATTAAGCTAATATCTATGAGGGATAAATTCTTCATGTCGTTTTAAAGGCATTGAAAAGGTACACACTTGGCGCTTAATTAATTCCATGCCTTTCAGGCACTTCTGTGAAGAAAATTTCGAATGCCCAGCAGGTTTCGTTTTCTGTTTTTTGTGTAAGCTTGCCAATAATTCTATTGCAGCTATCTTTTTATTCTGATAAAATTGCATTGAGCAAAGACTTCATATAGGCCAACTATGGTTAGATACAGGAGAGATTGAAAAAGAAAAGAAACTTGAAATTAGCTATGGTGATTGTTGAATGGCTTGTTTAGTTTCTGGACTGAAAAAAGAGAGGGTGGGGCAGTGGAGGCAAATCATTAGATGAGAGAGACCTTCGACAATGTGAAGGGAATCTCTATTATGTATAGTGGTCCTTATAGGACGTTATCTTCTCTGATATTTGGAATCCTTATCACCTCAAATCGACCACCATGAAATTAAATCCCACAGATTCTTTCTTTCTCTGTTTTCTTTCATTTTTTTTCCAGTCCTGTGGAATATGTTTTAATCCCAGATTTGCACCTCACATTTGGAAGGGTGGTAGTAAGGTGTTGATAAAGGTTTTGTGAAGGCAAGACGTCTACATAGTCACGCAGAACATTTATGGAATATCTGATTGCTTATGCCATAGTATCTTTCTTGTTTATGGGTCAAAAATCATAAGAATCTCAACCTACATGGATTGGAAAATTCCCTACTTTTACCTGGTCCTAATTGCATGTGTGGTAGCATAAGCATGCAAAGTGCAAACCACTTTTCCTGGGATTCTTTGAAAGAAAGAGCGATAGGCCAAAGAACATCATTGAGACCTGAATCTGCTTCTGGCAAACAGGAGGATCTTCGGTGATCTGGTTCTCCAGCTATATGCGTAAAGAGTAATTAGGCATAGATCATACATATAGGGTAGCCTTTACAGCGTGCATGTGTGCTGTACTACATTGGTTGGACATAATTCTGTGATTATGTGAAGAAGTTAGTAAACTACAAGCTCCAAGGAGATAAAACATCTGTGTCTTTAATTATCCGGATAAGATATGATGCACAATTATTATAAGAGGGTTGAAAGGTATGACTCGCATTGCCATGGAGGTCAAGATAAAGTAGAAGCAGGATTGAATTTTCAACCACTGATTCCACACATTGATCTTAACCATAGCTTCCAAGGCTTCTGTGCTGAATGTTTGGTCTTGCACTCAAATCTCTTGCCTGGTTTCTGTCTTGTAGCCTGCAGTGAAAGATCAGGTGGGGCAGGCAATTTTTGCAGCTACGTCAACTGGCACTGTCGAGTGTCAAGCTGCTTCTTATTAGTCTTAAATCCTCCATAATTTATATTTTATAGCTAGCTAAAGATTACCCTAATGGTGTTTGGGAACGTGGTGTCTAGTTCCTTCAAATTTTAAAAATAAAAATTTATTTAAAATAAATTTTTTTTTATAATTTCAAATCGTTTTGATATACTGTCAAAAATAATTTTAAAAAAATAAAAAAATTTTATTTTGATACATTTCTAAGTGAAAAACACTTTGAATCGCCACCGCTACTATAATCTCAAACACACTTATTGTTAAATGAACAGTCATTATAAGTCGATTCTAAATCATAAATTTCAAAAAAAATCAAGGCAATCAGTGTGTTAAAGTTATTATGTTGATAATAAAAAAAAACAATTTTTAAATTATTTAATTTAAAATTCAAGTTAAACAAATTAAGTCAATAATATTTAAATTTAACATATTTTATCAAATTGAGTTTAATAAAAATATCAAACAAAAAAAAATGTAACCTAAATATTATTATTTTAGGTTTAATTTTTTTTTTACACAACCTGCAATATAACTCGCAAAGTAAACTAATATGCTTC
Organism: Populus trichocarpa; assembly: GCF_000002775.5. NCBI lineage: Eukaryota > Viridiplantae > Streptophyta > Magnoliopsida > Malpighiales > Salicaceae > Populus > Populus trichocarpa. The sequence continues at coordinate 1,826,873 of NC_037291.2, read as the reverse complement.
AATAATAATAATTAATCTTTTGAGTCCTGTTCTTTCACATATTCTTTCTCTTCAAGCATGTCTTCTATGTGGATTAAGCCCTCTTGAGCTTGCAAGCCCATTGTGTTGGCTTGTTGTCCCGGCTCATATTTAGGCTTCTTAAGTATTTGGGCTTCAGCCTTAGTTGCCGGCTTCAATCATATTCAGATCCAATGGTTTAACTGTGTTAACTTAAAAAATAAAAATAAAAAACTTGACAAAAATAAGTTGATTCGTGGCATCCATGTAATTGATATACTAAAGATTCACTCATCATACTCCTTCCATGAAAGGAGTCACCGGAGAAAATAAAGGTGAGCAAAAAAATAAAAAAAATAAAAAAACAAAAAAAATAATAACTAAAAACATCGAATCGTGAAAAAAACCGATTAAAATTTTGAAAAAACCAACCGATTCGGTTTTATAAGCCTAAAACCAAAAAAACCAAACCGAACCGAACCCAAACCGGAAAAAACCGAGCCAAGCCGAAAAAACCGAGCCAAAACCGAGACAAACCAGAAAAAACCAAGCCAAACCGGTTTCGGTTTTTTATAAAAAAATTGATTTGGTTACTTTTTTTGATAAAAACCAAACCGAACCGAAAATGATCACCCCTACTAAAAATCATCCTCCTGATACATGGATAGAACTACTCGATGACTCCGAGAAGTGAAAAAATTATTATTTTTTATTAAAATAAAATTATTTTAGTTTTTTTTAAAAAAATTTATAGCGGTGCATTATAGATAAATTATATGTTTATTTACATGTTAATGGAATTATATTGATTATTTTTATTTTATTATTCTTTTTAGGATGCCAAAAGTCGTATCTTTTTGTTTATAGTGAAGAAATGAACGAAATGTGTTTTAATAAGTCTCGTAATAAGTTGATGTAAGTGACCATCTGGATCGGTCGGAACTATTCGAGTGGTCAGCCGATGTGGTATGCTGGTGCGAGCTTATTGATGAGTCGTGCCGTGCCACCCTGTATACCATGAGAGCTATGGTGAAGGTGATGGATGGATCCATTCTCTCGTTTTAGAGGGTCTTTAACACTAGCTTTTAATTTTGTTTTATATGTTTTTTTATTAAAAAATATTAAATTAATGTTTTTTTTATGATTTTGATGTGTTAATATCATAAATAAAAAAATATATATTTTTAAACAAAAAATTATTTTAAAACATATCATGCATCACAATCTCAAATACTTCTTAGTTTTTACACCTTGAGATATAATGAACAGTTTTCTCCTTGTTAATGTTTCTTACACATCCATTTATCCCTTTGTTTGTTGGAAAATATTTTTTTTGTTTTTTTATCTTCTCCTGTTTGAATGTATTTTATAATTGATTAAGAGAGTTTATTTTTTGATAAAATATTATCTCGTTTGGTATTGTAGTGGCTTATGTTTTTCAAATTATTTTTTTCCTGAAAAAACTTAAAATTAATATATTTTTATGTGTTTTTTATGGTTTTGATTTGCTAATATAAAATATTTTTAAAAAATAATTTATTTTTAATTAAAAATTATTTTTAAAAAAACATCTTACAACACATTACTAAACACACATTTAATAAGAGGAGGAAAAACTTTTCATAAAATAACCAAAAATAAAGTAACCATTTCATCATTATTGTATATATAGACATCAATATATTAATAAAAATGTTTTTATATATATATATATATAATTTATAAAAATAAATCAATTCAACATATTAGTGCATATGATTCAACTTTACAAATGTTTTAATTTATATAATATTGCTAAAAATGTATTTTATACAGTAATTATACATATTGCATCGTATAAAATAGTGTCAATCATAAATATGACGATCTGAAAGTGCATGAATCATAATTATGCAACATAATTAGTCAACTATAATAAATGATCTTCAATTTACTATATGATAGGGTTTAAAGTATGCTAATGCTTGCCCCCCGGTCCACTAAAATCAACAGATTCCAATCCATTCTTAAGTTTTTTTTCAGTTTTGAAAATATTTTTGAATTTTTTTTATTTTAGATTAATATATTTTGATATTTTTGGATTATTTTAATATGTTAATATTAAAAGTAATTTTTAAAAAATAAAAAAATATTATTTTAATATTATTTTAAATAAAAAAACACTTTAAAAAAAATATTATAATTATAAATTCAAACACAGCCTAATGAACTCGTCAAAAGGCTTATTAGACCTTTATCCCTGTCGTTGTCGGGGGTCAAATCAAGGAGAATAAGAACGTTACCGAGTAGGTTATCTGAAAGTGAGTTTTATTATATTAGACACGGCGGAGATGCAGGGCTATTGGCCGGAATGGTAGTGTTTTTGTGTGTTGACCGCATGATATTTTTGGTGGGTCCATGTTCTCCATGCGAGGAAAGCTCCAGCAATTATCATAATCTCACTAAAGAAAAAGGAGTTTACTCCAGTAATGAAGTAACACGACCACTAACTTTTAAAAAATATAAATTAATAATTGTCATTTTGATTTTGATAGAAATTGCTTCTTTAAGATCGAGTTTTGGAAAAGTATTTAAACATAGTTTAGTTTGGTCCAATCACAAATTTATCAAGGGTGAATTAAAATGCTATTATTTAAAAAAAAAACTAAAATCTTATTTTAAAATTAAAAAAACTAAATTAAATTTTAATGGTGTTATCAGATATTTTGATTTAATTAAATTAATTATTTCTTGTTTTTTAAAAAAAAACTTAATTCATTTCTCTTAAAATGTAATCGATGATGATATGGAGGTTTTTTTCATAACAAAAAATACTCATGCGTTTTTTATTTTCTTTTTTTCTTTTTCTAAGCAAAGAAACTATGAAATTGAGAGAATCATAAAAGAGGAAAACATGATATTTGCACGAACCGGTGGGTCTAGATAATTTAGAGTGTGTTTGGTATTGCGGTAGTTTTTATGACTGTGATTTGAAAAAAATTGTTTTATAAAAAGTATTTTTGGTTAAGGTTGGTTTGATATCTATATATGTTTGGTTAAAACTATAGTTGAAATTGAGGTTGAATAATAAATAGTTTAATGTGTTTGATAAAAAAATATTTTTCAAATTAAGATTATAAAATAACTAAAAATATATATATTAATATTGAAGATTTTTAATTTAAATATTGTAGATTTAACTATTATTATTATATCATTAAATAAATAATACTTTTATATCAAATATTTTTTATTATTCTATTAACCTATCTACAATTCCATTACATACGAAATTCATCTGATAAAGATTACAGGTTCCATGGTTTTTTGAGTGTGCAATAAAATCAGGTAAAATATTATCATGAACAAAATTAGAATTGCGATCAAATTCTGCAAATGCTACGTCATCATGCGATCTCTTTCTAATTTATGTAGTGTAATTAAATAATATTAAACACCAGTTTTTTAAGTAAAACACAACTAAAAAAATTAGATTTTTTTATTGATCCGGTCCCATTAAAATAATAAAAAATAAAATTTAAATTGGATTTGATCCGGCCCGAATAGGGAAGACGTTTTCCACTGTCACACAGTGGAGATTGTTTACTCTTACAAAAGCGAACAGCCACTATGTGGAGCCAGAGAAAAATAGCGTGAAACTGCTATCTGCTGACCTACGTTTAAAACGCGAAACATGGTGGGTCTCTCATGAAAATAAATCACGTTTCCTCAGTTCAGAAGCAACCACGTAAATAAACGTTTCCTAGTTTGATCTAAAATTTTGCATATGGTGCTAGGCCTTCGAGATAGACCCTACACGGCTACACCCGACATCATATCAACTCGTGAGGTTATGTTTTGCTGTCTGATCTGCCAATCATGGCAGAGAGAGAGTAGGATCGAAGACAACGTAATACAATAAGAAAAATATTGTCGTGTTATTGGCATGGTATATTACTATATTGGTGTGTATTATAATTGCCGAACTCGTTCCAAGACTTCACCAAGCCGACACCTTAAATCACGTAATTAAATCAACTTATTAACTTACTAGGTTGAATTAGTTAATCAATTGTAATAATATATAGTATTTAAATTGTATAAATAATATTAAAACTAATAATTGGCAAAAAAAAAACTTAGTTGATAAAAGAAGATTAATTTTTGAATCTAAAGGTATTTTATTTTATTTTCAAAGTGAAACTTTTAATTAAACAGAATTTTAAATTTTAACTAGGTCAATAAAATTTTAACCAATCTAATTATACATTCGATCCAAATTAAATAATCATATTGGTGCATGTATTACAGTTGTCGAACTCAATTTGAAACTTGATCAAGCCAAAACCTTAAATTACTGAATTGCAGGTTAACTTATTGAGTTAGTGGGTTGACTTAGTTGATCAATTATGACACTATATAACATTAAAATTGTGTAAATAATATTAAAACTAAGAGTTGACAAAAAAAATTAGTTCATAAAAAAGGATTAAGTTTCGAATCTACTTTTAGTAACCATGATGTTTTTTTAAAATTAAATTTTCAATCTAGTTGCATTTTAACTGAATGAACAAAATCAAATTTTGATCGAGTTATTATTAATTAATCTAATTACACATCCAATCCAAATTAGGTATTGGATTAATTTACTTTATCAGGTTAGTTATTTGACATTAATGGAAGGAATCAATATCAATAAAAAAAGGCTCCAAAAAAATGGCAAATTTGCTGGCTAACACTACTTGTTGCCTCTTAGATGTTTCCATGACGCCTAAGAAGGTGAACATTCGTAGAAAATTCGATGCAAGTAACAGTTAATTATGAGTAGTTTTATATGCTGAATGTAGCAAAGTTTTGCAGCTGTATGAGCTAGTTGTCATGTAAGCTGTGCCCCGCGCAGGGGGGCGTGCTGCGGAGACAGCCCTTGCGGGCTCGACAGCGCAGGCCAGCGTTCCCGCCGCGCACTGCATTCGCACGGTTACGGAAATCTGCTGCTGAGTTCACCGTGGAGGATTTTGGAACAAGAGAGATGATGGAATGGTTGACTTATTGCTTGAGCATTCTAGCTCCCAGAAGCAAAGCTGCCTACATCATTGTATTTTTTGTATAGTTGTAGCAGGATTATCATTGGTTGGTTGATTTGATAATCAAAAAGGATAATTCTAAAAAAACTTTCACAGGAGAAGGTTGCCTTAACATGTAGCAAATGGCTCTACTGTCTTGGATCATAATGTCTTGTTCAAACTGAAAGTTGGCCAGCAAAATTCTTTAGTGCCACCAAGCTTTTCTCTTGTTCTAGAACGCCAAGCGTTTGTCAAAGGGCTACCAACAACGAGAATGTCAAAATCAGAATCCAGCAGTGTTTTCATATCTTCTTTCCTGGTGAGGTATTGTTCGTTTTATATCATGATCAACACGTACAATTGTTTCCTTAGAAAATGTCATCACTGAAAAAGTCCATGGCTTGCAAGGTCATCACTAGCTGGAAACATGTCTCCTCCCTTTTAATTTACTTATTTTAACTTCATGAAAAGCAAATCCTTAGTTTATCTTGAGCTGAGACCAGCAAAAACAACCATAGTTTTCGAAACTTAGACCAAGCAATAGCCGTTGTTAAGGAATTAGATAATTGGATCATCAAACCAATCCGTGCATTAGTGACTGAAGTAACAACTTGACTGAATATTAAATGAAGTTATGGTAGTGGAACATGTGCGTGTTAGAAAATAATATCAATTATAATTTAGAATTTCATTTAAAAATTTAAATTTTTTAGCTGAATTGATTCTTTAATATGATATTAAAGTCATGATAACCAAGCGATAATAAGTTCAAATCTCATCATCTCTATTTATTTGATAAAAATTAAGCACGATATAGTGTGAGTTTATATAAGTTTTAAATTTAAGGGACTTTCACTTGAGAAAATGTATTAAAGAATAATATAAATCATATCTTGAGACTCCATTTAAAAACTTAAGTTTTTGAGTTGAATTAGTTTTTTACCAGTACGAACCCATTTAAGAGTGCAGTAGCTTTCGCTTTTGAATATTTTTTAAAAGTGTATGTTTTTTAATGATTTTGATGTGCTGAAATAAAAAAATATAATTTTAATATATTTTCTAATGATAAATATTATTTTAAAAATACTTTACATCATAATACTAAACACACATTTATAAAACTAAACGCGTTGGGCATTGCCCAGCATTAATATTGTAGTTGATTTTAGAAACAAAAAAAAATGGTAAAATTAATGCTAAAACTAGAGAGGGAGAAATTAGTTCAATGATGTAATTGGGTATTGAGTTGACTAGTTTAGGGCTCAGGGTCAAACTGTTCAATGCATCACAAGGACCTTCATGGGACCTCTTGAAAACTCAAAATCAATATAGACATTTTTTATTTTTTACAACAGAAACAAGCTAGAATTTATTTCAGTTGAATTCAAAGTCTTACGGTCAATGTGTTTGTTTCACGACTTTGGGCTGTATGAGATGGCATGGGATCAAGGCTATAAGCTGGTCACCGAGGCATAAAAGAGCCATTTCCGACTGGATGCTGCAACCACGGCCACCCCTTTATTTTTGTGTTTTAAAAATAATTTTTTTAAAAGAAAATTTTATTTATTTTTTTAATATTTTTATAAAAAAAGTTTTTTTAAAAAAACATATATATTATTTTAATAGACGATTATATTTAAAATCCTGAAAACGCGGGGGCTGTCATTGGTGTTTCCGACGCGTCCATCAGGAGATCGTCATGAAGTCGTGATTGGCTGGCGCTGGTTCTCCGTATTTATCATGAAACTATTCAATGCGCGGGCGAGTCATGACGTCACTTGCTTGATGGGCATCCCCTGTTTTGAATTTGATACAATATTAGTTTATACAAGACTTCATCACGGGATTGACTCGGTACCGTATCTGGGTCATACATAGGGTTAATTTAGTTGAGCCCAAGCTTCTTTTTTTTTTTTTAAATAAAAATATATCAAAACTTTCAACCAATCCGGTCTCAAGCCAACGACCATTTAAATTAACCTAATCAGGTGGGGTTTTATAATTAGAGTTTAATATGCTTTCACCTAATCTTATTTAATTTAATTGTGCGTTTAGCCTCCATTGTTTTTTTAAAGAAGACAAGTGATTCATCTCAAGTACCTTAATAAACATATCCATTAGCTAAGGATGGGTTTTTACTTTTTTTTGTTTTTTATTTTTAAATCCATGAAAAAAAATTTAAAAAATAAACAATAATGACAGAAAAACTAACAATAAAAGACATTAAAAAAATAATAAAACTTATTATGGTGAGTAATTTATTTGTTTTTTGAAAAGATGAGAGTCTAAGGTATATTTTAGTTTGAAAAAATATTAAATTGATATTTTTTATTAATACTATGATTTTAATATATTGACATGAAAATAATAATAAAATATTTTTTTAATATATTTTTAAATAAAAAATTTTATTAAAAGATATCATACATAAAAAACTAGAAAAAAAAGCTCACGACTGTACCAAATAAGTTCTGAATTTTTTTTTCAAAAAAAAATATAAAACATTTCTTGAAATAATTGGAAGGAGCCAGTGAAGATTTTTTTTTATTACAATTAATGCAAATTAATAACGTTACTCACTCACTTTTTTTTAAAAAAAAATTAATTATGACCCTGTTTATTTGCTGGAAAATATTTTTTTTTAAAAAAAGTGGTTTTCTTAGAAAATAAATTCCTGAAAAATAAATTATTTTTTGATGTTTGGTAGTGTCATATAAAATTAATTGGAAAATATTTTCCGGTATTTGATTATATTATTAAAAATAAGTTGGAAAATAACTTATTAACGTTTTATTATTTTCAAGTTTATTAAAATAATGTAAAACAAATTTTACAAATTAAAAAGTTGAATGAGAATGAAAATAATAAAATATAATTTTATAAATTATTTTAAATAAAATAAATAATAATAAAAATTAAATCTAAAAAATTAAAAAATAATGAATTAGATGTGTTTTGACTAATCATTGTACTCTAGCATAGAACATTCAATTTTCAAGAGAGCCTGCGCGTGGAACCAGAATCTCGAGCCCTTTAATTTCCTGGCACCATCACAAACCCCCTTTAATCACCAAAGGTTATAAAGTGGGGCCATCGTTCAATTACTTATCATTATATCCGACGGTCAGGAATCATCACAGCCATCACAGACCTGTGTTGAAGCTACAGTTTCTGTTAATATTGTTGACGTAGTTTTCTCACGTACAGTGCTAGAAAGAGACAGAGACTAAAGTACCAAATCCCTCCATGTTTTCTCTTACCTGCTACCATCTCTTTTGGTTTAATGGTACCCATCTGGTCCCTCTAATTTAAATTTTATATTATTTTGGTCCCTTAACTCTTATTCATCCTGATATCATCACCTACTCTCTTCTTTGTTATCATTTGGTCCTTCCATTAGCACCGTCCATTCTAAAACTAGAACAGGAGGTATAGAGCTTTTAACTTTAAAATAATAATCAATCGCTACGTTAAATTTCAATTTTATGTTGCATTAATTGTTTCAAATAGTTACAAAATAAGCATTTGGAGGTCAATATTATAATAAATAAAGCTAGAGAGAAAAAAATAAGTGGATGAAGTTAATAAAGGATCCATTTGTTTCATGTAAAACATTTTACGGATGAGATTTCTTGTAAATTGTTTTTTCATAAAATGTTTTATAGCTTGAAAAAAAAAGTAGAGATGGTGGCGGTGAGATGATGAAGGTGTAAGAAAAGGTGGTGATGGTGGTGGTTGTGAGATAGCAATGATGATTGGAATAATAGAATGATATTGTAAATGAATTATTATTTATAAAATATTTTACAGGACTTCATGAGTTTAGAATATTTTTTAATAAATAAATTAAGTTTGAAGGTTGACTATAAAATGTTTTACAATAACCAATTTTCCTAAAATTATTTATGGGAAACAGACACGGGAAAATATTTTTCGGAAATAAACACACAAAAATTTAGAAAATATTTTTCTCTAAAATAATTTACGGGAAATAAAGGGGTCCTTATTTCAAATAGTTACGAAACTAGCCTCGGTAACTGCATTTCTCCGCGGAGCCAAATTAATTTTTTCATATAAAAAATGATATTTAGATATTGAAATGGGGTTGAAAAATGGCATAGAAAACCGGTCATGATAAATATATAACAACACTAATTAAGGCTAAGATAACATTTAATTATATTATATTTCAGGTATTCTTTTCATGACCTTTCCTATTATATTCCTATTACCTATCTAATATATTTCTATTATATTTAATTAATAGATTGCATCTAATACATTTAGATTTATATAATACATTTAATTTATATAATATTTTTATATATTTAATTTTTTATTCCATTTTATTTGAATAGAATTTAAATTTATATTCATTTAGAATTGATTAAAAATGTAATTTAGAGTGTCTTAGAATTTATTATTCTAAATTAGAATTTAGAATGATTTACTACTACTAATACTATTATTACTACTACTATTATCATTGAAATAACAAAAAATATAAATTTGATTTGAAGGATAAAATTAAAGACCATAAGAACTTTGACAAAATACAAAGAAAAAAAAAGAAATCAAAAGAAAAAGAACCAAATTAAAATTAGTATTATTCTTATTGAAAAAATAAAAAACCTAATACGAGGGATAAAATTAAAAACTATAAAAACTTTGACAAAAAAGAAAAAAAAAAGTTAAGGAATCAAAAGTAGAAAGATCGAATTGAAAAACTTACATTTACAAATTAGAATTGAAAACAAATAAAACTTTAACAAAAGAGAAAATAACAAAAATCAAAAATAAAAACTAAAAGAACTGAATCTGAAACACTAATAAAAATAAGAACCAGAGTTAATTTTCAGAGATAAGAGAGAAATGAAGGGGGAAAAGAGGAAGGATTATTAGTGACAAACCGACTATCTTTATGTATCACGCATCACCAAAGGAGACGCCACACATACTGCTCACGGTATGCGGCGTCTTCCATGTGTCGGTGTGTGCTAGACAAGTGCTAGCAGCCTTCTGCATTTAAAAACAATAAATTAAATGATAAATTACATTACAACTCTCAGCCAAACTAATAATTACAAAAAAAAACATGAGAAAAGATGTCAATACCCCTATTTAATGGCTTAATTTTTGTTCTTAATGTCATATACGTAATCTTACTGTATTTTTTTTAAAAAAAAGACAACAACATCCCTGCCCTACAATGTCAGTTTTTTTTATTCCAGTGGTATTTTAAATTCTAATATTATCTATAAATATGTTGAATAGACAAAAATATCTATAAATAAATTCATAATGATTAATGTACCGTAGAAAAAAACAAAAATATCATGGAAAAACAAAAATGTCTTTGGTTTAAAGGCAAACAATTTTTCTCAAGAAAAACAAAAAGTCACCATACTAGGAAAACGTGAGGGAGACTAGTGTTTTTGTCTTCTGTTTTAGTTGTTTTGCAACAAACAGTCGGAGATCAATATTATGATAAATAAAGCTCATGGGATAAAAATGAGAAAAAAAAGAATAGAGGGATCAAATGTGCTGTTTACATTTTGAATTTCCTTCACGGAAAGAAAACTTAATGCTTCTAGTATTGTCCTTGTAGCAGAAATTTCCCTGCAAATAGTGGTAATTGACACGTCTCACTCTGTCTATAAAGAGGTCACTATGGAAATGCTTTCATATCTTTATCTTGTGGTAAAAACTGGGTTGCCCCGAGAATCTAACTATTTATAACCCCTCAAGGTTCAAAAGCTTTCTTTTTCTTTCTTCACCGGTAATTATATTGTCTTTCTTTGCGGGGTTCTCTTTGTTTTTGTACTATCTTCTTGTTTTGAAGCGAAAGTTTAAAACTTTAAAACTGAATTGCTATCTTCTTCGCTTCTTGAAGGGAATTTCAATTCTGGGTTATGTTGTCTTCTCTGATATATTGATCGAGGAAATATTGTGGGGTTGAGTTTTTATTTAATTACTAGTAGTTATCAAGGAAGTGGGTTTTGATGAAAAAGAAGATTAGTATTCTAGATGCGTGCTGCTTTTAAACCATAGCTTTCCTTTTACTTTGCTTAGCTACTCCAGGGCTTCAAGGAGCTTACTTTGGCTACTTGAGTTCTGCTTGCAATTTGAGTTGTTGTAAAGATACAGTGAGAATTGTGTATGTTGTCAAGACAAGTTGATTGGAGGAGAGTTTTGGGGTTTAGTAGAATTGGGTTCTGGCCATTTTACTTATTGGGAATCTCTGGTGGTTCAATTGCTTCCTTTTCAGCAAAGGAAGGAGCTTCTTATCTCTGCTGTGGTTTCCACATCACTAGGTGAGTCTCGCTCTTTGTTTATTGTTATTGTGGTGCTAAGATGATGGATTAAACAAAATCTTCCATTTTCTTCAAAATTGTATGCCTAAGAGAACAACAACGCATGATTCAACTATAATTCTAATGATGAATTTTTTTGCTATGGACAAGCATACTATTTGATTAATGGATGCTTGTTGGTTGGAAAAGTGTGTCTCATAGCCTTATAACTAACCAAAACCTATTGAGAAAGAGTCGTGCCCACCCAAGATATAAAAATAACTCCTAAGACATGGTTTATGAAGAGTGATATGATTTATTTGGGGTGGGGGTTTGTGTGATTGGAACTCCCAGAAATTCTGGAAGAAAGGGGGAGTCTAGAAGATGATAGACATGTTACAATTCCAGTTATGAGACTGTTCAGATATTTTATTCACTAAATTTGACCCATGAAGCTTTGGGGTGGAAATAGAAATCTAGAACCTAGACATCACATAACTCATATGCGATGTGAGAATTCTATTCTGTTGCAAGCAGTCTTAACTTGAGAAATTTTATGGTGCCAAGAGAGTAACCAATGATCCTATTATTTACTTCCCAGAACCCGCGTTAAAAAAGAGATAGATACAAGTAAGAGACAGAAATCCTAGGCAGAGATATTCTTATTATTTTTGATTAATCATGGATTTTATTCTCTCCTCTCTCCTCTTAGTGTTTGCCTTTTTTTTTTCAAAGTGTACCATAGGGAGTAACTAATAGATGCCATTGGTTACTCCTGTAGACCATAAAATTTTCCGTCTTAACTCTTCACTATTAAATTGAGACGATTAAGCCAGTGCAGCTCTGCCAGAGCCTACAGATTTCCAGTAATTTATTTTGTTGCCATCTCCTTTATTGTGGTTGTTTTTTATATACAAGTTGAAATATGCTTGTGTAAATCATAACTAAGCTTTGCTATCCACTTTAGTGAAGTGCCTGTTTGTTTGTACGGTGCACCGCACAAACAAATGAAGCCAAACTCTGCATGTTGTGTTTCTGTAAGTAGTCTGCATGTTTTCACCCTTCACACTTGCTTTTAAATTGGGGCATTTAGGTTTCGGATAAGTGTTGAATCCTTGATTGTAAATGCTAGGCTTATGCTGTTGATATTTGTTGTTTATAGTTTAGCTGATTACATGCTGTTTCTTGATATTGTAAATATCTAATTTTTTTTGGTTATGCATATAGAATTTATACTTAAGCTTTCATGCATCGTAGAATTGATCCTTAAGCTTGTATGGTGCTTTGTGCAGATCCTGCATACTCCCTTTGCATGGGGACTGATGCTGCTGAAGCAGTGGAGACACTTCCGTGTCCTTATTCCTTCAAGGTACGTATGAGCCCAGGCCTTGTTTTCTGCTACCGTTGGAATATTTTGCTTCAATTACACAGTTAAATTGTATTGAATATCCCACATACAGCTTCGCTCCTGCCTTGTCATATATTTAGCATGTAATTATGTACTGATAAACAAATTAGGATGTAAAATATGTGCATCCATGTTCCATTGCACAAGTTAGACCATGTATACAGCCAGTTCACTTGCACCATCTCTGTGGTGAAAGTACAATATTGCTTTTTCATTGTGATTTGAGTGGGTAAATCTCATTAAATTGAGTTGAGAGATATACGAAAATAGCCTTTGTGATTATTAAGAGAATAATCAACACTGGTTAGTAAAATCCTAATGTTCTAGCAAAGAAGTCCTTGTTGTGTTGATGTTGTCTTTCTATATTTTTAAGTTATTTTTTATTTTTCCACTATTCAACTCCATCATTTCCATGATAACTCAATGTGTTTTATGTTAACAGGTGCATCACTCTATGTGTACAGAGTTGCTGAAGTTGGTTGATAAAGTTTCTAAAATATTTCCAAAAATCGAAGCAGCTCGACCTTGTTGCTCATTGGGAATACAGGCACTATGCTCGTTAAACAATGCACTTGAGAAAGCCAAGCACCATCTTCAGTACTGTTGCGACTCTAGCAAACTATATTTGGTTTGTATCCTTTATCGGTTTCAAATCAAGAAAGTGGATGTAATAAGAATATCATCAACAATAATGCAAACACATACACTTCCACGCATAATGTTTGGTCTAGGATCCTTTGTATCTGGTGATTGGTTGTCTCAGTATTTTGTTATATCCTTGTGAGCTTTAATCTTTGTATATAAAGGCATGAATCTTTTTTTTTTGTTGAAAATTTTACTTGAATTATCCATGTTATGAAAATGTTACTGTCGATGAGCTCATCATTAACAGTTTTATTTTCTAGTTGCTGAATTTATCAATCTTTCTGTGTTCAGTTCTGTTAAATTAACAATACATTTAGAGAAAGACCTCAAAAAAAACAATCCATTTAGATTTATTTCTGGTTTGCATTACTTTCAGGCAATAACAGGGGATGTGGTTGTCTCAAGATGTCAAAGATCAAGGAACTTGATGGAACAGAGTTTAGGCCAGATTCAAACAATGGTTCCAGTAATATTGGCTGCTGAGGTTTGTCACATTACAGTCTCTAGAGCTTTCCTTCTCTTTTTCCTTTTTTTTGCTGCTGTCTCCACTAGATGGTGATGTGGATGATGAACATGATCCATGAAAAGTATATAAAACTTCTGCAATTCTTTAGCTATACTGGCTGTAATATGTAATTATTCTTGTTTCCCTGATGCTGCTGTCTCCTTTCTTTCGCTGTTGTTTTTTTCTCTCCTGTTCAATATTAATGTCAAGTCAATAACTAAGTTGGTCACTTGATTATTTGGTATTAGTGGCTCTCCGGAAGCATGGATGCAATTTTTCCTTAAACAGTGATTTGGCATGATCTGACTGGTGATTGCTCAAATCTCAAGATGCAAGTGCTTGATGAAGAATTCATAATTTATTTCCATGTCACCTGCTTTCATCTAGTTATTAATTATCAAATAGTCTGGTGAACAATTGTGAGTCCTGGTCATTTCATGTTGCATTTTCAGAATTCATTTGTTATCAGTTCCCCTATGATTCTACCAGTATCTTGTTTAAAACAGACAATTAATATTTAAAACTGCCTTGGGCCTAAATCTGTTTTAGGCCACCTTCGTTCGTTTCTGTCATTTTCTATTTTCATCATTATTTTTTAATCTTGTTCTTCCTCATCTTTTAGCTCTTCTTTGGGGTTGATAAGTGGTTGCCATTTGCAGATATCTCATGTTGTTGATGACCTTAGGGCTGCAATGTTTATGCTGGAATCCTCTGAAGAAGAGGCTGGTAAAGCCATTCGTGAATTGCTTCAGCAGAGCAGAGAATCAGATTCAGTGGTAAATTCTGAAATCAAAGCTATTCAACTTGCAGCTTCGAGGCTGCATATTACATCCCGAAAGGCCATACTGATAGAAAAAAGATCTATTAAGAATCAGCTAGATAAAGTTGGTGGCAACGATCCCAGAAAAAAGAGTATCTTAAATTACCTTATGCTTCTCTTGAAGAAGCACGGAGACTTACTCATTGAAGAGCAAGGAGAGACTCCCAAATCTCAGCATGAAGGATTCTTTTCGCTTAAGAACCCTAATGATACTTTTCTTCATAGGCAATACAATCAAGTAGCTGGTATAGGATGTGGGAAGTCTGAGACTCAAACTGAATTGTTTAGCAGAGCTACACCCCCTGAAGAATTTAAGTGTCCTATATCTATGAGAGTGATGTATGATCCTGTTGTCATTGCTTCTGGACAAACATTTGAAAAGATGTGGATACAGAAGTGGTTTGATGAGGGTAATGATACATGCCCAAAAACCAAAGTGAAACTGACTCATCGTGCATTGACTCCAAACACATGCATTAAAGACCTGATATCAAAGTGGTGTGTGAAGTATGGAATTACCATTCCTGATCCATGTATTCAAGCATCGAAGTTATTGGACATCTCTGTTAATTCCATTGCAAGTTTAGGCAGTTCCATGAGTGATCTACACCTTCCACTGGATATTAGTAATATATCACTTGGGTCTATAGATGGTAGTTACAGTTCAGAGTCTGCACAATCTAAGTCAAATTTGATGCCGATACAGAATAATGATGATTCCTATAGACATCACTCATATGTAAATATCAATCAGCAAGACTTGAAGTCTCTGTCTGGACTTGCTGAGCTTCCCTGGGAATCTCAATGCAAGATGGTTGAAGATGTCAAGAGTTGTTTGCAGTGTAATGATCAACTTTGTCATTCTTTATCATCTGAGAATTTTGTTGAACCTCTATTTAGATTCTTGAGGGATGCACATGACCAACAAGATATAGGAGCTCAGAGATTTGGATATCAATTGTTGCTTTCATTTGCCAGCAAAAACAGGTAATATGTTTTCTCTAATTTATAGGAATACTTCAATTGCCTACAGTGTTTTGCCTATTTATATGATGTCTACCTTTACACTGTGTAAGTGGTGCTCTATAATGTCCCAAGCCTTAGCTGAGGGATGGCAGGACAATTGCTGAAAAGAGTCACTTCTTGGTCTATTTTATCCTATGTTTCAGCTGAATTTACAAATTATCTGCTCTAGGGTGCATTTGAAAACTTCAATTTAAATTGGGCCCTTTGCTCATGCGCATAAAATCGATAGTTGTTTCCACCAAAGTATTGCATGAAATTTGACAAGCTAAACCCTATGATTGTTCCTTCTACTTCTGTTAGTTGATAAAAGTTTAGTTGTTGTTTCTCTTATATGTGGATCTATGGCTAGCAGTTTCATTTCTAGGTGCTGTTTATTGCAGAAGTGGAATATCATACTTACATGAAGACGTTTATGTTCTGTTGTCATCGTTCCCTGATTCTGAAGTAATTGAAGAGGTTCTTGCCATATTTGAAGTGCTGTCTGGACACCCATATTGCCAATCTAAAATCACTGCATCTGGTGCTCTTGTTTCTATCCGAAGGATCCTTGACTCCCACAGCACAGAATTCCAGAAACAAGCCATTAAAATTCTGCATAATTTGTCGTCAAACAATGATATTTGTTCCCAAATTGTATTGATGGAGTGCATCCCAAAATTGGTTCCTTTGCTTAAGAATGGCAATCTTTCAAGTTATTCTGTAGTTCTACTAAGAAATTTGTGTGATATTGAAGAGGCTAGGGTTTCTGTTGCTGAAACAAATGGATGCATTGCCTCCATTGCTGAGCTACTTGAGAGTGGCAGTCGTGAGGAACAAGAACATGCAGCAGCTATTCTGCTTTCCTTGTGCTCTCAGCGTCTTCATTATTGTCAGCTGGTCATGGAAGAAGGTGTTATCCCTTCCCTTGTTGATATATCTATCAATGGAACTGACAAAGGGAGAGCGATTGCTTTGGAATTGCTCCGGCAGTTAAGAGACATAACTGAATATGATAATGAGCATGAATGTTTTGTTTCTGATATTGATGCTGATAGAGATGCCAGCCACCAAACAATAGAAAAGAAATCTGTTGTTGATGCTGATAGAGATGCCAGCCACGAAACAATAAAAAAGAAATCATCCCCCAAGACATATGGAGTTTTCAAGAATTTATCAGTGTTCTCTAGACGCAGTTCTGTTGCATCAAAAAAGAAGAGATGACACTTCAATCTGCTCTCTTTTTCAACCTTTGGTGACTCAGAACCTTTTTTCATGTAAAAAATATAGAATCAGGTTGGCAGTTATCTGTTTCTCCTACGTTGGGGAGCTACCCTTTCTTGTCAGGATAGGGCAGCGATATCATCAAACTATAGCTAAATATTGTTTAATTGGTAAGGGTTTTGTTTCTCTCTAACACTAATCCCCAACATATAGAATTTTTTAGGTTTGATTTCTTATGATGTATCTGCTGCCATGTTCCACCTGTATATTTAATAACAGTGTATAGTTCTGCTTGATATGTTAGGAAATCGATTTTGATTGTGTGGAATTTAGGCTGCAATTATCCATGTATTGTGATGCTTATTCTTTAGTCTTGATTGATATGTTGTTTGAAAGTTGATTTTGATTGTCTGAAAGTTACGCAGCATTTATCCATGTACGATAATGGTTATTCTTGCATACTGCATATATGCTTTTCTTTCTATTCAACAATTTCATTAAGTTTTGTCTTAATTTCAGTCCAACATGACCGTATCCCAATAATTATTAGCAGACTGCATTTCATTCATGTTTTTTTCTTCTTGTTTTGATCCATCATTAGCATTATCTTGCGCAAACAAATAGCTGTAAAAATCAACAGAAACTGGTGTTTTTATTTAGAGCAACTTTAAATCGGAAGAATTTTTATTAGTTTCTTGATTGCATTTGAAATATCTGTTGATCATTACAATAGCTATTAACGTGATTGTTAGTGCTGCACAATTAGTTTGGGCTCTGGCTGTAATGCTAATATATCCCATACAATATCCTAAAGCTGCAAATTCCAACAGAATGCATACAGTTTCATGCCTGTCAGTGCATGCATGCTGTACATTACAGCCACAAGCTTTGTATGTCCGAGAAGTTGTGTTATGCCGCTGCTTCTTGTTATTGTCCCTGCAACTGATTTGCTTTCTCTTTGGTCAGGGGCTTATTGCTGCTATCTCACTGCAAACAGATTTATTTTTTAACAATTGTTGGTTTGAAATTGTATTTTTTCCACTTCTAATGACAGCATTATGTTTTGTTTTTCCAGTTCTCTTCATGCCTCTGCAAATATTGTTATAAATACACTTCATGAATCTTTGTTCCTGTCATATCATGCCCGTTTGCTGCCTTCATTTCTATGCTTTCTGCAGTGACCGAATCTGAATGGAGTTCATTGGTAGGTCTGTTGCTGTCTTTTTTGAAGGCGATCGACCTATGATGGAATTATTAGGAGTGACAAAAAGCTGAAGTCAGTTGAAATTTGGGATCTGAATTGCAAACATTATTTTCCATTTGCATCCTGCATTGGTAAGATTAATGAGTTTGCCGTGGTGTCTAGCTGATGGTAGTGCATCAGTGATGGAGTTGTTTTTAATTTTTATTTTTCCGGCCAAACTGATATGGTTAAATCCTAAAGCTAAGCAGGGAAAGGGAAATGGATAATAATTTGGAGTACTGTGCTAAATCTTAAATTTGAACCTGGGATTCGAGCTCAGGCTTGAATTTGATTTGAACATTTGGAATATGAGCAGCTTTGATAGCCAAAGCCATTGGAGACACAAGCATATGAAGTTGGGTGGGGCTCCTCAAAGGGAGCAACGCTTTGCCAGCCCTTGGTCTCCCAACCCCCTATCACTTATCTCGATACCCATCATTTTAAAGATGCCTCAAGTTATATTTATCACAATAATATGAATTACATACTGGGGCCTTAGATCTCATTGCATATCTTTCTCCATCAAGGTAATGTGATCTTGTCTTGTGAGATATATTTTAATGACTTCGCTTATCACCAACTTGGTTTAAACAATTTCCTCTTGGCCAACAGGAAAGCTGTATGACAATGGCTAACTTTCATCTTCCACATGCAACTAATTCGGTCTTCTTTTGTCATCGTCCACTATATTTTTTCCTAACATTTTGAATTCTACATAACAGGAACCAGGAAGAAACTCCTGCCAACTAGGCCAACCCTCAAGATTACCTCTTTCTTTAACCTCCTGTTATATAGATGTGAGTTGGATTTAGCTCCAAGTCTTTTCATACGATGTCAAATGGTTTGAATAACTAAACTGATCGCACCTGCCTGCATATTCTAGCATGGTGCTCTCCTTGTGACTATCACCTATACGTGACTATCACCTGCTCCTATATGTTTGGCATGGAACAATCTGCAAGAAATTTGTAAGCTTTTTGTGCTGATACTTAGTAGTAACATTTTCTCGAAGCCATGCTGTCATCTCTGGACAGGGTGACTTGAGTTGCTGGTTTGTTTTGTGCTGGCCTAGTTTGGCACATATTGTCGGTGGGTCAACCTATAATTTTCTCATAATCTTATCCATGCACGTATCTTTATTATGGAAAACAAATATCCTTTGTGATTCATGTCTCTCCTTAGTCCTTATCCTCCACGATGTTCTAGGCAATGTTCTGTTTTGATGATCAAGATGCATTTTCAAATGATGGGTTGTTAACATAATTATTACACCTCCACAGAAGACAAGGCTCGGGTCACCAATCAACAGGTTAAACCAATTTCTTCTAAGTTAAAATGATGATGTTTTTGAATTATTATTACTTAAAAAAGAAAACTAACAAGTTTTTGACTGAATGGATTGGATTACATCAGGTCAAATGAATCAACGTTTTCTATTAATTATGAAGCCTGGCCTGAGCCGAACCCCAGTTCAATTTGTTGGGTTGGTCTGGATTTGTTTTTAATGAAATTCATGGGAGATCTTCATTTCCCTAGTTAAGTATAATGGACTGTTCCTCCCTAAGGAGCAATTTTTTTTTCTCTTCCTAATTGTTTATCTTAGTGTCTCATTACCATTAATACACATTAAACAACTAATTATTTAAATGGCTTTTTGTCGTTTCCAATAGCAGAGGAGGGTTTTTCTATATAATGCATGACAATGATATTAAACTAGTATTTTTTAAAGGGCTTGATTGATTCTCCTGTCTCCACATAATTTATGTCTTTCAGTGAACTTAGCTGACAATTAGCGAAAGAACCTTAAATTTACAACATTAGTAATGAACATTCATCAAATCAGTTTATGTTTGTGGTCACTAGCGAAGCTGTGACTATCATAGATGTATTTGACCCACTACTGGATTCCAATGATTTCTGAGCTTTAATGTTACTTAATCTAAAATTTACATGACGACATATAAGTCATGTTTTTTAAGAACAGAAATTTTTAAATATATTTTTCGATTTATAATCCTTAAAACGTAGGCTCTTTCGGGGATAGTAAATGGATTTACTCATCATGTTTATCATTTTGTATCTGAGTAAAAAGCATCTCATGAATATATTAATTTTGGTGTGAATGATCTACCTAAGATCCATAGGAGAAGAATTTAATCTCGATGCATGAAATCTATTCCAAAGATATCCTAAAAATGCTCCTCGTATCAAACTAGCATACAATGAGTGAATCTCCATTGATTAAAGATTGTGGTCCTTCGCTAGAAGCTAAGGCATATACTTGAGAATTGGAAGGCCTGAGAATTTTCTTTGTTTATCAACTGCAATACCTCACAAAGATCCCCTCACCAAGGATTGAAGGGCCAAAATCTCAACAAAAACCCCGTTCAAGCCACCCCCGTTTCCTGTTCAACAGACATCCCCACATGGTGGTTGTATGTCACTAGGGGACCGTTGCCCACTGCTCTTGTTTATGGTGTACATTCCTTTGAGAGCTATCTCTCTTCTTTCTCGGCTTCATTTCTCTTATCTTTCCATTCCCTATATATATCTTCTTCTATGTCTCCACATTTATTTTTGATTGAGAAATAACATTTCATCTCCCTTTTAAGCTGATTAGCCAATTCTATCACAAATACCAAAATATACCCACCATTGCTTTGCTAGCATATATTCTTTAAGGCTAGTAACATGGGGGAGTAGTTGAGATTTTTTGTGCCAACGTTTTTTAGCTTGTAGGAGTTGGGAAATTATTTGATAGTATCACCTTAAACTTATGCTGTCTCAAAAACACATCTTTTGCATGGATATGAGTGTATTAGAAAGACAGCAAGCGAGGTTCAAGTGGTTGCTGCTACTGCAGCAGGAGAACAACTACGTAAACCAATACAATTCCATTGAATCCTGTTCAATGCCTCCTGATCTGTTTCATGGCTTCTTTGATCATGAGTCAATGAATGGAGATAGGATTGATTGGAAGGAGCAGCCCGAAATCTATCTGGGGAACAATGATTTACCAAAATATGGTGTTTTTTCATTGAATGGCACAGAGTTCGTAGCTAATAATAAGATGGATTTTGGAGAAGCAGAGGTAACGGCACGGTCTCTCGAGATTGATCATTGTCTTTCAAGGACTTCTAGTTGCCAAATTGGGGTGGTAGAGGCTGCAAAAATAGAGGAGGTGGTAGCAGTAAATGTGGCAGGTGAAGATGTGACCTTGATGGAGAATAAGCAATCCAACCATGGTAGGAGAGACAATTCAAATAAGAGGAAAGCAGAGGTATGTTTGTTTACCTTCACTCCAAGTTCATTCAATTCAATTCTCAAATTTGATGCATGACTTCACACATTCCATACAAAAAAATTAAGCACCGCAACAAGAAAGAAGTAAAGTCGAATTGGCTAGTATTATAGGGAAGTGGGGTTTTCTCAGGAATATTTTATGATTATGACCTCAATAAGAAATCAAATCTTCTCAGGAATAGTATCTGAGCTTATTAGTATAAGAATAGGAGTACAAAATGGATCTTCAGTTATTGTAATTCAAGAGAGAATAAGCTTTCCTTCGTGCTTCTGGGAAAAAAATGTCAATCCTGTACTTGAAGGCCTTTGAATAATCAGAGTGGTTTATCTTTTAAACATAATCTTTACTTTATCAGGTTGATGAACTTGGTCAGCTAAGTCATGATCATTGACAAGTTTCAACTTCTCTGCATTTTTCTTGTCTGTATGTTCAGTTTATTGCAGCAGAACAGAGTGACGATAAGATTAAATTAGAAGAAGATGAGCCCAAGGTTAAAGAGAAAGGCAGTCCAGAAATTTCAGCAGATTCTTCGAAGGAAAATCAGAAGACTTCAGCCTTACCTAAGACAGACTACATTCATGTGCGGGCACGTCGCGGCCAGGCTACTGACAGTCACAGCTTAGCAGAAAGAGTAAGCAGGAGAATATTTCATCATATAATTCATACAAGTTATATTTAGTTATACATCAAAATTAATATTGTAACCTCCACTGAGTTTTGTTATATGTCCTTGATATATATTAGGCCAGGAGGGAAAAGATTAGTAAGAAAATGAAATGCCTGCAAGATCTAGTCCCTGGATGCAACAAGATAACAGGCAGGGCCGGAATGCTTGACGAAATCATCAATTATGTCCAATCTCTTCAAAGACAAGTAGAGGTAACCATCCTAGTTAATCTGTTATATCAGATTTTTATTTGTAACATTCAAATAATCAAGTTTTAATTTACTTACAGTTCATATCCATGAAACTTGCTGCTGTAAATCGAAGACCAGATACCGACAACGTTTCCGGTAAAGAGGTAAGGTTTCAGCAAATTTTTGTAATGTTATAAATGGGAATTCAGATTGTTAGATTTCTTCTAGAACTGACTTGTTCTTTTAAATAATTATGCGATGAAGTCACCTGCTTACATCGCAAGTTTTCCAGCAGCCACTATGTCCTCAACAATTGCCAATTTGCCCCACCTTCAACTGAATCTAGTGCAACAACAGGCAACAAGCAGTAGACCGAAAGCTTTGACAGATACTTTTCAACTTGTGCCTGAAAAAGCTACAAGTTCCTCAGCATTGATCAATGACCTATGCCTTGATCATTCACTAGCTGTAATTGCTTCTATACTTGGTGGTTTCTACAATTTACTGCTTTCTTGGCAATTATATCATGCCATGCCATTGATCCTAACATATAATAAATGAATTGCAGCAAGTCCAACCTTTTTGGGATGCTGACTCACAAAACCTTCAAAATTTGGGATTCCATTAAAGCTGATCAACTTTTCTTTTATTCATCGATTACTGAAGGTAGATCAATATGTTTCTCCCTATATTTACTTAATTACCATTTCCCAATTATACTACTTTCTCATATTTCATTCATGGTTTTTGCAGGCAATTAGTATCCTCCGAGGAATCTACCAGTCTCAGATCAGAGATATAATTTAGGGAACTAATCACCATCCCAAGAATCCACTTTCAATAATTCAGCAATTCTAATAATTTCGAGCACTGTAAATATTTGCTTCCACATGTATAGATGGATGTTGCAAAAACCATCATTAATTCTTACCAATCAAATTTCTTGCATTGCAAGACTAAAGATATCCTTTATGTCTGTACCTATGCACTTGGTGATGTCTGCAGATATGCTTTTTGTGCCTTTGTATGTCGAGAGAAAAATAGGACCCCATGATTGGTACTAAAAGAAAGGCTGATAGGAATTGAAAATGATAGAGAAGGACCCCATGGTTGGATAATTGAAGCAAAGTGGGGGCAAGGAAAGGTGAAAGAAAAGGGAAGGAGCTTGTTGTTGGGTTGGATGAGCTAGCCTGCTTAGCAGAAGAAAGCAAAAGGAAGCCATTTGATTATAGGACCACAAACCACTGGCTTGAGAATGTGTCTGTACGTAGCTGAGATTCTTGATGACCATTTGGTAGATGCTGTTATAATAAAGTCTTCTTTTGTGGCAAAACATCACTATCGTACGTTAGATTCTTTTGTTTATACTGCTGGTACTATCATATTACAGTAATGGTCCTGAATGATTTCCACATCAAAAATCTGGAAATCTTTTTTTGATGGGTTGAGGCCAATAATACATGTTTCACCCTTGATCTAGTTAAACTTGTTTATCACCAGAGATCAATAACAAGACATGATTAATCCAAGTAAATTGGTGTAATATTTTAAAAAGCTATATTTCTAGGAGATGCCAAGTTTTGGATTATTTAGATGATAAAGAATAAGGTTAATGTATTAGATAATTGATTTAATTTTTAGTTTAAACAATCTGATTTATTCTTTTTAGTTAAGAAGTTTGATGACTTGATATGAAAAACCTAGAGAGTTAGTAACTAGCAGCAGATGATACTTGCTTAGCCAAAATGATTGGTAGTTGTGGTATTAACAAATAGTGCCTAATAAATCAAGACGACGGTAACTTTGATAGTAGCAAATGGTGTTGGTAAGCCAGGTGATCGGTAGCTGTAGCAGTAGCAGGTGGTGCCTAGTAAGCCAATGGACCGGTAGCTGACACCTGCAAAAGGTTTCATTTAATGGACGTGAGGACTCTCCAATGATAAAGTCATTAACTTTATAGAGAGAGATAGTACAATGATATTTTATAGAGATAAACTCTGAAAATATATATGTTGAAAATGTTGAAAATGAAAAGATTATGAACATTTGTCTTGAAGGATTCATGATGTATTTGTAACTCATAAATTTTGTTCTTTTATGGAGAGAAAGGGCTGAAATGTAATTTCACCTTTGTTATGTTTTGAGTTGTATTCTACTCAAAATAATACATATTTTATTAATACAAAACATTAAAGGACTCACATGTGGTTTCAAAAAAATTTCTTGGCAAGAGTTAGGCTCAGAGTATGTGCCCGAGCTCAATAGAGTTTTATAAACTTATTTGAGTGGTATGTTTGGATCCATTTTATTTGTGTTCGTGTCTTTGCATGCATTAAGATTAGAGAATTGTTTAAAAAGTTTAATGAATTGTTCCATGGCTAAAAAAAACTTTATTAATTTTCTTGATTTTTTAAATTTAAACTTGTCATTTATCGATTTTTCATTACTTTTCTTATCTAAGCAGCAACCAATATAATTATATAAAATAATTTATTAATTTTTTTCTAAATGTATCATAAGTGAGGATGTAATTGTAAAATCATTCGGGGATGAACTTACAAGTTAATTTAAAGATACCCTTACAATAAAAAATAAAAAAAATAAACCCATACACAGGTTGATACAATCACATGTCGGAAACGACAAGTCATCTTGAAATGTCAACGGCAAGTGGATTAGCAATGTCAAGATACTTGACAGCGAATGTCGTCTATAAAATAAACGACACGTCGTCTAACAAGTTCAAAAACTTTTCAATTTTCACCAAAACCAAGTTTTCAAATTCTGGTTTGACATAAAGCTTACTTTTCATACAGCATTACATAGTACATTCACTCAAAATTAGGGTTTTTGTTTGGTCAAAATTGAACCAAGTTACTGACCTTTAAGCTACATTTGGGTGGTGTAGTATACTTGTAAACAAAAAATGGCGACAGAATCATCAGAAGGAGAAGAAGAAGGGAAGATCACAGGAGGAAACAAGCTCTTGGTTATAGAAGATGATCTTAGAGAAATGGGAAAAAAAGCTGCTTGGAGTGTTAGTTCTTGCAAACCTGGAAATGGGGTCTCTTCTCTTAGAGATGACAATCTTGACACTTATTGGCAGTTAGCAAACATACCCTTTCCTCCATCTCTCTGTTTATCTGTTAAAGTTTGAATCTTTTTTTGAAAAAAGAATGAAAGCTTGAATTTTAATTTTTTCATTGATTGGAATATGAAGTTTGAATCACTTTCATTTGTTTGTTGTCGTAGATCAGATGGAGCACAGCCCCATTTGGTTAATATTCAATTTCAGAAGAAAGTGAAGCTGCAAGTATGTAACTTCTGTTGAAATTTTTTATTTTTTATTTAATTGTTTCTGTGTATTAGGATTAATTTGTGGGACTTTTGTGTTTTTGAAGTTAGTTGTTCTTTATGTGGATTTTAAGCTTGATGAGAGTTACACACCTAGTAAGATTTCGATTCGTGCTGGTGATGGGTTTCATAATTTGAAGGTATTTTGTTGAATTCTGTTTACTTTGTTTTGTTTTTGTAATTGACAATCCTTTTCATGGTGACTCATTTTTGTTTGGTCAAAATTGTGTTTTAGGAGATTAAGACTATGGAACTTGTGAAGCCAACTGGGTGGGTTTATCTTTCCTTATCTGGAAATGATCCCAGGTAAGCACTGCTATTATATTTCTGCCTATGTGATGATTGTGCTCATTCTCTTTGCTTAATTGTGCATAATAGGCATTATCTGAATCCATCATCATTTCATTGCGTTCCTGTTCAGATCTAATACTTGTGAAGATGATAAACTTAGATTGTTACTCCACAATTGAGGTGTACTATCATCATGAAATTCATAGCTCGTAGCCTGTTGTACCTGATGTGTTGACCATGATCATCGATATATGTTAGTAATTATTAGCACTAGAAATCAAGAATCAAAGATGGAGTCTCTTCTTTTCCTTATGGGAGATGAAAGGCAGAGGATAAAATATTTATTTTACTACTATTTTCTTTCAACTTTTATTTACTGGTTTATCTTCTTGATGTCAAGGCATCAAGTGTTTTGAGGAATTTTGAAGTGCAACTGAGTTGGAAAGGTTTTCCAGTTTTGTCCAACTGAGATTATGGGTTCAATTCAAATAGAGGGTAAACCTTGATTGATAGCATTGGGTCATTGGAATTGTCTTCCTATCATACTATGTTGAGAACCTTATGCAACATGAAAATGTGTCAGTTATATCGCATTATTGTTTTTTGTAGTAGCTGGACATGATGTATCATAAATTAATTGTTCTAAAGTAAGTTAAGGATCTGAGTTTTAAGTCCAACTACATCTATTCAACCTGCTGCCAAAATTTATAGTGCTCTCCTATTTTTACTTACTTAGAATTCAGAACCTCTGGTGGCACAGCCATGATTGAATGATCCTATGTCTAATTTGGAAATAGCAGATAGTCCTCAATCTTATAGGACTAAGTTCTGTATTCTTTTCTGAACTTGGGGCTTGGTTCAAGTGTGCTGGACAAAAGAGAAGCATGAACATGTTTGGTATTTTGATTCTTTGTATGGATACTTCTGTTGGAATTTATTGATATAAAGTTGTAAGATAATTTTTTTCATGTGATTGAGCCTTGAGATTGTTTTGTTCTCATGTTTACTTAAACATTGATGTAAAATTCAGCTAGGGGAGACTGAATTGATTTGTTCCAGCTGGAGGAGACTGAATTAATGTGTTGGTCTTGTCTGATATTGTATGAAACTACCAGTTTGATTTCCAAATATTTTTTGAACAACATTTGATTTCCTAATTTTGGAACCGTTATCTTTTGCAGGGAAACATTTGTCAATACATTTATGTTGCAAATTGCTGTGCTATCAAATCACCTTAATGGAAGGGATACTCATGTACGCCAGATCAAAGTTTATGGGCCTCAGCTGTGCGTCTTCTACTTCAACCCTTTTGCATTATCTTTTGTTCACCAGTCTCCAATTACAAGTATTCTGATTGAAGCTTTTCTTTTCTTTTCTTTTTGCCTTCCCTGTAAATGATCAATTCAGGAACCCTTTTCCACATCAGCCTTTTCAATTTACTTCAAGGGAATTCATTACATACTCTTCTGTGAGATGAGAAACATGACCACCAAAAAAAGAGGAATTTCGATACTATATCAAGCAGAGCGGTGAAGCATGTAGCTGAAAGTAGCCAGATCATCAAAAAACGATGAAGAGTTTTTATCCTCGTATCCATTGCCTGTTAACTATGGTGTTCATATATCAACAGTTGTTGAAGAAAGTAGATACATGGGTATTAAGATCATGTCACTAATTGGTTTTCTAGTGATCAGAAGTATCCAGTCTCATATTGTCTTGCGAGTATTGATCCAAGGCAGCTAGAAATAGGGGACCATATCTTAGATGATGTTCTGTAAGCCTAACGAGGATTTTGACATTTTGAGGATCTCATGGGTACAAAATGTAGTTACTCTGCTTTCCTTAAAAATCCAGGCGACCTCATACTTGGAAATGTTGGATTTCAATCATTTTTCAGGAATAGAAGAGCAGGTGGAAACAGAGCTAGAGTTTGCACCAAACATTTGGCAACTAAAATTCAGTTTATTCCCCAATGTTGGTAACCCTAATGGAACCTGACTTGGACCAAAATTATTGATATAAGATGCCACACCTAAAAAATGGGCTGGAATCACATTGCTTTTCTAAAAGCACTTTATGCCGCCTAAAGTGCGTGCCTAGCATATTTCTTTCTTGCAAATAAACATCCAAATCTTTTAGTTGATGCTGTATCTTGTATATTAAATTAGATTCTTGGACCTGAAATCTCTTGAGAATAATTTCAGATATCAAGAGTAGTTTATACTATAAAGTAACCGTATCTTCTACGCTCACAATTTACTGTATCCTTGTACCCTTTTTGGTGGTCCCATTGCTGGTTAGGGCGACAATCTTCTTCACCTTAAGCAAGCACAAGCCTAAATGCAGCAATCTATACTCCCAAAGAAACAGCCAATTTCGAGGATTTCTTGCTCAACCAACAAGGTAAAAGGTAAAAGGGTAACAAGAAGCGCGATGACCCACCTCGTGGCAGCCGAAACTAGGAACATCAAACTTGTAAGAACAGGTAAAAAGACCTTAGGCAAGCTATGAGAGAATCAGTTTCAAATTTCAAGTGAAGGAATACTAGTTCAAGACATGCATAGACAAAAGGTAAACTAGTTATCCGGAAAATGCAATCCAGGGAAGACCGTAAGACATCGTAAATATTATGGCAGGTGGGGAACCTATTATGTAGCAGAGATGACCCAAACAAGTAAAATCCCGAAGGCAAACTGCAGTGCAACCATGGAACTTGTTGGACCAGATAATGATATCAGGCATATAAGCCTTAAGATCACACTAGATGGCAATTTTAAAAGCTAAACAAGTGGTTCTAACAGTTAGAATTAAAAAGCAGGCTCTCGCCAATTACACAATTGTTCAAGGGATTACTACAGAGCTGTTTAGATACAATGCACTGAACTTCTCATACTTCCATGGTGTTGGGATGATATAACAAGAAACGAGTCAAATTCCATGATCACAAAAAGGCACTGATTGCACCACGAAGATCAGCTGTGATGGCCTTGCATGATGAGCTCGGTATGTAGCGAAGATACGCTTCCAAATTTGGGGAAACATTTTAGATTACACATTAACTATCTCCAAGCGCCATAGTTGTCATTCACAAGCTGGTTTGGTATCAAAGCTGCTCAGGCAGATTGCAAAAGCTTGGAAGGCTGAAAGTGGATAGCGATAATCCATGGTGAAGATGTCTTTTCCAATTTTCCCAAATTGTAAAATTACCCTTTCTTGATCTGCAGAAGACACATTGTGAAACGATTCAACAGCAGCGACAAGTTGGAAGTTCTTAACAGAAGCAACAGTGACACGACCTCTGAAATTTAAGCACCAGCACTGTAGCTGCTCATGCCATCTAGGGGCCTTGTTTTTAAGAACCAGGGGCTCTTCTGAACCTTGGGTTAGTACTGGTGATTGAGAGGGGCTTGGGGAACTAATATCTGAGACTGATTCCTTCCCTTTTGAAGTTGACAGGTGAGGAAACTGGCCACCAAATGTCTCTGTTAATGAAGTTAGTGTTGGGACAGTGCCCCCCTCCTCAATGGAAGACATTGGAATAGAGTGCATCATGCAATGCATTCTCCTCGGTCCTCTTGAGCGAAGAACATTGAGCTCATAGGTGATAGTGCCTATACTATAGTTACATGCAGGTAATCTTGGAGACACCTGCCTAGAATGGAATCTGCGACTTATCCGGTTAGCATGTTGTGTTTGCGTTGGCACTTCAAATGTAGGTTCACAATCATACATAGTGAACTTGGTTCCCAAAAAGTTGGACCTGGCATAAATTGTTCAATGAGTTGTTAGGAACAAGAACAGAAAACAATTTAGGCAAAATTAAATAAAGACTGCTCACATCCAAGACTTGCCTCAATTTACCAACATATGTGTTGCTGGCCCGAGAAAAATCATCTGAAACCAAAGATACTATGAAATCTGAGCATGTTGCCCTTCTGATCTTTCTGGCCGCTAAAAGCAACTTATCATTCTCACCCTCAGCTGTCAATTGATAGTAATGTAAATTAAAAAAACAAATGTAGTAACTAACAACATTTCAAGTCAATAAGCCCTCCATGGAGCTCTCTAAGCTGAGATTTCTACAGGCCAGAAAGATTTGGGAGCAGAATAATTCAATCAGCTTGTTGCTTAAAATTATATCATTGGAAAGTTCAGTACTTTACTTCCTATTAAAAGCAATTCTACATTATGCTCCCAAATTTCCAACCATTGCAATGTCGTTCTTACTATGATCAATGAAGAGGGGTCGGGGGTTTCTGACTTAGTCCAGATGCAATGAGAAATAATTACTGAAGATTTCCTTAGGCATTTCATCCCAAGCCACAGAGGTAAATACGTCTTCTTTTTTAAGAGCAAGGTAAGAGCAAGTGAAGAAAACGACTTACAAGGCACCAGACCATAGTACAACAGAAATGTAGAAGTAGCAGTATCCCTCTTAATAAAGCACTGTATGGGCGACTCGCGATGACCCGGCTATTTTCAGGCAAGAAAGACAAGTAAAGAAGAGGCATCCAGGATAAAAACTAAACCAAAAGGCACTTGAAGAAAGAAGGAAAATACCAGTACCTGCTTCAATGATATGGGAAATGTCAGCCGCCCACATTGCTCAGGAGTTTTTACAATCTCCTTAGTAATTTCTCTCCATGACCTACAGACTGAAGCACAATGAACAACAACTGCCCGAGCAGGCCATGAGGTTTCACTCTCTTCTACCCTCCTAATGATATCCAAAAGCAATTCTGGCGGTAGATTCGCCCACTGACCCTGCTCAATCTGATCAGTTTCAGCTGGTGTTTCATCTGGTGCAATATGTGACCTTGCCCTGCCACGCCAATGTTTCCCTTCAAGTCCTCGCCTTGATATGTTTCCAATCCCATCTTTCATCTCTTTCAACTCACGCACGATGCTTTTGATGGACATCTTAACTTATAGAAAGTTCATCAATCCGTTCATTCAATATTCAACTATAACAACATAAAAACAAGGAAAAATCAATAAAATCAAAACATAATTCCTTCACTTCAAATAAACAAAGACGAAACAAAACAAAAGAACCCAACTTGTTTAATGGGTATGCAAATTTGAGACTGCAGTTCCAATTTTTGCCTGTTATCGGTGGAATCTTTTATCCCAGGCCTAAAAACCATAATGCTTAACAGGAGTCCTAATCAAATATACACAAACCCATCTGAAACTCCAAATCAAGGAAGATATAACAAGTTATGGCAACACAAAAAGACCCAATTACACAGAAAAATGATAACTTTCTTGATTTGCATCAAGCATTCATCCAAGACCTCACTTTTTCACCAAAACACCCACATCACAACGTCTAGTAAAAGAATCCAACAACAAATGAAGGAAAAATGGCAACTTTCAGATCCAAAAAGACATCAAAATTCCATCAAAACCACATTTTCTATACCAAAAGACAACCAACAAACCTTAAACAGGTAAAAATCAAAACTTTGAGCTTTCAAAATCCAAGATGAGCAACAAAGACCATGTTTTGATTACTTTGCCATTTGCAGTAACACCGCCACCGTCGAAGGAGGGAGCCACCGGCACAACCACCACCGCCACCAGGAAGAGCGGCTTGGTGGTTTAGAGCAAAGTTTCAAAATAGAGCACCGAAATTTGCTCCCTTAACACGGATCCAGCTAGCTAGCTCATCCTTTTGTTTTCACATTTTTGCTTGGTTTAATAATAAAGAAAGAAAAAAAGATATAATTAATAATCCGTTAAAAAAACAAGGAATATAAAAGTATTATATGGATTATATACTGTCTGCTTACTCATAAACTGCCCATGCTTTAAACTTTGCACACGTGTCATGGATGATAGAACTTTTCAGCAAGTATTTTCTTTTTATTTAACAATATTAACAAAAACTAATTCATGTGGCAAAAATACCACAGCACAGTAGAAAATACTATTCATTAAATCAATATGTTTGACTAAATTGTCCTTCTCAGGAAAATTTATTTGCTTTAGAGTAAAACTGTCTTTTTGCATAGTTCATTTATTATTATTAATTAACAATCCTTTTTTTTAAATAATTGTTTTTTAACTGGAGACTCTGGGCTCTTTTGTAATTTTGTCTTGACTTTTTTAAAGAGGGACAATTTAATAGTTTAATACATGTAAAAAAAGTTGTTGGTTCATGGAACGCACTAGCAAGTAAATCGTCTTTTAATATTTAAGCGGCGACTTATAATGGCCAATAATAGCTTTCTTTGATGTTTTTTGATTCGTCACAATAAGACCAAACTCATCGGGCAGCATGTGTGATGTAATTTCTTCTAATTTGATGCCAATTTGTTTTTTTTCTTTCCTTAATTTCCGTGCAAGACCTTTCAAAACTTCACAACAATTCTTTAATTTATTTTTTCTTCAAATTTGATCATTTTATATGAATTATTTTATAGATTTAAGATTTATTTTCAATTTCATCCTTCTTTAATTTTCTAATATGTTATATTTGGTCACAATTCTTTTAATTACTATTTATTTTATTTGAGATCATTTTTATAATTTTAACCTCCTTCATTTTTATTGCTATTTTTTACTTTGAAAAAAATTTAATTTTTTTATAATTTCATTCTTCAACATCAAATTGAGTTTTTGATTGAGTCAGAGTTTATGATTTAATGTGTTGTGAATTTTGGATATTAACACAAGTTTAAGAGATTCGTTTGGGTTCATTTGTTTTTTTTTTCATTTTTTAAACTTATTTTTTTTCATTTTTTTTTCAATATTTGATTTAATTGGAGTTTGAGCTCGCTGTTATTTGCTTTATTTGCTTTCTATAGGATTTTTCACTAATTTTGAAAATGACCTTGATTATCCCGGGTTTTTTTTTTGTTGCTCCTTTTCAAATTTAGCTTTTTTAAAATAAATTTTGATTTTGAATTAAATTAAATCAATTGCTTAAATATAAGCATATTTTGCTCACTTTTATGATATTTGTATTTGCTTAAATATAGCTTATTTTGAGTCATTTTAAAATAAATTTTGGTTTTGAATTAAATTAAATCAATTGCTTAAATATAAGCATATTTTGCTCACTTTTATGATATTTGTATTTGCTTAAATATAGCTTATTTTGAGTCATTTTAAAACATTTAGATGATGATATATTGGACGATATATTTTTTTTAAAAAATATTTAGACAATAATACATTGACTCGACCCAAACCAACCGTGGTTAGCCTGCGAAATCCGCAATTAAGGCATGATATTGTGATGCCCCATGGAACCCATATTGAAACAAAATAAGTAGTCCATTTCTAATCAACCAAAAATTAAAGGTTAAAAATAAAAAGAAAAAACAATTAAAATAAATCCAAAATAAATCATATTTAAGCAAGAAAAAATATCATAAATTGAACATATCATCCTTATATTTAAGGAATTAATTTAATTAAATTAAAAACTAATTATCCTATTTATTCTTTATTCTTTTCCCCTTTCAATTGAAGGAGACACTACACTTATAAACTTAATCTAATATAGAGACATATAGTATCCTTACAAAACCAAAAAGAGTACTTGTGTCTTAAGATTTAAAATTTTTTAAAAGGATAAATTTCTCTCATTTAATGCCAAACAAAACAAGAAGAGGTGAAAAAATTAAAATAACAGGAAAGTAAAAAACTAGGAAGGTAAAAGAAAGCAAATAAAAAAAAACATAGATTAATAAAATTTTAGAGATAAGTAGCATATGCGAGGTTGATTATTTTTGTCCAAGTTTCATATAAACATCCAATTATAATTCTATATAGATTGTTTATATGAAAAAAATAGTTTATTCATTAAATCTTAATAAAATTTAAACTTTTCTTTACTGAAGATTACATAAATCTTAACCAATCCACTATACTTATTAATTTAATATGTTGAGACCTTCATTCAGAGTAAAATTCAATTTTTTGGCTGATTATGTGAGCTTAAAATCTAACAGTTGATCATTTCTATTTAATGTCTGTTTGAAAGTGTGGTTATGATTATTTTTCAAAGTGCTTTTCATGCTAAAATACATTAAAATGATATTTCTTTATTTTAAAAAAATATTTTTAAGATCAACGCATCAAAACGATTAACATACAAAAAAAATTAAATTTTTGAAAACACAGGTATAACCTCATTTCCAAATGCTCTTAGTCAACGTTGACTCCTTGTCAATTAAAACTTTTTAGACTGATCAATTTTATTATTCATGATTAATTTCATGTGTTTTTATTTGATTATAAGTAATTAATGTTGTTATATAGTTAACATGTGAATATTTATTTTTAGTATAAAAAAATAAAAAATAAGAAATAATTATATTTATTGTCAGGCTAACATTTTAAGCATTTTGGAAAAAATCACATGTAATCTTTCAATGTTTTATGTTAGGATAAAGTTATTCCACTAACATTGTTAACATTTTTAATGAATATCTTGTTTTCTATTATTCTCTCTCTTTTTTTTAAAAAAAAAATCCCAATCCATTTTTTTCACCATATGATATGTGGCAATGGTTACGACATATGATTTTTTTAATGTCAATAATAAAGAGATCTATATTAGAATAAAAAATGAAAACTATCTATAAACGTTTGCCAATTATTTGGATTTCTCTATGTTCAACTATAGCAAGCCAATTATAAATTATTTATTTTAGTTTTGGAGGTAATGTTTTGAATAATTTTTGGATGCCACTGGGTATTTAAATCCATGATATCATAGGTGTAAAACTCGATCAAATGTCAATATATACGAGGCAAAGGCCAAACTATAAGCTAGGAGAATTAATCTAGATTAATTATTATAATTTTTTAAAAAATTAAAATTACATTGGTTTGATAAAAAAAATTAATTAGTTGGGTTTTGAACGGGTTAGAACCATATCAATCATATTAATAAATTAACTTGGATTTTTAATCAATTCAACCAAGATTTTTCTTTTTTCTATTTCTCTAAACTCAAATTGATTTATATTTTAAGTCAACTCACACATGAGAATAATAGCAAGAAGAACTTCCTTTCAATATTGTTATTTTTTTTTGCTCTAACTCACTGGGATATTAAAATCAAAACATGTATATGCTCTCGTGACCGCCGAATGACACGATCGTTTCTAATTGGCTTGCAGCAACGCGCTCCGAGACAGAGCACCACAGGGTTGAAAAAATGGAAGAAGTTTTGATGAATCTGATGAGCTGGTGGGCTCAAACGTAGTTCTTCCCACTAGCTGTCTGTCTTTCCATCAGCGATATTCGTCATATCTGTTTTGACTAGAGATGGAGCATATAATTAAGAGGAAGTAACTCTGTAGAATAATATAAATTATATTTTGACACCTTACTTAATAATTTAAATTATTGAGTTGAGATAGTTATTTGACATGATATCAGAGCCTTGATGACCAAACGGTCACGAGTTCGAATCTCACTATCTCTATTTATTTGATAAAAAAATTAAGCACAAGATAAAATGGGGATGTGCAAGTTTCAAGCCCAAAGGGCTTTCACTTGAGAGGGTATATTAGAGAATAATATAAATCATATCCTGGAACCTCACCTAATAACTTAAGCTATTAGGTTGAGATGATTCTTTAATAGGAACGACTCCCAGATCGTGAGCTCGATTTCCGTACAATAAACTTCAGGTTTTTTGGAAATTGAATCGGTTTTGTAGCACATTTAAATTCAATTCTTTTTTTGTCAGGTTCTGCATAGATTCCATTTTTATGTTTTCCTTTCAATTTGAATTCCAAATAATAATGTAATGAGTAAACTCATCCCTTAGTGTGTGTATATATAAAGTTATTTAAATAGATCTCAAAATAAAAGAGATGAAATTAATAAAAACAAATAATATATTTTTTTTTATATTTTTAAAATTATATAAATTTATTTACAAGAAGTGCTTGTTGAAGCATTGAGAATCATCACAGTCGAGTGTTTGAAATAAAAGATTAGGATGCAATCGAAAAGAAATAAAGAGTTGGAGGATGTGAAATAACAATTCAGCTCATAAAAGGAGCAAAATCAACAAAGGAAACCACAAGTCACAATACGCTCTTACTTTTCCGTATATGATATTCCATGTGCATCTGCTAAATACAAAAACCAATGAAGGACCAGTCCTGTCTACTTCTCCATACAGACACGGCGAGCACGAGGGACCATACAATGCTAGCCAGCCATGTGATTACACTAACCCACAATCTTTCTTTTTTTAAATTAATTTAAAATGAAAAATAAAAAAATAAAAAATGTTTTTAAAATATAAAAATAAATAGGGATTGTACGTAATACTAGTGCCAGCATGCGACATGGGTCACAGCTGCACGTGGATTGCAAGGGTTTCTGGATGACATGCAGGCCACCTGGATACTGCCATTATCCACATTTTATTCCAGGTGGACCGCATAAGGGCACAGAGTTTTATCTCTCCTCCGTGTGTATATTCAGTCCTCAAATCTCACAAGAGGATTTCTATTTTTATACTACGTGTCAAGATTTGCTACTTTTATTTTTTCTGTCATAAATATCATACTTGCAGGATTTCAACCGAGTTCTCAACGGATAAAATTTTATTACGAGAGAGTATTTCTTTACCACGTGGGATAAAATATTTTTTTATATTTTTTATTTATTTAGAAACTACACCAATAATTCCCCACTAGTTTGTAATTATTGTTTTTTCATTCGATATAATTATGCTTGCAAGAAAATATTTTACAATTTAAACCTTCAATTAGTGTTAGAATTTAATTCCTATTAAAGTTATTGATGTTTTTGGATTAAACCAAAATTTTTGTTGTAGAATCAAAGATGCTACACACAAAATACTATTCAAACTCTTAAGAGAGATTTACAAATGTTTAACATTTATTATGATCATATGTTAAAATATTATTTTCATGAATATTTACAAGAGTAGACTCTAACTCTAGTAAGAAAATGACACCACTTCTATATTTATACAGGTGAAATTATACATGTCTTTATTATATTAAACATGAATTTTAAATTCTATTAAGAGCCTACACTCATCTTTTTTTATGTAATAGAATGCATACTATTAAAATAGGATCCAAAATTCAATATATACAAATTCAAGTATTACATTAGTTTTTAAATCCACAAGCAGATAAGCTTTTGAATTTTATGCATAACCAACAAAAACACTTTTAAAATCTCTGGTTCTAATTTTGTTTTTTGAGGACCAGAAACTTTATAAAAAGTTATATACCCCCACAACGCTACTCTCTCTAATGCTAACACATGAATCTTCAGTGCGTGCATACTTTTCTTGTCAATGATTATCTCTCACCAACTTGTCTTTTCAATGGATCCCAATATTTCTCGTCAATCACTCGCAAGCATCAACCTTTCCCCCAAATGACATGGTAAGACACAACAACCAACAACTCATCTTTTTAGGTTATCTTAAAGGGAAATCAATTATTCTCTCATTATTTCACTTTCCACGAGGTAATTTCACATAATCAAGATGTATAAATATCTCATACAATATATATAAACTATATCTTCCTCACTCTCCTTCTCTTTCGTATATATTATTTCCCTTTTTTACTTCAACAATTTTAGCATTAGAAGATCCTTACCTATGATAGAAAACTTGTCTTGTAGAAAATACCAAGCATGAAAACATAAATGAAGCTCACATTCAAGCCTAAATACTTAAGTTCAAGACGCAATTGTAAAAAACTCAAATCTAATTAATGATTTCCTCAATATATATAATAATTATTGTCCTTTCAGTTTGCTATTAGGTATGTGATAAAAAAACATATTTACTATTAGGTACATATACTTTCGTTGTTCTTTAGGTTGTATAATTGAGTCACAACTACTCCAAAATAAAGTTGAAAAAGTTTTAGTATTTGAAAAAAAAATACAAGGGGATTAATTATTTGGAAAAGTTGGACCCGAAAATGCTTGAACTTGTAAAGATAGCAGGACTAAGAACCCGTTTGGCAACCAGTTAGCGTTCACGTTTCTTCAAAAACATACTGAAGAGGCGTTTGGTTACAGATTGTAT
Source organism: Populus trichocarpa (assembly GCF_000002775.5). NCBI lineage: Eukaryota > Viridiplantae > Streptophyta > Magnoliopsida > Malpighiales > Salicaceae > Populus > Populus trichocarpa. The sequence continues at coordinate 1,788,826 of NC_037291.2, read as the reverse complement.
GATAAATAAAAAACATGGGTCCCACCATTTAAATGCGGCAGGACCACAATTTTGCCGAAGCAGTAAAATCCTGCTTTTGTTTGAGAGTTTCAACATGTGATAGGCACACTGTTCAGTGAATTGCACTGTTCACGTGAACAATGCAATTCACTTGCACTGTTCACGTGCACAGTTTTTTTTTTTTTAGTCTGTTAATTTTTTTAAGAGTTTTTTTTTTGAAAAAAAATTAATTTAGAGTAAATTAAATACACTCGCATTGTGATGTGAATATTTTTTTTTTTGAAAAACTAGTATAGAGTAAATTAAATTCACTCGCACTGTAATATCAATTTTATACCTGATAATATTTTATCTGATTTTATTACACGCTCACAAAGTTATAAAAACTGTAGTTCTTATCGGATGAATTTTGTATGTAATGAAATTATAAATATTTTAATGGAATAATAAAAAATATTTTATATCAATTATTATTTATTTCATGATGTAATAAGAGTAGTTAATTCTATAATATTTAAATTTAAAACCATCAATATTAATATATATATTTTAAAATTATTTTATAACCTCAATTTCAAAAGCATTTTTAACCAAACACATTAAACTACTTTTTCTTCAACCTCAATTTCAACCACAGTTTTAACCAAACACCTATTTTTTCAAACCAACCTCAACTAAAAGTACTTTTTATAAAACAACTTTTTTTAAACCACAACCACAACAGCTACCGCAATACCAAACACACTCTAAACAGAGCTTAAATTAACCGCTAAAAAAAGTCAATAAAGTGTAAATAATAAATGCAGAATAACGCTGGCAGAGGATCAAAATCCTGGGATTAACAGAAAAATCTGTTCTCTCGACCAAGCCCTTCAAATCTCACCGGAGAGGAAGGTTGAATTGTTGAAACAGTGAAATCCACAGCTTGGTCCCATGGTGGATATGATAACACATAATGCTTCACGGCCTGAGAGTTGCGATATAAAAAAGAGCAACTAATAATGAAAAGCAGAATTATAGGTTACCTCCCCCCCAGGGCTGTTGATGTTAGGTGATGTCTCTCACTCGTTAGAGCACACTAATAATTTAAAGTGTATGCGAAGCTAAGGCAATAATGCTGATCTTTCCTACGTTTGCTTAGTTTAGGCGACGAAGGGACAGAAGAAAAGAAAAAAGAAAAAGGTTGTCAAAATGCCATGCCATTCACTTGAATCTGGTTAGTTGCATGTTAAGGAATCATTAGCTGCCACGCTTATTTGCCTACTTGCCTGGTTGGCTGTGGAACCCATCACTACATTTTGTGTTCTTATTTTGTTCAAGCCCTTTTAGACTTGTATGAGTTGGAGGATGGAGACAACTCAAGGCTTCTCAGTTTTCTCTGTGTGCAAAACACTTGGCTGCCATTGTTGATAAGATTGGGCTAGCCCTTCTCTCAAGAGTTTTTTTTCAATAATCGTGGGTGTTCGAGATAATTTATATACATCTCGACTAATCTCTTGAGATCTTGAAGTTAACGACCAGATAAACCTCTAGTGATCATGAGATTTGTGGCACTCGAACTAATAACTTATAAAAAACAAATCCAAAATCTAATTAGTTAAACTACATCCTTCAGAATTAACCTTTTCTCCCTATATTTCCCTGACTAGTGATGACATCTCGAGTGACCATTGCCAAACCCCTTGTGTGCATTTTATGCAGGCATGATTCTGTGAACAATCCCATCCCACAGGTCCTTTTCTCTCCCGTTATCTGTTCTGATAGGGCATTATTATAACATCACTCTCTCTTCTCAAGTGTAAATCTTTTTGGCCGCTTAGTGCAGGCTTGAGAAGGATACATCGATCTCGCATCAAGATTTCTTTTAAGCAAATCTTAGCGTTGATATAATATATATATTTATATTTTTAATTGAGAAAATCTTGTCTTTGAATACACGTTAAGTTTCTAATCTACCTTTCTAGCAAGATTTTAAATTAAACCATCAAGATTAATCACATGATTTGCACGTAAAACCCTCTTATTTGTCTGGCTTGCATGGTAATTCTATAAATAAAAAAAATAATCATATAACTAATTTCGATAGTTTTCTTCTCTGAAAATCCTGTTAAAAATATATATTCAATGCTAAATTAAGTAGACTATATTAGACTTTTAAAACATATTAGAAAATTAAATCACCTTATTTAAGCCACTGACGCTAAAAACTTAATCATCTAGTAACGGATTTATTTAATAATAAAGACTCATCTCTCTAAAGAAAAACAAAGGAATTCATATTATTATATTTCTCAATAATTTATAGACAATGGAGTCGCCACATTTGAAAATAGGCAATAGCCGTCTTATTTGTGTGCATTTTTTTTGTTTGTTTGTACAAGACTAGCTAGGGCCCGAGTGATTGAAAAATTTATTTATTTTTATAAAAATACTTTACGACCGCAAGAATAAATTGTGACTGAGTGATTGAAAAAAAGCAAAACATTTTTGTTTTGAACTAATTTAGTTTTTTTTCGCATTTTCTTGGTTTATTTGAAGTACTGGTCTTATATTTTTTTTCTAGCATGTTTGGAGTGTGGTTGTGGTTATTTTTTTAAGTGCTTTTCATGTCAAAAAGCATTAAAATAATATTTTTTTTTATTTTAAAAAAATTATTTTTGATATCAGCGCATCAAAACGATTCAAAACACACACAAAAAATTATTTTTTAACAAATTATTTTTTTGAATTTTTAAGAAACATAGTTTGCACCGTGACGTTGGTGCATTGTTTTCGTTCGTTTGCCACTCAGAGTCATTTGTTGGAGAATAATATAAATCATATCTTGGAACCTCACCTAACAGCTTAAGCTATTGAGTTGAGATGGTTCTTTGATATGTTATCAGAGCCTTGATGACCAAGCGGTCACGAGTTCGAATCTCACCATCCCTATTTATTTGATAAAAAATAAGCACAAGGTAATGTAAGTCTGTGCAAGTTCCAAGCCCAAAGAGCTTTCACTTGAGGGGGTGTGTTGAAGAATAATATAAATCATATCTTGAAAACTCACCTAACAATTTAAGTTATTGGATTGAAATGGTTCTTTAACATCATTTATCAAAAGTTATCATTGATTTTGGCAGATTGCAGTTAAAAATAATTATAAGGCACATCTTCAAAGTTGATTTATTCCAAGAAATCATCTACAAATCCACAGATAATACTAAATTCTATATTTAAAAAAAATATTGTTTTAGTAAATAATAAAGGATTGATTTGAAACAAAATTTGATACAAATCATATTCTAATTCAACGAGTTACCACGTTATAACTACGTGTTTAATATTTTCAGCAATAATTAAAACAAAAACTCACATGCCATTGTTTTTAGTGACAAATCTTTTTTATTGAACTCTAGAAATTATTAAATAACTCTATTAAAACTCTCACTACAATGAAGTTCTATCTATGACAAAAAGAAATTATATTAAAATATTGATTAATGTAATAAACAAATTATATATGATGACATAATTTATTGCGTCAATCTATTGAACCATTAACACTATTGCAATGTTTTTTTTTCTTCAACTTCTTGGACAAATTCTGACATGATAGATTATAGATCCATCATCTCCGCACAACAATGAGGGTAATTGACCAAAAATGTCTTTGAGTTTTAGATTTGAGATATTTATGAGTAGCTATTTTTTTTAAAAAATAAATTACTTGAAAATATATTAAAAGAATATTTTTTTTTATTTTTTTAAAAATTAATTTTAATATCAGCACATCAAAATAATTTAAAAATATTAAAAAAATTATTTTAAAGTAAAAAAAAATTAAAATTTTAGTGTAATTCCAATTGAAATGCAGGCCAAACACCCCTACATTCTTATCTCTTACGTGGAAAAAATAATCAATATCTCTCAAGAGTAAAAAAATATCAAGAATCTATCAAATAGATCAAACTATCCTAAAGAAAAAACGTTCTGTTTTCATAAGCATCTTTTCTAGGCTCCTTATTCTGGCGTAAAAAAAAAAAAAAAAAAAAAAAAAAAAAACAAGATCAGATACTATTGGGCCAGATCTCACTTGGCCAGGGCCTTCAAGTTTTTAATTTGCACCTCTGCTATGGCGAGGCCCTCAGCTGCTCCCGTAGCCTCTCAATCTCTTTAATTAAGGCATGGAAATCAAATGAAGAAAAACGATGTTAACAGACAACCATGTAAAGAACGATAAACCTATCGATCAAACAAAAAAAAATATTCAGAAATAAAATACGTATTAGGGTTATTATGCAGGTGATATTCCTTTTCCACTAACAATTCTAACGTTTTTGCTTACCATATTTTTTTATGTTTTGTTTTGTTTTTTTTTTTAATTATTAACGTGAATGTCCGGACCAGTTTGTGCACACCTCGACTAATCCCACATGCCCTAAAGTTAACGACCATGCATGTAAGTCTCCAATGGCTCTAAGATTTGTGAGACTCGAACTGGCGACCTCTAGAGAGCAAACGTAAAATCTGACTAGTTGAGCTACACCTCTCGATGTTTGTTTTGTTTTCACTATTGGCAGAGAGAGAGAGAGAGAGAGAGAGAGAGAGAGAGAGAGAGAGAGAGAGAGAGAGAGCTGGCTAAGGTATGGGAGGGTTTCTATGACAGTGTAACCAATATTTGGAACATAAGAAACGTTAGGGACCAAAGGTCATAGACTAAGCTTTATGCCTCGGCCTCCCTTTATTTCTTTACTTTAAGATTGGAATACTCTGCCGTTATTTTATCCAAATGAATATTGGGGGGGTTGTCTTTGAAGCAAAAGGAAGTTTCTTTGCTAAGCATCTAGTCTTGGCAGTCCCGAATTAAGCAAAAAACCAGCCTGGATATTGTGACCACATAAGCTTTGAAGACATCTCTCTTCTCTTGTTTGGTGAAATTGTACATTGATGAACTTTGTGTTGTGTTATTTTATTAATTATGAGCTTGCAGTTTATTTTACATGTGTTTTAGTATACTTGTGATATTGTTTTTCTGTATTTTTTCGGGTTGGTTAAGTTGAGGTTCTCGTATATATATTTTTTTCAAATTTTAATTTGAAGTACTAGAATTTAAAATCAAAATCTTACAAGTTACAACGTGAACAAATTAAGATAAAATGATTGTTTCTTGAGTTTAGTCTTAATTTGAATATTATTGAGTATATGCATTTACTGTGAATGAAGTGAGAATTGATTAGTTGTATTATTAAATCAATTACTTTTAATCAGGTGTCATGAACTAAAGAAATTGCAAGAAGATTAAAAAGGGCAAAAAATTGTTGCTATTATGCAACTAACTCTAAATATAAAAGAAATTTTGATTTAATATGTTTGATAAAAAAATAATTACAAGAAACAAAAATGGAACAAAAATTGTAGTTATTATACAATTCACCAAAAATCCAAAAGAAATTTTGATTATAAGCTACTTGAGAACCACATATATTATAAGAAAGAAACATTGCAAGAAATGTTGTTTTTATGCAATTCACTCTAAATTAGAAAGAAAAATAAAATAGATTACAATTATTATGTATTTCACCCTAAATCAAAACGAAATTTTGATGATAAGGTGCTTGAATTGCTTTCCTAAACAGGGTTAGCAATCCTTAATTTCACATCAACAAAGAGATTTGATATTTTAGGCTTAGGGGTTTGGAATTTGGATTTAAGGTTAGTTTAGTTTTTAGGGTTAGAGATTTGGAGTTTATATTTTAGGTTAATGTTTAATGTTTGATGTTTAGATTATAGTTAGGATTAGTTAGGGTTACTTCTTTGGTTAGGGGTTTTGGATTATGGTTAGTTTTGTGGTTAAAGGTTTGGGGTTAGGGATTAGTTAGGGTTAGAGTTTGCGATTTGGATTAGAGTTAGTATTTAGTGTTTGGATTAGTGTTAGTTTTTAATGGTTACGTAACTTGCACCTTAAGGATGGGGCATGGTTAGAGTTTGAGGTTTGAATTACGATTAGGGTTAGGTTATTTGTGAAGAGAGAGGAGAAAGAAAAAGAAAGAAAGAAAACACTAGAGGCACATCGAAGCTATGATTGCAACACAACTAATACCATTGAAAAGATTTCGACGAGATGAATACAATGACACCAAGAAAAGTTACCAACGATGAATGAAGTTGGTCACATTTAGTGAGTCACCCACCACTTTTGAGTGGTAAGTTTAACACACTTATGTTACCATTGGTGACCTTTCTTAATGTCGTTGGATTCGTTTTGTTAAGATATTTCTAATGTTACCAGTGATATCGTAGTCGGAGCTTTGATGTGTCTCCAATGTATTCCAGATAGAAACAAAAAAGTAGAAAATCACATAATAGAGAACAATATAAGATTGTACAAAAAAGTAGAAAGATTGTTATCATGACACATATAAAAACAATATAAGAGAAACAATATAAGCACACAATTCTTTTTTTTTTAATTAACGTGGGTGTCCGGGCCAGTTTGTGCGCATCTCGACTAATCCCACGGGCCCTGAAGTTAATGACCATGTAAGCTTCCAGTGGCCCTGAGGTTTATGAGACTCGAACTGGTGACCTTTAAGGAGCAAACCTTAGGCTTGATCAATTAAGCTACAACCCTTAGGGTTATAAGCACACAATTCTCCATAATAGAATCACTATACAAAAATTTTAATTTAAAATTTTATTATTAAATATTTTCCCAAACAACACCTTTAAAATTATTATGAACTCTTTAAATTAACCTAAATAAAGTAGAAAATCTAAAAATAAAAAAATAATAATAATACTAAACAAAATAGAAGATCTGATAATGAAGAGACAACAAAACGATCCCAAACAACACCTTTAAAATTGAACCTGTAAAGCCCCCATACAAGATTTGAGCACAATACAATCATTGAACTTAATGTTACGGACCTTTTCTATAGTTTAAATACTCTACATAACCCAGATTTAAATCGGTCCATAAATATTGTTGCAATGGTAGCTATCCACGTGCATATGACTGAGCAAAACCACCTCCATAATATCTGCACCTTAGGGGCTGTAGAGAATGATATCTGACCTGCTTCCATAAAAGAAGTATAATAATGGAGCATTTCCATGGGAGAAAATCACCTTGTAAATAAATCGTTGAATGCTAAAAGGAATTCCTGGCAAACTCATCACCACGAAAGCTATTCCTTTCCCTTAACTCTAAAGCATAAGCGCATTTTGGGATTCGGTTGGCCTTATGTACCTCTCAAGCTCCATTGCTATACGAACTAAAAAGAAAAATATATAGGCATTAATAATCTCATTGATTTGATGCTTCTGCTATAATCTCCTACACGGGTTAAGAATCCCAGCCTCTACGTCAGTCAATGGCTCTTGAAGTCTTTTTCAGTATTTTGCTTACAAGCTTTGGGGTCCAACCTCTTCTTAGTTTCTACCTACTCATATATCGATCTACAGCCTGTTCTTTAACAGACCGAATCCATTTCCTTGCCTTCATGAATCCATATAAACTCTTCATATTGTCACTTCTATGTATGCCTCATCCTTGAAAGAATACAACAAAAATCCTGGAAAAAAATGGTTAGCAGTCGAGGTTTCCTGTCATGGTTAATCTTTCTTTTCATTGGAATTCTAGGATTCATTCCTTTTCCAGCAGAAGCTGCTATAAAGAAATATCAGTTTGATGTGAGTTAAATTAGATTATGCACATGCACTTATATACACTTCTTTGGATGATAATTAAATTCGACTTTTATACAATTTGGTGTTTTTTCCCCTCAGATTCAAGTGAAGAATGTGAGCAGATTGTGCCATGCAAAACCTATTGTAACTGTAAATGGGAGGTTTCCAGGGCCAACTATTTACGTTAGAGAAGGAGATAGAGTTATGGTCAATGTTACTAATTATGCACAATATAACATGTCTATTCACTGGTAGGATCATGCTGATATCCATACTGTTAACTGTACATGCAGAACTAACGAGAAAATTTCTATGGATTAATCCCAGTTGAATAAGTATGATTATTGGTTGTCATTGTAGGCATGGACTGAAGCAATATCGCAATGGCTGGGCAGATGGACCAGCTTATATAACACAATGTCCAATCCAAACTGGAAGTAGCTACACTTATGACTTCAATGTAACAGGACAAAGAGGAACCTTATGGTGGCATGCACATATTCTTTGGTTAAGGGCTACAGTTTATGGTGCAATTGTCATTATGCCTAAACAAGGAACTCCATATCCTTTCCCACAACCAAATATGGAAGTCCCTATTCTCTTAGGTTGGAGTCTATGTGCACTTTATTTCGTATCAAAATTATTTTCCTTATGCTTCCCATGATGTATAGTCGCATCGTTGATTATAAATGTTTTTGCTGGTGTGTGCTCTAGGGGAATGGTGGAACACTGATGTGGAAGAGGTTGAAAAGCAAGGGACTGAAATGGGTTTGCCACCAAATATGTCAGATGCACACACAATTAACGGGAAGCCAGGACCTCTCTTTCCGTGTTCTGAGAAACGTAAGCAAAATAAGCTAAAGAATGCTTAAAGCCATAGTATAATATAACAGTATGACTAGGGAATGCTTAAAGCCAAAGTTGGTTTCTATTCATGAAGTGCTAATTACAGGACATTCATTTCATTTGATGCTTGTTTTAGATACTTTTGCAATGGAGATTGAATCAGGGAAGACATACCTCCTGAGAATCATCAATGCTGCCCTCAACGACGAGCTTTTCTTTGGCATAGCTGGTCACAACATGACAGTAGTGGAGGTTGATGCAGTTTATACGAAGCCATTCACCACTCAAACTATACTAATTGCACCTGGCCAGACCACAAATGTTCTGGTCCTAGCCAACCAAGTTCCAGGCAGATATTTCATGGCTACTAGGGCTTTCTTGGACGTTCCACTCCCTGTAGACAATAAAACAGCCACGGCAATTATGCAATACAAAGGAATCCCGAACACTGTCCTCCCGTCCTTCCCTCAATTGCCTGCATCTAATGATACAGAATTCGCGTTAGGCTACAACCGAAAGCTTAGAAGCTTGAACACTCCACAGTTTCCAGCAAATGTACCCCTTAAAGTTGACAGAAATCTCTTCTACACGGTTGGTTTCGGAAAAGATTCATGCCCCACATGCGTAAACGGAACACGACTCCTAGCTTCTTTGAACAATATCTCTTTTGTTATGCCTCAAATTGGACTTCTTCAAGCTCATTACTTCAACATTAGTGGAGTATTTAAGACCAATTTTCCCGACAAGCCTCCCACCCCTTTCAACTACACTGGCGCACCACTTACAGCAAGTCTTGGAACAGTCCATGGGACAAGGCTTAGCAAGATTGCATTTAATTCTACTGTGGAACTTGTTCTTCAAGACACCAACTTGCTAACAGTTGAGTCACATCCATTCCATCTTCACGGCTATAACTTCTTTGTTGTTGGCACAGGAATCGGAAACTTCGATCCTGCTAAAGATCCAGCTAAATATAATCTGGTTGATCCCGTGGAGAGAAATACAGTTGGTGTCCCTACTGGGGGCTGGACTGCTATTCGGTTTAGAGCAGATAATCCAGGTATGATCTAACATCTTAAGCAAAATGCATAAAGTAGAACATAGTTTACATTATAGTGTTAACTGATGCTTCTTCTTCTTCTTTTTTAATGTTTGATTGTGTGTACGTAGGTGTTTGGTTTATGCATTGTCATTTGGAGCTGCATACTGGGTGGGGATTAAAAACAGCATTTGTGGTAGAAGAAGGGCCTGGATCTGATCAATCTATTCTGCCTCCTCCTAAGGATCTTCCACCTTGCTAGACATTTTGAAGCTACAGTAAAATCTGACAAGCCAGTTGAAGATGTAAAATATAATCCCCTCATGCTGCTTCCTGCAAAAGCTGTAGGATGTTTCTTGAGGACAAAGATTGACTAATAAATGTAAGATCTGATCTACTTGAGACACAAATTTATGTAATTGTAAGAAATTCCACAAATGTATGATATCTGGGAAATCCCAATATTCTTTAAACTCTTATCAATCTTGCACGCTCTCTTGTCTCATTATTAATAGTAAATGTTCTATATGCTATTTGTAATGTTCTTAATTTCACTTCATAGTTGAAGAAACCATGTGTGCCTTTCTTTTGCCTAGCTCGTCATGTTTTTTGGGGAAGTTGATAGAATTAATTTATCGAAGTGAAAATTAAATTTACATTAGAGACCTTTTCATGGAAAGAATACGAGAGCGTTTAGAAACGCGAGTCAACTTATATTTTTTAAAATTTAATTTTTTAAAAATTAATTTTTATTTTATTTTTTAGATCGTTTTGATATGTTAATCTTAAAAATAATTTTAAAAAAATAAAAAAAATATTATTTTAATACATTTCAATATAATAAACACTTTAAAAAACAACCAAAACCACATTCCGAGAATTACCATATACTCCCATCTACTCAGTTAGAGGACCTTCTAAAATCAAGCCATGTTGTCTTGAACTTCATGCACCTTTAATGGAAGTCATGAATTCAATGCCCAATTTGTACTCGCCTTCTAAGATATAAATCATTTTCATTTACACCTTGTGAATTATTATTTTTCTTTTATTTTAATTTTCAAACATTCTTTTATTATATTTTATCTAATTTTCTGTTAAATAATATATATGTGAGTAGTACAACTTTTTTATATATAAATATCGACTAAAACGTACAAGCAACACCCTTAAATTATACGCCATTTTGATCGATTTAAATGAAAGTCTCACATGTTTTTCTTAAAAAAAAAAAAAAAACTACTAAAATATCATTAAAAAATCACAACTATTAAGGGTTAAATTTTTTATGATAATTGCTTCGTCTTACCACAAAGTAGGATATCGATGGAGTGTTTTTTTTGTTTTTTCGAAGCAAAAAAATAATGCAAAAGCTGTTAACGGTTTTTTATCATTAAGAAATTTTTTAACTATAAACAAAAAAGTTTAAATATACATTCAATAAAATAAATTAAAAATTATATGCGCTAAAAAATAATAATAAATATGTTAATTTCAATCAAAGATTAAGTTGTAAAACTAAGATAACAATGTTATTTTTTAAAGAAAAATAGATTGAATATTTATTTTAGTTTGAAATTAGATCTCTAAAGTTTTAATTAATTTGAATCAGTAAAATTAAGTTTTATTTATCTAAATTAAGCATTAACTCAATAACAAAATTTATTTTTAACACCGTAAGAGCTTGGTATAAAGTAAACCGAAACAAAACATCAAACTTAATCTCAAGTCAATTTAAGCATGTTTGGTATCGTGGTAGCGGTTGTTTTTCAAAGTGTTTTTTGTTTGGATATGTATTGAAATAATATATAATTTATTTTTTAAAATTTATTTTTGACATCAGCACATCAAAACGATTTAAAAACACCAGGAAAAAAAATTAATTTAAAGCAAAAAAAAATTAAAAAATATTTTTTTTCTAAAATATTTTTGAAATGCAAAAATAAACCAACTTTAATATGAAAAGATTAAATTGAAAATAAAAAAAGTCAAATGATAAAAATTTATAGAAAAAAAAACATTATAAGTAACTATTATAATTCATAGTGAATTATGTCTTTATCTTGTGTTGTATTTTTATTATTTTGTTAAAATTTATTTCATCTTGTATTACCTTTCATTTTTATTATTTCAAATATCATTTCATGGTTTACTAAGTATCAATTTTACAAAATTAAACTACAATTATTAAATGAGAAATAAAAGGTCTTAATAAAAAAAATGTGAAAGAAAAAAAGATCCCAATAAAAAAAGAATAATGTAAATGAAAAAAAATTAAAGTGGTTTATTATTTATAATTTAAATATCATTTCATGGTTTAACTAACATTAATTTTATAAAACTAAACTACAATGGTTAAATATAAAGTAAAATGACTCCATAAAAAAATTAATGCCAATGAAAAAAAAACTAATAAGAAAAAGATGTGAATAAAAATAAAAATTTGAGGTGGTTTACTATTCATATTAATAGTAATTTTATCTTGAATATTTTAAATTTTTTTATAATTGATATTTTTTAATTTGAGGTGGTTTACTTTTGACCATTTTTTATTTAAAAAAATAATAATTTATGGGGTCAATCAAAATCGCTTATGATTCAAGTGGATATTTGTACGAATTAGCCTAAAATATCAACATATCGCTAGAAATTGGCAAAATAAAATAAAATAATTAAATACCACCAAAATTATGATAAAAGGAATATCCGAATGTAAAAATGAAAATGAAAAAGGAATATCCGAATGTAGAAGAAGAGCACAGATGACGGCATAAACGATCACATGACGCATGCTGATAATTGCTGAGCCAAACATAACTCATTCGACAGTTGAAGAGACAGCCAGTCACTGACACTGTTCTGTTTCCCACCTGTGTGGCTCAAAGTTTCAAGTGGTAGCACTGCATTGCATCACAGTTTTAACTGGTTAAGAAAAAAGAAACAATGGCGATGGTCTCTATGTCATTTTCTCTTCCTAACCTTAACCTACGCCGAGTCAACCGGTGAGAAATTTCTCTCTCTATTCCTCCCTCTTCTCCTTAAATCTCTCATCACTCTTTTCACTTCTTGCAAAATTAATTAATCCACTTTGGCTTTATACTTGAAGGGTAGCTTAATTTTCTTGATTTTTGTGTTTATTTGTTTGATTTATTAATCAAGTTCTGATGGGTTTTTTGTTAAATTCATGCGACACAGATACTCTGGAATGGCATTTGCAAGTGTAAATAAAGAAACTAGTACAACTGTAGGTGTGAGAGTCACAGAAGGTGAAGGTAACTTGCCCAAGGTTGTCCTCACTTCTCCTCATGGTAGGTAAGTACATATAGCTACACACCATTCTCAATACATATTGTGAATTTGTGTTATAAAGTTTGTGAATTTATTGTTTTTGTTTATTGGGTTATTTTAGTGAGGCAGAGATATATCTATTTGGAGGTTGCCTTACATCTTGGAAAGTTCCCAATGGAAAAGACCTCCTTTTTGTTAGGCCGGATGCTGTGTTTAACAAGAAAAAACCAATCAGGTTCATAAATCTGTATTCTTTTTAAGCATTTAAAGGACCCAGTTGGCTTTACATTCAATATGTATTGACTGTTACTTTGCTATTGGGTCAGTGGAGGTGTGCCACATTGTTTCCCACAGTTTGGCCCCGGTGCTATTCAGCAGGTACGATGCCCTTTTGTTTTCTGAAATTCATGTGTCTAACTTTATGTTTATGTTCCTTAACTATATTGTTGAACTTTGGGGATGTGTTGCCTGTGCTTAATAGCATGGATTTGCTAGGAATTTGGATTGGTCAGTTGTTGATTCTGATAATGCCGATGGCAATCCGGTGGTAACCCTTTTGCTCAAGGATGGTCCTTATAGTCGTTCCATGTGGGACTTCGGTTTTCAAGCTCTATACAAGGTAGTGTAAACATTAATAAGCTTGGCTACAGCAAATACATAAATTGTTCCTGATTCATGTACCTCAAATATAACAGATATATTCAAGTATATAGCAGTGCTAGCAGGCATTTGGTGTTGTCCAGCTATTTTAATAAGCTTTTGGACAGCGTCGTGTAAAATAATTATGGTTTATGTATTTGCAACTGAACATCTACTTTTCATTTAATTATTTTCAGGTCATTCTAAATTCAAAGAGCATTTCCACAGAACTGACAATCACAAATACCGATAACAAGCCATTTTCATTCACTAGTGCTTTGCACACATACTTCAGTGTAAGTGTCCTTTTTTACATGCTTAGCAAACTGCTATTCTGCTGGTCTGATAAAATTAGTAAATTTCATTGCTCATAATGAAAATGTGGGACTCTGAATAGGAGTTATTGATACGAGGGAATGATTTGGAAAACTCCTTGAATTTGGAGGAATGGAGCAGGCATTCTATGATTAAGTATTGTTAGTTTTATGTGTTGTTGGAAGGAGATTATTGGTTGTTCAATGAGAGAAAGATGCTTGTAAACCGAAAATTATGCAAAATCCGATGGCCTGGTGAACTATACAGGTCTTTATTGTAAATGATAAGATGATATCATGCAGGCATCTGTAACAGGAGCATCTGTGAAAGGTTTGAAAGGTTGCAAAACCCTGGACAAAGAGCTGGATCCTACCAATCCAGTGGAGGGCAAGGAAGAAAGGTCAGTAACATTCTATAAACACCTTTCATACAGAAAACCTATATCAAATTGATTTTGGTTTCTCTTTGAAAATAACATATGGTTGTCTTTGGGCTGTTGGAGGTGAGTGGCTCCTCTTCTGTGATTTGTTCAATATAAGGAGATATATCTGCACTTTCTAATTGTCCTGTAAATAATGCAGGGATGTGGTGATTTTCCCTGGATTTGTAGACCGAGTTTATCTTGATGCTCCAAGTGAGTTGCAGCTAGATAATGGCTTGGGCGATGTAATAACTATCAAGAATACAAAGTATGAATTGGAAGTTCATTTGATTTTCTTGTTTTGCCATCCCCATGATTTCTCTTGTTTCACTTGCGTATTCATATATTTTACATTGCTGTCCTTTTGACCCCTGCAGTTGGTCAGATACTGTTTTGTGGAACCCGCATCTGCAGATGGAAGCATGCTACAAAGATTTTGTTTGTGTTGAAAATGCACAGGTATTGAAATATTACCTTCTTGTAATATAACTGCCAACTTCCATAATTGCCAAGCATCATGAAAGTTGAGTTTTATCTTTCTGATTCCTAGTTCTGGGCAGCTATGATTGCGTACTAAATTCCTCTATCTAGCAATGCGATATACCAAACAACTTCTAGTTGCCTTTCCTGATGAATATTTGTGTGGTGTGGTGAATTTTCTAAAAAGGGGATTGTGTTTTTCACTTGTAAACTGCAGATTGGAAATGTCCAGCTAGAGCCTCAGCAGTCCTGGACAGCTAAGCAGCATCTTAGCATTGACTGAAGGATAGCTGCCTTTTGTTTTCAGCTTTTGTAGAATAATACCATCGTCCTACTTTTTTTTCATTTGATTCCTGTTTCCAGTTTTGCCAAACTTTCCATTATAAAGCAATAACGGTGTTTAATTTTCTTCGCAATGTCATTTATAAGGTTATGTAAATGAAAGGCCTAAACGCAGCGGCTGTTGTAGTCATTGTCCCTCACTCTTTCCTTATCAGTAATACATACATCAATGAAGGGCGTTAGCATTTTGTTGAAATGAATAGCAGCACATCCTAATGCAATGGCACACGATGTGGGCATTCCATTGTTCACTTCCATTAGCATATCCTGTGATAATGCTCCTGGCTTCCTCTTGCTCTCCAAATTATAGCAACATAACTAAATGCCTGGTACATGATGTGGGAATTCCATTGTTCACTTCCATTAGCATATCCTGTGATAATGTTCTTGTTCAGTCAGCTTATTTTGTCAGAACCACAGAGGCATTTAGTTATGTTGCTATAATTTGGAGAGCAAGAGGAAGCTAGGAGCCTGATCTCTGGGATGGTATCTAGCACGAGGCATGCTTGACATTTAGGCTTGGATTTACTTAATTTATTCCATGCTTGAACATGTACTGTGCAGAGATGGTTTTTGCCACATTTGACTCTGAATGAATACCATTGAATTGCTTTCCTAGTTATAGAAAGCTGATGAACTTTCCGGCGATGATATTTCTTGTATTGCTTAGCTCTAGATTGTCTTCTAACAATCTTGACAAGGTTGTAAACGCACGATGGAAATATTTGTTTATGTGCCTCCATTGGATGTCATGCTTTTGGCTGGTTGCCACTTTGATTATCAATTTTAACTAGCTATTTCATCAAAATCAAGTTGTCAGCCCGTTCAGGAGCTGTTGTTGTCAAACATGCATTTTACTAGCAACTTTTATGGCTTTTGCTATAAATACAACCAAGCATAATTTTCAGATGAAGATCTCGCTGCTCAACAGTAGCATATGGCTAATAATTTTGTTCTTGATCGTTACATATGGTAGGTACTGGTATAATATTCTTCAGGTTTGCTCTCCATTCTTTGCTTGCTGTTAACCTTAGTTTTTACCATTTAAAAGAGTCCAGACTCGTCCAGAGGCATAAAATGATTAAACAACTTAGGTTATGAGATCAAAGTTGGAGTTCAAGGAACTCAGTTTAAAAAGCCCGGAATAACGGTGAAAACAACTGTCAGTCCAACGTACCATCCGTGTAACAATTTGAATCTCTGCAGAAAATCTTTGCCAAACTGTAACACACAGGAAGAGATTGATTCAAAAGGCTAAAAAGTAAATGTGATCCGTCTGGATTAGTATCACAGCCAGCCGAAAGAATTTGATTTAGAAGGCTAAAAAGCATCAGAAGCATTGATCTGTTCCATTCATGAGATGCTAAATTCAGCATTTCTCAAGAAATAAGTTCAGAATCCATTGCTCATCGCTCAAAGCACTCTAAGGTAGATTAGAATGAGGAATTTGATACAGAAATGCCTAAATCAACAATCAATCAAGGGAAGAACAACACAGGAATAAGTAGACACGCCATTCATAAAATGTTTCTCCTAAATTTTGCTTAATGAAACATTGGTGACAAATTAACGGAACCTCAAAATCTATCTAGCTAAATGACAACCACATTCACGATTCAACTACTCAAAAAGCCATCTAAAGCTGTAAAGTAGTCAGAGATCCCTTCTGAACTATTAAAAAAATCTACTAGACATGAATTTACAGGCAAGCAACTAGAAACAAAAACAACTATCACTAGACAGTCCTCAAATAGTTCCCCTCCCTGCTCTCTCAAGTAGCCAACGTAGATATAATGCAAACCAAAATTATGATCACCACCACAGCCAAAACCCATAAACACCATGTCTTCCTTTTCTTCTTCATCTGATTGGCATAGTAAAGACTGTTTGTTCCACCACTTACAAAATTACTTGCTTTGGCGACATTCTCTTCAATATCATCCATCTTCTCTCCCTGAGTTTCAATAAGAACAGCCATATCAAGAAACACCTGATGCAGCCTTTTCAAGCTTCTCTGTATATCCATTACAGCCTCATGTTTCTCTTTACTCTTCAAGTCCATCACTCCTTTCCCTTCAAACATCTGAACTCCCCCTCCTCCTGAAATAATCTTTTCGATCACCTCTGCACTTGGTTCCTCTCCAGCTGCAGTGTAGTATCTTCTTTTCAGATCATCTTTGTAATCTGAAAAAATTTTCTCTCTCAGGATCTGAAACTCATTCATAATCTCCCTAAGTTTAACTCTCAAGCCATTGGTGACTGATATCCTTGTCCTATCAACAGGACTCCCTTCTCTATACAATTCTGAGACTTTGCAATTCGATATATTGGATCTGTCTAGTGATTCTAGTCTTGCCTTCACAATCTTGGCCTTTCTAAGAACTGCAGCTATGTCTGATTCCATTCTGTCTCTAACGCCACGAAGAACTTTGGCACTGTGAGTAGACTTTGACTCTTCATTAAGGGTTTGAAGATTAAACAAGAGATTGGTAATCTCTTCCATTTCGATCTTGATTTCATTGACTTCACGGAAGAACTGAGAGAGGTTTGGTTCATCTGTGGGGTTTAGCTGGCCTGATTCGATGTCGAGTTCGGCTTTAAGGTCTTTTTGGGATTGTTTCTTCAGTTCCACATAACTTAAGAACGATCTTGTCATTAGATCATTCATATTTGCAAGAATTTTGCAAAAACCACCTGCAATAAACTTATTTTTTAGAAAAATATAAGTAATGCGGGAATCTGAATATCTACTGATCAAGAATGGCAAAAGAAAACGCTGTATACCTCCTAAATGGATTCAATATTCGATTAAGCACTTAAAATATCTTGAGATTCTGAAGAATTCTTCCTCCAAGAGATCTAAATGACATAGAAAATTAACTATTTTTAGATAAATTTATCCTGTTCTCGAAGAAATCTAAAGATATAGATAATGACAGTGACAAAGACGCGCGCAAAAAGTAAACCCATCAAGAACAGTACACAAAATATTCATGGGTATGAAATTCTACAAAACTAAGAAAATTCACTAATTTCAGAAAAGGGTTTTCTGGAAAGGAGAAAAGAAACAATCTTGAAGAAACCATCAAAGAAACAATTTTGAGAAATCATGGCAAAGAAACCCTCAACAGTTCATGTCAAACCCATCATGAACAGCACATAAAAGTTAAACAACGGCTATCAAATTCTACAAAGCCGTGAAAATTCTCCGATTTTAACAAAAAGCGTTTTGGAAAAGAAAACAAAAAACTAACCTAAAGAAATGGTTTGGGAAGTCGAGGCAATTCAAGAATCCCCCAAAAGTTCTACTAAAACTAAAAGAAACCACGAGAATCAAGAAGAATAGAAAGAAAACAAAAGTGGGGTCTGGTTAAAACCTTGGAGAAACGTATGGCTCTCTCTGCTTTCTACAAAAGAGACCAATGCATCCTTTCGCTATCTCTCTTTCTCCTTCTATCGCTCTTTCACTTCTGATACGTGTTTGTTGGAGTTGTGAAGTGAAGATCAAGAAACACTTGAAATAGTTTTTTTTTGTTTTGTAAAGATAATGAGGGAGATAGAGAAGAGGGGGGATTGTGATCTTTCAATTTTATAACTCCTCTTTATACAGTTACAAAATTTTCAAAAATTAGTTGAATGGAAATAGTAGCCGTTAATATTGCTGAGACGGTGCAATTCCTTCCTAAGGTCATGAAATGGCAGTTGAATAATCAAACCGACTACATTCAAAAGGCTAAACCTGTGGAAACACGCTCAGGCAAACATCTTGCAATGGTGCAAGGGCAAAATGATCGCGTGTCTATTATCATTTAGATTGTTTTAGCGTCTGTGTAAGACATCAATTTTATGAACATTTTGGAGACAAACAGTATCGATCAAATCACATCATTTTTACAGCCAGTCTCTCTGTCTTTTATCCTGTATCTTCCAAACAGTCTTCCATGAAACCTGTTGTTTCTTGAGCCTCGCAGAGTCACAGCTCAAAGCCATTAATCAGGACGTCCCACAAGATCAGGAACCATGACCACTTAGACTGATGATGACAATCCAGTTAAGTTTCTTTTCAGAAAACTTCAAGCACTGACGCTGTTTTTCACTATTAGCTTAAACTGATTTTTAAAATATTTTTTATTTAGAAATATATTAAAATAATATTTTTTATTTTTTAATATCAAGATAATTTAAAAATATTAAAAAATTAATTAAAAAAAATCAAATTATTACATAACAATGTTTGGGCCTCGTTCCGAATATCTATAATGACAAGCTAATTGCCCCATTTTACTTGTATCTAGCTATCTTTGACCTCACACGAATGCAAATAAGATAACAAAGCTATCACATTTCTTTGCAAAATTATTGATTAAAAAAGAAGAAAAGCTAATTTTTTTAATTTTATCCTTTTATTTTGGATTAATTAAAAATTAATTTTTATAATTTTTTTTAATTTTATTTATATAAAATAATACCAGTCTCACTAATTAAAAAATTGACTTGAGTTGATTTATAAATTAGATTTTATAATTTTTTTTATTTTTTTAAAAAGATTATCTTGATTTTTTAAAAAAGTTTAAATTGTTTATTTTATTTATTTATTGGGATCTTGAAACAAGACTTCGATTGTACGATTGATAATCTAATTACATAATAATTTTCCACAATCAATCCATGTTATCCTCCATGTCAACTACATCGATGGTAACTACCACCACAAACCAATTAAAAGAAGCTATGACTCCTTGGAAAAATCACCCTACTCTCGCATTTAAAAATATTATTTACTGTAATTTTAATTTTATTTATTCAATCAGAAAAAATTAACATTAATTATTAAGGTTATTGAAGATTTTACACGATTTGTTTCTTATTGTCAAATTAAAAACTAAAAAATAATTTTTTTTATATTAATTATAGAGTGAAATAACCAAAATATCATTAAAAACAAAAAATGTAGACCTATCATTAAGGGACATTTTATATTTTCATAATGATTTTTTTATTATTATAATACCAGCTAAAAAACAATTTGATATTTACCCAAATATAAAAATATAAACTATTAAAATACACAGTGAAATGACCAAAATACTCTTAATAAAAAAATTAAAACCGAAGTCAATGAGTATTTTTGTCTTTTCAAAATGATTTTTTTTTATTATTAAGTCAGTTCATGGGTAATTTTGCATTTGGCTAAATAATATAAAAAAGGTGGGTGCGAGTGTACGGCACTAGGAGGAGCGTGGGAGGCGCCCTCGCACTTCGAGCTGTATGTGCGACGCCTTCTGAAAATATCTTTCTATCATGTCATTGGAAGCATCATCGTGTCCTCTTTCATTTGAAGCGGCGCGTGTTGGTATTGGCGGTCCAGTTTGTCGCCGGTAGATTTTTTTCTTCTTTTCCCTCACTTTCCCCAAAAATCACAGCTTGACTCCTTTTATTGTTGGTATTTCAACCTCAATCCTTATTATTTTGATTTTTAATTTTTGTTCTTAACTCTTTTGTAGAAGATTTATTTGTTTTCAATTTTATCATTTCATCCCAATTTACAAATTATTATATTTTTCAGTTTGGTTCTCATTCTCTTAATTTCTAATTCTTTTTCCTTAGATGTTTTATAAAAGTTTTATTTATTTTTAATTTTATCATTCAATTCAAATTAATGGTATTATGTTTTCTAATTTGATCCTAATTGTTTTCATTTCTAATTTTTTTCTTAGTCCTTTTGAAAAAATTATTATTCTTTTTAATTTCACCCTTCAATCATAAATTTGTTTTTATTTTTCATGTCAATTTTTATCCTTATTCTTTTGATTTTTTTTATCCTTTTACTAAATTAATTTTTCTTTTGAATTTCTTCATTCAATCAAATATAAATTTTTTTTATAATTAAATTTTAATCCTTATTTTTTAACTTTTTTTTTAATCTTTTGTATAATTAAACTTCTTTTTTAGTTTTATCCTTTAATATTTGATTGATTAAAAATTAAACTTTATGATTTTTTTAAATATGATACTTCAAATCTAATAACCAAAGTTATGAATTTGAAAAATTAACATGGTTTTTTAACTCTTTATAATTCTCTTTATTTTTTGATCAAGTTATTCTAATCTCACGATTTAAATTATAGGTTTAACAAAATATTTGAAGTTAACTTGTCTCTAATTACCAAGATCACAAACTTATCGTGCTAACTTCAATTAATCATGACATATTTTTATACCTCATTTTATTCTTTCATATTTAAAGAGCTATAAATTAAAATACTCCATTTGTCCCCTTAAAAAAAAACATTTTTTTCCTTAAATTATTCTAAATCACATTTCTTTTTAAATTTGATTTATTTTTCTTTTTTCTTTTATTTAATTGAATTAAAATCAACTTTCAACTTATTCAACCCAATTAAATTTATAACTCGAATTTTTTTTTTAAATAAATAATTCTAGTATTTGAACATCATTTTATATATATATAAAAAAAAAAATCAGCCCCACAGTTAAGCACAGTTACCTAGTCTAGTTTAACTAATCACATTAAATAATCCCAGTATAATAGGCAATCAATACAAAAATATCTACTACTTTTGATTCCATTGATTCAATAGAGAACTAATCTCAAGTATCGAAAATTAAATTTTTTAAAGATACATTTAAAAATATAAATTATTTTAAATGCCTACTCACCAAATCAGAGGGAATCCTTGACCTGTACCTACTGAGTGGTTGTTTTCTATATTTATAACTTTGGAACAATAAAAAAAAATACGTGAACCAGTTTCAAAGGATTCCATCACAAGCAAAATCCTGCCTTCCTGTCAAAACTACTTCATGCTAATATAAACAAGGATAAATAACCAAGCATCATCAAATACCGAAAAATTCCTGTTGCTCGAAAAAAATAAGGGCCCTCAACAGCATTCCTTCACCAAACAGGTTTGGCAAGAAAAGAATAAATATGTTGAGCTTCAGAATATATGCACTAGTCATCTCTTTTCATCAAAGAAAACATACTTGGAATTCTGAACCTTGAAGAAAAATCACAAAATTGAAGTTTGTTGTCTAATGGAGAGACACCCTCCCTTATGATTTTTATTTATCAATAAGCTTCCAGTACAACAACATCAATGGTGGCTAAGGAGCACACGACTGTTTGAAAGAAATTACATGCATTTTTGTTGTCTATTAGAGAGACACCCTCCCTTATGATTTTTATTTATCAGTAAGCTTCCAGTACAACAACATCAATGGTGGCTAAGGAACACGTGACTTTTTGATGGAAATAACATGCATTTTCAGAATTCAAATCTGTTTAGCTACTGGAAAACACTCCTTCAAGAAATTATGAAGCAGTAATGAATACATATCGGGGAAAGTTCTGAAGTGGTCCACATGGGGGGATGACTCAAAATTATAGGACATTACCCTTCTCCCCATTCTCCTCTGATCCTGGATCTCCAACTCTATCAATTGAAATGGAACAAGTTTATCTGCTGTGCTATATAGAAAAAGGTGGGGACAGGAAGGCTGCTTTTTTGAGAGTGTGGACACAATTTCCGTTAACTTCCTGCAAACATAGCAAGAAGCACTATCATGGATAATTTTTTTACAGCTGATACATGTGCTGACCATTATTTAGAACAGAAAATTAGTTCCCACCAAGGTGTAATATAACATTCGACAGAGCAAGACACAAACAGAGCACTTACTGATCCACTTCTGGCAACTTCAGAACTACAGAGAATAGCATCTCAAATACATATAGCACCATGGCCTCGATCATTGAAGGTTCATTTTCTTGCTCTTTTGATTCACTGGCTTGATTTTCTAATCCATTTATTTCTTTAGTCTCAATAACTTGCACAGAAGAGCTGCGTTTCTTCAGCAAGGCAGCAGAGAACCCACCAGCCCAGACCTGCCAAGATGGAAGAAAATCAGCCATTAGCACCCCTTCAGAACAAGCAGCATTTCAAACAGATACACAAGCACCACTAGATATATATACAAAAAAATATCTAAAAATTGACAACAAACATCAATAACAGCCAGATGCCAATTAGAGCAGAATCTTCAATTCAAGATGACTTTAGCACTCCAAACCATGATTATATGCCTATTTGAAACCTTACAAGAATCACTGTTCTACACTACTGCCGAATTCCACCATAAATGAGCAAATAATTAAGAAAAGTTTAATAGCAACACGCTCAAAACTTTCCATCAGTCACCCTGTTCATACCACGCCACAGATAAGCACTTCCTTATTTCTGTTTTGAAACTGAGAAACTTGTTCCACAACCAGTTCAAGTCCATTCATGGTTAGGTTCATAAAGCTAAGCATCCTTCCGAAGTTTAACTTTGTTTTCATTGCTTCTAGTGACTATAATGGTTGTCTGAGAAGCAATGAGGCCAAAATAAATTAAACAAAATGTAACATAAATTGCAGTTTTAATGCAACTACACAATGAGGTTACTATGTTAATTCAAATTGTATATTATTCTGCAAAGCCTAGGTTCACACTGAGCTCTTCACACAACATCTAGCTCATGTATGATCTGTGTTATCAACCTTGGAGTATCTGACCCAGTTGAATCAGCTTTAATGAGAAAGGATTTAGAAGCCATTCAAATTTGCTTCAAATCATTGGATCCTACTTAAATCATTAAGACACTCAAGTAACGAAATTGAAAAGCAATATATACCAGGACCATGAAATAAGAAGATAGGGAAGTCTGGCAGAGTAGAACAACTAGGAAGACTGCAACTCAATTAAAGCATGAAAATGGTTCCATTCGAGACATAGCCAATCATGATCCATAGATGTCAAAAGCTAACATTTAATTTCTCCTGAAAGACCAAAGCTAAGAAAAACAATTTATCATCAACTAGGACATTCATTATGGGAAAACAAGAATTTGCACCACTACGCATTCACTAATTCATTCAGCAACATTCATAAACTTCCACACCAAACAAAAAAAATGTGCACAAATTTATCACAACAATCAATGACTTCAACAAGACCATAACTCAACAAACCTTAGGATTTAACTGATTGCCACCTCCAGAATCAGAAACACACCCTTTAATCTTCTCAATTAGTCCCTCCCTCTCTTGCATAACCCCAAGGATATAACCATACCTGTAAACAACAACACACCACAACAATTACCAATCCAGTTACAAACCCAAAAAGGCACAACAAATTACACACAAAAAATTTGCAATAAATCAACCTACACAAGCCAACCAGTGTTACTAAAGGTGTGAAAAAACAAACATCTCTCTCTACCATCATCTTCTCTCTCAGAAACCCACGAAACAAGCTCATTAGCCAATTCAGTGATCCTCTTCTCCACTCTCTTCCCAAAATCAAAGCAAAGCAACTCTCTCATATCAACGACAAACGTAACAGCATGAATCCCTCTTGAATTATACCATTCCACGTACTTTCTGAGATGTTTCTCTCTAGCTCCAAGCCAGCCAAGCAGAACCACAGTCGCAACTGGTTTTTTATCACTAAAGACACTACCTTTACCGCTAACAACACTCTCTGGTGCTTTGTTCCACGTAAAAGGCCTCTCATTTTGATGAGATTTGAAGTTAAAATCAGAGTTCTTGGTGGGGTTTGAGAGATGAGAAGAGGAAAGCGAGAGGAGGAATTTAATGGGGTTTGAATTAGGAGTAACGGGTGAGTGAGAGAACGGTGAAAATGAAGAGTGAATGCGAGAATGAGACAATTTGGGTGTTGATACGATGTGGGTCTGGAGATTTTGTCGTTGTGAGGGTATCGATCGATGGATTATTGAAATGGGTTTTAGAAAATTTGAAGTCGTTGATGTTGGTTTAGTGAAGAGACTGCGATTGATGACCCTTACGGGAGCTTCCATGGCGGAAAATCTGGTGCGGGTGAGGGGTGGATTTTTGAAAAAGAATGGGGGCTTTGTCTTTGTTTTCCCTTTTATTTGTCAAACTGTTAAAGACATTTATTTGTACGGAATATTTTAGATGTCTCTTAAATCGTTTGTTGAAAAAATTTGTTATTTTTTTTTATTTTAAATTAATTTTGTTAGATATTTTAATATATTTTTAAATAAAATTACTTAAAAATCAACCATAATTATATTCTCAATTATCCTCTACGTATTTAAATTCTAATTTTAAAATATTTTTTATTTTCAATAATAAAATAATATTTTTTTTATTTTAAAAAAAATTATTAGTAATATTAGTATATTAAAGTAATTTAAATACATAAAACATAATTTTAAAGAAAAATATTTAAATTTTTATAAAACGTTATTTTGATTGTGTTCCCAAACAACATATAAATTACCGATTAATATTGTTATGAAAAATATTTTTTATTTAACAATATTCTAAAAAAATTAAATTTTTTTATTTTTAATATTAAAATAATTAAAAAATACTAAAAATAACATCAAATTAATATATTTTTAAAAAACTACCTTATGCTCCCCCCCCCCCCCTTTTGTTTATTTTAATATTTTTTATTCACCGTTATAAAACCCCGAGCTTTGTGGATTGATTTTTCACGAGCTTTTAATTATTCATTATAATTATAATTACAATTACAATTACAATTTAATTACAAAATAATCCAAAACACATGGGTGTTTTAGTGCAGCTACATTATTTATTTGTACTGAATTCATTGTTCATGCCACTGTTTATAGTCAATTATTTCCTTAAAGACCATAAAATTTTTATGTTTTGCACTTTAATTATTATTTTTTTAAATTTCATTCTTTAAAATTATATTTTTATTATTGTATGTTTTGGGATGTTTCAATCTGCATGTTCTATTATAGAATATTTTCTAATGTTAAATTAAAAATCAATATTACAAAATAGAATTTCTAGATATAATTAAAAAAATAAAACAATAACGAACAAGATTGAAACAACAAAAATATAATTGTTTTCATTTTTATTGTTCAAAGTGAAAAAAAACTTTAGTTTAGTTCTTTAATTTTTAGTTTTTTTATACTTGATCCTTGTTGTTTTAGGTTTTTACACTATAATTCTAAATTTCATTTTATATCATTTTAATCCTTACATATTGAGAGAAGGGAGAGAATGTTATCGAAAAGTGGATGGGAAAGAGAAAGTGTTTTATTGACCATAAAAAAATCAAATCTTGATATTAATTGGTTCGTCTTAAATAAAAGAGTTTAATTGAGGTAAATTTATTTTTTAATCAAGCATAAAAAAAAAAGAGTTTGGAGCTTGTAAAGTTGTTTTTTATTCGGTTTGATTTTTATTTTTTAAAATGACTTTAGGGTATTTTGATGTAGAGAATGAGTCTATGGAGTTCATAGGATGTTTTGGGTTGTTTTATCTTGAAATAAGTTGAAAATAAATTAGAAGATGTCACACCGGATAATATGTTGTTTTTATTTTGAAAAAACAAATATTAGTAAATGACATGTCATTCACTATTTTTTTTTATATATTTATTTTAAAAAAACTCCAAGCATGTAGGCGTAGGCTTCCAAGCCAGGACGTACATGAACTTTTTCATTTTAGGTTATGCATGCAAGCTTGTCCTTTCAAGCTCAACAACACCTGTCTTTTTTATAATTTTATTTTTATTTTTTTAATTCAAATTTTAATTAATATCATCTCTCATTTTTAAACTGTTTGGCTTAACACTTTTTTTAAGAGCAATTATTTTTATTTATGGTTTTAAAAATTTTATAACATATCAAAGAGATTATTGTAATTTATGTTTAAAGTTTCTTTCTCTTAAGTTTTAAATGGATGAGTTATATTTATATGATGCATTTATAAGAACAACAATCATATGTATTTAACAACCACAATAAACTTCCAAGCTAAATAATATATATATATATAAAAAATAAAAAGAACAATCAAGATAAAATATTTGTATGTACATCTCACTTTTATTTTTTATTATAAAGATTAATTTCCTATTTTAGTCTTTAATTAATATTCATAATTGTTTTTAAGATTTATCATTTTATATATTTTTTCAATATATTATCTTAAACGCAGACATCATTTTTCTATTCTTCAATTACATAAATTTTATAATACTAGAAAACATATCAATAATATTAACTCTGGTGTAGAAATGATGGCTTTTTAAAAACATGATGTAGAAATGATTCATTGCAAATAAACAGCACCGATGCAAGTTTGTTTGATGATTCAATGATGAAATGTGTTGATTCAGCAAGAGATGGCATTGAATAAGAGCACTAACAAAGGTAGGCGACGACTGTTTTGGATGCTCTGGTGAGCGGCGAAGAGGAATGACAGGCAATGTTTCATGAGAAGAGGTAAAGAATGAGGAATCATTGCAAGGTGTTAAACATGGCATTTGAATATTGATAATAAGGTGATCATTGTTTGAAGAATATTTGTAATTTCTCTTTGCTTATGGAGTTATATGAATCATGGTAATTTTTCAGCCTCGGAAGCCTTACTGCTTTGTCTGCAGCAGTGGGTTTTCCTGAGCAAGTTGTTGGACTTGCACTGCTAAATTCTGCTTGTCAGTCTGGAAATCCAAATGAAAAAACGAATGAGTCTGAAGAATCAATCTTGCAGGAAGTTGTACTGAAGCCTCTGAAGAAGTTTTACAGCGTGTAGTTCTTGGTTACTCGGTGGGTGACTTGGATCCATGGGTAGGTCCTTCGAAGGCCTACTAAAAATCTTTGACAATTCAAATTATGCTCAAACATCACACAGGAATTATGTTGTAGCAAAAGCCAGAAACATTGGGTTTCCATTTCTCACCAGCTACAACAGTGTATGCTCTGGCAATTTGAGGGATGAAGCAAAATTACACTTTTTTGTTACCTGGTTTCTCGAGTGAAGATATATAATAAAAACACAAGTTTGTGCAGATAAAACCAAAGATAGTTTCACCTTTTATTTTTTTTGGCATAGCTGCGCCATCGCATTCATCAAATAATCTAAGCAAAATTAACATAATGGAAATTCAGTAGAAATCACAGAATATGCTTGACAAAGAATATGATGTTGCAATCTAAAGGAAATCCTCAAAGAATATGATGGGGATGAAATCCAATGGTAGTTAATGCTACAAAGCAAATGGTGAGATTACAGGATTGAAATGGATTTGAATTTTGTTTCCTGTCCTAAACATGGAAATTTTTGCTATTTCAGCAACTAAAGTCAACACTCCTTCCAGATATCCAAAATTCTTTTCGTCCAGCAGCCAGCCAGAGAGTAAAAAGACAAATGATGAGAGGACAAAAGGGCAAAACATTCTGGTTGGAAAGCTTAGATTTTACAGGAAACAAAAAAAATCCTAGGTTGTAAATTTGCTGTCTAAAACCTGAAACAGAACGCCTCTAAACATTGTCCTTACCGATGTTCCAGCTTTGTAATCATCGAATCTTAAATTTAAGCACCTTTCTGCATTCCTTAGTGTCAGTCTCCTCCTTAGATTCCATACCTTTTTATCTGTCTCAGCATCGAAATCCTTCGTGTTCTTGGGAATCTCGCGTTGTTCTTTCTTGATTCCTACACTTTCCAAGGCTATTTGGAAGAGAGACATTTTTTTTTTCAAACTGAAAGTTCCTGAATTCTTGCTCGCAAACAATGAGCACAGAGGAGAATGGTTCGACTAGATATAGAGGCCCTCATCCTCACCTTGTTAATGTCCTGAAGCAAAGGCGAAGTGGGTATGAGCCATCAGATACAGAAACTGATTGGCAAGATAGTCCAAGGCGTGATCAGAAAAATGGAGCTTTTGGTCCTGAGAGTCCAATTCAGTTAGATTTACCAAGAAATGTCAGCCCTTTGAAAAACAGCAGGAGATTTTCTTCAAGATTTGATGATTATTCTCCAAAGAAGGACTCTGTTTCCAGTCCTCCTCGAAGGAGGCACAGCAGCAAGTCACCCTACAAGCCACAAAGAGATAATCGTAGTTCTGAACCTATCCCAAATCAGAGAAATGTCGATCCCTTGTTAAGAAGACAAATTTCCCCATATAAGGCACAGAGAGATGAAGGTGGTTCTGTTTCACCTACATCAAGTCGGAGAAATCTTGATAACTTGTTAAAATCTGAGTCAGGAAGACAAGTTTCTCCTTGCAAGGCACAAAGAGAAGAAGGTTGTGCTGTTTCACCTGAATCAAGCCAGGCAAATGTAAGTTCCTTGTCGAAACCAGACCAGAGAAGACAAGTTTCTCCCTACAAGGCACAAAGAGAAGAAGGTGGTGCTGTTTCACCTGAATCGAGCCAGAGAAATGCAAGTCCCTTGTCAAAACCAGACCAGAGAAGACAAGTTTCTCCTTACAAGGCACAAAGAGGAGGTGGTGCTGTTTCACCTAAACCCAGGCAGAGAAACGTTAGTCCCTTGTCAAAGCCAGACAAGGGAAGACAAATTTCTCCTTTTAAATCTGGGAGAAAGGAGCATGGTATGCATGAAGATGGTGAGATTGTAAGCTCCAACAGAAGGAAAAATCAAAGGATGCCTACTAGAGAAGAAAGGAGCACTCAATTACAATTTGACGAAGACAGTAGATTGAGTGAGAGACAGAATGCTAGTCGTAGAATGGCAGCGGCGCCAAAACAAAGGGTCTGGGACAAGGAACAGGTAAGCAGTCATGATCATAAAGAGCAAAAGGGGGGAAGAAGTGTTGGGTAATTTCCAGAACTCAAACACACACAATTTACGTGGTTCGGCAACTTGCCTACTCCACGGAGCTACTGGTTTGTATTAATGAAGCTTACAAACAATACAAACAAAGGAGGAGGAGAAAATCTTCTCTACTCAACTCAAGCTCTCTCTCTCACGTTTTTCTCTCTGTGTTTTCACTCTTCTCTGTGTTCTTCACACACCAACACTCCAGCTCTTCACTGAGCATACATATATATTAAGCTAGGAGTGAAGGGCATAAATCATGCCATGATTTATGCCCACCGTTTGCCTCCACTTGTGCTAAGTGGAGATTAGGTATTCCCACTAAGCACATAGTGGAGGTGGGACATTGCTTGTCTCCAAATAGCTAACAATCTCCCACTTGGAGACAAACAATGAAATCATCATTTATCCTTGAAGACCAACTGAAGTTTTACACAACTTCAGTTTATCAAGTGTAACTCCTTTGGTTAACATGTCAGCTGGATTCTTGCTTCCACAGACCTTTTCTAGCATCAGTTGCTCATCGTCTAGCAATTGTCGGATGAAGTGATATTTGATCTGAATGTGCTTAGTCCTGGAGTGAAATGCTGGATTCTTGGCAAGGAAGATTGCACTCTGACTATCGCTATACAAAGTACCCTTTCCATTCATCTTGCCCAATTCTTTCAGAAAACTCTGCAGCCATACGATCTCTTTTGCAGATTCCGAGACTGCAACATATTCAGCTTCTGTTGTTGAAAGAGCGACGATCTTTTGCAAGGTAGAACTCCAGGAAACAGCAGTACCTCCTAGAGTATATACATATCCTGTAGTGCTCTTTCGGCTATCAACATCTCCTGCTAGATCAGCGTCTACAAAACCTTCAAGTTTCAAACCACCAGCTGTGAAGGTAAGACATGTCTCCGATGAACCTTTTAAGTACCTCATGATCCATTTCACCGCCTCCCAATGCTGCTTTCCAGGATTGCTCATATATCGGCTTACAACTCCCACTGCATGGGCAATGTCTGGTCTGGTACAGACCATAGCATACATCAAAGAGCCGATAGCTGAGGCGTATGGAATCTTATCCATGTATCCACATTCTAGCTCAGTTTTTGGTGACTGATCTTTGCTGAGCTTGAAATGATTCCCCAGTGGTGTACTTACTGGTTTAGTATTATCCATACTAAACCTGCTGAGAACCTTCTTGACATACTCTGTTTGTGAGAGCTTTAGTATGCCTTTGTCTTTATCTCTGATGATTCTCATGCCAAGTATTTGTTTAGCAGCTCCCAGATCCTTCATTTCAAACTGTTTTGACAACTGCTGTTTCAGCTTATCAATCTCCTCAATGCTGGATCCTGCAATCAACATATCATCTACATATAATAGTAGAATGATGTAGGAGTTGTCAAAATGTTTGACATAGCAACAATGATCAGCTTGGCATCTTGTATATCCGGAACTGCACATGAAGTTGTCAAACTTCTTGTACCACTGTCTTGGAGCTTGCTTCAAACCGTATAGGCTTTTCTGTAGCTTGCAGACTTGATTCTCCTTTCCTTGCATTGCAAACCCCTCTGGCTGTTGCATATAAATATCTTCCTCCAAGTCACCATGAAGGAATGCTGTTTTTACATCTAACTGTTCAAGATGTAAATTTTCTGCAGCTACTATCCCCAGAACAACTCTGATTGTTGTGAGCTTCACAACTGGAGAAAATATCTCAGAGTAGTCAATGCCTTTCTTTTGTTGAAACCCTTTGACAACAAGTCTTGCCTTGAACCGTTTACTTCCGTCATGCTCAGTCTTCACTCTGTAAACCCAT
Organism: Populus trichocarpa; assembly: GCF_000002775.5. Lineage (NCBI taxonomy): Eukaryota > Viridiplantae > Streptophyta > Magnoliopsida > Malpighiales > Salicaceae > Populus > Populus trichocarpa. The sequence goes on along the minus strand of NC_037291.2, from coordinate 1,757,313 downwards.
TTGTTTTGTAAAGCCTTCTTTCCTTCAGGCAGTGTGGTTAGCTCCCAAGTCTTGTTCTTCAGCAACGAACTCATCTCATCCTTCATGGCTAACTCCCACTTGCTTGAGTTTCCATCTTGTAAGGATTCTTCATAAGTTAGCGGTTCACCACCATCTGTCAACAAAATGTAATTCAGTAAAAGTGTGAACCTTTGCGGGGGCTTTATCGTCCTCGAAGACCTGCGAACAGCTGGTTCAATTTGCTCCGCATCTTCTTGTGTAGTAGCGGGTACAGATATGCTTGAGTCTTCTTGTAAAGACTCTTGATTGTTGTTCTGCTCAGTAACATCGGGAAGGCCTTCTAATCTTATGAATTCAGATTCTTGTGGCCTTGTATCTGAATCAGCCTTATCTGTTTCTGCACTTGATCTGTCTTTGTACATAACTTTCTCATTGAAGATCACGTTCCTGCTTCTGATAATCTTTCTATTCTGATCATCCCAGAACCGAAAGCCAAATTCTTCATCTCCATAGCCGATGAAGAAACATTTCTTGGATTTGGCATCCAACTTGTTGCGAGCATCAGAATCTATATGAACATAGGAAACACACCCAAAGACCTTTAAATGAGAGAGTTGTACCTCTTTTCCTCTCCATACTTCCTCGGGCAGTCTGAACTCCAAAGGAACTGATGGTCCACGGTTGATCAAGTAAACTGCGGTATGAACTGCGTCGGCCCAGAATGTTTGAGGTAACCCTGAATGCAACCTCATGCTTCTAGCTCGTTCATTGATGGTCCTGTTCATCCGTTCAGCAACGCCATTCTGTTGCGGTGTGCCTGGAACGGTCTTTTCCATTCTGATACCATTGACAGCACAATACTCTTTGAAACCTCCATCAATGTATTCTCCTCCGTTATCGGATCTCAAGCATTTCAACTTCAGACCTGATTCAGTCTCAACCATAGCCTTCCATTTCTTGAATGTTTCAAACACATCAGATTTATTTTTCAGAAAGTAAACCCATACCTTCCTGCTGAAATCATCAATGAAAGTCACGTAATACCGAGAACCTCCAAGAGATGCTACTGGAGCCGGTCCCCATAAATCTGTGTGTACCAGCTCTAGCTTTCTTGGTCTTAAAGTCCTGCCAACCTTCAAGAAACTGAGCTTTTTCTGTTTTCCAAGAACACAGCTTTCACAAATGTCTAGATCGACATTTTTTAATTCTGCCAGTTTTCCCTTCGACTGAAGTATCTTCATCCCCTTTTGACTCATATGGCCGAGTCTACAGTGCCATAGATGTGCTTGATTTTCTGCTTCAGTAGAGGCAATAATGTCTGCAAATCTTGTGGTCATATACAGGGTGCCGGTTTTCTTTCCACGAGCCAAAACCATTGCTCCCTTTGATACCTTCCACATACCTCCAGAAAAAAGGATTGAATGACCACTATCATCAAGTTGTCCGACCGAGATCAGCTTCTTCTTTAGATCAGGAACATGCCTTACATTTTGCAAGGTCCATATAGATCCATTCATTGTCTTGATTTGTACATCTCCTAAACCCACAATATCCAATGGTTGTCCATCGGCCAGATAGACTACACCGTGATCTCCAGCAATATAGTTTTGCATCATTTCATGGTGTGGTGTACAGTGAAATGAAGCACCAGAATCAAGAACCCAATCATCAACAGGACTATGCACAGCAAGAATCAAAGCATCTTGCACCTCATTTGTGGTAGCGTTTGCAGAGTCAGCTTCAGGTTTTTTCGGTTTTGTGCAATTCCTCATGAAATGACCAGGTTTGCCACAATTCCAACATTCAACCTGCTTTCTGGGTCCAAACTTGCTTTTACTTCTATATCTTGATTTTGATCTGCCTCTGGATAAGCCTCTATCATGTCTCCTCCCTCGAGTGTTGATGTTGAGAGCTGATCCTGAGCTTGAACTTTCACCCGAGTCTTTCCTTCGCACTTCTTCAGCCAAAATCAAGTCTCGAATGTCATCATACTTCAGTTTGGATTTTCCAGCTGAATTGCTCACGGCTGTCCTCATGCCTTCCCAACTGCTTGGAAGTGAAGCTAGCAAGATGAGTGCACGAATCTCATCATCAAACTCAATCTCAACAGATGATAATTGATTTGTGATGGTATTGAAGTTGTTGAGGTGTTGCGTAACGGAAGTGTTTTCGACCATCTTCAAGTTAAACAACTTTTTCATCAGGTGCACTTTATTATTTGCTGATGGCTTCTCATACATCCCAGACAAGGCTTCCATCAATCTTGCAGTGGATCTTTCTTTCGTAACATTGTGAGCAACTCTTCTTGATAAGGATAACCGGACAATGCCCAGAACTTGTCTATCAAGAAGTAGCCAATCTTCTTCTTGCATATTTTCTGGTTTACTCCCCAACAAGGGAAGATGAAGTTTCTTCCCATATAGATAATCCTCAATTTGCATTTTCCAGTATCCAAAATCTGTCCCGTCAAATTTTTCAATTCCAGCTGCTTTTATTTCATCTGCCATTTTTACTACTTCTCCGATTCGAATTTCCCAAATCTGACCTTACAGATGTGTCCGGAACAGCCGAAAACCTTGGAAATGACACTGAGATCACCCCAATCGGACTTCGGATGGCTCAGATTTTAGCAATCAAAGTTTAGAATTAACGGACGGTGCAGATGCAGCCGCGTGTCAACCAGAGTACCGCCTGCGTCGCACCGGATCAAAACCTCAGTAGCGGTTCTGATGAAGCCACGTGTCAGCTGATTAGGTCCTGCGTCACACCGTATCAAAACTCAGTAACGGTTATGATGAAGCCACGTGTCAGCAGATGATGGCCTAAGTCACACTGGATCAATACTCAATAGTGGTCCTGATTTAACCACGTGTCAACCGATTGGATCCTGCGTCGTACTGGATCAAAACCCCTCAACGGTTGTGATGTAGCCACGTGTCAGAATATCAGCTTCTGCGACACATCGGAACAAAACTCATAGATGACGTGTCAGGTGACGTGGGAGGTGACGTGGCAGGTGACGCGGACGTGGACCGTACGGCTGTGCTGACGTGGCGGGTCAGCCCGACCCGTTTTGCAGAAGCCGGGCGAAGATGGAGCGTGGCGCGCGTACGGCGCGTTGGTGCGCGTGGGCAGTCTGGGCGTCGGCGCGTGTTGGCGCGTGCGGGCATGCAGGACGTCGGTTCTTCGCCGGGTTTGCAACAGTGGATTCGTCCGGTTGTCCTCTACACGATGGTATGTTCAAAAACACATTTGGAGAACTTTGATTTTTGAGTTTGGATCAAACACCCTCTTTGTCAAGAACAAGCTCTGATACCAGTTGTTGGGTAATTTCCAGAACTCAAACACACACAATTTACGTGGTTCGGCAACTTGCCTACTCCACGGAGCTACTGGTTTGTATTAATGAAGCTTACAAACAATACAAACAAAGGAGGAGGAGAAAATCTTCTCTACTCAACTCAAGCTCTCTCTCTCACGTTTTTCTCTCTGTGTTTTCACTCTTCTCTGTGTTCTTCACACACCAACACTCCAGCTCTTCACTGAGCATACATATATATTAAGCTAGGAGTGAAGGGCATAAATCATGCCATGATTTATGCCCACCGTTTGCCTCCACTTGTGCTAAGTGGAGATTAGGTATTCCCACTAAGCACATAGTGGAGGTGGGACATTGCTTGTCTCCAAATAGCTAACAAGAAGCCCATCACCTTCGTCAAGGAGCATGAGCCGTAGACAAAGGGAAAGAGAAGTTTCTCATGCAAAAGCAGCTTCTGTTGGTGAACTGAATGAGATTGTTGCTAACATTAAGCTTTCTAAAGATTCTATGCTTGATGTTCCAAATTTTGAAAGCACGGAATCTATTTCTCCTGGTGATATCTTCTTTTCTGTTGACCAGACAGCTTTGGGGATGCAGAAGAATGGCATATTAAAGGACAACAATGTGACCAATTTGTACCTGAAACCCGCATCGTTTCCTCACATGGATTCTGTTCTTCTTCAGCGTAATAAAGTAAATGGTAATATCGATCATAACTCACAAAGAACTTCGACAACAAGTTCTGGTTCACGAATGACCATGACGTCAGCCTCTGCTGCAAGTAGGCAGAGCAGTAGCAAACTTAGCAGTGACAGTAGCAAGATAAGTGATGCAAGTGGTAGAACAAGTGGGAGCTTGAAGAAGTTCACCGAAAACCGGAAGAAAAAACAAACAGAAGCTTGGTTTTCTTGTTTGAAGAAGGGACCTTGCAAGACCTCAAAATCACCTGGAAAAAAACGTTGTGATGAAACATCATTCATCGAGAAGGCATTTGTGGTTGAAAGCTTGAGACAGTTTTGGGCTGATAAGCATCAACCCGGTTCATTGAATGGATTTACATGCCACAAACATGAAGCTCAAATTCTCGGTCAACTTGTAAGTTATTTCAGGATTGAATTATTGTTTTTCCTTTTATCTGCTTAGCACAAGATGAATATGTTTTGAGGATCACTTGCATGCAGGCTTCTGCAAACTGCTTTATTAACCAAGTCATGTCGTTCACCGTTGCTAGTCTGTTTTACCAGCAGGCTTTGTTAACTCATTTTATGTATTACCATAGGTATCACATGACAGCATTCCTCACATTTTGCTGAAGGGACCATCCGGTTCTGGCAAAAAAGCGCTAGCAATGGCTCTGATAGGCGATATATTTGGTGATGCATGTTGGCATGTATGTCCTTGGTTATCAGACACAATAACATCAAAGATCTTTCTCTCTTGAACAGTATTTTCGGATGCTTAAGTTAACTTAATTCACTGTTTTTCTTGCAGAAAACACATGATTTGAGATATTTCCAGGTTCGGTTATATGAGCACTCTTATAGATTTGTCATCTTATATCAACAGAACTGAAATTTTTTAAAGCTCGATATCTCTTTATTATTTATATTTTAAAATGAAGTTGGTGGAAAGTTGAAGATTCATCAATTACATTTAACTCGTTTTTAATCTTCTGGAGAACTTAGGGTTTCAGTGTTTTATACTTTCTTGTGGACAGGAACAAAGGGGAGCAGCACAGGTAGTGGTTCCAATAACATCCAGTGCTCATCATGCAGAGATCAATGTAAATTTGGAGCCAAATGCTAAAACTGCATTAATGGGTTTAGTGAAGGAAATAAGGAACACTTATGCTATTACCCCTGATTTTAGCAACGTCAATTTTAAGCCAGATTATAAAGGTGAACTCTTTAAACATGAGCAAGATTGCCTTCCTGCTCAACAGTTTCATTCATCCACTTGAAGCTAACTATTTTGTCTTCTTTATTTCAGTATTGGTTCTTTATGAGGTTGACAAAGCACCAGAGAACATCCAGCCCTTGATGAAATGGATCATGGACTGTTACACAGATGCTTGTAAACTCATTCTCTGCTGTGAAGATGATTCAGACATTCTGGAAACCGTAAAAAATCGGTGCAAAGTTTTAAAAGTTGATGCTCCTGTGACCCATGAGGTAAGAATGTTCCGATTAAAATCAGTGTAGTCACTGCTTGAATGAACTGATGATATATAATGACAGTTTTTCTGGTCTACTTTATCCAGTTGTTCAGTACAAAGTCCAAAATTAAGATTTCCAAGCCCCTTAATCATGACCCTCATCAATACTTGAATACCTTTGTCCTACTGAATTAGTCTTGCTCAAATTAGACCTTGCAAAAAAAAATATGTCTTAACTCTCATTTCTTGATTCAACCTCATTCCCAGATCATGGAGGTTCTCATTCAGATAGCAAGGAAAGAAGAGTTTGATCTACCGATGAACTTTGCAGCTAAGATCGCTGCCAAATCGAAGCAGAACCTGAGAAAAGCAATCATGGCTCTTGAAGCCTGCAAAGCACACAAGTAAGGACTTGAACTAATGAATATAATCAACTTCCAATAAATCTGTATAAAAAAAGGGCAATGATAATTAGTAACACCAATAAATAATGTTTGTGGCAATCTTCTTCTGCAGCTATCCTTTTTCCGATGATCAGCCAATTCCATTTGGATGGGAAGAGGTTTTGGTAGAACTTGCAACAGAAATCCTGATTGATCCATCACCTAATAAGTATAATTTATCCAACTGGGTAGCAATCAGAATTTACCATACTTGGTTTTCCTGATGAATGCTCACTATCCTTTTCTGCTTCTATGGATTTTGCAGATTGTTTTCTGCACGGGGAAAGTTGAAAAGGCTTCTTGTGGATTTTGTTAACCCCAAACTGATTCTCCTGGTGATGCATTTGATATCTCTAGCCTGAAATAATTCAATTCACTATCACTACCAATAGTTTTCTTTTTTTTTTATGTAACTACTAGAAATATACATTTCTGATAGAGCTGCATCTCCAACAGAAATTGGTGGAGCAATTCCTGAAGGGAGTAGAGGCTAATTCAAGAAGGGAGCTTTATTATTGGCATGCTTATTATGTAAGTTCTCTTTACCATTTTGTTGGTCCTTTTCTTTTGGTTTTCCGGCCAAGTGGTGTCTTCAGGCTAGCTTCGGTGCTGCGAGACCAAGTCCAAGTTGTAATGCCGACTTGTCAACAAACTGAAAATAAACGAGGTTTTTGTTTACAGGATAAGAGGCTCCCAACAGGAACAACTGCTCTACTCAAATTAGAAGGTAAAATGGATAAACACTCTAACAGGATCATCATTTATAGTTACACACACATAAAGATTCTGCAATTCATTGAAGCAACAATGTTTAGCATCATATATAACTCAATATCCAAATCTAAATTTTTGTTCTAAGCACTTGGACAGTTCATAGCCTAAATCATGCACTTATTCTGCAGAATTTGTGGCCAAATTCATGAGCATGTACAGGAAGAGTTCTGGCACTCGTCAGTATGTATAGTGGAGCTGGTCTTTATATAAGCCCTTGGCCACATGCTTGTATGTCCACACTAAGGTGTTGCTTCTATGGATGCTAAAGCTACTCGAAGTACTTCAGATTTGTTTTGCTTGATAAAACATGAAAGAAGGCAAAATTCTGTACATAATGTGCTGTTGTGTGTGTTGGTTTGACGAAAGATGATCCAGAAGAACTGCTTGATAATCATGCAGCAATCATCCCTAGACTTGTTAACCTTAAAAGAAACATATATTCTTCTGCATTTTTCATGTCATAGTTGGAGATATATTTTTCATGTTCAATAATTTTTCAAGTGTTAAAACATGTACACACACATTAAATCTAATATAAAAACCCACAACAAAAGTAGAATGTTTTCTGCCAAAATCTCCCCCTCTTCTTCTTTCCATTCCATTTATCCTATTGCGGTGAAAAGGGTCCCGTGGACGGACGGCGATTCCTCCGGTTGTATGACCGATGTCATCCAGCCATATCTTGAAAGGGTGAGCCAGGCATATCTTGGATCAATGAGCATTAATTATTAACATTAACAAAATAATAATAATAATAATAATAAGGAAGGAAGGGAAGTTACTTTAACAAAGAAACAATTGAAGTAGGAGTTAGGGGGGAAATGGTTTCTGACCATGTTACAATGTCATTTTTAATTGTTTGATGGTTGATTAGTTTTTTTCATCTTTTAGAACAGTTAAATTATTTAAATGCCCCGAAAACAAAGAAAAGATGTTTTACATAAAGGGCCGCTATTATATTTTTTTAAAATTAATTGCGCCTTGATTCAAAATTAACAAAACTATTATCTAGGGTTTTTCTTTTCTTTTCATCATGGTTTTCTTTTTAATTTATTTCAACTTAACTTAAGGTATTTTTGTATTTTTAATAATTGTTAAATATTAAAAAAAAAACCTTGTTGCACGAGCCAGAAAGTGGACGGCGAGTAAGATGCTATTCGATCACCAAACACCACCTTCCACAACGCTATTTGAAAGGTCTTAAAGCCCCTTCGCAATGGGGTTTTGAGACCTTTTGATCTCCTTGTATTTAATTTCAACTTAACTTAGGGTGTTTTTGTATTTTTAATAAATGTTAAATCGTCTTGTTGAAATCAAGAGCAGCATTAGGAGTAGGTCAATCAGCAAAAAGAGCGAGGATTATTAGAAGATGAGGTAGGCACCTTTCACCTTATCCCATTTAAAATTTCAGAATTGTCACTAGTTTTATCTTATTTTCCTTAATGTACAATAATGAAAATAGCTTTGGAAATAAAAATGTCATGAATCAATTCGAGGAATCTTGTATGATATTATTTAAATAGGAATTTATAATCTAGTAGGGAAAAAGGGATTCAATTCAAATCAAATAGAATTATTCAATTGTTTAAAGATTAAAAAAATATTGACAGGTTCAAAGGATGTCTGATACTTAGTATGTCGTGATGACGGTAGCTAAGGAAATAATTATCAATGTTGATCAATAATGTTGACGGACTCAAATGATATCTGATACTTAGTATGTCGTGATGATAATAACTAAGAAAATGATTATTGATGTTAATCAATAATGTTGATGAACTTGAAGGATGTATGATGCTTAGTATGTTATAACAACGGTAGCTAAGAAAATGATTATCAATATTGGTCGATAATGTTGATGGACTAGAAGGATGCTCGATACATAGTATGTCATGATGATGATAGCTAAGGAAATGATCATTGATATTGGTCGATAATATTGAAAGACTCAAAAGATGTTTGATTCTTAGTATATTGTAATAACAGTAGCTAAATAGATAGTTATCAATACTGATTGATAAAAAAAAATGGATGGGTATGACAATGAAAAAGAAAGGAATGTGTTTGAATACTTAACGTCATGTTGATTATGACTAAAAAAAACAAGTAAAATGCTTGTTGGGTAATCTAGATGATGATCGTCATGAAGAATAATTTGAAGATAAACCCGAGTTGTCGTCGGGTTTTTTTTAAGTTTTTTTTTTAAATTGATTTTTTTTCTTCTCAATTTTATCCTTTAACATAAAGTTAGTTGGGGATCATTCTTCATGCTTTTTTTCACTTTTCTTTTTATGGAGTTATCTCAATCTCATATCTTGGGGCACGAGTTTGATAAGGTAACCTGGGTTAACCCGAGTCTTTTTCTCGTTGCTTTTTTTAAATTGATTTTTTTAAGTTTCGGCTTTCAACATTAAGTTGGTTGATAATTGAGCTTGATAGTTTTATTCAATTTGTTTTTTACATGATTATCTTGGTTTCATGACCAAGTCGTGAATATGGCATGCTAGCTCGAGTAGGCTCAAGTTGAGTTTTTTTACCTTTTCTTAATTATGTTATTTTTTTTTAATTTTATCTTTAAACATTTGATTTGCCAGGAATTGAACTTTGAAGTTTTTTTTTTCATTTTGCTTTCTATGGAGTTATGTTCTCATTTAATTTTTACTTCAATATCAAATACAATCATTAAGACCTTTTAAGAATATTTAGAGGATAATTTTCTATGGTATTAGCATATGTTTATTTTTTTAATTTATCTCTATCATTTTTTTGTTTTATTTATTTATTATTATTGTATTTTTTATTTATATTATTAAGTTAATTAAATTTATTGAACTCGATCGAGTTAATGACCCAAGACCCAATAATTTTTTCTTCTTTCAAAATGATTGTGATGTCTAGACATCTTTTTTATATTGGAAAGAATTTAATTTGAATCACATCTTAGCGTGGCTACCAATCAAGTATATACCTAGACTTCTTTATTTATGTGTCTCTTCCAAGAAAAAGCAAAAAAAAAAGAAAATCTTCTACTTTTCATGTTATTTTATTCTCCAATAATTTTTCCCACTCATGTAACATGCATGCTTATATATTTTTTTTTTAATTGATCATTGTATTTTTTTTCATTTATTTATTGTTCTTATAATTTTTATTTATATTATTAAATTAGTTGAACTTATCGAATTAATGAAATGAATCTAAATTTTTTTATTTTAAAAAAAAAATTACATTATTTAAATATGTTTTGTTTACATTGAAAATAATTAATCTGGCCACGGAATAGCGTCGCCGTCAATCTAATATAAACCAATACTTCTTTATTTGCTTGTCTTTTCCAAGGAAAGGCAGAGAAAAAGAATCACTTTCCACATTATTTTATTCTCCAATAATTCCTGCCACTCACGTTACGTACTCTTAAACCATTAGAGATTAAGCTTTGTTTGGCCATGTCCGTTTCAACTGCATGAAAAGCATTCTTTCAATATTTTTCATTGGTGGAAACACAGTTTCGAGGGCTTAGCCAAGCAGTCACTAAGCAAAACTCGATTGCAAAATCAGGAGGCATTTGTTATAGAAAACTTAAGATTAATTACCATGGAAAATTTGGGTCTCAAATTCCAACTTTCTAAGGAAATTAATGTCAGATCGTCATGAATCTGAACATTCTCAATCATTTTTCAAGAGAATGCGATTCCCTTTCCTCTAGAATGGAGAATCCGAGACTCCCATCCTTCTCTTTTGCAACAGTAGTGCTCCCATATTTGCTAGAGTCTTAAATTCATTGAACCAAATTAGATGCTTCGCAGACAGTGACATTGACAGGCACCCAATTTCTGGACCCTATTGTAAGTAACTATGCTATGAGAAGTAATTGTTCATGCAGATGCCTTCCAAGGACAGCGTCCTTGCACTCTAACTAGCTAGCCAATGCATGCACAAACCACCAGTCAACGCATGCACAATGGCGAAGCTTATAAGGGCCTTTCGACAAGTGCAAGATGGCGATGTTTCTGTGTAAATGAATTCCATCCACAGGTCATTGATCACAAGGGTGACCGCTCAAATGTGATCTTCAAGTCATAATGGCCAAATGGATTGTAGCAGAACCAAAATAAGCCAGCCAAAGTGTTTTGCTCCATGTAGAATCTGCCAGCTTGGTTTCCAAGTGCCAACATTACTGTTGTAATTCCAGTACAGGATGCATGTCCTTTCATGGAGTTGTGGTGGCCACTCAATATGAAGGTGGAGGAGGACGGGGAACACATTCACATTGGTGTGGGTGGAGAGTTGACGAGGATTGGCTATTTCCATCAATGGAAGTTCGATACTTTCGGGGCTGAATCGATACTGACTTTGGCAAATTGCCCCTTTTCTTGTTTTTTTAATGCGCCGGAGCACCAATCTACCACATTTTCGACCAAAAACAGTCGTCCAGTCTTGATTGAACTAGTGTGAGAATATCATACGTTAAAAAACCCTAAAAACGATAGATAAAATTGACTGATGCAATCACTTTCTACATGCAAACGGAAACTATATATATATAATTAATTTCACAAGCTAATACTTTTTATAATTATAACAGTAGTCATAGTTACAGCTACAGTCATACCAAAAACTTCAATATTAAATCATAATGGTATCTCAACTGGTCAAGTTTTATATTTACTTCTCAATAATCATGAGTTCAAGTTCATTCTCGATTCTACGAGAATTTTATGAAAGCCTTTCATTTGCTTCTTTTCGATGGAAGTTTTATTTTCCCAGAATGTATTCTAATTTTTGGCATAATTCTTCTTCTGATGATCGATTCAATCTCTGATCAAAAAGATATACCTTGGTTATATTTCATCTCTTCAACAAGTTTAGTAATGAGTATAACGGCCATATTGTTCCGATGGAGAGAAAAACCTATGATTAGCTTTTCGAGAAATTTTCAAATGAACAATTTCAACGAAATCTTTCAATTTCTTATTTTACTATGTTCAACTCTACGTGGGTCACTGAAAGCTTATATGGTTATTAACTTCAGGACCCGTAAAAATAGTCAAGGTTCGCGCAAGTTGCCTGAACACCTACGTTAATAATAATAAAAAAAAAACTACAATATTTACCCAAACGACCCTTATATCAAATAATCTATGCAGGTTGGTTCTTAACTCATCGATTTCACATTTCCAAAATTTTGTCTCGAACTACCCTATATATATAAGCCCTTAAACTCCGAGGTGTCGAACCCAGAATTATATTTTCTGAAAGAATAATTATAATTTTAGCTTATAAGCCATTTCAACTCTCACTTTTTAGATACCATTTAAAAAAATCTCAACTCTTAATCATGCATATATACGATATAATTAATATTCTTCATAATTATATTTATATATGGTGATATAGATATTAACAAATAAGTGAGATGAAATTTATGCAATACTTTTCCCATTGTAATAATACACATATTTCAAAAACAAAAATTCAACCACCAGCCATTTGTCCAGACCCACTCAGCTAGAATTTCAGCTCGACATTTATCTCGGTCCATTCAATCCTGCCTTGGCATATCCTTTGATGTATTTTTTCCAATTTCAAGAAGCTACACGCATAAATTTTTTATGTATATAACTGTGGTTTAAAATATTTTTTATTTTTTAAAAATTTATTTTTAATAATAGCATATCAAAACCATCTAAAAACACTGAAAAATATTAATTTAAAACAAAATTAAAAACGGGGTTTGGACAGCGTTCCCAAACATACCCATAGCCTTACAATTTCCAGCCAACATATGCACATAAGATGATCAATACTGATTTTAATAGAATTTCTCATGGAAGATTATAATTATGAAATTTACAAATCATACAAATAAAACCCACAAGAATATATCTAAGAAAGAAAATATGGGAAGAATCTTGAAATAAAGGTTGAGAACAGTCTTCTTTTTATCGAAAGAAGAAAAAAGAATATTCTAGCACAAGCTGAGAGCATATCCCTTCAGTACATTACACATAAAGGTGAGTCCACAGATGACGTGGGAAGCTCAACTACGTAATACACCACGTATGATTTTATTTTCTTCTTTATTATCATTATTATAAATTACGACTTATACATACAAAAACTAACAGCATATAATGGATTAAAATCTTATATTTACTTAATATAAACTATTGAATTTAAATTGAATAATTCAGTGCGTGATAAAAATAAAAATAAAAACAATTTTATATTTATTATTTTATTTCTTTTCTCTAATTTAAATCATCAAATTTCATAAAAAAATCAAAACATCACTAATCATTTTCTCAGAAAAGACAACAAGAATTCAAATCTAAACTCGGACAATGTTATATAATGCTATAATATTCTATACAGGGAGCTGTCAATTCAAGATGAAGTTTAGCAATAATCTAGAAGGTGAAGAGTGATAAAAATTTAGAATTAAGGTGTTTGTTTTTTATATGATTTTAGATTTAAGTGTTGTGGTTGCTAATATAATGATTATTGGAGGCTTACATGATCGTTAATTTTAGGACCCGTGAAATTAGTTGAGATGCACGTAAATTGGTCTGAACACCCATATTAATAATATAAAAAAAGATGAAGTTTAGTAAAAAAAGAGTAATATTTCTTGTTTTATCAAAATTAAATCGTTTTATTTTTTATTTAAATTTAAAACTTAAAATTAAGCTCAATCAAATCAACTCATCCAACGATCTCGAGACACGTGGGATGCGTTTTAATTATGGAAGACTTTCTAACATCACACCGTCCAAACTATAATTAATAATACTAAACATCTTTACATTTAAGACAATCATGTTATCTAACTACGTGTGGCATTAATATTGGGGGTTCAACCCTATAATCCGTGATTTAATTTAATTAACTGCTCAATTACTCATTTATTATTACCTTCACACTTCCCTTACTCGTTAGAATGCTAATGTCAAGGGAGATTAATTAGAGAATTAGAAAATCAAGCACTGACTCCTCCCATGATCCATAAGCGTAAGATTAAATTAATGCAATATCGAACGGTCCAGATTCACCGTAGACTGGCCGTTGAAAAAAGGGAAGTGACAGTCACAGTAGCGTCTGCTTTCACCTTCCTTCAATAAAGCCAAGTTCTCTCTCTCTCTCTCTCTCTGCATTTATATACACACACGCATTCACGTACGCAGTATTATATGCTCTCTTGATTTCAAGCTTTTCAGAGTGTAACGTCAGTTCTTCTATGTCTCTGTAAGCCTCTATCTTTTTCTCTTCTTTTAATGGTTTTAAACATTCCATTTTTTTTCTTTTATTTCAAGTTTGGTTTGAATAGCTGGTTTTATTTTGTTGATGCTTTTTTTGATGGAATCTGGATTTTTTTGTGCTAAAAAATAAAGGGTATTTGTTAGATTTTCAAATGGGTTTTTTTTTAGCATTTATATTTTAGTGTCTGCTGCATGTGGTTTCAGGGTTTTGTTTGACCATTCTGGTCTTGCGTGTGTGTTTTCTCTTTCTCTTTTGTTTTCTTTTTTTTTCTTTTTGAGTTTGCAAGAACTATATTTTGTGTTTTTCTTGGTTCTTTGTTTGATTTTTGCGCATGTAGACTGAGGTTTTGTTTTGTGTTTTTGTTCATTTTTACTGATTTTGAATTTTTTTTTTCGAGTGATTTGCTTTAATCATCTGGTGATTATAAAGTAATATGTTTTGTGGCTTCTTTATTTGTTGTGATTTTTTGCATGATTCAGAGTTATGTAGCTGAAAAATAGAGCAAAAAATAAAATTTGTACTAGGTTTTCTTTTCCTCTGAAAAAGAAAATGCTCCGTCTCTCTTCTGTGATTTCTGGGTTTGCTTTAATATTTGGTGTTTGAATTCGTATCAATTTGAACTTTGTTATGTATGTGTGTGTACAATTTGTCCTAGTCAACATCTTGCTGAATCTTATTTGACCTGTTTATTTATTCATTTCATTCATTATGAAAAATTTATTTTTCTCAATTGAGTAATTGTATTTATGCCTTTGTTTGTCTTCACTAGCTCCTCCTAATCAAAATGACTGTGTTTTATGGCGGATGATTACGGTTGTGTTATGATTATGGTTGTGTTTTGTTTTACGCAGCAACACTGAAAACATGGCTAACAACGATGGGGAAGTGACCGGGAAACGTGCAGGATGGCCTCCTGTTCTCAATGAAAGGATTCTTTCTTCAATGTCCCGGAGATCTATTGCTGCGCATCCCTGGCATGACTTGGAGATTGGTAACTCTCGTTGCTTAACATGCCACAGTTGTATTAGTAGAGTATGTTTATACAGATACTTCTCTCTTGGCATGGTCCCATTGTGTTATTGCATTTCTTACATTTTCCATTGATCATGCTATATGTTTCAATTTATGCAGGACCTGGTGCTCCAAGTGTTTTCAATTGTGTAAGTTCTTTTTCTCTCATTTTGTTGCATGGTCATGGAGAATGCACGCCTTTATCTCTTATCTTCATGAGTAACTCTCATCTTCATTCAAGAGAATTAGTGAGGTTTGAGACTCTATGTTTGGCAATGGGTGCATTGGATAAGGAAGGACATTCAAGGTTATAGTGGATTTGCATGACAGGTGATTGAGATCAGCAAGGGCAGCAAGGTTAAGTATGAGCTTGACAAGGCAAGTGGCCTTATAAAGGTATGATCTTGTTCTTCATTTTTTCTGTTATTTTTTTTTTTTACCCTTTTAGATAATTAATCTATGTTTTTTTCCTTAACAGGAAGTGTAACTTTAAATGTATTCTCTCTAATGAGTTTTTTTTAACCTTGTTGTTCATGATAGAAAGTAGGATTGTTAATACATTGGTAGTGAAAAACAAGAACCATGTGGTTTTACTCTTTCATCCTTACATTCTGCATGTTGTCATGCCTAATGGGGAATAGACTAGAAATCCAACTGAATAATGTCATGTACATTGAATATGTTGCCTGTTAGACAAAGAAAACACAGAGAGAAAGATGAACCTGTAAACTATAGGTCTTCTGCAAGGGTCTAAAATTCTGGGATTCACCTCTTAGGTTGCATTATGGTGAATTCTTTAAGTGCAATTAATACTGCAAAGTCAACTTCTGCATGTGTCATGTTTTCCTTTGTTTTATGTCCTTTATTAAGACGAACATGCGCTACTGCTTTGCCATAAGTATGGTTTTACTCCCTGTTATGTTACATGAAGAAAAAACTTATTCCACATCTTAAGAACAGGTTGATCGTGTTCTCTACTCATCAGTTGTTTACCCACACAACTATGGTTTCATCCCACGAACTCTCTGTGAGGACAGTGATCCTATGGATGTTCTGGTACTGATGCAGGTAGTGTCCTTTTGGCCTTAAAAAAATTTGTCCATTAAAAAATATTGACTTAAATTTCAAAGCTCAACTACTTTAACAAGTTGTTTGATTATTCCCTGCCATAGGAGCCTGTGCTACCCGGTTCTTTCCTTCGTGCTCGTGCAATTGGTTTAATGCCAATGATTGATCAGGTGCAACTTTTAATTTTTCCCATAATTGCTCCTGTCTTCTTACTATAACAGATTTTGGGGCCATTGGGGATACAAAAGAAAGGGCTGTCTAATGATTCCACCTTTTTCTCATATTGCATTAGATTATTGAATATTGTACCTAGAGAACATTTCAGTCTATGAATTATTCTGCTGCTCTGGCTATCTCTATTGAGTCTGAACAGAAACTGGTATACAAAACTATATTCATATTATGCATCATCCTGGCATCACTGTATAGATATGCAGCCATATTTTTAAGTGGTGCATTGGCAGTTGGTTATGTAAAAAACAGAGGAATTTTGTTCGCTACTCCCTGATATTCTACAAGAAATTTGATTACATGAAATTTACTGCATATTTTTTCTCCTCATCTGTACCTGATTCAAGCCCTGGATAGGGATTAGCAATCACTAACTAGAATTGCATTGCAGGGTGAAAAGGATGACAAAATCATTGCAGTGTGTGCTGATGACCCTGAGTTCGTCCATTACAAGGACATCAAGGAACTTCCTCCGCATCGCCTGGCTGAAATTCGCCGCTTTTTCGAGGACTGTATCCATATTCATACAAGTTCATAATTTGGTTTACTTGTAGTCATAAGTTAGAAAGAGTAATTAGTTCCTCCATTGAATAAGCGGGCAAAACTTATTGAATCCACTATATAGCATGTACTCGAATTATCCATTTACAACATCTCCACTGCAATACTGTCTATCCTTTACTTATGATGAATAATAGATAAGAAGAATGAGAACAAGAAAGTTGATGTTGAAGACTTCTTGCCAGCTGCCTCTGCAATTGATGCCATCAAGTATTCCATGTGAGTTCTTTCCTTCTGTAAAAATTTGCGGTGTGTTTTTTGTCAGACTTAAAGTCTCTGATGGATTTCTGGTTTGTATAATAGAGTATTCTTACTTGTGATTTTTGTATTCTTTTCCAGGGATCTGTATGCATCTTACATTGTTGAAGGTCTGAGGCAGTGATTGAAGATTAGTTAGGTGAATGGCTGATAGCTGAGGCACCATTAGTGTCAATCATGCAAAGGCTAGACTTCTTGATAAATGCCTGTTTGCAATGCTTCTAATATTCACTGGAGTTCATGGTTCACCCATGCTTGTGTTTGATATTATGCTTATATCTAATCAATAGAAATACCAGATGCTCGTTGCAGCTTCTGGAACAAAATATATATCATTTCAATAGAGGGTCTTGGTTCATAGAGTGATTTTTTTCTCATTTTCTATTTTAGGAATACTATATATAGCTAATGATTCAACCAAGCATACGTATTTGTAGTGACTGACAACGGAGATGAATGTGCTGTGAAATTAAACAGTTAGCAGGGGCAAATCAAAGAGATTTTCCTACTAGAATGGAAAGAATTATAGTTTCTGTTGCAGTATACGAACACAAGTGCTAGCTAAACGAACGATTGCCGTAATTCTTTGATTAATTCATACGGTACTGAAACGAGCAAGCAAACGTGTAGTGGTGATCATAAAACAACACCTGCAGATGGTGGGACGAACTTGTTTTCTACTTCTTTACAATATTGCTTTTGCATGTGGATTCATTCCCATTATTTTGTTCTCTCCTGCTAAAAAAGTAATGTCCTAGCACCAAAGTATTGAAGCCCTTCACCAGTTCAAATCGCCTGTGTTCTAACTTCTACCTAGCTTGATTAGTACAATATTTTGGTTGTGCTCAGAGCTGGAACCAAAGAAAGGGGCCAGGGTGGGTTTTTCTATCTGTTGGGTCACCCCAGGTTCAGCTCACAAACGCAGTTGGGCTAGGTGTCTTAGATATTGGATCACGATTGGCTCACCTTAGCCAGTTCAAAAAATGAAAAAACTGAAAGCAAGTCAATAGTTACCCCTGCAAATTGGAATATTGTTATTAAAACCGGGCACAGCCCTGCCAATCCACCAGACTCGAACCAAGTTTTGTATTCAGCGAGGTGTGAGTTGATCTAATCAAATCTGATTGATATGATAAGTCATGCAGCCCAATTGATTAAGTTAAAATTCCGTTTGATTTAAAAAAATATTTTAAAAGAAAACAATATTGTTTTAATTTTTTTTACAAATATTAAAACATTCTTTTTAAATTAATCTTGGTCAACTCGATTTGACCCATCCAACATGTGACTCGAGCCTTAAATTGAGTGACAGGCCTCGCCGGTTTTATAACTATGGTTGTTGTCTGGGTCTGGTTTCAAACATGAGCATGTTTGGGATTATGGTAACGGTGACGATTCAAAGTGCTTTTTCACTTAAAAATGCATAAAAATAAAAAAAAAATTATTTTTTAAAAATTATTTTTGACATCAGTATATTAAAATAATTTAAAAATATAAAATAAATTTAATTTTAAACAAAAAAAATCAAAATTTTTAAAAGCACAATACAAACCACGTTTTCAAACACACCAGAAGCTCGGTGCCCACAGGTTTGAAACACCCAGCCTGAATATGCTCTCCCGCTCACAAAATTGCAGGCCAAGTTGTACATGGACGTACACCCACTTGTTCATGGCGACCCAATTCACCAGAAGCTCGGTGCCCACAGGTTTGAAACATCCAGCCTGAATATGCTCTCCCGCTCACAAAATTGCAGGCCAAGTTGTACATGGACGTACACCCACTTGTTCATGGCGACCCAATTCTTTACTAAATTCCACGACACTGTGGTGCTAATATAATACAAGTCTGGTGTTTTTTATGATTAAATCAGCCTCAATGTCCAAGTATATGCTGTGTTGTGCCCCCCACTAAGCATGCTGACCATTAGCACATTGTACAGAGCAAGAATCATCATATTATATCATATTAATACTATAATATAAGATCAAAATTTAGCAGAAGTGTGAACCACATCCTTTATTAACCCATTTTATGAAGATTTTCAAACCTTGAAGACCTAGCTTTACTAATACAGTAAGGGTATGCATTCATTATCATACCCAGAAAAAATGTATTTAATTATTCAACAAACATATTGATTATGAAAAATTATGTCCAGGAATGATGACTTTTTTGATAAAGTGGCGAACACTTGGGGCCCAGAATGGCTGCCCCCTCTGCTCTTCTTCTGGCATTGGTAATTGGTTTCAGGCTCTTATTAGAATGGGCCCCATCTATGATTTCAATTATTCACTTTTATTCTTTGCTTTTCTCTATTTACCCCTCAAAATTTCACTCGTATATGATAAAAGAGAATATATTTTTAAAAATATTTTATAAAAATAAATTTACTATAAATTTTTATCCTTTTAGAATAAAAAAATAAAAGGATATCCATAGTCTAGTCTGCCCCAAATATTTTTTTATTATTATTAATGTGATATCCGGTTCAGTTTACGTGTACCTCAACTAATTTCACGGACCCTAAAGTTAACGACCATGTAAGCCTCCAATGACCTGAGATTTGTGAAACTTAAACTAATGATCTCTAGAGAACAAATCAATAACATGACCAGTTGAGTTACACCCCTCAGGATTTGCCCCAGATATCTTTGTTTACAAAAGTGCATGTTTAATATTATGATATATTATGCTTTTCAAAAATGTTTTTTCTTGAAAATACTTTGAAATAATAATAATTTTTTATTTTTTATGTTAGTATATCAAAAACATAAAAAAAAAAAAAAAACCCTAGTAAAATATTAATATGATATCTTTCAAAGATAACTATATTTTTAAAAAACGACTAAAAATAATAAAAATAAAAGTTACCGTAGTCCGATACGGTATTGTAGTGAGATGCTAAACAAATATTACGATGATGTACATGCTGCTGCAGCAGCAGCAGCTAGCAAGCCTATGGTGTTGTGGCCTGTGATTGGTCACCGGATACCACCAGAACCAAGAGACTAAAAAAGCTGGACCACCTGAAAAGAGAACGCATCTTGAATCTCTCTTTACTTTTAAGGATTTCCTTGTGTTTATATACGAGTTCACACTGGAATTTAAGGTAGCTTTTACTAATTTGTTTATCATTACGTAGTTTCTCTGGCCAGAACATGGCTCTGAGGTTCTCTACGACAAAAAGAAACGCCCGCTGTGGGCTAGATTGGGGACAGCTGCCGGAGTAATAAACTAAAGAGAAGATGCTGACATTGTTAGGCTAAAATTACATTCTGATTCCAAGAACTTGATTTTATCCTTTTTATTATCTTGTCTGTGCGTGAGAGGGAAAAGGGTATCCAAGAAGGACAAGATTATTCGCAGTAAACCTTCCAAAACAAGGCAAGCATGATTTCCTGATTCATGGATCTGTTTTGCAGACAATTTTTTTAATATTCAATCATATTATATAATCCTTTATCTTACTTTGATCTCTCGAAAAGCGCAGGTCAAGCTTGAATAAATGCACTCTCTGTGCTGTTCTAGTTGTCTTCGAGGTCTGGTGCTTGCAAAAAGACGGAGGCCAGCTAGACGCTGTCGTTCTTTGCCATTATGGTCGCGTTTTTTTAATTAAAACTGGAACTGTACCTTTTGGACCTTAAATGCTTAATCAGTAATGATTAACGATAGCAGCAGTGTAGCAATTAATTAGCTTGGAGGGAACGCGGTTTAAAATATTGATTAATAAAACAAAATTACTTTAATATATTTTAAAACAAAAAAACACTTTATTTATCAAGAATAAAAAATAAAGAGATTATCATTATTTTACCTTGACATTCTTTATCAAGAGTTCATACTAGGACGTTTCTTTATCAGGAATTTAGAATAATCTGTGAATCAATCCCTGATAAAGCATGTCACGTCACATCTCCACACGTAGTAGGCACCGTTTGTGCCCCGTTTCATAAAAATTTATTTTTTTAGTTAAAAATTAATTTTATTTTATATATTTTAGATTATTTTGATGTGCTGATCTTAAAAATAATTTTTAAAAAATAAAAAAATATATTATTTTAATACATTTCAGTACGAAAAATACTTTAAAAAACAACCGCAACCATACTCCTAAACAGTCACGTAATATATTTGTAAGTAATTAAAAACAACCATTGCTTCTACGTAAAACACTGTCTTCATAAAAAGCTGGTTATTTAGGAACCAGATTTTGATCATAACTCATAAGTAACATCAAGAATAGCTTGCATGACATTGATAACTCCATGGCATATATCCTCCTTGCACTTGTGCCACAGTTATTGTCTGAAAAACATAAGCACATGCAAGAAGAAGGTTTCGGGTATATTTTTTTTGTTCGCCATTATAGAGGGTCGACCAAAACCTGAGCTCAAATATTGTTTTTATTCAGGGCAGGGCCATGGCCATGGCCATGGCGTGTATTAATTTTTGTCCAAATCATAGCAGTATGTGTGGTAATAAGATGGTGGGCGGCTGTGGCCACCGTAGTTCGCCACCACTGGGGACAGTTAGGGATTTCCAGAACGGTATAATCAAGTGTCGCCATCAAAACCTTCTCAGGAAATGCACAGAGATGGCATGGCATGCATGGTATTGAGAGCCAGTGCACGTTGTGAACATGGACTGTCTAGCCCATTATTATAGTTTCTTGAATTTTTAATGCCATCACCTAATCTTTCTTGCTCCTCCTGACAACCTCATAGTGTGTTTGTTGAGCAAAATAATCAAACCCTTTAAACATCAAGAAAGAGATGGAGGGATAGAGACATCATTTTGTTTAATCCTAGTCATGTGACTTGTGGTAGACGGCGGGTCAAATATCTTTATTTTTTATAAAAAAGTTATATATACATGTTTTTTTATGTATTTTTGTAATTCAAAAAATTTAAATGCAAATCAAAAAATTTACACACACATGTAATCAAATAAAACTGAGAACTATGTGCGCTAATAAATAAATAAAAGATCATTAACAACATCTAAAAATAAAACTTGAAAAACTAAGAGATAGATAGATATATATATCAAGATATTTAATCTCGCAAGATAGAACATTTACCCGATTATGTTTGCTAATTTTTGTTTGTTAAAATATTTTTTTTATTTAATTAAACAATAATAGAAATAGACAAATATATTAAATTGATTGAATAAAATAAAAGGAAAACAAGAATAACATGCAAGCCTATATTTATTATAAATATCTTCTGAAAATAATTCATTTATTTTCAAAAATATAGTTCATGGAATTAAGTGATCTCTCTCTCTCCTCTCTCAACCAGGAAACAAAAAAAATAACAAAATGAACTTTTATACCAAAATGAAATTGGAAAAATGTTGAGGGATTGAAATTGAATAATTTGCGTGATTGTTTAAGTTGGAGGACTAAAATGCATCTTTTTCAAAACTTATATCTTGCCACTCATGTGTACCGTATTTTTCATTTTAATCCCCCCTCTTCTAACCCTGTCCTTTCGTAAAAATTCAAAATCAATTATTTTTTAATTAAAATTAAATCGTTTAAAAAAACATTTGAGGATTAAATTAAAAATACAAAATTTTACACAATCCATTAAAATAAAAAGGGATGAACAGTGAAGATAATATACAGCAACTGCTATTTCTACATCACTTGCAAATGCTGGTGACGTGCTAGATGGGATTTTTTTCTCCCTGTCCTTTTCATATCGGATTCTAATTCAAGTAATTAAATGTGAAAAAGAAAATAAAAAAGTATTTATGAATTTATCATCTCAATTATGAATCAACAAGACAAAAAAATATTCCAAGATGACCCTCGATGTCAGAAAAATACACGATCTATCATATGCATGTGGATTGCGATTCAATACTTTAAAACTAATTATAAGACTTTTTTCTCAAGGTAGGGAGGGCTAATTTAATAATTGCCTGCAAAGAAAAATCATGCATTTTGATTCAACAACCACTCTTTCTCTTGATTCTATTGCCTCTCCATCGCTTTAATGATTAAGACCATCCATCTTGTAAATCTCACGTACATACATACATACATACATTTTTTTTTTTTAGATTCAAGGAAACCTCATCCTCCGGAAAGCGCACTTTGTGGGCCCAGATGAGCGAGTAAAACCCCGGCTATCCCAGACTCTTACAAGAGGTGCACGCCCTGACTCGAACTCGAGACCTGCTGTGCAGATTTCAAACCCTTTGCCATCACGTTACGCCCATTGAGGACATACATACATGCGTACATGTATGTATTTATTTATACACGTATGTATGCATGGTCCAATTAAATTTCACACCACTTGACACATAATTAGATCAAAACTTTAATGTATTTGTTTTTGGGGTAAATTCAAAGCCTTGATATGTTTTAAATTGATATTTTTTAGTGTTTTTTTAATGATTTTAATGTATTGAGATAAAAAAATATATAAAAAATTTATTTTAAAGTATTTTCATATAAAAAATACTTTTAAAAAATATCATGCGTGCAACGAATGCATTTTACTACTAGTTCAATTTCAATATCATCATTGTTAATTTCAATAAATGACATGAGAAATTATTGATTTATAAATTAATTTTATTTTTTTTCTTATAGGTCTATCTCGGTATAAGAAGATGATTAGCCGAGTTAACCAATAAATTAACAACTTAATCTATTCTCTTAACTAAAATAATATCGTTTTAATTTTTAAAAACAAAACAACTAGATAAAAAACTACTGATCATTAAATTAACTTGCAGAATGGAGTTTTGTAGTTAATTTTTTTTTTTTTTAGTTTAACGTAGGTGTTCGAGCCAGCTTGCGCGCGCCTCGACTAATCCCACGGGCCTTGAAGTTAACGACCATGTAAGCCTCCAATGGCCATCATATGAGCAACCATAGGGCTTGAACCTGAGATCACCAAGAAAGCAAATCTCTTGATCCCAAGCTCTTTTTATGTGTATCTAATGTTGTGGTAAATAAAGCTTTTTAAAAATATTTTACCTCAAAAACCTATTAAAATCATTTATATATATATAATTTTTTATATTAACACTTTAAAAAAATATAAATTTAATATTTGTTTTTGAGAAAAATGAACTTTCACACGTAACAAAAAGCTAAAATTACCGCAGTTACAAGCAAGTGAAGCTCACTCACCTATCAGACACGGATATAACATGCAAATTGGTCGTAGCAATCCATGTCAAGTAAACACACACCAGATTCTGCAGGATATGGCACAGATTCGACATTGCTTGCCTTGTAGTGACGAGAAAATACACTCCTCTTTTTCTTTTTCTTTTTTTCTTTTTTCTTTTTGTCTTATTACTTAGCTTCCTCCCCCATCATTTTTATACAGTGAAATTAAATTAATCTTTGAATTAATTGTGAAACATTTATGAAAAACAATTTCTCCAAAACCTCATTGTATTCCCCATCACTGATAAGCCAAGCCCAAAAAATTGACTAGAACACATCTGAATTTTCCTGATATCAACGTGTTACGGTAAGGTTTATGAAAGTGTCGTAGTAATTGTTTTTAAAATTTTTTTAATTTAAAAATACATCTGAATAATATATATTTTTTAATTATTTTTTATATCAACACATTAAAATAAAAAAAACATAAAAATATTTTTTTAAAAAATACTTTTAAAACATAAAACAAACTAAATATATATATTTTTCTTAAATAGATTTTTATTGATTCATAGTTTACCACCAACTATCTATTTGTCATATATATAACCAATATAGTATTATTTCACCATGCTTTTAAACCTGGATTGGTTAGCTAGATTTTAACATATTTCTCTCGAGTTGAGTTTTAAAAATATTATATAAGAATTAATATGATTAAACTCGAATTATATAAAGATTTAACTAGCAACTTAGTTATGATTAATTAAAATCTGATTTAATTTATTTTAAAATATAAATTAACATTGTTTTAGTTATTTTTTTTATTAATAAAACATTTGTTTTATGGATTTGGATTAATTTAAATCCATATAACCCAAAACTTTACCTTAGTAGGTTTAATGATTTCAATAGCTGATATTCATGCGTACCAAGTGTTTAGAACATTTTGGTAATTAATTTAGAATGATATTTTCTAAAAATTTAAAATCTTATTAGGTCAAAGTTAATAATTTAGGATTTTACCCAATAAGCTCATGACACGTATCATAGAAAGAATCACAGGTCAGGCCTTAAACTAGGCATGATAACGATAGGAGCAAGAAGATACTAATACCCTATCCTTCCTTAACTTTATTACAGAATAATGTTCGGTGTCCAATTTGGTAATTTCAAAACTAGCTTTTCTATTCTCGATGTTATTTTTCATTTTGATTTCACTTTCCTCTGTCAGCTTTGCTGCTCTGACAGCATGCTATGCAGAGAAAAGAGCAAGAAACTGCAACAGAACAAAAAAAAAAAAAAAAAAACAATAAAAAGCAAACCCCATAAACACTCTTCAAAAACCCTAAAACAATCTCTCTCCTCCCTTCACTTTCATGGAAAACCTCCCACATTCTCAGCACCCAAACATGCTCTCGAAGAAACTCTTCACGAACCCCAGCAAAACTGTCTACGACGACGTATTTGGTGGCCCTCCTCGTTTTGGAGTAGCCCCTACCCTGTCTCCTCGAGTGGAAGACTACAGCGAGATATTCGGTGGATTTCACGCGCCACGTGGAGCTTCCTCTTCGATTCCAGTGCTTGATCTCCCATTGGTGGATAATGAAGCAGCCGAAGATGTTTTCTTTGATGTTAGAAGCTGTTCTGGGTTTGATTATAATGAGGTTTTTGGTGGGTTTAATGGCTCTGACTTTGCTGTTTCCTTCGAGGAGTTGATGATGAAGCAATCTGACGGCCGCGACTTTTCCTCTGATGAAGCTTGGTATGGTTATTTTGTGCTCTTAAAGTTAGCTTTTTTAAGTTTTTCTGGGGTTTTTGTTTTCATCTACAATGTAAAAAAAATGTGTGCAGTCATTGTTTTTCTTTGTTTTTAAGTGTCTTATTCCTAGTGTAAATTCTGTTTTCTTTTAGTATTTTTCAGCCTTTTCAAAGCTAAGTTGATAAATATATATTGCGCGTGCGCGTGCGCGTGCGCGTGTCGATTTAAAGTGTAATATTGGAGATTACGGTATACGGGAAGTTAGCATGAGGTAAACTATATGAGGTTTAATTTTGAAATTTTAGCTTCAGTGATCATAGATCGTGGTGTGATCACGCATATGTTGGTGCTTTGTGAAGTTCAAGGCTGGATGATCAGATGCTCTGAGGAGAAATTTGTGTTATTTTCTGAAAAATACGAGGTTTCTTTTTTCCATGGAATTGAGCATTACTTTTAGTGTATGCAAGCATAGCTAGAAGCTTCTTCAAGGAGATTGTGCCCTTTGAAAAATTAGGAGTTGTGTTTATTTTGAAAATGATTAGTTAGTCATGAAAATCTTGATGCTTTGGTTGCAAGCTGATGTGGTTGCTGGCTGTTTATTTTATTTGATTTCTTGAATTGTTTTGTGGGTTCTGTATGTTTGTTTCCATCGAGTAAAAAGTGATGGCATCTTATTTGGTATATCCCCCAGCAAGATAAAATCTGATAGTAGAATTTGGTTTTTCTGTTTACTCATTCATAGGACACCAGAAGACCCTGAATATCTATCAGAAGACTCAGATAATTATACAAAGAACCAATGCTTGTCGAATGGTGACTCTCACGAGTCCATTGATGGGATCATGGAATTTAACATATCATACCATAAAGCTACTCAAAGCAGCAACAAAGATATGCCAAATGGAATTACATATGTGACTCAGCCACTTGATGTTCCTGGATATGCTTTTATGGTTGATAGAACCATGTCTTTGCCAAAGTCAGATGACGAGCACCCACCTCTGCAGGTGAGTGATGATGGCCATCTCAATATTGATTTCACTGGGGAAATGTTGGGGGCAAAGAAGCTTAGGAAGACCATGTCACATCCGGCTAATGGTAGCGCTGATGATCTAGTTTTTGGAAATGAAGTTAGACCTCATAAGGAATATGTCCGAAATGGCTCTCTTCCTAATGAGACGTTTGTAACTATTTCTCATGTCAGCCTTAAAACTCACCCCTCTCAATTGCCACCACCTTCTAGACCACCGCCTGCATTAGACGTCAAAAAGAGAGATTCTTGTAAATCAACCCCAAACTGTCAAAGCGCTGCTTCCTCAGGGAGTGCTGGTGACAGTTCTCCACCTTACTTTGATGTAGAGGTAGATGCAAGTTCCTCTGCTGCTGCCTCTGCTGCTGCTATAAAAGAAGCTATGGAGAAAGCTCAAGTCAAGCTGAAAAGTGCAAAAGAATTGATGGACAGGAAGAGGGGTGGTTTTCAAAACCATACAAAATTGGGTTCAAAAAATGACAGAAAGGATAGAGAAGGTAGGGTGGTTAAGATTGTTGATGTGTCTGGTAGTACAAAATATGAAGGGGTGCAAGGCACTTGTGAAAGTGAAGAGAACGGAATGGATGACAGGCAAAAGGTTAAAATTGCAGATTCTTTAGAAGGGAAAAGGCATCAAAACGCAGCAAAAATGTCTTCTGATGAGAAGCTTGGAAGGGAATCCTTGTCATCTCAAGGATCCGATAAAATTGATGAAGCTAGTGAATGGAAAGAAGCTACTCAATTTTTTGAACTGGTGAGAACAAATGTACCCAGAAAAGTCATTGACTTGTCAAATAATGATAACATTTTTCCGCAGAACACAAATATCCATGAACAAGGGCAGAAGGTGAAAAAGGTAGCCATGGAAGCATCGCAGCAGCAGCTAGAAAATGGCAAGAAAGTACAAGCAGTTACAGCAGATCATGAACTGGAGGAATATGCCAAGAACACTAAAGTATCAAAACCAGCTCGTGACCTTGGGGGAAGCAATGGGAGATCAGAAGCTGCTAAAGTGGCACACAGAGAGAAAGGGCTTGAGAAGAAGGTACAAGTAGCTCAAGAGGTTCTTAGAGTGGAGGATGAGGACAAACTTGGAATGGACAAGCAGTCTTTGGAAACTGATAAGAGACGAACTAGAGCTGACGGGTCACAAAAACATGAGCTCATGGGAGAGGTTCCACGAGCACAAAGTAAACATGAAGCTAAGCAGACTGCAGAGGACAAGGAGAAAGAGCCTTGGCTGAAAGAGGCTGTTAGAAATGCGGAGAATGAGAAACTATTCATTCATAAAAAGGAAGGTGGTGAAAGGAGACAAAGGAGCACTTTTGAGAAGGAAGAAAATGAAAAGAAGCTTAAAGCAGCTCTTGAACAATTGGAAAATGAGAGAAGGCTGAAGAAGGCATTGGAGCAGAAAGAAAAGGAGAAGAGGATAAAGGAGGCTCGTGTGAGGGAAGAAACTGAGAAGAAGCAGGGAGAGGCTTATGAAACACACGAAGAGGAGAAGAGATTAAGAGCAGCTCTTGAGCAGGAAGAAAATGAGAGGAGACTGAAAGAGGCTTTGGTGAAGGAGGAGTATGAGAGGAGACTGAAAGAGATTCATGAGAAGGAAGAGTATGAGAGGAGACTAAGAGAGGCTGCTGATAGAGAGGAGAATGAGAGGAGACAAAGAAGGATTCGTGAAAGAGAAGAAAATGAGAAGAGATTAAACAAAGCTCTTGAGAAGGAAGAGAATGAGAGGAGAATACGAGAGAATGAGGGGAGGTTGAGAGAAGCTCATCAAAGAGAAGAGAAAGAGAAAAGATTAAAAGAAGCTCGTCAAAGAGAAGAGAATGAGAAAAGATTAAAAGAAGCTATTGAGCATGAAAATAAGAAAAAACAGAGAGAGGCTAATGAAAAAGAAGGAAATGAGAAGAAATGTAAAGAGGTTTTTGAAAATGAAGGGATTGGAGACACTCTAGAACAGGAAACAACTGAAAAGCAACTAGAAGAGACAAATGAGCAAGATGAAAGTGGCAAGTTAAGAGAGACTCCAGAGGGAGAAGTAAGTGAACCAGGAACATGCACATCAGAAGAAATGGGGGATGCATCCAAAGAGACCTGCAACTTGGAAAACACTGAGGTGAAGCTGAAGGATGGCTCTGAGAATGATAAACCAGGGATACTAAATGAGATGGGTGAGAACTGCAGGGTAGTGAAGCAGGCATGTAAGACGGAAGTCAATACGAACCTTGGATCAACTAGATTAGCTGGCAAACATGAGGGGAGGAATGGAAAACAAGTAGTGACCGAGGAGATTGCTCATGAAGAAATTGGCAAGGTACCTCCAGAGCTGAAAATCAGTGACAAGGAAGAAGCAGTTGAAACAGTGAGCACACAGGCTGGTGGAAAAACAAAAGTGTCTGGTTTGGCTCAAGGCAACTTAGAACATGAAAATAATGTAGTGGAAGATGATGCTGTGTCAGTTTATGGTGATGAAAGGACGAGGAAAGCAGGGGAAGCTGGAAATGGCACTGGACGAAAGAGCATAGAGAAAACTAAGAAAGCCTCCCAAGTAGAATCTGATATCGCAAATCAAGGGAAGGAATTTGCTCAGGACAGGAGTGACAGAAGAAAGAATATCCCCCAGGCAGTTGCTATGAATCATGAAGACAGAAAGGAAAATTTCATGTCAACTGGAGCAGTGAAAAAATCGGTTGAGACTGGAAGGAAAATAGAAGCTGCTCAGCCAGCTAATTTAGAAGCAAAAGGAAGTACCCCGGGATCAACTCAGCAGCTTAATACAAGTGAAAGAAAAGTAAAGAATCTCAATAAGACCCTATCATCAGAGGAAAAAGAAGTTGAGAGGATGAGAAGAGAAAAGGAGCTGGAAATGGAACGTCTCAGAAAGCTAGAAGAAGAGAGGGAGAGGGAAAAAGAAAGAGAAAAGGACAGAATGGCTGTTGACAGAGCAGCGCTTGATGCTCGTGAAAGGGTACATTTCGAAGCTCGTGATAGGGCAGAACGGGCTGCTGTGGAAAGAGCAATAACTGAGGCCCGTGAAAGGCTAGAGAAGGCCTGTGCAGAGGCTAGGGAGAAGTCATTAACTGATAACAGATCTTTAGAGGCCAGGCTCAGGGAACGTGCTGCAGTAGAGAGAGCTGCTGCAGAGGCACGCGAGCGTGCTTTTGGAAAAGTAATGTCTGAAAGGACTGCTTTTGAGGCAAGAGAACGAGTAGAAAGATCTGTCCCAGATAAATTCTCTGCTTCTTCCAGGAATGGTGGAATGGGACCTAGTTCTTCACCCTCAGTATATAATGGTATGTACACTGTTTAAACTGGAATTTTATACAAAACTTCTTACACACCTTTGCACATATTTGTTTTATCCTTTATTGCTTCTGAACCATGTATCCCTGTACAAAAAGGTTCCTACTATATGGAGAGATCTGAAGGGGTGGAAGGTGAGTCACCTCAAAGGTGTAAAGCAAGGTTAGAAAGGCATAGGCGAACAGCTGAACGTGCGGTATGATTTTCTTCCTACAGAGTAAATAGCAATCAATTGCTTACATCAAAGGAGTTCGTCTGTAATGTTTTGGCTTTATGGCAGGCAAAAGCTCTAGCAGAGAAAAATATGCGAGATCTTCTTGCT
The DNA here is from genome assembly GCF_000002775.5 of Populus trichocarpa. Taxonomy (NCBI): domain Eukaryota; kingdom Viridiplantae; phylum Streptophyta; class Magnoliopsida; order Malpighiales; family Salicaceae; genus Populus; species Populus trichocarpa. Next base: position 1,726,672 of record NC_037291.2, on the reverse strand, counting down.
CAGAGAGAACAAGCAGAGAGAAATGTAATGATTTTTCACGAAGAATTTTTTGAACTTTCGAACTTGCTCTGCATATCTCACGCATATCTCACATATAATTCCAATCTAATTTTTCTTGCAGAGATTAGCAGAAACTCTGGATGCTGATGTCAAGAGGTGGTCCAGCGGGAAAGAAGGAAACTTGCGTGCATTGCTGTCAACTTTACAATATGTATGTTGTATTCTCCTTGCATCATTTTAGGAATGTTGAAGTCTTCTGGTTTCCTTTAATGCTTATAAAATGTAATTAATTGAAGTTTTTGCTGCTACACCCTTTTTTGGATAATATATAAAGATAAAACTTGAATGAATATTTTATATAGCCAAATTACTACGAGAAGGTGTATCTCTTTTGTGTTGTTAAGGTGTCTGGGTTGAGTTTCTCTTGTTTAATACTCTCCACCAGCTAGTTCACTTCATTTCCTTTTTTAGGTTTTCTAGATGTTTAGATTTCTGGCCTCCTTTCGTCAGTTTTCATTCAATCTGGCCTGTACAATGTTACTTGAAATATTTTTTTGTGGCAGATCCTTGGGTCTGACAGCGGCTGGCAGCCAATTCCATTGACTGAAGTAATAACTTCAGCAGCTGTAAAGAAAGCTTACAGGAAAGCCACGCTTTGTGTTCATCCTGACAAGTTACAACAACGGGGTGCAAGTATTCAGCAGAAGTACATATGTGAGAAGGTCTTTGATCTTCTGAAGGTACTGTTTTGCACGTTACTTCCAACAACTTCAGTGATTATTGAAACTAGAAAATATGCTTGACAAGATCACAAAATCATTTTTAAGACAACATCTCTTGTATTTTTATTGTTGGAAAATAGCCTTTGGTACACCTATGGAAAAGCCTTCACAGAAAGATCTCTAGTTCTATGCCTAGACTCTTCTCATTAGGTTAGAATTACTCTGCTTCACCCATCCCCATCTGTTGAGGCTGCATTCAGCTCTCTCACTAAATGGTCATCAGTGTTCAGTATCCTGTAGTGCTTAAAAACCTGTCGATAGCTTTTCTATTTTTCACGAGTCAAAGATACAGTATGTATTCCATCCAAATTCCAAACCATAGTTTTGTTCTGCCATCAGGCTGAGGCAGCAAAGTCTGACCATGGAGATTCTTGCTAATATCTGTATTCTTATCATTTTATTGCTGGTTTATTTTCAGGAGGCTTGGAGCAAGTTCAACTCAGAAGAGCGGTAGCCTGAGCTCATCATATCTGTGCCATTTACTTATTCGCAATTGACAACTCATTCTGTAAATACATTCGTCTTGTAGGTAAATATCGTTGAGTCCATCAGATACTTCATTATCTATTTGCAGTTTGAGAATGTAATTTATGCTCAAAGGGAAATAGGTAAGAAACAAATATTATTCAATGCAAAGCGGCCAATTTGTATTTCAAACCTGCAATCCAATCAAGTTTCCATGTAACAAGATTGCATACGAAGGAGACAGCCTTGAAGGCTTGGCCCTATTTAATATTAACATGTCCAGTCACAGAAGTGAACAAATTAGCAGAGGGAGAGGTTTATCGTTGTTATTTTCTGGCCAGACGTCGGAACCTAATTACAATCTCTTATAATCTTCTCTGATTAAAATGTTTACGAAAAAAGGCTTCAAGATGTTCATCTCGATCGCTCTAAATGAATTTAATTTCCTGCAACCACCTTAATAATTGGATAAATGTTGAGAGAAGGAACATAAGATCAGGCGTCGATGACTAAAAAGAGAGTAAGCATGTTATGTTTGATGGAAAACATGATGATAGTGGCATGCATGGCAACTGAGGATCTTGAGGAAAACAATTTCAGTGATCAGCAAACGTGTAGTAGTGATCAAGGTTGCTTCCATGTAATTATTAATGAATCGGGCCTCTAACAAGAGTTGGTAAAATCGCATCATAACACTAACTGCATTTCTGCTTTTTCAGCTATCTTCGGTTTGGAGATGTAATGATTTTTTTTGTTGTTGAAAGAATTCATATAAAAAGTATGTATTTTTTATTTTTGTAAAAAAGATTAAAATTATGTTTTTTTTTTGTAAAAAAAAAACAAGTCCTAGTTAGTTTTTACCGAGTATTTGATTAATTAGATAAATTTTTAGTCAGTTGACATAAAACTCAGCACAGGATAAATCCTAGATCGGTGATCACTGAGCTGAGCTCATACAATTTCTCACTACTGAATAATAATATGAAAGTAGAAAAATGTCAGAAGTGGGATTTGAACCCACGCCCTCTCTCGAAGACCAGAACTTGAGTCTGGCGCCTTAGACCACTCGGCCATCCTGACGTGATGCTTCTCTGTCCTTCTATTTAGTTATTGTATTAATTAGACTTTATTTTCATCATCGCACCTGCATATCCCGCGTTAAGAACCTGGGAGTGAAGTTGTCAAAAACGCAGAAAATGTAATGCAAACCTGGAGAGTAAAAACAGATCGTAAAATTATAAGAAATGTTTTCTTATATATGGTTCAAGTACCTTAGATTACATAATTGCTTTTTGAGAATTCTTTATTGAATCATTGTCTGCTCTAAATTACTTGATGTTACAAGCATCTGCAGAACAAAAATGGAGAATTTGAGTTGGCCTTATGTTGATATTCTATCAAACAGAAACAAAATTATCAAGTTGGCCTTATGTTGATATTCAACGGTACTTTACTGACAAAACAGAAGCAAAATTAATCTTGATCAATAAAATCTTGCAGCAGCAAATGACTGCTGCCAATACAAGCCATTAAGAATCATGTCCTGGAATAAAGGAATTAAAGTAAAAGGCATCAGCTGAACCAAAGCAATTAGCAATAAACTGGGAGTCAAATTCATGGATGTATGGCATAACAGTGCAAATAAAAGATGGCACAAGTAAATTCCTTCATTTTCCCTCCCCACACCCCATAAAGAAAGTGTGTGAGAAAGACAAGAACAAGCACATTTTCTTTTTGTCAATACAGTATCTGTGGCACTTCAAGTCTTGTTCTTGGATTGAGGAAGAATCAAAAGGGAGCTAATTTACAGAACACAATAAGAAATAGTAAAACTTGACGATTGATTTCCACCTAACAAGAACCAGCCACTCCCTTTAAGCAAGCAAACAGACTCTATCTTTGACAGGGATGATAATAGAACTTTCTCGGTCTCAGTAGCTGCTTATGGATCCAAGGAAGGCCAGGTGCAGATGCTTATATTGACATACTTGTTCCTTCCTCAAACTCCCCACTGACCCCAAAACAGAGGGGGAAAATCCTCCTAGCTTCTATCTAGAACAGTTAATTAGTACCCATGTCTACAGTAGAGGGCTGAAGTTGTTTGGATCTCACGGTGGCTGGTGGAGAGGACGTCAACGATGATGGAAAAAAAGAAGGAGAGGGCTGCTAGGGTGCAGTATATATACATATCGAGTGAACTTGTAAAATCAGTCTTCAAATCATGATTTTACTCTATTTTAACGAGTCAAGATGATTTTAGTCGGATTTTGTCTCCGTTTTTGATTTTTGAAATCGATTTTATACGATAAATTTATATTAACTCATAAAACTATTAGATTTTACAAGTTCATTCATGATTTTAACACCATTACCGAGTATTTTCACTTTGATAATTAGCCTCCAGCCCTTCACAATCCAATTAAAACTTAATTCAGGGATGAGAATATATCAGTTTATATATATATATATATATATATATATATATATTACCCCTATTAATTTAAAAAATTATATATTCATATTTTATTCATCATTTTTCAGTTATCTACATGGATATTTATTCCATAACTATTATTTATTATTCAACTTATTAACTTGGAGGCATCCCATGTTCAAATCCTTATCATCCATTCATCCTCACAATTTTAGATTTTAGTGCTGGTTCATGTGAATTTTAGTTTTAGAGTTGGTTAATCTTATCAACCATGATTATAGTTATTAAATTTAGCTTAAATTAGTGTGAAATTGATCGAATTTTACCCAGTTAACCCCTTTTTTTTCTTTTTTTTTCCAAAACAATTTTGATTTAATAGGCGCCGTCCACTTTCACAAGCCATTTCTTCCCCTCATTTGTTAATAAAGAAATAATCACTCCCTCTTCATATTTGATGCCTCCTAAACCCCGGTCGCTGTCCATTTGTTACCGTTTCTTTTGTTACCCTAACTTCTCCGCCAGAACACCCATTAACGGTTATTCGGAAGCAAACGCAACCATCTACCTTCAGAACCGTTATGTTCATACCGGCAACCTGTTCGATGAATTGCCTCACAGAGACCTCTACTCCCTCAACTCTCAACTCGCCTCCTATTCTCGCGATGGAAACTTTCTTGCCACATGGGATCTCTTCTCTCGCATTCATTCTGCATTTCTTGACCTTGATGCTTACACCTTTACGCCGGTTCTCCGTGCATGCTCGGCTTTGCCTGACACGAAGTGTGGCAGACAAGTCCATGCTTTAATGATTAAGACAGGCACGGATTTGGGAACTATAACAAAAACTGCAGTAATGGATATGTATTCAAAATATGGGTGCTTGGGTGAGTCAGTTAAGGTCTTTGAAGAAATGGAATTCCGGGACGTTGTGACTTGGAATGCTTTGGTTTCGAGTTTTCTTAGGCATGGTCTTGCTAAGGAAGCGCTTGGTGTTTTTAGAGCAATGAGGAGGGAGAGTGTGGAGATAACTGAGTTCACACTGTGTTCTGTGCTTAAGGCTTGTGCCTTTATTAAGGCTTTTCGACAAGGTAAGCAAGTTCATGGCTTGGTCATTGTGATGGGTCGAGATTTGGTGGTTTTAGGCACTGCTCTTATTGATTTTTACTCTAATGTGGGGTATATTAGCGAAGCTATGAAAGTTTTTTCTTGTTTGAGTTGCAGGAAAGATGAGGTTTTGCGCAATTCTTTGATTGCTGGGTGTGTCAAGCATAGGAGATACGAGGAGGCGTTTTTAGTGATGAGTACTATGAGACCAAATGCGGTTGCACTTACTACTGCTCTTGCTGCTTGCTCTGATAATTCAGATTTGTGGATTGGGATGCAGATTCATTGCGTGGCACTGCGATTTGGATTTATTGCAAATACTCAAGTGTGCAATGTGTTATTAGATATGTATGCAAAATGTGGGAGAATTTTGAAATCCAGATCAATATTTGACGGGATCTGTCATAAAACTGTTGTTTCTTGGACTAGCATGATAGATGCATATGGAAGGCATGGTCATGGGGATGAAGCACTCAAGCTGTTTAAAGAGATGGGGCAAGAAGGAAGTAGAGTCTTGCCAAATTCTTTGACACTTCTTGCTGTTCTATCAGCATGTGGGCATTCAGGACTAGTCAAAGAAGGCCAAGAACTTTTTAATTCTGCAAGGGAGAAATATGGTCTGGATCCAAGTCAGGAGCATTATTCCTGCGTCATAGATATCTTAGGCCGTGCTGGCCAAATAGAAGATGCATGGTGCCTTTTTCATGATATGGTTAAAAAGGGTATAGGGCCTACAGCTGCAGTGTGGGCAGCACTAGTGAATGCTTGTTGTCTTAACCTGGATGTATCTAGGGGTGAGTTTGCTGCAAAGCATCTCTTGGAATTAGAACCAAATAATGATGGCATTCATGTGCTGGTTTCAAAGTTCTATGCATCCATTGATAGGTGGGATGTTGTGGAGAGCTTGAGAAACAATATGAGGAAGAAAGGACTGACTAAAGTATTAGGTAGTAGCTGGTTAGATGTTGCATGAAATTGCCACTTAACTACAAATTAGAGCAGAAAAGGGGTGGTTTGAACTTCTTGATTTTGATCAAAGAGCAGACTGTTATTCATCAAGAAGACTCAGAAAGTGCACCACTCTCAGGTCTGGCTTTTCCATTATTCTATTTCCACGTGGAAGATTTCCATTAAAGCAATTCATAGAAGTGATCAGATGCATCTGGTTAATTACTTGACTGGTCTCGTTTTTGGAGTTTTGAGATAACGGTGCAGGTTCGGAAATTTAGTTTCTCATTTCCAAAACAGTATTTTTGAAACAAGTAGTCTCCAGACTTATTCAGCACCTGGCTAACTAGAATCCACAAAGTAGAGCCGAATTCCTCTCAGGGCTAATTACAGTTTATTGGTGCCTATCAAATACTTGCTTCTTGTGAACCATTCTGAAGGCAAATATATCACAGATCTCATTCGTCATCCATTTTCCATAAACAGAGATTCCTGGCAACGAGGTTGGTTGTTTTTGCTCTTACTGATACTGTTCTAATTTGACTATATGAAAGGAGAAGGTGTTAACAACTTTTAACGAGACCGGGTACCAAGTTTGTTAATAAGTGTTCGGCAAAATGATAAAAATTTGGCCTTGAGAGGAAATACTTGACTTTTCCGTCAAATATTTCAAAATCCTAATTGTCTTGGTGTCTGGTTGAAATGATGTAAGAAATAATTATAATTTGGATATGAAATGAGGAGAATAATGCAAGCAAGTTAAGATGGGCAGGGAGTTTAAGACTTCTTGTATGATGTGAAATCTAAAATGAGGTCAGAGGTGATCTATTCTTTACATGTTCTGCAATAAAGCTGCGTGGCATAAACAAGCAAGGTGGTAGCTAAGGTGATAAGTTCTATTGGGTAAAGAGTTTCTGCTGGGAAAAAAAAATCCAGGGTTATGTGTATTGCTTGGTACTCATTTGTGTACTTAGTTCAGAAAGCCGTGAGTGACAGAATTTATCGGTGTGTTCAGTAATGGAGTAATACTCCATATTTTCAAGAAAAATAGAAAACGAAATATGGAAAAAGAAATTTGTGTTCAAATGATATATTTTTACAAGTTAGAAAAAGGAAAAAAAATTTCGGTTCTTCCACTATAATGCCTGAAGTTGGAAAACCTCTGTTTTCCAAAAAAATTCACCCTGGAGACTGTTTTTATGTTTAAAATTGCATTTTAAAAGTGTTTGACTTGAAAAAGTAGTGAATTGATTTTTATAGTATTTTTTTATAATTTTGATTTGTTAATGTCAAAAAATTAAAAAAAATCTGAAAAAAAAATTCATTTATTATATTTATCTTATATCTCTCCTCTAAAAATAATGATAAAAAAAATATCAAAATGTAAAGAATATCATAGAAAAAATGTTTAATTTAAACACGATTTCTATTTCGCCATTTTTCTCCAAATGGAAAACAATATGACATGAATACATTATGTTAGAAAGATTTTCTGAGATTTGAAGAAATGAACATGTTTTCTAATATTTTCTATAGGAGATGAAAAACCAGAAAAAGAAAAGAAAACTAACAAGAAAAAAGGAATATTGTTTTGTGTCACTGAATAATGCCTGTAACTCCGCAGGAGGAGAAATGGATTCTCTTTTGAAGAATTTCATTCAGGATTTGCAGAGAAGACGCAAGGGTTCAAAGATGCTTCAGAAGATTCTGAGTATACTACTGTTTTGTCAGATTTGGGATCTGTTTAATTAGTTTAGCTCATCATTTCTGTCTTTTGTTTCCAGTTTCCGCAGCTTGCCGCTGTCCTTTTAAACTCTGCATTGTCCCTGTCTGGGTTGCTTTGTTGATCAAGTCATCACTTAACACCCAAAAAAAAAAGAAGAAGAAAAAGACTTCCATCGACGCTCTTTTACAAGGTTTTTCTTGCAATTGGCCTCGACGCCTCCTTGTTAGAGAGCTTTCTATGAACCTTCCTGGAACACACCGCACATCTTACATGCATGTTGGAGCTAAAAACACCAATATCACACCTTCTTGGAACACACCGCACATCTTACATGCATGTTGGAGCTAAAAAACCAATATCACTGACAACGTTTCCAAATCCGCCACCCACATAATCTATTGCTCATAAAGAAGGGTTGAATTTTTTGATGCACGAGGTCACTATCTCACCTGTGAGCTTTGAAATTTTCTTCTCGCTTGTGGTTGGAATGGAGAGTTGCACTTGAAAAAGTCCAGAAAGACAGAGCCAAGCAGCCGTTTCTTGAAAAGTCAGAGCTGCGAGATAACCTTTCACACACCAAAAACATACAAAAGAACAAAGAGCTCACCAAACAAAGACCAACTGGTTTAAAAAATGCTACGCACGGTCGCTCATGCATGCATCAGCAAATCCTGTCTATTCATTTCGTGTAAACCTCACCATATGGACGGACAGGATCCTCCCACAACTTTATCAGCATCTGTTCATAGCATTTCTCACTAATCAAGCAACAAACACGTGGCCAAATATCTTAAATTAATCAGTAGGTCATTGCTTTTGACTTGTTCATTTTCGTCCACAAAGAAGTGCTCACCAACCACACCGATTCTTCCATATATACACACACAGTCCAAGTTCATGTTATCTTCCAGAGCATTGAGCATATTACTTCTATTAGGATCAAGCCATGTTGAGAGCATTGAGCACATGCAGGAACCATGGGGGTTATGAAAGGTTAGTTGACGAGCCTGTTAACATAAGTCTATTGGATGGGAAGTTGAAGAGGGCTAAAAGCGTACCAGCTAGTGTTTTTGGCTCATCAAAGTCACGAAAGTTGGGACCAGAACTGGCCCTTCAAAATATTTTTCCGGCGAAGCCTAGCAGCAGAAAGGTTAGCAAGAGTCATCCACTGTTTAGTCTCTTCAATAATCGTAGAAAGAAGAAACCTACGGCTAGGCCAGAATTTGCTAGGTACTTGCAGTATGTGAAGGAAGGAGGGATATGGCTCTGATCTGTCAAATATATATATGCATGGCCATAGATTCATCAACATTGAAACAAGAAAAGGCAGTGCTGTTCGATCAGCTTTCTTTTATTTAGCTCAAAGAAGTGTATTATTCTAAGCAAACAATGCTTTTGACAAACTGAAATTCGGCAATGCCAAATATGACAAATCTTTTCACTTTTTGTACGATCCATTTGATTTCACAGAATTAGAATTGAAATATTGAAAGTTCTTGCTTTGTGTTCATTGAATCTACTATATATATTGTTTTAGCTGTCCAATCGTTCTCGTCTCTGGCAAGCGAGTTGAGAATCAATTATGAGTATAGCTTCAAACTATCGACTACAACCTGCTATATGAATTATGTTATTGTGCTAGGGCCTTGTATTTTTGTTCTTCTTATTCCTTCACGATAAACAGTACATCTAGACTAACAAACTTCAAATCAAAGAAGAATCTATGGGGCTAGGATTTCAATGGAAGAAGGATTTGATGCTCAGTTGTCTTATCCGTTAATCTGGAGATATTGAAAAAATCTAGCTGCAGTGCTAGCTGTGCATAATTTGTGAATGTATACTACTGTAAATGTAACCATCAAAACAGCTCGGGATCATCGGTCTTGTGACAACTGATAAGCCATGCATAACTAGTGAGGGAGATAAATTCTAATCATGGAATCAAGAATAGATGGGAGGCTTGTAGTATGCGTGTTGGAAGAATTGATAGTTCTGAACAATCAGTTATGAATCCGCCACCGGCAGATCATGTAGAAAAGTCAATTGTAGATTTCTCACTAACAAATCATGCAAAAGAAGGCATGCTCCAACACAAATAATCTGATAAGAAGAGCCCACATAACTTTAGATATAATCATGGAATTAAACTTGATTTTATTGGATGATTTTATAGACATAGTTTTCTATAAAAGAATCCGTTGACTATAATCAACCGAGGTCTGGAAGGCCCTTGAATTAGGTTTGAAAGAAATTAGTCTGGTTCAATTTCATTAATTTTTCTTTTTAGTTTTAAATTTTTTATTTAATTTTGGATTTTATATAATCTTTTCTATTTGACTTAGTGTTATTTTTCTATCCCATAAAAGTTGATTTTTAATTTATTTAAAGAGTTGTAAGCTTCGTGAAAAAAAGACATTCAAATACAAAATACGAATTAGAGGTAATAACCCTTTTCGGCAACATTTTGTCTTTCTTTAAAGTCTTCTTGTGTTTTGTTTTCCATTTGCATTAAGGCTTTTTCCATCCTCTAAAAGAAATTCGAGAGAAAAGGAAGATGCTGCAGCCTCAAGGCGGAACAATTCCATTAAACAATGGACAAATCAGCCTTGTACGGTGATTAGAGGTGGCCTTTTCTGATGGTCAATTCCTTTCAGCCGGCAAACCACTAAATGCTTTTTTACATCGAGACTCACCAAGTACTTCTTGCCAGGTCTTAGGAATGCATGCCACTCCCAACAGGAATTGAACAGTCACAACAAATTTCTTTTCTGCAGCTCCACAGGCTCGAATCCATCACACTAAGCAAAACAGCTCGAGGGTTTGGCAAATCAATTCGAAATAAAAAAAATGAAATGTATATTCAACTTTTAATCGAGGAATTGGGATCACCTGAAAGGAAAAAATCAACCGATTGTGCCCAAGAAACAGTCACGAAAGTCTTTCTGAACTTCTTGGCAGGTGAAGCTTGTTTTCCGAATAGGTTAAATTAAACCTGAGGGCGGTGTAGTTTTATAATGTAATCTCCTGCTAATAAAAACTTGACTAATTCCTCAGAACAACAAATACAAGGAATTACAGCAACAACCACTGGCCAACAAGTGACAATTTCTTCGAGAAAATTAGGAATGAGAAGAGATCAAACTCACTGCCGAAATGTGTGCTTTATATATATATATGAGGATGACCATTTCTTGACAAGTCAGAGCTGCGATAACCTTTCACTAAAAACATAAAAAAGAACAAAGAGCTCACCAAACAAAGACCAACTGGTTTCAAAAAATGCTACGCACAGTCGCTCATGCATGCATTAGCAAATCCTGTCTATTCATTTCATGTAAACCTCACCATATGGACGGAGAGGATCCTCCCACATCAGCTTTATCAGCAATTGTTCATAGCATTTCTCACTAATCAAGCAACAAACACGTGGCCAAATATCTTAAATTAATCAGTAGGTCATTGCTTTTGACTTGTTCATTTTCGTCCACAAAGCAGTGCTCACCAACCACACGGATTCTTCCATATATATATACACACACAGTCCAAGTTCATGTTATCTTCCAGGGCATTGAGCATATTACTTCTATTAGGATCAAGCCATGTTGAGAGCATTGAGCACATGCAGGAACCATGGGGGTTATGAAAGGTTAGTTGACGAGCCTGTTAACATAAGTCTATTGGATGGGAAGTTGAAGAGGGCTAAAAGCGTACCAGCTAGTGTTTTTGGCTCATCAAAGTCACGAAAGTTGGGACCAGAACTTGCCCTTCAAAATATTTTTCCGGCGAAGCCTAGCAGCAGAAAGGTTAGCAGGAGTCATCCACTGTTTAGTCTCTTCAATAATCGTAGAAAGAAGAAACCTACGGCTAGGCCAGAATTTGCTAGGTACTTGCAGTATGTGAAGGAAGGAGGGATATGGCTCTGATCTGTCAAATATATATATGCATGGCCATAGATTCATCAACATTGAAGCAAGAAAAGGCAGTGCTGTTCGATCAGCTTTCTTTTATTTAGCTCAAAGAAGGGTGTATTATTCTAAGCAAACAATGCTTTTGACAACCTGAGATTTGGCAATGCCAAATTTGACAAATCTTTTCACTTTTTGTACGATCCATTTGATTTCACAGAATTAGAATTGAAATGAAAGTTCTTGCTTTGTGTTCAATATTGAATTTACTATATTGTTTTAGCTGTCCAATCGTTCTCTTCTCTGGCATATTTACCATAAATGGTAAATATAATATATAAATACGATGTTAAAATCTTCTTTTTCAACAATTCTCCGGAAATTCACTGACTAGTATATAAAGCCCCAAGAGAAAATGAGTTTTTTAAACCATTTAGTGATAAGCAGCTTTTGACTTTTAACTTTTTCTAGAAAGATCTCTCATGTGAACCCATGTGTAGGCTTTCTACGCCTAGACTCTTACTCCTCGTTAGGTTAGAATTACTCTGCTTCACTCATCCCCATCTGTTGAGGCTGCATTCAACTCTCTCACTAAATATTCATCAGTGTTCAGTATCCTGTAGTGCTTAAAAACCTGTAGATAGCTTTTCTATTTTTCACGAGTCAAATATACAGTATGCATTCCATCCAAACCATAGTTTCGTTCTGCCATCAGGCTGAGGCAGCTAGGTCTTTGACCATGGAGATTCTTGCTAATATCTGTATTCTTATCATTTTGTTGTTGGTTTATTTTCAGGAGGCTTGGAACAAGTTCAACTCAGAAGAGCGGTAGCCTGAGCTTATCATATCTGTGCCATTACTTATTCACAGTTGACCACTCATTCTGTAAATACATTCGTCTTGTAGGTAAATATCGTTGAGTCCATCAGATACTTCATTATCTATTTGCAGTTTGAGAATGTAATTTATGCTCAAAGGGAAATAGGTAAGAAACAAATATTATTCAATGCAAAGCGGCCAATTTGTATTTCAAATCTACAATCCAATCAAGTTTCGATGTAACAAGATTGCATACGAGGGAGACAGCCTTGAAGGCTTGGCCCCATTTAATAGTAACATGTCCACAGTCACAGAGGTGAACAAATTAGCAGAGGGAGAGGTTTATCATTGTTGTTTTCTGGCCAGATCAAGTAGCTGTTCGGAACCTAATTACAATCTCTTATAATCTTCTCTGATTAAAATGTTTAGGAAAAAAGGCTTCAAGATGTTCATCTCAATCACTCTCAATGAATTTAATTTCCTGCAATCACCTTAATTATTGGATAAAAGTTGAGAAAAGGAACATAAGAGCATAGTTTGATGACTGAAAAGAGAGTACGCATGTCAAGTTTGATGGGAAACATGATGATAGCAGGGGCATGCATGGCAAAAGAGGATCTCGAGGAAAACTATTTGATCAGCAAGGGTGTAGTAGTATACGATTTCTCACCACTGAAAAGCTGCTTGTAGTCATGTGAGTAATACAAAAATGTCAGAATGGGATTTAAATCCACGCCCTCTCTCAAGACCAGAACTCGAGCCTGGCGCCTCAGACCACTCGCCCATCCAGACTTGTTGCTTATATGTCCTTTTACTTTGGTACTTAGTGTTTATTCATGCTGTGTTTTTTTGAAATTTTTTTAGTTTTAAATTATTTTTTAAATTATTTTAATGTGTTAATATTAAAAATAAAAAAATATTATTTTAATATATTTTCAAATAAAAAATATTTTAAAAAATAATATCTAATACCCTCTCAAACATGCTATTTTCTATTGTATCAATGTTTGACCTAGTGGAACAGTCTAGAATCCGTTAGAAAATCAACTACCTAATTTAATAAAGTTAATAGAATTTATTTTTAAATAATTTTATTTTAAATATAAAAAAACAAGACAGTATTCCTTTTTCAACCTGTACTATCTCTCTAAAATAATTTTTCGCTAGTTAATTTGGGAAAACAACATTTCCAAAACCTCCAACCACACAATCTTTTGCTTATAAAGAACAATTGATTATTTTGTATGCACGAGGTCACCATCCTCACCTCTGAACTTTGAAGTTTTCTTCATGGTGGTGGTTAGAAAGAAGACGACTTGCACTTAAAAAAATCCTAGAAAGACAGAGAGCCGTTTCTTCACAAGCCAGATCGATCTGCAATAACCTTTCATACACGAAACTTACAAAAGACCACCTAGTTTACTAAAAATGCCATGCACAGTCGCTCGTGCATGCATTGGCAAATCTTATCCATTCATTTCATGTAAACCTCACCATATGGACGGACATGATCTACGTAACGTACCCACATCAACTTTATCAGCAATTGTTCATAGCATTTGTCGCTAATCAAGCAACAAATTAAACACGTTGCCAAATAACTTTAATTAGTAGCTGATTGCTTCTGACTTGGTTCATTTTCATCCTTCTTCCATATGTACACTCCAAGTTCATGTTATCTTTCTGGGCGTTGAGCATATTACTTCTATCAGCATCAAGCCATGCTGAGAGCATTGAGCAGATGCAGAAACCATAGCGATTATATATGGAAGGTTACTTGATGAGCCTGTTAACATAAGTCTATATATTGGATGGGAGGTTGAAGAGGGCTAAAGGCTTGCGAGGCTAGTGTTTTTGGTTCATCAAAGTCATGAAAGTTGTGAAAAGAATTGGCCCTTTTAAATATTTCTCCTGCGAAGCCTAGCAGCAGAAAAGCTCCAAGAGTCATCCACTGTTTAGGTTATAATCATGCAATTAATTAGATCACGGTTTGTTATCATGTCAAAATTAAGACTATATATATTAATTTATAGATATAACATGCATACTAAACATATTAAACTTATAGTTGATATAAAAATTAAAGTCTGCACATGCATCTAGTCATATAATATATTTTCTGAATAATTATAAGAATTAAAATATATCGATTCTTTAAGATTAATTTTTCATTCATAATTTATTTCAATAATGTTAATATTGTATGTTAAAAAGTTTATAATAAAGATAAAATTTTAATGTCATTTTACCTCAAAAAAATAAGTGAATTCCACATTTAATTTAACCTTAAATATACTTATAACTAACTATATTTTAAATATATTTTCCCAACAACACTGTAAAGTAAGGCCTGTGAACTAGAAAACCTACTCAAATTCTCTTTTTATAACAACAAAACTTAAATTTAAATGGAGAGAGAGTGTGGATTTTCTATTTATTTCTCTCTTTTCTATTTTTTTCAACTACTAAGAATGAAGTCCCTTCCCCTATATATTGTTATCTATTTTTGAAGTCCCACGTAAACAAAAAAAATATCAGAATAAATTAAAAGGGGAGATGGGAGAAAAAAAGTAGGAAAATATTAATAATAAATTTAAGTTTAAAGGTTCAAGGGTCTAATACAAAGATTTCTCAAGGTTTGAAATGATAGTAAGTTAGTGAGAGGTAAAACTTTTCAAATGAAAAAAAAAAAAAACAGAGAAAATAGTTGTTCTATGTATATTTTCTTATCTAAAAGTAGATCCTTATTATCTGCTTAAAGTGTTTTTTTATTTTTTTTGTTTTATTTTTATGTTTACAAGTATAATTAAAAAGAGGTTTGGAATGCTCAACAAGTAATGTTGTATTCGTTTTTTTTGTTGCTGTGTTTTTTTTTTTTTTTTACTAAAGTTCTTTTAAAGTTTTCTAATGTTTTTTAATATAATAAGGCTAATGTTTAAGGTTTTTTTTTATATATATATAAAAGAGTATCTTAAGCCTATATATATATAAGTAAAACACTTGTTATTCTTTCATAATTCTCCTTTTCTCTTTCAAACTAAATCGAAGAATCCTTTGCATAAAATCTCTGATCAATTACAATAAATATTCAACTTGATGAGCCAACTCAGTAATAAATTAATTCAAAGCTTGAATAAAATCAAGTTTTATTTTAAACTATATATTGTTTTTTATTAAAATAATATTTTTTTGATTTTAAAAAACAAAACTGATAATATTCACTAAAAAAACAAAACAATATCATTTTAATAAATAAAAAATAATTGAACTCTAGCTAATTCAAAATGCAAATCTTAAACTAATTCTTATAATTATGCCACTATCCTTACCGACAGTGAATCATGGTGCTAGATGTCCTTAAAAAACAGGAATCCATGGTCAATCTTCTTTTTAGTGCATGCGAAAAAGAAATCACTGTTGCTAATTTAATAAAATTATAATTATATTTTATTGTAAACTGGGTTCCACTTTTTTTCCAAGGTAAGAGAGAAAATCGAATTAAATCAAGAACTAAATTTCTTAATGTAATGATCTAAGCAACTCTGGAAAAAAAAAAGCTTAATAACACGTTAAAAGCTCAAATTTCAACTAACAAATTAAATTTAATAGTAACATTATTAATTTATTAAATTTTTTTTTTTAATCCAGTTTTTGCAAAGTTGCTCATTGACAGGCTCTAACTTTTTCTCGTCACATCACACGTCACGTAGCATCATTAACATCAAGATTCAACTACCCATCGAAAGACCCATTCCACTCTCTCCTTTGTTCTTGAGAAACACTATGGAGCCACGCCAACATATGATTAAGACAATTCACTTCCTATATTATTATTACCAAAAAGAAGGAAAAAAAAACACTTCCTCTATCCAAAAAGCCAAACACTGCAATATATATCCCACTGTCTTGGTCAAATATTGGACCTTGCAGTATTTTAAGCATAGTTTCAAGAAAATAAGTAAGTTTACTTCTCACGTTATATTTTAAATTAAAATCTTATGAAAAGAAGCTTCTTGAAAATATTCCCAAGTAAAACCCATAATTTATTTAGAGAAATCAAAGACTTCATTTCATATCGTTTAGGAATAAATAAATAAATAACCGATGAAGGAGAGCTTGATTTGTAAGAAATACTTACAAGTAATTAACAACTAATTAAAAAATTAAAACTTGCCGTGTCCAAAAAAGAGAGGCGAGTGACGAGGTCTTTGCGATAATAAACAAAGAAAAGATTGGAAAAACCAACAAGCTTGGGTACGTAATAACAAGTGGCCATGTTTTCCATATACATCTCCTTGAAATCCTGCAGGTCAGATTACTTCCACCATCATCCTCAAGCCATGCTTAGGGCATTAAATAAACAAAGAAATCCAAACAGGTATGGAAGGCTAGACAAGGAGCCTGATACCACAAGTCTGTTGGCCGGAGAGTTGGAGACATCTGAAAGCTTGCCGTCTCAAGAAGTTTTTGGTTCACCGAAGTTAAGCACGCTAGGACCAGAGTTGGCCCCTCAGGATGTTTCTTCGGTGAAGCCCAGCAGAAGAAAGGATAATAAGAGCCACCCATTGTTCAGTCTCTCTGACGGTGCAGGAAGAAAGAAGAAACCTACGGCGAGGCCAGAATTTGCTAGGTACTTACAGTATGTGAAGGAAGGAGGGGTATGGGTATGAATCATATAACCCTATATATATGGTATGTTACAAATTAATGCAAAATAAAAATGTATTATGGAGTATATTTTTCATATTTCAATGGATTTTTTGGAGATGTTGCACTTACTTTGCCTGCTTGTATAATTGTTAATTGTGTCCCTTTTAGTTTTAAGTGAATTATAAACTAGTCCCTTTTTAGTTTCTAATAAAGAAATTAATTAGTCCTTTTATTTTAAAACTAATTACTTAATCTTCTTGTTCAGTTTATGTTCATTTCCGGTTCATCCTATTCCATTTTTTTTTTGCTTTAAAAAATATAAAAAGGAAAAAATAAATAGATATCATTGAAAGATTGATGAGAAAAGAAGATAATTTTTAGAATAAAGTAGTATTAAATTAAACGGTAATTAAAATAACTAGTTTTTGAAATAAGGGCGACCGATTAATTCATTTCTCAAGACTAGAGGGATTACTTTATAATATACTCTTCAGTTTTCTTACTCTTGTTTTAGGCTTTTGGCTCTGTTTGATTCAAAAACAAACCCAGGAAAAATGTCAAACAAGTTTATTCCTTGGAATCAGATTCCCAGTTCTTCCCTAATTCTCTTATCATCTTAAGATTAATTTCTTGAAGATTAAAAGTCTTGATTACTAAATTGATGGTGATGAATGATCAATAAAGGGCAAGAATTTGCAGATTAATTAATGCTATAGAACTTTTAAAGGGTGGTGGAAAAAATTTGACGAGATATGAGCAGAGCATAACATGGATGCAAAGCAGAATCTTTGTATGTCGACTTCAATTGAAAGGGATTGGATGCTCATATGATTATTGATAGGAGCCAGCAATATAATTAAAAATTAACTTGTATGCATGTCAACTTTGTAACCGTTAATTTCTGTCTCTATAGCTGAGATAAATCAATAATATAATTCATTTCATTCAATCTGACGTATCTTATGTAACGGTTTATGTTTTTATATTAAATTGATTCTATAAAAATAATCGGCAAGATAATGCCTGGACTAAGTAAAAAATTTTCATTTGAAATATATTTAAATATTTTTTTATATTTTACATCAGCACATTAAAATTATTAAAAAACATTAAAAAAATATTAATTTGATATTTTTTCAAACCAAATATATTTTTAAAACACACTCAAACACGAAAATAAACAATGTTTAAATACATCCACTAGTATGTTGGCTTAAATGAGAAAATTAATTAACTAGTCTCCATTCAAAGATTTTTGGTGAATAAGTTTTTGACAGTGCTTTCACTTTCATGATACTATATGTTTCAAATGGCCAATGAGTTTGGTTTGGCAAATCACTTCCAGAATAAAAACTGAAATCTTTTATAGTAAATAAGATATGTTGTTTGTGTGTTACTGAGGGTCGAACAATTTTTAAATGTAAAAGAAGTGATAGGTTAAAAAGAATTCAAGCCTCAAGTTATTGATTAAATTGACAATTTAAATATTTACAAAAAAAACTGAAAACAGTAAATAAACCGATAAAAACACAACAAAAAAAGAAAAAGAAAAACCACACCCAAGCCTATTTGAATTATCAAACAAATGTTAACCTCACCGAAGAATTTCTTCTGGAAAAAAAATAGAGTCAAACATAAAAAAATATGTTTAGGGATGAAATTAAAAATTAAATGAAAAACAAAAAAAATAATTAAAAGAATTAGGACTAAATTCAACATAAAAATTAAATGAAATTAAATGTTTTGGGAAAAATCAAGTGAAATTAAATGTTTAGGGATGAAATTGTAAGAAACAAATCTGTTAAAAAAATGATTAAAAAATAGCAATTAAAATAAAGGCCTAGGGGTGGAATTGAAAAAAAAAACACAAATCAATCAAGAAAATGAGGATAAAATTTGAAAACAAATTTAAAAAATCAAATGACTAGGGATGAAAACAAAAATAAAATCCAATTAGAAACAATCAATGTAAATAAAACAATTGTAGATAAGAGAAGAGGGATGAAATCAAAAGAAAAAATAAATTGAAGGGTTGATATGAATTTTTAACGCAATCCAAGAAAGAAAGAGAAGGAAAAGAAAGAAAGAAAGAAAAGAAAAGTCATTTCGGGGCAAACCATGTCGGATCACCATACACGCGCTACCTGAAAATGAAGAGGACGCCAAGACGAATCAAATGATACGACAGAATCACAACTACAACCGTCAAAGTGAGTTGCAATAGCTGCCAGAATACAGCTGATGCATGCAAGACATGCGCCAACAGCTTTTTCATTTTTTTATGCAAAAACTGAAAAATGTCTTTAGGACTAAATAATACTAACAAACAAACTTTAAGTAAAATTACAACCAGACCTCTAAAGTCAAGGCTAAAAAATTCAAATGGTAAGAGTAATGCAGTAATTTAATTGTTCTATAAAACATAAAAATAAAAAAATATCCTTGTGTAATAGACATTACATTATTTTATTAAAACATTATAATAGTAATTTTATTATGCATTATAAAATATATTTACCTAAATAACCCTTCACAATCCTTAAAATATATTTATGTGATGGTGAAAGACCACCTTAGCTTCAAAATAAAAAATAAAGATAAAATGACCGAGGAGTAAAGTAATAATTATAGTATTATAATAAATAGTAATATGTGTCTTGGGTAAAGTAATATTGCTAGTGGAATTATTTTTTTGGATAATTTTAGCCCCTGCGTTTTATATGATATTGGAGGGCCTGTCACGAGGATCATATGTTAGGAATTGACTGTTTTTTTTTTTAATTTCTCTTTTAAATGCATTTTTTTTATTTCCTTTAGTACGTAATGTTGAAAAAAATAGGCTAAAAATGAAGGATATTCAAAGAACTTGAATTAAATTTACATGAGAAATTAACAAAAAGACTTAAGTTATAAACATTTTACACAATTTCTTATCTTCGAAAATAGAACTGAAATCATGTAATTGCTAGAAAGTAACAAATTAAACCTATATATAAATTGTATTACAACCGAGCTAAGTTTTAACGGGTTACATTTACTGGGTTAATTATTTTATTTAAAGTAATATTATTTTATTTTATTTACAAAAAATTTATTGTAATTAACCCACCTAATTCTCATTCAAATTTGACTAAATTCAATCATAAAAGGTGTAGTTCAACTAGTCAGATTCTAAATTTATTCCCTGAAGATCACTAGTTCGAGTCCCACAAACCTCAGGACCACTGAAAACTTACATAATCGTTAACTTCAGGGCTTGTGAAATTAATCAAGGTGCACGCAAGTTGGCCCCGACACTCATGTTAATTAAAACAAAAAGAATTGTGTGCTTATTGTTTTTCTTATATTGTTTTCATTCGTGTCATGATAACAATCTTTTTATTTTTTTTTATAATTTTATATTGTTTTTTATTATGTGATTTTTTATTTTATTTTTATTTTTATCTAGAATATATTAAAAACACATCAAAGCTTCAATTACAACACCACCAGTAACATTTTGTCATCTCCAGCTGATAGAAACTTCGTCTAACCATAAAGAATAACGACGACAAGAATCAAGACTGGTGGGTATCAACCACTAATCTTTATGAACATAGAGAAAAGGAAAATTCACCAGAAAGGAAAGGACAGAGGGCATGAAATCCCAATCCAAAACGTGTGCTTCTGGAAATTTAAAATTATATAGTGTTTAGGAGGCATGGCAATTTCCTTACCTTAGATTCGGAATCTTCGTAGTTGGCTTTTGTTCCCATGATGTGGACCAGTAATCTTCCATAGCCATTCCTTTGGTGTTCGGACATGCTGACATGGAGAAACACTACGTGATTGATATAGCTGTGGCCCAAAAGCAAAGGCAACCAGATGAGAGAGCTCCCAAGTTATTACCATCCATACAAATTGCCGATGTTTACATTTTCAATTTTTTTATTGTTTTAAAAAATAAAAAGATATATAAAATAGAAAGATTGTTGAGAAGAGATAAAGAAGACATTGTATTTAACAAGATAATCCCAAATTAAACATAGTCAATACGATATATTATTATTATTATTTAATGAAAAAGGCTTCACTCAAGTAAAATATACATCCATGACTAAAATATTTACATGCATAGTTGCACACTATTATATATTTCACCAATTTGGAAGTTGGATTGTGTTTCTCTTGGAATGAGATTCTTTGCAATTTAATTTGTGAAAAAAATGCTTGGCTTGTCAATTTTTTAGATTATTTTTAAAAATAATATTTAGTATTTTAAGTGCAATATGTTATTATTAATTTTTTTTTACGAACATTGATATTCATGACTCATGAGTTATTATATTTTAAGCAAAACTCAAGTATGTTAAAAATTTTATTTATCCCACATTAATTAAAGTCTCATTTGCATATTTTTTATTTATTAAAAAGAGACAAAAAGGGGGTAAGTAGTGATGATTGAATATTTTTTTTTGTTAACATTTTTTTGGATTAGATTTCGTGTATGTAGATCAATTTTATCTTCAAGATTCATATTAAAAGAGTTAGAATAGTTTTATTTTTATCACTCTAGCTCTAGCTTAAAAATTAAATTTTTAAAAAGTATTTGGGATCGCGTTTAATCTTGTATTTTTAAATTGTTTTAATATGTTAATATCAAAAATAAATTTTAAAAAATAAATTAATTTTTTTAAAAGTTAAGTGTATACTTTCTGTTATAAAATCCAACTTGGCTAGTAAATTAAATGACTCATGAATCTGATGCTTCTTAAATAGAAATATATGTTTTTTTTTTTAAAAATATTATTTTATGATTTTTTTTTAAAATTAAATTTTAGTTTCATTGAGATTAACTCGCCTAATCCTCAAACTATATTTGATCCTATAATTACAAGTCTAGTGTTATAACTTTGTTACATGCCCCTTATCTTTTCCAATCCCCTCCAATTAATTTTAACAAAACAAAAGGAACTCCTGCGTGGTGGGAACTCTGTAGTAAAACAAACAAAGCGAAATTTAAGCTATCCATGATCCAAAAACGACATCAACTTCTCGAATCATAACCCTAATACGACATCTCCAAACACTCAGGAGTCAGACCAGCTGGTCGAACATTTATCTCAGACACCAAACATTGTCTCCGCTGTCAAGTCAAACACTCTAAATTTGACCGTTTCTACCAGCAGTCAGTACCCAAAAAAAGGACTTTGAATTTTTATTCTATCAATAACAAGTCAACAACGCAACAAAAAGCTCTCTCCAAACTAGTCCTCCTACAATATGATAAATTTCAATTGATCCTTCAGATTATTTTTAATCCCAATTAAATCCCTAAGAGTTCACACTTATCGGTTGATTCTTCCATCCTCATCTACAATGGGTTTATTATGCTTAAAAGACAACGCAATTTCATAAGAAGCTAGGGTTTTTTCACTAAATATTAGTGAAAATTTAAATAAAAAGACCCCATTAAAATTAATTATGGTTTAATTAAGATGGTGATTCGCTTTATGATTTTATAATTTATGCAGTAAACCCAATTTTGTCATGGGAGTTTTTTAAACCCTTAATTAATAATCACTTAACTTCTTACTTTACTATTTAAATTAAATAATAATACTATTTTGATATTTATACATTCATATCATTAAATCTAAAATTATAATATTCTTTAAGCATTGGATATTTGAAAAACAATATTTCAAAGATTACAAAGTCAAAGCCATTCTTAAAAAATATTAGTAGTGATCAATAGTACCCAATTCAAAATAGGCAAGGCCTTATTCCTCATAGGATGCAAGAGGGAAAAAACATAGGATCTAATTGAGAGAAAATATATTAAAACAACGAAATAGAAAAATAGGTTATAATTTGGGGACTAATCTGAACTTTGCAAAGTTGAAAAAAAACCCTTCACAAAACGTGGGCAATTACGTGTGCCCTAGGGAGATCGATAGAGATAATTTATACCCGAAAAGGCCACTTCAATTTTTTTTGTAAGAAAAAAAACCCAAAAAACTTGGACAACAAGCGGCTTCTTTATTTTGCCCTTGTTGACGGATGACAGGGAGGGAAGAGTCGTGAATTTCAATCTACGACACGACACCACCATATAGTGCTACTCCTTCCAAAATCATGTCGTTTTGCTCCCTCTCTCTCTCGCCCCCCCCCCTCTCTCTCGCTCTTCTATACCAAATAATCTTCATCCACTCTTCCCCTGATCCTTCATTTCTCTGTTAATATTATCAGCTCATTTTTATTTATTTATTTATATTTAGGCGTCTCCTCTCCTTCAGCTCCTTCGCTATCAAGGTAATTTTTTAGCTGTATTTCTTTTCTCTTTCTCTATCCGTGTGCAAAAGTTGATGTTAAGATTTGCGTCAGCCGTTTTTCAGCTACCAAACAGTATCGTTTTGGTTTTCTATTTGATATCAAAATCGGGCTTCACGTGCTTTGATTGTGTAGCTTAGCTTAAAAGCTGGGTGGAAAATATTTTTTCTTTTTTAAGTTTTTGCCATCTAGAAATCTTATC
This sequence comes from Populus trichocarpa, assembly GCF_000002775.5. Classification (NCBI taxonomy): domain Eukaryota; kingdom Viridiplantae; phylum Streptophyta; class Magnoliopsida; order Malpighiales; family Salicaceae; genus Populus; species Populus trichocarpa. The sequence continues at coordinate 1,703,325 of NC_037291.2, read as the reverse complement.
TAAGCTAGAAATGGAGCATTAGGTTCTATTTATTATTTTTTTTGGGGGGGGGGTGTTTCTTGATTTGATTGTATAGTTTAGCTAAGTAATTGTGTCGAAAGCTTGAGTTTTTGTTGAATTTGTAGTTTATTTTTGTGATTTTATAATCAATCTAAGCTAATTTTGTTTAATTTCCACTAATTTCCCCGTAATTACCAAATTTAACTTTTATTATTAGCTATTTAGTTTCTATTATGGATTTTATTTGGAATTGATTTGTTGTTAACTAAGTTGTTTAATCTCTAAATTTCTAGTTACTGAATTTAATTCTTCATTTGATGACTGTTGTTGTGGTAGTGTAGAAGGATGCCACATTTTACTGCATTAGCTTTGGATAGGTTGTTAGAACCTGGAGCATCGAAATCCGTCGACATGCCAGTTCCTAGTTCAAACAACAAGTACCCAGTTCCGAAGCCGAAGCCGAAGCCTCCTCCACCAGAATTGAAGCCACCTTTACCCAATTCAAACCTGGAGAGGAGGAATAGTACATCGGTGATAGAGAGGAAAGGTAATCGTCCTCAAATATCGCCTGGACTGTATGCGACTCCTGAATCGACCCCACTTCCTGATTCACCAACTTCGTTTCCTCCTTCGCCTTATATTATTAATCACAAGAGACGCGGGCCACGCCTTTCGAAGAGCTTTTCGGACGATGATGTAGCTTCTAGGAAGAAGAAATTGGAGAAACTTGAGGTGAACGGGAATGTGAATAATGGGGAAAATAAGGTTGTTGATTCGAGTAATGGGCATTCAGTTACTTTTTTCATCCCTAGTTCTGTTGAAGGTGAGCTCGTGAATGATGTAAACGGGTGTCCTGGTAAAGAGGATGTTGTGAATGGTGTCCGTGATTGTCCTATCGAAGTGGGCCGTGTTAATGGAAGCCATGGTGGTGAAAGAGGGAGCAGTAGTGTGCAACTTGGGACTGGTGATACGAGGAAGGACTTGTCCTTGGAAAAGGATATGTTGAAGCCGATTGAGCAGAATGTGGAAAGAAATGGGGACAGTGATGATTTCTTTGATCCACAAGACTCCATGAGTTATACTAGTAACACTGATGTTGAGGACACCACTGCAGTTGAGAGTTCTATGAAGCTTACTGCAGCTTTGCCAGTAGGAGAGTTTTATGATGCTTGGGAAGGTACTTGGGTGTTCATATCTTGCATTATTCTGTGTTTGTTTTACTTTAGTAGATCATGTGGTTGTTAGAAAAGTTATAGTTGCTTGTTCATCTTTTTTTTTTATCTGCTTGCATCATATAGTTTGGCATCTTGCTTTTAATCTGCCACATTTAAGAAGTATCTCATAGCTTGTTGCAGCTATGATGCTGGGGAGTCATTGCTCCTGTTACATTTTCCATATGGTGTGCTGTGTCCTTTCTTTTGTTATTTGCATACATTATATTGTTTGTCATCTCGTCTTTAGTCTGGCATCATTTTACCACATATTTTGCTTCTGAATGGTGAGTTTCTCATTCGTTGTTCATTGACCCATATGGATACAAAATAAGCAGCTGTTTAAAATGATGATTTCAAGCATTATTGTTTCCCAAGACTATTTCTGGATTCTCTTAGCAAAAGTAGTAGTGTGACAAATTGTAAGTAATAGAGTCATAAAAGAATGCAGAAGCTTACTCTTGTGTTTTTACTATCACTAGAGCTATCCTCTGAGAGTGGGCAACAGCCTTCTCCTTCTCCTCACCACAATGGAGCTGAATTGCGTGAAATGAGATTGAGTTTGTTGATGGAGATAGAGAAGCGGAAGCAAGCAGAGGAGGCTATGGATAATATGCAAAGCCAGTGGCAGAGGATCAGACAAGAATTAGCTCTGGTAGGGCTTTCCCTCCCTGCTTGTCCTGTTGATGTGCCAGAGAGTGATCAGCCATCAGATGTGAATCCTGTAGAGGAGATTTGCCAGCAGATCTATCTTGCTCGGTTTGTATCAGAATCTATAGGAAGGGGTATTGCAAAAGCTGAGGCTGAGATAGAGATGGAAGCTCAGGTTGAAGCAAAGAACTTTGAAATTGCTCGATTGTTGGACCGACTTCATTATTACGAGGCAGTGAATCGAGAACTGTCTCAGTGGAACCAAGAAGTTATAGGTGAGATTTTTGTTAAATGTTCAAAGGTTTTGCTAGTCAGCTTGCTCATTTATTTTTAACTGGTGTTGCTTGTGGAATAAAAAAAAAACTTAGCTGCATTTCTAATTTTTAATGTATGCTGCTTCATGCTGATGCTCTAAACCCATTCAAGTTATTGGACCCAAAAAAATAAAGTTGAGAAATCTGGTGTCCTCCTAGAAGGATGGTACTGGCTTGGTGGTGATAGGCTTATAGCTGGGTTAGGAATTTATAAAACTAGTTATGAAATTTCCTGCACAATTTGTTGATCTAGTCAACTAGAAAGCTTAAAACAGTACTGCTAACATTTAAGCACCCCGACCTAGTGGTTAGTGGTTGTACCATTATTTGCATGTATGGTTGACCAGACCCAGTGGCCTAACTGGTTTTCAGTAGTTCAATTTGATTGGCAAGTTTGCATGTATGGTTAGTGGTTATACCATTATTTGCATGTAGACCCAGTGACCTTACTGGTTTTCAGTAGTTCAATTTAATTGGCAAGTTTGGGTTGGTTTGAAAACATCAGTTTGCATTCTTTCTAAATGCGTTGAGTGGAAAACTTTTGAACAGGTGTGAATTAAGAGAATTGTTGAGATCTCCTGTTGTAAGCATGCTCAATTCACAGCCTTAGTTAAGGTTCCAGTTACCAGCCCTAATTCGAGCCCCATTATATGTATTACTAGATTCTTGTTCTAATTTTTTGGCTTCTAAATTTGCAGAAACGGCGCGCCGAAACAGGCAGATAAGGAAAAGGAGGCAGAAGTGGGTTTGGGGCTCGATTGCTGCTGCAATCACCCTTGGCATGACAACCTTGGCATGGTCATATCTCCCAGCAATGAGTGGATCATCTTCTTCCAGTGATTCTCATGCTCCAGAGCATGATGATACAGCTAATTGATGAGCATCTGACCAATCAGTAGACGCCGATGTCATGTCACAGAAGAGGAGAATAAAATGTTGTATATGCCGTCTTTTGAATACCAACCTCTTGCTTTTGTTCCTAGCAATTTTCCTGCCTGCTGAGATTGCTGGGTTACCATTACCATCATAATAATTCATTACTGCCTTACTGGCAATCTGGGAGGTGATTAAATTTTGTTTGGGTCAATGATCATCTGGAATCATATTTCTAGCCTTTTTTTGTGAACCTAAGGCAGTGCCGATACATGCACGAACACCATACAGTATAGTCTTAACATTTCCAAAATGTTAGAAAGAGAGCTTTCTATCTAGGGAGGGGCCAATAGCATCGTTGATTTTACTTTGTTCTGTATTCAAGTTCTTGTATCCCTCTGCAAGCTTCCGCAGCAATGAAACTAAGGTCAAGGGAATTGATGCGTTGAAACATGATGATCCCTGCCAGAAATTGTCGCAACCTAGGTCAAGCTAGTGCTATGGAAACTCCCTTGAATTTACTTCTACGAAAAGTAGGTCTCAAACTCAAGTACAGATACTGAGAAGTTGATCTCGTATAATATATTTGACTTGGCTACACTCTTGGACGAACACCATTCATCTCTAAGAGAGACACCATTTCCCCAGAATCTCACGCATTACACTCAAAACACAACAGCTTCTACTATGGGACATCATTTTTCACAACACTAGCTTTCACGTATTAAAATCATAATGCTTTCAGTTTCCAATACGCTTGCCTTTTTTTCCACCCTGCCAACGACCCCTCCTAGCCCTGGCGGCCCTTGCTCTCTTCCACCTCTCCACATTTCTCATTCTCAGAAATATCTTTCGAATTTGATTAAGCTTGTGTGCCTGTTGAGCTATAACATTTGCAGTTGAGGAAGGTTGCCCCAGGACTATTTCATACCCGTCGCGAAAATTGCCCATTCCTTCAGTTAGAAGTTGCCAAAACAGGCCTCCTGCAGCTGCTCCTCCTCTTTTAGCTGATGAATATATCTTGTAGTACACGGTATTGAACACTAGGTCTCTCTGGTATGTGCTGAAACCAGGGTCTTTCCAAGATTTTCCAAATTCTGCAATGAGTATTGGTTTTCGAAGAATGTTTTGCGCATCTTGTATGTGAGTGTCGAGCCAGTTGTTCAAAAAAGAAAGTTGGGATTGATCACTAGAGCTGGATAACCTGTTCAAGCATCAAGAGCATGTAAGAAACAATCAACAAGGTAATTGAGGCATGGTTCTGTTACAGTAATTCAATAGCTCGGTCAACATGGATTTCTGTGGATAGCTACAAATCTGATCAACCCAGTGGCATTTATCCATTTAGTAGCGGCTATTCAACTTTTAACAAGTATTGGCTACACAAGGATTCAATCTAGAAGGACAGATCTCTGTTGTAATGCTAATTGGTTCTCTTGAGTATAGCAGATTCTGAAGTTTTTATTAGATTGCAAGTTACCATTGATCAGGATATGCATGGGCTGTTGCAAAATCAATTCCGGGGATGCGGTTATTTGCTATGAAGTCTGTTCCTATCTTCAAACCAGGATTGAGTCTGTTCCTCTGTGGCGTTGAAGGTCCATAAAATCCTTCTAAACCAGCTTCCAGTAAGTGATTCCTGTCAATTGACTTCACAAAGGAAGCCATTTCTGTTATCCAGGCCTATATCAAACAAGCACCAAAGCCAACAACAGTTAAGAAGAGTGGTTGAAGTGCGCAACTACAAGGTAATTGAGGTTAAATCCATCCAGGGATAGGAAAGAAATAAAGAAAGACAACAAGAAGAGGGGAGGTAAATAAACCTGAATAGTCCTTCCAGAAGGATCAGATGTGCATCTAGGCTCATTCATAAGCTCCCATGCCATGATTGTTGGATCATCTTTGTAATGAATTCCAGTAAAGCTGTTATATCTATAAAGAACGGTCTGCAAAAACAAAAGGTCATAGATAAGTTAATATTGACTTCATATGTATGCATCATGTCTCAAACAGGAAAAGTCCAGAAATGCTTCTTTATGACTAAGTTAATTCTGTCATAGAACACTATACAAACTGGAGTGAAATATTGAAAGAAGATATCAGAGATAAATCATGACGAGAACACAGGGCAAGTTGCATGTTCTACAGCTCACAGTTTCTGATTCTTTAGTCTGCTATACAATTTTGAAGAAATCCATGCCATGTATGCCTACCAGGGGGAAAAGAGACAAAAAAGAAAGAGGAATTCGTATGCATATAGATATTATACCAGGGAGAAAAGACTCTTGCCTTGATATGGTTCTTGTAGTAACCCTTGACAACAGGGTGTCTAAAGAAATCATCATCAGATGTCAGATACTGCCCTCGACTTCTAGCCCAGTTCACATACTGTTTCTTCCCTCCAAAGCTATCATAGTTGTTAGCCAAGCTTAGAATGAGCTTGATCCCATATCTTCTAGCCTCAGCTATAACAAAATCCAACCCCTTTACAGATTGTCAAAAGAAAAATAGATTAGCAAGTTTGTGAGTTTTGAAGATTTAAAGAACAGGCAAAGCTAAAAAGAACAAAGATTCAAGGACCTTAAACATTTGTTCATTGTAGGAACCAGGGGAGTACTGTAGAGGACTGTAACCACCATCACTAAAAGCCCAGGTTCTGGCCACAGTGAGACCATGGCTTGCTGCTTCACGAAATGCAGCTGAAACTTTTGATCTCTGAGATGGATCAGAAGCTGTATACATCAACCAGTAAGCATTGAAGCCATTTGCATAGTAAGGGCTACCATTCAACAAGAACTGCACTCCTCTAGCTCTAATGAAACCATCTCCTGCTTCAACATGGAAATGAAGACATCCTTGATGGATCAAAATGGTTAGCAAAAGAACCAAAGTCAAATGCCTCATCTCTCTCTCCCTCTCTCACACACACACTGACTCTATCAGAAGGAATCTTAAGGCTAATGGGGAGGTGGGGTTGCTGTTTAAAGCTGAGAGAAGTTTTGTCCTTTACAAACTGCAAGATTATCAAAACGCTACAAGCAACTGTCGATAGAGAAACAGACAAAGCTTCTTTTTCTTTTTCTTTCTGCCATGTAAAACAGAACCTTGAAAAGGCCACCAATCCAATATCTTTCCTCTAAGCCTCCAAGGTAAAATTCTTTTATCCCTTTGGCGTCCCCACTACCATCTCTTTTTCCATACATCACAAACACATTGTCATAGTCTCCATAAATCACGGCCATTTTCATGGCATAAAGCATAGCAATCACCTAAATTGTTAGATTGATATTTAATTTCAGTATGACGAATGAACTCGAGTTTGAATCAGATAAAAGTATTTATTTAAAAAATTTAGAATAATATTATTATAATTTATAAAAAAAACAATAAATTTTTACCAAATAACAAATCAGTTCTTTTTTTTAATAAAACTAGCTTACATCAAATTCTAAATGGCCTCGTCAAACCGGGCTAGGTTTAATATGCCTATAGCAAATATGAAATATCAAGAAGAAGCTACGTTGATTCTAGTCTTATCACAACCGTTTGATGCATTGTTTACACACAAAAAAAAAGACGTCCCAAATTTCTTACTATTTGAAATTCCTTGCTGAAAATTCTAGTGTTGCATTTGTCTTTCTTTCCTTTAATAAAGCATTTGGCATCTTTCTTTAAGTATAATAGCTGGTTACTTCTTTAACCCCGTTGCCTATTTGCATTTCTCTTAAGTTGCCACCTCTTTGCTGTAACTACGACGGGTTTGCTCGTATCATGGGTGGTTCAATGTCCAGAACCCACCCAACAACCATGGTCCATGTCCGTACACATCTGGTAACCTTAGCAAAACCAGACCAAGTACTAGATAACCCTTTGCCATCTTCTATAAGAGCTGGCGATATAGCAGCCATTCAATTTCAACAAGCAACAAAGATGAACCCAGTAGCCTTTTGATCAATACTTCATTAGCCATGATGGTCTCTGAGAGAGAGCTTTTCATGAAGGGCATGGCATGGCAGGCCAATCATTCACCATGCTCATTGAATAGAACAAATACAGAAACACATGCATGTATGTGTTCATGTAGCTTTAGCTAGTACAAAGACACTGTTGGTTATTGGTTAAGGTCTAATCTGTTGGTTGTTGGTTATTGGTTAGGTTCATATATATATATATATATATATATATATATATATATATATTGAACCTAACCTTTTAACAAATGAAAATTTTACTTTAAAAGAAAATAGTTTTTTTTTCTTTTTAATTTTTAAAATTAACTCGACAGGATTTATAAAAATATTCTAATTATAAAATATCACTTTGATTCTAAAATAATTAATCAAGTAAATTTTTAAATCAGCAGTAAATACCTTTAAATCTTGATAGAGAAAGGTCACCTTCAGAAATTTGATGCTCTTAACGTCTCCATCTTACCCACCAACGCGTCACAAGTTCATGGATTTCATTGTTGAACCCATGTGAGTTATAGTGCCCTTCCCCTTCATGGTCCCACCATTTATTTTTATTTTTTTTAATATATGATAATATCAAATGGATAGAAAGTATATTATTTTTTTAATATATGTTAAAGAAATATGTTAAAAATCTTCACAATTTTGGTGAGTTATGATCCTTTAAGCAACATCTGCCAATTCATGATGGATAAAAAATAAGGATATTTGAACTTTCATAAAGTATGATTTTTCTTTCAAATTATACATGTAGACAAATATCTTGCTCTTAGAGACAACCGAGGAAGGAGATGCACTACTAGGCCTCATGGATGGTAAATTTTGGCCTCCTCCTAGCATTGCCAATAAATGTCAATTCCTTTAGAATAACAGGATATATAGAACTCCAATTTAAAAGGGTAATCATATCTTTTTTTTTAAAAAAAAATACCAAGTTTTGATAGTAAAAATAAACAAAAGAGGGAGAAAAATCTCTCATATATAGGAATAAAAAAAAGAAAAATTCAAAGAAAGAATGGAATTGGCTTTAAGTAGCCGACATCAACTCAACCCAACCCAAATTAGGGTGTTTTGTTGAGAGAGAGAGAGAGGGGAGAGAGGGGAGAGGTAAAAAATAGAATTCATAATTTTACCACTCTTCCTTGTGGCCCCTGTCAAGATATCAACTTTTTATATGATCCAAGCACAATCCAAGCTTGTGCGAAGGAACATGGATCATCAATGGTGGGACAAACCCAATCACACCAAATCTAAGACAAAATAAGAGCTGGGAAGACGATAGATGGTGTCATCATCAGATTCTGCTAAGTGACAGGTGCATGGCCATCACCACCCTTTTTTGTGGTGTGGAATTTCGTCACTTAGGAGCCGACAGGTTAATTAGGGCTTCGAGAGATCTAACCTGTCTGAAGACATGTGGCATGTGAAGTCTGGCCGTGCACTGAAAACTACAGCTCTGGGATTTACCAGCAGTATGTGAAGCATCTAGAAGGACATTTAGTCCTTGATCACTTGGTGGCATTAACAGAACCTAAACCTACTATATAATTCACTCTTGATTATTGAAACAGTCAAGTTATATCTTTGTTCTTAACCAGGAAAATCAATTAACTAGCTTTACTAGTTTACTGAGTGAATGAGCCTTTTTTCTGGGTTTATTAGTCATTAATCAGGGGCATCCGGGTGGTATTTTCATGATTAAATTACTTGATTGATCTTAAAAAAAAAAACACTTAACAATGATCCAGGGGTTCTTTTTTATGTATCACTTTTCAAGCTCAATGCAATGATTTTATTGCCCTTTGAATCAAGATTTTCCTGCATGAGCTTATTTGTGATTTTCTAATGGTTTTTCTTAATTATTATTTGGTTTCAGATCATGTGGTATTTTGATAAATAAAAAAATAAAAAAAGCTACTAATGTGTGTATTGCATCGGGCAGTTGCTCAATTGTTTTTGGGTAGCACGTCTAACTGACTTTGGTGGTCAAAACTATTGTTTTCCCGTGTCATTCGATTCATCTCAACGTCCTCTTCCTTTTTAGTTAGCGCATATAATCAACAGACATTCGGTTCAGCGTTGACAACTTTTTTTTCTTTTATTTTTTTCTTCTCTTAGAAATCCACGTCTGACCTTCCAGATTTGCAAATTAACCTTTTAAGTTTGTTTTCTTTGGAATTGGTCTGTTTTTTTTTTTTACTCCTATTTTTTTTTTTTAACTAATTTTTCAAAATGAGACTTTTTTTCTCAATTTGATCCTCTTTTAATTTTTTTTGTCTATCAAATTTGATGTATATTCCTTTTATTGTTGTTTTTTTTTATTTGAGATAGTTTTTTAATTTGTTTTTTTTTCAATTTCACCATCCTTCGTTTTTTTTTCCTTTCATATTTGATACTCATTTTTTTTATTTCTATTTTTAAATTTTTTAAATTGAAACTTTTTTTTTATTTCATCTTATAACATTAAATTGATTGATAATTGAGCTTCTTAATTGAACCCAAATTTATGATTTCACGGATTGTGAATTTAAAAGATTAATTCATGTTTAGAAGTTTCGTCTAGGCCAATTACTTTGGATTGAAACAATAAATTTACTGTTTTGTCATTTAAAAAATTTCACATATACCCTCCTTCAATTATTGTGAATTAGACATTTTTTAATTGATTGAGGTTACTACTATCTTTTTATAACTTTGTTGCATAAGTAAATTACTAAAATATCTTTAAAAGCAAAACAACACTTAATTTAAGTCTAGCTTTTTTTTTTTAAAAAAAAATTTCACTTTCCAAAAAACAATGCAATTATTTTATTGCCCTTAAAATAAAAAAAAAAGTTTTAAAGCTTGACTTTAAGGGCTTTGATAATCTCATATTATTATTATTTTCTCGTTATAAACATTTTGTCTTAAGGGAAAATTTGGTATTTTAATTAATATCAATAATAACTAAAAAAAGTTGTTAGTTGAAAGTTGTGAATTTAAAAATCTATGTTTAAAAGATTCGTCTATGTCAATTGTTATGGATTGAAACAATAAATTTACTATTTTATCCTTCAAAAAATCTCACACTCACCCTCCTCTTTAATTACTGTGGATTAGATATTTTTGAATTAATCATGACTATTACCTTCTTCTTATAACTTTGTTACACAATTAAATTATTTAACTAAAATATTCTTAAAAGCAAAACAACATTTAATTTAGGTCTAAGGGTTTCATTATAATCTTATACCCTGAATTACAGATTTTATAAATTAACCATAATTGACGTAAATTAATTCAATCTATTCTCAATTTTTTTAAAAAAAAATACATCAACCAATTTATTATCATTTAAATATTTCGGGTGGTATGCATCAAATTTTGACTTTGACTTTTTATAGTTTAAAAAATGATTCAACCTAAAAAACCTAGTATTTTCTAACCCTAGAGGGGAAAGACCTACACCCTTTTTCGTAGATTGGATGCTTCAATTCTAAAGGGAGTCGCCCATGAGGTCAAACCATTTGGCCCAAGATCTATAGCCATGCCCACTTTTAAGCCACTGTCTCAAACTTGACTAGCAACAACAAGAAGATATGGCTGGTGTTTTTCGCTCACGCAGAGAGAATGGGGCAGAGCAACGCCCATGGACGGACAAAATTTTCCAGCGAAGGTTACAAGTTACAACAATAGCTGTCCTAACTACAGAGAGGATCGACAAGGCTTCTATTAACTGGAAAAGATCAAAGCAAATGGAAAATTGAAATGAACTCTATGTAACAATTTTACAGTGGTGTGGCAGCTTCACTTGCACCGGTTGAATGCAGACAAATTGATAAAAACTTCATGCTATAATGCGCTAATTTGCCCTCCATAGCCATAGTACTTCAAAAGCCCTTCATCTTGCCGCCAATTCTCTTTTACTTTCACTTCTATCTGTTTAAAAAATGAGTCATGCATTAGGTAAATTATAAGATAAAAATCTTAAAACTAAAGTTTGAAAATGCAATATGGAATAAGAACATTTACGTGGATACACAGTGTTAGCTTTCAGGTATGTACTCACATTGGAAATTAGTATTTGGTTTTTCTGTATTTACCCTCATATTTGGAGGGAAGGGAACAGTGTCAATGTTTATTTTTACAACATGTCTGATTCAGAAACATGTCAAGGTAAACTAAACAATCAACAAAACAGAGTGGCCAAGTAACGATGTATGACTGATGATTATGAAGTTGTTACTGAGTAACTCTTTACCTCAAGATATACTTTCTTCTGAAGGAAATCCTCAATGTCCAGCCGAGCAGCTGTGGCAAGTAATTTCAAAGCCTTCCCTTCCTGCAGTGGTTAGTGCACTTGAATTGAGACCAAAAAAAAAAAAAGAACTACACAAAATGTTATGCACATGCGTGTTTACAGGCACACACACTTAATCTTTGGATTGCATCTCTGATATCCAGTACAATCTAAAACAGTCATCAAGGTTTAAATCAGTCAAGCAATAGCTTCTTGAGATCTCATTAATATACCAAGTCATACATGCACTTGAACAGCTTGCCATTTCATGATCCATTCCATAACTAAAAGGCCAACTTACTTTTCCAATGATAATGATCTTCTGTGTGTTCTTCTCCACAACAATCTCCACTTGAATAAAATCTTTGGCTGTTGGCCTAGCTTTATAGCCGACCACATTGACCTACAGGGTACACAGAGAAACCAACCTTCGTTGTTATTCATCAACTAAAGCTGGTTTTGGTGGGTTGAGGAGCAGAAGCTATAAGCCAACCTTGGGACACCATTGTTTACCTGACATGCATAAGGAACCTCATTGCGGAATTGCATAAAGATCTTTTCTCTAACAATTTCAGCTACAAAGAATCTTTCTGGGTGCTCACTAACAATGTCCTGAGAATGTCAAAGCACAAACAGCCTAATGTGTGAAAACATAATAGGAAAATAAGGAAAAGGATCCAAAGCCAACCACAGATGGCACTATTGCTTATATCATTTGCGATCACAAACAGATAAGACAAGAATAAACAAGGCAATGTCTTACCATGTCAGTGGCACCAGTGAGAAGACTCAAATGATGGAAGAGAAGACTCAAATAATGGAAGTTCGACGGAGTTCCTTACTGCTGGCTTCTTTAAGGTGTAATGCATAGCAAAAATGGAAGTTAAGTTTCGTGGTTCTCTTTCTCATATTTTATAATTAATTAACCACTAGTGGACCAGGCGCTCCAGATAATATACTGTTTCGCTCATGTCGTTAAGTTCAAATGATTAACTTAAGGTGGAGTACCCACAGTAGACCACTAACTACCTCCAGAGACTACGTATACGTTTACTCAGAAAAAAACATTTTCTCGGAGAAAAAAGGGGAAAAAAAGAAACATGTAGTTCAATTCAGTGTACCTTTGGATAATAAGCTGGCCCCATGGGAAGTTTTGAAAGTATCCATTCCTTGATATCTTCCACTCCTTGACCAAATTTGGCACTCACAGGTATGACCTCATCAACACCTGTAAATTTCTCATACCACTGCAAAAAAGTGAAATCTTTAGGGATCGGATCAGTTATTTAAAGAAGCATAGAAAACATAAAATACCACTTTTTAGGACAGTAGATATTCTCTGGCAAGACAAGACCATAGAACATCCAACATGACACTGACAATTTGCTATCATAACCACTATTGCATTTAGCACAAATCATTACAATCATATGAAATCAACCACCAAAATACATGTAAGATTTAACTTTTGATTCATATTTACAGCCAATGCACCGACTGACCATACATTTAACTTCTGATTTTCTTGTGTTAATGGACAGGATATTTTATCAATGTCAGAAGAACCTAAATGTAGGTAAGTGCAATCACAGATGTAGAAGAAGAGGTGACACCTCGAGGACAAGTTTGATCTACCCGTTATCTCTTAATTACATTACTTGGCAAATCATCTTATTATTGGGGTAATAATGATCAAAAGACATAAACCAAAAGGAAAGAAAGAAAAGACAATTATCAAACATAAATAATGAAGACAACTTATCATGCCAAAATAAGTATCAATCAAAAAGATCTAACCTCAAGTTTCTTTGCAATTTCACCAGGTTTGATCAAGTCTTTCTTGTTCAATACAAGTAAAGTGGGCACATTGTCTTTGAGGTTTCCCACACCTTCTTCCAGCATTTCATCAATCTAATCAAGAAATGGAATTTAGAAGAAAAGTTGAAAGAAAGAACTGCAAATAATTGCACAAACAATTAGCATACCTTTTCAGGTGCTCTGCAAGCATCAACAATAACTAGCACGCAGTCAGCATTGATGGCAGCACTCCTAACATTCTTCATCATCATAGAATCCAACTTGTGCATTTTCTTCTCGATAACACCTGGTGTATCATAAAGTATCATCTACAAGCAAACCTTTCAGTCAGGTGATCCGCATTGAGCAACTAAGCAATCATGTATTTAAGTATCATCAATTTTTCTTTATGTCTAAAGCGGTAACGTAAACAGTGAAAAAAGCATCATTACAATATTTCTTACAATTTATAAGAAAAATATGATTAGCTCATATCTAAAATAACTCAGTCATTCAATTGCTTAGCCTAGAGATTTCAAATTTTCTTTCAATGGTTCTGGTTTTCTTACAAATCGTTTTCCTACATATCTAAAGACCATTCACCACGTCTTCCAACAAGGAGGAACGCAAGCTTCTCATTACAACATGCACAAGCTAAAAGGCATTAACCAACGCAACACTCTACAATAACTAGATTACCCTAGGAAAAATTGCTCAACACTCAACATCAATTCATGAAAGATGATTTTACTTATCCTGCTGGCAAAATTGTCATTATATCGTGTTAAACACAACAAACAAACAAATCCAATAGGCAATAATTGTAGAGCAAAGTAAGACACAGCGAAGAATAAAATCATATTTACAATCTAAAAATCACAACTTTCTACTCTAATGTCCCCCTCTGTAAAAGGAAATTAACTTAAACAGCTTTGGGAATTCTGGGTTTCAATTTTCTGACAATGGTTCCGCAATTATTCAACATTACACAACCAAATAACACGATACAAAACACAGACACTCAAAAAAAGAAAAAGAAAAAGAAAAATAGGAAACCTGGTAATCTGGAGCGGAACAAATACCAAGAATGCGATGTCTAGTAGTCTGAGGTTTATCAGTAACAATCGACAACTTTTGTCCTATCATTTGATTCGAAAGCGTGCTCTTTCCTACATTCGGTTTCCCTACCACTGCCACGTACCCTACATCACCACAATCCTTCCATCCTTTTACCCAAATTTTGTTTTATTTTAATAATAATAAAAAAGAAATTCAGTAACTGACTGACCGCTACGATGATTAGAATTGGAGGAATCATGAAAGGCAAGTTCTTCAATCTCGTAATCATCAAGCAAAGCCGTGTTCCTGTCTGGTTTCACGCTTAATGATAACAAACCAGACGACATCTCGTCTTCATCTTCATCGCTGTCGAATTCCAGCTCACTTTCCGAATCTATTTGACTAATCAAGAGTTGTTGCTGCTGTTTATTCCTGGCTTGAAATCGAAAATGATTACTTGCTCTTCTTCGTAACTGGTAATGATAATTGCGAAAGAGAAGAGTCTTTGTTGTTGTAGAGAGGAAGGTTGGTTTCTGTCTTGGAATTTTTGTAGAGAGGTTTAAAGCTACTAGCTCCATTCTTTTTTTGAAGCCGAGCTTTCTTCTTTCAATGTTTCCTCTCCTCCTCCTCCTCCTCCTCCTCCTCTTCTTCTTCCACCTTCTCTTTCAACTGCTACTGCTACTGCTACTGCTACTACTGGATAACAACCATCCGTCGTCGTTTTGTATTGCGCGCTTCCATCGTTTCTAATTGTTTCTCGTGCTATGTCGTTTCACTATAAGAATGAAAAAGAAAATATGTGGGCTGGGCCTCCCAGAAGGACAGTTTAGATTGGATGTGGGCCCATCGTTACAATCCCTACCCGGTTAGAATGTCGGGGTTTTTTTTTTTAATAAAAATCTTTGACTGCAGGTTTGTATACTCTTGCAACTTATACTTAGTTATTAAACCAGCCAAATAAATTGATTTAGGAACAGTCATTTTATGGTTATGCTTGGTCCGGGTTTAAAAAATAATAAAAAATATATTTGATATAATATAATATGTTTAAAAACTTATGTTAATTCACAACTCAGGTTAAATACAGTAAAAACCTAATATTTTTTTTAAATTTTTTTTAAATAATATTGTTTTGATTTTATTTTTTAAAAAATATAATACTAACTCAATTTACCCTACTCAAACTATGATTGGACTTACCCCAAATAAACCTCAAGTAATAACTATATTTGTTTTTTTAAAATAAATACGACTTGTTTCATATATATTTATATTTAGTAATTAAATACATTATATCTTTACAATATTATTTTTAATTGAAAATATATTAAAATAATTTTATTTTTATTTTTAAAATCAAAACACCAAAATCATCACAAAAAATCACATAAAAAATAATTTAATTTAAAAAAAACATAATTTAAATAACAAGTCAAACCGAAAAAACAAACAAACTATATTGGAATGAAATTGGACCCTTAAAAAAGGGTCAGTTTTGATGTTTATTAAAACGGGTCTTAGTTCAATTAAATAAAACCCGACCCACAAGTTTAAAACCCTTCTCCTCTTCTTCCTCCTCAAAAACCCTAATATTCCCTCCCTCCATCTTTCTGCGTAAACCTAAAAATGGTGAAGGCCGATAAAACTAAAGAGAAAAAGGAAAAAGAGAGCGAACACAAACAAGAAATACAATTAAACGAGGAACCGGATGTAGTAGAAGAAGAAGACGACGAAGCACAGAGCTTTGAAGAGTTAGGGTTAGACCCTAGGCTAATTCGTGCCCTAAACAAGAAAGAAATTAGCATTGCAGAGCCCACTCCAATTCAGCGAGCCGCTATTCCTCTAATACTTGTCAGTTTCTTTTTCTTTTTAACTTTTATTTATTTATTTATTCATTCATTTTTGTAATTAATTGTTTTGAATATCATTAGCAAGGGAAAGACGTGGTTGCACGAGCGAAAACAGGGTCAGGGAAGACATTAGCTTACTTGCTTCCTTTGCTTCAGAAGCTTCTCAGTACGGCTGATTCGAATCGAAAAAAGCTTTCACCTTCAGCATTTATTCTGGTGCCAAGTGGAGAGTTATGTCAACAGGTTTATAAGGAGGTTTCGTCGCTGATTGATTCCTGTAAAGCTCAATTGAAAGTTGTTCAGCTGACTAGCAACATGCCTGCTTCTGATTTGGTTGGTTAATTAAAAAGTTACATGTTTAATTTTTAGTGATATTCAGCATAATTGGTTGACTGCTAGCTTGCTTGCTTGCAGCGGAACGCGTTGGCTGGGCCGCCCGATATTTTGGTGTCTACTCCTTCTTGTGTAGCCAAGTCCTTGTCAGTTGGAGTACTAAAATCGGAATCTATTAATGACTCACTTGAAATTCTTGTTCTTGATGAGGTGAGAACTTGGTGTTTGTGATGATGCTTATCCTTGTAATTCATTCATGATAGATGGAAGTTGGGATTTCTGATGATAATAGATTGTCTGAATTCAACTAGATTGCATTTGTTAAAATAATGGGATTTTGATGAAAATGACAGTGTTATGTCTATTGATATTGATCGAGTACATGTGCTATGTGTGTGCAATTTAGATTTCTACGGTTTCTTCTACCTTCTTATGGATGGAACTTCAGATACTAAGTTATCAATTTCTTAAAAAAGACATCTGCTGTATGTTTCCTTGAATGATTCATTAATATCTATTTATTTTCAGGCAGATCTCTTGTTGTCATTTGGCTATGAAGAAGATCTCAAAGCTCTTACTGCTCTTGTCCCAAGACGTTGTCAATGCCTTCTTATGTCTGCAACGTCAAGGTGTGTTGATTATGGCACTCTCCCTCCCTCCTTTTACTTATGTTTTGTTTGGTACCTTCAATTTATACTTTAGCAAGTCTTGAAACTTTCTTCCTTTCATCTTTTTTTACCCAATCGAAGTTCATATTGATAAAATGAAGTCTTTATGCTCGTCACTCTTCGATTGAGAGATTTCATGCATGCTATTTTGGCATTTGTTGTTTCAGTGCTGATGTCGACAAACTGAAGAAGCTCGTTCTGCATAATCCATATGTTTTGACCTTGCCAGAAGTTGAAGGTGTCAAGGATGAAGTTATCCCCAAAAATGTTCAGCAATTTTGGGTAAGGAATTCTATAGCCTTTTCTGGAGGATATGAGAAGTGATTGCTCCATTTGAGTTTTTTTTTCTGATGTGACCCATGTATATTTTTTGTGAATTATTTTGCATCCTTATTTATTTTATTTTTGGGAGACTAAAGCACCTATAAGATAAAAACAACTTTCAGATGGAATTTTTGTTCCTTGTTAGGCAGCTCCAGATGGAACTTTGGTTATATTTGGCTTTGAGACTGACAATAACATAATTGGCCTTAAACTGAAATCCCTCTGTAATCCTTGGGAACCAGCTAAAAGAAGATTGGAATATAAAGAGAATAAAAAATATATACACTACCACTGGCTTGCCTCTAGTAATGATTTGAAAGCAAAGCATAAACTACCGCTCCCCATTCAAGTATGGAATTCTACCATCGCACAAGGTTTTATTGATGAAGGGGGGAGGGGAAGAGGGGGCTTTTTAAGATTCAAACAAGTTCCCTCCAGCTCTCGTTATAATCAGCCCTTAATCATCTTGTCATCAGCATAAACCCCAAAATTCCCCGTATATTAAATGCTGTCTCCACCTATTAAACGACCCTTAGTTCTCAGCATTCAGCCTCTGGTGCAGAAACCTGCTGCGTTTCCTCTCTTAATATAAATCACATTTGCCACCAAACTTGTCAGTTTAGGTCCAAAACCTGGGTAATGGTGGAGCACATGTAGTCACACGTGTCTTGTCAGGTATCGCATTGACAACACTGTCATCTTGTAGTTATCAGAATCTGTCAAAGCAAAACTTCTGGTTATGATTCCTATGGTTTGTCGTATGGACTTTTAGCGTTTCTTATCTATATCAATCATCTGAGCCTCGTAATATATGGTTGAACAAGGGTATCAATGAGCTTTACAACTCTTTCATATCTTTTTCAGGTTTCATGTGGTGATCGTGACAAGTTAGTTCATATTCTTGCTCTTTTGAAGCTGGATCTGGTTCAGAAAAAAGTTTTGATATTTACTAATGCCATTGATATGAGTTTCAGATTGAAATTGTTTTTAGAGAAGGTATTCTCAGTCTCTGACTACTTTACTGGGCATCCATTGAATTATTTTAATTCATCATTCATTTTTAAAATAATTGCTGCTGATACATAGGAACTTGTCTCTTTGTTGAGATATTGGATATTGTATGGGTGAGGTGTTGCACCAATGATGTGAAATGTTGGACTTTGTGTAGTCAAAAAGCTTTGACCTGGGATATAGTCTACCTTTTTTTTGCAATATTATATTACCAACCCTGTACAATCTTTATCTTTATCAATTTTGGATCTGTGTCTCAATATTAGAAGTGCATCAGTAATTGGAAGCTCTACATAAAAAATAATCGAGATGTAATTTGCTGTTGATTTTGGCTAATTTAGTAGGATGAAATGCAATCTCATTTATCATTGATTGTGTAGTCTTAATTGCATCTCTGTTACCATTTTTGCAATATTATATAACCAATCCTCTGCAATCTTTATCTTTACCAATAATGGATCTGTGTCTCAATATGACATGCATCGGTGATTGGAAGCTCTACATCAAAATTAATTGAAATTCGTATTTATGTTCCCGGGGGGGGGGGGGGGGGGTTTCAAGATCGCTGTGACGGAAAAGTGCTGATTTGCCTTATGTTGTAGACAGACTAATGAAGGCTAGGCATCGAATTTTGTTTATTACTTGTTTTTATTTTCACTACTATTCTCATTGGGTGGAACTATTAATCTCCACATGCTGCTCTAATGTAGTTGTGTTATTTCTTGTAATGCTCTTGGTTTAGTATCTTCATCCCATATTGATGTCCTTGGTTATTTTTCCACAGTTTGGAATAAAGTCTGCTGTTTTAAATGCTGAGTTGCCGCAGAATTCTCGTCTCCATATCCTAGAGGTATGTTAGGTTCACAATTTCTGAAAATTTAAAACACAAATAGTAAGCCAAGGTCGAATGATGGTTTGAGGTTTGAAGGTTCCAAGTATGGGTTTTATGACCAAAATTTTGGTTATTGTTTTTAAAAGTAGCTCATTTTGCCTCCTATGCTGCTTGTTTTCAGGAATTCAATGCTGGGCTTTTTGATTATTTGATTGCAACGGATGACAGAGAAACAAAAGAAAAGGAAAAAGCCAACGAGGGAAGTCTTGCTGAGACAAGAAAATCAAAAAAGCATGCCAAGCAAAAGTTGGACTCAGAATTTGGAGTGGTGAGGGGAATTGACTTCAAAAATGTACACACGGTAAGCTAATGATTTTTTTTTTGGATAGGTTTTGTTGCTGCAGTTCTGCAGGCTGTAGTATTATATTCTATTGGACTGTTGTATCTGTGCTGTTTCATCTATTTTGGATGATGATCTGTTTAGAAAATAGACTTAAGAGGTTCATTCATAGATTCTCATGTTTGAAATTTTTACTTTTTTGTGTCTGAGATGCTATGGAAATCTGATGACTTGGGCTACAATGTTTGTATGTTTTCATCTTTGCAAATAACTTCATGTCACAGGGGGTTTGAATGAACATTCCTATCAAGTTAGCAAACAGATTAACCATCTTTTGGTTGCTTTCACCTGATGTATAAAATGATTTTTAGTTTAAATTAAAAGTTTTGATGGTTTCTATTCTCCCTTCATCATTTTTGTGTTAGTCTTGATTTAAATTACCACACATTTTTTTAGCAATAACATATTTTCAGATCGGGTTTTCTTTTAATCAAATCACTTGAAAGAATGGGAGGAAGAGAATCTGGGGCCTATAATTTGCATTAAACTAATGAGGTCATCTACTCATGCTTATTGGATTGGACTCCCAATCATATACTCAATGTCCTAAAATGCCAAATTTTGAATTTAATAGTTAGTTGACATGATGGCCAATTTCTACAAACTACTTTTCTAATATTTAGCCCATTGTGGCATCACAGGAGTGTATGATTTAGGTTATGCTAGAAACTATTGACTATTATTATATCACCCATAAAGATCATTTTTGTCTTCTATGTTTCTTATGCTAGTTTTTTGCTGGTTTAGTTATGTATAGGGGTGATCTGCATTATTTTCATTGTAGATGGTTTAATTATTATAGCTAAATATTGTGTTCAACCAACATTCCTTTCCTTTTTATATTTCTGGGTGTGCTTTTATTAATATGTGGGGGCCTTTTCTTGCCCCCACCCCCTTCTCTCATTTCAGGTTATAAATTATGATATGCCTCTAAGTGCCACCGGATATGTACATCGAATTGGACGTACTGGAAGAGCTTACAGTACTGGTTCTTCTGTTTCTCTGGTGAGTTGACGCAGAGGATTAAGATTTATTGAGATCCGAGCAGAATGACTTTAGACCTGTCCATGCATAAGATATAGTAATTGTTTTGTATAGATGAATAAGTTATGTTTTTATTTTCTTATTCTCTCCTCTGTTTGTTGATATGAAACTATGAATATATATATATATATGGCTTTTCCAATACTTAGCCATTCTGATTCTTGATCTGTTGATAGGTTTCTCCAGATGAGATGGAAATTCTCGAAGAAATAAAATCCTTTTTAGGGGATGACGAAAACAATGAATCGAATGTTATTTCTCCATATCCTTTGCTCACAAAGAATGCAGTGGAGTCTTTACGGTACAGGGCCGAGGTGATTGTTTTGATTCCCTCACTTAATCACGTTACTTTTATTCTGGATCATAAAAGATACAAGACTGAGTTTTCGTTGTTGATGTGATGTCCGCTAAGAAGAGGATGGTGTGTTGGAGTGTTTTTTTTTTTTTGTCAAGCTGTGGTAGGTGTATGCTGAAGTCCATTTGAGGCCAATGACTGGCATCTATTCCCCTCCCCCTAAGTGGTCTCAGGTTCCAGCATCTCCCTTGTAGCCCAAAAAAAAGAAGCGCATGTGTGTTTTAGTTCTCTTGGATGTTTCACTCTTATCTTTCAGAATAGCTTTTTCCTCATTTTTTTTCCTCCTTACAAAGCATACCATTAGAAGGGTATGCTTTTTTTTTTTTTTTTTCTCTTCCTGTGATCTTCCTAGATTCTTCAATGAATGGTGCATGTGAAATCTAGGTGAAGTCTTGGTGATCATGGTTGCTTCCTGTGATTTGGTCTCCTTTTTAAACTGGTGTTCCTGTCCAACTTTCGGTTGTTGTCCTTACCTTAAATTTTGGATATGATTTTGTTGTATCGGGGCAAATTTGGACACATTACATCCAAAAGAAGCAAAGGTCATAATTAATGGGTAGAGATTAATTTTGCAGGACACAGCAAAGAGTGTGACAAAAATTGCTGTCAGAGAAGCACGAGCTCAGGATTTGAGAAATGAAATTCTTAACTCTGAAAAGTGAGTATATGCTTTCCTCTGTCCAATTTCTTACTCATTTTCATCTTTCCGAGATTTTTAGTTGTTATGAAACATCTGTTGAACTTGTATGCGAGCATTGACCTTTTGTTTTCAATTTATGTTTTCTTGTGTAGGTTGAAGGCTCATTTTGAAGTCAATCCAAGGGATTTAGGTGATGCACTTACTAATTTTGTCTATTTTGACTGTCCTGCTTCCCTCACCTCACTACTTGTCCAAGTTCTTAGCTTTGAATTTGTATTGGAACAGATCTTCTAAAACATGACAAAGTTCTGAGCAAGAAGCCCCCTGCTCCACATCTTTCTGATGTGCCTGACTACTTATTGGATGCAACAACCAAGGAAGCAAGCAAGATGGTTAAGCTTGCGAGAGCTGCAATGGGAAACAACAACTCTGGTCGCCGCCAAGGACCAAAGAGAAACTTCAGAAAAAGCAAAGACCCCCTCAAGTCTTTCTCTGCTGAGGTAATATACGTTCATCTTCAACCATGAATCCTTGGTTCATTTCAAAGTCAAATTAAATAGTGGTTGGAAATGCTAAGCTTATAATGCTTTATTTTGGTTTCAGGGGCCGAGGAGAGGTCGCAAAGGTGGAATGAAGAGAGAAGGAAAAGACGGGGATGATACTCATAAACACAAGAAGAAAAAAAATCTCTAAAAAAACCCCGTCTCTCAGGCCTTGACCATGCAATTTTGTATGAATGACTAGTTATACAAGAAATTTTGTTTCTTTCAATTTCCGAATGCCCTAAATCTATATTCAGGTGGCTATGTTTATTCTTTTTTCGCCGTCTGTTGTGCTATTTGTTGCCATAAACAAGCTTGAGGCGTGCTTAACACCTGATTTGAATCCATCAACATCATCATCAATGCTTTCCAATTTTAAGGGGTGTTTGAAAGTATATTAGTGGCTGTTTGTTTTTTGAAATATATTTTTTTTTTAATTTTTAAAATTATTTTTTATATTAGTATATCAAAATTTTTTGAAAATATAAATAAATTAATGATAAACAAAAAAAATTAAAATTTGATCGACCAGGTTATTTTTTTTTAAATCAAAATCAAAATCAGGAAGAGGTAATAACACAGGTGTAGTTTTTAGTAGCTGTGATGAGATGAAAGCAGTGATTTATCCCATACATACAGGGTGGTTATGATCATCTCTGTGCAAAACCACTACAGAAGATGGTAATAATCCCCTGTATTTTCGCTCACAAATTATCTCCAGGGCCCAGTGGGCCTATCAAGTCTGAATATAAGTTAATTTGTGCCCGGGAGTGCAGGTTGACTCTCGGAATTAAAGGAGTCAGAATACGGCTCAAATCGGCTGTCAAAAATTTTATTTGTTTTTTATATTTTATTTTTTTATATTTTAAAATTGTTTTAATACATTGATATTAAAAATAAATTTGAAAAAATAAAAATTATTATTTTAATATTAAAAAAAAACACAAGTAATTAATACTATAATATCTAACGTTAAATGTTAACTACTAGTAATTAACCGCGGGCTAGTCTAGTGCTTGGCACGGCTACTTCTTTTCCTACAGAAACATGCTTCTCTCAGTCCGGTCTCATGTTAGAAGACTATGTGCAGTATCAACCATGGTTTGCACAGATTACAGATACCTCGTCGTCTCTTGTCCAAAACCAGAAGCCTCACACCCGAAAACCCAGATCGAAAATCACTTAAACATGCAAGAAATCAACTTAGTTTTGAAGAATCTAGTGAAAACAGGTCATTTAAACAATGCACGTCAACTGTTTGATAAAATGCTTCAAAGAGACGAAATTTCATGGACTACTATAATTTCTGGTTATGTCAATGGTATGAACACGACAGAAGCCTTGTCTTTGTTTTCTAAAATGTGGGTTGAGCCGGGTCTCCACATGGATCCCTTTATTCTTAGTCTTGCACTCAAAGCTTGTGGGCTTAATATGAGTGTGAGCTTTGGTGAGTCATTACATGGGTATTCGGTTAAAACTGATTTTGTTAACTCAGTTTTTGTAGGGAGTGCACTTGTGGATATGTACATGAAAATTGGTAGAGTTGAAGAAGGTTGTATTGTGTTTAAAGAGATGCCTTTGAGGAATGTAGTATCTTGGACTGCTATAATAGCTGGGCTTGTTCGTGCCGGTTATAATAAGGAGGCTTTGGCTTATTTCTCTGATATGTGGATACAAAAGGTAGGGTGTGATACCTACACGTTTTCTAGTGCGTTAAAGGCATGTGCTGATTCTGGTGCTTTGAATTATGGGAGGGAGATTCATTGTCAAACATTGAAGAAAGGTTTTATTGCAGTGTCTTTTGTGGCTAACACTCTTGCTACAATGTATAATAAGTGTGGGAAATTGGATTATGGTTTGCGGTTGTTTGAAAGCATGACACAAAGGGATGTGGTTTCGTGGACGACGATTATAATGTCGAATGTGCAGATAGGTCAGGAGGAAAATGCTGTTAAAGCATTTAGAAGAATGCGAGAAACAGATGTACGTCCTAATGAGTTCACTTTTGCAGCTGTCATTTCTGGTTGTGCTACTCTTGGAAGAATTGAATGGGGTGAACAATTGCATGCACATGTTATACGTCTAGGTCTAGTGGATTCTTTGTCTGTGGCCAATTCAATTATGGCCATGTATTCGAAATGCTGGCAGCTAGATTTGGCTTCAACTGTGTTTCAAGGGTTGTCCAGAAGAGATATTATTTCGTGGAGTACTATGATTTCAGGGTATGCTCAAGGGGGCTGTGGAGAAGAAGCATTTGATTATCTATCATGGATGAGAAGGGAAGGGCCAAGACCGAATGAGTTTGCTTTTGCAAGTGTGCTGAGTGTTTGTGGAAATATGGCAATTCTTGAGCAAGGGAAGCAACTCCATGCTCATGTCTTGTGCGTTGGATTAGAACAGAACACCATGGTACAAAGTGCTCTAATCAATATGTATTCAAAATGTGGGAGCATAAAGGAAGCTTCAAAAATCTTTGATGAGGCAGAATATAATAATATTGTATCATGGACAGCCATGATTAATGGATATGCTGAACATGGATACAGCCAGGAAGCCATTGATTTGTTCAAGAAGCTTCCCAAGGTTGGATTGAGGCCAGATTCTGTGACCTTTATTGCGGTTCTTGCTGCTTGCAGTCATGCTGGACTGGTTGATCTTGGTTTCCACTACTTCAATTCTTTGAGTAAGGTCCACCAGATTTGTCCTTCAAAAGATCACTATGGATGCATGATTGATCTCCTATGCCGAGCTGGGCGATTAAATGATGCAGAGAGCATGATCCAAAGCATGCCATTTCAACGTGATGATGTTGTTTGGTCTACTCTTCTTAGAGCATGCAGAATCCATGGTGATGTGGATTGTGGAAAACGTGCAGCGGAAAAAATTCTTCAATTAGATCCGAATTGTGCAGTGACTCACATTACCCTGGCTAACATGTATGCTGCCAAAGGAAAGTGGAAAGAAGCAGCAGAAGTGAGGAAGATGATGAAATCAAAGGGGGTAGTTAAGGAACCAGGATGGTCTTGGATTAAGTTTAAGGATCGAGTTTCTGCATTTGTGTCTGGTGATCGGTCTCATCCAGAGGGTGAATATATATATGATGTGTTGGATTTACTAGCATCTCAAGCAGAAATGCATATGCAGGAAATGGATTTTCTTCTTAATGAAGTTCAGGAATCTCAAAGGTGAACCATGCTTCATTATAACAATGCAGATTTTAGTGGTCTGTTAAATCATTTTAATCACTTCTTTAGGAGCTGCAGATCCTAAACAATGGCAAGGATGTTGCAGAGTGTTGATACAAATCAAAAACAATAAATGGAATCTGATTTTGTCTTCAAAAAGTAAATCAATTGAAGGATGAACTGAAGTAGAAGTGCAGAAAGCAGATGCATCTTGTTATGGGGTGGCATGTCCTGGGATTGCTATATTTTATGGCAGTTTAAAGTTACAAATGATTCTGCTGCAAAACTGAACAGAAGCCATAAGTCGATCAACTGATAAAGTGGAATTTTATGCAGAAACTCCTGGAAATGATCCTGGTTTCGGCACATAGCAGAGAGACCTAATTTTCAATATCATCATTATCATTTGCAGCAGCTTAAAGTTTACAAATGAATCTGCCAAGCTGAAGAATAGTCATAGGCTGATCCACCAAAAATTGGGTCAGAGGAATATGAGGGCATGCTTCTATCATATATACCTTGCACTTTAAGGTAAGGAGTCTTTCAATTTCAGCAAAATCCCATCTCCTGCCCATGATCTTGCGTGAAGAGTTTATATGCATTTTGGAGAAAATTTCTGGACAAGAGCATTCCAGTTTCAATCCAACTGTTTCTGAAGGCCATGTTCTCATTTGTTGTGGACCTTGTGGTGATAACCTATCCTACCTAAAAGGGAAGATGGTAGTGTTACAACAGCGAATTGAAGGTTCAAAATGCTTACCTTCTTGTGGAACTAGTATTTGTCGATGGTCTTTTCCTTGACCCTTTTTGTCTAACAACATTAATATCAAGATGTCCCAAGTTTTCAAAGGAAATGTCCTTCCAGTACTCCAACAAGCTTTTGAAGTGAAACAAGAAGATTGATGTTGTTGAATAAATGCTGGGCAGGGTTTCCTGATCATTTTAAAATTTACAGTAGAGTAAGATCTTTATGCGTGAAATTTCTTCTGAGCAATGTCAGGGAAACTATTCGTCCACTTTAAAGTCTTATAGTGATTAATGAAATGGGAGGCTATAATTTGCTTTCTTTCCACTAGTCATATTCAGATTTCATTTCATCTAAATCATGTGGAAAGTATTCATTTTTTTAATAGTTCTTGGATGGTCATTGATTTTGCTTTAGATAGTTTGAAGCACCTGTTCTTGATTATGTGCACAGTGCACTCGTTCGTGTTCAACTATGTCTAACAAAAAAAAAAAAAATCTTTTTCCTCGTGGTTGGTTAGATAATGCCAAACACCGAGATGCCAAGACAAGTAAACAACTAAACATAACCCTAGTTCCAAAACAAATGAGGTCAGCTCTATGAATCCGTTTTCTTTGTTTCATCCCTGAATTCCTTTTCATTCAAGCATCTCTCTTTTGAGTTGCTATCTATCCTTTTCCCGTCGAGATGGGAACTCTATTCTTCCTTCTCTCTTACCCTCCTCTCTCCTTTTGTATTGAGACTGTTTAACAAGAACATCTTTGTTTCTTATTTTAAAAAAATTAAATTTTTTTTATTTTTTTCTTTACTTCAAATTAATTATTTTTTGGTGTTTTCAAATCATTTTTATGTACTGATATCAAAAATAATTTTAAAAAATAAAAAAAATATTATTATTTTAATACATTTCCACAAAAAACACTTTAAAAAACAATAATAAATACCCTCTAAGCTGAAACAACATGGTGGTTATGCACATGGTGGTTATGCACATAAGGATCTTTCTGCAAAACCTAGCTTAATAAAAAGTTGAAGGTGCAAAATCATGGTGAGTGGACGTTTTGTATAGTGTGCATTAGCATATAAACACATCTAATATACTGAAAATAGTTGAGGAAAAAAAAATTGAAGAATAAAGCAACCTCTTTGCTTTCAAAGTTGGTTCGTGAAGGTTCCTTCACTAGAAGTGGACAACAGCATCAAAAGACTCTAAATATCTTGCATAAAGCCCTATTTCAGGTTTTGATATTCTGATTTGCTCCGAATGAATTGCTTGTAAATTGTGTAATCATATTCAACTATTTAAAAATTCATCATTCATCTCTGAACCAATAACGGATAACATATACAAGAAACCCCATGCAGGATGCAGCAGCTGCCATAATAACAATTATGCGAACCGAAAGAGAGGAAATAAATGCCTTAAGCACAAATGCATCCCATGACCAGAACCAAAAAATGGAGAAAATGAATCCTACAGCAGCACCCGCCGCAACTTGGCTGATTGTATGAAGTCCTTGTGAGACCCGCAACCATGTCTACAAAACAGATGATGATAGATAAAAATTAGAAACCTGTCCATTTCGGTTTATTTACTTTGCTCCATCTCTTCTTTGACCAAGGCATTTCACTTGCTCAACCAATGGGGGTCATAACCACATAGATTTTATAAATTCTTACCAAATCATAGGGAAAAAGTTAAAAAAAATCTACAATTGTCATAAGCTCCAACCTCAATACTCTATTATTTGGTCTTGGAATGGCTTTGGAAAGCATACTAAGTACCTTGCACTAGTTCACAGGCTTCACATAATCAGCAGTGATTTTCCTAATTTGCAAGCCACTAGGTTTCTACATTGTTGGTTGTTTTTTATAAACTCGAAAGTGAGACCAAATTTTTGTCACATGCTGAATTTGACTGTATTATGAGGGGGGTAACATGATACTTACAAGATATGTGCCAAATGCCAGGATAAGTGCACCGAGGATCAGTGAAAATCCATTCACTCCTAGCCATTCCACAACTGCAACAGCACACAGAACAAGCAATGCATGTCAGCAATGAAGTCAGTACATTGACAATTCACCAAGGAGCATTCATTAAGATCAAAAACAGGCATGCAAAAAGCATCTGTAACAGTAAGTAGCCACATCGTAAGAAGAGAAAATATACAGATTACTGAAAGTCGCTCCATTTTGTAAGAGATGAGATTAGGCTCACGTTGATGGGGAGATAAGATATCATTTCATTTACTTCCCTTGTCACAACTACATAGATCTATTCTATGTCCTAAGAGAAAAGACTTGTTAACCAATCAATCATTAATTATCCAAATATCTATACAAGCGCATTCTACATGGCTTCCTGGTGTTATCTAAAACTGAGGTGAACTAACCTAGATCATCCTTTGCATTTGAGGAGAACAAAAATACGACACTGCATGCCATCATCATTGATGGAGTTATCATGAAGCTTCTTCAGTTAGATTTTGCAATTGCTAGTCAGTTGCATGATAAATAGCAAACATGTCAAGTAAAGAGGGGACCTTACCTGACAGAATAGCAAACACCACAGTGAAGAAGATGGATTGTCCATGTGAAGATGGCATCCCAGGGTCAGACCTCAATGTGGAATCGGGTCTCTCTTGGTTGAATATTCGTTTAAGGATTACAGAGAGGATTGAGTTTACAATTGACCCCAAAACAGCCCACATGGCTTCTGCATCATGCCTCCAAAGAATGACAGCACCGAATAGAGCAGCTACAAGCCATTTGCTCTGTACCAACAACAAATGTACGACTAACATTATGAGGATTTGTTTCATTCGAATGCCAAAATTGAAATACTGACAGAGGAATATTGCAGAATATGACAATAACAAAACAAATTGGAATGGCAGTGGTAGTGGTAGTCAAATGTGGTGCTAGATGCTTGACATTATAAAAATAGCCACTTCCTTGAATTGAACCTCATAAAAATATAACAAAGATATGAAGTAACATAAATCTGGTATACAGCAGCTATAGAGGATTCCTAGTGCTAAACACCATCCAGCCAAGAAGATTTTGTAATAACTTCATGCCATGATTGCCAAAAAATTGCGTTCTCAGTGCAAATGCTCCAGTAGAGAATTAGGAATAGGAACCAATCTTCCTTGAATTAGTCTCATCTTTCAATTGCAACCTCAATTAATTCCACAATTTCAGCTGTTTTGGGCACAAGTCTCACTTCAAACCAGACAAAAAGGAAGTGCAATTTGTGTCCATT
Source organism: Populus trichocarpa (assembly GCF_000002775.5). Taxonomy (NCBI): domain Eukaryota; kingdom Viridiplantae; phylum Streptophyta; class Magnoliopsida; order Malpighiales; family Salicaceae; genus Populus; species Populus trichocarpa. Next base: position 1,673,973 of record NC_037291.2, on the reverse strand, counting down.
TTCACAAGTCTTGACCAATAAAGAAGGAAATGCAGACAGACAGTAACTGAAATTAGAAAGACAAGCAGATTGATCTTTGATTGTAATAGCCTTACGTCAAATGCTGTTGAAAGTAACTAAATTTGATGCTTTCATTTCCAATTAGTCGACATGTTAAATCATTGTTATTATAAAAAAGACCCGTAACATCAAGAAGAAGAAAAAAACACAACTTAGATTACAAAGAATAAAAGCACTAAAAATAGGCAACTAAAACAAAGAGAAAAACACAAACCAGGCGGTTGAGAGTGGCTTCAAGTCCATCAGCCAACAGCCCACTTTGAAACTCGTTAAGCCCATCAACAACAGCTTCTTGCTGAAACAACCCTGTACTTTCTTCACTGTCACTACCATTACCACCTCTAAAGGCAGACATTCTGACCAATTCAGTCATGTTCTTTGACAAAGCTTTATTCTTTGAACTAAAAAAATCAGATTTTGAAGCAGGAAACCGATGGAACGAGATGGGTTTCGCTTGATTAAGCTTAAAAGGACTAAAAAGCAAGGATTTGAAAGTGGGTTTGTGGAGAATAGCAGGAGTTGACATCATTTTTGTGAGAGATAATGGCAGAGAACCAGAGTTTGGAAGCAAACGCAGTCGTGGAAGTAGAGAGGACCATTTCTTGGAATTTTATAGTGCAGGACCAAGCAAGTAGTGTACCTGTGGAATTTAAGATCTACTGGTTGTTAATACATAGAGTTGTTGGTTTGGGTATCTGTTTTCGGCCATGAATTGTCAGGTTCTGCATCCAAAGAGGATTTGTAGCCATGGATTTTCCAACAAGGGATTGGAATGCCTTTTTTTTTTTTTTTAATTTACTACTCTAATTAGTATGTGTTTTTGCGAAGATTAAATTAATTAGTGATTTTTCTTCTTTTTTATTTATTTTTAAGATCACTATATTAAAATCATTTAAAAACTTTAAAAAATAAATACCAAATCAATATTTTTATAAGTTTAAATTTTTTTTTTAAATAAATACATTATGTGGATTTTTTTATTTATTTAAAATGTATTTTCATATTAGTTAACGGAGTAATTAAAGCTAAATCTCTTCTCAAACGATCTTTTACCATTGAATTCCATTTTATATATATATATATATATATATATATATATGATGAGAGAGCCATGCAATTATTTTGTATTAAATGAATTTAAGATCGTTATCAAATGTGAAAAATAACTATGTTTTTATAGAAAAACATCTTCATAGAAAATGAAAATAAGACTTTTTTATTAAAAAATATCTTCACAAATAATGAGAATAAGGCTTTTTTATTTAAAAAATTAAGACACTAATGTTTTTTATTGGACCTTTTCAATTTTAAAATATCAAAACAATGTGTTATGATCATAGTTTTTAGACCCGGTCCGGTCCAAGATCTGGATTCCGGGTTTTGACAGTCACCGGGTTTTGATCGAGACACCGGGTCATTTTTTTTACAAAAAATCAAAATGATGTCGTTTTAATAAAAAAAACAAAAGTCAATGGATTGCAATCGGGTTTTTGACTGGGTCAACCGAGTCGCCGGCTCACACCGATTTTTTTCTTTTTCTATTTTTTTTTTACCCGGTCCAGTTCCAGCCCCAAGACCGGGCCGAGTCGGATTTTAAAACTATGGTTGCAGATAACAATTGATAAATGTTGTTAAAAATGAAAAATATAACTTTGTTAAAAATGAGATATATTGCAGATGCAAATCAAATTAATTTTTGTTGAATTTATATTTAATTTTTTTTTATCTTGATGGCTACTATTTTATTTTTAATAAATAATAAATTAATTTTTTTTTATCTTTTTAAAAATAATAAATTAAAATATATATCTTTTTTTTTTCTTTTTTATAATCTATCCTTAGATTAAAGAGTATTGTGTATGATGCTAAAGATATCGTGTGTACAATATACAGTATATGTTGTGTTATCATGTACGTTGGTGGGGTTGACAACGTGTGATAATCTTGACTGGGGGCCACTATTATTTTACATGGTTTAAAAAACATGGGTTATGAGGTTGTTAAAAGGAGTGTTTAAAAGTATATTTACAGTTATTTTTTAAAATAATTTTTATCATTAACACATTAAAATAATTAAAAAATATAAAAAAATAATTTTAAAAAAATAAAATTTAATTATTTTTGAAACGCAACTTCAAACAACTTCTAAATTAACTCAAATACTTTTTTTATTAAAACAATATTTGTGTTGTTCTTTATTTATATATATATATATATATATATATATATATATATATATATATTAGAGTTACTCGGTCAAATTTGAATCACTGAAAATCTAAAAAAATCAACAAAGTTTCAACAAGTTGATTATTTTTTTTAAATTTGAATCTCAGTTTAAGTTATAGGTTTTTTACATGAACCTACAAGGACAAGCTAGGTTTAATAAATATGTTGTTATATCTTTTGAGTTTATTTACAAGATTTTCGAGTTTTAATTTTTATTTACAAGGTATTTATGATCAGGCATGCCTCAAGAGAGCTAAGCAAAAGTTAAATTATATGTCGCCGACGACCTTTACACATATTCTCTATGGGCAAGAAAAGTAAGATTATGTTCTCTCGAGAGAAGAACAAGAAAGAAACACTTCTTGCTTTGAATCAAAATCCCTTTCGAAGACATGATGTTGAAAATCATATTCCATGCCAGAAGCTCGCAGCTTTAATTCACTGCAGATTCCATGGAAACAATTTCCCACCACTACACTGCTACCCTTTTTTTGCACCTTTTAGTCTTAATTGTTTATATATTTCTTCCTTTTCATGCTTCTGGGATAATGTAAATTATATAGAAAACACCTCTTATAATTAAAATTTTAATACACCAAGCAAGAAAAAAAAAAAAGAAGCCAAGTCGGCAGAATTTATATGGAACAAAATGGAGCCCGTATATCCATCATTTTTTTAAAAAAAATAAATTAAATTAAATTTAAGGACGTAATGGAGACGAGTTAATACTAGACATGTCTGATCAGTGGTTTAGGTTAGATTTTTTAATCAATAAATGGACAAACACCCTCTTTCCTTACTTTGCATTGGGCTATCACCTTAACCATGCTTTTTCTATGCCTGCGATGTTTTTGTGATTAAAACTGTGTTTACGTGTATTTTAAAAATTTATTTATCTTGAAAAAATAATAAATTAATTTTTTTTTAATATTTTTAATGTATTAATATTAAAAATTAAAAAAATTATTTTAATATATTTTTAAATAAAAAAATACAATACACTACAATATCAAACACAATAGCATATCTTTTGTCATGATGATATCTTTCTATTTAACCTATTTTACAAGGCATTAAAACAAATAATATTGTCGTGTTTAATAATTAAAAATACTAGGTTGCCGGAAAAGAGAAAAAAATTATAAATAAAAAATAACACTGTAAATGAATTGAATCGAATCAAGGAATTGACATACTTAAATTTAAATAGTCTAGTTTTAGTAAGCTTTTACCTCACTCAAGCTGCTTGTAATGAGTTTAAGACATGAAATTGAAGCTTGGTTTATTTAAACTTCATTAGGCTCTCATCTAATTGCGTGTATTAAGTTCTACAAGATCTTTCTACTTCATCATCTATCCTCTATTGTGATAATCTCAATGCATTATACATGACTATTAATCATGTGTTTCACGCTTGTAGTAAACACATTGAATTGGATTACCATTTTGTGCATGAACATGTTGCCCTTGGTCTTCTCATCACTCAGCACATCTCCACCCATGAACAAATAGCTGACATCTTCATCAAACCCATGTCAAAAGGTGCATTGGCTTACTTCAAGGACAAACTATGCCTTTGACGGAATTGATATGTTGTGTGGTTCTGCTAAGATTGTTGTATATTCACACAGGCTCTGATACCAAGCGGAATTTTAGAGAAAAACAGAATGTTTCAAAGGAAGAAAGGTTTCTCTGTTTCTTTTAACATTAACGTGAATATACAACCATACTATTCTGTACGAGCTGATGGTTTTTATAACATTACAAGTTGCTTGATTTGGATAAATTGAATTGCCTAATTCTTAGCTGATCTGTTTCCATAATCAGCCAACGTCTCTTTCTGTTTGTGTTTTGTTACCATGAGAGTTGGTTTGTTTCCATGTTGCTGGTCTTGTCTGATTCTAATCAGCCAACATCTCTTTCTGTTTCTGTTATGTCCTTCATCGTAATTTTCCATGTTTGATGGTCTTGATCTGATTCCATCGGCATCTATCTTATTACCATTAATAGAAATAATTTTGGATGATTAAATCTTGAAGAGCTTGCATGATGATTAAGAAAGTGTTCTTGTTCTAACCGTGTGTCCGGCTAAAAAATTGATCGTGATAATTGTACATATATTATTACTATGTCATTGTACGGTGTTACGTTGCAGCCTAGATTAATATTTTTTTTAAAATATAAAAAATATCCAGATATTATTAATATATTTTTTAGTAGAAAAAACTCGATAAAGAGAACCTTATGTATTTTACTGATTTAAAGACAATTCAAATGATCGATACAAATATAGTTTAATTTAAAAAATTAAAGACAATATTTTTTTTCTAAATATTAAGAGAGCAACATACTGGATCGACTCAAGTTACCTCAAGTTAACTTGTTAAATACGTGATTCGAATCATGAAATCGTGATAACCTTACAGAAAACAAATCACAATAAATTATAAAACTCAATTTTGAATCAATTAAATATTAAATGATGAAATTAAAAACAATCAATTAGAAAAAAGATAAACAAATTACCCGAGACAGCCAGAGTTAACTTGTCAATCTTGCGATTTGGGTCATAAGACCGGTACAACCTTATAAAAAACAAGTTAAAACAAATTATGAAACTCAAATCTCAATAAACCCGAGTTAACCCTCTACACCTGTGACCAGATTATGAGACTAAGATAATCTCATAAAAGTAAAATTGAAACAAATTATAAAACTCAATTATTAAATTAATATGATATTAAAAGATGAAATTAAAAAATTAAAAAAAAAACAAAAAATACTCGAGTCAACTCCGGATTAACTCATGATCCATATTATGAGATTAAAATAATCTTGTAGAAAAGAAATTAAAAGAAATTATAAAATTTAATTTTAACAAACTCAATATTAAAATATAAAACTAAAAAAAAACATTACAAAAGTGAATAGTTGTATAGTTGAAAATGTATTTTCTTATTAATAAGAAACAATCTATATTTATTTAGTTATTTAAAATATAAAAGTTACTCTATTATTATGTGTAGGCATTACTAAAGTAAGATTATTGGAGCTTCCCTGCAACTTCTGCATTTTAAGTGTAGAGTTCAGATAAGTCACGAGCCTATGTTTACTAGCTGTTGCCGAGTGTTTGTTAAATTTTAGAATTTTTTATTCTTAAAAAATTCTATTTTATTAATGTTAAAAATATTTTTAAAAAAATAATAAAAAATAATTTTAATATATTAAAAAAAACATTTAAAAAAACAATAACTACAATAATTCTAAACACCGTATAGTTGCTGTTGCTTTAGCGTTCTGGCATAAAAAAAATCTTGGCTTCCAAATTCCAACTGCAACGTTTGGCTGTGTTTTGAGCTGAAAAGTTCAAAGTGCAAACTGCAAACCATACCCTCAACTCTAAATGAATCTTAGATATATTGAGAGACCACTAAAATCACCATAGCTAATCGCAGTAGAGATCTATTTTTCTTATCATTAATTGAAAAATAAATATTATCATATATATACTTTCTTATTTTATTTCTCGCAATGTTTAATTGTAATCTCAGGTAATGACGCAAGACATTGGAAATTGATGAAAAGAATTAGTCAAATTGCAGGAGATGTGCTATGTGTAGGGAGCGGATGTAAAGGAGAAATGATGTTGTTTTGTATCTGGGAGAAATATACGCTAAAGAAGTGTCCATCAGACTGTCAAACTCGATCTGAAAGTACAGAGAAAGACAGAGGTCCACTGCCCATAGAGAGACATATGTATTCTTTGGAACTTCTTCCTGTTTCAAAAACATTCACCCTCTGGCAATGGTCAACACCTGGCCGTCTGTTAATGCCTGGGAAATTTGGTCATCAACATTACTAAATCCTGTTTTGTCTGGAGCGTTTAGAGAAGCAGAAGCAACACATGCAAATCGCAATTTGTGCTGTCTCCAATGCCTCGCGAGCTGGATTTGTTTAACATATCAGATTGATCCAAAACCCATTAACCCTCTTATTAAATTAGAAAAATAAAATCACAAGGAAGGAACACATGCAATTTTCTGTGGCACCCTGTGTCTCACAGGCTGATTTAACAGGTCCAGTTGAAAAATGAACTTGGAATTAATGGATTGGTCCAGAGCTGTTAGATGCAAGAATGGTTTTTTCTTTTTTCTTTTTCTTAAAAAAAAACATCTGTGGTTCTTTTGGATCCGTTTTCATGCATATACAATTAGCTAGAGCTTCCTGCTATACAAGAATTTGCAACAGCAAGGGTGTCCTATCTTGGAACAATACGATCTTCCTTCAGAAGGATGTGAAGTGTGTTCAACGTTTCAATAAATACCTTCATTTATTTGAAACATTACTATCTCCAGGGATCATCACTTATGTCTAAAGGTTTGGTTTACGTAGCTTAAACCCTACTCCTCCTAATCGATATCTAATCCATGGCCATATCTTCTTTTTGTTCCGTGAGACATGCTAGCAACAGTGGCAATAGCAATTCATACACACACAAAGGAGCGTAAATTTTTAGCTGCCACAGTCAAGATTGTCACTAGAATGATTTTGGAATCCAGCTTTTAAGCCAATATTTATGTAATAGTTCGAAATCTCTCGTCTGACAGACACAAGCTCTCCTTCTTCTCAGCCCTCTTCCTTGCTGCAAAAACACGTCCTCTTTCAGAATAAGGAATTTAAAATAGCTAGTTCATTTATTTACGATTACTTGACCAGGTCACTGGGCCTAGGGACTCTCTAAGATACTATTTTAACCCTGTCAAAGCTTCACCGTACACTGGGTTTCAGAGCCACGTGATGCTAAGTTTTTGTGCACGCAAGGTGCCTGCTTCCATTCTATGCCAGCTTTGAATGCTTCTTCTTATTTTTCTTCACAAAAACGAAGGAGTGAATTGTTCTTGAATCTTGAACGCAGTTGTAACCTAGTCCTTCATAATTTAAAACATTGTGATAGCATCCATTAACCTTTTCTTGTTGGCCGTAAAACATCAGTTGATTTCTCTCTAAAACCCCACTATATATGTTGGTTTTTCTCAAGAACCCAGATTTCTTAATTAAGAAAAAACTAGCCAATTAACGTTTTAACAAGACGAAGATCAGCAAGAAGAGTTTAGTACCAAGTCACATGTTTCAAAACATAAAGGACTTGGTTATAATCTCATTCGTTGAAACTAAGCTCAAGAATAATCTACTAACAAACAAGAGCCAAGGCTTTTATCTCAAATTTATGAAGAGAAACAGTGTTCCATGATCCCAACCAAACCCCCTAACTACCACTACTACCCACTGTCCCTATTAAATCTTCCATTGCCATGAACAGGGGCAGTTCAAAGAAGGGTTTGAATGGGGCAACAGTAAGACACACCGTTGGGTATGGAAATAGTGTTGAATCAATCAAAAAGAGATGGACCACTGAAAATGTGGTAAGCAAGATATACGAATGGGACACAGTTCACGTGAAAAGCCCTCGACTGCATCTTATCATGTTCAGGCGCACATTATTTACTCTTGGTAATCTTTGTTTTTTTTTTTGAAAGAGAAAAAGAGGCATGTTCTTGATAGATGCTGCGTGACACAGACCACACGTTGGCGTAGATTGTGTAGCTGTTTAGATGGTATCCTTGCAATTTAAAATATTTTTTTATTAAAAAAAAACTAATTTAAAATAAAAAAAATTAACAAATTGCAAAATAACGGTTGAACGGCGCCGAGCCAACAGGCATCTATCAAGAAATGTTCATGGTGAGAGGGTCGAGCACCTATTCATCTCTGCTACTTTATGCAGTCACTAATGCCTTCTAAGTTTTGTTTATTGAAATGTTCATCAAACTTTAATGCTAGCACGATAAAAGGGTTTTTTTTTTCTCCGTCTTTTTCCGAGGACTTTCGCCATTGTACAAGTGTTTAAATCCGTACTATCTATGTAAACCACATAAATGAGTGGATATTAGAAATACAAGGTTTTTGTACAACTGTGTTTGTGTTGAATTTAATACTTCAATTTTTATTTCTTTTCATCATTTGATTCACCGTTTAACCATGTTCGCTGTAAAATTAAATTTTTTTATTAAAAATTAATTTTTTTATATATTTTAAATCATACGCTGATCTCAAAAATAATTTTTTAAAAATAAAAAAAATATTGTTTTGATGCATTTCAGCATGAAAAACACTTTGAAAAACAACCGCAACAACACTACCAAACAGGTAAAGGTCTTTTAACTAAATTTTTTAATTTCAGTCTAAATATGTTTTTCTTCTCACGAACCTATTTACAAGCTTCAATCTCATTATTTAAAAAAAATTAAAATGATTTTTAAAAAGAAACAGAAAAAACCTCTTTCTTTCTTTTTAGTTGCTATCCCGCATGAACAGTAGCAGCAAGCATGGTTACATTATGTTTTATGGGTCAATTAATATTATACCCCAACTTGTCCCCATTAAATTTCGGTTTATTGCACTGACCCAACATTATGTCTTTACTTTCAGAACCTTACTGAACTGCGATTAACCTCAAAGTTTAACCCAAGATAAGACAATATATCTTAAGACCTCACGTAAAATGTCAGCCCGATCCAACAGTTGGATTGTGAGATACGTTCAATATTGTAAAACTAAACAATTGAAAATTTTACGTAAAAAATCCGAATTTCATATACCATATAATTTACTTAGATCATCTTGGGTCTTAATTCTTTGGAGATTTCTATTCATAATTATCATAAAAATTTTCTCTGAATTTCTTACCACTTTCAGTCCTAATAGATCGATTGTGCGCGAGAATTACACTAAAATTTGACATTTCTTGTGCAAAGAGTCTTGCATTGATTTATTTGATATATATATATATATATATATATATATATATATATATATATATATATATATATATATTTTTCTATTTTACACATAATATCATCTAATTTACAAAATTTCCTCCTTCAAATTATTATTTTTACCTAGTCCGGAAGTTTTCATGATTTATCGTTAACTAAAATTTCGCATGCTATTTTATTACTTTAACTTCTCTAAATTTAAATTAATCTCTTAGAAATGCTCATCTCAATTCACAAGATCTTCTCCCTAATTCATAATTTTTCAATTAATAATTATCCTATATAATCTAGATTTATTTATTTTTAACTAGGAGTTTACAAAAACACTCAGTCGGGCTTGTTAAATTAACAACTAAAATTCACTCCCAATGTTTTTTTTTTTAATTTTGCATGATGTTTTGAATTTAAACCTAAAATATTATTTTGATTTGTTTTTGTATAGGGTGTTCGGAATTATGATGTCAAGCTTCAAGTTTTTATTTATTATTAATAATAATTTATTTATTTATTAATGTATATAATAATTAATTAATTTTATTGAATACATGAATCAAGTTTTCGATTTGCATTTTAGATTTTCCATTGCCTGCAAAAATATAACGATGCCTGCATGCTTTTTTTTTTTAGTATGCTAGAATTGATTTTTGACCAGATTCACGGGGCAGGCAACAAGAATAGCCAAATAACTATTTAGAATTGAAAATTTCTAGCATCCCACGGCTACCAGTAACTTCAGTCTAGCAACCATAAGATCTAAAGGCTATCAAATTGAGCAAAAAGACAGACTCAATGCCGAAAGAAAAGGGGAAAAAATATAAAATAATCGACGTGGCATATCAATTGGGCCCCACTTCAAGAAGCAATAATCCACGCCTGTCTGAAAATCAGGTCACCCTCTGACTAGGACTGTTAAACACTTCGTGTAAACAAATCCCCATTAATTAAAAAAAAAAAAACAAAATTCTGGAAAGGCTAATCAGTGTGTGTGTAACTTTGTTCCTCTTGTTTGCAAATATAAAAGGAAAACATCTGTCCACTCCAAGGAAGGTTCAGTTCTCTCTCAGACTCAAGTAAGCACTCGCTGGATCACAAATCCTCTCTCTTTTTAGACTCTTCTGTGTCTCACTCGCTCTTTTTGAACAAAGATTTTCCTTTCCATGAGAACCCATTTTTAGCTCAATCTTTCTTCTTTAGTCCAATCTTTCACTCTCTTTGTAAGATCAAGAAATGGATTTCAACAATTTTGATACTGTAAAAGCAGAGAAAGTTAATGCAATGCTGAAATACAACAACTTACAACCCCTAAGAAAAGTGTTTCGTTTACTGGAATTCTGTCTTGCTTTAATCCTCTTCTCATGGATCTTTAACAAGCTTCCATTTGCTGTCAAGATTTCCGGGGAGTTTCTCCGGCATCTAGCCGGCATAATAGCCAGCCCCCTCTTTGTTTTCTTGCTTTCTAACGGGATAATTGCTACCTTGATAGCGAAATCCGGCAGATTCTCCGGCGAGAATCACGGCGCAGACAATGCTGATACTCAACTGTACGAGGAGTTGGTAAAAAACACTGACAGCAACCGCAACTGTCCAAAGCCATTTCTCTCAGAGAATCCTGATTTGTTATTGTCTCATGCCGCGACAGCGACAGCGACAGAGATGGAGACAACAACAAAAGAGGAGGAAGTAGTGTTCCAAGAAAAACATATCGTCATCTCCGAAGAGAATACTTCCACTCGCACGCGTGAAAATGGGGATGAAGATCACGCTCCTGACGCGGAAATATATTCAGACTTGGATTCTGACTGCGAAAACATGAAATTTCGGAGGACAAAGTCGGAGAAGATGGAGAGGAAGAATTATGTGAAGGAAAAGAAGCAGCTGCTGCGGAGATCGGAGACAGAGAAGTTGGGGTCAGGAGAGGAGAATTTGCTTTGCAGAGAGAATGAGTTGAGTGATGAAGAATTTCAGCGTGCCGTTGATGAGTTCATTGCAAGGAATTTGATGTTTCGTCGACAAGAGTCCATGTCTGTTGTTGTTCAAAATCAGATCACAAATATTGCTGAAATTGAGAAACAATGTTAAGAGAGATAAATAAAATCTATGAATTTCTGATTTTCCTGTTTTCATTGCAATTTCGAGCCTAACTTGATTGGAGATGATTGAAATTATGTCCATTGATTTTAATTGTTAAGCCAGTCAAACATGCAAATTAACTTGAGTTTTTATTTTGTCCTTCATCAGTAAATAAAATAAAAATAAAGGGTGTAAAGAGAAAATGAAGAAGCATGCTCGGATTGTTGTGACTTGTGACACACAAAGAAACAGAAGTGTAAGGTGGTGAGAATTTCTTTTTTCTTCTTTTGCTGTTATAATGCAGTAACGGGAGATTAGTTGTGTTTGATTATAGTTTGAAAATTTTTATGATTATAGTTTGAAAAGATTGCTTTAAAAGAAATTATAATTAAATTATAGTTTTTGTTTTTAACTAAGAATTAAAGAAAGAATCCTTGATGAGATCTATCAAATATTAATGAATAAAATACTTTCGAAATTGAAATAAAAATATAAACCTCATAACACATAAATAACATATGTACAAAACTGAATAATGTATTCCAAAATTGCATATATGCTTTTTTATGATTGATTGATATCAACTTAAACTAGCTGTAATTAAAGACCTACCTACCTAGTCTTTCTGCACAATGTTGCTAAATTCTAAAACCACATCAACATTCTTAGATGTCGATTGTTATTTGGACCTTTCTATCATTTTGTCTTTGATTACTAAGAGCTTGAGGTTCATTGTCTATGGATGATTCAAGTCAATCTCGAACTCATTGATTTTCTTACCTTTTCTCCTATAGAGAGCTACATCTTCATTTTTGGTTTTTGAGGTGAATGCTAGCAATTCATCAAGCAAGATTTGCAATTATTGAGGACCCTAAATGAAATGTGGGCGTACCCTTTTGTTACAAAGACATTAGTAATGATCAAGAAAGAAGCACAAGTGGTTAAACTGTCAACTTAGGCTAGCCAAGCCTCTTTCTGTTGTTATTAGGCAGCTTTTTTCAATCATTAAGACATGACAAACTTGATTCTTGAAAGGGAAGACCGTGGGATGAGAAAGTTCAACATTTTCTTGTTGGTGTAATTGATTAATGATAAAATATATCTTCGAAACCAAGATTTCGCGGCAGGGTTATTAAGCATTGTCCCACAATGCTTTCCCCGAAGCAAATAGAGAATTCCAGTGGATATATATATATATATATTAGCACCAATCATTATAGAATTATGTAGTAATAATTCCCTAACAAAATATACTTTCCTTTCACCATCCCTTTAATCTCCCAAGGAAAAGTCACCTTTGTTTTTCTTATCAAGAAACATTAGATTCTTGATTAGTGAATTGATCATGATCTTTCAAGTTGCCTACCTTGCTTTAATATTCCCTTTTCTGTTCTTTCTTTGGGGTAGTCATGATTACTTCCACCTTCAATGACTATTGGGGTGGTTGAATTAGTTATCTCATTGTATTTTTTAAAAGGGATTTTACCCAACTTAAGACACCGCTTTAGCTTTCACTAATCTTTTTCTCCCCAAGGTCATGTCAAACACCTTTGCCCTCTCTTTTTATGAAGGGACTGAATGGCTAGGCATGCTCTAGCGTAGTGTTTAGGGGTGGTGGCCAGCAGTCCAGCCCTTTCAAGGAGAAATATATATATTTTATATTTCATTTGTTTATTTATATAACGTGGCATGCAGCTTGCTATTATCCATTACTTTGATAAGCTCTCTCAAAAGAAATCTCTGCTGGATAAATAAACCTTCCAATCGTTCTGCTAAAGCTTCATAAATGGCCTGCCTTTATTGCTGAAAATGGGGATAAAAGAAAAAAAACAAAAAGCAAATATGCGATCATGTAATGTAGCAGCACTACTGCGAATTTGCATTTATCATATATATATATATATTTGAAAGTTGGGGATGATAATTGATCTCTCTTTGTTCTCATGGAAGACCAGTGTATAAATAATAGCCTCGTTCAGCAGCTTACCTTAGGGTGCATTTCCACATTCAGCACAGAAAAAAAAGAAAAAAAAAGAAGCGCATATTTTCCTTTTCTGCTGAATTTATCTTTTTTGGGGCTAATAATCACATGTGATCTCTCTACTTTTGATCTTTTGTCAAATTAGATCCTTTATTTTTTGAATTCGTTCAAATCAACCTCTCTTGTTAGTTCAATTGAAGGCGATTTGAACCCCTCCATCCAACTTCTCTAATTAGAGAACAGCCAAATGAATGCCATTTGTAGAACATGATTGGGAAAGGGAACTCAAATTGCCTCTAATTAGAGTTGTAGGATTGGTTTGATCAAATTTGCAAACTAGAGGGATTAGGCTCAGGCGTGGTTTTAGCTTTTCGAAGAATTTTTCTTTCTGCTGCTAATGACTTTAATATGCTTAATTAATTAAGACCCCACTTATGAAAGTTAATTAAGTTGTTTAATCTTGAAAAACCACTTCTTTTAGTAGTAGCTTAGTTTAATGTAATGGCATCATATTCTATGCAAGACCACCAAGACAAATTTAGGTACGAACTTCCTATACTTTGGTCCACCAAGGTTTTATATATCTAATGTTGTTTAAGGCCCCTAATTATGAGTCAGCTCAGGTGCCATTTTTCTTCAACCAGCAAGAAGCACAGATCCCCTATCGTTTTAGGAGGCCTAATTACTTTTACTAATTTATAGAACTATGATTAGTGACATGTCTAAAGTCGTGCCAGATTTCAAGTCATGAGCACATAAGCATATATACCTGAATAAGTTTGATCTTGTTTGGGCTCTTCGAAGTAGGTCAACATCATGTAATGCGACTTGTACTTAACATGCCACTTGCTTAAGCAGAAAATGAAAATAGTAAGCCTGCATATAATTTAACTAATCAGATTTTAGGTTTATTTTTTAGAGATTACTAGTTCGAGTTTTATAAACCTTAGAGCCACTGGAAGCTTACATGGTCGTTAATTTCAGGGCCCGTAGGATTAGTCGAGATACGCACAAGTTAACCCGAATACCCACATTTAATTATAAAATAAACTAATTAATCTAGTTCTTTTATTGTAGACTTTACTGTCCCCTTGTATTCATAGTTAATGTGGACTGTAGATATCAGGGGGATAATAAGCTTTTGATCTGTATATGTTTTATCTTTGTAGTTTATGTTTTTATATTTTAATTCTCAAACTTTATTTTTATCATGATTAACTCCCTGATATTTTGAGAGAAGTGAGGGAAAGTTATCAGAAAAGAAAAGAGATAGGAGAGAGAGATATTGAAAAGTTACTTTCTAGCCACACAAAAGACCAAATATTATGTCAATAAATTTATCTTGAAGAGAAGAGTTTAACGAAGATAGTTTTGCCTTTTAACTATTCCATAAGAAGTAAATTGAGGCTCGTAGATTTTTTATTTAGTTTGATTTTTTTATTTTTTAGAGGGATTAGAGGATGTTTTCAAGTTAAAAATGGAATTATTTAGGTTTTTATGATTTTTTTAGGTGTTTTCAAGTTTTAAGGATCAAAACCCTCGAATTCCACTTTTTCAATCATTGAAGATGGTAAAAAAAAATATATACTAATGGACGACATGTTGTCCATCTATCTAAAAAAAAACCTAGGCATGCGAGGCTAGGCTTTTTTCTCCCGGGCTAGGCTCATGAGATGACCCGTTCTTCTAGGCCCAAATGTGCCTTGCCTTATTTTTTTTTTTATGGCTCCTCACCTTCTGGTTTTCCTTTTTTCTATTTTTTTTAAAAAATTTAATAAAAATTTCTTTAAATAAAAATGAATAAAATGATATTTAAAAAAAGATTTGATTATGACATAGTTTTTAAATAAGATTAGCTCTTTTTTGGTAATATTAAAAATAAATTTATGAATAGTTATATATGAAACTTGAATTATTTATTTATTAATACAATCACTTAAAAATTGAGGCATTATTTTTTTTCTTGGTTGAAAATTATTTTATAGACCATAATAAGTTTTTATATGAATAATCAAGCTTCTAATAAAAAATAATTGTTTGTCAAAATAAACAAGAAATAAATGAATAATTAAAAGGGAGTTTTATTTAAATAAATACATTTTCCCTCTAAATTTAAATCATTTCAATGCTTATGAAATTTTATTTTAATTGCTTTTAATTTTTATTGATAAAAAAGGTCATGACCATGTTAAATAAAATAATACATAAATAAGAAGATAAAATTATGACTGAATAAATATATTACTACTTCATAATTTAAATAACTTATGTTTTCAAATACTTATTTTAATAATCATAAAATTAAGTAAAAATATGTTTTGAAAATTAACCCGTGAGCCAAAAAAAACAATCTAGCATTACATAATCTATATGAAACAAATACATTGAGATTTTGCAATTTCAGTTATCATTAGACATGGATTTGCGTTACACCGTGAGCCCTTGATATTTTTTTTGTAAAATTCTTAAGTGTTGCAAGCGTGTTTAGGCCATGAAACCAGAACAACCCTACATAAAATAAATTAAAAAAAATCACAAAGAAAGTTTTTTTTATAAAAAAAAGTAATGTTAAACAACAAAATCAGAAAAGAAAATAAAGTCTAAAAAAGTATGTCAGTCTCTTTTAACTTTTTAAGTATGTGACCTGAGTTATAAGACCAGAAGCACCATACATGAGAAAACTGTAAAGCTAAATAATGTTAAAGGATATATTAAAAAAGACACATAAAAAGATCATAAATAAAAAATTACAATTAAAAAAATGAGGTTGAAAATAAAAATAAAAATAAATAAATTAGAGAGCAACCGGTTAAATGGAAAAGAAAAATAACTTTAACAAAAGAAAAAAAAATAAAAGAAATTGGATGAAATTGAAAAAAATAATATACCATAAATTTAAATTGAAGAGTGAGATTGAAAAACAATAAAACTCATATAAAATGGTCAAGGAAGAAAATTAAAAATCAAAAGTATAATAATGAAATTAAAAAGAGTAATAACGTTGTACTATTAGGAAGAGGATGAAGTGGCGCTCATCCAAGGAAAAAATGAATGAACATTTTCTACCACCAGGAGATGTCGTGCTAGCTGTCCAAAATATACGAGTGCCAGCGCATTAGGACGTGCACTCAAAGTGACATCAACTTTTTTCATTAAAAAAATAATTAATCAACCTTGTAAGATGAAATTGCCCTCAGTTGTCATGGAATTAACAAGAAAAAAAAATGCTAAAAGACCTAACAACCCTTGAACTAATTCTTTTGATATCACGGGTAAACATGTCATTTAACTATATTTTTACAAATTAAAAAAAAGATAAAAACATCTATCTTAACAAGTTTTAAAAAATATGATCTAAAGGATAATTAGTTTATTTTAATAAAAATTATAAAAAAATAATTACACTTCAATCATGTTTTTAATAACTAATAGGACATCTAAAAAACCAAAATACCTTCCATATCAATACGGTTGTTTTTTTAAAAGGTAAAATCATAATTACATATCGCAGTGAATAGTGAATTGGATGTACGGTCAGTGAATCACGCTTGAGCTTTAGTTTTTTTTTTTATTATTATTATTATTTATTGAGGAGAAAAAGTAGTAACCAGCATAATCCCAAGTGTCGTGCATGTAAACTATATGACGCATTAGGTATTCCTAGGGGCCCTCGTCTACATACAATTGCCGCCGAGTGTTGACAAAAGGGAAACCAAAAAGAGAAAAACAAAGAATGACACCCTAGCAACCCTAGTTGATCATGAAAGTATTAAGGACAAAACGGGTGTAGGGTTCTTATCCAAATTGTTAGCTTCGAGCATGCTCGGCAATGGCAGGTTGTTGAATCAAACTCCATTTATACTTTCTTTCTTTCAGCCTAGCAGGTAGATGGGTTTAATCTAATAGTTTAAACTATTATGTAAGGTTTTGAGATATAATTTATATTATTCTATAACACATCTTTTTAGGTAAAAGGTTTTTGAACTTGAAACTTGCACATATTACCTTGTGCTTAATTTTTATCAAATAAATGAGGATGGTGAGATTCAAACTTGTAACCGTTTGGTTATCAAAACTCTGATATCATGTCATATAATCATCTCAACTTAATAGTTTAAACTATTAGAAAAGATTCAAAATATAATTTATATTATTTTCTAATAGCTTAAATATTTGGTGTTTGTTCCCTGCCTCAAAGCTGGAGCGCAAGGTGACCCAGCTCTGTTCCATGAGAATGGACGAGTTTCTTTGCTGTTTTGTTCATATGAGTCTCTTAGGATTCGATGAACATAAAGATTTAAGAGCTGAAAAACAAATGCAGTGGCTGACAACATTGCCGGGAGAGAGGCTAGCAGACATTATATTCAACAACCATGGCGAAAAGATACAATGGGGGTTTGAATTTGATAGTAAATGTCCAATTCAGTAGATGTTAATTAGTCCTTCATAATTCACCGACAAAAATAACTTTTAGTGGCTATATGATATATAGAGCCTAACTAGCCTTTAATTGTTGTCTCCTATGATTTTTTTTTTTTTTTTTTAATCTTTGGCATCTATTTTTTTTTTCTTTTAAGATTGAAAATTAATTTATCGAACTTATTAAAAGTAGGAAGACTTCCTCATCTATATATATATATCTCAAGACAACCAATATACCGGAGACCAAAGGGTTTTCTAAATATAGAGAATGAAACGAATTTACATGTCATATAAATTCCATATTAAAAATGTTTAAAAAACATACAATAAATTCTTTTTTAGAACTAAAGATTTAGAATTCAAACCTAAAATAAATAAAAAAAATTTTACAAGTGAACGAACATCCATTTTTGGCAACCTAGCTACTAATAGCTCTATTATCTTGATTTTTTACTTGGTACTATATATTTTTTTAGATAAAATTAATTAAGATCTGAAAATTGATTTATTAACAATTTGCGTAAAGTTTTTATCATAGCACAAATACTCATGAAAGAGTAGAAAAACAAGAAGAATAATTAAATAACAACTTTAAATCAAGAAAATCACAAGATAAATTAGACAAATATCATAAATAAAATAAAATAAAATCTAGTGATAAGAATACTCAAAATTTTATGTTTGAAGTTTTATTATAATTCTTAAGGCCACATGCTGTTAAGATTTGGTGGTTTCAGATTTGTCAATACTCGAGACAAGATCCCTCGCGAGTAGGATTAATGATTAATTAATTAATTAAGCAAGTTTTATCTGCTATCCAGGTTAAAAGTAGTCTCACGAGGTTGATCTACTGCATGCGTGGATTGATCGATCCTTTTATTTTCTAATTGTGTCTTGTTCTGTAAATTGAATAGATTGTACTGGCTTGGTGCCCTTGCTAAGGACCGAATAATTTTATTTTTATTTTTTTATAATTAGGCATTGATAACTTTTTTTATATATAAAAAGAAATAATAATTTCAATTCAATTGAATTTTTTTTCTATTATAATTTCTCCTTTTCTTATTAATGAATTTTTCCAATTTTTTTTTTTTATCCAGGGCTCTTAATCTAATACAAAATGAAATCAATTAGAACAAATATAAAAGAAATCATCTGGATGAAATGAGTGGATATTAGAAATACAAGGTTTAGAAAGATAGGCCCATGCTCCTAACTCTATTTTTATAAATAGGAAAATAACTCGTTGTTTGTTCATTTTTTTTCTTAAATGAAAGTATATTCGATGGTCAAAAATTCGAGCAGGGAGTTTTTGGACCAAAAAATCATTTCAAGCTTTTTTTTTAACCTAAAAAACCCAAGATACCAATTACTTAAGACAAAACATCCATAGATGGATTTATACTGAAAACCAAACCAGGAAAAATCTTTTCTCTCTCAACCCTGATCTATTTTTTCTATTAAGATGAATGCTAAAAAATATCTAAATGAAACTTTTTTCATGAAATAGAACCCATTGATAAGAAGATTGGCTTTTTTAGTCGTTGAAAAGAGACCAGCTGACAACTTTTTTTTTTTACTATTTTCTAGCAGCTTTCTCTCTCCTCTCTAAACTCAAGGACCAAAATATGAAAAAAAAAATGAATTTTTAGACCAAAACATATAATTGTAAAACTAATGGGACAAAAGTGAAATTGGAAAAAATCCGAAGGATAATTCTTTCAAAAAGGCGTTGAATAAACAATACTAGAAAAAAAAAACCTTTCATTTTTTGTCACGCTGTCAATTTTGGTCCGCTCATTATTTTTCACAAACAATAAAACCGAATATTTCATGCAAAATTGAATATCAACTCAATGCCATTGTGTTTGTTTGACACCGCGATAATCAAATAGAAAACAAAGCGAAATAAATTTTTAAGATCCAATCCATAGTAAACAAAAAAAGTTCAATGATCAAAACAAAAAATTCAAAGAACAAAAAAATGATAAATCACTGTTCCAATCCATAATAAACTATGTATCTTGATTTTTTTTTTAATTTACTCTATCTAAGGCTTTAATTAGAATGACATGGAGAAATGGAGTGCATTTATTTTCAAGTTTGACAAGCTACATATTTAAGAAGCTACAAGTAACAATTTACGCGAATGTATTGACTGTTGTCTGGATATTATTTCTCACTCATATGACAAATGGATAGCATTATAAATCATTTTCCAAATCAGTTCCATTTGAAATTCTCAAATGGAAATTTGTTTTATATATAAACCATCCAGATAAAAATAGTTTAAAAAAAGGACTTGAAGAGAATAAATGTCTCAAGATTGAGATAAGAAATAAAGGATTGGAAAAACCCCAAGTTTTTTTGTCAGAAAATATAAAGTAGCTTTGGCTCAATTTCTTCACATTTCATCGATACATCAAAGATGTTGAGCAAATGTTCTACTAAATTTTAACCCTAGAGGAAAGATTAAAATTGCTTGTAATTTGGACTTGTAGAAAAAAAAAAGACTTGTATCATGAAGGAAAACGTACCCCCAAGGGAAAACTAATTCATAATGAGTTTTGGGCTGCAACTCATCTTGAGTTTTTGACAATTCATCCCAGATAGTCAGCATGCCCATTTTTATGACACAAAAATCACAGCCACACCCCATTCTATTTTTTCCCTTTTGAGCTGAATGTTAATCTATTCAAGTATTAGAATGGGCTTACAATTCTATTTAAAAAAAAAAACCAAGCTGAATAAATCAGAAACCAAACTGAATGATTTCAATTACTTGAACGCCCTTGATGGTAATAGAGTGATGGTGGTTGTAGAGAAATAGCAGATTTAACTTGGTGGTGCTAGTTGCAGTGGCCATGTCGTGATGGTGGTGGTGGGATTGTGGTTAGGGATTATAACTTTCATAATTAACGCCATTCAATATGATTGGATCAATGTTTTGGTCTTGTTTGACTAAAACAAAAACAGGTGGAATGATAACCTATAACAAACCAGGATAAGTTATGGAGGTAGATGTTCTTAATCACTTTACTTCTCAAGATAATGTACATACAAGTTTTTGTTTTATTAGTTTTTTTTTTGTCTAGTTTGACCAAAAACCAAAATAAGTGAAATCATAACCTCTAACAAACTAGGATAAGATAAAGAGGTGGATCTTTTTGATCATTCTGTTTCTTAAAAGGACATTCCTTTATCTTTTGAGGACATCTTGCCTACTAATGTCTAAATTGATGTTCTTTATGTGGATGTTTGCTCAATGATCGTGGATTTTGAGTCTACCCAGGTTGTGTAGTTCTTTACTAGCTTTAAAACCCATACTATTATTTGGTTTCTCGAAACACATATACGACGTGAAAATAATAAATTTTAAAAACATTTCAAGAGTTCTAAAATCTCATTAGACATATCTAAATTTGTTTAAGACTTATATGAATATTACTTGAAGATCAAATATTTGAATAATTGCTTCAAGACTAGGTTATAGAAATCACAAGTTGTCTAAGTGTCCAACATCTAACGATAGTTCACACGAACCACTAGTGAAAAATCTCCTAAATCCTTTTAGAAGAAAGAGATTGTTATTCCTTTTAAGTGTTAGCTATTTTCTTTTATGTCTTTTAGGTGTTTTATATTGTTCTATTTTTTGAACTGTGTTTTACTGTTTTTTATTCAAAAAATAAGAGGCATTACATTCTATTTATAAGAAAACCTGAAAAGCGTTATAAATGACAAAATATCAATTTGTCCCCTAAATAATATCATATTTATTATTTTAGAATAATTTTAAAAGTTTATTCAATCGAGTCCTTACTTGAATTTTTTAGGTCCAATATTGTAATTCCTTGTATAAATTACGTTTTAGTTCTTAAATTCTAAAACTTATTTATAATCAAGTCACACTTGATTAATCATCTCATTTAAATTTCTAACCAATAGTTTTTATGTGTGTGACCAATTAGGTTCCCTAATAAGTTGACCCAAATATAAATCACAGTCCTAAATAAAATAAGATTAAATAAATAAAATAAATTAATTTATAATAAATTTAACAATTAATTAATTTATATTGGAAGATCAAGTACAATGTCTAGCAACCTGTCATGATCCCTCAAATATTAGAAAAGTTATAGGTGGTTTGACTTAACCTTTTAATGACTAGTTTATTTGTGTAATTATTATTCCTTCATCAATAATATTCCTATTTAGATATTAGAACATGAAGTGTGTCTATTCTGGCAAATCATGTTTGTTCTCAACACCATAGTCATTGACTCTTTGAATAAGATTTTAAACTCTTTTCAAATCTCATTTCACCTTGTGTAAGGATTTACAATCCATACTATTTGAGAATAGATGAAATATTTTCTCTAATTCATATAGGGTGATAAATCCTCTCTTGATTACTTAAATATCTTCATATAGTTCATGTTATACTCAATATTTGCCCGTTTGTTACCCTTGATTGGGACAATGTGTAGCAGTATCAAAGCATAACACTCCTTATATAAGATAACTTAGTGATCTCAAGTCTAAGGATCACTTACACAACCATTATATGAGCTTTTATATAAGCACAAGTGATCTCTCCATATGAAATTCTCATGCGAGTTAGTTCAATGTATGTGTCACCTAACAAGCACTTGCATATTAGTTATATGTATCTTTCATACCTCAGCTTATGAGAACAACTGTTTCACTTAATAAAAAAAAGAAACATAATATGTATCAGTTTCAACAACTCTAATTAATGTTCGGTCTTAATATTGTATTGACCAAGAAAATTTAAGAACAATGCTTTAATGCAATAAGAATTTCATAATTATAACAACTTTATAATTTCTTTTGAATTTGTTTTTTGTCCAAATAACTTTACACTAACAAATATGTCGCAGGTAGGATTCAATGTTTTTTTTTAATATAGTAGAAGAATGTATCAATGTTACGAATACATTTTACTGTATCATGTTTTTTTCTGCAGTAAAAGGTAGACGAATTTGAAGTAGACGATGTATCGCATGCTGCTTAGTTTTAAGCCACCTTATGATGCGAACCTGTAGATATAAAGATCCAAAAACCCACAGTTAAATTGACCATTCCCCGGAAAGCTAAGATCAAGTTTGGAATTGAGTTTGACATAATGATAACTTATACCGAAATAACAATACTATAAGTAACCAACCCCCACTTAATGCCTATAATCGAGATAAGAATGACAAGTATAAGGAAGATGTCACGAAACTTAATTAATTCCTTGATAAGTTAGAGTAATTTCATGAGGAACTAAGAGTGAAAGCAAACTCTTTCACACAAGTTTTATGTATGAGTAATCAATCCATCTCTAATTATTTCTTTTAATTCTAAATGCAAGCTAAATAACTCTATTTATATTATGTAAAATGTCCTGAAAATAAAAAAAAAATTCTAAATAAAATAAGAAAAAAAAATCTTAAATCAACTAGAAAACAAATACAAATCCTGCATAGTAGCTTTTAGACCTTATCTCAAGGTCTTTCATATGTCCGATCTCTATGAAATTTTAACAATATATAAAAAAAGATCTCTTAAATTTAGTGGTAAATTTATAATTTGGTCCAACAATCAAATAAAAAATTATATTTATTAGCATAAAACTATGCATTAAAAAAATTAAGTCCAAAACTGTCTTTAATGTCCTTGAATGATAAGAAAACTTTGTCAATGAGAAAATCCACAAAACAAAAAGAAATACACATTGCTAACACAAAAAACCCTTTCCAAAATAATCCCAATTGATGTTACCTATGCTTTCCTTGTAGAAAAGGAATTTCAACTAAATTAAAGCTCGCAAATCATAAGAAAACAAATAGCAAAACTCGTACAACAACCTCTGGCTTAACTTTAAGCATGTCATTCTCTCTCTTTTAAATGAATTATTGGGCCTACCATATATGGATGGAAAGCTTGAGATGTCAAGTTTCCAGCCCAACTAGAATTGTAGCAAAATTCCTTCTATAGCTTCAAATATGGTCCAAGTAATATATAAATATCTCGTTTGTCAGAGTTGTAACTTGTTAACCCCGCATAACTAGAATTAACCTAATCAATTTCTCTTTCATCCTTTTAGTTTCAGACATTGTAATAGGCCTAATTGATACCTTTAATGGATCATTTAATAAAGCTCACTAATTTGCATCATCTTAGGTTGCTGAAAACTCAATAGAAATTAGTTAATTCACATCACCTTAGGTTACCGGAAACCCAAAAGAAAAATGTTAGTGAGCATTCTTTGTTTTCTAACATGGTCATTTTTTACTAATAAGTTATAACTTTAATGAAATTATTGTTTCTCATTTTCTGTAGAGATCTCGAGTTCAAACACTTCCTTTACATAAAAAAACTAGTGTATTTTTGCACTTTCATGTATCTTCTCTTTGCTTTCTAACCTAACATTAATTTAGTCCTAAAATTGAAAGTTTTAGGAACTTAGGATTGAGAAACTCTTGAAGTATGGTTTTGATCCTAACCGATGAAACTTGATGGATTAAAGCAAAACCATCGGGTTAATCCACCAATATTAATTTTATATAAGAAAAAAGCTTTTTTTTTTAAAAAAAATCTGTATTCCTTAAATTCAATTTATTGCTTTCAACTCACACCAGTACTAACAAAAGAAACTCCAGAGAAATAGTGTTTTGAATTAATTTTTTCCACGGGTTGGAGAATGATTAAATTCAGAAATTTTTACAATCGTTCAATTTCAAAAGTTAAAACAAGTTGACATCATATTTAAATACAAAGAAAAAAAATGCAATAACTCAGGAACTTTTTAATGGCCATAATTATCATTTATAATTTTCTAAGAACTACAACAAAAGTAATGGGATTAATTTCTTCTTTAAGCATTTCCTCTTCTACCATTCTTCCATAGATCTCAAATAAAGCGTCTAAAATTCCTTCTCCAAAATGGTGGGAAAGCATGGATTCTTGGATAGCCCTAACTGTCATTGCAACTTCAGTTCCATAGTTTTCACTAACCTTGTAAAGTTCCTTCTCTGTTTCAAACATCTCAAATCTTTCCAATTCGAAGGAACCTTCTCTCCTTATCTCAGCTTCCATTTCATCCTTGGTTGGTGCATAGAAATGTACATCATAAGAATCTATGTCTTCCTTCTCGATCTCCCCCTGCAAAAATTTAATAAGATTTATGATCACTTACAATTTTTTCACTTGCAAAAAGATTTTATTTTTTTTGTGTGCTCCACAAATTAGAGCCTCGTATGAATATCAGTGGATCAATATGACCCACATAATTTGTGCCTCGTATGAATATCAGTGGATCAATATGACCCACATAATTTGTGCCTCGTATGAATATCAGTGGATCAATATGACCCACATAATTTGTGTTCCACAAATTAGAGCCTCGTATGAATATTAGTGGATCAATATGGCCCACATAAAGAAAGACGCACACACCTGGGTAGCCAAAATGGCAAGAGATCTTGAAAGGAGTTCCCAGTAGAATGAGTTGCCTCTATCAACATGATCTGGACCTATTCTTCCTAACATTATCAGCACCATACGCCCTCCAGTAGTAAGTTCTTCAGACCTCGAGCGAAGGAACAACGAGAAGTCCTCTTGGAACTGCGCATAGTATGCTTGGGATACAAGTGGAGGGCTTGATTCAGAAATGTGAATGCTGCCCTTGTTAATCGGTTTGCCTTGCTTATCATAAAGTGATGGAGGAACCTGCATGACATGTTTGATTGATATGCATAGTCGAAGGAACTACTGAATGGCCACCAAATAATATTCACCCAATAAGGAAGACCAACTATGAGAAAGTGCTCTAAGCAACTCAAGAAAGGAGAGAAGAAAGGGAAAAACCTCACTTTGGAAAGCCAGTGCAAACTGTATGACGAATGAACAAAGTGCAAGCAATCGTTGGGGAAAAGTCGCCCATAAAATGAACCAGGATAACCTGCTATGAAAAGCAAGGGAGGCCCATCACTTCTTTCTTTGTTGAGGTCCCTGTAAAAATCTGGCAACGACTTAAAGATTGAATTGAAGTCATTAGTCGGAAGATCATTAAGATACACTCTAAACTCAGGTGCTGGGATCATGATTTTACAACTTGCTGCTTCTACAGCTTCAACAATATCTTTGATGATTGATAATGAGTTAGATCCACTGGAGCAACCCAAGTCAGCTATGCCTAAGCTCTTTGGTGCTAGTGCAAGATAGACTTCTTGTAATGCTTCCATGGTTATGTGCTTGACCATGTCAGATACCTTCTTCTGTTAACAAAAATGAGTTAATGAAAGGAAAAATAATTGCAGAAAGGAATTAAGTGACACAAATTAAAGAGCTAGCACATTAACTAGTGGAAGATGGAGAGGATTATAGACCTGGTATGAGGAGTTCTTGGCATAGCTATTATCTCCAGTACCTCCTGTCATGTGAAAGACTTTCTCAACATCCATATTTTGGTTCGTGCCAATCGGTTTCATTGCTCTGGTGCTAGTAATCATCCTTCTTTTAAAGGAAAACTTTCAATCATGATTTGCTCTTTTCTTTTTAGTTTTTACCCTTCATCCCTTTTAATTTCTCAGCATACATTGGTCACGATGGTGTCTCAAGATAACATTTAAATTTGTAGTGTCATGGTAGCATCATTATCATGGGGCAACAAAGCCAATCCGATGTTACATTTGATTGTTCCCCACCGAGACAATGAGATCTGAAGGCTTTTTGGCTTCTCTAAGTTAGGCCTTCTAATTTCTTCGTGTCCAAGAATCAAATAAAGAAAAGTCATTTTGAAAGGTAGATATCTGGCATACAACTACATCTCAGAAAATCTGTGAAAGATGGAATCCATTATCATGAAGTTTTTGGCTTACAGTATACTTTTTTAAAATGTTTTTTTTATTTACAAATATATTAAAATAATTTTTTAATTTTTGATATTAACACGTCCAAATCACTAAAAAACAATAAAAAATATAAATTTAATATTTTTTTCAAATTAAATACATTTTCAAAACATATACAAAAACAGTTCCAAGCATAAAATAAATGGTAACAAAGTTGGTAGCACGCATAAAAAAACGTGTTCGCTATATATTTATTGGAGAACAAAATGGACTTGGTGCATGGTAATTGATCCTATTTATTGATTCTTATCTATTTATTTATCTCAGTACGTATTTCTGCCCTTTTTTTATATGAAATTTATGTTATTTTTAATGAGATTTAGCCAATAATTTGTGTGTTTGAGTTTGAAATGTCCTTAACAGTCACATGGCAAGCGCCCATGTTACTCTGTTTCAATTTATTTGGGAAATAAGAAAACAAAATTGGTCCAATTCTCTTAAAATTAAGAAGATTAATGGAATCAATTAGAAATAAATCCTTTATTTTTAATCCGAGGGTACAGATAGTGTTCGTCCATTCTGCTGGAAAAATGTCCTTTCATCCTCCAATTACCACCCCTCTTTTCTCTGTTGTTCCTTTTCCCATTCCAACAAACAGATTGTAAAAGAGGCATTCAATCATAACCGTGCCACTTTTTTCTTCCTTGGAAGGTATCTTACATCAACTTAATTATTAGTCCATAGGCATTCAGTGTTTTTTTTAAACCATTTTATTGCTGTATCCCTTACAATGACCTTATAATAATATATTTTAAAAAATTAACTCACTCCCAATTACTGTTTCAAGATTTTAACTCGAAAAAAAGAAATATGATGAACCCTCTTCACTGTTAAACTTACTGCTGTGTTATGATAATTGCGTCACTGGCTAGCTGCAGAGGAAATCTTGATTCCAGCAGGAGACCTGCAAGTGAAGCTCCATTGTTGGCCATTACTGGTCTGACTTAATATACAAGACGTGCTGTGTTCTTGGATCTTACTTTAAGTGCTGTTTGAATCTCTCCCACCCGTCTTTGGAAGCAATTATACTTTTGAGTCCATCAAATCAGCACTCAATATATTGAAATATCTCGAAAAAAAAATCTTCTTGCCCATGGTTTTCTTCCCATCTTGCCAAGGTCAAGGAGCACAGATGTCGGACAGGTGTTCACCGAGGGATTGCTTGGTGGACTGACCTCTAGAATCAAGTGGGGAGGACTGGAATGCCCACGTTCTCCTTAATGGATGCCACCAGGCATGAACTTCAAATTCAATGACAAAGATCCACGGGAGAAGACAAATGTGGGAATAGCAAGTCAAGCTACAAAGGGTTTTTTTTTTTGTGTGAAAAATTACGAGGTAAAGTGACTATTCGTCACGTACTATTAAAGCATGTCTAAACAGGTCTTTCTACCAATATCATGGTTCATTGAATCCCAGTATATCATTTTTCCTATTTCAAAAGGATAATAAAATAAAACGAGAAGGATAAATTAAAATTTAAAATACATTAAGAGTTTGTATTATAATTATAATTACAAAATATTCTAAATGAAAAGGGTTTTACTGTATCTTAACACTTTATCGCATTGTTCTAGTCACTGTAGCACTATAGTAATGTTAAAAGGCAGACTTTTATCCTCGATATTCTTGTTTTCTTGCAACTTGGTTATTTAAATATTATTGTTTTCTTTTTTTTTTTTCAAATTTTTTTTTCCATTGCTTTTTAGTTTCTAGATTATGAGAGAAGAAAAAAAAGATTATCCAAAATTGATAAAAAATGAGAAATTTTTACCGACCATAAAAAAGATCAAATTTAGTTTTAACTAGTTACATGACTCGCGCGATATTGCGGGTCAATTTTTTTTGCATAAAAAATATCAAAAAAAGTTAAGATTTAAAAGTGTTAGGTCTTTCTGCAAAACTATACCTAAGAGTCTTGAGTTTGGCTACAACGTCTAACCCAAGAGTAATATTTATAATATTAATAATAACATTAAACTTGCATGACCCAAGTTTAAGTGGGTTTGGCTGCAATACCAAACCCAATAACCTTGGATGTGGGTCTGGCTGCAAGGTCGTATCATAAAATTATAATAATTAAATAGATTAAGTAAAAAGAGAAAAACATAGAAAAAAAAATCAAAGTTTGATTTTGTGTCGTGAAAGTAATTAACTCTTCAAACCAGGTTAACCCGTCAAACATTGAATTTGTGTCGTGAAAGTTTGATAACTAAATAGAAAAAAAAAAAATTGACGGGTTACCCCAGAATTAACTGGGCTAACCCGTCAAACCTGGGATCCGTGTCATAAAAGTCTGATAATTAAATAGAAAAAATTTAATATTAAGAAAGTAAATTAAAAAAAATAATTAAAAAAGAAAAAAAAAAAGAAAAAAGCCAGAAAAAAACTAAAGGCATCAGCTTTTTCACTATGGACTGCACTGTGCAGTCCACAATAAAATGCTTAAAAAGAAAACGAAAAAGGAAAAAAAACAAAGGCATACCCACGGGTTAATTTTTTTTTCTTGCATAAAAAATATAAAAAAAGCTAAGATCTAAGAGTGTTAGGTCTTTCTGCAAAGATATACCCAAAAGCCTTGGGTCTAACTGCAACGCTTGACCCAAGAGTAATATTTATAATATTAATAATAATATTAAACTTACATGACTCAAGTTTAAGTGAGTCTGACTGCAACACCAGATCCAAGAGCCTTGGATGTGGGTCTGGCTGCAAGATCGTGTCATAAAAGTATGATAATTAAATAGATTAATTAAAAAGAAAAAAACAAAGAAAAAAATCCAACAGAAGAAAAAAATTAATGAAGAAAAAGAAAAAAAAATCTGAATTAACTGGGTTAACCCTTCAAACCAGGTTAACCCATCAAACTTGGAATTCATGTCATGAAAATTTGATAACTAAATACAAAAAAAAAAGTTGATGGGTTAACCAAGAATTAACTCAGTTAACCCGTGAAACCAGGTTAACCAGTCAAACTCGGGATATGTGTCATGAAAGTCTGATAATTAAATAAAAAGAAATTTAACATTAACAAACTAAATTAAACAAAAAAAATTAATTAAAAAGAAAAAAAAACTTCGGGTTACCTTGTCGAACCAGGTTAACCCGTTAAACCCGGGATCCATGTCATAAAAGTCTGATAATTAAATAAAAAAATTTTAACATTAACAAAAGAAAAAACAAATAAAAATGGACGGGTTAACCCATAATTAACTGGGTTAACCCGTAAAATCAGGTTAACCCGTCAGACCTGGGATATGTGTCATGAAAGTCTGATAACTAAATAGAAAGAAATTTAACACTAACAAACTAAAGTAAACGAAAAAAATTAATTAAAAACAAAAAAAAACTCTGGGTTAACTCGTTAAACCAGATTAACCTGTTAAACCTGGGATCCTTGTCATGAAAGTCTGATAACTAAATAAAAAAAATTTAATATTAACAAAATAACAAAAACAAAAAAAAAATGGACGGGTTAATCCAGAATTAACTGGGTTAACCCGTGAAACCTGAGATATGTGTCATGAAAGTCTGATAACTAAATAGAAAGAAATTTAACATTAACAAACTAAAGTAAACGAAAAAAGTTAATTAAAAAGAAAAAAAAAATCTGTATTAACTCGTGAAACCAAGTTAACCTGTTAAACCCGGGATCAATGTCATAAAAGTCTGATAACTAAATTAAAAAAATATTAACATTAACAAACTAAATTAAACAAAATAAAATTTATTAAAAGAAAAAAAAACAAAGAAAGAAAAAAAAGAAGCTAAAGGCATCAAAAAAGAAAAAATTAAAAAAAAATGAAAAAAAATAGCTTAAACTAAATTAAACAAAACAAAATTTATTAAAAGAAAAAAAACAAAGAAAGAAAAAAAAAGCTAAAGGCATCAAAAAACAAAAAATAAAAGAAAAATGAAGAAAAATAACTTAAAAAATGAAAAAAAAAAAAAAGAAACAGCTCAGCCTTTAACTGTGAATTGCTACAGTGAAAGGCTGAGCAGTTTTAGTATATTTCTAATAATTTTTTTTTTAAAATGAGAGTTCAATGGTATTGATTTTGCTCACTACTAGAAAAACTAGAAAATACTAACGGAATATTCTGTTGCTATTTAGGCAAAATTTCATGTATGATGTAGGTAAAATGGTGTTGATTTTGCTCATTACTAGAGTCCAAAAATGTTTTGATTGACTATATTTGTTGCATTGAAATGCATGTATGAAACATGTATAAATGCTTAAAATGATCTAATCAACAAGCATAAATATTTAGAAAGTTATATTCAATGACTAGTTTGAGCTTTTAGCTTTATAAAAACCCATTTCTTCATAAAAATGAAAAAAGAACATCCAAATTAATATTCTTATCTCATTCATTCTCATATACAATCTAATATAACCTTTTTTTTTATACTCTTGATTCATCCAAAAACAAGGATGAAGTGTTATTAGTAAAATCCCTCCTACTTCA
This sequence comes from Populus trichocarpa, assembly GCF_000002775.5. Lineage (NCBI taxonomy): Eukaryota > Viridiplantae > Streptophyta > Magnoliopsida > Malpighiales > Salicaceae > Populus > Populus trichocarpa. The sequence continues at coordinate 1,642,985 of NC_037291.2, read as the reverse complement.
TATGCTATTCATTCAACTTTATTAAGAGTGTAATATTATGAAAAGTGTAAGTGACACAAATACTTGTGAAGGGTTTCTAAAGGCTATTTGAATTGTTTAATATTTATCCATCTATAAATATTATTAAGAAAGGTTTTGATCTTTGACTTAGGAAAAAGATTGTGGTATGCTTGATCCTTATCCTGTAAAAGGATTGGGTTTCAATCTTGAGCTCAAAAAAAGATTCTGTTAGATTTGATTATTAGTCTATAAAAGGACCAGGTTTCAATCTTGAGCCTGGAAAAAAAGATTATGATAGGTTTGATCCTTAGCTTGTAAAAAGAACCGGGTTTCAATCTTGAGCCTGGAAAAAAGATTGTGATAGGTTTGATACTTAGCTTGTAAAATGGATCGGGTTTCAATCTTGAGCCCGAAAAAAGATTGTGATAGATTTGATCCTTAACTCGTAAAAAAATTGAGTTTAATCTTAATCTCGGAAAAGATTATGTAAAGGTTTGGTCTCACCCGCTAAGAAGACCGTGTATGATAGAGAATACTTAATCTAAGGTTCAAAGAGTAAAGTATGTGATTTTTCAAACCACCATAAAAATAAATCTTGGTCCACACTCTCTTAACTTTATCTCCTCACTTATTGTGTTGATTTTTTTATGTATCTTTAAGCTTGTCTCCATTATTGTTTCAACTTATTTGCATTGATCTTCAAGTTGTGTTATATATTATTTTAAGTTAAGAAGAAGTTTTTAATGGGAAACCCAATTCACCCCCCTCTTAGGTTCACTTAGGATTTTTAAATATCACAATAACAACTACAACAACCACCACTCCACCACCACACCATTATCGACCACACCATCACCGTTGTTTTTTATCAATATAATCATCATTTTATCATCAACTCATCATAACTTTTTTACACATCCACCATCAAAATAATTACCTCCACCATCACTAGTTATTGTCATCATCCTACTACATCATAATCACTACCACTATCACCATTACCATAACAATCATTATCATTACCACCGATACTATTACTGTTATAAATACCACTATAAAATTGTTTTTTAATTTAAAATAAATTTTAATTTAATTTAATCGTTACATTACTATTTAACAAATCATCTAATCATTTTATACTTTTTAAATGAGATTATATCTTCTTCTTTTTTGCTTATATTTGCAATCCTTTTTTTAACAATTATATATGAGCCTAACATTGCACATTAATATTAAATGGAAATTAAACAGTCATTTGATGGTTTTCACGAGTTAAGTATTCTTTGATTTTTCTCATATTATCACATAAAAAATTATGAATCTTTTTTTTGTTTGAAACTTGCTATTTGCATTATAATGAGTGTTTTTTATAAATACATGCTACTAATAAAAAACATATTTTCATAAAAAAAAAACAATAAGTTAAGAAGGAAATGGGAGTTTTGCATCCTAAAATAATCTCACTCCTTTATTTAATTTATTGAGATTCTTGTAAATACCTTTTGATTTATCTTAGATTTTTATTACCAAAATCATTGTTGTTAATAAATAAAATATTTTTCATCAAAAAATTTACAAATAAGGATTAGGGGTTTCAATTTAAAAAATGCATTTTCTCTTCCAAAATTTAATCTTTCAAACTCTTAAAATTACTTATTGTAATCATCATATGATGAAATAAAAATTTTCTTTAAAAATTCATGTGTATAATGCGGGCATAAAAGCTAGTTGAATCTCTAAAAACAAATGTTCACTTTCTGGCCCTTCGAAACCAAGATTTGGATCCTTCCTATATATAAGAGAAATTACCCTTTAAATTCACTAGCAGAAAATTGATAAATACAAACATAAATATCAAGGGAATATTTTCGTTAGTAAACTGCCGACGGATTTTACTAACAGAAATATCCCTCGATATTTACCGAGAGAATTACAGTGGGAAAAATAATAATTAAAACAAAGCAAAAAAAACGATGACATGCTATTTTTACCAACAGAATTACTGATAAAATTTATTTTGTCGGTAAAATCCATTGGTAAATTCGTTAGTAAACTGTGAACACTGTTCATCATGTCAATAACAAAGTGAATCACCAACAAAAAATTCCATTGGTATTTTCCAGAGAGCTCTGGAACTATTTACTTCTCAATTGCACTGTTAATTACTGTTCTTTAGAAACAAAATCACTGATGGACTGAAAAGTTGTCGGTGTTATTTGGTGGTTTTCTGAAAAATTTTGATTAAATTAAAATTCTAAATTAAATATTACAGACGGAATCACCGAAAGATTGAAAAATCATCGGTGATATTTGGCGGTTTCTGAAAAAATTTTATGTAATTAAAATTTTAAATAAAATATTACAGATGGAGTCACCGACAGAATGATTAGAAATATTAATATTTAATTATACATCGGTTAAACATCCCAATAAAAAGCCTAGAATCCATAATTTCACAATAGACATGGCTCCTTTCTTCTTCTTCCCCATATGTAAAAAACATTAATATCCATTTCTTTCTCTTCTCTTCTCAACTCCTTCATTGTTTTTGTTCTTAATAAATGTATGAATATTGTTGTAGGATTTGTTTTTCATATGATTTTCTTCTTGTTTTTTCCAAGCGTTTTGAGTATTATAGAGTGTTGATTTATATTAATTTAATTATTTTATAGTTTTGTAAAATGGATTTTTTTAAAATATTTTTAAATAATTACCGACAGAATTACATACGGTATTTTTCCAAGGAAAATACCGACGGAATGAAGCGAATAATTTTTTTTGCGCTCCTTTTTCGTTAGTAAATCCATCAGTAAAAATATTTTTTTTTTATTATCAATGGACTTACCAACGGAAAAAATACTACCGATAAAAAATTCACCGACAGAGCATTTCCATCGATAATTTCGTTGGTAAATTAATTATCAACAAAATAATAATATAAATACCGACAAAAAATTCCATCAATTAATAGTGATTGATTATGATAGTGATTGTTCAATGCGTGTGCATGGGACCAGTACATTTTATTTTTGCCTAAAATGGTTTTGAGGTTGCTGGAGGGTACATTTTTCATAATTCAAAGGTTTGTTTAAAATTAATATCAAGCAAAACTATCCTTGGTATTGTGTAGTTTGATTCATCTTTTTCTTATAAACTTTGTAACTTGCGTAACATTTTATATTCTTTAAAATAAATAAAATCTGATTATTTTTATAATTATCATTATTTTTTATTTAACAACTAAAAATATCTTGTATTAAATATTAAAAGTTTGTTATTAAATTTTTTTTAAAAAACCTAACAACCACCCTTTTAACCCAAACTTGTATCTCCAACAGCAAAAACAAGGAAATGATCTGTTAATAATGTAGGAAGAAGGGATTTGGTTGGTTGAGGTATATGGGTGGTGTGTTTGGTGGTTTACGGTGGAGTTGATGAGAAAACAAATCAAGATAAAGAGTTTGTTTGTTTTAATATTTTAAAAATGTTTTTAAAAAAATTAATTTTTCAGAGTAAATCAAATGACAATCTCTCCCATGGTGGCTGACTGGTTATTTGAATTCGATTCTTGTTTATCATGCAGCGCTCAGGTATTATACAAACCCCAACTCCTCTGAAGCTTCAAAAGGCATCCAGCCAAGGCAGAATGGGCGCACTTGGGAGACGCTTTCTACCATAAAATCCAATTGTGGCATTGAGCTTGCTCTTGACGAGTGCGTTGCTATTCTGAACTACATGCATAGACTCAAAAGGATTGCTGAGAGAGCACGCTGTTGTTGAGAGAGCTGAGTTTACAGAAAATGAATCACATCAAATCGCTAGAACAAATTTAATAACTCTAAGTAATATCCCATGATCGGTGCGCACCACAGCCAGTCGCAAAATGATTACTAGCCATGATTTGAACTATGTATTGTTGTCTATTATACAATCTGATATAGATTTGTTTGTCAAGGTTTTAGGTCAACGACCTCTCTACCTCCATGTTGTATTGGGCAAGGTCAATATAAGGAAATATATAACCTCTACTTTCAATGTCCCTATAAAACTTAAGGCATACATAATAATAATCAAGCATATCATCATATTTTCTTTGTAGCAAGCCAGCAAGATGCGTGAATCGCAACTTACTTGTCATTTAGGGTTACTTCTTGTCATTCTCCATTAGAACTAGCACGGCCATTACACGCCACACAAAGAGGAACACCGAGCATAAAAGAAAACGGATGTGGAAGGGAGATTTCATGACGCCACCACGATAGGAGGTGCTTCAGAGTTTCTTTTTCCTTGCCTTTAGCTTCTCCCAAGATAATGCGTTTGGGAATTATTGTAGTGTTCTTTCACATGGTTGGTCACGTCATCATTCTGGTTTCCCATGCGGCCACGCCATCCCACCCTAAATTCAAAGTACATTTCTTCAATAATTTGCTACGTTCTGTGCTAGTAAAAGATTTACGGCCATTATTGAAAGGCGAGTGCACTGAGAATCCGTGATCGAATCCTAATTTATTATATATTACTATGGGAGAGGATGATTTTGCTTTCAGTACAGCTTAATTTCCAATTGAATATTGATGGAGTGTGGACTCTTGGTTTAGTTGTCGTCTTCATTGCGGCTATGTTTAACTCTTATAGTCAATAACAATCCTTCCTCTACAGTCAACCTAATTTTCTATTAAAGTTTACTTTCAAATCGAGGAAGGGACATATTTAGATTTTTATTGATTTTAGTTCTAGAAAGAAAAAAAAATGATTAAAAACTCAGGAAAATAATAAAAAAATAATAATTTTTTTTTAGACTAGAAAGTTTTATTTATTTATTTATTTTAAAAAGTGAAAGGCAAATAAAAAATTGAATAAAATTCTATTTGCTATGTTTTACACGTTTTTGTTCTCTTAAACTGAATAGCTAGTATTTATCATTAGGGCCTTGTAAATCAAAAGGTGATCTAATAACATTCAATTACGGACGGCAATTTAATCCTATCACTTGGTTATTCGGTTGTATTAGATTTATATTTGGTTTGATTAGGTTGAAATCGAAGAAAAGTAAAACATAATCTAGTTTGAACGAGTGGGCTGGAGGTATGTGTGCAGGGAACAATCCTTGAAAAGCTGGAGATATCCCCGAGTGATTTTTGCTTGGCAGATTTAAGACTTGTGGTTTATGCTGCTGGCATGATTCCTGTTGGACAAATTTGAAGAGCTGGAGATTTTTGCGTTGAATGATTGCTAGCTGCTGAAGAATCAAGACTGAAGATTGATTATGAATGCCTGCTTCTATTCTGTAAAATTGGTGTTTCAGAATGAATAAAACGACGTTCTTCTTCTTCGTGTTTTGTTTTTTTTTTTTTTTGGTTTCAGTTTAAAACAACGATGCCGTTTCTGGAAAAGGCTTATAATTCAGTTGTGTCCTGAAATTTTTCTTCCTTTTTCATTGGAGTCCCTATCTATTTTCGATTTTACAATTTTCATTCAATTATGTTTTAAATTTTTTAATTTTCTTTTAAATTTAATCCCTAAATAAATTAATTGACCCCTTGAATATGGACACTTATTCTAGTTTAGTCCTTGCTCTTCAAAATTGTGCATTCTTGGTCAATCTCGCTCTAAATCCCATTTTTCTTTTTCTTTTTCATTCCTAATTGTATTAATTGTACCCCCTAAATTTAGCATCTTGTTACAGATTCATCCTTAGCTCTTTATTTCTTTTAATTACAACCAAATCACATCTTGTTTTCTTATTTTTTTCAATGATATCCCCAATTGCATTCTAAATTATTCTTGACATTTTTTTTACCTTCTTCAACTTAGTTTTTGTCCAATCTTATCCCCAATTGAATTTTATATTCTCCTTTATTTTATTTTTTTACATTTTATATTTTTTAAAATTATTTTCTAGATATTTTCTTATACACAAAAATTAAATAAACACAAGTGGAAAAGAAAACGATGATTAAAATTGAAAAGGCTTTTGTTCTTATTGATTCGATCCGGGTTTATATCTATATGTCCTCTGGGCGGTACAAAGCACACCTCTTCCATATAGAGATAAGTGTTGTATAAAATCAAGAGGGAACATCACATGACAAGGAAAAAAAAAAACCCACAATCTTCGCAGGTTTCTTGGAGTTCATGCTCAAGACTAGAATAATATTTAATTTTGAAAATACACTAAATTAAATGCTGATATGAACAATGTTTCTTGGAGTCTGGGTTTAAGTTTCATTAGGGTTAGGGTTAGGATTTGAATTTGAAGTATAATACATTTCAAGATAAAACACTATTAATTAGGATTTGAATTTGAAGTATAATACATTTCAAGATAAACCGATTCTAAACCTCGAATTAAATTACTGGATTTATTGTTTTAAATAAACAACCAAGAACTGCCGTGGGTTTTACAAATGAAAATTAATGAGAGCAATGAAGGGCAGGCAAACAATTTAAGGCGACTTCCAATTCCTTGACAAATTTTAAATCATAGCTTAAAGAAGAAAATCACAATGGATTAACTTTCTTTTTTATAAATAAAATTAAGAAAGGCTCGAACTAGCTGATCAGATCCTTCAAGACTAGGACATGAAGAACAGCTGAGCTGCAACATTCAATGAGCAAGTAAACTAGGAAAACATAGATTAATTTCACTATGATACTGGCAACCACATGATCATGATCGAATCAACAAGTCATCAAGATCATCCCTTTCTAGTCACGGAAACAGTCACATTGACAAATTCAGTCTTCTCTTTTGACATGCGACTGGCCACAATTTCTCCATACCTAGAGAAAACCTCATCGATAATTGCTTCACCGAAGTGGCTAACAAGCAAGGGCTCTGCCACAGCTCTCATGCACTTAGCAACATTGTATCCACCATCTTCAAAAGCTGCAGACTGGTAAACTTCATTATCGTAAGCATTCCAATTGACTTGAGATACCTCCAAACGATCAATGGTAAAGGACCCTTCCTTTTTAACTTGTGATTCCACTTCAAATGGAGATGGAGTGTATTGAGGAATGTTGAAGGAGTCAAATTTCTCTTCCTCTATGATCCCCTGCATTGTTTTGTTCTTATTATTTTGATCTTCTCTAGTTTATATATATATATATTACTCATCAATAATTTACCTCTAAGACCATTTCATTGAGAGCCACAGCCAAAAGCTCCCAGATGTAGCAACACTCTTTGCTGGAAGGATCTTCGCTTCTTCTACCCAAAATTGTTAAAACCATGCGCCCTCCTGCCACCAGCTCCTCCGAGCGACACTTCAAAAACAGAGTAAAATCCGTTTGGAACTGCATGTAATAAGCCTTAAGCACGCTTGGTGGACTTGTGCTGGCCATATAAATGTTCCCCTTGTTACCCTCCAGCCCTTCAGGGACCTATAATCACGAAGAAAAAATTATAAATTAAAACTTGAAACCATAAACATAATTCTATATAATCTTGTTTTATTTTCTTTATCCCTTTAATAATTAGACTTGCTTATTGCTATCTTGCCTACGGAATTATTTGAATGTAAAGGGGCGTGTAAGCCGGAAATTTTATGATGCATCCTCTGTAACTAGTGACATATAACGATGCCATACCCGAGACAGCCACATGAGACTGTAGGAAGAATGGACAAAATGCAGGCTCTTGGCACGGAAAAGCCTGCAATAGAAAGAACCAGGGACTCCGGCAAAAAAACATGGCCCAAACCCATCTCCCATTTGTTTTTTCAGATTTTCTTGGAAGCCTGCCAATGACTTGAAAATGGCATTGAAGTCATTGCCTGGAAGATCATTCAACAGCACCTGATATTCTGGTGATTGATGGCCTAGTTTTCTGCGGACCTCGTCCACTACTTTGACAAGTTCAGAAACTGCATATAGAGTGTTTGGTCCTGATGAACATCCCAAGTCTGCTATGGCTAAACTTGTAGGGAAGGTGTTGCAGTAGATATTGGTTATGGCTTCTTCTGCGATTCGCATTGTGATGGATATCACCTTTCGCTGCATGTCCAAAAATACAAAGCAGTAATCTGTTAAGAAAAATAGCTTTTTCTCTCATTTAATTCAAATACTTCTAGTTATTGAAGAGCTATTTGGCCGTGCTTAATAGTTTCCCCAGCAAGCGTAGGATTTTTTCAAGTTCTGGTTCAAAATCTTAGCTAATCACTGCTAATTATTAAGATAATAAAGCATATTAACTACACTGACTTGTCTCTGTGTACATACGTTGTTCCTGGTATGATTAATAGTATCATATTTCTAAAAAATGCACTCGTTCTAGAGGTTTAAGATTCGGGTCTATTTTTTGTTAAATATATATTGTGAGCAGTACACTTTCAAATAGCGTTCGACGACTATTTATTGTTTTCTTGCTCCTGAGCATATATAGAAGCATATATATTCAGATAATCTATATAATTAATTACCTGAACCAGTGAGTTCTGTGCATAACTTGTCTCTCCCCTTCCCCCATTCATGTGAAGCACTTGAGCAACCTCCATTCCTCTCCCTCTCTCTATCTGTCTCACTCTCTCTCCCCCTCTGGTGTGTATATTTGAGTTATTGTGTTTAATGAAGTTGCATGTTGGCTCTATTTATAGAGGCCTCCATGCCGATGATCTCGCTGTAGAAATGGTAGGTGAGCATGATTAATTACTTCTCTTACAGTCAGATTCACATCTGGTGAAGGTTAACCAGCCAACAATACTGTAAATAAAGGGTCGTCGCTTACAAAGAAAGAGATAGCGAGTTTAATTTATTTTTTTAGAAAATAAAAATAAAGACTTCCGTAGACCAAAATAAAAAATAATCAATCTATATCTTGAAGGAGAATGTCTTGTTCTAATTCAAAAACAAGATTTGTAACGGATAAATACCTTTTATTTTCTTTATTTATGAGAATCAATGAGATTGAGGGACCGGATTACAACGCTTCTTAATTTTTCTTAATTAATCATAATTAATGCATAAACTCTACAGTCATCGTCTAACCAGGGATTATAACACTCCTTTCTTAAACTGCAAACGATGTTTTTCATTGAAGTAAATTAGACTGGTTCTTCCCATTAGTCATCCACTCTTAGTTCCTAGCTAGAGTACTTGTGTACTGTTAATATTCCAGGACAGAAAGAAACGACAGATAGATAAGAACAGAAACTTGTTTGGTTAAGAGGATAAAAATATTTAGAAACAATAACATAAAATAAATTTATTCATGATAAAAACGTTTAAGTGAATTTAAATCAATTTAAAATAAAAAACACAATTAATGTGAAATGAATGGTCTATCTCAATCTTGCAAGCATGATCTCTGAGCCAGATTCATGTATGTGGTGCTCAATTTTCTTGCAACCATTCATGAATCTGGCATTTTCATTCATCCTGCATGTGTAATGAATGGACAAGGGCCTTCGCTGCTATTACACCAGATTTTTAGGACAAGTAACACGCAGACGCAGATCATTTGTTTTGTCAATTAAATCCTTGTGATTCAAGAACTACAATCGACTCCTTGAGATTTGACAAACATGACATCATTGGCCCACGGACACACTCGAAGATGAAGGATAATGTGGTTTATTATAAGTTAAAATTCTCAAAAAAACCAAGAATATTACAATAATGATCAAAATAAATCTTCTAAACATAGGTTAATCATCCAAACTAAAAACCCTTGAAATCATAGACGTCCTGAGTTTAATAAAAAAACTAAATTATCAATTTAATATTAAATAATGAAAAAAATATATATATCAACATGTGTCGCCTGCAAAAGAAAAGGATCTCGAATAGAAAATCTAATAATCACGCCTATTATATAATATTTTTTGCATAGGACTTAGGTTCTTTTTTGCAGAGGACTTAGGTTCTTTTCTTTTTTGCAAAGGACTTGGGTTCTTTGTTGCAAAGGACTTAGGTTCTTTTATCGTTGACCAAAGATAAGAAAGACGGAGACTGCCTTAGCACAAGTACGAGGATCTCCTTCTAGGTTCGCGTTTATCTGTATGTTTTAAAAAAAAAATTAATTTTTTTTTTTTAAAAAGTACTTTAATTTTTTTTAAAAATACTTTTAAAACACAAAAATAAACATGAATTTAGATTTTTATTTTATTTTTTTCTTTGTTTAAAATTAATATTTTTTATTTTTTTAAATTATTTTGATGCGCTGATATCAAAAATAATTTTTAAAAAAAAAAATTATTTTAATATATTTTTTAAAAATAATACTTTGAAAAATCAATCACGCAATAAAATGATGAATTGTTGCCGTGAAAAAACCATTTGATACGTGAAGGACATTTTTTTGGGAAAAAAAAGAAAGAGTATAAATTCATTGTTTGAATGCTCGGTAAATCACACCTATTATATAATATTTTTTTAAAATGATTTTATATTATTTTAAGATGTGTTTGGGAGTGTTTTTATTTCTGTTTTTGGATGTTTTTAGTTTGAAAATATATTAAATTATTTTTTTAATGTTTTTTTTCTGATTTTAATATCTTAATATCAAAAATAAAAAATATTTTAGTATATTTTTAAATAAAAAAATTATTTTAAAAAATGCTTGAACTACAGTTCAAAAAATACACTTATTAATATTTTTGTTGAACAAAGATTAGAAAGACGGAAACACCGATGTGTCGTACTCTCTCGAGGAGGTCATCATAAGAAAGCAAAATCTTTCCGGTTCAAGTCCGTTGAGTGAAGAATTGGGTTTAGGAAGAAGAGAGCGATGGGGAATCATCTCTGTTCTGCTGCCTCTGCCGCTTCTTTTCTTGTCTTCCTATGCAACGCTTTCTCGTTTCTACTATGATAGAGAGAGGCCTGGTCAGGTTTGTTTGGCATCTATGCCTCCTGCCCTCCACCAAACAGTATGGGAGCCTCCTCTATCACAAGCATCGCCTTCTCCAAACAGTCTGCTGGGCCATTCATCACACGTTCATCACGACGTTCTTGTTCGTATTAGAGAGTCGTCAATGGCATTAATTCATAAAGAAAAGAAAAAGGTATTTGTGACGGATAAAATACCTTTTCTTGTCTTTATTTATGAGAATCAATGAAATGTCATAATGGAATTATGAGACTACACGCTTCGTTATCTTAATTAAGCATAAACTCTATAGTAATCCTCTAACTGTGATTTAAAAAAAATATTATTTTAATATATTTATAAATAAAATATATTTTTAAAAAACAAGTATTATCACATTAAAAAACCCACTCAAAAAGATATTTTTCATTAAAGTAAATTAGACTGGTTGTCTTCATTAGCTATCCACTCTTAGCTTCTTAGAGTTGTGTACGGTTAATATTCCATTCCATGATAGAAATGACATATATGAAAGGGAATTTGATTAATGTTTCGAAATAAAAATAACAAATACAAGAAATTGTTTGGTTAAAAGTGCAATTTTGGTTAAAACTTGTTCACATCTGGGAACAGTTTTTCATCGTCATTTCTCTGAGCTCGTCCTCAATGATGTATGCTCATTTCAATTATCGAGAAGGTAAAACAACGCTGGAGTTTGGAGATCATAGAACAAAGAAAGACTATTATTTTACAACTCCTAATCTTGAAGATACATAAATTAATTGTGTTTTTAATTTCATTACACAGAAATTAAAAAACAAATGATGAATTACAAAGAAGAGCCAAAAGAAATAGAAAAATCTCCATTCCCCAATAAAATTTGGACTCTCTCTTGAAATTAAAGTTGAAAATAATATTTTAAAAATACCCACATGTTATCATAAATACTATTTTTACCCGAATCTTTTAATATATATATATATATATATATATATATATATATATATATATATATATATATATATATTACTTGGGCAGTGTGGATGATGACTGTTTTTTAAACTAAATGCAAAGTAACTAAGATTATTAATTGAATTTATTTTCACGTATATTTTAAATAATATAACTAAATTCAATTATGAATTAATTAGTATTTTATTTTAAATATAAAAATTATAATAAATTATTAATTCAATTCAATTTAGCATGTAATGTTTTTTATTTGCAATGTGAACTAACATTTTTTTTCCAAAATCTTTTAGAGAGGATAGTGTTTTGGACGATATTCTTGTCAAAGAACCATCTCAACCCAATAGCTTAAACTGTTAGGTGAGGTCCCAGGATATGATTTATATTATTCTCTAACACACCCTCTCAAGTGAAAGTCTTTTGAGCTTGAAACTTGCACAGACCCACTTTACCCTGTGCTTAATTTTTATCAAATAAATAGGGATAATAAGATTCAAACTCGTAACCGCTTGGTCATCAAGGCTCTGATATCATGTCAAAAAATCATCTCAACTCAATAGTTTAAGCTGTTAGGTAAAGTCCCAGAATATAATTTATATTATTATGTAAGAATTCTATCCCTTTTCACTCTACTTAATGAAGTATTTGAATTCTTAAAAGAAAATGATACAAAAACTTGTGTCCAACTTGTAGCTAGAAAACAAAACAGTTTATATTGGGAAGCAAAACTCCGTTCTAAAGTGACAACATATAACAGATACCCCCCCCCCCCCTCCTCGAAAAGGATGTCTCGAGAACTAGGGAAGGAGAAGATTCTTGACCACATGACAGAGAGATCCCTTGAGATGGGAATTCTTGCGTTCATACAGTAGCTCGAGCGAGGAAAACTGTCGTGATTGGGCATGGGAAAGATACCAACAAAGAAAAGCATCATAGAGGAGGGAAAAAGAGGAGCTTTCACACTTGCATTATTCAAGGAACGAGACGTGCGGTGAACACATACGGAACTCTCGTAAAGGCATGAGAAATCGTCCTTATAATTTCCACTGTTCGACGACAGTGTCCCCATTTTCTTTGGAAATTGACGATAGCAAACTTTATAACCACAAAATGACTATTGTCGTACTCGAATATTGATGCTGACAATATCGCAAATCACATGAAAGTTGTAGAGCTTATTCATGAAAGATGAAGGGCATCACACATGATTCACGAACTTTGCTGGACAGTACTATAACGAGAAATTATGACTAAATTTCCTAGCAACTTAGAGGGTTTAGCAGCTGTGTCTTTTATCCTCTTCAAATCTATGCCATTTTCTTAAATGTTTTTGGCCATTTTAATGGGATCATCAAGCTGTAATGAGAGAGATAGCCCGTATAAAGCACTCGTATTATGGAGATCAGAAAGTGGCGACAAAGATAGAAACAAGTTCTTGCTTAATCAAAGGGAGGATATTCTCAAGCAACCAGTGCTAGCCCGCCATCTCTGGGCATGTTTTGATCTCATGTTTACATGTATGATTTCGATAAATGAAAACAACAAACATGCAATCAATTATTTATTATCACTAAAAAACCAATTAAAAGAATTAATAATAATTAATGGAAAGAAGGCGATATAATTCTGATATTTTTTTTTTTAATACATGTTGAAGAATCATGAACAGCTTCTAAGTGAGATAGATATAATCAATAAAAAATTAATATAAAGTATTAACTATCAAATCCTTGATATAATTAATCAATGTTGATATCATTTTAAAGAAAAAAAAACCAGTGATATATATCAACTCTAGAGTTTCAGTGTTGGTGTCATTACAATTTTTAAAAACTATGCAGCTTAGATTGATTAAATATTAATTATCAAACCTCCATTATTATTTTCCTATAAAATTTCATGAATAATAATTATTTTTGTAAAATAACAACTATTTCTTATATTAATTTTGAATAAATAAACAAAATCATTGGAAAAATGAAAAATAATATTTATTTTTTTGAGGTTGTTTGAAAAATATAAATAATCTTTTATTATTTAAGGAATGTTGATATTTAGCAAATATAAAAAAACGATATAAAAAAAAAAGAGAGTAGAAAGTTAGGCTAGGGTGCACGCATGGCCCGTGCGTAGCCAAGAGCTCCTTTTTTCGTTAAACAAAATGACAGATGAAGCGTAGTCCACGAATGACTAGCAATGCCACGAATGAGTACGATGAAGCGTAGTCCACGAATGACTAGCAATGCCACTGTGGCAACTTCCGATGAAGCGTAGTCCACGAATGACTAGCAATGCCACGAATGACTACGATGAAGCGTAGTCCACGAATGACTACGATGAAGCGCAGTCCACGAATGACTAGGATTGTTGTTCCCAAATTCACTTAAAAAGTTACTTTGATCCTTTTACTTTATAATTTGACTCTTTATAAGTTCCTTTAGTTTTTTAAAAATGTTTCATCTAAAACTTTATTGCTCTTGTTTTTTAGTTCCGGACTTGAGGTTGAATAAAGAAAGTTACCTGGTCTTATTTCACCTTCAAATTTAAGATTGGATTGTTTTTTAGGTTATTTGAAAACATAAATGAGTTTATTTAGATTTAAAAAGTGTTTTTGCATAAAAAAATAGTTAAAAATAAAATTTTAGATGTAAAACACATTTGCCGACTTTTTAAGCTGGAATCTGGACACAAGAGGTGACATGTCACCTGGTATTTTTTTTTAAGATAAAAAGCAAGGATGGATAATACGTCATTTGTCCTTTAAAAAAAAATTAAAGACCCAAACACATAGGCTTAGGCGGCAAACTCATGTGCTTTTAGGTCTTTTTTTGTTCTTTGAGTTTTTTTTCAATTTAATTATGTTGGGTTTTTTTAAAAAAAATTATTCTTCAATATTTACGTAGTTTTTAATTGGTTTTCATGATTTTTTTTACTTTATTTGAAGTTAATATGATTTCAAATAAATTTATGTTATTTTGTTTATCCTTGGTTTTATGAATATTTATTTAAACATTGATGAATTAAAAAAAATCATCAATGCCCGAATAATCCTCAAACCTAAAAGTAATGTCCACTAACCCATCAAGTTACAAGTGACACCCACTATTTTGTTAGTAGATTATTCTACCTGAGGGACACTTAGGTTTATTTTGTTGGTTAACTGATATAGCCTACCAATCCAATCATAAAATTCTATCTCTATTAATTTTTAATTTTTATATCAACAATATAATTTTTATATCCAATTTAGTGGGTAGCACGATTCAAGTTCCGTGTTACGTATTTTAACTAGATTACAAAACCATTCAAGATTGATTCTTGATATTTTTTAATAAAATAAAATAATATTATTTTTATTAAAGAAATAAAAAATAAATAGTTAATAAGTAGCAATTTGTTTTTTAATATGATTTTATAAAGTCAATTAAATTACCAAATCAATTTATTAGATCACTCGGGATTTTACCTTTTGTTTTTTACCGGTTGCCTTGTTAGTTGGAAACCGTCCTTTCCATTTTTTATGTCTAGCTACTCCATTATTTTTTAGTGACTAGGTGCTGACGTGGGATGTCTAGCTAATAAGTTAATGAGTCAAATCGACAGAGAAAAAACCAAAAGACAGCTAATACGGTTCTCGATTGATATCTGGTTTTTGCTCTAATTTGGAAACAAAATTTATAACTGATATATTTTTATGGGAATAAGATCGAGGATTAACAACATATTTTTATTAATTAATTATAATACATTCATGGATAAAAATACATTACTCTATTTTTCTTTCTTAAAAATATAGATAATGATTATTTTTCAAAAAAAAATTTATTTTAAAAAAATTAAAATAATATATATTTTTATTTTTTAAAATTAATTTTTAACATTAACACATTAAAATAATTCAAAAATAGTAAAAAAAATAAATTTAAAGTAAAACAAATTAATTCTAATAAAAAAAGGGTTAAAATTCACTTTTAAACATCCTTTTATTTCTTTATGATAATGATATCTATTTTTACAGTCCCCAATAAGCGTAGCGTGATGGAAAAGGGTTTAAGATCTACACGGCAGGTCTTCAGTTAGAGTCAGGGCGTGCATCTCTTGTAAGAGCCTGGGACAGCCGGGGTTTTACTCGCTCATCTAGGCCCACAAAGGGCGCTTTTCGAGAGGTGAGGTTTCCTCAAATCCAAAAAAAAAAAAAAGATATCCATTTTTGCATGATAATTATTTTTTTCTAAAAAAAAGAATTTTTTTTTAATGACAAAAAAAAAAAGCAATCCCTTGAAATGGGAATCCATGCATTCGCACATTAGCTCGTGGGAAATTGTCTTCATTGGAACGTGAAACATAGTGCATACAATATAATTTATATTATTGTTTTAGTACATCATCAAACAACGTTAAAATCAAACATGAAACATTAGGTGTATTTATGTTGACAATGCGCTTAGATTGATTGGTGTTCCGTATATGACGGGGGGACATCACACATGATCCACAATTCTTTAATTATTTATTTATTTATTTATTTTGAAAAATTGGATTCCTAGCTCGGTGTTTACTTTATATATAAAGACTATATGCTCTAGACCGTAATGGTCTTCGTTTATAATGTATATCTCTTTTGTTTTTATCATTGTTTTTATTTTGATAGTCATTAAAGAAAATGATAGATTTTTTTATTTATTTTGCTAATGAGTATAATATTTCCACTGACATCAGTCCTCTCTTTCTATATATTAAGATGCATGTAACAAATATATATATATATATATATATATATATATATATATATATATATATAATCTATGTTCAAACTTGTAGAAAAATCAAAATAATTGACTCCTTAAGGTTTGAGAACCATGGAATAATTGGGCCCACCCATTATCTATCCAAAATTAGAGAAATTTGAACACGCATTAAGAAAAAAATTGCAAACATTTGGAATCATAAATTTATTTATTTTTCATGAACCAGATGTTCAAATAAATCGACTACTTACATAACAGTAAACATTAGGTCTTTCATATCCACACACACTAGAGAGTTAAAGGGGAAAAAAAAATTAAAAGGCACAACTCTTCAAAAATAATATAGGAATGGTATTTTAGCCATTACGGTATTTTAGCCATTCACTTCTAACTTTTGAATCTTTTCTTTTGCATGTGATTGAGTTTTTCATTAAAATTTAGCATATATTTATTCCATTTTCTCTCTTTTAAGTCAGGGTTCAGGACGGAGCCTACTCATCTTGCCATTAGAAAATAAAAAAAATACAAAAATCAATAATATATATATATATATATATATATATATATAATCAAAAAAAAATATAATGGTTATGCTTTGTTACCATATTAAATAATTCAAATAAATAATAATAAATATATATATATATATAAGCTATAGTTGCATTGATATTGCATGATGTGATCACAATAATCAAAAGAAATAAGTTTAACCTAAGATTATATATAGGTTAAATTAAAAAAATATATTTTTTATTTTTAATAAATAAAATAAAATAACCTTATATTTTTTATTGCATGATAATATTTTTTTGTTATTAAAAGAAGATGTTTCATAAACTCTAGAAGTAGAAACTTTTTTATCAAATGACAGAAAGCAATCCCTTGAAATGGGAATCTATGCATCCGTACATTATTTAATTTGTGGGAAATTGTTCTGCTTGGATACGGGAAAGATAAAAGCGAGGAAAAGCTTCATAAAGTGTGTGTGTGTGTGTGTGTGTGTGTGTGTGTAAAAGTAATTGAATGAGCTTTTGCATTTGGCATTAGTTAAGGAATTAAATTGATGGGGTCGTCACCAACGATTCACAATATTTCTGCTCGATTTATGCATGAGTTATAGAAGTGAAAAAACATAATTAAAAAACTGATTAAATCAAGAAAATTAAATTATAGATAAAACTGATTAAAAAAAATTAAAAAAAAATCAGTTTAATTTAATTTTGATTTGAAGAGATAGAAACCAAGTGAATCAGACCTACACTGACCCAACAAAGCCTACAATAAACCAACTATAAAAACATTGCAAAATAGCATTTTCAATTTTAAAACCCTAACCTAAAACAAAACAGAAGTAGCCTCCAACACCAATACTTTCCTTATTACTAGAAAATTAATAAATATAAACGGACAGACAAATAAAATATTTTCATTGATAGATTGCGGTGAATTTTTCTTACTGAATATGCCCTAACAATATTCATCAATAAACACCGACAAAAATATTCTTTCTGTATATATTAAGGGAATTATAGTGGGGAAAAAAACAAAAAAAAAACCAAATAGTATAATGACGTGTTATTTTTACAGATAGACACACCACAAATTTAAATTTGTCATTAAATCCGTTTACCTTCAATAATATTTAATTTATAACTTGTCAAGCGACTCTCCTCCCTTCTTCCCTCATTTCTTTTTTTTTCCTCTCTATTTTTCCCTTCAACAAACAATACAACCTCTTCCTCTAATTTTAACACAAATCAACCTCCCACTACAAATCCAGTCACACTAACACTCAGTTTGTCAGCATTCTTGTTTTAATTCAAATTTTATTGAGGATTTCTTACCTCAAGTAAGCAAAACTACCCATTTTTTATTTGAACTAAATTTTAAAATGTTAATTTTTATTGTATATTCTTGTAATATATGTATTTTGTTTGGGTGTTTATTTGTTTTATAGTTTTTTTTCTATAAAAATTTGTTGTATGAATGTATGATTTGTATATGTTAGAGTTTGTTTGAGATTTTGTAAAGTTGTATTTATTTATAAATTGATGAAATTTATTTTGAATTTATGACTTATGTGTTTTGTGATGAAATAAATAATACTTTATTAATAAATTTATTTTATATTTTATTAATTTTTTTTATAGGCGATCATTAGTAAATCTACCAATAAAATTATTATCAATAAATTTTTTGACAGATCGCAAATCATCACTGATAATTATTTTAATAGATTAAAAATATAACAAAAAAATAATACCCGGAGGAAAATCTAAAAATTCTGCTAATGACTCTATCCCTGACTCGCCTCCACCCTCCTTCCTCTCTCCCAACCAGCAAAGCTGACAACACGCCATAACCCTCCTCCATAGCACTTATTTAGCACTACACCACCACCCTCTCTCCTCTCTCTCGCCCACCAGAGTTGAAGGAATAAATGATGGGTACGG
This sequence comes from Populus trichocarpa, assembly GCF_000002775.5. NCBI lineage: Eukaryota > Viridiplantae > Streptophyta > Magnoliopsida > Malpighiales > Salicaceae > Populus > Populus trichocarpa. The sequence continues at coordinate 1,624,008 of NC_037291.2, read as the reverse complement.
GATAAAAAGGAGACATGATGAAATCGCAAGTAATGGATGCTTCAGGTACAGTGGTTTTTAGAAAATCAAAGCTTCAATATCTTGAACCAGACTTCAAGGTCATTAATTCATGTTAGTTTATAATTTAAACAGAACCTAACAAGAGTATTTTCTCTTGAATCTTTTGGTGGTGTTTCCTTAATTCGAATGGAGGAGTTAAAGAAGTTGAATGGAGTAGAAAACCTGGAAGAGAGCAAGCTTATATTCATTTGTTCTGGTTTTTTTTATTTAGGGTGTGGAATAGGTAACGTTTGTTTTTGTATTTTAAAAGTAATTTTTTTAAAAATTAAATTTTTTATAGTTTTTATACAATTATTAATATTTTTTTTAGTATTTTCAGATCATTTTGATGCTAAAAATAATTTTTTTAAAATAAAATGAAATATTATTTTGATATATTTTTGAGTGAAAAGCATTTTAAAAAGCAACCGATTGAATATTTTAATTTGTGCAGATTTTAAAAACAAGGTTTAGGCTTTTTTTAATTTACAAAACAAATATGTTCAAATGTATGTTTAACTATTAAGAAAATGAAGCAAAGGAAAAATTTAGTCTAACCGGATCGGTTAGAATTTTTGACCCGAACCAAACTTGAACGGACCAGATCGTGAAAACCAGTAAATTAGTTTACTATTCATTTCTATGTAATAGGTCAAAATTCTTGAATTAACAAAAACTTTAAAATTGTGGAAGAACCCTTCTAGCAAACAACTAGTTTTGTTGCTCGCTCTTCGTCTAGAGGTCAAATTATTTTTTTATACAAGAAATAATATTTATGTATTGAAATAGAGTTAAAAAAAAACATAAAAAACCAATTATGATAAAATATGTAACAATGCTAATTAAAATTAAGCTAACATAGGATATTTTGTTAAATTCATGGTCCAGATTGTATGACTGGAACAACCCAATAAAAAAATAAAGAGATTCATAAAGCTTTTTTTAAAAAAAAATATGTTAACTTGTTAAACTCGTGACCGGAGTTATTAGACTTGAAACATCTAATGTAAAAAAGTTATAAAGTTAAATTCCCAATAAATAAAATATTAAATGATAAAATTAAAAAAAATCACATAAAAAAACTGAAAAAAATATTAATTCAAAGAATAACGATTAAAATTATTATTACTACAATTATTGATATGTAATATCATAATTGTTGTTGTTATTATTATTATTATTATTATTATTGTTTTGGAGATAAAATAAAACTAACCAACTGAGATGAGTAATTGCGAGAAAATATATTTATTGAAAAGAAATTGATAAAATCAAAGGTACTTAAAAGATCAAATGAAATTAACTTCTTTTTTGTACCCTTTCCCCTTCTAGAATTTAGAATCATAACGTGGACTGTGTTACACGCGATTCACGTCCAAGGACATGATATATGTATGGTCTGCGTTAGTATGGCTTCTTGAGCAAATTATTTTTAAGGAAGCAAGTCCTTCATACATGGAAATGGAATTATAATACAGTTTATAAAACGGAATAAGGATTTTTCTGGGAGAAGAAGGAGGAGGAGGAGGAGGAGGAGGAGGAGGAGGAGGTATATGACGCATGAATTAGAGCTTGCATTTGTCAACCTCAAATATGACTTATAAAAGCAATATATTTGGACACGTTTTTGTAAGGGTTGTTTTTTAAAGTATTGTTTTGCTTGGAAATATATTAAAATAATATTTTTATTTTTTAAAAAATTATTTTTAATATCAGTAAATTAAAATAATTTAAAAATATATAAAAAAAATTAAAGTAAAGAAATTAAAAAATATATATATTATTTTTAAAACATATAAATAAACAATCCTTTTAAAATTCAAATCAGAGTGTTTTTCTTTAATTTTTGTAGAGGGTCCCATCCTTGGAATTTATTTTCCTACAGGAGAAGGCGTCCCTTCCCTCCACAGTCATTCTTTATTGCCTTCCTTGCGAGAAAATCTTCTATGAAAAGCTCAGAAAAGAGCCCAACGTCGCATCCATTGTAACAATACGTGGTGTTTCAGTAGTAAAAATTTAGGATTAAGAGGTTTGTTTTTTCTGTAGTTTCAGGTTAGAGTCCCGTGGTTGCTCATATGATGATCATTGGAGGCTTACATAATCGTTAACTTCAGGACCTGTAAAATTAGTTGAGATACCGCAATCTGGCCGAACACCAACATTAACCTTAAAAAAAAAAAAAAAGTTCTCAGCATGAGAAATTATGTTTTTGGAATTCAAACACAACTTGGTCTTATTTTCTGTACACCTTTCCAATCAATCACTTTTGTAAGACATGTGTTTTTTATGTTTTTAGAATTTAACCACAACTTGGTCTTATTTTCTGTACACCTTTCCAATCAATCAGCATGAGAAATTATGTTTTTAATGTCCTTTGGTAACGCTTTCCACATCTTCAAGGCTTTGGCTTTGAAATGTCTTTTACAAGGCATGTTTAACTGCTACCACGCACGATGAAACCAGGTACTACTACACATTTACGTGAAAAAAACTAGGATTTAATGAAAAACATAAAAACAAAACAATTGAAATTAAAAAAGAAAAAGGGGGAGCAAAAATTGAAAAGGAAAAAAGAAAAAAAAAACTTGGAGCTCAATACTTGGGACTCACACATCTAATATCAAAATTCACCATAAAACCATTGGTGTGAAGATCGGATGAGAGAGTTTTGCTTTCTCCCTGGTCCATGACTGTTGACAATAGTGGGTTGTCGTTTTAGGTGCGAGTTTTGGACTTATCTTTTTTTCTCAAGCGTTTAAGGCCCAAACAAGAATTCTCCCTATTTCTTAGATTGTGAACCCAACACTTCTTACTCCTAAGTATTCAATCCATAGTTTTGAAACCCGGCCCGGTCTGGCAGGTCAACCCGGCCCGGGTTTAAGAAAAAATAGGAAAAGTCAAAACCCGGGGTGACTCGGTCAAAAACCTGGTTGCAACCCATTGATTTTTTTTTTTACTAAAACGACGTTGTTTTGATTTTAAAAAAAAATCAGAATTGACCCGGGTGACCCGGTGACTCGGTCAAAACCCGGAACCCGGGCTTTGGACCGGGACGGGTTTAAAAACTATGATTGAATCCCAATTTCTTCTTACTTCTTTCTTCTTTCTTCTTTCTCTTTTCTTTTTCATTTTTTTCTTCATTTTCTTATATTTTTTAATTAGAATTCACTTGTTGCCACTTGTCACAAGATTAATAAACTCCTCCTTACACAACATACTAAATTAATAACATATACTTAAATTGAATAAAAACAAAATATCAATACCTCAAACATGTAAAATTGAGATACTCAAATAAAAAAAAAATAGTACAAAAATAGAAACCAAGCATGCACTTTTATTTATTGTAGTGTGTTAGAACTTAAATATAAAATATTTTAAACCGAACCTTTTTTATATCAAGTATGGAAGTGATTAAAAGAGAAAGGATTACTTTTGTTTGTATTGACAATGCCTAAATATTATCTCAGCATTCAAAAACAATAAATAAATAAATAAATAAATACATACATCCATAAAATTATGCATTGCTGGCTGCAGCAGATGTCAACTTTCATTTTAAGTGAGGTAAAGGTTTGTTTGTTTGCATAACTTTTGACTTTGAATCGTAATTCAAAAGTTGTTTTTCATAAATAATATATTATAAAAATATGTTGAAAAAACGTCGAGTTAGAAATATATTTGGTAAAAATAACTCAAAGCAACCTTTTTAAAGAATGAATATAATATAGAATTTTAACTTTTTACTAAAATAAAATTTTAACTTGATTTTGCAACAATTTTTTTATTTAAGTTAAAAGTTAATTTTAACCAAACATTCTTAGAACTTTTTTTAAGTGGGTGTGTCTTTTATATATATATATATCACCTTTTTTTTTTAAGACATAGAATCCTATTTACATATTTATAATTTATTAAGGTGGAGTAAATAGATATTAAAAATATCATAGTAAATAGAAAAAAAAATACACAACAGGATGATTTTACATGGTTCAACCATAATTAACAAAAATGATAAATATTTTTATTATAGTTGAACAAATACAGTTCTAGAAAATTCTTGCCAAGCACATGCACCAAACCCTAACACACGTAATTATAAGGAATACTTCTTAGCCCTACCGAGTAGATGGTTATCGCAGTCATAATTTTACAACTTTTCCAAAATCTCAGTCATAACCAATCACAAGCTCATAAGACTTTCATTGTTAAAACTCGTACAATTATAATTAAAATTAATGCCAACTCTCAACAAAACTCAATATTATAATGTCGAGTTCAAACCACTAAACATTAGTAATTCTAATCCTTAGCATTGGGAAATGACCAAAGAGGAGTAGTGTATTTTGTGGGATTTTCCTTTATTGAGTAAAAGAAAAAAGAGGAAAAAATTATATATATATATATATATTAATTCTTCCTCCTCGGATGATCACAAAGGGTTCTTCATGAAAAAGAAGAGGAAAAAACATTAACCGGGCCTGAAAAATTTATCTATCATCTCAAGCTAATGAGATAAAATAGAACTCCTCCAAAAATATATACACACAAACTTGTCAACTAGTAACATAAGATATTAAAGACACTGGCCCAAGGATCAATTGCTTGTTTTTAGTGGCATCTGCAATTATTTCGACTTTCAATAGATAATCAGATGATTAAAATCCTCCAAATCTTAGTTTTATCATTCAAATCATCATCCCATCTTGATAATTAATTGTTTCTTTTTGAAGGATCGATGAACAGTATTTGGCTGTTAGCTTGCTAATTGTGATGGCAACTTGTATTGTAAATCAAGGTCGTCGCCGCTACTCAAGACTAGAAATAGAAGAAGACAACTGGAGAAGGCTCAAAAAGTTCTCTACTTTTTTCTAGGAAGATGACCAACCCAATGATTCGTTACAACTGTTCGCTTCTTTATTGGACTTTTACTAATTTTAAAGTGTCATTGACGATACGAAGATCAATAAAAGCTAGTTTGAGAGGTTGAGCTTGGGAAAGAAAGAAAGAAAGAAAGAAATAGAGGGTTACTGATCATGGTACAGAGAACAGTCTTGAAGGTTGATATTTCATGCCAGAAATGCAAGACAAAGGTGCTCAAAGCTGTGTCTACACTTGAAGGTAAGCCCTACGTACATTTTGTTCTCCATTACTTTTATCATGTCTCCCTCCTCCTTGGATTGATTGATGCTCGTCCATTCACTGCATCATCCGAATCAAGAACTGACCCGTTGATTAGATTTGACATGACAACGCATTCAAGATGTGCTATACAATGACAACTCGTCCTCGCTCAATGAATACAAAACACGCATGCTTTAGCACATGGTGCAATCCAATAAATCAGTTCTAGTGCTGGATTATTAAAGTGGTACAAGAAGGGAGATGACTAAATCTTCAATCCTATGTTCTGGAGAGATTGGTTTTAAGAGATTGGATAGTTAGTTTTGGAGAATTTGATTGCAAATTAGTGGATAATTTCACACACGATATAGATTATTTGTGTTAAAAAAAATATATAAATTATATCTTGATATATCACTTAATAATTTAAATTTTTTAATTAAATTGGTTTTTTGATATATCATCATAATCTTGATGATCAAACAGTCACGAGTTTGAATTTTATTATTTCTATTTATTTGATAAAAATTAAATATAAAATAATATAAATATATATGAGTTTCAAGTTCAAATTTTTTTTCAAATTCTACTAATAATATATAATAATAATATAAATTTTTTTATAATAATATAAATATAAATTATATATTAAAATTTTATTTAATAACCGAAGCTTTTGACGAGATGGTCATGACAATACTAACGTCTCTTCTTCCTCCGACATCCTATTAATAGTCTTCAAATTCGACGTTATATGCAGGTGTAGATACGATCGAGGCTGACCAAGGAAAGGGAACATTAACAGTAACAGGAAATGCAGACCCATATGAGATAATACTGCGTACAAGAAAAACAGGGAAGCATGCAGAGGTAGTGAGCATTGGGCCACCTCCGGCGCCACCAAAACAGGATGGGCAAAAGAAGGCAGAAGAGAAAAAGCCTCAAGAGAAGAAGACTGAACAGAAGGCCCTGATCTATGATCCATGCGCATGCCCTCAGTGTCAGCCAGTGCTTCTCATGCCAATGCCGGTGGGTCGGTGTGATGAGCCCAACCCATCATGCTCCATCATGTGATCATTGATATGTCAACACAATTTATTATTGCCAAAGTTTTTTTTTATATGTTATGAAGATGTGGCACCATGTCATGTCATGTCATGTCATGTCATGTGGAGGCTTATTTCCCCTTTGCAAGGAAGATTTGCCTGGATCTCAACATAGAACATTGATGCCCGTCATTACAAAAAAAAAAAAAAAAAAAAAAAAATCTTGTCCATCTCATTCAGCCAATCCTATGCAATCTATATTTTATATTTTGCCAATAAAAATATCATGAGTATGCTTGACCTTGTTGATGCGCAGAGTATTTTTTTTTAATATTAATATATTAAAAAAATATTATTTTAATTTTTTTTAAAAATACTCTTAAAAAAAACATTACAAAAATAGAAATATCATGCGGTGCATTAAATTATTCGAACGCTACCTAAATGATTCTCACAGCACGAATTTGATTTTATTGTTTTTTTTATTAAAGAAAAATGGACTGCAAGCAATGTTTAATGGAAAAAAAAACAGAAAGAAGAAAAGACAGCAGTCACAGCACACAGAGAACAGCAGGAAAAATGAAGCCATATCAATGGTTACGTGGCGGCATCCAATAGTTCGTTGTCGCTGCTTTCCCACGCAATTTGGAAGCCGTTACATCGCACCCTTTCACAAAATTAAGATCTCTCACTCTAACTCAACAATAATTTTGAGTCTTTAACCCTCCAAAAAAACGAAATGGCCCATCTCCGCAAACCTCCTCGAGTTTTCTGTATTGGAACAGCTGATACTAAGCTTGACGAGCTCCTATTCCTCTCTGATTCAGTCAGATCCAATCTCAATTCTGCTTCTAAGGTACTTCACAGTTTAACTCACTTTTATGATCAATAGAAATTCTTCAGCAATGAAAGATACTGAGAAATCTTGGATTTTGATTTCTGGGTTTTCTTGTTGATTATAATGAAATGAGAGATGTTGCACTAACTTAACAAAACGTGGGGCTTGCTTGGAATGTGTGGTCTCACCTATTTGATGTAGCTTAGTCTCCACTTCTGTGATTAGTTAATGTAGTGCTGAATTGATATCATGTAGACAATATTAGCATGGCCCCTGTGCACGGATGATGCAATTGGGGACGAACCAAGGCGCGGGTCAAATATTTTGTTGGTTTGGTTACATTGACAGTCGTTGTTGTTCGGAGGTCTTAGTGCTTCATAGTTAGTGAATGAAGGGTTTGATTACTGAAATTTTTATCGGTGATTGCAGGTACAGGTAGTTGTTGTTGATGTTTCGGTTGGTAGCAAAGAGATTGAGAGTGTTGGAGACTTTGAGTTTGTGTCCAGAAAGGATCTTCTAGCTCCCTATCCTGGTCCAGCTGAAACAACACAAAATGTGCTTCCAGATGATAGAGGCCAAGCTATTGCTGTAATGAGTAGAGCTCTTAAGAATTTCTTAGAAAAAGCTCAAGTGGACGGTGCTCTTGCTGGATCTGTTGGTCTTGGAGGCAGTGGGGGCACATCTTTAATATCATCTGCTTTAAGGTCTCTTCCTATTGGATTGCCGAAAGTCATTGTAACTACTGTTGCTAGTGGTCAAACTGAACCTTACATTGGATCATCGGATTTGATACTCTTTCCATCTGTCGTCGATGTCTGTGGGATTAATAGTGTGAGTAGGGTTGTGTTATCGAATGCCGGTGCTGCTTTTGCTGGAATGGTGAATGGGAGGCTTGGGAGATCTAATGTTTATTCTAGTGATAATGAGAGGTTCACTGTTGGTTTAACCATGTTTGGAGTTACAACTCCGTGTGTGAATGCTGTGAAGGAAAGATTGGTAAAAGAAGGTTACGAGACCCTGGTTTTCCATGCCACTGGGACTGGGGGCAAGGCCATGGAATCACTTGTTAGAGAAGGACATATACAGGTATCTCTTCAAAATTCACTTGGTGTAGTCCAGTTCAGGATAGATTTGTACTTACTGTCACATGATTTTGGTTTTGTCTTTTGGTGATGTTGAATCTCTTGCAATTATTGTTTACCTTTTGGTTTTATTTAGGGTGTTCTAGACATTACGACCACTGAGGTTGCAGATTATGTAGTTGGAGGTGTTATGGCTTGCGATAGTTCCCGTTTTGATGCGATCATAGAGAAGAAGATTCCTTTAGTGTTGAGTGTAGGAGCCTTGGACATGGTCAACTTTGGTGCTAAGAATACCATACCTTCTAATTTTCAGCAAAGAAAGATTTATGTCCACAATGAGCAGGTAATAAGTTGCCATTAACCTAGGCTTTCTCCTTTCACATGTTATTCTTGCATATATTTTAGTATTGAATACCTAACATCTCAATCACAAGATGCTAGAGAAGATTGTGCTGAAGTTTTGTTTGATTGGTTTTATTGCTTGACTCAATTCAATTAAGTGTTAATCCTGAACTAGCTGGCATCAGTCACTCAAATTATTTTCCTTCATTTTTCCTGTCAACTATCTTACTTTCCATGAAATGTCTTAAAAACGATGAATTCTTTCTAATAATTTCTGTCTTTCTAATAATTTCTATCTGCAACTGTTTTCTTTTGCTTCTGCAACTTTTACCTCAAGTTTGTTACTGCTATTTCAAGAGTTTGTTTGCTGAGCTTCTTGTGGATCAATGTCAATCCCCTTCTCTGCATCATTTACTAAAGCCGTAACCTCATTATTGCCTATCCTAGCAAAACTGATCATCAGAACCATTGTTAACCATTGGTAATTAAAGTACATTCTCAAAATACTGATATCAATGACTGTGGCAATAGGTGCATGATTTGGTAGTGCATCAAATATGCCTAGATAATAGGATTTCTCTTACTTCTGAATCCCAAACAATTCGATTTGGGATCAATACCCAAAGACTGAAGATCATATCTTCAAGTTGTTTTCCATTTCTATGTTTGTAGCCTACAGTAGCTTCATTAACATTACCTACCAAGTAAAGGGCTTGTTTAGGAATATTACTAATTTCATGCCACAATATAAATGGCAAATGAGAGTAACCCAATCTGTGGCCTTTCACTCAGTACAGGTTTTCTGATGTCTTTTCCATATGTATTGTCAATTTCAGGTCTCAATCATGCGAACCACAGTTGATGAGAATAAGAAGTTTGCTGGTTTTATAGCCGATAAGCTCAACAAATCATCATCAAAGGTCCGTGTATGCCTGCCACTAAAGGGTATCTCAGCTTTGGATTCCCCTGACAAACCCTTTCATGATCCTGAGGCTACTGATACTCTACTAACTGAACTACAGAAGCTTATACTAACAACAGAAGATCGGCAGGTACTGTTGTTGCTTGTTAATGATGCATGTTGGTTCCAACCTTCTATTAACGCTTCAGTTTCTTGTCCATTCTTATCTCATTTGCTGTCCATCATGATTTACCTGATAAATTTCAGTTTGTTGTAACAGGTAAAGGTGTATCCTTATCACATCAATGACCCTGAGTTTGCAGATGCATTGGTTGACACATTCTTAGAGATTAGTTTGGGTAAGCCTAAGTGTTCCACTCATCTCCAAAATCCTGTTTCTGAACCCAATCTGGAGCTTCAGGACGTTTCCAATCTGAATTCGTCAAGCTGTGAGACCATTTGTTACAGCCCAAGCAACTATCCAGACGCAAGACCAGGTTATAGTCAAAAACATTTCATGTTGGATTTTATCAGTCATTAATGAAATGAGAAATTACACCTTGTCTAAACGATGCATTATTGAATTGTTTGGAAAGTTTTGATTGCAAGTTAGCAACAGGTACCTTCATTTTGTAACTCAAAGAAACTTCCATAAACGTTATTATGGATGCATATAGATTATGAATAGTGGAAAATTTGTATAAATTCTAACCAATAACGAACTAATACTGTGACAGAGACTTTACAGAAGACGCAGGCAATATTGCAGCATCTCAAAGATCAAATAGATAAAGGATTTCCCATAATTGGAGCTGGTGCAGGGACCGGTATATCAGCAAAGTTTGAAGAAGCAGGTGGTGTTGATTTAATAGTACTGTACAACTCAGGACGCTTTCGCATGGCAGGAAGGGGCTCTTTAGCTGGTTTATTGCCTTTTGCTGATGCAAATGCTATAGTAATTGACATGGCCAATGAAGTCTTACCAGTAAGTTTCTAAATGTTTCTTAAAGAGAAGTGAAACCAAATTTTCATTTCACCTGTCTGAATTATAGAGGTTCTGCCTTTTGTTGACTGCCATTGTTTAAGCTTAGAAAATGGTAACTAAGTATGAACTCATTTTGAAACTTCGTTGGAGAAGGCATTTAGGAAATCAAAATTTGATGTGTGATGGTTATAGATAAGAGAGGGTGACAAACAGCCTCTCTGTTATTTCATGTTTCGTATATCATCAAACCTGGATTTCTGTTTAGAGCTGGGGTCTGAATAAGCAGAATGTCCTATGTTGAAGTTACTACTATAGCAGTTCTTACAAATTAAGGTGGACTACAGAACATGTAATCAAGTTTGACCTCTCTGCTGAAAATGGTGCTACCCCCTCTCATGTAATCTGTCTCAGTAGGCATCTAAGTTGGCAATGCATTGTTTTTATGATTTTATTTTTTATCAAGGTTATTGTTGCCAGCTTTAAACCTAACTAAAAGAATTTATAGGTTGTCAAGGAGGTGCCGGTTCTTGCTGGAGTATGTGGAACTGATCCTTTCCGCCGAATGGATTACTTCTTAAAGCAGGTGGAATCAATTGGGTTCTGTGGGGTGCAAAATTTTCCAACTGTTGGGCTTTTTGATGGTAATTTTAGACAAAATCTTGAAGAGACAGGAATGGGATATGGGTATGACTCAGACTATGTCACCGAGAGAGTCCCATACTAAGTTTTTATCAGATTCTTCTCTTATTAGTCTATCTATTGAATCTAATTGCCATGTTTTTTCAACTCTACTAATGGCCAGATTGGAGGTCCAGATGATTGAAAAGGCACATAAAATGGGTCTCTTGACAACTCCATATGCTTTTAATGAAAGTGAAGCCAGGGAAATGGCAAAAGTTGGTGCTGATATTATTGTTGCTCATATGGGGCTGACTACATCTGGGTCTATTGGTGCAAAAACAGCTGTCTCATTAGATGAAAGTGTGTTTCAGGTGCAAGCTATTGCAGATGCTGCACATAAGATCAACCCCAATGTCATTGTGCTGTGTCATGGAGGTACTCTTTGCTGGTGGTTTTAAACTCGTGATATGTTATTTTTAGAGTTTACTGAATGTTTCATTTTACTTGTAAGGTAACCCCAACGTTGACTTATAGGCTTATAAAGATCTCTTGATGGCTTTGCAGGCCCCATTTCTGGACCCAAAGAAGCAGAATTTATATTGAATAGAACCAAGGGAGTTCATGGATTCTATGGTGCATCAAGCATGGAGAGACTGCCTGTTGAACAAGCCATTACCAGCACAATGAAACAGTACAAATCAATTTCCATCAAATGAATGCCAAGGCAGGATGTCTATTGTAGGTCATTATCATGTCCTCCTTCAGTGTTACCCTTTCTGTCCCTGCCTGGAGAATGAGAAGAAATATGTGTAGCCTGATATGAACCTGATATGAAGTTCAAAATCTGCTCTTCCTTTTCCGCTATGTACGAGTCGTGTAGAATTGCATGACTTTCTACTCTTCTTTAAAACATGTGCATATGCTGAAATGTAATGCAAGATATTGATGAGCTTGGAGTTTTCTTTGGCTAGGCATTTTATTTTGATTAAAAGCAAGGACCCCAGACCATTTTACCAGGTCATTCCTTTCTCCTCTCTCTTAATTTCGTGCTAATAATAGTGCAAGTTGTGCTTCAATCCTCTTCTCAACAAATCTTTTTGCTAGGATTGATTAACAGTCACAGGCGAAGCAGAAATACTACACAAACTTGTAACATTTGAACCACAACACAGCGAACCATATCAGATTTTTGAAGTGCTTTCTGCTGTTTGGTGATAAGAGTATCGAAAAATGAAAGAAAAAAAGAACCCCATTTAAGATACTGATACTGAGATTTCTCATATTCGGTCACCAGATTGGTGTTTCATATTTTGGTGGCAAATTGTCATACCATTTGATGTGTGACATTCATTTGCTGTCACCACTAGAAGCCAACAATTCAAGCGTGCTAGTTCTTCGATTCTTTAATTCAATTCTTTGTTTGATATCAATTTAGACAGGTATACTCGATGTGATGTAACAACAACCACCTTTTAAAGCTATTAGTCCATATTAAACTTTGTATTGGCAGCGGGAGCCTTGACATGTTCTTCTTTGGAAGTTAGTGTTTGCTAGTGCGGTGTTGTGGTGATTCAACACCGGTTGTTTTTTTAAAACAGGATCTTTGTGATGAGGAGTAAATAAAATAAAGAATTTTTGTTTTTTTTATGAAATCAAAGTTTCCATTTAATATTTTTATCTCTAGAAACCCTATCTAATCTAAAATTCTGAATAAAAAAAATTAGTTGTGTATAGGAAAAACATATTATTCCTAGTATACTTTACTTAAAATAATCTATATTGTTTATTTATCTAATGTAAATTAAAATATAATTATGTTTTCTAACCGTTAATCAATTTAATACATGGTTAAAGTAGGGCGCACTTTGTGGATGCTGTCTTTCCTTATTAGCCTCTGCCCAAACTTAAAGAGGGGAGGCATTAAGATTTACTGGGATTGAGCTAAGAAAAATGCTTTTATGTGTGCACAGTATGGGTTGTAGAATTTCATGACTTGTACACAACATTCCCTGGAATGTAACGAGTGGTGCTAACGATATGCAATCTCGAGTTCTCGAATGGTAAGTAATTAGTCATGCTAGCTTATTATAGCTATTAATCGTCTTGTGATATTTGTTTTTTTTTTTGAATTCTATGTATACCTCAACTAATCCCACAATTCTTCTTAAAATGATATGGGTTTTTTTTTTTTTTTTGATTTACGTGGGGTGTCCGGGCCAGCTTACGCGCACCACGACTATTCCCCACGGCCCACTGGACATCCTGCAAGCCCAGGAGCAGGTAAGGCACCGCGGGGGTGACAGACGTGCACATAGAGGGTCAAACCCGGGACGGGGGCGGAACAAGTCACACGGTTGACCACAGCAGCTAGACCCTCAATTGCAATATATCTCTAGTGCATAAACTATGTCAGAGATGAGAAATGTGTTTTGATCGTAGTGCTAAGTGCAATATATCTCTAGTGCATAAACTAAGGAAGTGGTGGAAGAAATTGAGGAGCGACAAAAGAAGAGTGCTGTAATGAAAAACAATCAGAGATGAGAAATGAATGAGAGAATGAAGATCTGAAACTTGAACTCTTTTCCTTGCGAGCTGTCCTTGTGCACGCGTGTCTGGCACTCTGGTACCCTGCCCATGTCAGACTCGGCTATATTTCAAAATTCCTAAACACTTCTAGCGGTTAAGTGTCTGTATCCACGCTGAGTATCTGATATTGAACATGATTGCTTAAAGGGAAGAACCAAAGTAACACCGAATCAAACTATTGATAAGAAAAGGAAGAACAGGAAGAAACGAAGTCGAATAGTAGTGCACAATTTTAAGCAGAAATACTGAATTGGATCATGTTTTCATGTTCTCGTAATAGATTAAGATAGGTGCTACCAGCATGATTTAATAATTCGTTCTTGGTGCCTAACTTTTACAGTTTTTCGTTGCCTTTCTAGATTCTTGGAAATGACAGGTAGAGGTTGTTGCTATCGAAGCTGTAGTGAGAAGGAGAACAAGCTGGATTTAGCAGATTTTATCTTTATGCCAAGCAAGGATGTTCTTGCCTGCTGTTTTAAATCCGCTGGGCAAGCCCTGAGTGTGCTTTCAGATGACAGAGGTGAAGCTGTTGGAAAAAGGAGTCAAGCACTAAGATATTTGTGGCCTGGCCTGGCCTCTCCTATCCAGGCTCGTGCCTTTCGGTAAGCTCATGGTCAGGCTTCTACCCTCGGATGGGCTAGTCCTTTGTATAATTTGTCTTGATGGGTTAAATATAACAAGTACAAGGATATAAAAATCTACTGAAAATGGTGTTTGGTCAAAACCTTTATTTGAAATTTTAATACTGAATTTTCTGGTCTATTTTAGTTTTTTCGTTGAGAGGTTTATGACTACTTAAATACATCAGAAATTAACTTTTACAAGATAAAAAAAAAAAAACTAGAATTCCAAGTTAAATGAAAAAAAACATAAAATCTAAAGCTAAAAATCCAAAAAGATAAATAATAATAATAATAATAATAATAATAATAAAATTGGCTTAAATAATATCTTCTAAGCTTAATTTAAAAGTCATCTGAATTTTATTTAGTTACAAATGAACTAACCCATTATAGAAATGAGCCTCTGATCAAATGTGCATATGATTTAATATTCAAATAATAAATTATATGATTGTTTATGTAGCACAAACAAGATTATTATTGGGTTTAACTTTATCCCATTAGTCTACAATGAAGTTATCTTGGAGTAAGACATCATCAACTGTGGATTATAATGCTACTCTATATATAATGTTTCTTCTTCTTCTTCGTTTTTTGCATCTTTTACTCTCTCTCTCTCTCTCTCTCTCTCTCTCTCTCTCTCTCTATATATATATATATATATATATATATATATATATATATATATATATATATATATATTCATTCCGGATGTAGAAAAACATGGGCCACAAGAGATTTGATTTTGACGCTGAGAGCATCTCGGGAAATACTATATAAAGAGTTAATTTGATAAAATAATTTTTTGAATAGTGTAAATATAGCATTTAAAAAACTATTTAGAAAAGTTAATTATATTTTAATATATTTTATGTTAAATTAATTTCAATATAATTAATTTTAATATAATTATATAACTAATTTAGGTATTTTATATGTAATATAATTATGATGTTATTAATTATATAATTAATATGAGTAATTTATAAAAATAATATAAAATTAATGAATTAATATGAAATTTAAAAGATATAATTTAAAATTTATTTATATGAATATTTTTAATTTTCAGTTTTATATGTTATTGTTAAAAATTTAATTTTTTAAAAGTAAATTCAAATTCAAACTTTGAAAAAAACCGCCAACATTTTAAATTTTGATTTTCAATTTTTTTTTTAAAAAATTCATTCTAAGATTTCAAAATTTGAAAAAATAATCCATCTATAAATATTCTCATATACCTTAACATTTTTTCTCGTCATTTTCTTCTCTCAAATCTTTATTATATTTCATTAAAATTCATCATGAATCAATTGTTGAACCAACTATAATTGCATGGCATGGGATGTTTATTGGTCATTATCGTGAACCAACTATAATTCTAGAGGCGGTGGAGGCGGTGGCTTCACAAGATCTTTGGATATGACATGCCTTTTTTGGAATGCCTGGATCATTAAATGATTTTAATGTTCTTGATTGATCACCTATCTTCGCTGCACTTACTGAAGGTCGTACTATTCCTGTCAATTATACAATTAATGGGCATGAATATACAATGTGATACTATTTAGCAGATGTGATTTATCCTAATTGGTCAACCTTTGTTAAGACAGTCCCAAGACCATTAGGAGCAAAGAGAAAATATTTTGCAAGTAAGCAAGAGTCTGCAAGAAAGGATGTGGAGCGGGCATATGAGGTGTTTCAATCTCGTTTTGCAATTGTACGTGGACCTGTTCGATACTTGGATGAAGAAACGCTTGCAAATATTATGAAAGCTTGCATAATAATGCATAATATGATTATTAAGGATGAAGGAGAGCAATGAACCTTGGATTTGACCATGAACATGAAGTCAATTCTTTTATATCAGTGTCACATGGTGAAATACCATAACTACATGATTTTCTTCAAACTCATAATCGAATCAAGGATAGAGCAACTAGCTCTTAACTACAAGAAGATTTGGTTGAACATTTGTGGGAACAATATAGCAACGAGTATAATCATTAGATTTGAACTTCTTATGCCATCATAACTTTCAAGTTTTTTATGTTTTTTTTTTTTTTTTGCATTATGGTTGTTATCTTTTAAGTTAATTAATCCTACTTATTGTTGTTAAGTGTTAGAAAAACTTCAAAAAAGTATTATGAATTGATACCATTTTTGTAACAATATATTTAAAATAACCAAGAAATTTCTACATATTTAATTAAAAATACATTACATTAAACAATAAATCAATCTAGTTAATTAAAAATTAAAATTCCTATTTTGCATAATTTCTAACTTTCTATTTTGAAAATATGCTGCAAAAATTGGATCCAAATTAGAAATATCCATTTTTATAATTTGTTCTTCTTTCTCAATCCTGTCCAATTCTTGTTTCTCTTGACTTTATTGAATCATCATAGCTTGTTGTTCTAACATAATTTTTCTATCTTGTTTCTTATGATCCTCAATTTTAACTAGAATATCCTTAAATTGTTGTAAGAGATTTGTTACAGTTATCTCCCCAACTTTATCTTTTCTTTGTTTACATTTAAGTCGTTCCTTTGCAGCCTTCTAACCAATTGGTCTATCTTGATAAATCAACGGTTCACTGTCTTCTCCTAAACTAACAGAATCAGGGTAGATGGAGCTGATGAAGCCGGACTTGCATTGACACAACTTTTTTGTTTCTTGTTTTACCTTTGATGTTGACTTGCACGCTTAAATTGCCATTTGGGTTCTTTTCTTAAGATAATCCAACAATGGTCTAGTTGAAATCGTTTGCCAACGCAAGAAGCATACATTTGTCGAGCATCATTAATATGGTAAAAAATTAGAGAAATTAAATAATGTTAAAATATGTGTTAAATAATTTAACATGAAAATAAATATTAAAATCACCCTTGATTCTTCGGTCATTCCACTTTGCTGACGATTTTCAATTTGAGTGACAAATACAACAAATTTACTGACTTCTCTATTTATTTATTGCCATCTACTTGAGATGCTTATTTGGGAACGATTATTCAAGTTTCCTCCATTCTCTATAAAGTAAGTATGTACTTGAGCCCATAACTGTTTTGTTTGCTGTTCAACTCCTGTAATTGGATCCTTGCTTGTATTTAGCCATGCAGAGACAAGTAAACAATCTTCCTCTGGTGAGAAGTTTTTACTTCTTTATGATTTTTTTATTGTATGGACATTTAAATTCGAGTATGTTAAGTCATCAATTAATTGATTAGAATCACTTGATTGAGAGATAATATCTTCTGACTCACTCATAAGAAAGTTGGTAAAAGAGCTTGGAAAATTTGAATCCATCTACATTAAAAAAAAAAAAACTCAGTTAAAACCTTATAAGA
The DNA here is from genome assembly GCF_000002775.5 of Populus trichocarpa. Classification (NCBI taxonomy): domain Eukaryota; kingdom Viridiplantae; phylum Streptophyta; class Magnoliopsida; order Malpighiales; family Salicaceae; genus Populus; species Populus trichocarpa. The sequence goes on along the minus strand of NC_037291.2, from coordinate 1,606,471 downwards.
GAATGTAAAAGAAGCTCACATTCAATGTCTAGCAATTTTATAGTTTCCATACATGTGAATTAATAATAAGCATTGCCTCCTACTTGTTTTAACATTACAATTTGATCATTTTTTAGAACTAAAAGAGGATTGATATACTGGTTTAATTGTATTTTCAACAAAACAAAATATAATTGACCTCAAATTAAAACAGAAAATCAAAAATAATTTTTAAATATGTCACTCTATATTTTTATCAATATCAGCTACCATTATTACTTTCTCTTAATTTTGTCAAAGATAACAACATAAATAAAAATCGTCTTCCTTAACCCATATAAAAAACATAAAATAACAAAGAAATAAAAATCATCACAAATATCAAATTAACAACAAAAGGTCTAAAAAATCAAGAGATATAAAAGAGAAAATACAAAAAGCTTTTAAACAAGCATACCTTTTAATTTCAGTTAATTAACACAACCGATGTTATTAATTAACCGGAGAATAATTGATTCTTGTTTTTCTAAATTTGAGAGAAGGGTGAGGCACAATACAAGATTTTAAAATTTACAAGTTTCTTTCCTTCTGCTTTCTTTTGCCATTTCTACAGAGAAATGTAGAAATGGCTCTTCAAAGGATGAATAACTATTTTAGCTATTCATTTGTCTGAGCCGCTGGAGTAAATAAAAACAGAAACAAAAGTTAAAAGTACAACTTTTTAAATTTATCTCTTCATTTAGCTCAACATGTACAAGAATATAAAAATCTATGGAAAATGGTGTTTAGTCAAAATATTTATTTGAAATTTTATTACTGAAATTTTTGGTCTACTGTAGTCTTTTTTTTAAGAGTTTATAACTATTTAAATAAATCAAAAATTTACTTTAACAAGGTAAAATAACTAGAATTCCAAGTCAAATTAAAAAAATATATATATATAAAATCTAAAGCTAAGAATCCAAAAAGACTGAACCTCGTATGGTTACAATGAGTTGACCACTTTGAATCCCATGTGCATTCCGTAGCCCATTAATTTTTAAGCTTGGACCTTGTCTCGTGATCCATGTCTCCTAAAACCTGGCATTTTGGATGTAAATCTTGAACCGCAGGGTTGACCGGTAGGAAATACCACGTTTTCCGCTCAATTTGGGGCAAACTTCATATTAGTCCTCCAACTATTAACAGCTTCTCAGGATGATTCCTAACTATTATTCATTTGGATCCCCATCTTGTCATTCCTAAAATTAGATTCTTTTGTTAACGCCCAGGACGAACACATTTATAATATTTAAATTAAGGGAACAACTAAAGATATATTGGGGACCCAATTGAACAAATTAATAGTAGTTGGGGAGTAATCTGATAAGGTTTGCTATTTTGAGGGTGGGGGGGGGGGTGGGAATCTACCAAAGCCACTCTCCTTGTCTTTGTAAGAGTTTTGAAAACTTACAAAGACAACACGGACCATTCCCATAAGGAAGAACCTAGGATGGTTCTATGAAATTGTAATAATAATCTTCCACCAGAAGTCGTCGATTCCTTCATGATCACGAAAAAAGATGAAGAAAGACTCATCGGCTCCCCACTAGCTCATACACCTATATATAGTTTCCTCCCCAATATCTTATCATCCATTCTAGCTAGTTTTCCTCACCACATTTTGCTAGCAAGGTTCGCATATATTTAATTTTCAAAGCACCACCCAAACTACACCTATCGAAATCCACAAATCAAATTTGCAGCCCCAGACAATACCATATATAATAATACCATGGACATCTCTTCATCGACTGAAACCAAACTAGCCACCGCAAAGATAGTTCTATCCACCGCAGCCTCTGTTGCGGCTACGGCGATGCTAGCTAGATCTATAGCTCAAGACTTCATGCCCCATGAATTCCAAGCCTACTTTTTCTATAAGATCCGCAATTTCTTCGGCCGTTTCTCATCCCAACTCACTATGGTTGTTGATGAATTCGATGGATACACCTACAACGAAATATACGGGGCAGCAGAGACTTATTTGGGAAGCAAGATCTCTCCATCAACACAGAGACTCAAAGTAAGCAAACCGGAGAAAGAAAACGAGTTCACTGTCAAAATGGACCGCAATGAAGAAATCGTCGATATCTTTCAAGATGTTAAATTCAAGTGGGCTCTTGTTTGTACCCATGTTGATTCTAAAGACCACTACAACTCTTTTAATCATACCGCTACACTAAGATCAGAAGTGCGGTCTTTCGAAGTCAGTTTCCCTAAGGAACACAAAGAAATGGTTCTTGAATCTTATTTTCCTTACATTGTCAAAGTAGCAAAATCCATGGTGCAGGAGAAGAAGACATTGAAGATTTTCACAGTTGACTACGAGCACATGTATGGAAATTTAGCTGATGCATGGAAACCAGTGAATCTTGATCATCCTGCAACATTTGATACTCTTGCTCTGGACACAAAAGATAAAGATAAAATCCTGGAAGATCTTGAAAGGTTTGTTAAGAGGAGAGATTATTACAGGAAGGTTGGTAAGGCTTGGAAAAGAGGGTATTTGTTGTATGGACCACCAGGGACTGGTAAATCTAGCTTGATTGCTGCAATGGCGAATTATCTGAATTTTGATATCTATGACTTGGAGTTGACTGAGGTGAGGTGCAACTCCGACCTCAGGAAAGTGCTTATTGCTACTGCAAATCGGTCAATATTGGTGGTGGAGGATATAGATTGCACCATTGAATTGCAGGATCGAATCGCTGAAGAAAGGGCTACGCCAGGTCTTGGTTATCCTCCACAAAAACAGGTTAGGCTTCAGTTTTTCCTTGTTTCATTGTCCATTTAATTTCCTAGAGTATCTTGCTTCTTTTTTCTTTTTTCTTTTTTCTTTTTATCCCTCTAAACCAGGTTCAATAAGTGGACCAAAATGCCAAGTTAGGAATTCGTTTATTATTGACTGCTTTTTGGCTTTATTTTTGTGTTTTAAAATTATTTTTGAATAAATTAAAAAAGTTTTTTTTTAAATTAATATTTTTTTAGTATTTTTAGATTATTTTAATGCACTGATATAAAAAATAATTTAAAAAAATAATAAAAAAATTATTTTAATACATTTTCAAGTGAAAAACACTTTGAAAAGCAACCGCAACCACACTTTCAAACATATTAATAAATCCCGGTAATTGATTTGTTTAGTTTACTATATGTGATTTGGCTTAGAGAGGATCAGATTAATGAAAAATTAGGAATTAATTTGTTTATCCTATCGGCAAAATCGAATTTATGGCTCTACTTATTTGGAGCTTGAACAGTTTTGGTAGACATACACAGAATATCATCAGAAATCGGAAGCAACTAGGTGGTTTCCTAGGAAGTTTCAAAGGATATGGATGTACCATAATACCTACTACATTTCGACAGAAAATCAGCAGGGTTGTTGACATTGTCACATGGCAACCTTAAATTCTCGAGAAAGACATCTTTTTACCTGCTCGAAATGTAAACTTGGTGATTTATCAATTTAAAATTTTACTCGGGTTAAATAAAAAAAAATTACTTCGTAATAGTTGTCATTATTTTTTTTTAAAAAGTTGAATATTAAATTACCCGAATCATTTTGAATCAACTGATCTTTACTCACAAGCAAGTTTTAGGCTAGATCAATTCCCAGATCAATTTTAATGTTGTAGATCCTACACGATTGTTGCAAAAACTACCCACCAACTCTCACTTTTATGACATGAAATTTTCCAAGATGTCATGAAATCTTACTAATTATTTGACCGGGTCATCCTAGGACCCTTTCTCAATCACTAGAGCCACAAATTTCCAGTCTCCATGACGCTTCAAAAGGGCAATTAACCATCACTTCTTACTATATGGTCATCCTATGACCCTTTCTCAATCACTAGAGCCACAAATTTCCAGTCTCCATGACCCTTCAAAAGGGCAATTAACCATCACTTCTTACTATATGGTCAACCTTGATGTTGCTAGTCAATGAATTGCAATTTAACTCATATTAATGCTCCCTGACTAAATCTTGTTTGATCATAAACATTATTAAATCTATATATATGATTTATCTGCCTTGCACAGGTGACATTGTCAGGATTGCTAAATTTTATCGATGGATTATGGTCTAGCTGTGGCGACGAGCGAATTATAGTGTTCACCACAAATCACATAGAAAAGCTAGACCCAGCATTGTTGCGTCCAGGACGCATGGATGTTCATGTTCACATGTCGTATTGCACTCCTTGTGGATTTAAGTTTCTTGCTGCTAATTATCTTGGAATTAAAGATCATGTTTTATTTGAAGAGATCGAGGAGCTGATTAAAACAGCAGAAGTGACCCCAGCAGAAGTGGCAGAACAGCTTATGAGGAGTGATGAGCTTGAGACCGTGCTCAAAGAGCTAATTGAATTTCTCGTGGATAAAAAGAAGGAAAAAGAGGAAAAAGCCATGGCTAAAATGAATGAGAAAGAATCAAGAGTTGACAAAGAGGAGGAAAATGTGGAAAAAATTGATAAGGAGGAAGAAAACGAGGAAGAAAATTGAGTGTGTCTAAGACAATATTGAAGTTGATGATGAAAAACAAAAATACTGACTAGTATGATATGACTCTGTGTACCAAGCATGCATATGAACTAATTACTTTAAAACTTTTTTTTAATATCATGTACTCTCTTTACTACGTACAAGCTACAAACCCTAGCCTTGCTTCAGAGTCTTGTAGTTTTGTTTCTTATATCATGCAATGTTTTATTAATTTTCTAAAGCATCAATCATATTAAACAAAATTTCACATGAATTACAGACAAAAATATATTCTATGAAGTATAATTTAGATCCTTTAGATCTCTTGCAATTTTAATTTTTACTTAATGCCTTTATTTCTTCAAAAAAAATAAAATAAAAATTAAAGAGCATGCATATTATATATCCGAATCAATTGTAAGAATATCAAACATTATTCAGAAAAATTCAACACGTGAATATAATGAACAAACAAAAAATTTTCATTTTCAACAATATTTTTTTGTATACAGGGCCTAGATCTATATAAGGGTTTTGAAGACATCTTACTATGAATAAACTAGATTTTTAAAAGTCTTACTTTCTAATTTTTTAGTTTAGTATGGAGCTTTCCTTTCTCATCTCTGTCTATTTACACAAATATAACTTTTCCTTTTCTAGTTAGCCAAGTCTTTTTGGCACTAACATTTATATAAAATCTTGATTGTTATCAACCAAAAAAAAGTACAAATTCAACGCATAAATATAATGAAAAATTGGATGAAAAAACAAGCTATTATTTAGTCTTTAAAGATAGCTCAATTGGTCAGGTCTTAGGTTTGATCCCTAAAGGTCACCAGTTCGAGTCTCACAAACCTCAAGGCCACTAGAGGCTTACATGGTCGTTAACTTCATGGCCCGTGAGATTAGTTGAGGTGCACGCAAGCTGGCCCGGACACCAACGTTAATAAAAAAAAAGATTGATAATGTAAAAAAAAACACAAATAAAGCTTTAGTTGATTTTTTATGAATTATTTGATAATTGGAATTGATCAAATTCAACCAAAAGATATTTATATTTTATTAATTATAGAGGTTTTTGTTTTGCTAGATAATAATACTTAATAATAGCGATATAAATAAAAGTTGTTACTCTAATAATAATTCGATTCATTAAGGAAATAATTAGATAATAAAAGAACAAATAATGTCTAAACTATAATTGAAAATAAATAATAAGAGTTAACAAAAATAAGGATGAATCTTGAAACTAAAAATATAGGTAATTGGGGTATACAAACGCTTCTCTATAAATAGGAACTAATTAAAGTGTATTTTTTTTCCAAGAAATCTATAAAATTGTCAAAACATTTCATCAATAGAGAGGATTAAGAAATAATTTAATTCATCACATTAGGAGCTAAAATAAAATCTTCAATGCATTTTTCTCCCTTCTACATCACAAATAACTCTAAAACATTACCACTAAAAGTACAAATATATAATATACTTTTTAGCCACATATTAATTTTTTAAGCCAACTCAACTATATGCATTATATATGTTATAGATTGGAAGTGGTAAATTCTAGGAATGTTAACTAATATAGTTGACAAAATTATTTAATATCATTTAAAATGACCTAAAATCAAATCAAACTCATAATTTGGAATGATTAAAATTAAGGGAAAAGGAAATCTTTCTTCATATAGGCTAAAATTATTACTTGAAAATGCATTTCGGTTTGAATTTCTTATGGTTATTTTCTGGAGGTGAAGAATGATTGCATCGAAAGGGAAAATTAGTGCTTAAATATCTCGACAAAACCCATAAGAAATTGGTTTTCGACATGAAAAATTTAGGCCATTGTGTTGTCCGGTCCCGCAACCTTATAGCCCGATAGTGAAAAGGGTCTTTCTGGGTTGGGCTCTCATTCTTTCATATAATTATTTTATTTATTTATTTTATGATGGCGGTCAGGTACTTTTGCTATAAAAAAACACTATAAAATTGAAAATATTTAAATCAAGACATAAATTTACAATAAACAATAGGCTTGACCAAGAACTTTGCTGGAGGGACATTCCTTTCTCAAGCCGAATGGTAGCAAATTATGGTCTACTGAATGTCTTTCTTTATGGTCTACTGAATGTCTTTATGGTAAAAAATTATGGTAGCAATAAGGATAAATCTTGAAACTAGAAATATAGATTGAGTTATATAAATTCATTCTCTATAAATAGGAAATAAAGTGTATTTTTTCCAAGAAATCTCAAAGCCAAATTCAGGTTTCAAAACTCAATATTATATCTATACATTTAATTATCAATAATGAGCATTAAGAAATAATTCAATTCATCACCTTCGGAGCAATATTCATATAAGATGTAATATTGAGCAATATTCTAAAAAAAAAATGTAAGGAAATTAGAATTGCTTTTTTTTTTTTTCAACAAGAGGTTAAAAGTGTCAAAGAACCAATTCAACCCAATAGTTTAAACTTTTAGATGAAGTCTCAATATATGATTTATATTATTCTCTAACATACCTCATCAAGTGAAAGCTCTTTGGGCTTAAAACTTGCACAGATCTACATTATCTTGTGCTTAATTTTTATCAAATAAATGGGGATGGTGAGATTCGAACTCGTGACCGCTTGGTCATCAAGGCTCTGATACCATGTCAAAGAACCAATTCAACCAAATAACTTAAGTTTTTAGGTGAAGTCCCAGCATTGCGATGGTCCTGCGGATGCTCACACAATGTTATTTCTGCCCAGTACTTTGAATGTCAAAGAACCAATTCAACCCAATAGTTTAAATTTTTAGGTGAGGTCTCAATATATAATTTATATTATTCTCTAACAAAAAACATTTGGAGTTGCACAATAATCTTTTATGTTATATTCTAATTCGGAAAAGCTATCTTCTGTTCAAAATTGTTACTTTGAAAGGGCATTTCGATTTGCATTTTGATGGTTGTTTTCCGGAGGTGAAGAATGATTCAAGAGAAAAATATTGGTGCGTAATTATCCCAACAAAAACCATAATAAATTGGGTTTTTGACATGAACATTTGGGCCAATATTGTGCTATTTGGTATTGTATTTGTAGGTACTTTTTTGCAAAGTGTTTTCACCTTCATTGACGTCTTTGCAATTCAGAAAAGGACTTGCAAATGCATCCAAAAAAAAGCTCATATTATATGCTTATGGTGGTAAAAATTGGAGTGGCCAAAGGTTTCTAGCGACAAATCAAACCACATGCTAATTGAAATGTATCCACGTACATTGGTCCCTCGCAGTCCCCATCTCTTTTCCAAAACACTCTCGATCAGAAAAAATCGAAGTGTATCCATTTATTTAATATAGGAATCTCTCTTTTGATATTATCGGCCTGTTAATTACCATATGATATCACCTTTTTTATCTGTCATGTTCGTACATTAATTATTGCATTATCTAATTCGTCCAGAACGCCTTCCTGCTGAGAAGGATCATGATGAAAAATTAGAAAACCAAGTTTCGCATAATGTATTGCAGACTCAATCATGGACTAAATTGATTTGGCAAAGCTAGATAAGAAGAATACTAGATACGTAGATAATATACAAATTCTAACAAAAACAACGGTAATTTTATATTTAATTATTGAAACGGATTCAAATTTTATTAGATAATTTTATAAATATAATTTTATAAGAGAGTTTATTGGTGTTACAGAATAATATAAATCATATCTTGAAACCTCACTTAATATTTTAAATTTTTAGATTGAATTGATTTTTTAATATGGTATATATCAAAGTTTTGATTATTAAGCGGTTATGAATTCGAATCTCACAATTCTCATTTATTTGATAAAAATTAAACACAAGATAATACGAGACTATGCAATTTTCAAGCTCAAAAAACTTTCACTTGAGATAATATATTAAAAAATAATATAAATCATATATTATAACCTCCCCTAATCGCTTAAGCTTTTAAGGTTGAAATTTGTTCTTTTAACGGTTTGCTATATAATCATATCGTAACAGTGTGAAACCGAATTGTTCTTAATTATGAAAGAATAACAAGTTCAAAGCTTCACCATCATAGCCTCAAGCATCAAACTGGTTGGCTCCGAGAAACAACAGCTTGGAATGTAGTAAACAGTGGAGGAAGACTTCAGGACACCTTTCGTTGTCCAAATTTATAATCAAGCATGAAACAGGACTTGAGCAGGAACTTCTGCTGAGGGTGACGAGGATCGTCCCTTTCCAACACCGAAAGGCACCAAACCATGGTCCATATGAACGGTTTTCAAGAAAGTTGTCTTAATGATAATTAAAGACTTTTGGCAAATAAAAAAAATATAAAGGAGTCTTTATTTAAATTTAGTCATGCACTCCAACTCCAAGTACTGTTTAAACTGTTGGATCGATTATCCATAGAGATTATAAATATTATAAGTTAAGTCATGTTCGCTTTGTCTTCTAAGAATGCATCCCTCTTGAACATTTATATTATAAACATAATAATTTGGACCGTCACGATTTTGCACGTAATTGGTAAGTGACAATAAACGAGTACTTTAACTTGTTTCGATTTTGTAAAGATATTATATTTTGTAAATACAATATTTATTTAATATCATACTTTTTAATCATGATTTTTCTATATATATGTAACGTTTAAAACTATAATAACATTAATAACACAAATTATGTTATTTCAGTATAACTTTCTCTAACCATGTCATTTAATCAAAATTTTAAATTTTATGAACTAATAGCCCTCAACAAATATTTGCAGATCGAATATTCCTTCAGAGCTTGTGTAAGTAGAGTAAATCAGTATACTAGCTGAGCATGAAGAAGCATGGAATCATGAGCTTTGCTTTACCTGTCCCGGTGACGTGAAAGTCCAAACGCACAATCTTGAAACGCAACCTTCTTTAATGGAAAAAGTTGCAGCAATCATGCAAGGTTCAGAAGAGCTTTATGCAAAAATAAATATTGGAGACTTATTTCTACCGTTCTTTTCACTCTGGAAAGAAAAAAGATTAGACATCAATTTCATATTGCATGCGCACGCGTGTGAGGCTTTGTAGACATCGACATTTACGTTTTAACCTAGAAAATTGAAACTTTAATTTACTTCTTTACGAAGTTTATACGAGCTGCTCATGTCATTCTTTATTATTTTAAAAATTGTCATTTTGAACCAACCCAAGTTAAGAAGGAAGAGAAACCCTATAATAATTTACAGCTATTTAATAAGTACTAAACCAACCCAAGTTAAGAAGGAAAAGAAACCCTAAAATAACTAGGAAAAATAAGAAAGAGTTTTGAGATTATATAGGAAAATAAAGAAAATTCCAAAATAGTATCTTGTAAGTCTAATTTGGGCATGGAAATAATCTTAGCTGGTTACAACAAGTTTACTCATATAAAAAATAAAGACCTATAGAACCATATAATAAAATTTCAATCCAGTCTAATAGTCGGTTCAAACTTCTTCCTATTTTTATCAAAAAGTTTGTTTGACGCATTTAGACTTGATTTTATCAATTTGGTTCATGAAATGTATCCGCTAAACATTACATGTAATCCAACACCATCAAATCAATATCTAACAACTCAACTCCTCTAGAATCTCTTACATTTATCTTTCCAGGTTAGGAGTAGCTCACCCTCGAGTTCAAGTTATATATGAAAAAAAAAGATCAAGTTCTACACGTTAAAGATATCAAAGGTCTTTGAATGACTAGGAAGATATAATCTATGAGCATTGTTATTGATCTTCTACAGTATCTCACAAGTCTCAATCTTTCTTTCTCGAAACTTCTTGTACACCCTATATGAAATTAATCACAAGGAAACACAACTTATACCAAATCTCTAACCTTAAAAATGACTTTTATATTATGATTGTCTACTTGGACCTTGTATTTAAAATTAATGTTAGTGATAGATTGTCTGGCCTTATTATGAACCTTACAAAGATAATTTTTCATGTCTTCGACTTTGACACTCAAACGCCTAATATAAAGAATAGGTGCTAAATCAAGTGCGCTTGATGGGTTCAATCCATAGATAACCTCAAAATGACTAAGTTTCATGGTGTGGGTTTTGAATTTGTTATTGGAAAACTAACTTGTGACAAGGCAAAATCCTACTACTTTGGTTTGTTTTCCACTAAGCTTCTTAGAAGATTCCCTAAACTTTGGTTCATTACTTTAGTCTAACCACTTATCCAAGGATGGTAAACACTATTGAAATTCAACTATGTTTCCAACTTCCTCCATAAAGTCTTCCAAAACTTGTTATCCCAACCATATATAATGAAACTAGAAATCTCATGTAAACGAGTCACCTTTTTAAAGTAGAGATGGGCAACCAAGAATTATCTATAATCTTTATATAAATAATAAAAAAATGTCATCTTAAAAAACTTGTCCACCATTACTAGAATAGAATTCAAAGCTTACATATTGGTATGAGTAATAGAGTACTGTACAAACCAATATTGGTATGACGCAAACCCAATATGAAGTCAATGCTAACATCCAACCAAAAAGCATCTCGTATGAGTAATAGAGTGTACAAACCAATATTGGTAAGAGTGTCACTAGACCGTTGACATATGATACCCTTCTTCACAAATTGTGCCACTTGACCCAACAATTTAGACTGATAATAATTAGAAAAGAAGAAGGCTAATGGCTTATCATATTCAATGTGGCCCTTACAATGCAAATCATGAATAATATTCTCTCAAAAAGAACATTCTAGAACATACAACTATAAACCATAAAACAAGTAGCCATTAAAAAGCACATATTCACTTTGATTACTATCAATATCCATTTCAAAATAAAGTTGTCTATATGAAGGATCTCCTAGGTATAACTTGTAATTAAAAACATGGTAAACTCTTTATGGTAGTGAGGAGAATGACCCACTTACTTAACACATTGACTACCTTAATGAGGCTGTCAGATTGGTGCCTTAAGGATAAAGTGTATTATTAAGATGCCTATTTAACATGCTCATGACTTTATTTCAATTGTTTATTAATATAATTCATAGTCTTATTATCTCTAATGAGGATGAACTCTTTTTACACCAAGTAATGTCATTAATGCTTCAATAATTAAACAATGATTAAACTATAACTAGTCTTCTATAAGCTTGAAAACTTCTCAATAAATAATGTCATGTGACAACCTTCTTGGCTAAGGACATCTTTAGTAACTAAACTTGAGGCATCACAAATATCTTTAAACAACTTGTCAAAATAAAAAAAAGGAATGGTATGAGCTTCGGTCATCTTCTACTTCACCAACTAAAAGTAGGTTTCTCATTCTTTTATCCACTAAAAAGTACATAATTTGAGATATTTAGTGATAGGTACAATCAAAAAGCTAAAATTATAAATAAATTGCTTATAGAAAAAGGCCAACCCATGAAACACCTCATATCATTAACAATATTGGGAATGAGCCATTTCATAATAACTATCATCTTGATTTGATAAGCTTGCACACCATCAATAAAAACAACAAAGTCTAGAAAAATGCTAGTGTTAGTACAAAATAAGCATTTCTTATAGTTAACCAACAATGTTCGTACCTTAAAGTCTCAAATATAGCTCATGGGTGCTCCAGGTATGACTTCTAGGATAGGTTGCAAATCAAGATGTCATCAAAATACACCATATCAAATCTTCCTATGAATAGTTTCAACATATGGTACATAAAATTGTATAAAGGTACTAGGTGTATTGGATTGTCCAAATAGCTTCATCATATACTTATACAATCTATCATATGTCTTAAATCCGATCTTTCACTCGTTCATTGGCTTAATCAAAATCTAATGGTGATAACTCTTAAAATCATTTTTGGAGAAGATTTTAGAACCAGCTAATTGATTTAGCATACCATTCCAGTACATAATAGGTATGTGTACTTAATAGTGATATATTTGATATATCTAATATCCACACGCATGTTTCATATGCCATATTTTCTTGGGTCCAAAAGGGTTGATATTGCACGAAGGCTTATACCCTCTCAAATGTATCCTTTTTCTAGCTACTCTAGCATCAAGCATTGCAACTCTTTGGAATTCTTAGGAATGAGTTTATACACTGGCGTGTTTGGTAGGGAAAAACCTTGAATAAGATCAATCTAGTGTTGGATATCTTGTATAAAAGGTAAACATTGAGGAAATTCCTTTACCATTAAATTTATAGACTTTGTTAACACCACCTGAACTTTCATTGAACTAATCACCAATATCATCAACAAAACTATTTAAAGGCACTAAGGTAAAACCATTCACTTAGTCTTTACCTTCATAAAAAGTCAAGACATTTCCCTTGTTTGGTCTATCCATAAAAACCACCTCCTCTCTTTTATACTTCACCACAATAAGTTTCCCATTAACACTTAGGGTGTATACGTTGTGATGCCTATCATGCATAATATTATTACCATATTGCTGAGGTCTGCCTAATAATACATGACATACATCCATAAACAATGCATCACACCATATATTACCAAAATACTTTTGCCTATGAAAAATAAAAACCAAACATCATTTTTCTATCATTACCTCACTTCTTCTCGTTAACTAGGTCAATTTATAGGGCTTATAATGGCTATACATTTTAAGCTCTAACTTTTGAATAGTCTCTATAGATACCATATTCTCACATCTATCATTATCAATTACTAGATTACACATCGTCTTCTTTATCTTGCATGTCATGTGGGATATGTTAATCTATAACCAATCATCACTTAAATCATCATTAGGTTAGCAGACTCTTTTGGATAACTAAAGTCGCCCTACCATTACCATATAAAATTTTTTCATCACCATCATTATCATTAATAGGATCTTCAGTTGCTTCGCTCTTTTCATCCTTGGGCTCATCTTCTATTAACAAATTCTTGCTTGTATGACTTGCAAGCTTTCAACACTTATTAGCATGATTCCCAAGCTCTCCACACCTAAAACAAAAAATGCAAGCCTAGAAATTTTTCCCAAGGTTTGTTGATGAGTAGGTTTTAGGTTGACCAATTGATTATTGGTCATTGGGGCGTGCTCTTTAGGTATTATGGCCTTCTGATATGACACTAGCAGTGCCTATAACCTATCTTTTCTCCATAGTTAATAATTGTCAATAACCTCCAACATTGATCCATAATGACTGAAGACACAAAACATGAATCTTGAGACTGTTATAACCATCAAAGTATAACACCATCAACTACTCTTTAGTCTTTAACGTATCATTTTTGCCACTACTTGTTAAAATTCCTCAGTTTAATTGTTAGCAAATCTTGTCTCTTGTCTTAAAATATGGAGTTGAGTACAAGGTCTGAATATTCTCGAAAGAAAAGAACTGGTCCTTCTTCTTCATCTTCTTTCGGTCACATATATCAAGCTTGCCTTACCTTTCATAATTTTTATTTAACTACCCTCACCATATAGAGGTTTAACCCTTCAATATAACAGCAATCAACTTCACTTTTCATACAAACGAAAGCTATAAGGGCAACAACACAAAAAAAAACATTACATTTTTAATAGCAAAAAGGGTTATAGATGTAAACCTTAAATTTGTAATTTTTTTCTCTAAAATAAAACTAATGAAATCCGCCTTTTTAGAGGTTTGAAAGACCTATAAATAGACCATAAAATCCTACCTTTACAATAAAACAACTAGAAATCCAAAAGAAAGAAGGAAATTAAAACAAAAATTTGAATTAAACAATAAAAAAATAGGAAAAATTACAAAATTGGCTCAAACAGAAACATCTGAGCCTAATTCCTAATCCAAAAAGATCCAACAGTCCCGTAGAAAAACTACATATAAAATCATTTGAAAGAATTTAAGCTTGATATTTTAGCAATCGGATATTCTGTTATTGCAATCTTAAGTTGTTTACCTAGTCTAACGTGACCAAACCTCCTTTTCATCTTAGACTCATCCTACTAGTCTATAAAAATATTCGTTAAGTCATCCACATAATCTATTTGGGTTAGATCCTTATTTAATTATGTAAGATCCTTACTTAAATGCTCATAACTTTTAGTTTATACAAGTTTGGCTGCATCAACCTTCATCCTTTACAAAATCTTTTTGTACTCAAAGATTTGTTATATTTCATGAAGCTAACCGATAAATCCCTGGGCTTGCAAGGTATCTGCAAACTCAAGGAGTTCCACTCAAAAACCCAAGTCTCCATGGTAATCATCATGACCATAAGATTGCCTTATTTGATTATACTCATGATATGGTTTCTCAAAACTAGATATGGAGTCGTGATCATCCATCTTTGTATCCTTCATATTTTGATTTGTCAAACGATGAGTCAACTATATAACCTGCCTTTGCAAATCCTCAATTATTAGTTCACTATTGTTGCGCTCTTATATGAAAACCTCCATATCTAGAAATCATGCCCCTCCCTCATAACCACGCTCTACTCCACGACCTTTGGCCATTAAAATTTCATAGTGCAATAGAAAAATCAATAGGAAAGTTGGGCTCTAATACTAATTTATACTGTCTACACTAAATAACTAGAATTAAAAGAAAAATCATGAAGACAGAAAAACAAGAAGTGCTAGAGAGAATCCCAAATGTTATTAATATGTTCATATAAAGAGATTAAAAGTCTGAATAATGATTAGATAAAAATTACTCTGAAAATAACATATAACTATTTAAAATAGGTATTAAATTAATCTATGTCAAAAAGGGAAAAAAACCCTAAAATAACAAGAAAAAAAATATCTAGAAAAATTATATATAAAATAAAATAGCATCTTATTGAAAATTATCTTACATGGTTAAATCAAACTAAATCATTGAAGGAACATGATCCATATAATGCTTTGAAAAATTTAAACATAACCTAATAATTGGATCAAAAGATATTTATTTTCGTTAAAAAGCTTGTTTGGCACAACCATTATTTTTTCTAAAACAAAAATAATCTTATTTATTTATTTACTACATAAACATATATCCTCAATGTTACACATGGTCCAAAGTCATCAACTTTGTATTTGAAAAGTTAGCTACTCTTGAATCTCCTTGATGACTAATTTTATTTGGATATTAGAGTATAAATAAGGGTTTCTTTTCCAAGAATGAAGCATGTATCTCTCATTTAACTTCGTGTGTTCACTCCGCTTTCTCTGTTCCAAGTTTGCAACCATGTTTTCTAGCAAAGAACTTACTTCTCCGTCATCATTGTTGGCTGCCTACGCCTCCATGGCTGGTTCAATAATGATGGCTCAATCCATGGCCAATCAATTTGGCCATTTAATACCCCAACAAATCAGAGATTACCTTTTATCAACTCTTCGTTACTTCTTTAAGCCTCCATCTCCTATTCTTACCTTAGTCATTGAGGAGTCCACAGGAATTTCTCGAAACCAAGTCTATGATGCTTCAGAGACTTACTTAAGTACTAAGGTTAGTCCCACAACAAAAAGGCTCAAAATTAGCAAAACCCCAAAAGAGAAGAATTTAACAATCAATCTTGAGAAGGGTGAGACAGTCGTTGATCATTATGAAGGGATTGAGCTTCTGTGGAGATTGGTATTTGTAAAACCTGAAAAGAAAGACCCCAGCAATCCCTTTCCTGTCGTAGCCGAGAAACGATGGTTCGAGTTAAGTTTCCACAAGAATCATAAGGAGAAAATATTAGGATCTTACATGCCTTATATTATTGAAAAGGCAAAAGAAGCAAAAGAGAAGGTGAGGGTTTTGAAGATGCACACACTTCAAAGTTCACGTGCCTATGGAGAAATCAAGTGGGAGTCTGTAAATCTTGAACATCCAGCAACATTTGAGACTTTGGCTATGGAGCCAGACCTGAAAAATATTGTCATAGAGGATTTGAATAGATTTGTTAGGAGGAAAGAGTTCTATAAGAGAGTTGGGAGGGCTTGGAAACGTGGGTACTTGTTGTATGGGCCACCAGGGACTGGCAAATCAAGCTTGGTTGCTGCCATGGCTAATTACTTGAGGTTTGATGTGTATGATTTGCAGCTTGCAAATATAATGCGGGATTCTGATCTGAGAAAATTGTTGCTGGCAACTGGGAATAGATCAATACTTGTGATTGAAGATATTGATTGTAGCGTGGATTTGCCTGATCGAAGACAGGTTCGTGGAGATGGAGATGGTCGAAAACAACATGATGTGCAGGTATTTTTTCCTGCTGTAAATTTTGTTTTTTATTTGGTTTTCCCCAAAGGTGAGGTACATATCATTCTTTCTTTCTTGCCTTATCTTTTATCGAGTAAGATACTTGTAATGCTCTTCTTTTTTTATCCTATCAAGCCAACAAGCCCACCACTGCCCAAATATTACAGGCACTATTGGTACTACCACCTCAATTACCCAAACATCAGTTGATCATCCTTCCACCATCAACTCACACACTAAAAACTAAGAAGATGTTACAATTAGCATATTTTTACTGCCGAAAATTCGATTTGTATTAAAAAAAGAAAGTCCAAAGGTTTCCCTCACATGCTTCTGGTGGCAAAAAAGAGTGTCCAGATGTTGGTAGGGATAAATTGTAATATGTGCCAGGTGAAATGTATCCACATGATCACCATGGGTCCCTCATCTCCTTTTTCAAAACCACCGCTATCAAAAATCTTGGTAGAGCCACTTTGTCATATGGAAAACTCTCTTTTGATTATCAGTGGACGTGGAAAGTCCTTGTGATGCTTTAATGGAAGATGTAGAAAGGTCTTCGTGTTTTTCGAGAACTCACCATATGATATCACCTTTTCTGGTCAAGTCTCTGCATTATTGCATTATTCATGTAATGCGTCCAAACATGTACCTTTAAAAAGCATTTTGGTTGGTCACCATGCCAGAACTTGCAGAAAAAAGATGGATCTCCATATCGTAATTGTAAGGCTATAGGCTGCAATCGTGTCTGTAATTGGCTTAAGGTTCTCTCCTCTCGTGTCACAAGGATACTTGCACCAGTTTTGAGCCTTGTAAAAAACAATTATTATGTCTGGCAGCATTGGTCTAGTAGTAAAAAAAGCTTTCGAAAATGAGAAACCTTTGTATAACCATAGAGTTACTCCCTACGAGATTCTTTGCTAAAAAGTAGACCCTGCACTGAAAGGTTCTGCCAGCACGAGTGAGAGGACTCCAGTCATTTTTCAAGGCCATCACCACAAATCACTAAAACCCAAAAAATATCCTATCATGTCCTGAACTGCTTCTTAGAAGCCAAATCTTTTGATCCCTATACCACATTGACATGTGCAGTTCATCAAATTAACTCTGATAATCGTCAATATTACGACGTGTAGTTAACTAGTTGATAACATTAGTCGTTCTAATTATTTTTGTTTGATACAGTTGACACTGTCTGGCTTACTGAACTTCATTGATGGATTATGGTCAAGTTGTGGGGATGAAAGAATCATCATATTTACTACCAACCATAAAGACAGGCTAGACCCTGCTCTGTTGCGTCCGGGACGCATGGACATGCACATTCACATGTCCTACTGCACGCCTCATGGGTTTAGGGTGCTGGCCTCCAATTACTTGGGCGTTAATGGTTATCATAGACTGTTTGGAGAAATTGAAGACCTGATAGAAAACACAGAGGTCACTCCTGCGCAAGTGGCAGAGGAGCTAATGACAAGTGAAGATTCTGATACTGCACTCGAAGGGCTTGTGAAACTACTGAAGAGAAAGAAATTGGAAGGCGATGAACTTTTTGATGAAGGTTTACACAAGGGTGAAATACAAAAAGCAAAAAAGCAGAAAGTTGAGAACAAGCGTAGAGGATCTGTTAGAATTAAAAGCAGAAGGAAAATCATCAAGAGAAGAAGCTATTGATCAACCAATTAAGGCTGGCTATTGCCTCTAATGCAATGGACAGCAATTTTCGTTGTTATGTATCCTTAAAAACAAAGGGTGATACTGTTTTAAAGCTTGATTGCAGATCCTTAAAGGGCTGTTTCGAACTTAATTTGTTATTGCCAGGCCGCCAGCAGAAATTTATCTGAAAATGTTATCCTTTAGCATTTTATGTCAACTATCTGTGCTTCTAATCTATATAGTAATCCAAAAACTTTCACACAGAAACAAAAATCTCCTTCAACATATAGAAGGAAACCAAAAAGATGAGAAAATCTTAATTCATCAGTATTGTAATCATGTAGAGGATTAGCCATAGCTATTAAACTCGACCGACAAAAGATTTGAGTTATGGATGAAGTGAGTTTTTTTTTTTTTTTTATCATTTTAAAAATTGATGGGCAACTGCATGAAAGAACCTAATTGCGATACATCCTCTTCTTTCTGATCCTTTTGTGCCTCTACCTCGTAGACTTCTTGACTCGTCAAATATTTTTACCACAATCCGCTACTGCTACTGGCCCGGTTACTTGGGTGCTTTTTGTTAAGCTGGAAATCCCCATCATGAAATACACTCATCAAACAGTGAACTGTGCTTAGAAACAGTAAATTAGGTTTTTCTCTGACAAAGAAAATGTAATTAACTGCCTCAATCTTAACGTAGTTTCTTAGGGAAAGAGGACCAAATTAAAGGTCAAGTTCTTTTTCTCTTGTCCGAAACACACACACACACACACACCGTTCTAGTGCTATCACCATGGCAGCTTTTGCTCTAGAATATGCTAAGATGCTGCCTTCGACAACCTCTTTACTGTCATGGTATGTATCCTTCTCCACATTCATAGTGCTACTAAGAAACACCAAAATTGTGCCGGAGTGGATTCAGTGTTGAAAATAAACTAGGTTTCTGATTTATTTAAGAAACAGAGAAATCAGTTGGTCAGTTAATTTTTTATTTGTTTAGGATTTTAAATCTATAAATAAAATTAAAATTAGAAGCATAATACAAGAGGGAAGGGAATAGAAGAGAAAAACACTTAATAACCAATATCTTCCTCTCAAATTCCATCATTACTGTCTATAACATGCTACTGCATTAATTTTCTTCCAGCATTCAACCATATATAGTCTCAATAATATATATTTTTTCTCGTAAGAAACATGATCCATCCTATGTAACTTTGATCATTGATGACTACTCAATGGGATAGCTTTGGTGACAATGAACTTGTCAAAGCTGTGGAATATTACCTTTCCTCCAGAATTGGGCCGGAAGACAGAGTAGTTATAGTGGCCAAGTTTGATTAAGATGAAGGTTTAGTAGCCGACAGCCAGATCTTTGACGTATTTGAAGACAGAGGTTAATGGAAATATGTCTGTTCTAAAAAACGGACGGTGAAACCATCGGCTATTGCAACAGTTATTATGAATTGAAGTTTGAGGATACATGGAAATAATTTTGTACAAGTATTTGTTAGAATTGGTTTTATAAAACATGAAATAGGTTTTTTAAGGTGAAATTAAATGTGAGGTGAAGATAAAATCATGTTAGGCTTTACATTCTAACATGAGTATTTTATATATATATATATATATATCAAGAAAATTCATATTTATTTCTACCAAAACATCTATTTATAAGATTTAAGAGCTAAAACATTAATTTTTCATAATTCATGAATCTTTATAATTCATTAATGTTTATTAAATTTGATGAATATTTATAATTCATGGATGTTCATAGTTCATAAATTATTTATAATTTATGAATATTCATTAATATATTTATTTCTATCACATAATTATTGTATTGATTAATATATTAATATATTTTAAAGATTATTGATCAATCAGTGACTGATAGAAAATATTTTTTATTAATAAAATTCAAGCACAAACTTATGAGCCCGTAAATCTTATCCAAATATTCTTTGATATTAATTTTTTATTCAATTTTAGTTGGTTTTTAAAAACACATTTATACTTTATATTAAAGTACTCGTATCGGATTAGAAAGTCCAGCATAATTTTATCTCCAAATACGAGAGGATCTCACATTTAATTTAGTTCAAGAAAAGCAAAGGTTTTTATGCTTAGAGACGTTGGCAGGGCTTGGGAGCCTACCCTCCATGAACTCAGAAATCAAGCTTAATTATAAGTTATGGTGACACTTCTGGGCTTTTCAAGAACTAGAATACAATTCTAAACTGTCGACACTGTTTTATTTGATTTGTTCTGAAATTTAATAATTCATAAATCCTGACTTGAAAAAAAAAACCAGCCGTTTATATACCTAGCCTATATATAACTAAAAAAATAATTAAAATCCAAAAATAATTGGGAAAATAATTAAAAATGCTAAAACATCATCTTTTAAATTTAATTTAAAAACCTTCTCAACTTTGACTAGTCATAACTAGCCCACCTTTATAGAACTGTGGGCTGTAAAATCTATTAACTGAATTTAAACCTGTTCCAGCACTCATATTTAAAGTTAGGATTGCTTTTTTCAAACTAGTTGTTTATCACATCATGTTAATTCCCTTTTTTTTTTTTTTTTACGTGGTGATCGGGCTAACTTGTGTGTAACTCGACTAATTTCACAGGTTCTAAAGTTAACGACCATGTAAGCTTCCAGTGACCATCATATTAACAACCACATGGCTCGAATCTGAAACCATAAGAAAAGCAAATTTCTTGATCATAAACTTTTACTATTGGGTCTACTAGATAGTTGCCTTTTCTATTTAATCTATAAATATACGGGACATTCCACATCCCATGAACAATTTCTTAGGTTTGATATAAATTATTTGTGACTTGAAAGCCTAAATTCTGACAGCGATCTAAAAGATGCATTATTGTATACAGATGATAGGAACCATGATTGTCAGTGAGGACATCGATTGCAATTCAGAGGATCATAGCGATCAAATTCAAAACCCAAAAACTCCTTTCAGATTTCTGTAGTTGACCACATTTATTTTAAGTTATACATATAGTCTCGGATCAACTCAATAAAATAATAAAAATAAAAAATGATTATATTTAAGATTTTAATATTTTATTTAGAAAAGTTTCAATAAAATAAAATAAAATAAATTATATTTAAGATTTTAATATTCTATTTAGAAAAGTTTTTAAATAATATATGTGTATATAGGCTATAAAGAAAAATATGAGGTATTAAATATAATATAGTTATTTCATATTAAAAAGTTAAAAACAACTCATGTTTATATACATTATAAAAAAAAGAATAAAGTATAGCATAGTTATCCCACATCTAAAACTTAAAAAACAATTATGTAGGCTATATATGGTTATCCTACAACAAAAAGTTAAGAAACAATTAATATGGAAGTATACTATATATATACTTATCCCACATAAAAAAAAAATTAAGAAACAATCTGTATGGATGTGAGCTATAAAAATAAAATGTGAGGCATGGAGTATAATATAGTTATCTCATATTGAAATGTTGAATGAGTGGATATATATATATATAAAATCAGGTCTCATCCCGGGTTACACTAGATCACTCGGGCTTTGGAGTGACTCGGCAGATCACCCAAGTTTGACCGGGTCAATTGCACCTTCAGGTCTTTGTGATTTGAGATCTAACCAAGGTCCTAGGTCGTCTGGATTATGAGTCAACCTAGTAGGTCAGGCTAAGCTGGGTTTCATAACTATGCCTATTGCTCAGTCCCTATAACATGGTTTATGGATTCACTAGTTATGTGATACGTTCTCTATCGCGGGTCAGATATTTTTATTTCCTATAAAAAAAATTATATATGCAGGTTTTTTCAACGTCTTTTTGCAATTTAAAAAATCTAAGTTCAAATAAATTTTTTTTTTGCATACATGTGACAAAATAAATTAAGAACTATGTGTACAAATACATAAATAAAAAGTCATTAATGATACCTAGAAATAAAACTTGAAAAATCAAGAGATGAGTATAGATCAAGATATTAAATCTCAAAAGATGAGACATTCACCCTGTTGTATTTGCTAAATTTTTTTATTAAAATAATTTTTTTATTAAGAAAATGATAATAAAAATAGAGACACAAATTAAATTGATCGAATAAAATAAAAGGGAAAAAAACAGCATACAAGGTTGCATATATTAAAAATATTATCTGAAAATAATTTTTTTCATTTTCAAAAATAAAGTTCATCCATACAAAAGATAAAAAAAAATGTAGATGAATCAGAAAAACTTTTCAAATTTAAATGTATAACTATGAAAATAATCATCATTTAAAAGAGGCTCTTCAAACAAAATAAAAGAGAGAAGGGGTACTAATTTAAATATAAATTAAAAAATAGAGAAAAAAACCATAAAAAAATAATCATTAATTTTAAAAAGAATTAGAAAATAAAGAAGCAAAAGCTGGGTGTTGATGGGCCTGACCCATCTTGTCAAGACCCGCGTGATTGGGCCCTTAATTATTATTTTTTGCAACATGTCGTCCACCCCAAAATTTGTTTGGAAAAAAAAATCCAGACGATATTGCGTCGTCTGATTTGCCCAGATTTTAACTATTATGGTAGCTGAAAAATCGAGGCTTAAGTTTTTTTTACCAAAAAACATGTTTTCAATCCTTTTTTTTTTTTACTCAAAACATCTTTAAAACATCGTAAGAACCATGATAAATCTATCTATGACCAAAAAAACAAAACCGCCCCAAAAAACAAAATCAACCCGAATTCAAAAATTAACTCGAGCTCAGATTTATTTTTTTACAAACTTTAAAGATAAAAAAAAAAACCTAATATAAATTGTCCTCATCAAATAGAACCATTTGACACAAATATCATCCGTTTTGGTGATCTAAATCGATCTCAACGACTTTTTTTTCTCTTTACTGCTGGAATCTGGCGACTTCTCTCTCTTTTCTCTCAACTAGGGATTAAAAAATAACAAAAATAAACTTTTGTACCAAATTGAATTGGAAAAATATTGAGGTACTAAAATTGTATAATTTGTATAATTTTTAAAGTTCAAGGACCAAAGTGTATCTTTTGCAAGACTTATAGCATGACATCCATGTTTGACGCCTTTTTCATTTCAATCTCTCTTCTTTCAATCCCTCCTTTTTATAAAAAATCGAAATTAATTTGTCTTCAATTAAGACTAAATCACTAGGAAAACAAGTTTAAGAATCAAATTGAAAAAACACAAAATTTTGCACAACTCATCCAGAGTAATGTATAAAAGGATGAATAGTGGAGTCTTTCACGGTGAAAAAACCCACACCTTTTAGAGTAATAATTAATAATTCTAGTTTATCAAATTAAATCTTTGCATTTCTGTTGCCTGTTTTCATTATGTTCTATTCATGTTCTAATAATTGGAGGGCATGGTTTCAGATCTTGAACAATTTTAACTATTAATTAGTGCACGCTGGCTTGACTTTTTATTCAACTTTTTTTACAGTTCACACTCTGCTCTCTACTTTTCTTTTTTTCAGTTCACACTCTCCTCTCTACTTGCATTGACGGATTGTGGACGAGTTATGGACAGGAACGAATAATAGTTTTCACCACCAATCGAAAAGAAGTACTTAATCCTGGAACAAATCCTCACCCTGCTACAACCAACATCTTGAACAAATAATATTTTATTATAAATATCATGCTATCTTCACTTAATAAATCAAGATATAAAAATTATTAAAAACATAACTCATCCTTACCCTGCTACAACCAACATCTTGAACCTATCTTTGACTGTAATGTTACCGAGTGCCGGTAATCAACACACAGTTGCCAACAAGCCCTTTGGTCCTATGCAACTCCGCCATTTCTACCTCCCACCAAAACTGCATCCACAGCTCATTGATTCCTAGATAATTGGACCCAATATATTTAGCCATTGAGTTCCAAAGACAATACCACATCCTTCCACAGGTAAAAGAAAAAAGTCCACGTGGAACTAAACCTTTTGCACTGAAAAATAAAGATCTTCACACAATCCTTTGCTCTTCATTTTGTTGCATCTAAATTAATTCACCCTTTTTGTGGGATAAAATCCCATTTTTGTAGCTAAATTCGAATTCAAAAGGTTATGGGTAGCACCGGAATCCACCAATATTATAACCACAAAATCCTCGCATCCTCCTTTCGTGTAACTCGACCGAGCTCAACCTCTTGATGATGGAGGTACGGGCTCAGGCAAAAGATGTAGTTGAGGGTAAGGGTGGTTGTCTCGTGATTGATGGGGCTTTCCGAGGTTCCACCCACCCTCCCCTACGTTCGTTATGTATATCAGACTCATAGAGTCGTGCAATAACAAATGTGTTAGACAAGGAATTTGGATTATATGTTTGGACGTCAGCTAGTATTGTGTCCTTTAACCCACTCACGAAGCACACAACTTGTTCTTTAGATAAATGGCCACCTCGATGTAATCATGGATGCTCTATGGTTGTTTAAGATTTGTGAGATCCCCAAAAAAACATTTGGTATCTCGAAGGCCCGTAACTCGTACGTGAAAACTTCTTAATTGACACCCTCCCGACGATGTTTGAGATGTTGATATCATAATTGGACATCACCATCCAAGTTCTAACTGGCCATGGGAAGTTTCTCCGTCTCTTTCGCGCGTTGGAACTCGAAAAATTACTCCACCTAACAAATCCACCTGGTTTGATCTTCCATGCCATCATAGCGTGGAAAGTTCATTGTCTCGATGATGAAATTGAAGGGCTAGTGGAGACTGGAGAGTACTAACGTAAGCAGAGGAACTAATGGCAAGTGAAAATACTGATGTTGACCTTGAAGGACTTGTTAACTTCCTTAAGCGGAAGCATAATGAAGCTAATGAAGTTAAGAGTGAAGAGAATGGTAAAGTTGAAGATGGAGAAGCAAAGAAACTGAAAGCTGATGATGATGAAAAGAAAATAGTTAATAAGTTTATTAATAGGAATAGAATTCTTAGAGCAACAAGAGGTGCAAAAAGAAGTAATCGTGGGCGAAGAATGATTCCCGCAAAAATGTTCGTTGTATCAACCTTTTCTGTTTGTTGAAAATTTTTCTTCTTGTAACAATGTTCTGAAATTGATTAATTAGCCCCTTTGAAAATATTTATCCTCTTAATTTCCCCTTCAAAGGGTACTATTACTATCCATAGCAGTTGAAATGAAATCCTTGATTTGGGTCTTCAATCTCCATAATTCCTCTATTGTCCATAAAATGGCGAAGTGGAATCATTAACAATGCTTAATATGATTTATAATATTGAGGAAGAGGAAGCCCTCCTTATCGTTTATATGTGCAGTTCTTTATGAAATGTCTAGTTTACGGGCTATTAAATATTGGGTTTCTCGAAACACATACACATGAAAAAAATAATAAATTTAAATTTTTTTAGAGAGTTTTAAGATCCTCTTAGATAAATATAGAGTTTGTTAAGGTTTATACAAAGATTATCTAAAGATGAAATGTTTTTTTCAGCTTTGAATAATTGTTTCAAAACTGAGTTGTCGCAAACCACAAGTAGTTGATAAGTGCAAAATATACATATGTTTTTTTTTCTTTTACACTAATATTTTTAATGTATTTTGAGCTTATTTGAGTTTATTGGAAGTTATTTTTATGAGTTTGGCATGCCTAAAAGACCTTGTGAATTAATCGCTAAAGATAAGAAATTCTGTATTTTATGCTTTGGACCTGGCTTCTTGCGACAAGTTTTTTTCCAAGTTAGAGTTCCCAAATGAGAACATGGGCTTAATCTAAGTTGAAGTACACATGTCAAGGTTTCTAGGAAGGTATTATGGACAAAAATATGATCTCATTTGGATCTCTAATCAGATCTACAAACTCGGGTCAGAATCCTACTAGCAGTAGGATTCTCTGCTTTCACACTAGATATTCAAATGGAAATATCTTAAGCTTTAGATATTGAAATCATGCAATTTAAAAGCTCAAATTCATCTAAATACAACTTTCATGAAGGACTCCAAGTCAGATAAAGTCTTTTTGAAAGCCAAACTCCGGACACAATCTGAAGGGTGAGATGGGTCTCCTAATCTAATAAAGAAACTAATGATATCAAGCATTCCACTACGACTGAGAGTTTAACATAAAAACGATTGGTCTTAGGACCCAAAAAAGTTGCAAATCGAACCTTTAACATGCCATGAATGAATTAATACAGCTGTGATGGTCGGATATTGCAAGAAACCAAGTCAGTAACAAAGTCTAATTTGCAGCAAAGTTGGAATTACAACAAAGTGTGATAGCATGAGAGTAAGTTTTCAACACAAATTATGAGATATTTATCTAACCTTAAGGACCAGATAAAGAAGGAAAAAATTATGTATCATGAAGACTTATAATTTTCCTAATAATCTTGAAGAAATTCTGTAGCCAAGGGAGAGGATAAATAGAGCAGAACATAACTGAAACATGGTCGAAATCTTCTCTGTTTTTGTCAATTTTCTAGTAACTATGAACTAAACTCCTGAATTCGATTTAAGAGGGATATACACCATCTTCATTAGCACGTTGTGAGAAGTAACGTTATCATTTTAATTCTTTCAGATTCAAGTATTTATTTTTTCTTGTTCAGAATTATATTATTGATTGACATTTAAATTTATTGAATTGTTTTGAGATAACATGTATAATTTCTAGTTTCTTTTAATATATAATTATTGTTAGAGATTAGAATAAAAAGAAAAAAAATTAATTTGATTGCTATATCTCTTGATTTATTAGTGTAAGTTTAAGGGAGAGCAACAGTTACAACCACCATTAAAGTGAAATAACTAATTGGCCTTGCCAAGTTCATCTTCATCCTCGCCTCTTTTTTTTTAAAAAAATAATTATTCATTTACCAATGCACTGATATCAATGTAAATTTCACAGGTGCACGTTTGACTCACCGCCCTTGCCTTTCGTTACACTTATAGTTTCTTTATCTAACCCTGTTTTCTTCTTATCGCTCTCCCTCCCTGTGTTTTGTTGTTTTGTGTTTGTTATCTTTCCTTTTCAGGTCATCCTGTTTCTCATCAGTTCACAATGGCTGGGCCTGCACATAACTATTACTTTCCTGGGGCTGAGGACGATCTCGCAAGGCAGTTGGCTGAGACCCTGGAGCCCTTGCGCTCCAGTTACTTTCCCATTGATGGGTGGACACAGCAGTCATTGTTGGATTCTTTCCTCTCCGTCAAGAGCTTCATCAGTTGTGTGAAGATCGTCTGCGCCATTACTGAACAAGCTGCTAGGGATGATATCTTCGCCCTTGGGGTTAGACGCTTCTTCTGGAATCAGAATTATAATTGCACCTTGGTTCAGCTCTTCAAGTTCTGTGGCTGGCTGAGGACCCCGGAGGGGGCAGAGCAGCTCGGAACCATTCAGAAGCAGGCAACTCTGAGGAAGAGGGCTAGGCCCGGGCAGGAAGTTGGGACTGTCGCTCTGGTCCACATTCTCAGTCAACAACTTTCTGATTTTTTGGAGGAGAAGAAAGGAAGGAGGTTTGAGTTAGAGGATTAGATAACAGAGTTGAGGCTTCAGATCGCCATGAAGCAGGCGGAGTTGGCGCGTGACATCAGTAGGCTTGATACTGAGTTCAGGCCTGCATCAGAGTATAAGCAGATGGATGAACAGGACCTTACCAGATTGTGTTTCGAGAAGTATGAGGAAGAGTGCCGGCGGGATGAGAAGGAGGCCGCCCCCCTGTCCGAGTCATTACTGGAGATGGTGCGTACCAGGTACGCCAACGAAGTGAGGGAATCCCACATGTATGAGTTTTGCCGAGTAGATGGCCGTAAGGAGCTCCTCCTTGATTATGCTCATCAGAAGATAGCCTTCGCGGTTCAGGTGGCTGAGCCGAGGGTGGGGAATTCCTTTCGTCGCTACTTGGCAGCGGCAGGTGGAGAAATGGTTGTTGAAGTTCGAGAGGAGGTTGAGGTCCGACCTCCTATCCCTCGTGCTGGTAGGGGTCGAGGCAGAGCAGGTCGGGGGGCCGGCCAATACGCCGCTGGCGTCATTACTCGACACCGAGCGCGTACTGGTCAAGCAAGTGGTGGGGAGGAAGCCGCCCCAACCACTCAGGCAGAAGGTCGAAATGATGGCCAGGAACGTGGGATTGCTATTCGGGAACCTGAGGCTGGAGTTCTGAGGCCGGTCAGGGAGCAGCCGGGGGGGTCGATCCCCCACGCCCGTAGTAAGTTTGAGGCCAAGACGCGGCGGGTGATCGGGGGGAGAGATGGCTAGCTGGTCCTTGGATAGTATTAAGTATAGGGGCGGTGGAAATTTTTCAGATGCAATAAGATTGCTTGCGGATGCTTCAGAAAAGCCGCCTGGAAGCCTTTTGAGGAGGCAATTCACCGTTCCTACAGCTAGAGAGGCTCCCCTACTACCCGCCGGTCTGAGGAGCCATTTCACCGTTCCTATATGAAGAATTTTAATAATGATGCTACAGCTGGCCCAGTCCTCCGGGCTTTTGGTATCAGGAGGAAGATGGGTCTGAAAGGGGCCATCGAAGATTATGTATGGAGGTGCAATGACTCAGCGGGCAACGGCGTCCCTCCGGAGGAGGTTCTTCACCACTGCGAGAGTTGGGTATCGGACCAAGCTCCTTCCCCCTTGATGAGGCATGGGAGAAACTGACCTCTGAGAAGCCTCTCGGGAGATACGTGATGATGCTGGATGCCTACGAGCAGGCTTTCTCCTCTCCACTCTACAACATTCTCTCCCACCATACTAATGAGCAGCGGCATGATGAGAGATCTGGCTTCCGGAATACAATTGTTAGGGCCTCCTCAGATTGGGGGAAAGCTTTGGGAGGAGGTGAAGAGGGCAAAGTGTGTAGTTGAGTTGAATTGGAAGAAATTTGACAGGGAGAGGCCAGCAGAGGACATCAACTTTATCTGCCAAGTGATCATTTCCTGCTTCACTCCATCGAATGAAAGGGAAGAAAGGTTGTTGAGGACTTACGGGATCATGCTGAGAAGAGCACTCATTGAGAGACTGTTCATCACTTGATCATTATGGAATTCTTTAAGAGGATGGGAGACCGAAATGTCTCGGTGAAATGAGAATTTGTTTTCTTGTTTAGTATTAATTATTTTAGTGTTATTTTAATTATTAAAATAAAAATATATTTTATAGTATGAATATTTTTATGAATTTTATCAAGTTAATTTATGGTGAGCATAGTTATAAAACCTGGTCCGGTAGTTAACCTTGTAAAATGACCGGGTCATGGGTTTAGTGGGTCAACTCGGGTCAAGAACCAAGACACACATTAATATAGTTGTTTTGACATAAAATATCACATTAACATATATGCTAGCATAATTAATTAGCATTAATAGATTAAAATGTGTATTTATCTTCAAATAAACAAGCATTTAATATAATTTAAAAATATTAAAAATAAAAATAATAAAATAACTAGCTGTTCTAAAAATAAATAATTTAACATGATATATCATGTGACAACATCAAACTCTGAATGAGAATCCATAAAACAAATTAAAACCTTGGTGATGGGTGAGATATTCATTCCTTGCTGTGAATAAGTGTACTTATCACAATAATATATCAACCAGCATCCATTTCTTAATGCTTTTTTTATTTGAAAATAATAGACATCTTTAGATGGGTTGTTAGATGAATAATGTTTTTGAAAAGAGAAGGTAGTTCCAAGCACAAAGTGACCTTCCACATTTTCTCCATGTAGCTGCATCAAATCTCCCATTCACAGAACAAAAAACAGAGAGTTCTCTCTCATTTATTTCACTACTATCTTCACACATGAAGAGGACAATCAATTCGTCTAGCTTTCTCATTTTCGGTCAAACAATAAATGCCCATTCCTCCTCATCCCATACATATGGTTTCTCTCCATCTCAGTTCCACCATCAACACCACTCGCACAAGGCCATCTTTTACACCAACACCTACCATCAACAGCCCCCGTCCATCGATATTCCCAGCAACACCGTTTCATCTCCTCATCAACAATAGCCGTTGATTACTCCTCCACCGACAACTCTCAAGCTCAGCAAAGAAAGAAATTAGGGCAGAAACTTTTAACTTTACTTTTGTTGTTATTGTTAGTAAAGTTAATATATATATATATATATATATATATATATATATATATATATATATATCGGGTCTCACCCGGGTTTGCCCGGGTCGACCCGCCGGGTTGATCGGGTTTTGCCGGGTTTTTGCATTGACCGTTCTTTTGCCTAACCGGACCGGTCTAGCTACCGGGTCCCTAGTCGACCCGCCGGGTCGATCTGGGTTTACTAACTATGATAATGAGTTATGTTTTTATATATAAATTTAAAAGAAACTGTTATTTCATTTAATTTAGTAATGGTGTGAAACAGTTATAATTGTTTATACCTAACCTGCTAACCAACATCCTAGAAGCGTAGTTATTTACAATATATATAGTCTATATTCACATGAATTATTTCTTAATTTTTTCATATTAAATATTAAAATTTCAAATGTATTTTTTTAATTTTTTCGAGTTAACTTAGATTGACTCATGTCAAGGTGCGCGCAAATTAGCCCAGGCATCCACTTTAATAAATAAATAAATAAGTTCGATAACTATTTCCATAAATAAACAAAGATGGGATGCGATCATACATCGCCATTTCAGCATTGACCAATAAAAAAAAAAAGACTTTTATTATTATTTCAGATGCCGCAAACATTAGCACGCAGCCCCTTTTCTCTTTTTGTTTTTTTTTTTTCTTACCAACCTTTTCTTTTGACATTAAAGATTAAACATTAAAGAAGCCTGTAGGTATATTTATTGAACTGAGATTTGGGATTCAATTTGGTACAAGACCGGGTCAAATGTTACGAATCAATTAAAAAACAATTAAAAAGAAAAAATATATATAAATTTTAACAAAATCAATCAAATCATGAATTAATCAAATCAACTCTAAATTAATATTTTAAGCATTACTAGTATTTTAGGCATTACCTACCCACTGGATCGTGCTTGTAAGCTGTAAAAGAAAGAACAAGAAGAAGAAGAAGAAGCTAAAAGGGATTTTGATATGATTATTGAACTGAGTATATTACAAAGCAACCAAAATATGATTATTAAGCACGTCAACTTCATTAGTGGAGTTTCACATACGCTCTAAACTCTTTCCACATATAAAATATATTGATATAGACTTTATTTAATTCGATTTTTCGATACCACCAAACGTTTTTGTCTGCTATGGTGCTCGAATTCATCTCTTGTCTCCCTTCTCTCTGTGAGCTTGTGAGGTGGTATCCCTAGTTTTCTTTCACCTTCACGTGCGACTATTTAGAATTACAGTAGCGGTTATGATTTAAAATGTTTTTTTTGTTTAGAAATAAATTAAAATAATATTTTTTTTATTTTTAAAAAATTATTTTTAAGATCAGCACATCAAAACAATCCAAAAATATAAAAAAATTATTTTTTAATAAATAAAAAAATTTAAATTTTAAGAGAACGCGATTTCAACAGCATTCCCAAATATTTTTTTTTATCAATAAAATAAAGGATCGTGCGATAGAGAGAGAGGGGGGAAACTCCATGATCAGACCCTCAAATATAATCAAGGTTTCAACTCTATACTCCACATATAAAAAAGTCTCAAAATCACGTAATTAAGCACATCCAATGCAATTTAAGGCTTTTGTACACTATAATCAAAATTTTCCATCAAATAACCTCCAAAAAGTTTAATTAACACACAATCTAGATGTACATCAAGAAAGAAGCATAAGAAAAGGAAATTCAAGATACTACTATTGAAAATCATAGATTATTTGACTAAGGCTACACTAATGACATCCTTTCAAGCTAAAAATCACTTGAGTTGTTTCTTTTTGTTTTTGAATACCCGTAAAGTGAAGCAGTAAGAGAATGACACTGAATTGAATGGTTAGTTTGACAAATTATTTTGAGAAAATGTAAAACATACATGAAATTCTGAAAATTTTTATAAAAAAGATTATCAATAAGTATGCGCATATTTATTGAAAATAACTTTTATTGATAGATGAAGGATGATAAAATTTCCATAAATTTAAAAGATCTATACCAATAGAGGAATTTAATGGGAAAAAAAGAACTACTAATGAAAAGAAAAGATATTATTCCAATAAGATTTAAATTCAATCAGACTTAACCAATTAATAATATCATTTAAGATTGTAATAACTTTATTGATTGAGAGGAGTGCTATTATTATCCACTTAAGATCAAATCCCACCAAGTGGATTAATTGAAATCTAAGTCGGGTCGAGTTTTTAAAAAAATAAAAAAAAATTAATCTAATATGACTTAAAAAAAACTTAGGTTCACCTATTATCCATTCAGCTTGGAAAAAAAAAACTTCGCTTAAGCCTATTGATTTTTTTTCTTTTTATTTTTTTTATTTTTTTATAAAATAAAGAATATTGGATTGATAAATTCACATAACTCGTGATTCAAGGCAATATCATTTTCCATAGATGAAAAGTTAAGATTGGATGTATCATTATAACTTAATAGTTGCCCTAGACTTTTTGTAGATGAATGACCTAATTGTAACCTCAATGATAGTTAAAGAGTGTATATGTAGTTTGGCCAAACATTTGGCATCCCTATCCATCTAAACTTACCATGAGGACTAATCCCTCTTAACACCTCTCATTTCATTGAATATTTGCTGTCCTAATTATGCAAGACTCTGCCTTTAATGGGTAAGCTAGCTGATCACATGCTCCTATTAGCAACCGGCTCACATTTCCTTGCTGAAGAAGGATACGAAGAATAGACCATCACGATAGCTTCCTTCACTAGCCTATAAATTCGTACTCCAAGGCTCATATATCTCACCAACCAGACACCATTAGCCCTCTCTGAATCTCAAAAAGGTCCCCTAGTTTCACGATCTTTGCAACCATCACCATGTTTTCTCCAACGAACATGCCTCAATCAGTATCCACATTATTCTCTGCTTATGCCGCTTTTGCAGGATCAGTGATGCTTATCCGTTCCATGGCAAACGAACTAATCCCTTATGAGCTTCGCTCTTATTTATCCACTGCTATTCGCTACCTCTTCACTCCTCTCTCCCCTAACATCACCCTTGTCATTGATGAGCATTGTGGCATGTCTCGCAACCAAGTTTATGATGCAGCAGAAATCTATCTCAAAACCAAAATTAGCCCATCAACAGAGAGACTCAAAATCGGCAAGACACCAAGACAAAGGACCTTCTCTGTCGCAATCGAAAAAGGTGAGGTAGTTACAGATGTGTACGAGAATATCAAGTTGAAGTGGGCTTTTGTGTGTACAGAACCACAAAACAACAGTCACTCCGGAGAAAAAAAGCGTTTTGAATTGTCCTTTAACAAGAAGTACAAAGAGAAAGTTATGGATCGTTACTTGCCTCATGTTTTGAAGAGGGGTAAAGAGATAAAAGATGAAGAGAAGGTTGTTAAGCTTTATAATCGTGAGTGTCCTTTCAATGATGAGGATGGGGGTGATCATGGTGGCATGTGGGGGTCCATAAATCTTGAACATCCCTCTACTTTTGATACTTTAGCTTTGGATCCAGAGTTGAAGAAGATGATAGTTGATGATTTGAAGAGGTTTTTGGGAAGAAAAGACTTTTATAAGAAAGTGGGCAAGGCTTGGAAACGTGGGTACCTGCTGTATGGACCACCTGGGACTGGAAAATCAAGCTTGATTGCTGCCATGGCTAACTATCTCAAGTTCGATATCTATGATTTGGAGCTAACTAGTATATATTCTAATTCCGATCTGAGGAGGGTTCTTCTGTCCACCACGAATCGGTCAATCTTGGTGATTGAGGATATCGACTGTAATATGGAAATGCGGGATCGGCAACAAGGAGAGGATCAGTATGATGGTTCTAACTCCAGGGTTAGTAATCATTTCCCTTCAAGCTTAAAATTTTATAATCTGCAATTTATATTGTTTGTTCACAAAATGGCCTGATTTGTTAATTTGATTCTGTTCTTGTGTCTTTTTTGCAGTTGACACTATCTGGATTGCTGAATTTCATTGACGGATTGTGGTCAAGTTGCGGTGATGAGCGAATCATTGTGTTCACTACCAATCATAAGGACAGGCTAGACTCTGCTCTGCTGCGTCCTGGTAGAATGGATGTGCATATTAACATGTCTTACTGCACACCTCAAGCATTCAGTATTCTGGCTTCTAATTACCTTGGCATTCGCGACAAGAACCATTATCTCTATGACGAAATTGAAGGGCTAATGGAGAGTACTAACGTAACCCCAGCAGAGGTAGCAGAGGAACTAATGGCAAGTGAAAATGCTGATGTTGCCCTTGAAGGACTTGTTAACTTCCTTAAGCGGAAGTATAGTGAAGCTAATGAAGTTAAGAGTGAAGAGAATGGCAAAGTTGGAGATGAAGAAGCAAAGAAACTGAAAACTGATGTTGATGAAAAGAAAATAGTTAATAAGTTTATTAATAGGAATAGAATTCTTCGAGCTGCAAGAGGTGTAAGAAGAAGAAATTGTGGGCGAAGAATGGTTCCCCAAAATTTTTTCGGTATCTGAACCTTTTCTGGATGTTGAAAATTTTGCTTCTTGTAAAAATGTTCTGAGATTGATTAATTAGCCCCTTTGAAAATCTTCATCCTCTTAATTGCCCCTTTAAAAGTACTATTACTATCCATGGCAGTTGAAATTGAAATCCTTGATTTGGGTCTTCAATCTCCATAATTCCTCTATTATTCATAAAATGGCGAAGTGGAATCGTTAACAAAGGCTAATATGATTTATAATGAGGAGGCTTTCCTCATCTTTATATGTGCAATTCTTTATGAAATGTCTAGTTTGCTAGCTACTAGATGAAATGCTCTCTCCTGTCATTGAGTGTAGAAAAATGAGAAATTTCTCTAGCAGCAATAATGCAAAGGAAATTTGGTTGTCAGAGGAAAACAACAAGAAATAGCATTGAACCTGGCTTGGATGGAAATGGAAACCTTTTGTGTTCTTGCATAACCGCGTGGAAATATAACCCACAAATGGTCTAGAATTTTGCGAAAACTTGGTCATGGAAACTGTTAATGGAGTAACAAAAAAGTTCAAAGCAATTGCATAGAGTAGATGCTTGTTAAGTTTAGCTAAAAGGCCTTTCACTTTGGCGTTGACATCATATATCACTTTAGTACCATTTTCTTGTGTGCTTATCATATAATAGAGGATGCTTCAGTGCATTAGTTTTTTTGCATCTTTGCCTTCTCCACTTATTTAACTCTGGATTTCCAGATTCCTACGAAAAGAGTTGTTCCTGCTTCCCATTGTAAGTCCAATCTTTTGGGAATTTTTATTCTTGTCTCTTTCAACCTGTTAAAATAATAGGTTCCTTGCCTTCAATTTGATTCGAATTTTGTGCTGCAGGACAAGTGATTTGTTTCAGAAACATCATCTGGTCATCTGTTGTATAGGGGAGAGTGTTAACAGTGAGCAAAGTCAACTACAAGTGTCAGGTTCCTGACTCAAAAGACTTGTTATTTATTATTATTTTTTCTTTTATTGAGGAATGAACTTGTTCTCCGTTTGGTTTGTGTCTGCTTTCTTGCTTCCTGCCATAGTGTAGCTCTCTTTCTTGTTTCTAGTTTGAATACGATAGTTACTAGGATCGGAAAAGTGGGTTTGCAGCCAATATTGTTGGCATTGTTTCTTTCTGTTTGTATGCGTGGGTTCTGGGTTGCAATTATAATGTGGATGCTGATTAATGCCAGTGTTTCTGTTTGGTAAATTATCAGCCCCAGAGAGTATCTGGGCTTGACATAAATGGCTCAATTCAACAAAGCCAAATTGCATTTTAGCTCATAATATTAAAAAAATGAGCTGTTGAGGAGTTAACTTTCTCTATATAACAGCTAAACGAGTACTCTTTTCTGTTCAGAATCATGATGGGTTTATGCAGAAGTTCTGAAATTGAAGGCAGTACTTGATTGTTTATGCAACAGACACCAGTTCCTATGTTCTTAGCGAATGCATCATTACTTGATAGTTCAAGTAGAAGTCCTGTTTTGTCCCTAAAATTGCATTTTTAGCTCATCCTGATGGCAAACTTGATAAAAGCTACATGAGCTCTGTCTCCAGTTTTATCCAGGTAAGTTAAATACTACCTGGATCAATCCCATTTCACTTCATGTGCTAAGATATCTCTCGATATCTTCTGGAAATCTTGCTATGACGCATGAAACCCTTATTAGAGAGAACAACAGTGTGTGGAAAATTGAGCGATTGATGATGGAATCTCTCTCAGATTTAGAAATGGAGTGGAAAATGGTGCAATAATTGATGCCATCTACGAAAATTGTAAATGCAAGTTGGGGTCCGAATTTGGTGTCTTTCCCGGTGGAAGATGGTTGGTTTAGAGGGGTGTTCGGACACAGGGAGAATACAGGAGATAATGTAAAACCAATGTAGCTGTAAGTCTCCTATTTTGCTTTTGTTTCTTGCCTGTGACAGGTATGCTATCAGCTATCAACGAGAGTACTGCTGTGATTTTTTGCACTGCACTTACAGATTTTCAGCTATTAATTCCTGCTATTTGTTTAGATTCTTGGACTATCTTATCTCTACATTTTTTGTACTGGACTATTGTTTTGGTTCCTATCTCTCATCTGTTTCGTTGATTCTCAAGCTACTATTTCAATGTTGCCATTCATAGTAAATAGGATTTCAATCTCGCTCGCAGCTTTCTGCTACTCTTGCTAATGTCCTCACAGGTCTCGGGAATTGCTGGATTATGCTTTTGGCTGCCTGTACAATCATGTTTTTTTCTCCCATTTCCCCTCCACTGTGTACTTGGTGTAAATTTGTTTTTCAATTGAAAATGCTTTAAAACAATGTTTTTTAGTTATGTTTTTTTTTTAATTTCTGACATTATCACATCAAAACTGTTAAAAAACATAGTTTGATGTTTTGTTTATGCAGAAAACAATTTTAAAAGCAAGTTTAATCACGAAAATAAACACTCCCTGTAATTGTGTTGTCATTTCAGCTAACCGTATCCTGGTATTGTTGCACAATCTCTGCCGGTGAGAGTTTTTTTGTGTTGGTGTTGTGGTACTTTGTGTGGGAGGTTTTCCAGCTCAGGAATTGGCTTACACACTCAGACTGCTGTAAAAACTGACGTGCTTATTCTTGTTTCAATTCAAGTATTGTTTCGGCCTATACCCCTGTTAGGTTGCTGATTGAGGCCAAGCACTTGGCTGCCATTGTATCTTCTCCTGCCTTTTAGGCATCTCCAGAGGGATTAGCCAAAACAAAAGTCAAAAAATCTTCCTGTTAATTTAGCATATTATGTTCTGTTTTAGCAGCTCTATCAGGGTAGCCAAAACAAAAACCAGAAGCATGGAGGAAGAAGATTATAGTCGTGGGCTAACAAAAATTTGTCTTTTTCATCTTGTCTCTCGCTTTCCTTTTCTAAAATCGAATAATAACACCAAGCTTTCACTTCAATTGTCATATTTAAATGAGTTGTTAAAATATTTTTTTTAAGTTGAAAAACACAAAAAAATAAATTATATTTGCACTATTTAAATAACTATATTAATAATTTGGTTATTTTAAATGACTTTTGTCATTAAAAATACTCTTAGCTTTTTTGGCTCCTTATATTCCTGTATTCTAGATTGTTCAAAGAATTCATTCTCGTCCTTGAAGAGTGAAATTACGACTCCTATTTGTTTGTTGGAAAGTAGTTTTTTTTAGAAAATATTTTTTTTAAATAAATTCCTAAAAAGTAAATTATTTTTCGATATTTGATAGTATCATAGAAAATAAGTTGAAAAACACTTTCCAGTGTTTGGCTGTGTCATGGAAAATGAGTTGTAAAATAAATTATTAATATTTTTTCAAGTTTATTAAAATAATAAGGAACAAATTTTACAAATTAAAAAGTTGAATGAGAAAAAAATTTTAAAAAAAATCTAATTTTATAAATTATCTCAAATAAAATAAATAACAATCAAAATAATAGAAATCAAATCTAACAGATAAAAAAGTTGAAAGATGATGAAATTAAAAAAAAATCATAATTTCATAAATTATTTTAAATAATTAAAATAAATAACAATCAAAAGAATGAGGATCAAATTTGATACATAAAAAAATTCAATTAAGAAAATAATAAGAGAAAAGCAAATAACAATTATAAAAATAAAGATCAAAATTGATATAAAAATCAAATTAAATCAAATTCTAAAAGATAAAATTGAAAAAAAAAAGATTCAAAACAAAATATATAGCAATTAAAAGTTTAAGGACCAAATTGATATAATCAGCAAATAACATGACATTTTAAAAATTTTCATAACTTCTAAAAAGTGTTTTTCGTCTAAAATAAAAGGAAAATACTTTTCTAGAAACCAAATCAAATTTATTTTTGACTAGAAAGTTTTTTTATTGACAAATATTTTTAATAATAAATAAATATAAAAAATATAAAAAATTATTTTTCATGAAGCAAAGGGATTATGTGATCTCTGCTAGGCCTAACTTCTTCAAAGACTGGCGCCTTATTAATGTCTAAGTCGTCAATGTACTCCAACACTTGGCAACATGAAACTACATCAATATGTCATTGACAATATCATCGTTAGCTATATTTGGAAGTCTCAATGATGAATTTCTTAATTCTAGCATAATGATTAAATTATTTTTAATTAATTTGAAATTAAATTTATTTCAAATTAAATCATATAATAAATAAATCCAATCTCATGGATTAACTATGCGAGTTGTTGATCTATTCATAACCCAAATCAAATTTTAAATGATATTAAATGAAAATTAACTTGATAAAATCAAATCAACTCGATAGATCAACTCATGATCTAATAAACCGAGTCAAGACCCTATCAAATCTACTTCACATAGCAACTGACCTGCCGGTAACTTAACTCATGAGAAAAGCAAAAAGATAGCAATTAAACGATGTCTCACGCACTCAAAACTAACTATGGGATGGTGCTAATGACATGTCCCTTGCTTTTGTGGGTGAGTTAATTAAAATAGCCCCAGCATTGCACCAGCCCCCTTCACCGCCCTTAATTTTCTTCCTCTTTCATTGTTTCAGATCGAACTTTGCTAAGGTTCCAATTCCAACGTGTAATACTACTGTAAAAAAATCTAAAGATTATTTATAAAACTATGACGACGTGAATTTTTTCATAAATACATATGATTTTTTTATATGAAATTTTCATGTGGATCAGTTTAGTGTACATGTCATATAATAAGCACCCACATATTAGTTTCAGGTATTTTTTATACCTTAATTTATAAGAACAATTGCTTCATTTCTTAAAAGGAAAAATATAATATGCATCAGTCTCAATAACTCTAATTAATATCCAGTCTTAATAGAGCATTGACGAGGAAACATTTAGAAACAATGTTTTATTACAATAAAATTTCATAATTATAACGACTTTATAATTACATCAGCAAAATATTGTTTTTCAAAGATTTTATTTTTACACAAGATTCATTAATCAAATATTAAATTCATCAATTAAATATTTAATATTTATTAAAAATAAATATATTTATATGAACAAAATAAATACAACATGTAACCGTCCAATTAGCTATAGGATATATACATTAACACTAGATGCAATGTTCTTTTTGATCATTGAGTGTAGAAAAATGAGAAATTTCTCTAGTAGCAATAATGCAAAGGAAACTTGGTAGTCAAAGGAAAGCATCAAGAAAAAGCATTGAC
The DNA here is from genome assembly GCF_000002775.5 of Populus trichocarpa. Classification (NCBI taxonomy): domain Eukaryota; kingdom Viridiplantae; phylum Streptophyta; class Magnoliopsida; order Malpighiales; family Salicaceae; genus Populus; species Populus trichocarpa. The sequence goes on along the minus strand of NC_037291.2, from coordinate 1,566,294 downwards.
CCTGACTTGGATGGAAACCGCGTGGAAATAAAACCCAAAAATGGTCTAGAATTTGTGAAAAGTTGGTCATGGAAATTGTTGATGGGGGTAACAAGAAAGTTCAAAGCAATTGCATGGAGTAGAATTTTGCTTATGCTTGTAAAGTTTAATTGCAAAAGGCTTTCACATTGGTGTTGACATCATATATTATTTTACTACCTTTATCTTGTGCTTTATCAAAAAATTAAATTTTTAACACTAACTAAATATAAAAATATATCATTTTAATATTTTATATTATTAAAAAATGTTGGTATATTAAATAAAAAAAACACATTAATTATTTATGTCTTTTTTATTTGAAAATAGTAAAAAAAACCTATGAAAAAACACATTAATTATTTATGTCTTTTTTATTTGAAAATAGTAAAAAAAACCTATGAAAAAACTCTTTTATATATATATATACATTCACTTTTATCAACAATGTTTTGATTTAATCATTATAGCATGAAATGTATCTACTCTATTAAATCATGTTTGTCCTCAACACCATAGTCATTAAATCTTTAAATAAGATTTAAAACTCTTTTCGAATATCATTGCATCTTGTGCAAGGATTTACTATCAATACTATTTGAAAACATATAGAACACTTTCTATAATTCATTTAGAGTGATAAGTTCTCTATTGATTACTCAAATAACTTTATGTAATTCATGCTATACCAAATATGTGTCCATTTATTACACTTGATTAAGACAACGTGTAACAAGATCAAAGCATAACATTCTCTATATAAGATAACTTAGTGATATCAAATCTAAAGATCACTTGTACAATTGTCACGTAAACTTTTCCATAAACACATGTGATCTTTTCATATGGAATTCTCATGTGGATCAGTTTAGTGTACATGTCATCTAACAAGCACCTACATATTAGTTCTAGGTACCCCTCATACCTCAGTTTATGAAATTAGTTGTTTCCTTTCATAAAAAGAATATTATAATATGTATCAGTCTCAACAACTTTAATTAATGTTCAGTCTTAATTTACGAACAATATTTTGATACAATATGAATCTCATAATTATAACGACTTTATAATTTTATTTGTAAAATATTTTTGTTCTAAAGACTTTATATTTACTCTAAGTTCAATAATAAAACATTTAATGAATATTATAGATAAATAAAACTTTCATTAAAAATAAATATATTTACATGAATAAAATAAATACAATATTTAATCAATCAACCAATTAGCTATATGATATATACTCTAACACTACAATGTACTTTCTAATAATTGAGAGTAGAAAAATAAGAAATTTCCCTATTAGCAATAATGCAAAGGGAACTTGATTGTCAAAAGAAAACATCAAAAAGGAGTAAGAAGAAAGTTCAAAGCAATTGCAGAGTAGAATTTTGCTTATTCTTGTAAAGTTTAACTGCAAAAGGTTTTCACATTCACATTGACGACATTGACATCATATATTACTTTATTACCCTTATCTTTTGCTTTATTAAAAAAATTAAATTTCTAACACTAATTAAATATAAAAACATATAATTTTAATATTTTACATTATTAAAAAATAGATTGAGAACTATGTAAGAGATTGAGAAGCATCCGAGGTTACCCCAAAATAACATTACAAAACAACGACACGCACTGCAACTTAAATGGAATCTCCTTGCTTTTATGAACTGTAAATAACAAATACACACACCATCATCCTTCGAGAGAGGGATATCTCACACTCATCCGTAGAAGTGAACCAGATTGGATGCGATCTATTAAACTATTGTCAGATGTTCCGAATCTATTAAAAAAAAGAGAGAAAATTAATATTGTTTTGAAGTTTTCATTTTCTAAAAAGAAATTAATTAGATTTAATGAAATATATCGAAACACGGGTTAATCGAATCTAATCAAACCAATTCTAAATTAATTATTTTTTTAGACTTGACTGACCCACTGGGCCGTACATTGCTTGTAAGTTGTAAAACAAAAAAGATTAAAGGTGAAAAGGTAATGAGTATAACATAAAGCAACCAAAGTGTCATTATTGAGCATGCTAAATTCATTAGAGGAGCTTAATTAAATCCAATTTAAGGCTTTTGTACACTATATAATCAAATTTTTCCATAAAATGGCCACGTATCAGTAACCTCCAAAAAGTTTAATTAACACAATCTAATAGATGTATATTAAGAAAAAAGCATAAAAAAGGCAAAATAAAAAAAATAATTCTTTAATTGATACTATTATTGAAAATCATAGATTATTTGACTAAGGCTATGCTAATGACATCCTTTCAAGCTAAAATCACTTGAGTTGTTTCTTTTTGTTTTTCAATACCCATAAAGTGAAGCTGTAAAAGAATGACACATAAATTGAATGGTTATTTTGACAAATTATTATGAGAAAATGTAAAATATACATGAAATTTTGAAAAAAATATAACTATAAGTATTATTTTTTTAAATATTATTTTTTCCATTGCATATTGAAATAATATAAAATATATAAAAAATTAAGTTCAAATAAAAAAAATATTTAAAAAATCATAAACCGGGTTGCGGTACAGCCCCAAAAAAAAAAAAGACCACCACGATAGCTTCCATGGCTCGTCTATAAATTAGACCTCAATGGCTCATATTTCTCACCAGTCACAAACAATTAGCCCTCTCAGAATCTTTGCAACCATAGGTCCATAACCATGTTTTCTCCAACGAACATGCCTCGATCAGTATCCACATTATTCTCTGCTTATGCCTCTTTTGCAGGATCAATCATGCTTATCCGTTCCATGGAAAAGGAACTAATCCCTGATGAGCTTCGCTCTTATTTATCCACTGCCATTCCCTACCTCTTCACTCCTCTCTCCCCTAACATCACCCTTGTCATTGATGAGCATTTTGGCGTGTCTCGCAACCAAGTTTATGATGCAGCAGAAATCTATCTCAAAACTAAAATTAGCCCATCAACAGAGAGACTCAAAATCGGCAAGACACCAAGACAAAGGACCTTCTCTGTCGCAATCGAAAAAGGTGAGGTAGTTACAGATGTGTACGAGAATATCATGTTGAAGTGGGCTTATGTCTGTACAGAGCAACAAAACGACGGTTACTCCGAAGAAAAAAGGAGTTTTGAATTGTCCTTTAACAAGAAGTACAAAGAGAAAGTTATGGATTGTTACTTGCCTCATGTTTTGAAGAGGGGTAAAGAGATAGAAGATGAAGAGAAGGTTGTTAAGCTTTATAATCGTCAGGGGTCCATAAATCTTGAACATCCTTCTACTTTTGATACTTTAGCTTTGGATCCAGAGTTGAAGAAGATGATAGTTGATGATTTGAAGAGATTTTTGGGAAGAAAAGAATTTTATAAGAAAGTGGGCAAGGCTTGGAAACGTGGGTACCTGCTGTATGGACCACCTGGGACTGGAAAATCAAGCTTGATTGCTGCCATGGCTAACTATCTCAAGTTCGATATCTATGATTTGGAGCTAACTAGTTTGTCTTCTAATTCCGATCTGAGGAGGGTTCTTCTGTCCACCACGAGTCGGTCAATCTTGGTGATTGAGGATATCGATTGTAGTGTGCAAACGCGGGATCGGCAACAAGGAGGGGATCAGTATGATGGTTCTAACTCCACGGTTAGTACTCATTTCCCTTCAAGCTTAAAATTTCCTAATCTGCAACTTATATTGTTTGTGCACAAGATGGCCTAATTTGTTAATTTGATTCTGTTCGTGTCTTTTTTGCAGTTGACACTATCTGGATTGCTGAATTTCATTGACGGATTGTGGTCAAGTTGCGGTGATGAGCGAATCATTGTGTTCACGACCAATCATAAGGACAGGCTAGACCCTGCTCTGCTGCGTCCTGGTAGAATGGATGTGCATATTAACATGCCCTACTGCACACCTCAAGCATTCAGTATTCTGGCTTCTAATTACCTTGACATTCGCGACAAGAACCATTATCTCTATGACGAAATTGAAGGGCTAATGGAGAGTACTAACGTAACCCCAGCAGAGGTAGCAGAGGAACTCATGGCAAGTGAAAATGCTGATGTTGCCCTTGAAGGACTTGTTAACTTCCTTAAGCGGAAGCATAGTGAAGCTAATGAAGTTAAGAGTGAAGAGAATGGCAAAGTTGAAGAAGCAAAGATTCTGAACTGATGATGATGAAAAGAAGAGAAAATAGTTAATAAGTTCAGTAATAGGAATAGAATTCTTCGACCTGCAAGAGGTAATCGTGGGCGAAGAATGATAAAAAATGTTCGTTGTCTGAACCTTTTCTGTATGTTGAAAATTCTTCTTGTAAAAAGGTTCTGAAATCGATTAATTAGCCCCTTTGAAAATCTTCATCCTCTTAGTTGCCCCTTTAAAAGAAAAAAAAATTTAATTCTTTACTTGATACTATTATTGAAAATCATAGATCATTTGACTAAGGCTATACTAATGACATCCTTTCAAGCTAAAATCACTTGAGTTGTTTCTTTTTGTTTTTTAATACCCATAAAGTAAAGCAGTAAAAGAATGACACATAAATTGAATGGTTAGGTTCGCAAATTATTTAGAGAAAATGTAAAATATACGTTAAGGAAAAAAAATTTATAAGTAATTACTATTATAAAATCTATAATTATATATATTAAATGAATTTCATGACTTTTTGGTTTAGTCTTTTAGTTTTACATGACACTTAGGTTTTCTAGTGTTCTTTAATGTTTTTTTTTTTTATGAATAAACTACTTGTCTTGTATTTTTTGGAAAAAAAAATATATAAAAAAAATGTATGAATTTTTCTTTTATGTTTTATTCTAAATATATATGTTTTTACTTGTTCTTTGTTTTTTAACATATTATCAACACGATCACTCTAATTAATTTATATTGAAATTTTGGCATGCATGAACTCCTATGTTATGTGGCTTATATCAATTTTTAATATTATTTTTCTTTTCATTATTGTTCATACTTTATGGAATGTATGTGGTTCTGTAACTTTTTTGACAAATTTTATTTTCTTTTTATTCATCAAGATTTAAAATTTATGAAGAACTAGTATTGACACGATCCAAATCCCGGGTCCATTACCAGCAACGTAGGAGCGGTGCCAGCGAGACACCATACCTACACTAAGCCTCAGAACAGACATATCAAAAGAACAAGTTATTTAAAAATATACAGCATTTTATAATCTTCTAAAATATTATATTATTCAAAACTAATAAAACCAATAAGCATAATTTTTAACCAATCGTTAGATCAAGCTGAAAGTTTGCTAGAAATTTTCAAAGATCTTTTTTTATCTTGGTGTAAAATTTCAGGACGATATATCGGATCAAGTTGTCCAAATCTTGCTATGTATTTCCTGAGATTTATAGTTGTTTGCCATTGATAAAGGGTGCACTGAACAATAGTATAGTAAAGTATAGACATGATATCTCTAGACTTGATGATATTCTTAATTAGTTGCATAGATCTTGTGTGTTTAGTAAGATTGACTTGAAAAATAGTTATCATCAAATTAAGATGAAAGTAGGGAATGAAAGGGAAAATAACTTTAAGATTAAATGTGAATTGTCTGAATGGTTAGTCATGTTGTTTAATCTTACCATTGCATATAGTAATTTAATGAGATTGATGAATCATATATTGTGTGATTCATAAGTAGCTTTGTTGTTGATTACTTTGATGATATTCATGGTAAGCATATTAAGCATTTATAATTTTTGTTTAATATGTTATAAAAGAAATTGTTATGTGCTAAACTATTAGATTGGAAAAAATATTCACCATTTAAAATAGTATATGGTTTAACTTTTCTAGATTTGATTTCTTTATTTATTGATGAAAGAATTAGATTTGATGACAATAGAAAAGCACAAGTGATGAAAGCATTGCTTAAGAAGGTATACCAATATTTTGAGAAAAAGAATGAGAAGTACGCATTTCAAGCAAACAAAAGATGAAAAAGGGTTATCTTTGAACTAGAAAATTGGGTTTGGGTGTATATGCGTAAAGAGAGATTTCTTGGACATAAAAAATCAAAGTTGATGCTTAAAAGAGATGAAAAAGAATGAAAAGTATGCATTTCAAGCAAACAAAAGATGAAAAAGGGTTATCTTTGAACTAGAAGATTGGGTTTGGGTGTATATGCGTAGAGAAAGATTTCTTTGACATAAAAAATCAAAATTGATGCTTAAAAGAGATGGTTCATTCAGATTCCTTGAAGGATATGCCCACAAAGTGGATTTATAAGGTGAATATAATGTTAGTGATATATTCAAAGTTTTTGATCTATCTTTGTTTGATATAAGTTATGATTCGAGATCGAATCCTTTTGAAGAAAAAGATGATGAGGTGATCCAGGCTATGACATCAAAGGATCCATTAGGAGTATCCAATAGGTCTATTCTAAGATCTAAAACGAAGTGGATGCAAGAGAAGTTCAATTGGCTAAGTCAAGATGCTTGGGTTAAAAAGGTTCAATATGTTAATCAAGACCTTTGTCTACTTTCCGGGTCATATTTGAAGTTATAGAAGAAGTTTGGATGCGATTCCAATTAGGTTGAAAACTAGACTTTTGTACCTTTCCAACTATTATGGTAAATCCGCTAATTCATCCGAACAATAGAGAACGACATATTTGAAGTTGGGTCTAGAATCTTCCAGCAAAGTGCAAAAACAAAAAAGACATGGTTTCATTAAGAGTTATGGATTTCATTCACTATAAGGAGTCCTTAATGTTATTAGGAACTTGTGTGGCAGTCTTTGACTTACTTATTTTACAATAATTCCATATCAAACAAAAAAAATTAATTGGCCAAAAATTAATTCTTATTTTTACAATGCATCAGTCTTTTGTTCACCAAGGATTTTTCAACCATTATTTCTCTTGGGTATTTTTCACTGTCATATGCAGCAAATGCTGAAAAATAATCTTAGACTATTGTTTTATTTATTTATTTATGTTATTTTAAATCTTATTTTAATTAATTTGGGTTTTATTTCAATCGAGTACATGTCTAACCCATTAGTTTTAGGATTTACATATAAATACTCTTATATAAATATTTTTTTTTAGTTTTGACAATAATAACAAAATTGCTGCATGTTATGTGTGCTCTGTGTGTGGTGAGTGATTCTCATACTTTAGTTCTTGATTGAACTACTCAAACTTATCGAATGACTGACTAATCTTCATGGGGATTTCTATACTTCTCGTTCGTGTCTCGATATAGGCGTAGGGTAAGGTGGTCTTCTTTAGAGTTTTGGTTCTTCAGGAAAAGATTCCTACTGGGTCAAGCTCAAATTCAAACCAGATCTTTGCCTTCTTGAGAGGAAATCAATTTGTTTGTAGATTTACGGATCCTTGTATCCATAGTGAGTAAAGTCAATTGTGAGTGTCAAATTCCTGATTCAAAAGACTTGTTATTTATTATTCTTTTCTTTTATTGAGGAATGGACATGTTCTTAGTTTGGTTTGTGTCTGCTTTCCTATTTTATGCGATGGTTGTAGTGTAGCTCTCTTTCATGCTTCTAGTTTGAATATGATAGTTACCAGGATAGGAAAAGAGGGTTTGCAGCCAATATTGTTGCCATTGTTTCTTTATGTTTGCATGTATGGGTTCTGGGTTGCAATTATAGTATTGATGCTGATTAATGCTAGTGTTTCTGTTTGGTAAATCATCAGCCCTAGAGAGTATATGTTTCGTTGATTCTCAAGCTATTGAGATTTTCTCCTTGCGGTGGAATTTCAATGTTGCCATTCATAGTAAATAGGATTTCAATCTTGCCCGCAGCTTTCTGTTACTATTGATAATGTCTTCACAAGTCTTGGGAATTGCTGGATTATGCTTTTGGCTACCTGTACAATCATGTTTTTCTCTCATTTCCCCTCCACTGCTTCGTGTGTATTTGGTAATGTAGTGCAATTGTTTTTTAATTGAAAATGCAACAAAACAATTTTTTTTTCATATTTAATATTAGCACATCATGTCACGATATTAAATATGCAAGTCTATTTTCTTTTTCGATCACACTCATGTCGTGAATGGAGGGTTAGCCAAGTTAACTCGGGTTAGCTCAGATTTTTTTCCTTGATTTTTTATGAGTTTTGTTTTTCAATTTCATCATTTTGCATCAGATTATTTATCCTTGAGCTTTGTCATTTTTTACTTATCTTTCTGTTTGGTTATTCCAAGAGCGGGTTGGAAAAATTAACTTGGATTAGTTTAGGTTTTTTTTTACATTTTTTTTAATGAACTTGTGTTTTTTTGCTAGGTCCTTCTTTTGAAATTCTTTTTTGTATCTCGATATCATATCACGGGTTGTAAGTTCGTCAAGTTAGCTCGAGTTTACTCGGGTTTTCTTCTTTGGTGTTATATTTTTTTTTTCATCTTTGACATTAGGCTATTAGGTTTTGAACTTTACGATTTATTTTCGCTTTTCTTTATGCGTGTTGTTTTGATCTTATATTTCAAGTCATGTTTTAATAAATTTAACCCGATTTGTCTCAGATTATCGTCGCCTAAATATTTTTTTTTAGCGTTGAAAAGATTTTACACGGCCCGTGGCATAGCACGGGCTACCCATCTAGTTAATGTCTAGTCACCAATATACTCCAACACTTCTACATCAATATGTCATTAACAACATCCTTATTAGCTATATTTGAAAGTCTTAATCATTAATTTCTTAATTCTAACGGTATGAGTAGTCTATTAACTTTGTTATAATTCAAATTTTGATCTATTTGCTTTTAATTTAATTTCAGAGAGGATAAAAATTAGATATAAGATTAGGGATTGATTTCAGTTGAAGGTGTGATTTATCAACTTGTAGAAAATCAGAGACTATAATGTGGTTTTTCCCCTTTTCCCCTGATTTTCAGTTTGAAAAACATCATCAGAATATTTTCAGTTCTTTTGATTTTTAAATTTTAAACAAATTTTGAAAAAAAGATAGAGTTTGTGTTTGTTTGGGACTTCAAAACTTTTGTACAATAAATACAACCCTAAGCCACAGATAACATAGGGCATTATAAGAAACAAAAAAAACACACACACACACACAACAAAACCTAACCCTATTTTTTCAGCTACTGTGCCGTCGTCCCCCTATCTTCACCAATCTATTTATACGCATTGATCTTTCTCTTTGTTGCCAAAGCTTGACCCTTATTTTCTCCATCACAACCTCAATCTTAACTTATAGTTTACATCCCTTCCTCTCTTCACTACTAGTCCACCAAACCCAACCAGCACAACAACTTCCCCTCACTTCTCTCTTCCTTGTGGTAGCATCACCCACAGCAGCAACAACAACACTCATTGTTATTAAACCTGGACCGACCTGACAAGTCGACCCGGGACCCTGTCCGGGAAAGACAAAAATCGACCAGTGCAACAACCTGGCAAAACTCGGTTGACCCATGACCCAGGCGACCCCGATGAACCCGGACGAGACCCGATATTTTTTTTCAAATGTGGTTTTTCACCTATACCCCTCTTTTTTTATATATATTTTTAGTTGGTTATTAACACTTTTTAAAGTTCACTATATAAATACTAGAAAATTGTTTTATTTTTTCAATGTGGGATTTGAAACCCTTTAGTATATAGTATATATACTCTATGTTTCCAAGAAAAAAGTTATTTTTTCAATGTGAAATTTGAAATCCTTTTAGTATATATAGTATATATATACTTTATATTCACAAGAAAAAAGTTAAGTATTTTCAATGTGTGATAAAAAAAATTTTTGGTTTAAATATTTCAACTTAAAAGGATAACATAATATCTTTTCAATATGGGATTTAAAGGTCTTTCATATATATACTCTATGTTCATAAGAAAGAAGTTATTTTTTCAATGTGGGATTTGAAGCCCTTTAATATATATATACTTTATGTTCACAAGAAAGAAGTTATTTTTTCAATGTGGGATTTGAAACCCTTTAATACATATATTCTATGTTCATAAGAAAAAAATTGTGTTTTTTCAATGTGGAATAAATTTTGGTTTAAACACTTCAACTTAAAAGGATAATATAGTATCTTTTCAATGTAGGATAAAAAACTTTTTAAAATATTCTTTTAAACTTCATTATTTACAATATATATAGCCTATATTCATATGGATTGTTTCTTAATTTTTTTCATATAAAATATTAAAACTTCAAATATTTTTTTAATTTTTTCGGGTTAACCCAAGTTGACTTATGAAACCTGGGACCCGGCCCCTCACTCCCGATTCGAATTTGATAACTATGACAACACTAGCCTCATTTTATCCCTTAACCGTCAGTCACCACTCGTCCAATAAAAATTAAAAAGAGAGAAAAGTAATAACCATCATCTCCTCCCAAAAGCAGCCCATCTCTAGCCACAAAGCCCAGCACCGTTGATTTCTTCCCCTTCACCTCCTTCCAGCAACTGATTCTTTCACTTGTGATAGCAACAACATCCACATCGAAACCAATGTCGTCGCTACCCAACAACCAGATTAGTCACCTAAAGAAGAAGAAAAGAAAGATAAAACCGAGAGGAAGAAAGAATCACATCTAAAAAAACAGAAATAAAATTAAAATCAACTATTTGTCTGTGTCTTTTCTTTTTCAGGTGACAGTGATTCATTGCTGGCAGAGGAGATCTGAAAGAGAGAGCAAGTTGAACCTTAAGGCGGCCGGATCTCCTTCCTCGAGTAGTGGTGGGTGTCACCACCAGTGTGAGAGTGAAGAGGATACCGCGGGGCTTCACATCCAACAACCTATACGCTCCTCTAGTAGGAGTGGAACATGAATCTATGAGCCAGCAGTGGTGGTGGCCTGTGGTACACGGGCCACCACTGCTCCTTCATGTCCAGCGCATCCATACAACTTTTGACTTTTTCTGAATCTTGTTAGGAAGATGTTCTGCAAATTTTGGTTGATTTTGTGTGTTTTTATTACATGTACTATGTGTAATTGTAATTGTGTGGGAGTGAATTAGTGAAATATTTGTGTTGTATTTTATTTTATTTTATTTTTTTTGCTTTTGTTAAAACAAATAGCATAAACAATAAAAATCCCATAAATTTTGTTTTTTTAAAAAAAAAATTGCATATGGCTAGGCTAAAAAAAAAACATCTCTTTGCATAATTTAGCATACAAAATACCATGATTAGCCTAAAAAATAAAAAATAAAAATATCATTTTGTGTTTTAGCATAAAAAAATGTTTTTTTTTTCATGCATTTTTAGGCTTGATAACAAGTTTATCAAGCTTATTAAAAGCTTGGCCCAAATATAATGACTCATTGGATCTATATATAATACCAAAAACTCATCTATTTAAAAGGGTCCAAAAACCACTTCTCTCATTCTCGCATGTCAAATGACCATTGTAAAAATTCAATCCAAAAGTGTTTGAGGTAAGTAGATTCACGACAAGTATCAATCCTAGTATTCACAAACGCCAAAGTAAAAAATATCAACTCTGATATTTATTGACATTAGAATAAAAAATATCAACCCTAATATTTACTGACATCAAAGTCAAGAATATCATACCTTTTCTTCACGTAATATTTATGAACGCCAGAGTTGAAAGTATTTGTAGTTGAATATTTATTGGTGCCAAAGTTAGGAATATTATAGGCATACCATCAAAAGCTTAATACAACAAATACTTAGCAATTTAAGACAAAATCAGCAATGCAACCTATCTCAGATACAATGTTTAAAGGGTGATAGTATCTTTCATTTTGCATAATTAGTCTCATACCATAGAATCTCTATTGACCAGTTAGGGTTCATAGTGACCATAATACTAGGTGACGACTCCTTAAACCAGACATTTTTCTTTTTAAGAACAAGATGTCAAATATCTATTTTTTTTTTAATCTTAAAAGCCGTCGCAATGTCAAGTGTGACAAACTTGATTTGAAATTAGATTTATTTCAAGTTAAATCGTATAACAATTAAATCCAACCTAACAGATTAACTTTGTAATTTGTTGACTTGTTTATAACTCAAATTAAATTTTAAATTAAATTAATTAAGAGTTACTCCATATAATCAAGTCATGATAAATCACTCGGGATCTAATTAATTTACTAAAAACCCTATCAAAGGTCCGGTTTATTTTTTTTAATGGTAATAATAAATAAATAATGCAAACTCCAAAGTTTCAGGTATAAACATGGTACTTCACGTAGCAAACGAACTGCCGGTAACTTAACTCATGAAAAATGCAAAAAGGCAGCACCTAAACGTCGTCTCACACACTCAAAACTAACTAGTGGTGGTGCAAACGACATGTCCCTCGATTTTGTGGGTGGGTTAATTAAAGGAAACCCATCATGGCACCACTCCCCTCCATTGCCCTTAATTTTCTTCCTCTTTCACTGTTTCAGATCGAACTTTGCTAAGGTTCCAATTCTAGATCTGCTTCACTTTCTCTTTTTGATATTTTAATTTTCTTTTTTAAGACACTAATCTTAATTGTGTTATGATTCGTTTTTTTGCAGACAGGAAAATGGATCCTGATGCAGTTAAATCAACATTGTCAAATTTGGCATTTGGCAATGTAATAGCAGCAGCTGCTCGTGATTATAAGAAGGTTTGGTCTTTAAAGTTGTCTTCTTTTTTTTATTTTCTCAAATGGGTTTTTGTCGAAACCGTCGCATATGTCTTTGCTTACTGTTGGGTCTTTGTTTATTTGAAGGAATTTGATGTAAAGCTTGCTTTATTTTTTTTGGATTTCTTTCAACTTTAAGCCTTCAATGAAGGAAACCCACTTTGCATCCCTTAATGTTTTGTGGTTTATCAGGTTTGTTGTGTGGCTTTGAAATTTATTGGAGAAGAAATTTATTGCTTTATGAGAATGTTGATGGAAGAAAGAGGGAAGCTTTCTTGCTTCTGCTTCATAGAAAAGATTGAATTTTGGGCAAATTGATGCCTAAATAGTGTGTTGGTGATTAAAGTGGAAATTTTGAAGAACTTTTGCCAAATTAAGAAGTGATTGTAGAAATCCAGGTTTCCTGTGTGTACGTGCCCATTGGGAGATCAGTTTACTGGATCAATAGTAATTAGGGGCAAATATATGGTCCAATGATAGTTAACAGTTTGCAACAGAGATGGGGATGCATTTCAGGTTGTGTGCGAGCACATACCTTTTTTATGTACTCCTATTGCTTTTGTTGTGCTTGTTGAATTGCTAAAATATATTATGGTGTTCTCAGAGTTCTTAACTGGAAGGCTTTTGCTTCCAACAATTATAAAATACTGATTTTGATTGGGGAAACGGGTGGTCAAACTTAATTCCTGGCTGTACATATTAGCCTTTTCCATTCATGGTTGGTAAAGATATATGTGATTGAATTGATCTGACGGACTGAATACTCAAATAAAAAGGTGGCGTTGAATTTGTTATCTTTGATTTTTTTTACAGTTATTATTGACATTACATGCTTATGTTACAGGAAATTCTTGCTCAAGAGAAGTTAAAGTCGTCGAGTTCTTTCAATGAAGAAGTTGACCTTGATGAGTTGATGGATGTAAGTTTGATGTTTCATTAATATTGGTACTTGCATTTTCCATGATCTCATTTATTGAAAGTTGCTTGCATTTGTTCTGTAGGATCCAGAGCTGGAAAAATTGCATGCAGACAGGATTGCAGCTCTCAAGGTAATAAGTTCATATTCCTTATTTTACCACATGTATGTTTAGAAATGATTAAGCTTTCTGAAACTGCTAAAATTCACCATAGGATTTGTTTGAATAGAAAGAAGCCGAGAAACGAGAAGCCCTACAGAGGAAAGGCCATGGGGAATACAGGGAGATAAGCGAGGGGGATTTCCTGGGTGAAGTCACTGGGACTGAGAAAGTAATTTGCCATTTCTACCATAAGGAGTTCTATCGATGCAAGTAAAGCACTTAAATCCTCTCTTGCACGCACACGCACACGCACACATGCACGCATGCACTTGCTACTGGAATTGACACATTCTATGTGCTTTATGATCTATGATGTGTGATCATGTTAATCAACTACCCTAGGATAATGGATAAGCATTTGAAGTCTCTTGCACCAAGGCATGTTGATACCAAATTCATCAAGCTGGATGCAGAGGTCTGTACTTGAATTTTTGTTGTTTGCTTAGGCAGCTAAATTGAAATCACAGTTTTGTTTATTGCAAATGTCTGCTCTAGTGTGTAAAATGAGTTGACGTACATTGTACTTATTTCCAAATCAAATGCAGAATGCACCCTTCTTTGTTGCCAAACTTGGAGTGAAAACATTGCCTTGTGTCATGCTTTTCAGGTGAGGCCACATTCGTTGCATTTTGTTTTATTTATGCTCATCTTGAACGATAGTTTCTTGAAGTCGAGAGAAGAACATAGACATTGTATTTTGGCTTTGCTTTCATGATTCTATTTACTTGTAAACTAAGTGGTAATGGCAGACATGTAGTTGGGGGGAGAATGATTTCAACCAATCAATGCTAATGATTACTGAATGATTAGCCAAAGTGTGCTATTGTTATGCTTCAAGCTATACATATCCATCTTCTCTTCTGTGACCTTAATATTTGAGTTTTGCATCAGATATTGAAATGCAGAAGTTACATTTTTGTTTATCAGGTATTATACTAAGATATGTACTGTTCACTTTTTCAGTAAAGGGATTGCAATAGATAGACTGGTTGGCTTTCAAGATATAGGAGGAAAAGATGATTTTGCCACTAGGACTCTTGAGATTATACTGATAAAAAAAGGTAACTGTCCAACTTGCTGTGCATTTGATAGCTCCCGGCCAAGTCTCTAAACCATTGTCTTACAGGTATAATTAGTGAGAAGAAAGATAACGAAGATGATGAAGATGATGATTACCATGAAAACAGTCAAAGGACAGTAAGATCGTCTACCAATCCTGATTCCGATTCAGATTAAAAAACCGGAAACTGCAACTTTGGGCTTCAGTTATCTGTTTCTTTTGAAATTTGAGCATGTATTATTATTCTTGCTTGTTATTTCTATCAATTATACCTGTAGTTTCATTCTCCTCATTGGAAATTACTCAGGAACATTTTTTATTCTCTGAGAACTGAATTGCTGTCTGATCCTGATGGGAAATGTGGAGTTAAATGAATAGCACTTTTGTTGCAACAGCTCCGTATTTCAAACATACAGCTAGTGGCAAGTGATATCCAGTAGCAAGTGATACGAGCTTGTTTTTAAAAACCTGACTTATTCTACTCACTGAAGACATTTGATCTTTTGGTTTAGAGATTTCATCATAAAGTTAAGAGATAATTATACTTTCTTGCACAACAAACTTAAACCGGTGTCAAAATTTTCCAGCTGATAGTTACAGTTCTGCATGGCAGCTTGATGGAAATGTGACTAACCAATTGATGAGCATGACAGCTGCTCCTCAAGGGCTGGTGGTATTCCTATTAATATTCTGCAGTTTTCAAGTCGTCATTGAAATGTAAAAGCATTAAAGATGAAGATGAATATCAGGTGTCAAAAGGATTTCTAGCTCTAATTGTAAGATGGGTTAACTCAAATCGTTCTGTCCTAAAGTTTTTCGCCTGAGTGCTTCTTTAACTTCATTTTGATTTATCTGGTATTCCCTGTAATATTATGGTGTTGTTTGGCTTGCTGGCTTGCGTTCTAATTATATTTTTGAAAAGTCTTGAATATTTTTTTCTTAATTTTAAATTAATTGTGTTTTTGAATATCAAAAATATATTTTCAAAAATAAAAAATATATTTTCAAAAAAATAAAATAAAAAACAACTCTTACAGCTCTTCCCCAACAGTCACTATTACAGCTTTTATATCGAAAGGCAAAGGATGCCTCGAAGTTTCCCTAGTTGTTATAAGGGAGATCATCATTACCCAGAATATAGCAAGGCCAAATTGTGATTCAGAGAAATTTGACATGAAACATCGCGCCGTTAACATTAGGGTAAATTTCTCTGATCCAAGGACAAGAAATAGGATCAACTCAGGAGTTTGTTTATTGCCACGTAGCATAGAGACAAGTGTCGCTTAAGCTGTCTGTTCAGAAGTAGAACAATGTTTTTTTAAGGGAAATGTGACAGATAGATTGCTGTTTGGAAACCATTTTCAATTTTTCTGTCAAGGAAACAAAGTGGTGGCCTTCCACTCTCTCCCCCCATTAATCTCCCTGTCTTAGCAAAGTACACCTAGCTTAAAAAAAACAACCCACTCACTATCTATGGCTTATGAGAATTGGTCAAGAATAACAACATTAACAAGAAGAAGAAGAAGAAGATCAGCATTTATCATTAAAAATAAACATAAGAAAAAAATTGCCGATATACTTGTCTACCCTTCCCGCGTCGTGTGCGCCTCACTGTCCCTCTCCGCAAAAATCTCCACAAATTATTTGTTTTTTCTTTCTATTTGTAGCCCTTCCTCACATTTTCACTCACTCTTTGCGAAGGTACCCTCTCGCTCTCTCTCTTTCTTTCAATCTTCATTTTTTTCGTTTTGTTGAAGGAAGAAAATTGCTTGCTTGTTTGTTTTGTGTTTGTGTTTTTGTAATTTGTTTTTCTCTTTTTGGTGTTATAATGGTGAAATGCAGGCATTTGGCTAAGGCTTTTGGTTGGTTGTGGCATCGTTTTTTATGTAAAGAGCACATTTCTCACACCAATGGCAACAGCAGTTTGTGTACCTTTGTCTCCCAACCCAGGTTAGCTACCTAATTCAATCTTGCATTTCAATGTGTTTTTATCAACTAGTCACATTGAAAAGGCTATCATTTATTCATCAAGGTCACTTCTTTTCTAATTTAACAACTTCTGTTTCTTGTACATTTAGTAGTGTTAGTCATCATGTATTTTCTGATTGAGCAAATTCCTTTATGTTTGGATTTTGAGTTTATATCTCATCTTCTAGGATATATGGCTAAGGTGGATATTTTGTACGAGTTTAGGCCAATTTTATGCTTTCATATTCTGATGCGTCTTGTTAATCTTTAGTCGTGCTTGCTCTGTGTTTGCAGTGCCAGAGATGGAACATTCTGGGGATGAGAGGAAGAAAAGAATTGAATCACTGAAAAAGAAGGCCATTAGTGCCTCCAACAAATTCAGGCATTCATTAACAAGAAAGGGTCGCAGAAGCAGCAAAGTCATGTCCGTTGAAATTGAGGATGTGCACGATGTAGAGGAGCTAAAGGTTGTCGATGCTTTCCGTCAAGTGCTTATATTGGAGGAATTGCTTCCTTCAAAGCATGATGATTATCATATGATGCTCAGGTTTATTCTTCTTCTGGTTTCATGCTCAATGGTTTGATTGAATTTGTTTTTCCAGATTTGATTCTCATCCATTTTGAAATACATAAATAATCTTAAATAATCTGTATGTATACTTTATTAATCTTTAGATTTATCCTCTGATAATGTAGATTCTTGAAGGCCAGGAAATTCGATATCGAGAAAACAAAGCAAATGTGGTCTGATATGCTTCAGTGGAGGAAGGAATTTGGTGCTGACACAGTCTTGGAGGTATTGATCATACAAATGGCTTTATTAAAATATCTTTTATTATCTTGATTTAGTCCATAATCCACCTAGACAACCCCACTGAGCATTGACTGAGTCTCATGAGGTTCTTTTCCTGCTATTTTCCTATTTTTCAGGAGTTCGAATTCCAGGAACTCAGTGAAGTCTTGGAACATTATCCCCAAGGGCATCATGGAGTAGATAAAGAAGGAAGACCTGTTTACATTGAGCAATTAGGCAAAGCAGATCCTGCCAAGTTACTGCAAGTCACATCCATGGACCGCTATGTCAAATACCATGTACGAGAGTTTGAGAGAACTTTTGATGCCAAGTTTCCAGCTTGTTCACTAGCAGCAAAGAGGCACATTGATCAAAGTACAACCATCTTGGATGTGCAAGGAGTGGTATGTTTGAACCATAATGATTGATGTGGGTAAATAAAACAATTGTCATCATGTGTATTAATGTGATTTAAGATTTAGATTATCATGAATCCTTCATGTGGCTTTCAAAGGTTCAGCACAGTCAGTAGAAGGGATAGTAGTGGGGTTCTAGACGAATGTTAGGGTGACCTTCAAACATGTGTTCCTTTTCTTTCCCTTATTCTATAGACCATAATACAAATTATAATTACCTCAGAAGTAGTTATTCACTCTCACAATTAATAATTACAGGGCCTCAAAAGCTTAACTAAAGCTGCAAGGGATCTCATCTCTCGCCTTCAGAAGATTGATGGTGACAATTATCCTGAGGTACGAACCTGTGTGTTTTGTCTTAGATTCGCAAAAGCAATAACTTTTCCTTGGCAATGACATAATAATTGTGATTTGGTGTGAATTGTTGGCTTCTTGGCAGACCTTGAACCGCATGTTCATCATCAATGCGGGTTCTGGATTCAGGATGCTGTGGAATACCATTAAATCTTTCCTTGACCCTAAAACCACAGCAAAGATCCATGTAAGTGTACACATTTCAATTCTGAATTGCTAGTTTGATGTAGGAAATTATCTAATTACAATATATCATTCACCAGGTTCTTGGCAATAAGTATCAGAGCAAATTGCTTGAGATAATTGATGCCAGGTAAGTTCATAAATGGCTGTTTACACAACCATCTTTCTCGTCTCAGTTTCTAGTCTTCACAATTGTATTCACTCTTTTCTCCAAGTTATACGCTGTGTAATCACCTGTCCCCATATGCTTATATTTTCTGTTCACAAATCATGTGGCCTTTTTTTCCTAGCCTCTTTTTATTTCCTTTCTCCCTTTTGATCGCAACGGATGGCTTTTGTATCAGTGAGTTGCCAGAGTTTCTTGGAGGTACTTGCACCTGTGCTGACAAAGGAGGCTGTATGCGTTCTGATAAAGGCCCTTGGAATGACCCAGAGATTATGAAGGTGATCTGCAATTCTTAGAGCAACTTCTTCTGCTTACTACAGCTGAACTGACCATCTTATCTAGTTTCTTGTAGAATTCGATTTCTTATTCGATTCAGTGACTTGCAGATGGTTCAAGATGGCGATCACAAATGTGCAAAGAAATGCGGAACTCATTATCCTGATGAAAAAACAATCTGTGAGGATGACCTAAGCAACTCAAAGGTTTAATATTGAATATTCACTTCTCATTCTATTTCCCCTTTTGGCATATCTGAGCAGCCAAATTATTTCTTTGCTCCGAGTAGTTTGCTTTCTTCATGACGTGAGTTTTGAGCTACTCTTACTTCCTATTCGATTGACAGCTGCATGAGGCTCCTAAGGTGGAGTCAGCTCCACAGCTTCCACAGCCCTCCTTTGTTCCTGAGAAGGTACAAGTCTAACAAAGTTTCTCTGACTTTATGTTTGTCATTGCAGCACAACCGTGTTTCTGAAATTTTTTTAATTTTTTAGCTTTAAATTTTTTGGAGTGTTTTTTATTGTTTTAATATGCTGATCTCAAAAATAAAATAAAAAATATTATTTTAATATTTTCTTTATTCCCCTTTGCCTGACAGTTCAAATGCCTTTTCCTTTTACCTTTTTACTGGAAAATTCAACCTGCAGGCTTACAAGCTAGAGGACTATCAGCTTATGGTTGATAAATCTGTGGATATGAGCTGGAAAAAAGTGGTAAACAATGGTAAGTTTGCTCTTTCCAAAGGCACATTACTTGCTAATATGATTAAATTAAGTATATTACTGTGATTTCTGACTGAATTTTAATTGAACCTACAAATAGTATGAAAAATAAAAGAATGAATTATTGGTATATTTTTTTTTACTATAATTATAAGATATGATTCAAGGTCGACTCAGTAACAATGCCGTGATAGGCCACCTCCTTGGACGGTATCTTATAACTAGGTTTTTTACTATATCTTTATAAAATCTTGCCATTTAATTTAATCGTTGGAAAAAAAAAGGCACAGAAATGGATTGACAGTTCGACACTGTTACTGATGACATTTAAACAGAGAAATGGGAAAATAATTAAAAAAAAATTGGATATGCTTTCTTTTTTAAGCAATTTGCTTATCATGCTAAGATTATTTGGACGGAAGTTGGTTTGAAGAATATAGATAGTGACAGGACAATAAAAAATTCATCTGCAAAAATTTTCTTCATTTAGGAGTCTTCAAATTTCCATCTCCTGGCCATGAGCACATGTATACATGGACGGTCCGACCTTTTTAATATATAGTTTTTTTTTAATAAAGCATGAGTTTTTTTAACATATGTAGTTAAAGTAATTTCCTTATAATTGTCATATAATTTCTGTTCAAAGTAGTGATTACAATTATAAGAACTGATCATGCAGTGTAATATTTATTATTTTTGAAGTGCTTATTGTAGCTGTAGAGAAAGTTTTTCTTCAACAACAATGCATGTATAATATTGTGATTTAGCATATTATTTAGATTTAAGATATCATCTTTAATTTGGATTTTTTTTTTTGCAATCTTTTATCTTCTTTTTTTCCTAATAATATCTTGAATATTTTCGTGATATGATGATGTCATAGTTTTTGAAATTGATCCAAGGGTTTTTTTTATGTTTTGAAATTGTGATATGAGGATGTTTTATTTCTGGGTTGATGATTTAATGTATATTTTGTTTTCGATATTTTTTAGCATTGGTTTTGTACAAAGTGTTTTTGAAATTGATTTTAGATATTGTTTTATATTTCTGTGTGGTTTTCCTTCATGAAAAAAAAAATCTTTTTTTTTTATAAGATAATATTAGTTTCTCCTGAAAAGCACTATTTTCCTTCTTAAGAAATCATGACATGCAGATTATTCCAAGTTTTAATTATCATTATGTTGGTGACAAAACGATATGAGAAATTTGTCTTGCGTGAGTGAAATTCAGGGCATATATCCAGCTATGTTCAAGATGTTGATCAAAGTTTCTATAATTTTCAAAAGCAGATTGCTATACTCAGTATGATGCTTGCAAGGCTCCCCAGGCAATCAACTCACCACTCTTCACTGGTGTCATGGCTTTGGTTACGGGCATTGTCACCATGATTAAAGTGACACGCAATGTTCCCAGGAAGCTGACCGATGCCACCATCTACTCCAATCCTGACTATTGCGATGACACATCGGTGAAAGGCCGGGAACAACAGTCACCTGCCACCTCTAGTGCAGATTACATGACTGTCTTGAAGCGCATGGCTGAATTGGAAGATAAAGTGAGTGTTTTGAGTTCTAAGCCTGTTTCCATGCCACCCGAAAAGGAGGAAATGTTGAATGCTGCTATAAGCCGTGTTGAGGCCTTGGAGCAAGAGCTTATGGCAACCAAGAAGGTATTTCAACATGGAAATGAATGCGTGGTAGTGAATACAGAGTTAATAAAAACAGAAACTATAAATTAGAATTCTCATTTGTATCAATTACTCCTTGCTTATTCAGGCTCTCGAGGACTCACTTGCTCAACAAGCAGAGCTTGTCGCTTATCTTGAGAAGAAGAAGAAGAAGAAGAAGATGGTACAGTACTAATATACATCATAAGTTTGCTCAGCTTTGGAATTTTAATGGCTATATCATGTTTAATATTGTTTGGCCTGTGATGCAGTTGTTCTGGTAAAGGAAGAGAAGCTGGATGCTGAAAGGTGCTTAAAGAACTGCTGTTGTGATTTTCTGTTTTGAAGTATACTCCATTGCGTGCTCTCTTGTTCAAATTCGTGTATATAGCAATTAAAGGTTTTGTGAAGATCCAATTTGCGTTTCTAACACACATGTATCTTCAATAAATCCTGGTGTCTTACAACTCTATATAATATATATCTTGTAAAAACATCTGAACACCTATTACTTGTCTACCGAGAGTGATCAAAGGGAGAATAATATCTCTCAGTTTATACTGTACAAGTACTCTTAAATATCCTTTAAGCATTTACCCTGCTATGAAGAGCAGTCTCGTGACTCAAAAGTTAGGCAAGCATGACCTCTGAGACGTATCAGTTCCTTGAAGAATGACTTCAGATGTTCATAGATTCATCTGTCCTTAACTCACAGACAATATGAAACCAAGGCAGGCTTCCAAATAATCCCTTTCGCCTTGTTAATCTGTGGTTGTGGCCAACAGAAGAAAATGTCTTCTAATTGACTGTTATTCTGCACTAGTAAAGAAACTACTTTCTACAATTTGATGTTTGAAAGGGATGTGAATTTATGAGGTACAAACTGATAAAAGAAAGACTTGTTTATTCCAAGAATCAATTGTTGCATTACTAAAACTAAACATTTCACATAGAAAACCTATCTTTATTACAGCCTTGAGCTCATCATGAAATCTTCGAACTTCTTTCTCATATGCTATCTTCAATTCTTTCCTTGCGGATCTTTAGATGTCGCCATTGCATGTGTTGAAGAATGATACACAAGATAGAGGCACAAGGCATAACCCTCTACTTCTGAGATCTGTCTTTTGTTGTCCCTTCCCATCTTCTTCATTTGAACTCTGTTAACAATACATTGATGATCACATTAAAGAAATTAACTGAATGAAAATAAGTACAATGGTTCTCAAACTTCCCTTGGAAACAAATATATATATATATATATATATATATATATATATATATATGTAACTATGTATGTATGTATTTTTGGTACAACGGATGATCTAATGAGATACTTGTAACTATGAGGAAACTTCCCTAGAAGAATTTCTTACCACTTGCGTTGTTCTAGCTGGCTGGATGTTTGATGACTTCATATACGGCACGCTCAGTGTCTGTCAGCAACAAGGACTAAATAAAGTTAGTAAGAAGAACAAAATCCACCAGTTTATCAAGTTAAGAGTGAAGTATGTTAGTTTGATAGTATTACTATGGACAGAAAAATGGAGAGGGATAAATCACCTGCACTTGGTCATGAAGAAATTGTATATATCCAATTGCTTCTGTCAACACAGAGGCAGTGTCTGTCTGCAAGTTACAATGGACAAAAAACTAAAAATATAAGCATGGTCAAATTAATATTTTAATGCATTTCTTTAAGACATTCCTAATCAGGAGAATAATGTGCAGATTTAATTATCACCTTGCCATAAGGTGCCACCAACCTCTGAAGAGCTGCAATCCTGTCCCCTAGTTTCTCCTTCCTGACCTAGTTAGAACCCAACTCCACATTTAAACAAGAATCTATGGTATAAATTCTGACTTAATGAAGATTAAACTAATACTGCTTTAAATCATCACCTTCAAAGGGGGGCACAAGGATCGTGGTGTGGACCTGTTCTTCTTAGCTTCTGTGAGAAAGTTCTTGGACTGAAAATTACTGCTAGGTCTCTTTTTTCTCCCAGATCCATCTTCAATGGTTGATGTCTTCAAAATCAAAAGGCGCACTTTCAGTTTACAGCTTTATAAATGAGGTGTACATCATCAGAAATGCAATCGATCCAAGGTGTATAAATAGAGGCACAATTAGAATAACTATACTGAAATTAAAAGATTAAGAAACCCACTTTGCTGCAGCTTTTTGAAGGGCTATCTTTATGTTCTCGCGTGAAATGATCGAGAGTGTTTTCTGAAGACTGGCTAAAACTTGCGGCACCATCATAAGTACTAGTTGATAAAAGATCCACAGCTTGTAAGTTCAAGTCCAAAGAACTTGAAACTAATGAAGAACACAAATCTGATGTTGAAATACTGATACTTGGTAAAATATGGCTAAAATTATATCTGTTACAACCAGATAGATTCTGCAGACTTGCCGTTTTTTGAGCATTAGAGTCTGAAATATGGTGAAGAGAAGATAAGCTGTTGAGAGGCCATTGATTTTCACCTAGATCATGAGAATATTGGTGCTTGTATTTAGATGACAGAAAATATGACCCCTCGACATTAGAGCCAGTGTGCATCATTTCACCTGGCTTGAAGAAAGGATCTGGCAACTCTTCTTTGGTCTTTGCCAATAGAAATTCATTGGCCGTAGATGGTTGGTTGAAATCACTTGCATGGCAGAAACTCAACCCTGGAGTCAAGGAAGCAGGTGGCCAAGACACCCTTGAATTTGGGATGCAATCAGTTTGATAGTTGTTGTTGGTATTACTGTTAATATTCCTGCATGATCATAAATAAGAGAAACAAATGATCACGATACGAAATTTTTTAGTAACATCCACTAAAATCCTAGGTTCTGACTACTTGCGTGCTCACAGACCCTAGAAAAATAACTATAATATTAGAGAAAACGCCTTTCGAAGATTAAGTACATGAACCATTTGGCAAATAAAGTTAAGCTTGCCTAAATTACAGTGAAATAATAAAGAACTTCTTCCTTTTCCAGTCCCTATTCCAGCAACCAAAAGCTGCAGCATGGAACCTAGGAGAAAGCATTAAGTTTATATATAGAGGAAGTAGCCATGCTTTAAAAATGAATCCATCAGAAGCACTACTATATATACAGTGCACTTAAATCCTTGAACATGTATAAGCTTATATACCCGTGTTTCGTAGAGCTTCAAACCAGAAAAGACAAAGTAGAATTCTACTAAGAGAGGAGAAATACTTACAAAATGAAGCCTGTTCCTGGGTTCAAGTCACCGGTGCTGGAAACCTTATTGTAATCAGCAGATTGTGATAATAAAGAAGAATAATAACCTGTAAACTGTTCTTGAAACTGATGCTGGAGGTGGAGATTTCCAGGTTCCATCATATAATTTTTTAGACTTGAAATCCCTAGATTAGCCTAAGAAATTAACTGGGATGTTATCAGAACCTTTCACTCTCTACTGAAAGAATCACCCACAGGAACCTCTTTGTTTGCCTTTAGCGCGTTACTTTCCTCACTTATATTCTCTTTTCACCTCCTTGTCTCAGCTTTAAAGTAGCATGCATGAAAAAGAAAGCAAGATCAAAAACCATGTCCTTCTTCCCTCTCCCAGTGTCACTAGCTTGATCATCACCTTAAAGAAGAAACTTTTTTGCAGATTCACTTTGCTCTAAAACTGTGTTTGGATGGATTTTTTTGCACTCTCTGGATATATATCACTCATGAAAGACGGAACTATTGCTAGCTTGACCATATAATCGAGCCCTTGTTTTGCCTTAAGGCAAGCAAAGGTCCTAAAGGTAGAGGGAAATAATGGCAAACTTGAAACTTGAAATATTTAAACACTTGTGTAATAGCAAAACTTAGGCAAAATGGTGTATAACCTAGGGGGGAAAAACGACTTAACTAAGATTCTATAGGTTTAGCTAGTGCATGGTCTTTTGATAATTAACCTTTGTGTTAACCTAATCAATCTTTTCTTGTGTATTATGGAAGGGAACATTTATATTTATATAAAAGTTGATGAGTATGAAACCCTAATGTTCATTAATTTTATACCCTAATCATGTAGGGGGGGGGGGAGATAATTAAAGTTATAGTGCTGCTAAATATAATAATGTTTTTTAATTAACAAATAATAAGAGGCCCTTCATCAAAAAGAGGAGGTAATACAATAATCCAAGAGCATAAGAAAAGCGAGGCTCAGGGAAAAGGTGACAGGGAATGTGTGAGATTTACATTATGGGCAAGTTTGTCGCTGCCTTCCCTTCATTTCCTACACTCTTCCAGCCTGCTCCTGTCCAACCTTTTTATTCTATTTCTTTCGATCTAGTCCTCATATGTTCAAGTACAAGTTGGTGTCTCCAAAGGTTCGCCTTCTTTTCTTTTCTTTTCTTTTTTTTTGAAATAATTAATTTGGATGAGCCTTGAACATGATTTATGTATATTAGTGGCACTAGTTTTTGGTAAAGGGTTTATTCGGGTTCAAATTCCACTGCTTTCCAACCTAACCAAGAAGGGAAATCCTTGAAAAGAAAAAACCCTAGAGGGAATGATCATTTGAATCAACACATGGATTCTTTTTGTAAAGAAATAGCATAAAAATGACATTATGCAAATTCCTTCCCAATAATTGCAAGCCCATTGGGATTCCAAGATGCCTATAGTACGCTCTAAGTCAGCTGGAATTTTAAAATCTAATTGAGAGAACCTAGTCTGTCTAATCCACTTTCATATATACATAGGCAGGCACCCAATTGGAATCCACGTTGGATGCATTATGCTTTGACATTATACTAAAAAAAAGGTTCTTACACACACATAAACATACCAATTCTATGAAGGAGAAAGGAAAATGGGGGAACATCAAATATTTCTGCCATGATCTCCTAAACCTTTTTCAGCTATTGCCAGTCAACCATTCCCGAGAATTTGTTTCAACATTAGCACCATTTTGCTTTCACTTCTGCTGAATTGCCTCACCTCAGAAGGAAGGATTACTCGATTACACATATATGAGTGTATGATATTCGACAACCCTTCTCCTCTAGCTCGCTATATATGCATGGATTTCTGTATCCATACGAACGGATGTCCATAACATTTTTCAGCTAAATATTAAACTTAATTTTAGATTTCTATCTAAGCAATAACTTCAAAGAGAATAATGCATGTGATGTTGCTCAACTCCACACAAGTGAAGAAGCATATAATATATGGGAAGAAACCTGCTACTTTACTGTAAAATATTAATATTTGATTTAACCTTGCAAGGAAAAATAAAGTTAAACCAGGGAGTAACATACCGTGTAGAAGCAAAGGCCTGAAAAGGGGGCCTAAAAAAAGTCGATAGGGTTAAAGATGTTTGAGAAGAAGACAAGCCATTGGAGCCAAAGAATATATGCTTCCCTTTTTCTTCTTCTTTTTTTCCTTAGCATAGAGAAGGGAAATTAACTCGTGTAGTATTGTGGACCATAATCTTTCTGCTCCCGTGCCAAATACCATTCTTTATGTTTCTTCATTATATATCTTCCATTAGATTTCATCAGTCTTTACACAAAAGCATACCCTCACCTTGTCTGGCTTTTTAGTTCACAATAATTGGTGGTTCTGCGCTCCAAACATTGCCCATACAATACCATATACGAGCTTGTAGCTTGCATTTCATAATATTTGGTAATATTATTCACATATAAATCTATATCAACAGCATGCATAGCTTAGCTAGCACCAAGTGTAGTAGGGTTTTGACACCTTGGTGCAGTGTAATTAATTAATATATGTAGTAGCTAGCAAGTTCTGAAGCTCCACCATCTGCATCACAAAATCAAACCAATTCCTGAGCTACCACCGTCCAAATCATCAAATAAGACAAATCTACTAGCAAGGATTCATTATCCGAAGCCACCTCCTTCATAATCTAATTGTGCCTATTGAAACAATTATGATATTAGATATAAATAGGTCGATGAAGTTATATCTGATATGATCATTTAAATTTGTGAAATAATTATGATATTAATTAAGTTAAAAAGTTGTTTAAATATCCTAAAGAAAAGAGATTTTGGCTTACAACATCAACATTTATTTTATGTGTTCATCAACTTTCTTTAATATTTAAAAAAATAAAGAAAGAAATATGGGAGTGGACATGTTTAGATGAAAACTTGTTGGTTAAGTGTAGAAAAAAGCTTGCATCTTTTTTTTTTATTTTAGAGAAAGGAAATTAGAAAGAAAATCAAATTATGGGTAATTTTTTTTTACTAAATAATGGTTTCAAATAATAAAGGGCACTTTTATCAATGGTAGTACGCTATAATATTTTTACTGGTTAAACTTTCACAGTAAAGTGGCTGTAGTTTAGTGGTAAGAATTCCACGTTGTGGCCGTGGAGACCTGGGCTCGAATCCCAGCAGCCACATTTTTATTTTCTCGACTTGTTTTTGGCTGGGCTCAGACGACAATTGTACAGCCCACAATCTATGTCCCATTCCCTTAATATTCTTGCAGATCCCACACTTTAAACAATCTCTCAACTTGTTGTGTTTAGTACTGCGGTAGCTATTATCATTATGATTTGAAAAAAAATATTTTATAAAAAATATTTTTAGTTAAGGTTAGTTTAAAAAAATAGATATTTAATTAAAACTGTGGTTGAAATTAAGGTGGAAGAAAAGGAAGTTTAATATATTTGGTTAAGAATGTTTTTGAAATTGAGATTATAAAATAATATTAAAATATATATATTAATATTGATGGTTTTAAATTTAAATATTGTAAAATTAATTAATCCTATTACATCATGAAATAAAAAATACTTTATATAAAATATTTTTTATTATTTCATTAAATTATTTATAATTCCATTACGTACAAAATTCATCCGATAAGAACTACAGTTTTCATAATTTTTTAAGCGTAGATAAAATATTATCAGGTATAAAATTGATATTATAATGCCAGTGAATTTAATTCACTATATACTAGTTTTTCTAGAAAAAAAATATTATTTACATCACAGTGCGAGTGAATTTAATTCACTTTAAACTAGCATTTTTTAAAAAAAAAATGTTAAAAAATTTAACACACTGAATGAAGAAAAAAAAACCATGAACAGTGCAAGTGAATTGCACTGTTCATGCTAATTGCAGTGTTCAGTGAACAGTGCAATTAGCATGCACAGTGACGAAAAGCATGAATTCGCTGCTTTTCATTACCTGCGTTCCGAACGTAAGAAACATGTGGGATCCATAAACAGTAACTCACTTTTTTTTCATTACCAAACGGCTGCAAACTGCGTTTTAATTAAAACGCAGCCGCAGCCGCATAACCAAACGGATTCTCAAACCAAAAGAAAACCTCAATTAGGTTGTAAAATGAGTCCTGAAACAAGTTATTTCATCAATTAGGTCCCCATATTTCAAGAGAATTTTCAATTATATTCTCTATCAAATTCTTTTTTTCCCATTAAATTCCTATTATTTCATTAAATATGCACATTATATAGAGAAAAAATTAACCTACATTGATTAAAGGGTACAATTAATAAATGTCTGAAAAATTAGGTACCTGATTTATAAAATTATTTGTCTATGAACATTTTATTTTTTTGTTTTCATGGCAAAGAATATTCTAAGAATCAGCTTACACAACAACTGATATTAGCCCATGATATTGTAGCTTTTTAGAATATATATATATATATATATATTTTGCAATTTAGGATTTTTTATTTTATTTTTTCTATTTACTATTATTATTCTTTTCTAGTTTTTCTATTTTGAGGGAATAGTTTTTTATTTTTGTATTCATATTTTCTAGTATTTCATGTATAAATACTTTAAAAATAATAGAGATATATTTCCAAACACCGACGTTTAGACATTAGACACCCACCCCACCCCACCGACGGCCGCCACTTACGGAACTAAACTCTGGCTTATGATTTAGGAAGTTGTCATGTTTTTCATTTTCCCTTCCTATGAGAGCAGCCTATACTTGACAGCACTTGAGGCTATATATAGCACTACCAACCCAAAGACAGGACTCTATTTTCCCACGAAATCACAAGAGAGAGAGAAGAAAAACTATTGAATCGTTTACTATCTCATGTATTGCATCAAATATTAATAATAATAAAAAAAAACTTAGTCTATCTTGATCATATTAATAGTTATTTAAATTCAATATATTCGAGTTGATTTGGTGAATTGTCGGTGAATTGTCCAGGCTATAAGTTACCTGAATTAATAAAAAAATAATATTTTTATAAAATCAAACCCAATATTTTTTTACACTGGGTTTAAGTTACGAAGGAGATCAACTGTATTCTGGATTAACATGTGGGAACATGTCAGGTAGAACAGAGTTTAATATCAATTACAAAATGCCATTTAATGATTCTACAAATTTATAATTCGATTTGAAAACATGATACTTCCATAACTGCAAATCAACTATGTAATTATCCGGTTAAAAAAATTGGCCGGAACCGGACCCATGTTGGGAAGATGGCCCATAGGATACGCCACAAAAAGTTTGTAACAGTGATTTTGAACCCAATGAATCCAAGGCGTTAGATCGGAAGGAGGAGGGTATGCTATCGGCAAATTAAGGAAATCCAGCCAGCTCCAATAATCCTATGGCTGCTTTCCTCTTGGTGTCTAGCGACGTTTACTCGTCATGCACACACAAGATTGACTGAACTATTAGTTTCAATGGATTAAAAGCGAAGGCGAATATTATCAAACGCGTTAAAAGCATATCCTCCCCGTTCAACAAGAACATGCAAGCAGATGGAAGCCCTTTTAGCCATAAGCTATATGTTGGATTTAAGCTTGGGTTGACCTCATACTTTGTTATTTTCCACCAATTGCCTTTATCTGTTTGTGGTGCTTCTTAAATATTTCAAGTATCATTTTCAAAACGTGCTACATATTTAACTTTGACGAGTTTGAGAGTTTAATGTTGAACAATTCAAAATAATATTTAGATAATAAAGAGATGAGAATTTCAGATGAATATTTTAGATCGTTGATGAAACATTCTTAGATCTTAGCGTAAAGTTTTGATTTTTTTTTATAAAAAACCATTGCTGTAAATATATTTCTAAATTTAATAAAGAACGAACATTATCCTTCTTTATAAATGAAAATTATGCCTCGGATTCAAAACTTAAGACAAATACCACTTGAACTAAGTCTCTATTAGAAACCTTGTTTCCAATTACTTTGATAGTATGAATATTTTGTTAAGATGAAATATTGTCACACTGAAGGAAAATTATTTAGATGACACCTAAAAAATATTGATAATTGGGATATTTTGTCAAATGGAAATAAATTTAGCCGTTCCCCGTTAGGCAAAGGCACCAACCTTGTTCTTTCCGAGATGTAGTAGGAAAGACTTGAGGGAACCAAAGCCAAGCTAAACGAAAGCCCAAACTGACAAGCAAATATATATATATATGCATATTTGTTTGTGCATGAAGAGAGGTGAAGTTTCCTAAAACCCCAAGCAAATTACGTAATAGCTGTTCTTTTGTGTCACAATTTGCTGTGTTGCCTTCACGTCTTTAACCACTGCCCCCTCACCTCGCCCTCCCCTTGTTCTAATAGAGTATCCAACAAAAACCCTGTTAGACCAGATCTTTTTTTATCACTTTCACTGTATAGATAAGATCTCCGGCTCCAATTCCACTGAATTGTGGAAAGATTCTGCTTTTATTTATAGGCTTCTTATTTGAAGGCAAAATGGTTTCTGGGTTTTGAGAGTCTTGCAATTTGGCTGCGTGTAGAGGGAAAAAGAAATGATTTTTGGGCTTTGCTTAGATTGTGATGATGTGATTCTTGGCTTGAGTTGGAGGAGAATTTGGTGGGGTTTGTTTATTTGAGGGATTGAGCAAGAATTGGAGGTGAAAGTTCAGGACTTTGTTGCTTTTTGGACTTGCTTTCTTTGGTTTAGAGGAATCTGTCGAAAGTGGGAGTTCTGTTTTTCTGTGATTAAATTATTAGCAAGAAAAGCTACAGACACAGAGAATAACATTGCAAGCAAGAAGGTGATCTCAAAAGATCAAAGATTGCGGCAAGTAAGTATCAATTCCACACCTTTTCTTTATTCTTCGTATATATATTTACCATAGCTTGTTGAATCATCATCATTCATCGTGTGTGTGTGAGTTTTTTCAAAGTTGTTTACTTGATTAGATGTCATCCTTTAATTGGTGAGTAAGTGAATTGGGTTTCCTTTTATGTGAATGTTGATGAGATTTTGTAAAGCTTTAATTCTTCTCGCTCACAATTTGCAGGGAAATGGCAACTTTAGTGGAGCCTCCAAATGGAATTAGGCCAAGAGGGAAGCAATATTACTCAATGTGGGAAACTGTGTTTGAGGTTGATTCGAAGTATGTTCCGATTAAGCCTATAGGTAGAGGGGCCTATGGTGTTGTTTGCTCTTCGATTAATAGGGAAACAAACGAGAAAGTCGCCATCAAGAAAATCAATAATGTGCTTGAGAACAAGATTGATGCTTTGAGGACTCTCAGAGAGTTGAAGCTTCTTAGACATATCCGGCATGAGAATGTGATTGCTTTGAAGGATGTTATGATGCCTATTCATAGGAGAAGTTTCAAGGATGTGTATTTGGTTTATGAGCTTATGGATACAGATTTGCATCAGATTATCAAGTCCTCGCAACCACTTTCCAATGATCATTGCAAGTATTTTATATTTCAGGTAAATTTTCTCTCACTCGAGTGGTAGTAGTATAAAATATTGTTATTCTTTCTGCTTGTCTTGTGATGTCAATTTCATGCTAATGTGCATAATCTATCTGCAGAATGTGTTTTCACTAGGAACCACAGCTGCGTTTTTTTGCCTCTCTAATTATATGTTTTAAAGTCATGTTCTTCCAGGAGATGCTGGTTTATATTGTAATGATAACAGCATTAGATGGTTTACAAAGTGAAATTTAAATAAGCTTGATAGCTGTGCTTTAACATAGCATAACCAGTGATACTAATCTTGAATAATGATTAAATGTGAATCCATGCATAGCACTAGTTGCTTTTCAATCGATTTGTTTTCTTCTCAATATTGTTCTGCTAGCATCTAATCTTCATACAATATTTTAGTTGCTGCGCGGGCTGAATTATCTCCACTCTGCAAACATTCTTCATCGGGACTTGAAGCCTGGAAATCTCCTTGTCAATGCCAACTGCGATCTGAAGATATGTGATTTTGGGCTGGCACGAACTAGCAGAGGTGATGAACAGTTCATGACTGAGTATGTTGTCACCCGCTGGTATCGTGCACCTGAGCTGCTACTCTGCTGTGACAACTATGGAACCTCCATTGATGTCTGGTCTGTCGGATGTATCTTTGCTGAGATTCTTGGCCGCAGACCTATCTTCCCTGGAACAGAGTGTCTTAACCAGCTGAAGCTAATTATCAGTGTCCTTGGGAGCCAGAATGATACTGAGCTTGAGTTCATTGATAACCCAAAAGCCAGAAGGTACATCAAAACACTTCCTTATGCAAGGAGAATCCATTTTTCACATCTATACCCTCAAGCTGATCCTTTGGCCATAGACTTGTTGCTAAGGATGCTGGTGTTTGATCCTACTAAGAGAATTAGTGTGACAGAAGCACTTCTACACCCTTACATGTCAGGGCTGCACGATCCAAGACACGACCCACCAGCACGGGTTCCTATCAATCTTGACATAGATGAGAATCTTGGGGAACATATGATTAGGGAGATGATATGGGATGAGATGCTTCATTACCACCCAGAAGTTGTTTTCGCAAATAGATAGATATGTTAAGAAATATATGGTTATTTTGTTTTATTTATTAAGGGTAGAATAGTATTTTTATTTTCTTTTTAGTTTAGCCTATATATAATCTCTTTGTATTTAGGTTAAAACTATTCATTTAGATTAATGTGATCACATCATGCAATATCAATGAAACTCCGGCATCTTTATCTTTTAGTTTTGTATTTCTCTTCTTTTATTTTTTAGTGATTGTATAATTTCGATAATATATTTGTTTAGTTTCTGCAATCTGGTATTTCGTTTTCTTTTCTTTTGCACTCGGGTTCTTTGTTTGGTGATTGTGGCTATTGAAAGAAATGATTCGCTTCAGTCTGTAAGTATGAGGTTGAATGGAAAGAATTATTCATATTGGAGTTATGTGATGAGAAATTTTTTTAAGGGTAAAAAAATGTGGGGATATGTTAGTGGAACTTGCATGATACCTAGGAATATTGATGAGGGTTATGTTGCTTTAATAGATGCTTGAGAAGCAAACAATGCAAAGATCATTACTTAAATAAACGATTTTGTTGAGCATTCCATAAGTATGCAGTTGGCAAAGTATGAGACAACAAAAGAGGTTTGAAGTCATCTGTAAAGGTTATTCACACAATTAAATTTTGCAAAGCGGTATCAATTAGAGAATGACATACGAGCTATTTACCAGCAAATATGAGTATTTAGGAGTTTTATTATGTTATGAAAGATATTTGAGATCAATTGGCTCTTATATAATTAACATAATTAAAGGCATGTAGTGCCTATATTGCCCATAGAGAGCAGCAATGATTGTTACAGTTTTTAACAGCACTTCGCAGTGGTTTTGAAGGACTTCAAGGTTTAATTTTGCATTGTTCTTTACTGCCTTCTGTTGACTCAGTTGTCAGTGAGTTATTAACTGAAGAAATACGTATTTAATCTTATTCTGAAAATGAAATTATTTCTACTTCTAATTCTTTTGTGCTAACAGTACCTTCTAAGTCATTATCTAATAATCAGAATAAGCCTTACACAAACATTGCCTTCGACGAGTGCAATTTTTTTAAGCAGAAAGGTCATTGAAAAGTTTAATGTCTCAAGTTGTGACAGTGGAATCAAACTTAGAAGCCTAGCAGCTAGTCATAATCTAATATTCATAGACTACCTCAAGGCTACAAACCACCACACCACAATATTGTAGTAGTAGTTTCATCAGGTCCTTCACCAATTAATCTTATTGCTCAGGTTAAGCAATTTAAGAAGTTTCTCTCCTTACAGCTATAAGTTATGCCCGTTTCTTCTTCTGTAAGTTAGTTGCCTCATAGTTCCTCAAGTATGTCATATTCTGAATGGGTCTTGGATTTTAATGTTTCACATCATATGTCTCTAGATTCTTTATCTTTTGCTTATGTGTCCCCTTCGCCTTCTATTCCTGTCATGACTGCTAATAACACTCTCATGCCCTTAACAGGTGTTGATTTTATTGTCACACCTCACTTATCTCTCCCTAATATTTATATTATTATGAAACTCACATTGAATCTTGCTTCTATTGGTCAATTATGTAATTTTAGTGATTATTTAGACAGTTTGAAATGAAGAATTTAGGTTCTCTATGATATTTCTTGGATATTGAGATAGCCTATTGGTCAGATATTCTTGAGCGGGCTAGACTTACTAATAATAAGACTGTAGATATTCTCTTTGAGGTTAACGTAAAGTATTCTTTTTCTGATGGTTTACCTTTGTCAAATCCTAATTTATATCGCACTATTGTTGGGAGCTTGATATATCTCCATATTACTCATCTAAATATTGCATATGTTATTCATGTTGTTAGTCAGTTTGTTGCTTCTCCTACTACCATTCATTAGACAATTATTCTTTGTATTTTACGATATCTTTGAGGTACAGTCTTTCAGAGTCTTTTACTTTCATCTACCTCTTCATTGGAGCTGTATGCATACTCTGATGTTGATCATGATAATGATCTCACAAATCGCAAGTCTATTACTAGTTTCTATATCTTTTTAGGTGATTTTTTTCTTTCTTAAAAGAGCAAGAAATAATCTATTGTTTCTCAATCTTCAATCAAAGCAAAATATCGTGCTATAGCATCTACTACCAAAGAGATTGTTTGGCTATGTTGGTACTTGCAGATATAAAAGTTTTCATTTTCTCATCCTACTCATATGTATTGTGACAACCAGAGTTCTATTCAGATTGCTCACAACTCGGTTTTTCATGAACGAACTAAGCACATTGAGATCAATTGTCATCTTACTTGTCATCATTTC
Organism: Populus trichocarpa; assembly: GCF_000002775.5. NCBI lineage: Eukaryota > Viridiplantae > Streptophyta > Magnoliopsida > Malpighiales > Salicaceae > Populus > Populus trichocarpa. The sequence goes on along the minus strand of NC_037291.2, from coordinate 1,530,924 downwards.
AAGCATGACACCATTACTTTGCCTTTTGTTTCTTCTTCTTTGTAGATTGCAAATTTCTTTACCAAGTTGCATTCTATTTCTCGTTTTTATTTTCTAGTTGGCAAACTCTCGATACTTATAATTGCCGCATCGTGAGTTTGAGAGAAAATATTAAGAAATATAGGCTTATTTTATTTTATTTATTAAGGGTAGAATGATATATTTTTTTTTTAGTTTAGCTTATATATAATGTCTTTGTATTTAGGTTAAAAGTATTTCTTTAGATTATTATGATCACATCATATAGTATCAATGAAACCTAGCCTTTTCATTTTTTATTTTTATATTTTTCTTTATTTTTTTATTGTTTAACAAGATAATGTTCCAAAATCTTTTTTTCTAGTATGAGACCAGTTCTATATTTCTACTTGGAAGCACGGTGCTGAAAACATGTGCTGTAATTTTTACCGAGATTTTGTTTCAACATTTTGTTTTAGTTTGAGTTTCTTAGCAGGACCTGAGTTTCTTAGCCGGACTAAGGCATCCTGCAAAATTGTAAATAGGTATGCCACCATTTATTGTGGTCTGTAAAATATATCTGGCCTTGTAGCCATCTTCCCCTGAAGTATTGTGCCAAAGCTGATGCATCATCAATATTTAGAATCAGTGATGAGGACCATGAGGTTTCATATTTTTCACCTTTTGACTTGTAGTAATCCTTCATTTTTCCTTCACCTTCATCTTCTTCCCTGCCCCGAAACAGATCCCTTCAGTGCCTAATTTGATAGTCTGCAGGTGAGAATGAAAACCAGCCACTTGCAGCACTGGAAGCCACTCATCTAGCAGGCAAACCATGTATCTCACCGCATGTTTATGAAACAATGGGATTGCTCGAGGGTTTGAAAATGCTAAAGTGATGGGACACCAGGGCAGAGAGATAACTGTTAAGGCACGCTATTAAACTCAGATTTAGATCTTGCAGTTTTGGGAAATGTGCTTCAGTCTCAGCAGAAGCAATCAATTCTGAAATGAAGAAATTCTGGTAATAAAAGGCAATCTGGTAGTGGTGATAGAGATATCTGCCTCCTTTTTAGACATTAGTCAGTTCTAGTGCTTAAGAAAACATCAAACGTAACGATTTGGTTCGCATTTTATATCAGAGTGGGTAGCATCATGATGGTTGAAAGGCTGAAATGAAGAAATTCTGGTAATAAAATTGCACTCTGGTTTTCTACCTTGCAACAAACTGTCTCGTGGTTTGGTATTCGGCAGTTTGAAGCTTGAACTTTGAAGTGACGTGCGGACTAACATATAGAGAGAGGCTTGGACATATTTTGCTGGGGCCTTGTGCCACTGGTCTCGCTTAAGCTCGGCCTGGCAAAACTAGGCCTAGATAAAGCTACCCAGGCATGGCCCTTAATTAGAAATATTGGGTCCGCGCCTGAAAGCATCTCTTGGATTTGGATAGATTTCTTTTTAATATAAAGAAATTGTCAAAGTGTTGATTACTGTTTTTTAATAATAAAAAATTAATCATGAACTATAAATATAATGCATATTGAACAGTATTTTTTAAAAATATTATTATGGTGATATATTAGATAATATTTTAAAAAAATATATTAAAACTTTAATATATTAGATTGTCTATTGACTCTATAATTATGATCTGAAATCATAATAATCTTTTAAAAAATAAGTTAAAATAAATTATGAAGATTAACCAATATATATATATATATATATATATAACCTCCTTCACTAACTGTCCCACAAATAGTGGCATCCAGCTAAAGGTTAGGGTTAACACAAGGATGCAAAAACAGTAAAGCCAGTTGGCACACATCTCTTCAAAAAAAAATTATCATCGACAACATGATCTCCTTCATGAATATATATAGATCATGTTGTCGATATAATTTTTTATAGAAATGTGTGCCGTGTTTATACATATATATATATATATAAAAGTTGGGAAAATAATTTGGTAATGGATACTTTCTAAAATATTTTAATGTTAAAAATATATTAAAATAATATTTTTTTAATTTATTTTTAACATTAAAATGTTTAAAAATATATTAAAAAAAATTAAATCACAAAAGCAAAGGGAACATAAAAGGATACGTGTTTAATTCCAAGATAAATATGTTTTATATGAAAAATAATGTCAGAAATGGAGAGCCACAGGAAGCTTCCAGCCGTCCACTGACTTCCGAAGAACAGATTAGTGAACTTGAAATGGATTTTTAATTGTAAAAGACCAGGTGCAGGTAATCTTGATATTATTAAAAATTAATTTCTATAGTTCATGATTAAAAAAAAAAAAAGATGAATAGTTGAGAGATATGGCCAGATTTGAATGCTTCTTGTAGGTCCTCGTCCATATTGTTTTTGTTTTTCCTTGGGGGGCTAACGTCCAAAAACTGCAGCAAATCACACAACGCAGCATTATTTTTTTCTCAGTTTTAACCATTCGAGATTTCCCGATCTTGTTTTCGTGCGAGTTTAGAATTTCATTTTAAATGGTGTTTTAAAAAAATTAAAAAAAATTATTTAAAATCATTTTTTATATATTTTTTAATTGTTTTATTATGCTGGTATCAAAAATATTTTTTAAAAAATAATAAAAAATATTATTTTAATGTATTTTCAAACTTAAAAAACAACTTAAAATATATTCAAACACCTCTTAATCACTTCCTTCTATTATATTATATCTAAACTAATGTACTTATTAAACTTGATTTGCAGTTAAATTAGTGTAAAGTCGAGGTCATGAAGGAGACAGGTAAATATGAGATGATCAAATTTATTTAAAAAAGAAATTAAAAATACGTTGTTTAATATAAAGTTAAATTAAGTCTTAAGTGAGTGAATTGGATTCTAACTTGACGAGTGTGATTGTTTTGTTGTAAAAAAAAATGTTTTTGAATTTTTTTTATTTTAATTAATTTTTTATGAGTGTAGATTGTTTTAATACATTAATATTATAAATAAATGTTTTTAAAAAAAACATTTTAATATATTTTTAAATAATAAATACTTCAAAAAAATCACCAACCACCCGAATCTCCGTCATTACTGCACTAACTATTACATTAACTCCTTTTCAGGCACGTACCGGAATTTATTGCATTCTCAACGCATGTGACAGTCAAAAAAATCCTCAATCACTGCTCTGGAAGTCCTCGTGTCTGGAGCTCAAATGTATGGACCTATTAATAAATAGATAAAAAAAAAAAAAAAAAAAAACTAGATCAGGTGGACAAAGCTGTCAAGGTCTTATAAATTGCTTTCAAAAAATTATTTTAAATTAACTTTATTATAATTTTAAATTATATTAATGTTAAAAATAATTTTTTAAAAAAAATTAACATATATTATTTTAATATATTTAAAAACAAAAAAAAATTTAAAAAAAACGGATAATAAAAATCTCATATTGCCTTAACTACCTAAAATATGTGATATAGGGAATGCATCAAATTTCTTGCTGGCTATGGTGTCTCCTCATACTGGCTAGGTAAAGTTTTTTTTTTAAAAAAAATTAAAATAATAATTATGTTATTCAAATTGACTCAGCTAAGCTTTTTAAGATGAGCCATATTCACCCACGTTTGGCTTCCAAGTCAAAGTCACAATCCATGTTCATCCCATACATCATGCAGTGTTTGTCTTTTGTCTTCTAAAAATCGAGGGAATTGAAAGAAAAAGAAGGAGAATTCGTAGAAAATATTGTCTTTTATTGTGAGTTTTTTATATGAAATTCAATGTATTTTTAATGTATTATATATGTATATACATTTTCTAATATTAATGCAAATATAAAAATACATATAAAACAAGAAAAGTATAATTATGATAGTAATTAAAAAAGTATAGAATTCATAGACATCTACTCCAAGGTGGCAACAAATGATTGCTTTAGTACTTGAATTATGAACTACTCCACGAGAAAATTGATTTTGTGCAATTATTTTCAATTTGTGTGGTTAAGCATGATAGTAAGGGAAACCTCAAATTAGTCTTCCACCTATTCGCAAGTTCTCAATTGGATCCCTAATCTAAAAACTTCCACAATTGAATCCCTAAAGTTGTCATGTTATTAATATCTAGGCATTGTTAGGGAATGCGACCCAAACAGTGTTTCATGAAAATCTATTTTTTTTGTTTAAAATTAATATTTTTTATATTTTTAGATTGTTTTGATGTGCTGTTGTTAAAATTAAATTTTTAAAAATAAAATAATAATAATAATATTTTAATATATTTTCAAGCAAAAAACACTTTAAAAAGCGACTACCATCACAATACTAAACACTATCTTAATGTTATTTCTATTTTAACTTGAATTTGATGTTCTTCATTAAAATCTGGTAATGATTTGGATATACATTAGGCATGAAATTAATAAAACTAATTGTTCTTGGATTGAAATTGAAAATCAAGTATAAAAAATGAGTTTTCAATGATAAGTTGATAACATGAAACCTTGACGAGAGAACAAATTTTATAGGCAGCCTATATCTAGTTGTTTTGATATCTTAAGAGATTTCATATGCCCACTCGGGTTGTGTTTGTACCGAAGTTTCAATAAATTTTGAATGTTTTTTGCTTCAAATTATTATTTTTATATTTCTAGATCGTTTTAACGTGCTAGTGTCAAAAATAAATTTTGAAAAATAAAAATAAATTATTTTAATACATTTTCAAGTAAAAAATACTTTGAAAATCAATCTCAACCACTCTCCAAAAGAGCCCGAAAAGGGATTGTTATGGAAGCAACCTAGCTATTAAAAATCTAGCTAGAAAAACTATAAGATCAATAAAGTTAATTGGACTGCACCTAGTGGTATGTATACATAGACAAGGAAAAAGGGTGCACCACTTGCCTTTTTAGTGGCTAATAAACAGCATGTGAAAATCATTTCTCCAAATCAACACACAAAAATCAAATCAAATCAAAAGAAAAACAAAACAATCAATTAAAAGATTGAAAAATTTGAGGGACCATCTTTGACTCCTCACTCACTCCTCAGCCCACCGGCAGCAGTCCCTCACCTTCTTCCTTTTTTTTACTTTGCCCTTTAACTATAGGGAGGCCCCGGCTCCTACTGTATAAAGTAATGATATTAAGTATAAAAAGTTAAATTCCCATCCTGGCTGCTTCAAAGAGTCAAAGACACCATCTTTGAGGAAACCTAGCCAAGCCCCACCCAATCCTCGCCCTAGCCTCCATGATAAAAAGGAGTAAGAAATAAAGAGGCAATTTAATTATTTCACGCAAGTATAATTCAAAGTTGATGACTGGCTTGGCACTGTCCAGTGTTCAGCAGCCACATAAGGAAACTTATCTAGGTAAATTCAGGCAATCTGCTTGCACGCTCATGGTTACGAGCATTTTGAAAGTGTGATTTTTAAAAATATATTAAAATAATATATTTTTTATTTTTTAAAATTATTTTAAATATTAATTCATTAAAATAATATAAAAATATTAAAAAAATATTAATTTGAAAGAAAAAAAATTTAAAATTCTTTCAAAAACGTTTTTAATTAAAACGCAAAAATAAATATGGTCTAAGAGTTCTTCGGGTTGTTTGATATTTTAAATATAGGAAATTTGGTTTTTTAGTTATTTAAAAATGGAGCATTCATGAATCTATAAAATATACATATAATTTAACTAGCAATATATGAAGCTTTAGTGCTTCCAAGACGGTCAAAGATAGTTAAAAGTCGTCGTGGTAATTATCCGAATCTGGATTCCAAATCCTTCATTTAATCATGAATGAGAAATTTTGTAAAGTGATTGGATTAAAAAGTTTGAAACCTAGAGTTTTCTAATTATTTCACCATTTAATTAACAACGACTTAACTCTTAATTAGGAATTAATAGCTAAACACGAGCATAAAAATCTATATTATATTCATTTATAATGTTTTACATAAATCTATAGTATAAAAATCTATATTATAAAAATCTATAACAGATTTGAAGCTTTCTTAAGCTAGTAATATAGGATGAGGCACTATTCACTAATGTATTTTGATGCTTCAAAATCTGTAGGGATCGACTTCTAACCCTTTTACACCTTAGGTGATGAAAAGAACAGTAATGCCTGGAAGATGAAGCACAAGCAACTTGATTTAGCAGAGGATTCCCTCATTATTCTACTAAATCTTTGAAGGAAAGCAAAAGATCCTTAAGCCAATTACTTAGCATAAGCATGGTGGGCGAAGAATATGCTTAGAATATGTTTGCTTTTTTGTTAGCTTTCACTAATTATATTAGTGGTGAATTAAGCACATCAACATGTTTGGTATATATTAAAGAGAATTGAGTTTTATGACGTGGAACGACTGAAAAATTGAGTTTAAAACTCAAATTTTATACGGTAGTTTTTAATGTTTTTTTAACTAAGTATAAATATTATTTATTGATTTTTTTTATTGTTTGTAAAAAAAACCAAAACATTTTATTCAAACATTTTATATATGTATTTTACTATACATAAATTTCAACCACAGTTTTTACTAAATACATATCTAAATCCAACTAAGTACAACTAAAACTATTTTTTCTAAACTTATTTTTTAAAAATTATAATTATTTTAAAAACAAAGACACCCTTAATAAAACAAACATTGGAGGACCATTGTATTAGCCTTGCAAAGCCTTGGTGGAAAAATCAGCATCGAGGGCGACATGAAATGGAAAATCTAGCTAGTATTATCGTTTATAGCCATGGTAGAAATTCAAATGCAAAAGTCCAGACAACTTGCATCAAGTAGGAGTCGTTTTCTTGAGAGAGTCATGAGGTGGGGTGGGGGCGGTTTGCTTGTTAATTAGAGCTGGGAATTAGTCCAGTATCATTTTAATTAAAATTGTTTTAGTAATTGTAACTTGTGTATAAGTTCCTGGTTTTGTGAAAGTGAGTTCTTGTCTTTGTTCTGAAATTACTAGTTTAAGGCATCGTTTTTCCTTTGTGATTCGGTGTATTTTTAAAATATGTTTGACTTGAAAAAAATATAATATATATATTTTTTAATGATTTTTTATGGTTTTAATATGCTAGTATTAAAAATATAAAGAGTAATATAACAAAATTATTTTAATATATTTTTTAAACAAAAATAATTTTAAAAAATAACATTACACTACATTATCAAACATATTAATCATTTCTCTAGAAGATTTGAACACAAAAAAAGAGTTGTTGCATAAGAAGATTTCAGTAACTCCTTGCTTTTAGTACAACTATAGCCTGTTTATTTTTGTGTTTCAAAAACGCTTTTGAAAAAATTTAAAAATTTTTTATTTTTTTTTGCTTTAAATTAATTTTTTTTTGACGTTTTTATATCATTTTGATGTGTTGATGTCAAAAATATTTTTTTTAAAATAAAAAATTATTATTTTGATGCATTTTTGAGTAAAAATTACTTTGAAAAACAACCGTTACCACAATCTCAAACACTCCCACCTACCGATGTTGATTCTTATATGGTCGAGTGTAGCTTGTTTTTTTAATTTATTTTTACTTAAATCATTTTTTTTCATTTCATATTTTTTTCTAATTTCTTTTCTTTAATAAATAATAATAATAATAATAATAATAAAAAGTTGATAATATGAAAAGATTAATGAGAAAAGAGAGATTTGTTTTTTTTTTAAAAATCTATTAAATTAAACACAAACAACATTGGTCAAAAGAATATTTAATTTTTTTATACTATAAAAAGTAATTAATTTGTTTTAACAAAATTAAAAAAAACTTATAATTATATCAACTTTTTCTTTAATTCCATTCTTTTTAACCCTTTTCAATAAACTTCATCTCGTCAATTTGAAATTGAAAGTGTGTTTTCTGTGAAAAAGCATTAAATTAATATCTTATTTTAGTATTTTATTTATTTATTTTGATGTGTTGATGTTAAAAATAAAAAAAACTGATGTATTTTTAAATAAAAATATTTTTAAAAATATCCTCTATTATAATACAAAACAGACTAATCTTCAAAATAATATAATGTACATAAAGATTTCTGCGTTATAATCAAGAGATGCAATTCTTTATATATTTATATATATCGACTGTGGAGTGATCACATAGCGTTATTAAAATTATTATAATGATAATCATTGAATTATAATCTATAAATAGCAGGTTGAAGGATTATTAGAGTTAATCATCAAAATATTTTATTGATATTTCTTGAAAATATGTAAATGAGTTGTAATATTGTTAACCATCAATCTATTTCTTTTGTTGACCTTTAGGCTAACTTTCCTCCCTATATATATATACAACCCTTTGATCTCCTTTTCTTCTCATGCACAGTTCTATTTGTTTTGAAAGGTAAGTGAGGATCAAGTTTTCCTCTTTCGTTCCATTGTTTATTGTATTCTTTTTCTTTTTTTAGCTATCACTCGGTGCATGGGCTCTAAGGTTTCGGAGTGTAGTTTTTTTTAGCTAGCACTCGGTTGCCGAATTAACTTGTTGGACCGGTTCAGGTTTAATAATTATTATTTATTGTATTTTTATTATTTTTTTAGCTAGCACTCGGTGCATGGGTTCTTAGGTTTCAGAGTGTGTGTGTACATATATTTCTCATATTTATTAATCTGCAGGAAGTATAGAAGTCTATCAAGTGTTTATTTATATTTTTGTAAGGATATTATATGCTTTAATATTTGTCTTATTTTCTCTTCGATAGGATTTGTAACAAAGAGAAACGATCTTTTGCTATTAATGAGATTTTGTTTTAGCAGGATGATTTCTCGAATGCTTCTATATTTCAAAAGGCATGTTTTAATGTTAAACCTTAAGAAATAATTTATAATGTTGTTTTTTTTAAATAAAAAAGGAACTTTCTAAGGTTTTTTTTATATAGAAAAGGTAAAAAGTTATTTAGCCCGTTGGGTGGATCAAGCAACTATCTAAAAGCTGATCAAGTACCAACTTCTAACTATATTTATAAAAACATGACTCGAGACAACACTCGAGTTACATATTAAAATGATAAATTTTAATTTTAAAATAATAATAATAATTAAATTCATGATGTTTTCATTAAAATTGTTTAAATAAATTAATAAGTTTTGATCAAGTTTTATTTAGATCAACTAAATAACATATCAAATTTGGGCTTTTATCAAATCAAACCGAGTCAATTTCTTCCTCTATTTTCTCTTAAATCTATACCAATATAGGTTTTGAATCAGTTGTATTCTAGATGAACTCTCAAACCCCATTTGGGTGTTAAAGCTGCTCGTCTACCAGTTTCTGCCAGATTTTTCATTCCTTTTTGTCTGGTTCTTTTTAAAGAACAAACATGTTTCCGAATTGAACCAGCCACTTGGGCTCGGGTCCAGTAACCATGATTGCATCTCAAATTTGATGCAAGTTCATGCAAGTTGAAAAAACAAAGTCCGTGAGCGAGCTAGCTAGCTAGCTAGTGTCCCCCACAGCTGGTAGGAAGCCACTCCAAAGTTTTCTTCTTTAAGGCCACCACCAGCACTCATGAATCTGGCACCATGCATGTGCCATTTGTACGGCTACAAGATTGCACATTATACAGTATAGTACCTAGCAGATCACTACTCTTTTTCCAAGAAAATAATGAAATGTTGTCAGGTTAGCCATGGCACTTACATTTATGGTCCATTAAAAAATATCACTAACAAATTAATCAAAATTAAAACCAAAACAAAAACAACCGTTATAAAGAATGAAACTAACATGATTAAGATGTAAAGCCATGAGGATTGATCTAGCTCTTTTATTTAAAAAATTAAAACATAATATTGTTTTTTTTAAAAAAAAACTAATAATTTTTTTATTAGTTTTAATCAGATTAACCAAGTCATTGATTAACTTATAATTTTTTATCTGATTATACTAAATCAACTCCATTTTTCATAAATAATGTGATGAACATCACTGAGAATAATCGTAGTAGCAAGCTTTAATTGAAATATTTTAATTGAAATATTTACTCCACATGAACATGCAAGAACAAGAGCTTTATGATATTTGCACTTTTTTCCTTTTTCAATCTTTTTTTTTTCCTCCAATATTTTAATTGAAATAATTTCTTCCGGTGTGCAATTCAGTCTATAAATTCCATTACCAATACCCACAGAAACCTCTTCTCCTTCTTATCCTCATCTTCCCAGTAGAAAGATTCTCAGCCTTCATTTGCTTCTTCTCTACCTATACATCATCCTTTATAGATAAGCCTGATAAGGTTATAGTTACAAATATTTTCTTTGCTCATACAAATACACAACCCAGTTCTCAAAATCCGTGTCTGCCTTCATCATTTCTTCTATTTCTCTCTTGTTTTATGTACTGTTTTTCTTATGCTGAACACATCTTTTTCTTGATGTTTGAGAATAGCAAGTGTTCATGACTCCTGTACTCTGTGAAATCCTCCTTTCTGGTTTCACGATAAACTCAACTCTTAGGCGCGGGACTCACCTTGTTCAATCCTTCTCTGTTGTCTTCCTCTACTGGTTCTATGTTTTCTCATGATCTCGATTAGCCCCTCTGAAACCCCATAGAGCCATCATCTTTAATTACCATCTTAATCATATCTTGAAATAATCATTTTCTTGGTCCCGTGCGTTCTCTTTTATTAAGCATAGTCCAGGGTTAATTACAGCTTGAGTTTATTTTTGTTCTTGTTCATATATTTTTGTTGTTGTCAGTACTATATTTATTTGTTAAGGGAAAAATATTATGGCCTCTTCTAGTGGGGCATCTTCAGGGTCAACAACCATGTTGAGGAACTCAAGTTCTGAAGAGGATCTGCAGCAAGTTATGGACCTAAGGAAGCGTAAGAGGATGCTGTCTAATAGAGAATCTGCAAGAAGATCCAGAGTGAAGAAACAGAAACACCTGGATGATCTCATGGGACAGCTTGGTCAACTCAGCAAAGAAAATAACGAGATTCTGAAAAGGATGAATGTTACCTCTCAGCTTTACATGAATATCGAAGCTGAGAACTCTATCCTCAGAGCCCAAATGGCTGAGCTGAGCCACAGATTGAATTCTCTCAATGAAATCATTGAATACGTCCACTTTTGCAGTGGCACTTTTGAACGTCGTGAGGATGCTGCTGCCCCCACTACTGGTGCTTTTGGTCATCAGCTCGGTGATGATTTTTTCATGAATCCGTGGAATAATGCTGATTTCCATTTGAATCAACCTATCATGGACATGATCATGTACTAAAATTATTATGTGTGGGAATTTGGTTGTAATTGATGCTGTTGGTGGTGTCTCCTGTTGTTTTGATCCTCTTTTTTTTTTCGGTGTGTTTGTGTTGGTTATGATGAATAAAAAAATGTACAGCTTCTAGCAGGGTATAATTTTGAAGATTGTGACTGATTATGGTGAATTAATTATGTAATGAGCAGTAAAATAACTTTATATTGGTTGTTCTCTGTAAATGGCATAGCCATTTGTGATTGATAATCCTTTTTAAGTGATTTTTAATTGAAAATATAATTAAATATTTTTTATAATTTTAATATTAGTACATTAAAATTATTAAAAAAACATTTAATAAATATTAATTTGATAATTCTTCAGACTAAATACTCTTTAAAATATTAATTTGATATCTTAATTTGTGTTTTGGGCAAATGAATGTTGGACAACCTCAAATTCATAGCCCTTGTTCATCCCAACAATAATTTGACGTTGTCTTTAACAATGGAAGCCAAAAAAAAGCTATATATGTTCCATGGAAATTAATGATGACCTTCACCAATCTACTGTCATCTTTTTAATATGGTAATTAATTTAAAAACCTGTCATCTTTTTAATATGGTAATTAAGTTCATCTTTGGATCGAAACTCTGCACATTGGTAGCCATAAAAAAGGCATAGACAGTATTCACATGTCGTGCTCCAAAACAAAATGCTTCGGTTTTAAAAATATAAGATAGATTCCTTCTCAAATGATCAATCAGAAGCATAGATTTATAATGTACAGACTGTTTTTTGTCCCTATGAATCTTATGGTGTTTCAAGAGCTAGGATCGGAGGCGCTGAGGGTCTTGGCCTGGCGGTGGGAGGGGCTTGTCTCCTTCCACTGCTCCTGGGTTCGAGTCCTCATGCGCACGCTTGTCACCTCCACGGTGTCTTACATGCCCACTGGGTTTGCAGGGTGTTTAGTGGGCCGTGGGATTAGTCGTGGTGCGCGCAAGCTGGCCCGAACACCCACGTAAATAAAAAAAAAAAAAAAAAAAAGAGCTAGGATCGGAGGCTTGGGCAATTCATTGATTCAAGTCACTTTTTTCTTCCCACATGCATGATCCATAGAACAACTTCATGCATGTGTTATTATTCTATCAAGTAAACTGGAAAATAGTTAATCACGATCAATTAGGCGTGCAGCTGGTATTAGCAGAAGTAATCTTTATTTAATTAAGGGGTGTCCACTAGGGCATGCCTTAACAAAATTAAGGCATTTGCTCCCATGTAAAAAATATTACCCAAAGTCACGGTCTGTTTGGAAAAGATTTGCCTTTTTTTTTTTTTTTTTTGTCATGGTTGTGGCGTTTAAAGAGTTATAAATTGTAAATTTTTTTAAATAAAATATAAAAGAGACAGTGATAATAATTTTTAAAATACCATCAAAATACACTTAAAAATCACAGCTAAGCTATGTGGTTGCGGTGAACTTTGATTATTATAAGAGCTAAGACTAAAGTACTGTCTAGATTATCAACTAATTAGCTCATTAAGTTGAACAGTATCGATGACCCACGATGCCACCATTCAGAGGCATTAAAGATATGCTCAATTAAGTGCTCTTTTCTAATCTGTATTAAGTCTCGGCATTTAATTTAAATTAATAGTATTGCACTTAATTTAAGTAAATTAATTCTTCTAATTAAGCATATATATGTAGTACGTAATTACAGATGAGGTTTAATTAGTAAATTAATGCTCATTAATTAGCTATGTTCGTAATATACTTCTAACTATATTCGTCTTTTTTTTCCGTAACTAAATATTACTCGATAATTATATATTATAGTCATTTTAACTTAAATATTTATCTTCTTTTTCTTTGCAAACACGATAAATAATATTGCTGTGCAAAGTAATCATCAATCTTGTAGCATATATGCACTATAGAGATTTGGAGGATGTCACATGTATGGTCTTGGAAAAATAATCTAAAGCTCGACGTACGTACGTATTAATTATTTCAATAATAATACGTTTTTTGCATTACTTGCACGGGGAAGCCACTATAAACAATAAGTTCATGTAGGTTTAAACAATACAGGCAGACCACCCAACCTCGCCCACTACATTTTGTATATCCAAAATGAAGTGGGCAAGTTAGGCTAACAATCAATACTTTAAAGTATTTTTTGCATGAAAATATATAAAAATAATATTTTTTAGTTTTATATTTTAAAAATTTATTTTTAATATCATTACATTAAAACGATCTAAAATTTTTATATATATATAAACTAATTTGAAAAAAAAGAAGATAAAAAACTGTCGAAGACATTTTTTGAAAACAAAAATATACATAGAGTACTGCTAGCATATATACAAGAAGATAGTGCCACCAGACTTCCTGCAACATAAATGGGTCACTGTATATTTTGGCATAGTTGCATGTATAGAAAAGAGTTTGGATTTTTTTTTTGAAACTATATGATTTCTTTTCAGGTTTCATTACGGTTGGTTGTTTTAAAAGTATTTTTTTGCTCGAAAATATATTAAAATAATATTTTTTTTATTTTAAAAAATTATTTTTAATATTAACACATTAAAATAATTTAAAAAGATAAAAAAAAATTGTGCTACTGCTGTACAGAAGTTAAGGAAGGAAAGAATGGTTGACTCGTTGAGTATATGTGAGCTCTATCATGTTCAAATTAATTCGTTACTGGTTTAAAAAACAGATGACGTATTACCTGTAATTAGTTCTAACCATATAAGAATATTTTTAATTTCTTACTTCAATAATAGATGCATAGAAGATCCATGCATCGTGGACGAAAGACTTCACCACACCATTTATGCGAAATATGAGAAGGTGAAGGAAAGAAGGCGGCGTCCACCATTGATGTTTTTGAAGATCTAGCCAGTGTTCTTGCATCTGAGTCAAATACAATCTCCTTGGTTCATATGATGACGAAAGAATGTGGCCAGCAAATTTGGACAGAATAATTTAGGCCCACATTTTCTAATAAAGTGGCCAGGCTGAGGCTGATGTCTAGCTAGTTAGGTTAAATGGAGTTTTAAATTTTCAAGTGGGTATCATATATATTGAAGAAGAAGGTGGAAGCGACTTTAGCTAAGAACAGATTAATTAGTTCTTAATATGTTGTATTAATTTAGTCAATGTCTTGTGATGGACAGTATAAATACAAAAAAAGATAGAAATATATTTAATTGAAGAAATTGTGTGTATATAAAATAAATCTATTTCTAAAATAAAAAATACAAGAAGATGATATATATATATATATATATATATATATATATATATATATATATATATATATATATATATATCCTTGCTTTATCCATAGCTAAACACTATTCGGATGAATTTATAGGATTAGCCATTAATACATATATAATTACTAGAAATTTAATAATTTAAACGATGATCATGTGGAAACCACTAAAATATATTCAAAGTTGTTTAATTAATTATATATATGTTGTGTTCGAAATAATGTAATGCTAGAATAAAGCGGTATTAATTAATTACCATGTCACTATGCAGGATTCCCTTTGACTATTGGGTCATAATATTTATTTTTTAATCACCATTCATGCTCTTAATTAATAATTAACTACAAGAACTCCACAAAATTATAGCTTTCTCATGGAGGAAATTAAACTTTTTTTATTTTTTTCTTCATGGCTTGGAGTAGTAATTGGCTCTGCATACATGGAATTGCATAAAATCTTCATCTCCATTGTGATGCCATTACTATATATTATATCAATAAATGTCCACATCAATTTTGGTGGTTGCGTCTAGTTTTCTGATTAATTATGCAATTGCAACTCGATTATGTATTTTATTGTTGAAAATGGAACAAAAATCCAAAATGACTTCCCAATAAATAAATAAAAAAATTCCACAATATATTTATCATGTTGTTCTTGAAAGCATCACCATGCACCTAGAATCAAAAACTAAAGAAAGCATCTAGTAGAATATAGAGATGCCATGGATGTACACATAACCCACCAAAGGATTAAAAAAGCTTAGCATTTTGTTTATTTTTTATTTTTAAAAAAAGTTACTTTCTCTTCTAAGATGATTGCACACCTACACAACACAATTTCTTCAACTATCGTAGCCAAGACTTTTTGTACAATATTATATTTTGCCAAGCTTTTTTTAAAAAAAAATTAAAAAAATAGAGCATTTCAAATCATTCAAGCATTGAGTGTGCAATAGTTAAGATCCACTCTGTTGTACTTTAGCCTATCCACCTTTCCATTTTTATTATATATATAAACATTTCAAAGACAATTCTTAAAAGATTTCCATATATCATGGTGCATATATTTTTTAAAAATATTTTTTGTTTAAAAATGTATTAAAATAGTTTTTGTTGTTTTTATTTTTATTTTTGATATTATTATATCAAAATTATATAAAAAATACTAAATAAAAACATCAATTTAATATTTTTTTAAAAGAATATAATTTTAAAAAACACCTAAAAGTAAAAGCTCTCGCACTCCAAAACTAGGATTGAGAGATTCCATTTTGTTTTTAGGATAGGTAATTTTTTATTTATTTGAGAGAAAAATAGTAAATTAATTATTTTAAAATTTAACTGTTTGTTTGTATCAAAGCTCACAACTTTTTACTTTAAAAAAAAAACAAAAGCGTTAATTACAAATTATAATAATATAATTTCATAAAAAAAATATAATGAGATGAGTTACTGGGTCATTTAAACTTCAAGCACTTTACTATTGCTGTATCAAAGACAATTTTTCTTTTTAATTTAATAATCAAGAATATTTTTTAAAATTATATTTTCCGCTGAGTTTTTTATTTTGTTTTTTTTATTTTGTTTATTTTGTTTTTACTTATTTATTATACCTTTTTGTTTTTTTTTTGCTTTTTTTTGTGTTTTTTTAACGAATTTTTTTTGTTTAATTTAGTTTGTTAATATTAATTTTTTTATTTAGTTATCAGACTTTCATGACACAGATCCCGGGTTTGACAGGTTAACCTAGTTTGACGAGTTAACCCGAAATTTTTGTTTTGTTTTTTTCTTTTTAATTAATATTTTTCATTTAGTTTAGTTTAGTTTGTTAATGTTAAATTGCTTTCTATTTAATTATCAGACTTTTATGACACGTATCTCGGTTTGACGGGTTAACCCAATTAATTCTGGGTTAACCCGTCAATTTTTTTTTTCTATTTAGTTATCAAACTTTCATGACGCGAATCCTAGATTTGACGGGTTAACCTGGTTTGAAGGGTTAATCCAGTTAATTCAGATTATTTTTTTTGTTTTTCTTCATGTTGGTTTTTTTTTTTTTGTTTTTTTCATTTTAATTAATCTATTTAATTATCACACTTTTATGACACGATCTTGCAGCCAGACCCACATCCAAGGCTCTTGGGTCCGATGTTGCAGCCAGACTCACTTAAACTTGAGTCATGTAAGTTTAATATTATTATTAATCTTATAAATATTACTTTTAGGTCAAGTGTTGCAACCAGACCAAAGACTCTTGAGCATATCTTTGCAGAAAGACCTAACACTCTTAGATCTTAGCTTTTTTTTGATATTTTTTATGCAAGAAAAAAAAATTAACTTGTGGTGTATGCCTTTGTTTTTTTTTTTTTCTCTTTTCCTTTTTAAACCTTTTACTGTGGACTGCACAGTGCAGTTCACAGTGAAAAAGCCAATGCCTTTAGTTTATTTTTTTGTCTTTTTTAATTAATCTTTTTTAATTTAGTTTTTTAATATTAAATTTTTTCTATTTAATTATCAGACTTTTATGACACGAATCTCAGGTTTGACGGGCTAACCTAGTTGATTCAAATTGTTTTTTTTTCTTCATTAGTTTTTTTTTCTTCCTATAGGTTTTTTTTCTCTTTATTTTTTCCTTTTTAATTAATCTTTTTTTAATTTATTTCATTAATATTAATCTTTTTTCTATTTAGTTATCACACTTTCATGACACGAATCCCAGGTTTGACGGGTTAATCCAGTTGATTTAGATTTTTTTTCCTCATTAGTTTTGTTCTTCCGATTTTATCTTTTAATATTGTACGTAGTCCACAGTAAAAAGGTTGATGCCTTTAATTTTTTTTTTTTTTGCTTTTTGCTTTTTATTTTATGCATTTTACTGTGGACTGCAAAGTGCAATCCACGATAAAAAGGCTGATGCTTTTTTTTTAATTAATTTTTTTTATTTAGTTTGTTGATATTAATTTTTTTTTCTATTTAGTTATCAGATTTTCATGACACGGATCTCAGATTTGACAGGTTAACCCAATTAATTTAGATTTTTTTTCTTTTTCTTCATTAGTTTTTTTCTTCTTATAAAATTTTTTTCTTTTATTTTTTCTTTTTATTTAATATTTTTTTATTTAATTTAGTTCATCAATATTAAATTTTTTCCTATTTAGTTATCGACTGATGCCTTTAGTTTTTCTTTTTTTTTTCTTTTTTCTTTTTTGTTGTTTGCATGCATTTGACTATGGACAATGCAGTCCATAGTGAAAAGGCTCATGTCTTTTTTTTTTCTTTTTAATTAATTATTTTGTTTAATTTAGTTTGTTAATGTTCAAATTTTTTTCTATTTAGTTATCAAACTTTCATGACACGGATCCCGGGTTTAACGGGTTAGCCTAGTTAATTTTGTGTTAACCCGTCAATTTTTTTTTCTATTTAGTTATCAAACTTTCACGACACGAATCTAATATTTGATGGGTTAACCTGGTTTGATGGGTTAACCCAGTTAATTCAGATTTTTTTTCTTTTTCTTCATTAGTTTTTTTCTTCCTTTTGGTTTTTTTTTCTTTGTTTTTTTCTTTTTAATTAATCTATTTAATTATCACATTGCAGTCAGACCCACATCCAAGACTATTGGGTCTGGTATTGCAGCCATACCCACTTAAACTTGAGTCATGCAAGTTTAATGTTATTATTAATATTATAAATATTACTCTTGGATCAGGTGTTGCAGCCACACCCAAGACTCTTGGGTATAACTTTGCAAAAAAACTAACACTTTTAAATCTTGGTTTTTTTTATACTTTTTATGCAAAAAAATTGACTCGCGGCATCACGCGGGTCATGTAACTAGTATTTTCTAAATTCGAACGGAGACAATTCAATAGGATTAGATCCTAACCCTTCACTATATATATAATTTTTTAAAATATTTATTGATAAACTATGTATATATTTGAAAATAATTAAAATTAATAAAATAAAAAAAGTAAAATTTTTGTTAATCCCTGGATGGAAGGACCTTACTAACAAATGATGAAACATCAAGGGGTCAATTGAAGTGAACAAAGTTTTTAAAAGAAATGGTGCCATGAAATTGACCCTTAAAACTCTCCGTTTAATTTTAAGCAAACACATGCCCTTCACTGTAACATAAACAAAATTCAAAAACCCTAATGTCTCTCAAAAACCCTAAAAAATGGAGATTCACATGGGAAACCCAATCCCAATCACCAAATCTAAAGCTCTTTCTCTTCAATTCACAATCAAAACCTTCAGTTCACCACCTTCAAGCTCAATTAAACCTCTCAAAATCCCACCTTTTAGTTACCTTCACCGAGAATGAAGAAACCAGTGAAGTTTCAATTAGGGTTCCGATTCCTAGGGTTTTAATTGACCCTGAATCTCCAGTAAATGCTAAAGCTTCTGATGATCATATTGAAGTTAAGCTTGTTTTGCTTCTTCCTGTTGATCACCCTTTAGTTTCTACCTTTGATTTGTTGAATTTGAGTGATGAAAGTGAGAGGAACGAGGATTTGGATCTGTTAAAGCCACTCATTATGGATTCTGGTAATTTACAATAATTTTTTTTCGAGTTGTTTGGGTTAAGTATTCTGTTGGGTTTGATTTAAAAGTTCAGTTAAAGTTATAATTTTGATTGAAGAGAACAGGTGAAAGGTTTTAACTTACAATTATTGATTTTGGCTTAATGTGATTGTCTGTGTTATGATTTAGAGCTGTGCATTAGTCGTGCTGGACTTGGTTTTTGATTCTGATGTGTTTTAATTGTTTGGTTCAGATTTAAAGAGCTTATCCTCAATGGAAGGAGTTCATTTTTATTGCAGAAGTTGCTCGAATAGACTGACTAGAAGTCCTTTAAAGTAAGATTGTTATTGCTCGTTCTAGTTAATTCCTTTTGATTTTGCTTGAATATGCATATTTTATGAGTATGGTTGATTTATTGGAATTCATCCATAAGTTTTCAATACCTCACTATACCATTTATAGGTTTACCAAATGAAAATTGGGATATGTAGGCTGTAGAAACGGGAGCTTTTATATAGGCTGCTTTGAGTTGTTAATTTGCACTTAGGTTAATGGTATCACTTTAATAATTTTCTGTTTAGTCTTAGCTTTCCTCAGAATTTCTATTCATATGTAGGCAATTTGTGGAAATGCCATCGGTTAATTGGCCAGAGATGGCTGACAACTGGTTTGGAGGTTGCTGTTGTTCATTTGGAGGTGCCAGTGAGAAGTTGGTGAATAGGTATGCACATGCATATGCATGTCCAATGGGTGTGTGCATGTTGAATTCTACAGCTGTTACACTTTGCAGTGATGATCTTGCTGGATGTAAATTTTCTGAAAAATATAGAATCCAAACGTGCAAGCCTGAACAGGAGTCTGGCGATGAAGGTTTAAGTGAAGAAGCTATGCGAGATTTTGAAACAGAATCTGGAAGAGTTACAAGGTGTGACAGTCAATGCAGAGTGATCCATGGTGTTAATGGAAAATCAGGGTCTTCATGTTCCAAATTGGAAAACCATGGCGAGAATGTCAAATTTAAAGTTGCAGAGGAAAAAACTAATAGTAGTATATTATTGTCTGCACTACCAGCATCAGATCTCTCTGAAAAAGTGGCTCCAGGACCAGGTTGTTGTGATTCAGTACATCATACTCAAGATTATACTGATGAAGGTGGCATCCATGATGTGTGTGGACCTTCTTTGGAAGACCAGAAAACCACAAAAGATATGGAACTCAGGATAAATCAGAGATCTTTCCTCAATGGCTTTCTTGGAGATGCTTTCACTGCTAGATCCTATAATCTATCTACCGATATTGAATGGAAGCAATTTGTTTGCCCACAGTGCTCATCTCTTATTGGTGCTTATCCATGTGCAAATGGGGACATGCCTGTAGATGATGGAGTTAGACTTTTTAAATGCTACATTTCCACTTCTCTGCCAGTTGGTGAACAAGCTGACCTTTTCAGGTACATGGTTGCTGTACTTTCTTAATATTTTTCCACCACTTTTGTATTGCTAGCTAATTAGAAAACATGAAAAATTATGTAGTGAATCTAAAGGTTTATATATGGGATATAGCAGCCTTGAGCTTCACAAAAAAAATTAAATTCATCATCATGAACAGGAAATATACCCTGGAGAGAATGTTCACAAGTCAGCTAGTGGAAAGTGCAAAAGATGAATTATCATTCAGGACCGTGGTCAGGGATTTGAGAACAAAATCTCCCATGCTTCAGATTGTCCTTGTAAATCCAAATTCATGGTGCTGTAGTGGTGATTGTTTGGACACAAAGAGCAATACTGATTCAGTTTTGAAGTTAGATCTACACCCTGTTATCAAGGTTCTGTTTTCAGATTGTAGCAGCAATACAGAATCTCAACTGAGGTTGGTCTCCTAATTAATATCTTTGGTTGTTTGCTTGACAGTCTTTTCTAGTAACCGAAGAATGCATGCGTGTATTCTTGATGGTGGTGATTCAAAATAAACAACCAAATCTCGATAAGACTCCTGCTAGAGTCTTGAATATGTGTTGGATTATACACCCCCAAAGTGCACGCCCACACAAATAAGAAGAAAAAAAAGTTGACTTGACAAAAATTTTAATAATTTTGGTAGCCAGTCTGGTAGAGGTCCATACCATGGCAGTGAAAATATCGCCTTAAAAGAGTGAGGAAGGCGCTAGTCATGTCGCACTTTCTTTTCTGTTAATGATTCACTTAGAAAACATCTGTTCCTTTTCTTCAAGTTGTAGTTAAAGATTGAGATTTGTGCAGGGTGTTGGAAGATTGGGTGACAAAAAATCAAGCAGATGAAGTTTTCATGTTGGCGCATCTAATAAAAGAGTTGATTGAAACCATAGCATCTGCTAAAGTTGAATTTCCGCCATCATGCACTTTCCTTCAGGGTTTATCCTTTTCGTCCATGCCAAGGTAATATGATCTCATTTTTGGAAGCTAGGAGTTAGGAATTCAAGCGAATTCAACTGGAAAATTAGAATGCAATCTGTATTTAAAATGGCAGGCAGGAAATGGTCCTGCTTGATTCAAGAAGAAAATCATTTCATCTTCCGTGTCATTATCCTCCTCTGCTGATTCTTCCTCCATATTCAGAAACTCGATGAGACTTTCAATAGCACCTTGCGTTTTGTTACATTTCTTAAGTTGCTGTGATACTTCTGCTGGGGTAACTGATATCCTCTGAATTAGATCTTCAATGCACTTGAAAAATCCATGGTCTTCAATTCCTAGATATGTCAATGCAAGCAATGCTGGGTCTAGTCTCTCTCTGTAGTTGTTTGTGAAGATGTTGATTCTTTCTTCCCCAAAGCTTGACAACATGTCATCGATGCAGTTCAACAAGCCTAATGGTGTTTACCTACGGTGTTTCAGGGAATTTTTTTTTTTTTTTAAAAAAAGAGAAGATGTAAATGGTTCAAAATTCGGATGATGGATGTATAAAAACTACAGAAGTAGCAATGGTTATCAAGTTATTCATATTTTTGGTTCTTATTTAGGGGTTAAACACTAATACAACTAGATTATAGCCTTCTCATTCCTAATCCTCTCCCTTATTGGGAGAAAACAAGATTTGATTTTAAATCCTTGGGACGAGAACTATGGATTTTACCAAGCTATCAATTAAGAACAGTACTTGTTATATAAGCAAGTCGGGCAGTCCAATGCTTGAAAGGAAAATAACAGCACTATTGCAGACCCGATTATTTATGAAGTCTAACCAACGGATTTCGAAGAGGTAATTTGCCTACAAGCAAACCAGAAAGACAGAAAAGGGAAAGAAATAAACGTTGGGAGAAAGTTACTTGGCGTCTTATCAAGAAATTGATGCAAGAGATTTTGGTGAAATGCAATTTACATTAACAACTATAAATTTCAATTTAATAGCTACATCAGTTTTATAATAATAAATATAATTTTTAATCTGATTATTAAATCGAACTAAAAATTTATTAATTAGATTATAGAAGCTCTAATTTTTATAAGATTAATTTTTTTAATTACTTAAGGTGTCGTAAGATACCCAAATTAGATCCAAAAGTTAATGTTAGAGGTAATATTTTCCTAGTTAATTTATAATTTTTTTACTACTAGTTTAGAATTATTTCATTATTTTTTATGTATTTTTTGTTATATAATATAGATTTTTTTATTATAGGAAATACAATTTAAAGTGTTTTTCTAGAGTTGAATACACCAGGGTTTCTCAAGTTTTTTCCGTATATGTTAACCTTTCAACCTTAATTTATTGGAGTTCACAGAAGAGGACGTGTTCATGGTAGGAGAATATAAATTTTATTCTCAGTTTTCATAAGCTACTTAAATAATGAAAAAAAATAATCCTAAATAGAACATGAAAAATAACAAAAGAAATATAAATCAAATATAAAACTTGTCTCACCAGAATCTAGAAAAATCCCCATAAACATTTATTTTGACCACACATAATTCAAAGATTAGCTTAATCATCAAATAAGAGATTATTTTTTACAATTTTATTATAATCAATAACTATTAGTGTGATGGCTTTAATTACTCTTAAACTTGAACTAAAAGAATTTCAATTATGATTTGGCCATAAATATAGTTTATTAATTTTATTATATTAAACTTTATGTTTTGCACAACTAAAGCATTTTTCTATTTATTTTCTCTTATGAGAATGATAATATTAAAAGATGATACCAACTAAATTCATTATAGAGTTTGACAACATCTATTTCTTTCTTTATTCCAAACCATTCATAAAAGGATTCAAGATGAATAATTAAAAATTATATTCTACTAGAGACATAAATAGTCATAAATAATTATGTGATAATATCCCTCTGACAAAATAAAGCCCAAACTCCTATAAAAGACTATAGTGGGGAATTTTTCACAATAGATGCAAAACCCTATATTTCTTCTAGCAAATCTTCTAATTGTTCCAAAACAACTAAAAATAGATTCTTTAACCATAAAAAAAATGGAGAGGAATCGAACCTCCATGCTTTTTAGCCATCAAGGCATCTTTAAGGCGAATCATCCATGAATATAATATTTATCTAGTGTGATGCATGAAATAAATGACAAAGGTGGAGCTTTGAAGTATTTTTATTAATCTTCATGTCATATATGGATTGATTAGAAATCTTATTGAAATTCAATACAACACCTATAAATACTCTAATCAGTCTCGAAACGAAGTCCTATATAATTTCTTTTTATCAATACTTTTCTAACATTCAAAGTATTAATTTTGAGAAATCTAATGTATAAAAATAAGAAGTATAATTGTAATTGAAAGGGCAAGATTGATGATATGTTTTTGAGGAAGGAGTGCTTATTGATGAACATATTTTAAAAAACTTCAAGGGGTCCATTGAGAATATAAAGAAAGTCACATCATCGGTTTTGTTAGCTGAATAAATGGAGATAGATTGAAAGGAAAAGGGAAAGAAATTAAGTATAAACATAATTCAAAAAACAAGATTGTTAGCAAGTTTGAGGAATGGGTGCTTGATTGAATTTTCTTATAACTTTAAGGGGTCAATTGTAACATAAACAATGTGAAATCACCACTAGCTTTGCTTGATGGACGGAGTCCATCGAATGGAAACCTCAAAAGAAAGTTCAGGGTAGAAATTATACATGCAAAAATCTAGAAGTGAAATTGAGAAACTATCCAGACTTTAGAGGGTAAATTAAATTAAAATTTACCAGAGAAAATGCTAGTATATTAATCAACTGAATTATTTTATTAAATTTAACATTAAAAACAATAGTTATTAAACTTAGTCGACCCTAACCAGATCTTGGACTAGATTATGAACGGGTCGGGTTTATTACTATGTTAAAAACCCTTTTATCACTGAACGCGTTTCACAATGCAACAAGAGCTATCTCACAAAGGAAAATCCAACAAGTAGGGACTAGGACATTACTTGATAGAAGCCAACAATCCATTATGCTAGGTCAGGTAAATGGATGTTGTTAGAATCTTGGATTGTTTCACATCCTGTTTCATGCTTCCAGTTCTACACTTCACAACCTCTTCTTTTATGACCTCTTCTTCATCCTCCTTTTTAGCCCCATTATCCATCATTTCAGTAGTCTCCTTCAGATTTATAAACTCAATTAGACTTTGAAGTGCAACCTGAGGATTGTCACATTTCATAAGATGCTGTGCAACTTCTGCTGGGGTAATAACTCTACTCTGAATGAGATCTTCAACGCATTTGAAAAGGACATGCTCTTTAATCCCAAGATATGTAGAGGCAAGCTTCTTGAAAGCTGCAGGAGTACAATGTCCCATGTAAATATGAACATCCATTCGTCCTGGGCGCAACAATGCTGGGTCCAACTTCTCTTTGTAATTTGTGGTGAAAATGATTATTCTTTCATCCCCACAGCTTGACCATAGTCCATCAATGAAGTTCAGCAAACCAGATAAAGTCACCTGTGAGAAGATTTAAAGAAAAGTATGGTTTAGTCAATATGGAAATGGAAAACTTGGAGGCAATATGGCATCAATGTGATTAATGAATCTTTTTTCCAATATATTCTAGTTAATTTCATCTAATCTGATTAATCATTTTTGGCATAAAGTTATTTGTGAAGTCTAATTAGTAAAGGGTTATAATTAAGTTAATTCCTAATAAGATAAACTTGGGAGATCAATTCTTTCAAAACTCACTTACCCCAGGATCAAAAGAAATCTTCTTATCAAGTTGATCATCATCATCGCCATCATCTTCCTCACCATCTTCCTTTGGATTCCTAGTTTGATTGCGGGAACGTGAATATTTTGTACTGCAATCAATGTCCTCAATAAGAAGAATTGAACGATTGGTTGTGGAGGTGAGTATCGTCCTGAGTTGAGAGTCATTTCTTACAGCTTGGAGCTGGAGATCATAGATGTTGAATCTTAGATAGTTTGCAATGGCAGCAACGAGGGTGGATTTTCCAGTCCCTGGTGGACCATGAAGAAGGTACCCTCTTTTCCAAGCTCTACCAACACTCCGAAAGTATTCCTTTCTTTGCACAAACAAGTCAAGATCTTCAGTTATGAACTTCTTCAGGTCAGGGTCCATTGCTAGAGTCTCAAAAGTAGCTGGATGCTTAAACACTGTAGATTCCCACATAGAATCTTCGTTATCATAAGTATAGATGTTGAGAGTCTCCCTCTTGTTCAAGATTGAAGCTGCAGTCTTGCTAATGTGTGGCAGGTAGCTTTGCATCACATGTTCTCTGTAGTTCTTTTTGCAATTCAACTGGAAGTATCTTTTCTGGCGATAGGAGTACTTTTTCGCTTCTTTCTCACAGAGTTTCCATTCAAAATGCATACCTTGAAAAACATCAATTACTTTAGCATCAATAGGAATCCCTGGTTTAGGTGGGGCAGTGATGTTGTTCGTGTCACTGGTGCCTAAAAGAAGGCTTTTGGTGGAAGGGCCGATTTTGGTTGGAAGATAGACCTCAACAGCTCGAAAGGTTTCATTCTCCACAGCTTGCCATCGGTCTTCAATGATGAAGGTGAACTCTGAGGAGAAGTAGGCGGCAAAGAAATCTGAGAACTTAGTAGCTATGTAGTCACGCATACCCCTTGGAATCATTTCATTCAAGATGGTGCGGATAAGCATGGATAAACCGGATAGGGATGCGTACACAGAGAGAATTGTAGTCATGGAGGGCAATTCCTTCAAGAGAGACGCCATTTTCGATTGTGAAGAGCAAGCAAAGAACGATAGAAGACCGATCACTTGGATGAAAAGAAAAGAGCAAGGGAACTTATAACCAAATAAAGAATAACAATTATTGAGTGGAATTGTCCTGGATAATTAATGGAGAGCGAGAATCTCTTGGTTTGAATACGTGTCATAAGATAGGTGCTTCTTCTTGGCTTCTTGTTTTCTACTGTGACTTTATCTAGTAGAGAGACTGGGTTTGGAAGAGACTGATAATATATTTTAAAGGGAACCATCTGTTGTGCTATGTTCGGAGAAACCTCATAGAACATGCTAGGAAAAGAACAAGGGAGAAAAGACACCTCGGAAAAAGACAATTAAACACAAGGAAAAGCAATGTTGACATCTTATGGTCAATTCATTCACACTCGAATTACGAGAAGAACACGAAATGGGCAAGAATCTTCCTCTCTAGACACGAGGGTCTAAGCAGTTGCAGTATTTTAAGTTCTTCGGTAACAGTGCGGGAAGATGCTACTGTTTAGGAGTGAGTTTAGATACGTCTTATAAAAATGTTTGCCATCTTTTAAAAGCTATGGTATTCTGTCGAATCTAGCTTTTGTTTTGCTTTCATTTCTTAAGATTCTCACCCACGCATGAATTAACCTTGGTCTTCATTACAATTAAATATCATAATTCCAGAAGAGCAAAATAAATAAATAAACAGGAAACCAAACCTCATCTGCCATCTCACAAAATTGAAAAAGCTACGAGACTACCACTACTGCCCAAGCAGATGCCACTCATTCTCGTATAAATACACCAGCTCTCTCTACAGTCTACTTAAATACACATGCTTGCCATGTGAGGACCGATGTCTTTCACCTTCCAAATCAATCTTAGCTCATAACAAGGCCCATGTGGCTTTTGCTGTAGCTCGTAAATTTTACAAGGAACATAGCTCTTTTACCTTCTTGATCAATGAAGCCAGCGGTGATTTCAGCTTGCTGTGGTTCCAAATCTTCTAGCAACCTCGGCCTCAGACAATGTATCCCATAGCTGCGAGATTTCAGTGACATAAATTAGGATAAATTATACAAACTTCCTCATAGATACGCACTCCAATAAATATAAGATAGGGTTTTTAAACTCACTTCCAATGTCCCCTTGGAGCCTCCAATAGCGAGCAGAAAAGGGTTGTCCTCTGAGAAGGAAACAGAAAAGATAGCTCCCTGAAAACATTCAGAACAGTGTGATGACTCATGCTAACATCTAAAAACATGTTTAAACTTTTTTTATTGCGTGAGATCCGAGGAAAGTTATGGTCACATACTGCTTTAGGATTCTTGGATACTAAACATGAGGGTTGGTTGTTGGACAGATCCCAGAGTTTTACCTGTAGAAATATTCAGCAGAAAATGGAATTATATGAACCATCGATAACTTCTGCTTTGGAGGACCAAAAAAAAAAAGAGTAATGACTTTACCATTTTATCTGTTGATCCAGTAGCAAGAAGCTGTCAAACATGGCAAGGAAAGTTTAGTGAAGTTGATAATCTAAACATCTAACTAGAACTGAGGATTAATATATGAAAATGAAGATAGTACATTAGGTGCTAAAGGATTATAAGAGATTGTGCAAACAGCTTTGTCATGTGCATGGAGGGTAAAACTTGGCTTAAGGTCAGAAGATGATCCAGACTTGGCAGCACGGATGTCAAAACCTTGAACTGTACCATCTTCAAGACTCACCTACAAGGATATCTCAGCATTTTAGAGCATATTTCAGTGCCTCGCAAATCAAACACTATATACACCTATCATGTATTTAAAACATAGAAACAATGTTCCCCTCTGTTTCTTTGTCAAGAAGAAATAGAAGGAATTCAAAAACAGGTTATAGGAAAACCATAAATAGAAGGATGAAGCACACACCACAAATAAATGCTTATCATGCGGATCCCAGGCCAAGCTTTCAACGTCAGCTGTGACCGACCACTTGAAACCAGGATCTGAAGGCAACCTTCCATCCTTCTGCAAAGCATAAGGATAATGACATCAAGACTAAGAAAGCTCTTAATTACCATGACTACTGAAAGGAAACTTTCACATGGCAGTGATCTTAGAAAGAAAAGCCTTGCACTGTGAGGTATAGTGACAATCCAAATCTATAGACATCAGACTAAGCAAGCGCTGTATTACCATGACTACTGAACGATCAAAGGATCCACTGAGAAGAACTTGTGGCTCATGATGATTCCATGCAACTGCTTGAACCTGTCAGCATTTGTATGAAAAGAAGAATGTAACCCATATCAATAAGCTAATAACACAAGTACCCATAATTTTTGCATCCAGTAAATTTAAATAGAACCATAAGACACAACATAGTAAAGGGTGTTCATTACATTGGCTAGCACAAACAACTGCTGTGACTTAGGCTGAAAATATTCCAAAAACCCTGCTCTTATAATTCCAAAAAATCTTGGAAGACTAAATTGTTTTATGAAGACAGGCAACTGGCACATTGTATGATAGTTGGATAAAAAGAAGGAACTCAACTTTCATTTGTTTTCTTTTTCATTATTAGAATTTCCTTGAACAAATGTTTAGCTTTATGACAAAGGAATATTGACAAGTTATTCAATCACTAGCACATTGATCTTTGAATGGTTCAACAGCATGTCTTGCAGCATACATGTGCATACAATGTGCCTGGTCATCCTTGGGTTGAGGACACTGATAGGTCAGCACCGATGCATGAACAGTTGTAATATCCCAATGAATGCATACCCAAGTAACAAATGAATCTGGCTTGGTTCACTGTCCAAATTATATGAAAGAATAATGGGAGGCTATATTCTTGCCTTGTCTGTATGATGCTCCATGGTAATGTCACATTTTCCAGCATCCACATCCCAAATTTTGACTTGTTTGTCGGCACTAGCACTGGCAAGGATGTTCCTGTATTTATTTCAATACTTATTAGCTATCGGAGCAATCCATCAATGTTAGCAGATAGAACAGAACTAGATCGTAAGAGATTCCCCAGACCTGAAATGCTTGTTCCAAGCAAGACCAAGGACAGAATCAGTGTGACTGCCTTCTTTGTATTTAATTGACACCTGACAAAAGAAGTTGCAGGACTGGTGAGAAAAAACAAGAAAAAAAAAATACTGTCTCAAGCCATATCACATTATGCCTGGGTTTTGAAATGATGATACTGCTCAAGGTGGAATGGTAACATAAAGGAACAGCGCAAATCAAAACAACCCCATAACAGTTATCCATGATACTGTAGTCATCAATCATAGAAACAAAATGCAAAAGCAAGGTACACGAACCACCATTAAGTTGTCCATTTCCAAGATGTTTCAGGTTGGATTCTAATGATAAAAGATGTGAGTGGAGGACCTAGCAAGGTGCAGGCCATCCAGCATATTGATGTATATTTTTTTTAAAAAAAAGAAGGTGAAAAAAGAAAAAAGGAATATTTTTCCTTTGCCAGGGCTGGTTCACACATGCAGCATGCATATCTAACACCTGCCAATTATAGACACCACTATAAAGGTGTCAATGCTTTTCCGAAGCTACCTTATTTCTGAATCTCCCTCAGATAAGATAAGCATGAAGAAAAACCCATGAACTCCGCTTCAACATTCATGCCCGCTTGAGCAGAAAATTGTGAAGAAAATTCATGGATCTCAATCACACAAAGATGTGACCTTAAATGGATGCCAATGAACAACAAAGTTTTAACTTCATTCCTTCTCCTCATTCATAGCCGCCTTTTGAACACATAAACAATAAAAGGTGCAAAGAACGTTAAAGGAACTCTAGAATACACCTTTTTCCCTTTTTTCTTCTTTTTCTCTTCAATGCCACCTAATACCACAGCTGGTTGCACTTCATCAATCTGAGAACAGCAGAAAATGTAAGAGATTCTAAAACAATCTCTGCCTAAAAAAGTCAATGTATTTGTAATTTTATGTGATGTTCCACATACAATGTCAAGGTCCCATATTTCAATGGCAGGTTCCATTGACCCAACAGCTATAAAATTCCCTGCAAAAACACAAATCTCAAAAGAGGTAGTAAGGCATAAGCTTCTGCGAGAAAACCAACCCTCATGCACCACTTTTTAATTTCAATGCTACATTAAAACCAGATGTCTCAAAAAATGGAAGTGAGCCTAGAAAATGGGAATATACTGGAGAAGCTGGAATCTGCAAGAAAAACAAGTTCTGAGCAGAGCGTATAAGCTATCATACCTTTTTCTCCCCCTTTAAGTGGACAATCAAGCCATGCTGTGCAAAGGGGAAATGCTGAAAGGGGAACCTCATGGTGAACGTATATGTTTGAATCACCATCACTTGTTTCATCCAATATCCAAACCTGCATGCACAATTGGCGCTTCGTGTTAGGAGAGAGAGAGAGAGAATTGCAGAGCTTCCCAACTAACAATTGCATGCCTCGAGGTTACTAAATTCATCCTTGTTGCATGCACAAACAATGACTGCATCCTTTGGTTTGATAGCCATGTCTTCAAGATCTTCAGAATCATCATCCTAAAAGAGTCGGTGAAAAAATAAGTAACCAAATACCAAGAGAAGCCAGCTACAGCATAACAAAGTAGTCAAACTTACATCTCCATCCTTGATGTACGGGTCCATGCTATTACTTGGGTAGTAAAGGTCCCCGAGTCCTGTGCTGAACAGCTCAATACCTGCGTGACCAGATGCATCTTTAGTTGCACATCCAATGTGAATTAATTCAAGGCATGTGACCAGAAAATGATGTGAATCAAAAGGGAAAAAAAGAGCTGAAAAAGTATTTATGCAAGTGATTGTTATTCACTGGTTTAATAATTCCCTCAATGATTCAAATATTCAAGAATGCTCTTATCAAGAGAGATCGGTATTTAAACAATCCATCCTAACCTCCCAAACTAAACCAGCATGGTGACCAATGAGTCAATGACCCTCTTATTTTCTACAAAATGTATCAGATAAAAAAAAGTACATAAAAGAAAAGGAAAAAGAAAAATGGATTCTTTATATGCATATGTACCATCCTCCTCATCATCATATTTGTCCATATCAAGTTCCTGCAGACCATCTGCTATGTCATCAAATTTGGTCTCTGACTTGTTAACTTTGGAACTTCTGCCAAGTGCATTTGCTACAGCTAATGCTTGGCTTACTTCACCGGTCTGCTTGGCAGCATCAACATCCATTTCCTGGTCATCTTCCTCGCTGCCACTATCTTCTCCACTGGACAAACCAAGAACATAAAAAACAATCACACTAATAAACAACCCAGAAATTTGACAGTATAACTAGAACACGATGGTTGACACAACAGTCATGTTAAACTCGGGTTCATAAAATAAAAGCAATAATCACAAAATCCAGAACCAGAGATTGATAGCTTCATCACACAAAAACATGTAAAACCAAATATCAATTTGCATAACTTGAAGACTGATACAACCCAATACGATACCAAAACTCCACCAAGTTCACATAACCCATATATCCATTAACCCTTCGTAACAAAGATTTAAATTTTGTTTTTTCATCAAATGGTACTCAAAAACTCAAATCTAATCACACTTTACTATAAAATCAACACCTCCAAATTAACCTCCTGATTTAAAACTCAGCTATTTTAGCACTCAGATAATCAACATTACAATGCTCCATTAAGCCTAGTTCTCCCATTCAATTATTAACAGCATTGAAAATACACAAAAAGTGAATCAGCCAACAAACTGTATAGCAAAAAAACCGTACGTTCAACAACTAATAGCCATTGAAACACAAAAAGAAGTAAACTTTTTTGAAAGAGAAAGGGAGAAAATAGTAGCTTACCTTCTCTCTAAATCACTAGCTTTGATCAGCTCTTCAATTTCCTCTTTTGAAGGTGGGTCTGCTACACTTGGTACAGACTTTGCAACCCCTTTGGGTACCCACGAAACTGCTGCTATCATTATTCCTCTTCAAAGCTCAAATTGTTTTTCCTTTTCTTATCAACACACAACAGAATAAATAATATAAAAGAACAAATTTTGAATTCAGGGGAAAATCATATGAGAATGGAAGTTGATTGATTAATAAGAATGAGTGAAAGAAATTTGCTTGTGCGTTTTATGCTGGATGCTCTGTTTCAAGTAGGGGTGATAATTTTCGGTTCGGTTCGGTTTTTACCTATAAAAACCAACCAAACCGAATTATTTTTTTAAACAAAAACAACCGAAACCGAGTCTAACCGACATCTTTCGGTTCGGTTCGGTTTTTAATGTAAAAAAACCGAGAAAACCTATAATATATTTTGGGCTGTTTGTAATGGGTTTTTAATAGGCTTTCTGATGGGCTTTTAATTAAATTTATGATGGGCTTGTAATTAATGATAATATTGTCTACTTTTCTTATAAGATTCTTAACCAAATCAATTCTTTTTTTGGGTTGTTTTTTGCAACTGAATATTCATTTGTTGCCTTCCTAATAATTTTTCATTTGTTTTGTTTGAGTGAGCAGGACTACTGCAGCAGATAAGTTTAAATAACACTCACCAATAAGTTAAAATACAAATTACAAAGCATTGCCTTCAAATGGCTTAACAAAAACAACAAATAACATTATCATAAAACACTCCAATTCTTGCCATCAAAACCTGAAATTAAAAATATAAAATTATAACTTGATAAATTAAATTAGAAGATATAAAAATAAAAGTATTCCACATCAGATTTGGGCAATTTTCAAGAGAAATTCTAAGCAATAGAATGAAAATAGAAAGCTGAACAGGGAAACAAAAATCCAAATAGAAGCAGAAACAATTTTTCATATAATGAATAAAATCAATATGATTTTCCACCAACAAGTACACTGAAGATCAAAATACAGATAAGGAATCTCTCATTTCCTTAATTATCAACGAAAATAAAGCACAAACATGGATTTTCAATTCTGCATACTTGGTTTGGAAAACAGTTTTACATATTCTGCACTTCCTCATATTTTTGTTGTCAATCTGACTAATTTGAAGAAACAGAAAATAATTAATTTACAATTCTGACTAATTAATTTGCAATGCCGCAAGCACTAGATCAAGATATATACATTCCTTTCAGTGCTCAAACATGGGTTTTCAATTATCAATGAAAATAAAGCACAAACGGGTTTTCAATTCTGCATACTTGGTTTGGAAAACAGTTTTACATATTCTGCACTTCCTCATATTGTTGTTGTCAATCTGACTAATTTGAAGAAACAGAAAATAATTAATTTACAATTCTGACTAATTAATTTGCAATGCCGCAAGCACTAGAACAAGACATATACATTCCTTTCAGTGCTCAAACATGGGTTTTCAATTATCAATGAAAATAAAGCACAAACATGGGTTTTCAATTCTGCATACTTGGTTTGGAAAACAGTTTTACATATTCTGCACTTCCTCATATTGTTGTTGTCAATCTGACTAATTTGAAGAAACAGAAAATAATTAATTTACAATTCTGACTAATTAATTTGCAATGCCGCAAGCACTAGATCAAGATATATACATTCCTTTCAGTGCTCAAACATGAGTTTTCAATTATCAACGAAAATAAAGCACAAACATGGGTTTTCAATTCTGCCTACTTGGTTTGGAAAACAGTTTTACATATTCTGCACTTCATCCTATTGTTGTTGTCAATCTATCTAATTTGAAGAAACAGAAAATAATTAATTTACAATTCTGACTAATTAATTTGCAATGCCGCAAGCACTAGATCAAGACATATACATTCCTTTCAGTGCTCAAACATGGGTTTTCAATTATCAATGAAAATAAAGCACAAACATGGGTTTTCAATTCTGCATACTTGGTTTGGAAAACAGTTTTACATATTCTGCACTTCCTCATATTGTTGTTGTCAATCTGACTAATTTGAAGAAACAGAAAATAATTAATTTACGATTCTGACTAATTAATTTGCAATGCCGCAAGCACTAGATCAAGATATATACATTCTTTTCAGTGCTCAAACATGAGTTTTCAATTATCAACGAAAATAAAGCACAAACATGGGTTTTCAATTCTGCATACTTGGTTTGGAAAACAGTTTTACATATTCTGCACTTCATCTTATTGTTGTTGTCAATCTATCTAATTTGAAGAAACAGAAAATAATTAATTTGCAATGTCGCAAGCACTAGATCAAGATATATACATTCCTTTCAGTGCTCAAACATGGGTTTTCAATTATCAATGAAAATAAAGCACAAACATGGGTTTTCAATTCTGCATACTTGGTTTGGAAAACAGTTTTACATATTCTGCACTTCCTCATATTGTTGTTGTCAATCTGACTAATTTGAAGAAACAGAAAATAATTAATTTACGATTCTGACTAATTAATTTGCAATGCCGCAAGCACTAGATCAAGATATATACATTCCTTTCAGTGCTCAAACATGCGTTTTCAATTATCAACGAAAATAAAGCACAAACATGGGTTTTCAATTCTGCCTACTTGGTTTGGAAAACAGTTTTACATATTCTGCACTTCATCCTATTGTTGTTGTCAATCTATCTAATTTGAAGAAACAGAAAATAATTAATTTGCAATTCTGACTAAGTAATTTGCAATGCCGCAAGCACTAGATCAAGATATATACATTCCTTTCATTGCTCAAGAATAAAACCCAATTAAAACAATCACAAACATTTACGCAAGCAATACAGTAAAATAAAAACCCAATAAAAAACTACAAATGGTTACCTTAGATATGGATTTTTGAGCATTCAAAACAACAACTGTGTCTCTGACCTCTGCATTGAAAAGAAAATACAATAAATATAATAGAGGATAGACTAATTAATTAATTTAATTAAAAAGGAAAAAACATAATTAAAACTTACTGCTATAGAATCGAACTTTCTTCTCAAATCTACAGGAGTACAGTCCGTTTTAGACCCAACGTCTTGTCTGCAACCATAAAATAAAAAAAAAATTGCCAGAAGAAATTCAGCGAGGTCATTAATCAATTATGATCTTGTTGTAGAAGGGGCTGAAAAAAATGACAATGAGAGAATGTTGACAGGATGCATATGTGTTTGAGAGTCTAAGACTCTAAGGAGAGGGGGCGGCCGCGGGTGCTAGTGTTAGGATTTCAACTGATGCTTGGCGTGTCTCTGGTGTTTGAGAGTCCAGGGAGAGGCGGCGGTCGTGGGAGCTAGGGTTAGGATTTCAGCCGAGCGTGTCTCGGAAGAGAAAATCTCAATTTAGAAGGTGTTTAAGAGTAAATTAGAAATTGTTTTTTAATGTATTTTTCTAAAGCTGCTAAACGAGGACTGCCACACCTGTATTTGCCTTGTGTATGATTCTTAAATAGGTCTGGGCTAATTCATCATTCACGGCTGCTAATGAGATGCCATAAAGCGGCGAGGGTACTCCGGTACTCTATACAGCGACAGGAGCTCGAGGGCACACAAATATCAGCGACAAATTAATACTAACTTTAAGATTTGACATCGTTTAAACCCCCCTAAAAAAATTAAAGAATGTCAACTCCCCTACAATTCCCCAGCTTCGAAACTTTAAGGCTCAACCCAAAAAATTCGAATGCGTCTCTCTAAAAGACGAAGAAAATAGAACATATACTCAATCACTTATGCTTCTGGTTTTTACTAAGCATGTACAGATAGCTTGGACATAAATATCAACATAGGAGAGATAAAGCACCTGGAGAAGTAGCACCAGCTGGACACCGATTTCTTCAATTTAGCTAATAGATCTCTTGGCTGTTCAAAGGAAGAAGCTAATACATCTTTTGGTTCAAAGAAAGAAATTAGGTCACAGACTTTAACTTTCCTTTTGATGTTA
Source organism: Populus trichocarpa (assembly GCF_000002775.5). Taxonomy (NCBI): domain Eukaryota; kingdom Viridiplantae; phylum Streptophyta; class Magnoliopsida; order Malpighiales; family Salicaceae; genus Populus; species Populus trichocarpa. The sequence goes on along the minus strand of NC_037291.2, from coordinate 1,494,858 downwards.
GGTGCAGTGTTAAATGAAATTAATATATATATAAGCCGGGTCTCACCCGGGTTCGACCTGGTCAGCCGGATCACGGGTCAACCCATTGGGTCGACCGGGTTTGACCGGTTTTTGACTTTCACTGGTTTTTTATCTTACCCGGACCGGTTCAGCCGCCAGTTCAACCGGTTTCCGGGTCAATTTGCCGAACCGGTCCGGGTTTAATAACTATGATTTATTATATTCTTTTTCTTTTTTTAGCTAGCACTCGGTGCATGGGATCTTAGGTGCCATGAAATTGACCCTTAAAACTCCCCGTTTAATTTTAAGCAAACACATGCCCTTCACTGTAACATAAACAAAATTCAAAAACCCTAATGTCTCTCAAAAACCCTAAAAAATGGAGATTCACATGGGAAACCCAATCCCAATCACCAAATCTAAAGCTCTTTCTCTTCAATTCACAATCAAAACCTTCAGTTCACCACCTGCAAGCTCAATTAAACCTCTCAAAATCCCACCTTTTAGTTACCTTCACGGAGAATGAAGAAACCAGTGAAGTTTCAATTAGGGTTCCGATTCCTAGGGTTTTAATTGACCCTGAATCTCCAGTAAATGCTAAAGCTTCTGATGATCATATTGAAGTTAAGCTTGTTTTGCTTCTTCCTGTTGATCACCATTTAGTTTCTACCTTTGATTTGTTGAATTTGAGTGATGATGAAAGTGAGAGGAACGAGGATTTGGATTTGTTAAACCCATTCATTATGGATTCTGGTAATTTACAATAATTTTTTTTTGGAGTTGTCTGGGTTAAGTATTCTGTTGGGTTTGATTTAAAAGTTCAGTTAAAGTTATAATTTTGATTGAAGAGAACACGTGAAAGGTTTTAACTTATAATTCTTTATTTTGGCTTAATGTGATTGTCTGTGTTATGATTTAGAGCTGTGCATTAGTCGTGCTGGACTTGGTTTTTGATTCTGATGTGTTTTAATTGTTTGGTTCAGATTTAAAGAGCTTATCCTCAATGGAAGGAGTTCATTTTTATTGCAGAAGTTGCTCGAATAGACTGACTAGAAGTCCTTTAAAGTAAGATTGTTGATTGCTCGTTCTAGTTAATTCCTTTTGATTTTGCTTGAATATGCATATTTTACGAGTATGGTTCATTTATTGGAATTCATCCATAAGTTTTCAATACCTCACTATACCATTTATAGGTTTACCAAATGAAAATTGGGATATGTAGGCTGTAGAAACGGGAGCTTTTATATAGGCTGCTTTGAGTTGTTAATTTGCACTTACGTTTATGGCATCACTTTAATAATTTTCTTTCTAGTCTTAGCTTTCCTCAGAATTTCTATTCATATGTAGGCAATTTGTGGAAATGCCATCGGTTAATTGGCCAGAGATGGCTGACAACTGGTTTGGAGGTTGCTGTTGTTCATTTGGAGGTGCCAGTGAGAAGTTGGTGAATAGGTATGCACATGCATATGCATGTCCAATGGGTGTGTGCATGTTGAATTCTACAGCTGTTACACTTTGCAGTGATGATCTTGCTGGATGTAAATTTTCTGAAAAATATAGAATCCAAACGTGCAAGCCTGAACAGGAGTCTGGCGATGAAGGTTTAAGTGAAGAAGCTATGCGAGATTTTGAAACAGAATCTGGAAGAGCTACAAGGTGTGACAGTCAATGCGGAGTGATCCATGGTGTTAATGGAAAATCAGGGTCTTCATGTTCCAAATTGGAAAACCATGGCGAGAATGTCAAATTTAAAGTTGCAGAGGAAAAAACTAATAGTAGTATATTATTGTCTGCACTACCAGCATCAGATCTCTCTGAAAAAGTGGCTCCAGGACCAGGTTGTTGTGATTCAGTACATCATACTCAAGATTATACTGATGAAGGTGGCATCCATGATGTGTGTGGACCTTCTTTGGAAGACCAGAAAACCACAAAAGATATGGAACTCAGGATAAATCAGAGATCTTTCCTCAATGGCTTTCTTGGAGATGCTTTCACTGCTAGATCCTATAATCTATCTACCGATATTGAATGGAAGCAATTTGTTTGCCCACAGTGCTCATCTCTTATTGGTGCTTATCCATGTGCAAATGGGGACATGCCTGTAGATGATGGAGTTAGACTTTTTAAATGCTACATTTCCACTTCTCTGCCAGTTGGTGAACAAGCTGACCTTTTCAGGTACATGGTTGCTGTACTTTCTTAATATTTTACCACTTGTGTATTGCTAGCTAATTAGAAATCACAAAAAATTATGTAGTGAATCTAAAGGTTTATATATGGGATATAGCAGCCTTGAGCTTCAAAAAAAAAATTAAATTGATCATCATGAACAGGAAATATACTCTGGAGAGAATGTTCACAAGTCAGCTAGTGGAAAGTGCAAAAGATGAATTATCATTCAGGACTGTGGTCAGGGATTTGAGAACAAAATCTCCCATGCTTCAGATTGTCCTTGTAAATCCAAATTCATGGTGCTGTAGTGGTGATTGTTTGGACACAAAGAGCAATACAGATTCAGTTTTGAAGTTAGATCTACACCCTGTTATCAAGGTTCTGTTTTCAGATTGTAGCAGCAATACAGAATCTGAACTGAGGTTGGTCTCCTAATTAATATCTTTGGTTGTTTGCTTGACAGTCTTTTCTAGTAACCGAAGAATGCATGCGTGTATTCTTGATGGTGGTGATTCAAAATAAACAACCAAATCTCGATAAGACTCCTGCTAGAGTCTTGAATATGTGTTGGATTATACACCCCCAAAGTGCACGCACACACAAATAAGAAGAAAAAAAAGTTGACTTGACAAAAATTTTAATAATTTTGGTAGCCAGTCTGGTAGAGGTCCATACCATGGCAGTGAAAATATCGCCTTAAAAGAGTGAGGAAGGCGCTAGTCATGTCGCACTTTCTTTTCTGTTAATGATTCACTTAGAAAACATCTGTTCCTTTTCTTCAAGTTGTAGTTAAAGATTGAGATTTGTGCAGGGTGTTGGAAGATTGGGTGACAAAAAATCAAGCAGATGAAGTTTTCATGTTGGCGCATCTAATAAAAGAGTTAATTGAAACCATAGCATCTGCTAAAGTTGAATTTCCGCCATCATGCACTTTCCTTCAGGGTTTATCCTTTTCGTCCATGCCAAGGTAATATGATCTCATTTTTGGAAGCTAGGAGTTAGGAATTCAAGCGAATTCAACTGGAAAATTAGAATGCAATCTGTATTTAAAATGGCAGGCAGGAAATGGTCCTGCTTGATTCAAGAAGAAAATCATTTCATCTTCCGTGTCATTATCCTCCTCTGCTGATTCTTCCTCCATATTCAGAAACTCGATGAGACTTTCAATAGCACCTTGCGTTTTGTTACATTTCTTAAGTTGCTGTGATACTTCTGCTGGGGTAACTGATATCCTCTTAATTAGATCTTCAATGCACTTGAAAAATCCATGGTCTTCAATTCCTAGATATGTCAATGCAAGCAATGCTGGGTCTAGTCTCTCTCTGTAGTTGGTTGTGAAGATATGTTGATTCTTTCTTCCCCATAGCTTGACCACATGCCATCGATGCAGTTCAACAACCTAATGGATTACCTACGGTGTTTCAGGGAATTTTTTTTTTTAAAAAAAAAGAGAAGATGTAAATGATTCAAAATTCGGATGATGGATGTATAAAAACTACAGAAGTAGTAATGGTTATCAAGTTATTCATATTTTCGGTTCTTATTTAGAGGTTAAACACTAATACAACTAGATTATAGCCTTCGCATTCCTAATCCTCTCCCTTATTGGGAGAAAACAAGATTTGATTTTAAATCCTTGGGACGAGAACTATGGATTTTACCAAGCTATCAATTAAGAACAGTACTTGTTATATAAGCAAGTCGGGCAGTCCAATGCTTGAAAGGAAAATAACAGCACTATTGCAGACCCGATTATTTATGAAGTCTATCCAATGGATTTCGAAGAGGTAATTTGCCTACAAGCAAACCAGAAAGACAGAAAAGGGAAAGAAATAAACGTTGGGAGACAATTACTTGTCCTCTTCTCAAGAAATTGATGCAGGAGATTTTGGTCGAATGCAGTTTTGCAATAACAAGAATATATCTTCAATCCCATTGTTAGATTAGTCTTATAATAATAAACATAATTTCTAATCTGATTGTCAGATCATATTAAAAATTTACCATGAAATTTTATTATAACCACTTGAAATCAGGTCGATAACGTTCATTATTTATTTTTTATGAAATATGGATTTTTTATTATAGAAAATAAAATTTAGAGTATTTTTCTAGAGTTGAATACACCAAGGATTTCTCAAGTTTGAAAAACACTTTGTAATGGTAGCAATGCAAACAGCTCCACACTGGTACAGTAATCATAACTAAAAGAGATTGAAAAACAATATATCGTATCATATTATAATATTAGCTTCTTCTTTTTCAAGCTAAAAAGTTTCTTTCATGGAAGAGGTTTGTGCCGTAACCCATAAGATAGTCCTCATTCTTTTATTATTTAGAGAAGCAATATTGGTACTTTTAGTTCAAACCCTAATTCACTATCCTTTTTTTTTTTTTTTTTTTCTCAATGTTCTTGTGCAATCTAACATCTTGCACCTAAAAACATTTCTCAATTATTTTCTATTAATCCAAAAAGTTTAAGAAAAGTGTACAAATTTTAACTTATGAGGTTATTCAAGTTTGTTTGGAAACACGGTTGCACCGATGGTGCAATTGCGTTTCTAAATAAGTATTTAGGGGTGTGATAACGAATATTTTTAAAAATATTTTTTACTCGAATATATATTAATATAAGGTTTTTATTTTTAAAAAATTATTTTCGATATCAATATATCAAAACGATTTGAAAATACCCAAAAAAATTAACTTGAAATAAAGAAAAAAAATAAAAACATTTAAAAAAAACACTTTTAATCTCCTAAACTTCAGTTTATATATGGCTTTCTCCAAAGTTGGAATCCGTCTTTCTGTCTATTTTCCTCCTTACACAAACAAAACTAATGACTTGACATGATTTATATCTAAATTGGTCTTTTGAAATTTTAAAAAAGTCTCAATCAAACACCTATCCTTTCATTGTATTACATTTCATAAAACTTGTCTCCCCAAAATCTAGAAAAATCCCCATAAACATTTATTTTGACCACACAGAATTCAAAGATTAGCTTAATCATCAAATAAGAGATCATATTTTAAAAATTTATTATGATCAATAACTATTAGTGTGATGGCTTTAATTACTCTTAAACTTCAACTAAAACAATTTCAATTATGATTTGGCCATAAATATAGTTAATTAATTTTGTTATATTAAACTTTATGTTTTGCACAACTAAAGCATTTTTCTATTTATTTTCTCTTATAAGAATGATAATATTAAAAGATAATACCAACTAAATTCATAATAGCGTCCAACAACATCTATTTCTTTCTTTATTCCAAACCATTCATAAAAGGATTCAAGATGAATAATTAAAAATTGTATTCTGCTAGAGGCATAAACAGTCATAGATAATAGATAATTATATGATGATATCCCTCCAACAAAATAAAAGAATTTCTGCCCAGACTCCTATAAAAAGCTATGGTGGGGAATTTTTCACAATAGATGCGAAACCTATATTTCTTCTAGCAAATCTTCCAATTGTTCCAAAACAACTAGAAATAAATTCTTTAACTATAGAAAAAAAAATTTACAATTAAAATAAATTGCTCAGCCTCCGACAATGTATAAATTTATAATTAAAATAAATTTATAATTCTTTAACAAGCCAGCGGTGATTTCAGCTTGCTGTGGTTCCAAATCTTCTAGCAACCTCGGCCTCGGACAATGTATCCCATAGCTGTGAGATTTCAGTGACATAAATTAGGATAAATTATACAAACTTCCTCATAGATACGCGCTCCAATAAATATAAGATAGGGTTTTTAAACTCACTTCCAATGTCCCCTTGGAGCCTCCAATAGCGAGCAGAAAAGGGTTGTCCTCTGAGAAGGAAACAGAAAAGATAGCTCCCTGAAAATATTCAGAACAGTGTCATGACTCATGCTAACATCTAAAAACATGTTTAAACTTTTTTTATAGCGTGAGATCTGAGGAAAGTTATGGTCACATACTGCTTTAGGATTCTTGGATACTAAACATGAGGGTTGGTTGTTGGACAGATCCCAGAGTTTTACCTGTAGAAATATTCAGCAGAAAATGGAATTATATGAACCATCGATAACTTCTGCTTTGGAGGACCAAAAAAAAAAGAAAAGAGTAATGACTTTACCATTTTATCTGTTGATCCAGTAGCAAGAAGCTGTCAAACATGGTAAGGAAAGTTTAGTGAAGTTGATAATCTAAACATCTAACTAGAAATGAGGATTAAAATATGAAAATGAAGATAGTACATTAGGTGCTAAAGGATTATAAGAGATTGTGCAAACAGCTTTGTCATGTGCATGGAGGGTAAAACTTGGCTTAAGGTCAGAAGCTGATCCAGACTTGGCAGCACGGATGTCAAAACCTTGAACTGTACCATCTTCAAGACTCACCTACAAGGATATCTCAGCATAGAGCATATTTCAGTGCCTAGCAAATCAAACACTATAGACACCTACCATGTATTTAAAACATAGAAACAATGTTCCCCTCTGTTTCTTTGTCAAGAAGAAATAGAAGGAACTCAAAAACAGGTATAGGAAAACCACAAATAGAAGGATGAAGCACACACCACAAATAAATGCTTATCATGCGGATCCCAGGCCAAGCTTTCAACGTCAGCTGTTACCGACCACTTGAAACCAGGATCTGAAGGCAACCTTCCATCCTTCTGCAAAGCATAAGGGTAATGACATCAAGACTAAGAAAGCTCTTAATTACCATGACTAATTAAAGAAAACTTTCACATGGCAGTGATCTTAGAAAGAAAAGCCTTGCACTGTGAGGTATAGTGACAATCCAAATCTATAGACATCAGACAAAGCAAGCGCTGTATTACCATGACTACTGAACGATCAAAGGATCCACTGAGAAGAACTTGTGGCTCATGATGATTCCATGCAACTGCTTGAACCTGTCAGCATTTGTATGAAAAGAAGAATGTAACCCATATCAATAAGCTAATGCTAGCACAAACAACTGCTATGACTTAGAGCTGAAAATATTCCAAAAACCCTGCTCTTATAATTCCAACAAATCTTGGAAGACTAAATTGTTTTATGAAGACAGGCAACTGGCACATTGTATGACAGTTGGATAAAAAGAAGGAACTCAACTTTCATTTGTTTTCTTTTTCATTATTAGAATTTCCTTAACAAATGTTTAGCTTTATGACAAAGGAATATTGACAAGTTATTCAATCACTAGCACGTTGATCTTTGAATGGTTCAACAGCATGTCTTGCAGCATACATGTGCATACAATGTGCCTGGTCGTCCTTGGGTTGAGGACACTGATAGGTCAGCACCGATGCATGAACAGTTGTAATATCCCAATGAATGCATACCCAAGTAACAAATGAATCTGGCTTGGTTCACTGTCCAAATTATATGAAAGAATAATGTGAGGCTATATTCTTGCCTTGTCTGTGTGATGCTCCATGGTAATGTCACATTTTCCAGCATCCACATCCCAAATTTTGACTTGTTTGTCGGCACTAGCACTGGCAAGGATGTTCCTGTATTTATTTCAATACTTATTAGCTATCGGAGCAATCCATCAATGTTAGCAGATAGAACAGAACTAGATAGTAAGAGATTCCCCAGACCTGAAATGCTTGTTCCAAGCAAGACCAAGGACAGAATCAGTGTGACTGCCTTCTTTGTATTTAATTGACACCTGACAAAAGAAGTTGCAGGACTGGTGAGAAAAAACAAGAAAAAAAAAATACTGTCTCAAGCCATATCACATTATGCCTGGGTTTTGAAATGATGATACTGCTCAAGGTGGAATGGTAACATAAAGGAACAGCACAAATCAAAACAACCCCATAACAGTTATCCATGATACTGTAGTCATCAATCATAGAAACAAAATGCAAAAGCAAGGTACAGGAACCACCATTAAGTTGGCCATTTCCAAGATGTTTCAGGTTGGATTCTAATGATAAAAGATGTGAGTGGAGGACCTAGAAAGGTGCAGGCCATCCAGCATATTGATGTATATTTTTTTAAAAAAAGAAGGTGAAAAAAAGAAAAAAGGAATATTTTTTCCTTTGCCAGGGCTGGTTCACACATGCAGCATATCTAACACCTGCCAATTATAGACACCACTATAAAGGTGTCAATGCTTTTCCGAAGCTACCTTATTTCTGAATCTCCCTGAGATAAGATAAGCATGAAGAAAAACCCATGAACTCTGCTTCAACATTCATGCCCGCTTGAGCAGAAAATTGTGAAGAAAATTCATGGATCTCAATCACACAAAGATGTGACCTTAAATGGATGCCAATGAACAACAAAGTTTTAACTTCATTCCTTCTCCTCATTCATAGCCGCCTTTTGAACACATAAACAATAAAAGGTGCAAAGAACGTTAAAGGAACTCTAGAATACACCTTTTTCCCTTTTTTCTTCTTCTTTTTCTCTTCAATGCCACCTAATACCACAGCTGGTTGCACTTCATCAATCTGAGAACAGCAGAAAATGTAAGAGATTCTAAAACAATCTCTGCCTAAAAAAGTCAATGTATTTGTAATTTTATGTGATGTTCCACATACAATGTCAAGGTCCCATATTTCAATGGCAGGTTCCATTGACCCAACGGCTATAAAATTCCCTGCAAAAACACAAATCTCAAAAGAGGTAGTAAGGCATAAGCTTCTGCGAGAAAACCAACCCTCATGCACCACTTTTTAATTTCAATGCTACATTAAAACCAGATGTCTCAAAAAATGGAGGTGAGCCTAGAAAATGGGAATATACTGGAGAAGCTGGAATCTGCAAGAAAAACAAGTTCCGAGCAGAGCGTATAAACTATCATACCTTTTTCTCCCCCTTTAAGTGGACAATCAAGCCATGCTGTGCAAAGGGGAAATGCTGAAAGGGGAACCTCATGGTGAACGTATATGTTTGAATCACCATCACTTGTTTCATCCAATATCCAAACCTGCATGCACAATTGGCGCTTCGTGTCAGGAGAGAGAGAGAGAGAGAGAGAGAGAATTGCAGAGCTTCCCAACTAACAATTGCATGCCTCGAGGTTACTAAATTCATCCTTGTTGCATGCACAAACAATGACTGCATCCTTTGGTTTGATAGCCATGTCTTCAAGATCTTCAGAATCATCATCCTAAAAGAGTCGGTGCAAAAATAAGTAACCAAATACCAAGAGAAGCCAGCTACAGCATAACAAAGTAGTCAAACTTACATCTTCATCCTTGATGTACGGGTCCATGCTATTACTTGGGTAGTAAAGGTCCCCGAGTCCTGTGCTGAACAGCTCAATACCTGTGTGACCAGATGCATCTTTAGTTGCACATCCAATGTGAATTAAAATTCAAGGCATGTGACCAGAAAATGATGTGAATCAAAAGGGAAAAAAAGAGCTGAAAAAGTATTTATGCAAGTGATTGTTATTCACTGGTTTAATAATTCCCTCAATGATTCAAATATTCAAGAATGCTCTTATCAAGAGAGATCGGTATTTAAACAATCCATCCTAACCTCCCAAACTAAACCAGCATGGCGACCAATGACCCTCTTATTTTCTACAAAATGTATCAGATAAAAAAAAGTACATAAAAGAAAAGGAAAAAGAAAAATGGATTCTTTGTAGATGCATATGTACCATCCTCCTCATCATCGTAGTTGTCCATATCAAGTTCCTTCAGACCATCTGCTATGTCATCAAATTTGGTCTCTGACTTGTTAACTTTGGAACTTCTGCCAAGTGCATTTGCTACAGCTAATGCTTGGCTTACTTCACCGGTCTGCTTGGCAGCACCAACATCCATTTCCTGGTCATCTTCCTCGCTGCCACTATCTTCTCCACTGGACAAACCAAGAACATAAAAAACAATCACACTAATCAACAACCCAGAAATTTGACAGTATAACTAGAACACGATGGTTGACACAACAGTCATGTTAAACTCGGGTTCATAAAATAAAAGCAATAATCACAAAATCCAGAACCAGAGATTGATAGTTTAATCACACAAAAACATGTACAACGAAATATCAATTTGCATAACTTGAAGACTGATACAACCCAATAAGATACCAAAACTCCACCAAGTTCACATAACCCATATATCCATTCACCCTTCGTAACAAAGATTTAAATTTTGTTTTTTCATCAAATGGGTCTCAAAAACTCAAACCCAATCACACTTTACTATAAAATCAACACCTCCTGATTTAAAACTCAGCTATTTTAGCACTCAAATAATCAACATTACAATGCTCCATTAAGCCTAGTCCTCCCATTCAATTATTAACAGCATTGAAAATACACAAAAAGTGAATCAGCCAACAAACTGTATAGCAAAAAAACCGTACGTTCAACAACTAATAGCCATTGAAACACAAAAAGAAGTAAAATTTTTTGAAAGAAAAAGGGAGAAAATAGTAGCTTACCTTCTCTCTAAATCACTAGCTTTGATCAGCTCTTCAATTTCCTCTTTTGAAGGTGGGTCTGCTACACCTGGTACAGACTTTGCAACCCCTTTGGGTACCCACGAAACTGCTGCTATCATTATTCCTCTTCAAAGCTCAAATTGTTTTTCCTTTTCTTATCAACACACAACAAAATAAATAATATAAAAGAACAAATTTTGAATTCAGGGAAAAATCATATGAGAATGGAAGTTGATTCATTAATAAGTACCTTGTTGATTATATGTTAATGAGTGAAAGAAATTTGGTTGTGGGTTTTATGCTGGATGCTCTGTTTCAAGCGTTGCTTTTTATATTATATTTATACCCTAAAACCCTAATTGCAGGATATTATTGGGTGCAGCAGGGTTTATTGAAGGTGTTAGATGTAAGGCTAATTAAGGCTGTACCTTTGACTTGGTAGGTTGATTGACTTCAGTGCCAATTCGGCTTATAAATTCGGAAGAGAAAATCCCAACATTTATGAATGCAAAATATTCCAGTAGTGTAATTTATATACTTGTAGAGCAGCAAAAATATTCCACCACTAAATGTATTTCAAATGTTTATGAATGCGAAATTGAGCATTTCTATATATCACATCGGTTTTCTTTTTACACGTGAAAAAGTTAAAATACTGTCGCTGGACTTTATATTATCGATAAAAAAAAAACCTAGATCATATCTAAACGTTGACGTTTCGATGTATTAGAGATGGATTTCGCGTTAGCCTCTAATAATTTGTATCTGGAAATCATTTTGCTTATATATATATACACTGACTGTACGTTACCTGTGAAAATTTGAGTCAGGAAAACTATTTCGACACTGAAAGAGAGGCGAGGAAACATTAGAGAAAGGGGTGAGAATTGAGATAGAAATTGGTATAATTGACAGACAACGCGGATGTTTACCTGAATGGCAACGACAAGAGAAAGCCGCCGGAGAGGAAAGAGCAGGATGGCAACGACAAGAGAAAGCCGCCGGAGAGGAAAGAGCAGGATGGCAACGACAAGAGAAAGACAGAGCGGGATGGCAGAGAAGAGAATAAAGAGTGTTAGGTTTAGAAAACCTAAATTAATAAAGAGTGTTTTGGTGATACAATTAATTTAGTTAAAATTATGTTTTTGATTAATAAAAAAATAGTTTTTGAAAAAAATAAAATAATATTATTTTAATAAAAATAATTAATTATATTGATTGGATAACTCAATCCTTTTCCAATTGAATTCCCAAGGCAGACCCGACAACTATACATAATGCTACAACACCATTTGTGCATGAGCCAAAGAATACCCCAAAGCATAGTTATAAAACCCGGCCCGGCCATTGACCCAGTAAAATGACCAGGTCATGAGTTTGGTGGGTCAACTCGGGTCAACCCGGATCTAGAACCAAGACACACGTTAACATGGTTATTTTAGCATAAAATATCACATTAACATATATACTAGCATAATTAATTAACATCAATAGATTAAAAGATCAATAGATTAAAAGGTGCATTTGTTTTCAAAATGACTTTTTAAATTCGCAACTTAATTATCGGAAAGGAAATACTTATGAACAAACACAAAATCAGCTCAAGATTTTGTGGAAAGGACGTAGAGCATGAATTGATAATACTAATGTTTGCAAAGGTAAAAAAAAGACTGAAAACAGATTCAAAGATTGTCTGATTAAAATAAATAAATGCATGAACAAGTTCTCTACAAAAAAGATCCAAGAAATGGTAAAGTCAGAGCCTTAAAATGCAAAGTAACAGCACCTTTTGATAGGAATTTATCTTCTTTATGCTCGGAAAAACAAAAAAGACCACATAACTGTGATGTTTCAATGGTTAGATTCAAAAGTTACGGTTTCTAACATCAAAGTGCAATTATAGAAAGAAATTCGATTCTAGTTAACATTATTCAGTTCCCAAACCGAAACAGAATAATATGAACTTCCCAAAGCTTTTAGCAGTACATCTTTGATATACTTCCTATTCTAGAAGTGAATCCCCAAGATATATGCAAACAGCTACCTCTTCCACAACAGGGTTCAGACAAAATACATTGATGCTATAACAAAAAAACAAAGAAAAAGGTAAAAACCCAGAAACCATTACCAATAGTAACTCCATAATCACTACAATATTAAAAGGGATTTCAATCATCTTCCTTGTTTTTTCTTTATGTTTAAATGAACTGAGTTTGATTTACTTGTAAGTTGTAACAACTCTTCCAGTGTTGCATCGTGCCCACAGGCAATCAACTATGGACCCAAAACAAACTAGTGGTATCTAAAGGATGGTTGTCAAATGAATACTTTTTTCAATTATTTGTTTCAATCCGAAGACGAGCTTAAAAGGCATGGAAAAAAGAGGGAATCATTCAAAATCTACAGCAATTGTATGCAATAAGAAATCTCAACAAAGAAAAAAACATAAAAAAGTAAGTAGTGTAAGGAAGATAGAGCACCTGTGATTATAACTCTCTGTTGGTTGTTATTGTTCTGCAAAAGATAACAAAAGATAACAGAGAAGGAGATGAGGGGCGGGTTGCTCTTCTCAGGAAATTAGGGCAGGGACTAATTAATTATTTCTTCAACTTTCGTTTTGCTGCCAGCGACTCAAAGAAAAGTTAATATATATATATATATGCCGGGTCTCTCCCGGATTCGACCGGGTCGCCCGGGTCACGGGCCGGCCCGGGTTTAATAACTATGCCCCAAAGGCCTCACATCTCAAGACAAGTCGTTCAACCACGCAGAACAGGAGAGAAGAGAAGCAAAATTAAGGAGGAAGGCCATGCTTGTAATGTAAACAATTTTTAGAAGAGATGATGCAGAGTCAACGACACCCTTTTGTAGAATCTTTACCCTGTTCATGCATAATAATAATAGTAACTGGTATGGTTCTTTTCTAATCACTAAAATATAATCATTAGATCCACTGCTGTTTTCGCATTTCATTTTTTCTTTGTTGTCGTTTCGATTTCAATTTTGTTTCAGCTGTCGTAACACAAGTGCTTGTTGGCGTTGCATCGGTTGCTGTTCCGAGCTCTAACTGTTACGCTCTCGATAATTCTAGTCGAATTGTTGATTTTGTATCCTACATTCACGTCGTTATAAATTACGTTAGAAAGAAAGCTTGTTGTTTTCTCGGATTTTTGTTGATTTTCCTTAAGATGTTAATTTTTTTAGAGCAGTTGGATTGGGCATTTTTTTGAGTATGAAGGGAAGGTAATTTCGTTTTTCAATTGAGAATCTGAAGATTTTTATTTTTATTTTTATTTTTTTTGGCTATAAATTTGTATTGTGACGCAGGAAACGGACGTAGTGATTCGGTTTTGCAAAGACGTGGAGGCTAGATCCCAAACGGTAGTAGTCTATAACACCAATTTTTTTTTTTTTATAAAAAAAATTGCTATAAAGATTTAGTACAAGTAATGATTTAAGTAAACTACTGGTGGCGTAAAAGATTGGATGATGTATAGGGAAGAATTGCATTTTGCATTAAGAAACTGTGTCAAGTGATCTTTATTTTTACTCTGACTAATTGCACAACTTGCGAAGCTTAACCAATTATGCTACTGAAGAACAAATTTTAAACTGCACATGCAATTTAGTTTGTAATATAATGTTTCTGTGATGCAATTGTGGTTTTATATTCTAGTGTATTTTGCTTGCATACTGTGCAGGGATATGTGGACTTTGGCCGATTTAATAATTTCAACCACTTTGTTGCTGGCTCAGGACGTGTTGATTTTGTTCAAGTAAGGTCTTTGCTTGTAAATTATGTTGTTCTGAACTTTGTTGATGATGACATTATGCTCTATCTCTAGCCTGCTCCTTTTCCTTAATAGGCTACATCAAATTTATCAGATAAGAAGTACTTTAGGGGGGGGGGGGGGGGGCGGAGAAGATGATGATACAATGCAAGAGAATGATTTTTGGCAGTCCTTTCAAATGAAAAATGATAATTCAATACAAGAGAATGATTCTTGGCAATCCATCTTTCTGAATTAAATTTTTTGTTTCATGTATGGAGTTGAAAAGTCGCTTCTAGAATCCCTTCATCTCACTATCACATTTTCTCCCTGAAGGATTTCAAAAGTTTGGTTTTTGCTGATTGATGATGCTGAACGAAATAAACATTTTTTAATGGTTGGCTGACTAATTTCTATTTATCAATGCTATTTTCAACTTAGTGCTGTTATGGTGTTGCTGATTTCTGGAATTCAAAATCCAGTTGTCTGAATCATCTAAATCTTTTTCTTTAGGGGTATTACAATGGTGACTTGCTGAATTGTGAGCAAAGTTATGACAAACTGGGACGTACAGCTCAGGTCAGTTGTGATGATGTTTCTTTTCTTATTTCATAGCACGGCACCCCCACCAAAAATAAGAAATATGAAGTTAAATAAACATCGTGTAAATCTCATGTTTGTAACATGTATTTGTAAAATTGTTTATTTGTTGTAGCTTTGCATTCAATAGTGCTATTTTATTCATATTATCTTAATAAATGTCTCTCTTTTCCAATCTCAGGTGAATATTATATGTGGAAGTTGTTTAAATGGACAGTGTAAAGGTTTGTGAATGTTTCAACATCCAGTTGCTTCATGGCCATCTTGGAACTGTAAAGTGTTGGTTTTGTTCATCATTTCTTTATTTTGTTGCAAGGAAGCTGAAATCATTAGTATTCCAATGAATTGAATGAACAATAAAAAACCTAGAAATTCTGTGGAAATTAAAGACTAATAATGGCAGTCATAATTCTAGAAAATGTTTGTTTAAAGAAGGTTAATGCACCCTTAGAGTTGGTTTTGTAAATTCACAAAGTGTTTAATGGATGATTTGATTTGACATTGTTAGTTGCTGTTGCACATATCGTGGAGCTGAATGTGTATCCTATACACCACAATATGCCTTTTATTTCTTTCTTATGCTTTCCTTGATGGATTCCTTTTTGGGACACCCTATATGACTGAAAATAATATAAAGATTAAACTCGCAATTGCTTATTTGTTTCCAGACTATATTTCCTTGGGACAACTCTTTTTTAATGGTTGGCTGATTTTGGAGTGCATTGTTTTTGTTGTTCTTTCTACTTATCTTTGTGGTTTTTGTGTTTCCGAGTCTCTGTTGCATTGCTCGACATTCGAATACACTGTGCCATTAATTAGAGACTGGTTTCATCACCTTTTTTTTTTTTGTCTCATTTCAGGTGAACTTGGATGCATATGCAATGTTACTCAGGAGTCAAGTTGCAGGTCTCTTCCAACAATACTTTGAGTTTCATTTTATTCTGCATAAATCCTTTTTTTTACTGTACCCTAGAGTTAGTTTCTAGTTTACGATCCTGTTAACGGCCACATTTTGATATGGTTACATCAATTATTGTGAAATTAATTTCCTGAAGAGGCGTGGAATTGAACTATAAGAGCCTTGATATTGAACTTTGAGGGTTCCAGGTGCAGAATTGTGAGTGGTCATGTGGGTAAAAAATTGTTTGGTAGGATGTTTTGACTTATTTCACTGAGTGGGAGTAGAGATTTTCTCTGCTTATTTTGATTGATAAAATTCATGTAAATGGTAAGTAGGAGAACTACCCAGTATTCAGAGAGGTGGGAAACTACCTTGTTTACAGTCTCTGTATCTGGGTTACAGATGCCCATTCCCAGGTTCCCACTATGAAATTCAAGAAGTAAACACAAAAAAGTACGAGAATTTCATTTCAATAGTTCTGTCTGTCTGTAATTCTATATTATTACATCTTCACTTGCTGGTGGAGTAAGTTTCAACCAAAGCATATGTTTGTACATGGAAACTTTCCAAGTAATATCAATTATTTTATTTCAAGGCAATAATAATGTCATATCAGAAAGGTTTAGGTACAAGGCTGTCTTTGGCCATGAGATGTGTAATATAAGCAGACAATAATTGTTTTTTTCATTTTTGTGGTGATTGAACGTTTAGGTTTTCTCCCATTTTAGGGGAAGTCAAATGCACAACTTCCTTAAAGGGGGAGTGTTTCTACCAATTGAGCTATAGAGCTCGATTGGTTAGCAGGTAGTATTTGTTGACATAATTGAACAGTTTCAAAGTGTCAGATACTGAATTTTTACCATAAATGTCAGATTTTCAAGATAGAAAGAAGAATTGCAAATTCTTCACGAGAAGACCTTTAGATAGCTGTCAAAATCTGGAGATGGAGAGTTTTAAATCATGAGTGATTGACTGGTTTTTTTAGAGAAGTGTCAAGTAAATCATTGGCTGTGTTGTCAGTAAATAATACATAATCAAGGATCAAGATCTTCCTTCCATTTCTCATTTGGCCTTCTACGAACTTTTGAAGAGAGGGGGGTGAAATCTTTCAAGTCTCCTTGCTAAACTTCTTGAAGAAATTGCATGGTGCCCCTGTGCTCCACCACATCAAAAGGGACATGGAAGCTATATCTTTGTGCACTAAAAGTTATTTGGAAAACTGCTTATTGCTTAATGATTATTACTTTAGGAAAAACTTGGTGGAAAGGGAATGATTGGGTATGAAATGTTCAAATTGCTTGTGGTGTCTGGAATTGCAATTATGTTGTAAATAAACTAGCTTTAGAGATTCCCTTTTCTTTTTCTAATTTTCCAAGTCCTTAGTTCAACTGTCGAGTCACTTCTCTAAATGTGTGGCTATTTTTCCCACTATCAGAATTTTTGTTGAACTTGCAATTCCATGCGAGAAACCTGGTCCTCGGGTATTTGAAGGCTTCACCGTTGGATTTCATCCACGATCATGGGAAATTGTAAGAAGCCATGCTTTTACTGCTGATGAATGCAACAGAAGAGAACATTTGTGGAAGTTTCACTTCTTTCTTAAAATTGTAGGTTTACAATGGATTGACTCAACTAGGCTATGAAAAGTCTCACCATGATTTTAGGTAAAAGATCTGTCAATTGAATGGTGTAGCAAAAGCTTTTGCTCCATTTACTGAAAAAACACTCTCATTATCCTGACCAATGATGTGCTTTCTCATTTTCAGCTTCACAACTGAACAAACTCAAGTAACCCTTTATATGACTGCAATTGCTTCCCTTTCCACTTTGGTGCGGAAGCCTATGATTAAGGTACTACTTGTCAGTTCCATGGATTAAAAACTGATATTTGTAGTTGTATGATGTATCCACTTATGTGTCTGATATTTTTATGTTGATTACCCTCTCAGATTCTTCCAGAGAAAGGCCTGGAGGTGAGGTTGTCAGGTTCAGGGGCGACTGGAAGTCCTCCTACAACCTTGACACCTACATTGTTAAATGTTGAATGGACATGTATGTTTACCACTCTTTTTGATGTTTCATTGATATCTCTTTTATTTGATAATCTTCTAACATTAGAATTGTAAGTTTTGAAGGTCAGGAGGCTCGTGATACTCCATATGAAGTTAATGTCACAATACCAATAGAGGGTTATGAGCCCATTCAGTTTTTCCTTGCCAAAAGTTGTGGTAAGCTCATTTGTTGTTGGAGCAAACCAAGCTTTCCTGAAATGTATGGTTTTCTTAATGTCTCTACAATGTACCATTTGAATGATCCCATAGATGATGCCTTACACTTTTCTAAACCTATTTGGTCGTGTCAGAGCTTGTATCATTCTCTGATGACAGTAACAAATCTTCAGAGGCATTTTTTGAGTGATGCCAAACATCAACAAGTTTCTGTGCCAATACCCACTAAAAATGTGCTGGTGTTTGACTTTAGTTTCAATGCCTGCTTGCTTCCTGTATAACAACCTGGTTGTTTGTTCAAATTTTGCAGAACATAGGCAGGATCAAAGAGAAGACTCTACAAGAGGATGGGCTATCTTTGGAATCATATCTTGCATGTATGACAATTCAATGATTTCTCCATCTTGAGTGTTAAGAGCACATTTCAAGTAGATTTTGTATGGGCTATATTTGGAATCTATCTTGCTTAAGTCGATTTAACACTCTTCATCTCCTTCAGTGTCTGATAAGGAAAGAAATTTTATGTTCTCATTGGCATGTTACTGGTTCTAATGGGTGTTTCTTTATCCATTCTGAATTTTGATGACTGAACACGTTGGCATGGAACAGATTCATTGTTGCATCAACTCTGTTTTGTGTTGGAGGGTTCATTTACAAAACCCGGGTGGAACGCCTGGTAGGCTTCTTTGCTTTCCTTTTCAGCATTTGATAGTCTCTAGCTTCTGATTTTCTTCACAATAGCTGTGAAATAATATACATCTATATTTACTCGTTGATTTATTGTTTGAATTCAGCATGGGATCGATGCTTTGCCAGGCATGACATATTTGTCTGCGTGTTTAGAAACTGTAAGTCCTCATAACTTTTCTGGCAAATTATGTTATTTGATTTTTACTTTTAAATGATGGTCTATAATGAGCGGAGTTGATAAGAATTTCACGTAAGCGGTAAGGGGTCTGTGAACAGGCCCGTTGGCTGAAGTTCATCAAGTGGATGAAAAATCTGTACGGTTATTGCATATGTATAGACTTCCTAGCAGCTAATTTGCTTTTGTGAAAAACAGGCAAGTGGAGTAGGCTATGGCTATTCACGACCAGAAGAGAATGGCAGTGGCTATGCTAGTGAAGCTTCCTGGGAACGGCCATCAGCTTCAGCTCAGGGAACAAAGAAGCAAAGTACACGAAACTACGGTTCCATTTAAGGCTTGCGGGCCTCAGCTTCAGTCAAGGAATATGGAGACCTAGCAATAGAAAGTATTTTTGAGTTATAGGTAATTGTATCCCTTTTTTAACCATTACTTTCAGGCAATTATCTGCAAATTTTTTGTGCATCAACATAAAGATAATAGAGAATTTTATACATTGTATCACAAGAGGTGCTTGTTGAGGGTTCAAATTAACAATAAGCATTTCTCATGATTTTCAAGTCAAGGCTTCCAGTTTGTTTTATCTCATTCTTGATCTTAGAATCACCTCATCATGCTTCCAAGATTTGCCTCTCTGATAGCACGTTACTGATCTGGAATAAAACATCTGCTAATTGCTGTGGAAATTCACCTTTACGTAAGATCCTGGTTACAATATATGGGTGGCATCAAGCCACCAGCTGCGTGGATGGTGGATGATGTGCCAGACAGAACAAGCATATGCATTAAAGAATGTTAGCTAGAGAGTAAATAATTAATTAGGAATTGTTCTGCGGGACATTCTGGGATTTAACATTCGTTGAGTTTCAAATTAAACTGGCATTTAGCCAAATCCGATGACTTGTTCAACTTGATTAAAACTTGTTTGATTAAAAAAAAAAAAATTCTAAACAACACTGTTTTAATTTTTTTTGAACAAGATTTTGTAACAATACTGTTTTCGATTAGAACGAGTTAATTTAAGCTAATTTCCTTAACTCAGGATTGAGTCAAGTCCCACAATCAAGGAAAAGCGTGTTTACAGGGATTCACATTCGAAGCACATTTTGACTCGGCGGTTTAGAGCTTGGTTTATAAAATCATGGATTTTATATTTCCTTCCGCACAATATTAATTAACTTTAACCAAAGAAAGACTGATGCCGATTTTTTTATTTTTTTTACCTTTATTTTTTTTTTTTAATTTAGTTCATTAATATTAAATTTTTTTTTATTTAGTTATCACATTCTCATTAAACGGATCTTAGATTTGACGGGTTAGTCTAATTTAACGGGTTAACTCAGTTAATTCAGATTTATTTTTAATTAGTTTTTTCTTTTCATTTTATTTTTTAATATTAATTGAATTAAAAATTAAATTTTATAATTTATTTTATTTATTTTTTATTAGATTACAGCAGATTTTATTATAGCCCTCCTTCTCGCAGATCACTATTAATTTTCATGCTAAACAAATTGGCCCGCGGCGTCCTTGGGATAATCATCAATAATTCTTCCTATCCAAATGAGATTAGAGAGCCAGCGTGCCTTTCAATTTATTGGCAATTACCTCATTCATTCTCTTACACAGTGAAGTCCCCGTAGCAATGGGCCTCGGTCTAGCGGGCCACGGCCACCTAACTATTTATTACTAAATGGTCCACTTTTTCCAGTTGCTGTGTGTACGGTCAACTCAGATTTCTAAAGAAAGGATTATTGATTGACTCGGCTGAATTTCCCTGGTGCAAGAGTTGTTAGGTTTAGGAATAGTCTATGCTCGAAAAGGACAAACCAATATTCTCTCCCGTTGGAGATCTTGTTTTATGTTTTGGTGGAACTCGTGTGTTTTATCTAGATTTAAATGTTTTTATGTTTTAATTTTTTTAAAAATACTTTTAGATTGTTTTGATTTATTGATATTAAAAATAAATTTTAAAAAATAAAAAAACATCTTAAAATACATTATTTTTCACATTCTTAATTACAGTCAAATAAGCCAAAGAAGGTTGCTTGCTTTCCAAGAATTACCAACTTTTTGGAGTGGTTGCCCAACCCTAGCAGTTCTCTCACATTATTGGTCTGGTGATATTCTCACGCTGTATTTTAGAATATTTGCATGTCAATACACACACACACATCACAGAAAAGAGACAGGTGCAGGTGCTATATATATATATATATATAGATTTTACGAGTCAAAGAAAGAGATCATACCAATAATTAAGAACACATAGAACCTTCAATAGGGTTTGATTTATTCCATCCAATCTCTTATTAACATTCTATTTACAAGCAAAGTAACAATAAGAGAAGCTAGCAGCATGCTTGTTATGGATACAGCTTTGATCGAATCAGTATGAATGTTTCAACCCCATGCGATGTTTACAGCTAGCTGCTGTATTGCTTTCTAGGGGTCACGGACATTTGATACTATCTTTAATGTTTGAGATCATCCATTTTGTCAATAGAGCAGGTGAATCTACTTCTCTTTCCGCGGCGTTTCTCTCGCCAATGCTTGTCTTCACAGTACCGGGGCTCAAAATTATAAAAAACTATATCATTTGACCGCCTCTAAATCTCCAAACTCGAGTCATGAACAAGGCTTCTAGACAAAATTATGCAAGGAAGATGATAATTAGCCCGATCATTTGTGATACTGAAAACATCCTTTGAAATCTGTGTTTTTTGTGCTTTGTTTTCTGCACATCCCATCAGTTTAGAAAAATGAGGTTCGGTTACATGCTCGCTCTGGTTTTTTCCACAACAAAGATTGGAGTTCAAGTTACCAAGGACTGGTTTAGATAGGATGTCTAGATCACCACACACAATGTCGTACAGCCATGGTAGTACATGTTTTACAGAAAACCCATTACAGTTAATTACTTAACTTAATCAATTTAGGAACTGCTTAGTTGTTTTCATACAACTTTTGTATTAATGTGGCTAATATGTCTGTGTTTGGAAGTGTGGTTGTGATTGTTTTTTAAAGTATTTTTTCACTCGGAAATACATCAAAATAATAATTTTTTATTTTTTTAATTATTTTTTATACCAGTATTGATATAAAAATATTAAAAAAATACTAATTTTAAAATAAAAAATTTAAAATAACACGGTTTGCATCGTATTCCCAAACACTTTCTAAATAGAATGAATCGGTAACCACTCTATTTTTTTTATTTTGCCTTTTCCATTGACGAAAAGCTAGTTAGTTACCAACTCCAACCTTTTGTTTCCTTCCCTCCTTCTCCCCCCCCTATTTCTCAAGGCTTTTCATAAGGTTCCTTCTATAAATACCGTGAGACCATCTAAAGTTCTCTCATCACAGCAACTTCTGAAACTTGATTCTTCTTCATATTCCTCAGCATTCCTGTGAAGAAGTCTTGGTTTTGGAAGTGATAGTCTAAAAAGATTGAAGCAGTAATGGCTCAGTCTATTAGCATTGTCTTAGTTCTTGCTCTTGCTCTCCTTGCCTTTGCCCCTCTTTGCTTTTGTGGCAAGACAAGTGGTGGCTACCTCTACCCACAGTTTTACGATAGGTCATGCCCGAAAGCTCAAGAAATAGTAAACTCCATTGTAGCCAAGGCAGTTGCTAAAGAAGCTCGCATGGCAGCCTCATTACTTAGGCTCCATTTTCATGACTGTTTTGTCAAGGTCTATAACTGATTACTTACTATATGTAACTCTGCTCATCACTAGCTCTTCTACCATCATGACTACTATAATTTAAACTGTTGTTAAAATTGCAGGGCTGCGATGCATCAATATTGCTAGACAGCAGTGGAAGCATAATAACTGAGAAGAGTTCAAATCCAAACAGAAACTCAGTTCGAGGATTTGAAGTGATCGACGAGATTAAATCTGCACTAGAAAAGGAGTGTCCTAAAACTGTTTCCTGTGCTGATATCATGGCTTTGGCTGCAAGAGATTCTACTGTTATTGTAAGTGTTACATAAGAATTAGTCTTGTAATACTTTTTGTTAACGAAAACTCCAGAGCTAACCACAATTTGTTAATGCACACACAGGCTGGAGGTCCTAGCTGGGAAGTTCCATTGGGAAGAAGGGACTCTAGAGGTGCAAGTTTGAGTGGTTCTAACAACAATATTCCTGCTCCAAACAACACATTTCAAACAATTCTTACCAAGTTCAAGTTACAAGGCCTTGATGTTGTTGATCTTGTAGCACTATCTGGTAAATTAACTCAACCAATGCCCTTCTTTGAGCTTCAGCAAACTATTAATAAGGTCCTTAAGTTTCGAAAAAATTTGTTCAGGGAGCCACACAATTGGAAATGCTCGGTGCACCAGCTTCAGGCAGAGGCTGTACAACCAGTCAGGAAATGGGCAGCCTGATTCCACTCTTCAACAATCATTTGCTGCCCAGTTGCGCACTAGGTGCCCCAGATCAGGAGGTGACCAGAACCTGTTTTTCTTGGACTTTGTAAGTCCAAGAAAGTTCGACAACAGCTACTTCAACAACATATTGGCTTCAAAGGGACTGCTGAGCTCTGACCAAGTTCTCCTGACAAAGAATGAAGCATCGATGGAATTGGTCAAGAAATATGCCGAGAACAATGAGCTTTTCTTTGAGCAATTTGCCAAGTCCATGGTTAAGATGGGAAATATCTCTCCGTTGACAGGTTCCAGGGGAGAGATTAGAAAGAGTTGCAGGAAGATTAATGCTTGAATCGCAGTGCCTAGTTAGATCTATGCTTTAAATATCTTGTGTTAAAATTCATCGTGTCTGTTTCCTGTTCTACGGTCTCGTCTTTCTTTAGTTCTTTCAAACATAAATTTCATGTTTCCACTTTGTTTTGGCTGCTTAAAGTATACTTTCATGAATAACAATCACTTAAAACCCATCTGCTTACTTTTATTTTTAGCTGATGACATTTAGAGGGAGGGGTCCTCCCTTCACCAATTTGCTCTCAATGGTTCATCTTCATCAGAAATAACAGAATTGGCATGTAAAAGTTCTTGCAATCTTTTGTCAATGGGCTGCAGTCTTCAAAACTTATACATAAAATGCATAAATTCTAATCCCAGAAAAGGATCAGTAAACAACGAAGCTGTCCATTTCTGTGACAGTCAAGGCCATCATACATGCTATTGTTATTCTGTTGCTCAACTTGTAACATTAGGAACAGCAAGATTATAAGGATCTCAGGCTTCTAGAGGGGTGTTTTAAGACCCTGCCTTATGCCCTCCGCAATCTCAAGAAATAGAAATACAAAGAGGCAAAAACAATACTGCTGATCAAGCAGTTGTCCAAGCAACAATCTTGATTTGCTGTTTCAAAATGCTAACTCCATGCTTCATATTTTTTTTTTTTAATAAATGGAACATGTGGATGATTTCCATTGCATCTCAAGCCCTTGTACTTTCATCTCTTCTACCCAATCAAGCCAAACAGCACAGCATATGCCAGCTATAATTCAAAAAACACATTGACATTACAAGTAAAGTGCATCTAAACTTTTCAGCGATGAGAATATGCAAGACCATACGATATAGTTAACCAAAAGAACAGGGCATCGCAGTTTGTTTGCCTGAACGCTTCATTGTATCGATAAAATGAACGAAACCAAAATAGCAAGACTTCAAATTTGTCACAAGATGATTTGAACTGAATGACTTTTTTTGTTATACTATAGTTCAAATTATAGAGATGGTGTAAACTCAGAGGAGCTCATTTAATGTTGAATGTTGTATAGTATATCACTTTTGCCTTTGCATTTGAGATCGTTTCTTTTATCCTTTCAGCTGCATGCAGTTCCTTCTTTGTTAAATTCACGTTTTCTTGAAGCATTGCCAGTTTTTCTTGATACACTGCCATCCTTACTTGAAGTACCACCATAAGAGCTTCATATTCTTCCAGCTTTCTCTTCTTCTCATTGATAACTTGATTAGTTCTATCCCTTGCCTCCTTCAAGGACGTAGGTTGTTTAATCACTTCCCTCGTCTGCAACCAACCTTTGCTTGAGCCAATCAACTTTCAGACCTGCTCTTTCAAAATCAGTGACAAGGGCCCCTGCGTTTTCAATTTCGAACTGTGTAATCTCACCAAATTGCAAAACCCGTTTCTCCTCTTTTAAAACCCGTTATCGTGAGCCTTTCTTTGAGCAATTTGCCAAGTCTATGGGCAGTAAGTAGTCAAATCCACAAATTTTATGCACGTAACTCATAATAGCAATAGTAGAAAAGGTTCAACAAACAAGTGTGAGATCTTCTGTGATTTTTCATTTGCCTATTGCGAATAGTCAATGCCAATAAAGATGCAAAATATAGTGGAAATGCTCAACTTGATCGACGAGGAATGGAAATATGATGGTGCTCTCAGGCATCTAGCAGGGTTTTCAAGACCCTGCCTCGTGTCCAGTGATCATAGCTCCAGAACTTCCTGGAAATTTCAGCTGCAGTTTGAAGAAATTTCCTTTTACTTTTCATGTCTTCTTCCCATCAAGCTAAATAGCAAGAACATATAACACAAGCATATGCCAACTAAAATTTGAAACAGTAATTCACATTACATGAGTGCTTTCACTTTTTTAAGCCTACTTGAATATTCACATTTAATTTATTAATAATAGTGTTTGGGATCACTAGGCCTTTATTCAGACATTAGTTATCGGCTTGGGGTCTAGCTTATCAGAACTTGAGCTGTGGGTTCACAAGGTGAATTAAAAACGACGACGCCTTTCTAGTAATTTTTTTTTAATCAAAATAATATTATTTTGAATAAACTCTTTGGAGCTTTAAATTCATATTCTCCTCCCATATGGATTTCCCAAAACAATGGTTACTGTAAAGAATCTCCCTCCTCTCTAGGTTCTTCTTCAACAGAATAGATAATAATTAGAAAAAAATAAATAATCTAGAACTCATTTCTGCAATGTCGATGAAACCTATCTGAGGCCATGCTAACACAAAATTTAATTTTATATTTCCTCTATCGAAATTAAACTAATCATAGTGACAAGAGTTACCTCATGGTTAGGAGCTCTAGATATGGAGGAGGTCTCTGCGTCCATTAGCTTCTGTTGCAGCCTGGTACTTCGCCTCCTATTTCCCATTTCAGCATGGCTTCTCCTTTTTTCTTGTCTTGCCATTTTTAGAGCTTATGAACAAGAAGAAACAGGAACATCGTATGACAATGTGTTCAAGTTTCTTGAGCGCTGGATGTGTTTCAGAACATTAACTACTCTACTGTCTACGTTCCATGCAATTTCAAAAGTGATGACCGCAAGCAACCAATGACTTCTGCTTAGCCTTTCTAGGCTAAAAACCAAAGAAGAAGAGAGAAAAATGGATGTGTGTCGAATGTGATTTTAAGCAAGTGCTGTAAAGATCAAGTCTTTTTGACCGTTGTATTTATCTATAACCTCCATGAAAATGCTAATTGTCAAGCTTTTCTTCTTTTGACCAGAAAAAAATCGGCATCATTTCAAGCAGAAAATCTTAGGGGAGCTTTATTATGATAAAAATTAAATTGCAAGGGAAAATTATACTATGCCTTTGGAATTATATCTCAAAATGAGTATTTTAACACATCATAAAGTTTTTCAAAATGGTTTCTTTTTATATTTATAAGTAATTACACTGTTTTCTGAAATGAAATGAAATGAATATTGATTTTTTAAAATTATGTAGATAATATACATGGTTAGCTATACAAGTGCCCTTGATTTATATTATGGTTTTCAATATTACTTCTCATTATAATCAATTTATTACTTGACAATTTCAGTATAGTATATCTTTCCTTTCAAATTAGTTACTGGATTCATAATTAGCTAATCAAATTTTAATTATGTAAATCATTCCAACATCACTAAAAATGTAACAAAAAGAAGGGTGTATGATAATATTATTATAATTCATGTTCTAAGTTATAGGTTAACTCAAAATTTGTTTAATTTAATATATAATTCAGGTTAGATTTTATATATATAAAATTGATCTAGTATTATCCCAGTTAAAAAAATAAGTTAATCCAAATAAAACTCAATAAAAAAATCATTCATTTTTTTTTAAAAAAAAAAATCAACGTTATTATTATCTTTTTTTATTATTATTAATTTGTTTAACCCGTGGACTAAAGGTCCTCAATATCAATGATCTACCAACATTAGAGGCTATGCCTGGTTCAGCCCATTAGTGCACCAAACAGCAAAGCCTGTTTGATAGCAGTTGTAGGGTTTATGCCTGGATTTTACAGTTACCGCAGTTTCTCTTTCTCAGCTTCAAAGGAAGGAAAACGACACTAACCTCCTTCATTTCCCAAAAATGCTCCTATAATCCCTGTAATTTCAAAGAACAGGCAAAACCCATAACCCATAAACCCTAAAGATGAGATCTTTACACTTCATTTCTCAAATCCACAAAACCCTAAAACTTAAAATAACCCCTCGTTTCACTCTCACATCCTCAAGTTTCACTCGCCGATTCACATCTCCCTCTCAAGAATCAACTCCATCTCCTCAAGAACCACCGCCATCAACTGATAGGGTCTCCTCAATTGTGGATGAACTCTCAAAATTAACCCTTCTGGAGGTATCTGATTTAACTGAGGTTTTGCGTACTAAATTGGAGATCAAGGAAATGCCAGTGATGGCGGTGATGATGCCAGGAATGGGGTTCAGTATGGGAGCGGGGATGAAGGGCGGTGGTGGTGGTGGGGCAGCAGCGGCGAAGGCGGAAGAGAAGGTGGAGAAGACAGTGTTTGATGTGAAATTAGAAGGGTTTGATGCGGCAGTGAAGATTAAAGTTATTAAGGAAGTTAGAGGTTTTACTGATTTGGGATTGAAGGAAGCTAAAGATTTAGTGGAAAAGGCACCAACTTTGTTGAAAAAAGGAGTTACTAAAGATGAAGCTGAAAAGATTATTGAGAAAATGAAGGGAGTTGGGGCTAAAGTTACAATGGAATAAAGAATGTGAGTCTTTTTTTTCTTGTTTTTTTTTGGTAAATTTGAGTTTCTTTTCAGGAACTTAGAGTTTAGGCAAAGGGTTTTGTTTGTAAAATTGAATCTGAAATTGATTCGCTTTTTCTTTCGTTTGGGTTAATGTGCCTATAAGCAGGTGTTTCATAAAGTTGTCTGTTCTGCTTGTTACATGGAGACGTGAACTTCATCAGTTTTTCATTTTCTTGGAGAGAGATTAAATCATGCAGAGTAGTTTTTAGATCAGCATGTTTCAATCGCTACTCTTACATTGAATAATTTGAAAACGACTGATATCAAGTAGATTAAGAACTTTTATCTGGAAACTGAGATAGGTTTTTTGGGTAGAGAGGGTGGAACGATTCCAAGTGAGAACAGTGCCATTGTTCAAGAGGAGCAGAAATTTGTTCCAACAGTTAGGGATTATATATGTATCTTGATAGTTGATAACCACAAGTCGAGAATGTTGACCATATACAAATATTGAATCTAATAGCACAAAAATGTAAGTGGGAGTGTGAGACTACTTGAAGTATCAGTTAAAACTCAATGGACAGAATGTCTGCAACATAAATGCAACATGGTTATGGCTGGCTAGCATGCCTTAGGTTGCTCTCTGTTTTCCTATTTTTGAATGTTGTCTCACTTGTGTGCATGCATAGTGTGTTTATGTCCATTATGTTTATTGAGAAAACACAGAAAGTAGGATCAAAAGTTATAATCGAATGATGAGTCAGTTTGTTATATTTCTTTTCTTTGTGGATTTGGTTGGTTTTTTAGCAATGTTAGTTTTCAAAAGATTTAGTTTTTGGACAAGAAAGGTTAGGTTAATGAAGTCGTATGCAAATTGTGTACTTTTTTGTTTGGACTAGGCATGTAGGAGTGTGTAGCTGCATTGCTTTTGATTGTTGGGTTATGTTGATGAATCTTGCTTTGTAGAATTTATAAGATAAGATATGCAACGCAAGATGATGGGGCAGGGTTTTACTTTTTATTCTACTGTTCCTAACCTAATGGTTGTTTGTTGAGTAGCATTTGAGTTGATTGGTATGTGGAGAGCTGGAGATGTAGTTTTTTTGTTGGCACAGATCAAGTGGAAATTCCCTTAGCAAACCTCACGAGCAGGCACATATCACCGTATAATCACAATTCACAAATCTTTAACTTTGTTTAAACCAATATGTTTAATCCATTCATGAAAATATAACCCATACAACTTGCACTTACTATTACAATTACCTCTCACATATACATGTATTGTTCCACAACACCTTTATGAGAGGACCGAGGACCAAAGATATGTAATATCTATGTAGTAATAGCTAGCATTCTCACCGTAGAATCTCTATTTTCCAAATCCCATATGTTGCTTGCATGGAACTGTGCTTGTGTTTTTTGCATTAGCAGATAAGAGAGGACAATTTAATGCCACAGCTAGTTTCACTGGGTTAATTATTTGCTATGCGTTGTTGTTCTGCGTATCGCTGTTACTATTTTAATTTTATGGATGCATCACTTCATTTTTCATTTTGGGTCAACATCCTATTAGATTCCAACACCTTATAATAATTAGCTTTTGTTGTTGCTTAGGCTTTCTCCGAGGATAAATGTTAAAAGAGCTAAAAGTGGAAGGCTGCACTGGCAAGTTTCATTGAAATTAAGAGCAGTTGATGCTGATGTATCATGTCGGATTTGCTGGCAGATGATTGAATTAATGGTTTCATCATTATACAGAACATTCTTTGTTAAAAAGTTAATTGTTCGTCTCCACTTGAAGCAGCCAGCCTAAGCTCAAATTAGCTTATTTTTGTCAATTGTAACTGCCCTTAATTTCCTGACAAATGCCACACCAGTTGTAGAATCGGTTTTTGATGATAGATTCGCAAAGGACTCAATGGATTGTACCTTGCAGCATTCTTATGGCTATGGGATTGATGCAATCCCATTGGAAATAAAAGGAATATTGGAGATAAAGGGTCATATTTATATGGCTTTTGGTGGTACTTATTGTGTTATCAGTCAACTGTAGCAGTAACAAGAAAGGCCAAGTATACGTTGAGCTAGGCCTTAAAAATGGTTTCAGTAAAAATTAAACAATTTCATGGAATGACTTGCGAATTAGCAATAAAACCTTGTCTGGCCCTATGGAATAGATGTGCAGGTTCTTTGTCGGCCTTTCAGTAGCTCATCGCCTAGGGTTTTGTGGCATACGCTGGACCAGACAATATCAAAGTGAAATTTGAATTTAATTAAAGCTTTTCAGCACATCCTAGCCGTTTGTTTGCAGGAAAGTATTTTTTTTTGGAAAGTGAATTCCGGAAAAATAAATTCTAAAAAAATATTTTCCGATGTTTGGTAGTGTAATGAAAAATAAGTTGAAAAACACTTTCCAGTGTTTGGTTATGTTATGGAAAATGAGCTGGAAAATAACTTATTAATGTTTTATTTTTTCAAGTTTATTAAAATAATAAGGAACAAATCTTACAAATTAAAAAGTTGAATGAGAATGAAATTGAAAAAAAAATATAATTTCATAAATTATCTCAAATAAAATAAATAATAATCAAAATAATAGAGATCAAATCTAAAAAATTAAAAAAAATAAAAGGTGAAGAAATTAAAATAATAATAATTAACATTTCATAAATTATTTCAAATAAAATAAGTAAAAATCAAAAGAATGAGGACCAAATTTGATAGATAAAAAATTTCAATAAAAAAATGATAAGGAAAAAGCAAATAGCAATTATAAAAATAAGGACCAAAATTAAAATAAAAATTAAATTTTAAGAGATGAAATTGAAAAATAAATATTCAAAACAAATTATATATAGCAATCAAAAGTTTGAGGATCAAATTTGATATAATCAGCAAATAATGACATTTCTAAATTTTTCACAACTTCCGGAAAGTGTTTTCCGCCCAAATTTTTCAGGAAAACACTTTCCTGAAAACCAAGCCAAATTTTTCTTTGACTGGAAAGTGTTTTCCGTTGACCAACTTTTCCAATGGAAAACAAACACAGGAAAGTTTGGAAAGTGGTTTTCCAGAAACCACTTTCTGGAAAACAAACACAGCCAAAAAGGAAAACACTTTCCTAGAAATCAAACCAAATTTTTCTTTGACTGGAAAGTGTTTTTCGTTGACTGAAAAGTGTTTCCGTTGACCAGAAAGTGTTTTCCGTTGACTGGAAAGTGTTTTCCGTTGACCAACTTTCTTAATGGCAAACAAACACAGGAAAGTTTGGAAAGTGATTTCCCGGAAAATGAATTCCGGGAAACAAACATGGCCTAGAACAAGTTTTATCAGGTTAATATTTTATCTTATGTATTTTTTATTCTAGATTTCATCTTGTAGATCTAGACTAGATTAGGTTTAACAACTATACTATCTTGGGTATGATGGCATGTTTTATAGTAACATTTTAGTCCATGGAAGAATGTGCAATGGTGATTTTATATCATCAAAGTTGCAAGATGACACAATCACCAGCATTACGAAGCTGGGGGAATATGGATACTTGAAATCAAATTTCCTCACCATTCCTTTGCCCAACTTGATTATTATGTAGTGTTAAAGCCTTGTTGGTTTCTAGAAAGTAATTTTTTTTTGGAAAGTAAATTCCGAGAAAGTAAATTTCAGGAAAGTGAATTATTTTCCGATGTTTGGTAGTGTAATAGAAAATAAGTTGGGAAATATTTTCCAGTATTTGGTTATGTTATGGAAAATGAGCTGGAAAATAACTTATCAATGTTTTATTTTTTTCAAGTTTATTAAAATAATAAGGAATAAATCTTACAAATTAAAAAGTTGAATGTGAATGAAATTGAAAAAAATATAATTTCATAAATTATTTCAAATAAAATAAATAATAATCAAAATAATAAAGATCAAATCTAAAAATAAAATAAAAATTGAAAGATGAAGAAATTAAAATAATAATAATTAACATTTCATATATTATTTCAAATAAAATAAGTAACAATCAAAATAATAAGAACCAAATTTGATAGATAAAAAATTTCAAGTAAAAAATGATAAGGGAAAAACAAATAACAATTATAAAAATAAGAACCAAGATTAATATAAAAATTAAATTCTAAATGATGAAATTAAAAAACAAATATTTAAAACAAAATATATATAGCAATCAAAAGTTTGAGGACTAAATTTGATATAATCAGCGAATAATATGACATTTCTAAATTTTTCACAACTTTCGAAAAGTGTTTTCCGCCCAAAATAAAAGGAAAACACTTTTCTGAAAACCAAGCCAAATTTTTCTTTGATTAGAAAGTGTTTTTTGTTGACCAACTTTTCTAATGGCAAACAATTACAGAAAAATTTAGAAAATAATTTTCCGGAAACCAGTTTCAGAAAACACAAACACAGCCTAAATTTTCTTTAAACACTATCACCTTTCAAACAACATTGCACAACTCACTTAGAGCAGACAAAACAATGAATCCTGTAACTTGCAAAGAACTGTTACAGCTTACAAGGGACCTGTCAATCAGCTTCATGGATTCTATATAATACAGATATGTGGATATATTAATGTAGAAAATTGAAGATGTCTTTTATGTATGTTTTTAGAATTAGATTTTGATATATGTATTTTATTATTAATTCAAATTCAAATGCTTATTCTTAAATTAATTATTAAAATTTAATAAAACTAGCTGAAATATATGAAAGCTGCAAACTAATTCGAATAATATACATGATAAGAATATTTAATTAACATTTTTCTTGGTTAACATTCATCATTTTTCCATGTAATTTATATTATTTTTGTTTGATATTATAACATTTAAATACGAAACACAATATTGAAAATATTCTGTTTGTTTGAAGTTGTATTAAATTATTCATGAAGAATTTATGAGAAATCGGATGCATTTTTAAGTTATACTTTGAAGTATATAAAGCAATATTTTCCTTTAATAATTATGAATATGTTTGAGAAAATTTAGAAATATATATAAAAAAATATTGGATTAAATATCATATATTATATATATAAATGTATTATTATTAAACTTGGTTTGATTTGAGAGATTAATTTGAAATTTAACCGACTTGCCGTCTAACCTAGATCAAGTGTAGAAAGATAATTTAGAGTCAGTTGACTCAAAATCTGAGTTGATTTTCTTAAAAAAAATTAAAAGCACACTTTTTTTCAAAAAAAAATATTTACTTAACAGGTTAGATCCATGCTTTAGGCTTCAAGTCGGGTCAAACATAATCCCTAACTATACAAGCCATACCCATCCTCCCGCGGACTTTCTTTCAACAAATTAACCCATACGACAAGTCGTTGGTTATCTGTTTTTTTTTTTTTTTTCTCTTTCAAGTTTCTTTCTGCCAACGCAGTCCAACATCCAGTCTCGTAATGTCAGACTCAAAATGGCAATGGGAAAATGCCACAGCCGGTGCCGTCGCAGGCTTCGCCACAGTCGCCGCCGTGCACCCTCTTGATGTCGTACGTACTAGATTTCAAGGTAGGTTACTCCTCTTCATTCAATGAATCAAATTCTTGTTCCTTTTATTGTCTTAACATTTGAAAGATACTGATAACAGTGAAAAAACAATGAATGTTTCTAAATAGTTGACGATGGTCGTGTCGTCAATCTCCCAACTTACAAGAACACTGCACATGCTATTTTAAACATTGCTCGCTTAGAGGTAATCACCTACTCTATTGGGTATCTGTTCTTTATTTTATTTTTTTAATATTTCTTTGTTGTTTGTCTCGCTTCTGGATTGATTTTGCGTGTTGAAAAGTGTGTTTGGGGGATATTATTTGTTGGGGTAGAAGAAAAATTGCTGCTTGATTATAAAGTTGTTGGCGTTTAGTCCTCTTTGGTTATTTCGAAAGAGTGTGGGATCAGCTATGGAAATGATTAATAGTGTATATGTATGATAATGATGTTGTTTTGAGAAATCAAATGGGGTGTAAAATATGGAGAAGCTAAATTGTTAAGAATTAAAATTCAATTTTGAAGGAACCCATTTTAATTTAGAAGGTCTTTATGCGAGTTTGATAAATAAAAGTAATAGATTGTGATTAAGTTTGGGGAGCAAATTTTTAAAGTTTCTTTCTGTTCGATGCCTTATTGTGTGATCGAATTTTTGCTAACATAATGATGCCTTTGTGTTGGCAGGGATTAAAAGGGCTTTATGCAGGCTTCTTTCCTGCAGTTCTTGGCTCAACTGTTTCCTGGGGTTTGTATTTTTTCTTGTAAGTCTCGAGTTTGATAGCTTTTGATTGTGTGCTAGTATGTAATTTGTCCTTGCTTTCACCAACCGATACCAGGTAGTGCTTTGGATGGTTTTTAACATGCCTTTTCTAACATTGAAAGGATTCTTTCATATCGATTAATATTGTTTGCTTTCTTCGTGGTTTTTAATTTTTAGAT
The DNA here is from genome assembly GCF_000002775.5 of Populus trichocarpa. Taxonomy (NCBI): domain Eukaryota; kingdom Viridiplantae; phylum Streptophyta; class Magnoliopsida; order Malpighiales; family Salicaceae; genus Populus; species Populus trichocarpa. Next base: position 1,460,513 of record NC_037291.2, on the reverse strand, counting down.
TTTAGGACTTCCATAAAAAGACTTCTTAGTGATACTTATCTGCTTCACAGACGGTGCATTATCGGTAAACCCTAAAGGGTTCTTCCATCATGATGCATTTATTCTTGTTATGTTTTAATTTTTGTCTATCATATAGATGACTTGAAGGTGTTTTTTCTCTTTCTATTTGTAGTTATAGTAGAGCCAAACAAAGGTATTCTAAAAACAGGGATGAGAAGCTGAGCCCTGGTCTTCATCTTGCATCTGCTGCAGAAGCTGGAGCTTTGGTGAGTATTTGAATCTTCAGTGATCTTATTTTGAAGAAATTCATATGGTCCATGCTATATCTGAAATAGATTTTGCAAGCTAGAATTAAGTAAAAGAACATAAGGAACTCCCATTGTTGGCATGTAAGCAATAAGAACCATACAATTTATGCAGAAATGTTCCTGAGAGGATGAAACTAAAGGCTACTGTTAACTGGTAATTAACTCAGACATCCCTTTTGTTTGAAAAAATCATCAACAAATATGCAGTGATAAGAAGTGACAATTAGTGTCAATAGCATAATCAAAAGAGGTGCTCTGGAACAACTTCTTAATTGAATTGTTGATACTTTTCTGTATTTAGTGCATTTAGGAGGCTGGTTTCTCAAGACATCTATTCACTGGAAGCTGGCTTCTTGTTTCTAATTGCTTTAGTGAAGATATGCTGGTTCATTTCTTTGTTGAACAAGAGTCTTGCATATTGACAATTGCATCCTTTTCCTTTCTCAGGTTTGCTTTTGTACAAATCCTATCTGGCTTGTAAAGACAAGATTGCAGCTTCAGAATCCTCTTCACCAAACTCGGAGATATTCTGGGTTTTATGGTCTGCTCGGCACCTTTCATTAACTTTCTATTAATGTGCTCTCTGAGATATCCTTTGATGTTTGTGTTTTAGTACTCCTTCATCATGATTGTTTCTGACAAATGCATTTTTGTTGTGTGTGTCGTTAAATTACAGATGCCTTGAAAACAATTATGAGAGAGGAAGGATGGAGAGCACTGTATAAAGGAATTGTTCCCAGTCTTTTTCTGGTAGTTACTGGGTTTATCTTCATTGAATGCCTTTCTCACTGTCTGTTGGATTGTCAATTAGATGCATGGTTGAGGTGTACAGGTTTTGTTAAATGAATTGATACTTTTTCCCCATATATGGTCATTAAAATTTGATGCTTTTCTCTGTTATTATCCTATTGAATCAATGACATGTTGCTTTATGAAGGAACCTCTCTGATATCTATCAAATGCATCTGAATATCCGTTCTGGTGATAGCTGTGATCTAGTTATGTTGCATTACTGCATATAGCTGCTGAACAGCCTCTGATCCATATTTATGAGTTATTATGTCATTTAAAGATTTTCTTAAGCTAATATCTGATGCAATTTAACTGATTCCAATTAGTTTGGAATGAGACTTCGTTGAGTTGATTGATAAATGAAAAAATTCTTTATTTTTTATGTAACATAAGTTAAAAATCTGTGTGGATGATTAATAATCTAATATGCTGATACAAACAGGGAAAGATGTCTCTCAACTTACTGAAATAAAAGGATGTCTTTCAGCTTGTAGTTGACAGTTGATGCTGCAGGATCGAGGTCTGAAATGAGCTGAGAGACATAATTACTACTTGCTGAGGAACTTACATGCATGTGCATATTATTTCTTGTTTCAGCTATGTTAAAATAATATTGTAGTTTCCTTATTCTTCATTTTCATGATTAGGTATTTGTTTTACTTCAGCAGGTTTCTCATGGTGCTGTCCAGTTCACAGCTTATGAGGAACTTCGTAAAGTTATTGTTGACTATAAAGCCAAACAAAGAAAAGAAGATTGTAAAAGTGCTGATACTGATCTGTTGGTATGTATTGGAGTTTATTGGTAAATTTAATTTTGGGAGCGCTCAGAGGAAAGGGTGGGGGGGGGGTGGGGGAGGTGTAGGTTGAAGTTCATTTTTTTGGTCTTTCAACTCGTGTTATATGTTTTATATGTCAACGCTTAGTCCTCTTTTTGGAAAGGAGTAATAATATCAGAGCTTTATAAGTTCATAAAGACGTACACATATATAACCATAGCAACTTTAGTGGTGTTGCTTGCACTTGTTTCCCTCTTCTGTCTCATTTCTGCAAACACGTGGCTGTCCAAAATAGGTTTTGAAGTTCAGCTCTCATAGCAGTTCTTATTTTCTCCCTTGAACATCTTCAACGTTCTCTTTTTGCACAGAATTCAGTTGATTACGCTGTCCTTGGGGGTTCTTCTAAAATCGCTGCCATTATTCTGACATATCCATTTCAGGTAGGCATTCTTGTAAGCGATGTGAAGCTTATACATGACTGTTAACCTGTTGGTCGATCATTGCATTTGACATGGTTGGGGTACTATTTTTTCAGGTTATTCGGTCCCGACTACAGGTATACCTGCTGTTAATCCCATGGTGTTTGCATAAATGGTTTCCAAACTATTGCAGTGTCCTTAATCCTAATAAGAAAGAGACAATGCTGTCACAAGGCTTATGGCCCAGGGACAAAACTCTCCCCCCACCTGGAGGAACCGAGTTGTTCCTTGGGATGCTGCATAGCTTGGTATACTTTATACTCTCTATTTGTGACCGGAGTTGTGTTTTCTCTCCTATGCAGCAACGGCCCAGTATGGAAGGAATTCCAAGATATATGGATAGTTGGCATGTCATGAAGGCAACTGCTCGGTGAGAATAACCTTTCTTCACCCACTTGGCTACCTCTTAAACCATAATCTCACCCCATCATTCCCTGGCTTGCACTCATGACCTCTTCCCCTTGTACCAAGGGGAGAATAAGTGTTTTAAACAAAATAGCTTTCTAAAGCGTTATGCTCGATCCCCTGCATGCTTTATAGGGATCTGCACCAGGCATATTACATATCTGTCGACTGACATTTTCATGCGTGAAAAAAGGAACCAGTGAACATCTCCATTTATTGGTGAAACGAGGATCATCTCAAATTCTACTATGTGATTAGTCTTTTAAATGCTAAAAGAGATTGAAATGTTATCATTCTATGAACGCATCACAGCTAAAGGACAACCTTGTTGCGTTGATTACGATGTTACTTTGATGATAAATGTCTCTTTTACTGCCATCTACTCGTTTATTTCTGATAATTTAATTTGCTTTTTGGGGCATGCAGGTTTGAAGGTTTCCGAGGTTTTTACAAGGGCATAACACCTAACCTTCTGAAAAACGTTCCTGCTTCTTCGATAACATTTATTGTCTATGAAAACGTCCTGAAGTTGCTAAAACTGGGAAGAACAAGCGACTGAGATTTTTCTTGTTTGTATTTTCTTCACTCTTTTAGTAGAATTTTTGACAATGCCATCAAAGAAAAAAATTAGCACAAACGACGTTGTAATGAGCTGCTACAAAAAAAAATAACGGGGAAAATATTATCGAAGTTTGAAGAAGTTGTTTCCCCATTCTTTCCGAAGCACGTAATTATACAGTGACCAACCATAGTTGTCGGCATTCATTCCATGTTAAGCCTCTTCTGGAACCCTGTTAGGAAGACTGTTACTGGTTGAGGTCAGCCTTCAACTTAAAATTTCATTAACTCTTGAAAGCCAGAAACCAGATTTGTTGTCAAAAAAAAAACTACGGTAATTACTTTCCACATATGAGTTTATTGCAATCTATTGTTCATTTTATTCTAATACACTCCATTTTGGGCATGACATCAAATTACTAATCCACAGAAAGCTTTTGAAGGAAGGTAAGAATTTCTTGAGAGACTTCATGGGCTCTCTCTTCGTGGATAAAATGGTGGCCGCCCTCTAAAATAACAACTTCAAGGTCAGGCACCAAGCCTTTGAAAGTGTCTCCTTGCACATATTCCCTTGTACCATAAGTGTCAAAACCTATCTCTTTGTCACCAACGATGTACTTTGTAGGAACAGTAACCTTTGCTCCTTGCCAAGGTGCAGAAAGCTCCCAGTTCCTGTTGGCGTTTTAAAGAAACATAACAAGAGAAATCATAAAAAAAAAACATATGGCTAATACAGCACTACAGCCTCATTGGCAGAGTGAAAGAAAAGGAGACAAAATAATCAGACCTTCAAACCATGTAAACTAATCAGGAAGGATAAAATGGTGAGAGTATTTGCACTTACAGGTCCATAGCACGGTAGTAGTTGAGAGGACCAGTGAAGCCAGATTCTTCGAACTTGTCTGCATAGACCTGCAGTTCCTCCTCAGTAATCCATGGTGGCAACACTGCAGGTATTTGCAAGTAATCAATGATCTCCATGCCCGAAGGAGCTATCAACGGATCAGTCTTATTTATCATCAAAAACTTCTTCATTACTGTCAAGTAATCATATCTTGCGAAAGCCCTTTCTGCTCTTCCTGGTTCCTGTCCCCCATAGCACCAGTACTATAAGTTCAGAGACTCGAGACATGCAAAACAAATGTTGTAAAAGAAATTATGTGAATATAGACCTAGAAAGGTACCTGGAATTGAGAAATGTAAAACTCATCTCCAAAATTTCCTGTAAAAAATTCGATAGGCTTAGCAACAGGATCTCTTGGAAAGTATGGGACAGAAATGGCTATTAGTCCCTTGAGTCTGTCAGGCCTGAATAGGCTTAGATGCCAACCAATAACAGCTCCCCAGTCATGTCCAACCACAAAAGCCTTCTCAAATATCAAAACTAAATCAGTCATAATCTACTTTTAATCCATTCAAAAACACATATTTTCACGTGTTAATAATATTAAAGAACAGAGTTAGAGAGGACCTGTTGTTCACCAAAATAGTCAAGAAGGCCTACTAGATCACCAGCAAGATGCAAGACAGAGTAGGAGTTGGGGCTGAGAGGAGAGTCAGAGTCACCATAGCCTCTCAGATCAGGAGCAACTGCATGGTATCCATGGTTGGCCAAGAAAGTGATCTGGTGACGCCATGAATACCAGAATTCTGGGAACCCATGAAGCAGAAGCACTAGGGGTCCTGACCCTTTCTCTACTACATGCAACCATATACCATTTGTTTTTATCCTTTGGTGATTAACCTCTCCCAAATCCATGGTCGCCCCTCAATTTTGCTCCAACCTCAGAGAGAGAGAGATGAAAAATATTCAATGGTAGACACCAGTCAAGATGATGGTTTTGTAACTTAAATACTGCTGACTTATCATGATTTGCTTGGCAAGGAAGCTGCAGATATTGGCTAGCAAAATTAAAAATCAAACTTTGACATTGGACTACTGGATGAGAAAAGCTTAAATAATTTCATTTATCTGACACGATTGTCATGATAATTAAAATTTTAAAAAAAAACAACTCTAAAACACTTTAAAAAAGCAATGGACACCCACCCAGATATATTTTACTATTGATTGCGATATTGTAATTTATTTATTTATTTATTGTTTTTCAAAGAAAAAACAAAGGCTTATGAACTGGGGATAGTTTTTTTTTTTTTTTATGGCCGGTTATCAGGGTATATGTGTTTTTTCTCTATTTTTAGGAATAGTAAAATAATTTTATTATCCTCCAAGGAATACAATAAAAAAATATATTTACTCTTGGAATCAAGAAAAAATAAGCAATTAATCTAGGGATTTTTTTGTCTTTTTACATAGGTCCAAAACCATGAAAGACAATTTGATCTTTTTAAATTAATTGATTAATATTTAAATTTAACAAATTGTCGGCGCATGAAAGGCTCCTTATAGGCAGGGTGTGTGAAGCCTTCCGGTGATAAAAAAAAAATATATATCATTTTGTCATGTTGTTGAAAGTGTTAACGTATCTTCTTTCTTTTAGTGCGGCACGTGTCGGTAGAGGTTATGCGGTTTGTTACTAGCAAACCCTTCTTCTTTTTTCTCTATCTCCTCCCCTAAAAATTACAAGTTGATTCTATTTGTTATTGATGTTTCAACTTTAATTCTTATTCTTTTAATTTCTAATTTTTTCTTTTTTCTTTTGTAAAAGTTTAATTTAATTTTTATTTAGTTTTTCAATTCCAATTAGTCATATATTATTTTTTCTAACTTAGTACTTAGTCATTATCCTTTTGATTTCTAGTTTTTTTCTTGGTCTTTTTGTAAAAGTTTTATTGGTTTTCAATATCATCATTCAATCCAAGTTTATGGTATATTATTTTTTTCAGTTTGGTCCTTATTCTTTATTTTTTATTAAAATTATTTTTCTTTTCCATTTAACCCCCTAATCGAAAACTTGTGGTTTCCCTCTAATTTTTTTTTAATTTCAATTTTCACTCTCATTCTTTAATTACCATTTTTTGTTTTAAATTCTTTTGTGTAATTGATTTTTTTCCAGATTTTATCCTTCAACATTTGAATTGTTGGGGATTAAGCTTTGTGTGTGTTTCTTGTATGGTGTTTTTGGATGACACAAGTCACAGTTTTGAAAGGTTAACGCGGGTTGATATATTTTTTTGCTCATTTTCTTTTTCTAAATTCATTATTTGAAATTAGTTTTTTTTCGTTCTTTAATTTTTCTTTTTTTTATCTTTTTTTTTATTTCTATTTATTTTGTTTTTTTATCTTCTTTTGATTTATTTTTTCTTCAATTTTACCTCTTATCATTTGGTTTAATTTAATTTTTATATCAAAATTAATACTCATTCTTTTGATTTTTTTTTATCCTTTTTCTAATTGATTTTTTTTTCAATTTCATCCCCAACATTTAATTTCAATTTGTTTTTTCCATTCTTTTTATTGATGTTTATTTTGTTTAGGGTTCTTTTTTATTGTATTGTTTTTCAATTTCATTCTTTAATATTTTTTATGAAAGATTTTGCTTCTTTTTTTTCTCGTTTTTTATAGGGTTAGTCTCAATCTTATGACTAAGATCATAGGTTTTAAAAGTTAACAAGGAATGATTTTGATTATTTTTTCAAATCCATCTATAAAATTGATTTTCTTTTTAATTTTATTATTCAACATTTGATTTTTTTAAAATTGATTTTCAAGTTTTTTTTTTTATTTAAGGTTATTCTAATCACTTATCCATTATTATAACGTTAATGAGTTAATTTATATCAATTCAAAAAAAAAAATTCTTTCATGGGTACATATAGTTACAGAATTTTTTAGATTTTTATTTTTAATGCAGTACGATTCCAGTTCCACCTGTGTTCTGTTAATAGGCCCTGGTCTTCTAGTGTCTTGTTTGTAGGGTTTTAGCACCGAATTTGTTTAGGTACTTCTTACCATGTATTTTTTTAATGTTTCCTTTAATATTGCTTAAAAAAAAAAACTGATCGGTACCAGTTTCCAACTTGATCACTTTAATAGTCTCTGTTCACATCCAGTTTCAGGTCCAAATATTACAGGCAAAAGCCAAGACAGGTGACGAGGGAACCGGAACCCCACGCCTGAAAATCAAGGGCAGAGTGTCTAACCAACAGAGAACCTAACACTGAATAAGCCATTTTTTCCCTTGTCAGTATTTAATCCATTAAAAGACATTGCCAATATGTAACCTAGCTACTACGACCCAAGGATGCTCTTGTCAATGCTTGACATTTTAAAACTCCAAGCAATGGACATGGGAGTCGGTGTTGTGTAGCATCTCGCTCTCTCATTCGTCGCGAAATACAGTTAAAAAATGGCCACCGTTCACAAATTCATAATCTGTGATTCTACGAGCCTTAAGCATTCACAAATACATAATCTGTGATTCTGCGAGCCTTAAGCCTAAACCGCAGCACAAAGAGAATCACGTATGCATGATATGATTAAGACAACAGAAACCATTAACAGCGCGATGTAAAAGGCATTATGGCATTGAGAGCAGATTATGATTGATAATAATGAAGAAACGTATAATTATCCACCTAGTAACTTGTAAGAATTGCAAGATATATCGGTGAATAATTTGACATAATAACAAGTATTATGGAACGGACCTATCCATTATGCTAGCAAACTAAAATCAGAAAATAAGATATTGGTGAAATGGTTACAGAATGATTAAAAATGTGCTGATAAAGCACAGCTTCAATGATCTACCTGCTAGGTAACAAAAGCCAAGTTTGCTCCTAGTATATTACTAAAACACATTGTTCCTTTTCCTTTACACACGTTGACATTTAGAGGAGTTTTCAGAATGCTTCTCCCCAAGTTTTCATTTTCTTTGGAAAAAGGAGGCCAATCTACCATAATTATTTGGCCTGAGAAGCATGGAAATGCTTCAATTGTTACACTTTATCATCGTGGAACCACCACCTGGTCTCTTTTGGAGATCTTCCATTTCTACAGTTCTTAACATATCGGTCATTGTCCTCAGGACGTTGCTGCAAGCAAGGTCAACCCCATTAATCCAACTGTCTTAATATATGATTTAAACACGGTGAAGAAACAAAACCTCCTGATGCCCTTCTCAACTAACTGTCTAATGAATCATAAGATCATTAAAAGGCATGCTTACTGTTCATCAAGGGTATACTAGCCAATACCCTTGCTGACCAGCAGCCAATAAGTAGCACAATGAAAACAAAATCCATATTGATTAAAAAGGGAGGGTAAAGCAAGCACATAAAAAATTGACCATAAAATCAAACCTTTGCAGGGGAGCTTGAAAGCATCGAGAGAATACTGATACAGACGGAACTAACAGTCATGGCAGGTGACCAGGAATCATATAGTATATCTGCAAACGGTAATAATCAAATGCCAGTCATGCTGCAAGTATTATTAACTGCAGGTTTAGATTGAAAGAATTGCGAGAGGTGAGATAGAAAATATATTAAAACACTCATCCCATTAAAGTGTTCATCATTCCTTTTTGAGATGTCCCATTATGTAAAAATTAATTAATTCTCACATTTATGGAGCAACATAACAACCTTCAATTAGAAATGTAACCACTTTCAACAAGACAAATTAAAAACAAATTCCACTGACAGTAATTAATGATCACTCTTTAAATAGTTGGAAAACCAAAGTTGCGCGGTTAATATGAGATAGAAAGAGCATAACTGAGATAAGAACCATATACAAAGTTACTTAGCTTGAATCATAACAAATGACTTATACCCTGCTTATCCAGAATAGGATTAACATAGCACGAGCATCAGTACGTGGACGAGTCCAAGTTGTATCACAAATGAACCGAAGAGCGGAGAAACTGAAAGTAATTTCTTATCTAGTGACAGCATTAAGGGTCAAAACTTCTAAACAAATGGATTGCATGATGGACATAACTTATACAGCAATAATTAGTTACCAGTCAGTTGGTGTCACTATATTGCATGCCCAAGGCTTTCACTGTCCATCATAATATCTATGCCCATTACAGTGAACTATACCTGAATTTGGCTTTTGCAGGTCTCACTGAAATTTAATGTTCCGAGATTTATCATGCCATTTTTTGTAGCAACAATCAAGGTTTTGCCCTCTACTCAATGGAAATTGCAAGAAACTGGAAAACTAAGAGATTAATATGCATGCAATGTTGGCCATGTATTGAATAAAAATCTTGTAAGAGGAGAATGAAAATATCTAAACCAACAACCAAAAAGGGCCAGCAATTACGTGCAAGACCATCACTTTCAAAAAATAAGTGAATGCTGTGAAATAAAAAGCAGAAAAATAAATAAGTTCATGATGTAGCAAAAGGAAAACATCCAACTAAGTGGGCCAAGATAATTCAACTCGGGACAGAATACAATAAGGCAAATTATCCAACCGATCCAAAATTGTAATTCCACGGTTAACTTAAAGCCAATATAGAACATACATATGATTACCTAAACAAATATGGCCATTGCTATAAATATGAGGATGCAGCGGAGCCGGGTGAAGAAAGATAACCTGTTAGAACCACAAACACCACAATCAAGACTGTTTTACATGGAAAAAACCCACTAAAAATCAACACAGTTAACAATATGCTGTTGCAATTCCAAACCTGAGGGGCTTCCATAGGGTAATGCTCAGGGAAATCGACTTGAAGCTGATAGGTCTCATTAGCGTAAAGGGTGCCCGGAGCTCCAATTACTTCAATAACCCACCTTCAATTCAAAAATCCCAATAACCCCACATAAGAAAAGAGAGACAAACTAATCAACCATAAAAACTAAATAAGAAAAATCATATCCTTAAATTTCATTTTACAAACATTTCCAAAAAAGATCCAAATTTAGTTTGATTTCTTATTTTCCAAAAACTTCCTTTGATTTTCTCGGCAAGAAAACACTATTTAACATAAAACAAAACAACCCATAACAGTAATCAAACAGAAAAGACCAAACCTTTGGAGATTATCAGTGACTTTATGTTTGAAACCAGTTGGAGGGTTGACTTGCCACTCAACAAGTTCTTTTTGAAGCCGATTGCAAGCAATCTTACTCAGTGCCTAGAACAAAACAAAACCCACAAGTTTACTATCGTCAATGATAGAAAACACGATATAAGCAAAAGCCCGTGTCATCGATTAAGAGTATGAACCTTGCGAGTTGTTGCAGAGGAGCTCGTCATGGCGGCAAAGATAGCTTTTTGGAAACAGAAAGGGAGAGATAATTAGAGAGAGTTTTGGGGGGTTGATGTGAAGGGGTGTTTGATGAAAGGGACAAAGAGAACCAGCGACGGTTTATGAGGAAGGGTATATGGTATGGTTCGTGTTCCCCGCCACCGTACTACCATATTGATCTATTTTATTTTTGTTCTCTTTTTCCATGCTATATTTTTAGCTAATTAAAACTTAATAAACTAATTAGCTGGTACTTATAGTGTTAAAAGTAATTAAAAGAAATCCACTCGCATGTGTTTACCGTTCTCAGTGTTGTCGTTTCATGTTCCAAAAATGCATTTTTTTTCATATCAAAATTTCTAATTTTATTATGACTTCTATTATCCACACTTTGTTCCCTCAAAAGTAGATAAAATTAAAAAGGAATTAAGCGGTGTATGTAATGTTTTTTTCTTGAAAATATATTTTTAAAAAATTATTTTTAACATTAAAATCATCAAAAATCACTATAAATAATATTAATTTGATATTTTTTAAAAACAAATATTTTTTAAAAAAGCATGTAAAAATAAAAGTTATTGTATATTTAAAGATTAAGAGGATTAATTATTTAGATTTAGGGTATATTTGAGATTGTGATATTATCATAGTGCTAGTGATTCAGAGTGTTTTTCACTTAAAAATACATTAAAATAAAGTTTTTTTATTTTAAAAAAATTATTTTTAATATCAAAACATCAAAATAATTTAAAAATATAAACAAAAATTAAACAAAAAAATTAAATTTTTGAAAACGCGGCCCAAACATGCTTTTAGCATACTAGAATTGCAATTCCATCCCATGTCTCGTATTCAATATCATATAATATAGTTAGATTAAATTTTTATTTGGTGATTGAGATAAGGTGAAAATCCAATTCAAACGAGAATTGATTGAAGATAAAAGATGAATGTTTTTTAAAATTATTTTTTGTTTTTTGATATATTGATATCAAAATTAAATTAAAATTTTTTAATATATTTTTAATTAAAAATACTTTTACAAAATCATTATATATCATATTACCAAATACACAGTAAATATAATCCGTTGAGTTCATAAGCTCCAATGATAATTATTCTTTTAAAAACAAGATCCAGCAATTATTTAATTTCTTTGGACGTATTCATTTCGTCCAAATATAAAAACTTCCTATGGGTTTTGAGGTATCCAACATTATCCACTTCCTTTTCATTTTCCAAAAAAATCCATCAAACAAACGTCCCTTTCTCTTTTTTTCACAGGAAATAAATGAACAAATACATAAAATATCTTGACCGTACACAGTAAGCTTATTCTTATTAACAGTCAACACCACAGTAGTTCACAAGCCACGCCGTCTAGCTGTCTTAAAACATTTCAGAATCCCGTTTGTTTTATATTTTAAAAATGTTTTTTGAAAAAATCAACTTGTTTTACTTTTTAAAATTATTATAAATTTTTTAAAATAAAAAAATATTATTTTAATAAATTTTTTAAAAATTATTTTTAAAAACAACCACTTCTATAATAAAATAATAATAATAAACTAGCTGTTACCCTCACCCACCGGGAACTTCACATTCATGTGTCAGGACATTTAAAGTCAAATGGGGCAATAAATTGTTCTTCCAAGCCAGGAAAGGAAAATATTTAGCTTCGACATTATCCTTTCACACTAGAAAGGACGAGCAAAACCGAATCAGAACAGCCATGATTTGGCTCGGTTTCTTTTATTTTTGGTTTATTCAGTTCGATACTGCGGTTTTTATTTTGTTTGGTTTGGAAAGCAAACAAATCAAAAACCCGAATTCTTCTTTTTCTTCATCTTTCTTTATTTTCAAGAAAACGATAAAAAAAAATGAAAATTTTAGATTAGGAAATTTTGGTGACAATTGGTGGGTAAAAAAAGACAAGAGATGGTAATGGGTCAAACTTTAAATATTGAGAAGTTTTTGCATTGCATCAAAATACTATTTGCTCGAGATTTATTTATTTTTTAAAAACAATTACTATTATAAAAACAATTACTATTATAAAAACAAACAAACACATCAGCATCTTCCTGGAAAGTTACGAAAAAGGATAATCTCAAGTTTTGTATTCTGCAATGTTACAAATCCCTTCTTCTTAGTTCTTATCCGACATCAAGAGCACTAGAAAGAGAGACCGACTTTTACTTGCTTCTTACTTTTCCCCTATCTTTATTTTCAAGCAGGCATATGCAATCATCACTTTTGACCTCTTCTAAGATGAGCATTAGCATATTCTAGCTTTGATTAATGGAAACGTTCCCTTGCAATTTTGTCCTACGGGGAATCTTCTAGGCATGGGCATCTAGTGAAGACAGGCTTGGCAAGAAACATATATTTTTAAAAGCACGATGGATCCATCTTCAGCTTGCTCTAATTTTTAGACAAGATAAATCCTCCACCTTTTGACTTGTTGCCAGGTCGAAAGAGTACTAACATTGCTTGTTTTCTATAAAATAATTTTTTTAAAAAGTAAATTATTCTTTATATCTTTTATTATTTAGCTTGTTATGCAAAATAGAATGGAAAATAACTTCTTAATATTTTAATTTTTTTAAATTTATTAAAAGAATAAAAATCAAATTTAGAAAGTATTTTTCACCTCAAATAAAAGAAAAATATTTTTCTATTAACCAAATTTTTTTTTTTTTTTTATAAACAAAAACACAAGAAAATACAAGGCCTAAAAGTTCATTTCCCGTTCAAATCCAGGGGGGGAATCGATGACTTCAATCCAAATGTATTCGGCTGACAACATAAGCTAACAGGACTCGGTCCCAGTGGGATGGAATTGGATTTTGCTTTAATCCTACTGCTTTTGTCTAATGTTTCTTTACTTGGTTGCGTGGATTGGCCAAACCGTAGAAGCATAAAGTGCTTTTGTAACATCACACATGGAATAATGAATGATCAAAAGGTAAATTGCTGACAATAATGTGCATATTCTGAACTGGTGGCCACTGGTCACATGCGTCTGCACTCTAAAAGAAGAGGTTGAAGCTTCGATTCCTTCTCTCTCTCAAAAAAAAAGGTGCTTTTTCCTAAATTGGGAAACATATATTCGTCCGGGAAAAATGGGACTAGGAGTCTAAAGCATGTTGAGAAGAAGCAATACAGAAATGTTTGAAAGAACTGTATTGAAGAAATTAATGTCCAGGTTCCTGAGAATCAGAAGTAACAAGAGGGGAAGCGGAAAAAACAGAAATTGGTGGTAATACTTTCCCCTATGATGCATTTCCCCTCGGAATTCCAAACATTTAGTCTTTAGAGGTGATGCCAGGAACAAGTTACCAGGTTTTTATGGCTCGAACAAATACAATTATAAGACATAGGCAGGTGAAAAGGAGAAGAGAGTGACAAAAAATGAGGTATATCCAGTCTAGGGGATTCTGCCTGGATCTAATGCAAGAGTTTTAACTGCATTTAGAAATGCATTTACTTGAAAACAAAGAAAGAGACTAATCTCAGGAAAAATCACACTTACAGCACAGGTTAAAACAGCTTAGGCCTAGAGGAAATATTGTTTATTTATAGCAGTGTCAAATGGGATTTAAGTATTCAACATGATACATATGCATCTTGAGCGTTACAGGGCACATAGTTATCCCATAAAATACGAGCAAACAGTGTTCTTTCTTCAATTACCCCCACAAGGCCTAGTCAGATATTATCCACAGGCAATGATAAGAATGTCCACAGTGAGGAAAAGGGTCCCAGGAACTTAGCTGTAAGAGCAGAGTGAGTGAGGAAGAACTTTATATGGGTTAAGGATTCCATTGGGGTCCAGCAATTTCTTGATAGAAGCCATCAGTTGCACCTGTCCAAATGAATTCCACGCAATTCAGACATTATCACGTAAAGAAACCCCACATTATCCAAATACATGCCAGGAAATATGCATTTCTAATATTTTCAAATGTGAAAATGAAAAAATGCTCACAGTTTCATGTGACTTGCTATAGAATATCTCATTGGCTTTCATCAGTCCCAGGCCATGCTCTGCACTTATACTCCCCCGGTGCTTAGATGTCCACTCATATACGTAGGGTTCAATTTGTGCTAAAATCTGCTAACGCCATTGATAAATTAATTAAGAGTCGCACAATAGCCAGAACAAAAATAACTCAAAGACGTCAATGAAGAAGAAAACTACCGTATCATCGTATCGCGGTGCTGAAATGTTTAAATGCAAATTGCCATCTCCAAGATGACCATATCCCACTACATTGGCTGATTGACCTAAAAAATAGACAGGGAGAACAAAAAATGGGGTCAGCTGATGAGTTTGTACTGGACATACCACAGAGTATCCAATCACACTCTATATAAAGAATAAAGTAGCCTAAATAAATAATACAACCCAAAGAAGAGAAATTTAGTGAGAAATTCTTGTTCAGCCTCCAGCACATTGGCACAATGTTTCTTTATTCAATTCTCTTCCTTTTCTCTTGAGGGGTGGCAATGTTCAAATCTAGTGTTAATTTTAGTTATCTGCTAAATCTGTTACTGAACATGCTGCAAGTTCACCCCTGCAAGCTACCAATGCAACCTTAAACTAGCGTACAAAATGAATGTCCAACAATTCAAAATTTAAGAGGTAATGCTGCCTTTTCTCACCGAGTCTTAATCGCATGTCCTCAACAAGACTGTACATTTTTTCGACCGGTATTGATAGATCATATTTGTATACAGGCCCTGCTCTCATCAACGCTTCTGGTACACCCTGCAGCCATACAAAATGATCCAACAAACAGAATATTAATATCTATACCATGCGTTCATTCCCAAACTACTATTGTTGATGAAGAGCAGAAGCACAAGAATATGAATTCATGATATATAACCCATAGAGAAATTTTTACAGTATGGATCTTTGTTATTATCATCACACCAAAGCGGTTTTCTTTCTCCATGTTTGATTTTTCCAACACCCACACAACCATATAATTAGTTCCAAAAGTAAACTAATGATTAGAGGGCACAGTGTGTACATGGAGAACATCAGGTTAAGGTTTGTAGCATAGGTAGATAATCATGTCTCAACTGTCAAGAAACTAAACAGGACAGGACACAAAATAGTCAGAAAGGTGTCAGGTAGACATGAGAAAATTTGACTGAGTTTAATGGGAACCTCGCGTATACGCCAAAATGAGGATGCCTGATTTATGTCTTGAGCAAGAACCCCATCAGAAATTAAACCAGATTCCATTGAGTGAAGCAGGAAGGCCTCAAGCTTCTCTCTGTAAGCAGTCGTATAAAATTTTCAGTTTTAGCATGCTGGCCATCATGTGATCAATCTATACAAGGAAGAATACAAGAAAAGATGATAACCCAAGCATGCTATAATGATTAATGAAAAGATAAAGGGGCAAACAATGTTAGCAAATGAAAGGTGTTAACTTATACAGAACTTCCTCTCAGGGGAATACATTAGTTACGTAATCTATTGGTCATTCATCGGGTCATGAGACAGCTATATTCTATTGTCCATTCATTAAGGGGCATAAGACAGCACTTGAGGTTGGAGCTTATTCCAGTGTTTTGCATGGTAAGGTGAGGCGTTTCAGGATGACAAATAAAAATAAAAAGCTATATCTGGCTTTCTATTCAGCGATGCGCTCAGAATTAAAAATCTCTAACTATTCTGAGAAAAATGACCTAAAGTATTTGCAACTACCAGAATTTAAATAGAAGAATGAGGTGTTATAGCAGCCTTAGCAAATGCTAATTCAATTTTTGAAAGGAAGAGGAAAACTGGTGAGAAGGTTACTTGTCATAAGATTCATCACTGCCTGTTGTCTCGATCAGCACATAAAAGTTGTGTACTGCGGAAGGCAATGGATTCCGAACACCTTCTAAATGGTTTAGGACCTGCCACATAAAACACAATAAGCGAACACAAAATAAAATCGAAGTTAAGGCAGCTACAAAATCTGGATTTCTTCAATAAAATAAACATGAAGTGCAAGATAATCTACAGAAGAAAATTTCTTACAAACCATGACAGAATGAATTTGTAGATTATGTGTAGATCACACTACTATGAAGTCCAAAACATGTAATACTATAAATTGCTTTTGTCACCAGAATATAAAACTCATGATATTCAAATTTTCTTGCACGAATATTAAAATAGTTATTCCAAATACTTGACCAAGAAAACAAAACTTGAATACAAATATGATAGCAGAAACTCAAGGTTGGTTCTCAAATATCAACAATTCCAGTAGGGTAAGGAAAATTTTAAAGAATAACTACCCTTCATTTAAACCATGAAATCATGTTAAATATGGGACTTATTCTATATTCTTCCAGAAGGATAAGAGCTATCATAGCAAATAACTCAAATTATGCTCATATATACCTTCACCAGTGATTACAGAAACATTCATTAAATTGTTGATCTGAATTTGAATGGTGGTAAGAAAAAAGGTCTAAGACGTAACTTTATTTTCTTAAAGTGTTTTTAATCAGATTGTAATTTCTTGCTTGATGTGAGATAAGTAGAAAAAGAGAAACTCATTAGATTTAGAGCAACTATACCAAATCCATTGCATGGCTATCCAAAAATTCAAATGCAGACAGAATCTCTCCAAGTTTCCTCTTTGCTTCTGATAGAAGTTTCTGATAGGACAAAAATAATGTGAGGCAAGAACACTTCTTAAACTCAAATATAAAAGAATGGAGAGATATTGCAAAAGCAAGTTTATAAACATACTATGGGTTTAAACCTTGGTCTTTCCAGAAAACAAAAGGCATTTACTTTTAGCCATTTGCACATCATTTCAAATTATGAATCCTTACATTCATGTCCCTGTTTGAATCCCCCACCCGAAAAGCTATCAGCTTTAGCAAATTGTAAAGCGGGAAAAAAAGTCTCATTCTTCCAAGCCTTTTAATACTCTCCTAATCCTAATCATTATAATTAGCCAAGTAACATGACTGCAATTAAAACTTTGGAAGAAGAAAAATCTGATTCAAATGTCAGATGGAAGTGATAAAGCTCCAGTATTCTAATTTAGCATGAAGTTTCTTGTTCCATATGTTCTAGCTTAATCTGCAGTCGATGGTTTGTATGGTACTGTAGCAGGGTGTAGCCAATGGAAAAATGCTCCTAGGTTTAGTTGTTTGGGCTATTAAGGTCCTAAGCAATAATGAGATGTTTTGATATGAACTAAGGATGACTAGAAACAAAGATTCAGTTCCTATCAAACCGAATAATGTAAGAAGTATAGAACAATTCTCAAGAATTCAACAAGTGGGCGGAACACATACTGATAAAGCAGGGCAAGAACTCCATCCACTAGAAATATGTATGCATGCACATATTTAATTATTTGTATATTCTGTAGCAATAACATATGGAAAAAGAACATATTTTCAGATGACGAAGCTTCAGTCATTTTCACTTGAAAACATACTTGGCAGCTCAGATAATCTTCACATGCAAGGAATGCTATGTTCACTGAAGATAGCTTTGGGGGAGTAAGAATTGAAACTTTAGTTACAATTCCCAAGGAACCTTCACTTCCTACATCAATGATAGCAAAAATACATGAATTGGACCATCTGGTAAAAATTGGCTGGTGATAGGGAAAAATAATCCAGAGCAAAGTGACTGGCATATACCTATAAACAGATGCTTCAAGTCATACCCTGTATTATCTTTACGTAATGTCCCTAGCATGTCAAGCACATCGCCATTTGCCAGAACAGCCTCAAGACCTGTAAGATTGGACAAGAATATGCTTGTAATAACTGGCATCACAAAAATTATAGATATACAGAAGTGTGATGATACTGACACAAATTAGACATCTATAACTCCAATACATCCCCTATAATATCCAAGCATTACAGCATAATTTTATGGTCCTGTAGCAGGACCCAACAACATAATCAAATTCGTCTCATTTTACATAGTCATATGAATAAGGAGTGTCAAAAAAAAAAGTCTTCAAGTTCTTAACAAATCATGACTTGATAGATTACAATTCTTACCGAGTACATTCCCATGAAGAGAGCCATAACGGACAAAGCGCAAACCACCTGCATTGGTTGAAACATTTCCACCAATTTGGCAGCTTCCTTTTGCACCTAAGTCCAGTGGCATTATAAATCTGAATGAAAGTTTAATTTACTTGAATGCAGAATGAATTAAAATGCCAAACTTCGATTTGCTATAATTTCAATCACATGGGTCAAAGATCAAAACATGTGTGAAAGAGTACAATGACAATAGTACTTTAAAAGTAAGGAAGCAATTCGATGCAACAAAAAATGAAAATAAAGAACAAAAGAAAGAAAAATCAGTATCATATTTCTCTGCAAACTGAAAGCAGATTTTCATAAATTCTCTTACGAAAAATTCGTTCAAATATTTTAACACAAAGTCCTCTGGAATTACTGAAAATCTCAAGAAATTCATAAAAGTATTCAGCTACATAGTGGTGTATTAATAAAAATGACTAAACTGCACTCTCACCAAGAACATTATCAACAATCAAAGTAATATCCATCACAATATTCAAGAAGGAGAAATATCAATAACTAAACTTGAATTTTTTATTATTATTATACATTATAGAATCTCTTTTCCTTATAGTTTCAAATGCACTACAAGTCCCGTCAGAAAAGAAAATGAAGGTTTATCGAACAATTACCCTTGGTTATCCAGGTAAGAAATAAGATTTTCCAATATGCATCCAGCTTCACAAACTAGTATGCCACTGACCTGAAATGCACCACGAGGTAATCACTTTCTAACTGGGTTCAGAAATATTATTCAACTTTGTCTAAACTAGAATTTGCAAATCAATTACTAGAACGCTGCATTTTTATTTCACACTTTCTAGACACTTATTGAAATAAAGCCAGCCATTGCTATCGAAAAATAAAAATAAAAACAAAATAATAATGACTCTAGGAACTTTGAAATGATGCAAAAAGATCTTGAACCCATTGCTACAAAGTATAGCTAGTGAATAAATTCAAAAGTTGCAACTGCAGGAACCACGGAGAAGAAAACCATAAATGCCACAAGAATGTCTACCTTGTCAAAAGCTATAATCTTATTCATTGAACCCGCATTGATAATCACCTGCACAAAATATAATCAAGAAGCACTTGAACATGAGATAATTTCCAAACACACAGGCACGCACACACACACACAAAGAAGATTACATTACCTCATCGAAAACCGGCACACTTCCACCAACAAGTCCAGTATTTCCACCTTGTGGAACAACTGCCAACCGCCTCGAATTACAATATTCTAAAATCTTAGAAACCTAGCGCGAGCACAAAACCAAATAAATAATAATAAAACTGCATTAATTCATTATGTAATAGAGAATTTAATTTTTTAAAAAAAAAAACGAACCTCCTCCGTGTTTCTAGGCAAGAGTAATAGTTTACTGGATCCTTTATATTTATGCATCCAATCAATATTTGCTGTCTCCAATCTATCTTCATCTTGAACCACGTTTTTCTCCCCTAACACTCCCTTGAAATAACTCACGTCATCGGAATTCAGACTCGAGAACGACGGATTCCTCTCAACTTTCGTCGCTAAAGAACCGAAACTTCTGTACAGTTGTGGATTCCGACCTCCATTTCCGAGCGGCAAAGCTGTTTAAAACAAGAAATTTCAAAGTTTCGTTACAAATTGCAGGATTATTACTAGGATTAGAGAGTGATTGTACCTGAAATGGAGCGATAGATTGGATTATTGGAGGTTAATTGACGATTAACAAGTGATTTTATCGATTGTTTCAGGAGGCGATGAGTCACTTTGTACTTATCCATGATCTCCTCTTTGTTGCTATCTCTTTTTTTCTGATGGCGTGATTAATTTTGCTTGCTTGCTTTCTTTACCGTTATCTACGAGTGTACTGGTTTATCAGGAATAAGCAATGGTATCCTGAGATACTTTTATATTCTCTTTTTTTTTTATGATTATCTTTTTTTAAAATGTATTTTAACGTGTAACTGATAGAATATGTAATATAAAATTTTCCCTGGTTTACATGACCATGTTATTAAATTCAATTCAACTGATCAATCTTGAAACTTAACAATTTAATTCCTTACCTGCACGAATTTAAAATAAATCTAAGTAGAAGTTCACCTATCATGGCCTAATCAAGTTTGCCTATCCAGAGATGATCTAATTGACGATCTAATTGACGTTAGGATTAAATAAAATAAAAACTTTTTTAACATAACTTCTTTTCTAGAATGGGATTAAAATTAATCTATATTAAAGTTATCTCGATATAATCTAATCAACTTTATCAATTCAAATACAACTCACTTTATAAGTAAAATAAGTTTGAGGATGAAATTAACTGAAAAAACCTTTCAACTCGATTTTTTATCTAATTTAAATTTAAAATTAAACCGTATAGTTCTGACATGATTTAGTCTAAAAAATGACTTAAATGATTATTAAATAAAATTTAATGAAAAAATTAAAGGAAAAAAAGACACTAAATTGAAAAATAAAATATTTAAACTACATAATATTATTTGGTTCTCTCGGTTTGTTTAAGTAATTTACTAGCCTTAGTGTCCGTTCTTTTCAACAAACTATTTTTTGTGTAAAAAATAATATTTAGGTGTTGTAAACATGTTTTTTTAAAAAAAACAATATGTGACTTTCATCATGCTAACTTTATTTAATTAGAAAAAAAATAGAAAACAATAATAGATTAATTCAATTTAAAAACAAAAGTGTTTGGGATAGTCTTGAGAAAAAAAATTGCATAAGGGAACAGAAAATATATTTCAATTCACAATTCATTAAACATGTAAGAGCGCAATATGAAGAAAAAATACATAAAAATTGATCATGGTCAACCCAAGTTAGCGTGACAAAACTGCAATCCTAATAATCAAGGCTGAATCAACCTTGTATATCCCACCAAACCATGGTCCAGATCATGAGATTATAATAACTCGATAAAAAAATAAAAATAATTATAAATCCCTTTGAAAAATATGTTAATTTTTCAAACTCACAACCCAAGTTATTAAACATGAAGCATCATATCTAGAAAAACCTTGAAGTACAGCTCCCAATCAATCAAATATTAAATAATGAAACTAAAAAAGAATTTAAATTGTACAAAAAGATTTTAAAAAATAACAATAAAAAGAAAGATGATCAAAATTGAAATATAAAATAATTTTTTATATTTGATTGAGAACAAAAAAAATCAAAAGAATAAGGATCAAAATTAATATAAAAAATAATTTTTTTATTTAAGGGTGAAATTTAAAAGAATGATAACTTTTACAAAAGAACCAAAAAAAATATAAATTAAAATAACAAGGACCAAATTGAAAAATATAATACTATCCATTTAGATTGAATGATGAAATTAAAAACCAATAAAACTTTTATAAATAAGTCAAGAAAGAAAATTAAAATCAAAATAATAAGGATCAAAATTAATATAAAAAATATTATTTTTTTTAAGGGTGAAATTTAAAAGAATGATAACTCTTACAAAAGAATTAAGAAAAAAAATATAAATTAAAATAACAAAGATCAAATTGAAAAATATAATACTATCCATTTAGATTGAATGATGAAATTAAAAATCAATAAAACTTTTACAAATGAGTCAAGAAAGAAAATTAAAATCAAAAGAATAATGATCAAACTAGAAAAATAATATGTGGTAAATTAGGATTGAATGATGAAATTGAAAATAAATAAAAAAAACTTATACAAAAGGTTCAAGAACAAAAAATAAAAATCAAAAGAATAAAATCTAAAATTAAAATACCAATAATAAAGAGAATCAAGCAGTAATTTATAAGGAATAAAAGTAAGGAAAAAAGAAAGATCAGCTGGAGACAAGTTGGACCACCAAAGCTAACACGTGTTGCTTTATAGAGAAAAGGACACGATGTTGCTTCTAACAACATAACAAAAAAATATTTTTAGATGCTGGGAAGCACCGCATGTTCTGCTCAATATGTACGGGCACCGCCCACGCAATTTCTGGTGTTGCACATGTGCTAGTCATATATACATTGCTAATTACCAAAATACCCTCAAACTGACATGGTAATTGCAGAGAAAAAAACTTGGTGAAAAGAAAAAAAAACCCTAATTATAATTTTATTTTATTTTTCTAAGAATATTTTGGTCATATCATTATACTTTTAATTATTTATTATATTTATATTTGATCAAATACTAAATTATCTCTTAAATGATATTATAACAATAAAAAAACCAATATGAAAATATTCATTAATACCAATTTTTTATTTTCAATGATGTTTTGGTTTTTTTACTATCAAATTAAGATAAAAAAACATTTATTTATTACTTTTTAATTTAACAATAACTAATAAACTGTGTAAAAAGACTTTAATATTTTTAATAATTAATTTTAAGGATTTTGAAAAAAAAATCATCATTACATTGTTAAACATTACAAACAAGCATGGAACTACGGTTGTTTTCATGCCTCTTAGCTATTGTTAATAAGCAACCTGTATTGGGCCAGTACAGGCCTGGCCGGCCGTGGGGCTTGGTATGAATTGGAAGCAATATAGGAGAGACGTTCTCTCAAATATGGAAATATAATTGGGCCGGTACGGGCCCATTTTAAAATGGGAAGCAAATACTCAAAAACTGCACCGTTTTTTGGGGAAATACAGAGAGACAAGACGACAGGAATCCCTATCTAGCTCCTGTTCAGCGCTGCTGCTACAGACTCCTCTCTTCTTGGCTCTGATTCTCTCATGGCGTCTTCTCTCGCATCATCTCTTTCAACGATCCAAAGGCGATGCTGCTGTTTAACCCTCAGGTCTCTCTCTTCAAAGAAACCACGCCCTTCTTATTATCATTGCTATCGACATTTCAATAAAGGACCACTCAAAAAGAGGAACTGCTCTCTCACTCTATCAAGAAACTTCTCTCAGTCTCACCTTTCTAAGAACACTCAAGGTCCTGGCCTTCACCACTTTGTTGCTCAAGCTGCTTCCTCAGCTTCCGCCCCCGTCTCCGCTTCTGCCTCTCAAACACAGCCCCAGTGAGTTCTTATTTATTTTCTTTAAAGGGTTCTGGACAAATTTGAATCTGGATGTGTATTTTTAGTGATTTGTTTTAAAATGATTTAGTTGATACTGCTATCCCTTTTTCCTGTGGAAATGCTGCTTTTGGGAGTTTAGAACAGAAGGGTTTCCATTAGAAATGGGTTTTTTTGCGTGAAGGGTGATAGAAATACTAAAGATTTATGGCTCAAATAATCAAGCTTATGCTGGAAATGTAATTCAATTACCTCTGGTTTCCATTGAATTCTCTTTGAAGCAAGTTTTTTGAAGTGAAGGGCTTTGTGAAGATTTAAACTTAGCTTCTCAATGACAAGTTAATGTCTGAAAGGGAACCAAATCATGATTGCTTTCCATTGAATTCTCAAGGTTTCTCAAGTGAAAGTAACTGTAAAGACTAGGACTTTAGAGCTTAATACGAAGTTAATACTTGCAATATAATTCAATTTCGGTTGCTTTCATTTGGATTCTACGTGAAACAGGTTCCTTTACTGAAGGGAGCTATAAAGATTGAAGCTTTAGAGCTTAATATTTAATAAACAAGTTAAGGACTGAACTGCAAGTCACATCTATGCCTGCTTCCCCTCCTATTTTCTTTGAAACTGGTTTTGTTCTGTGAACTCGCTGTTAACATCAAAACTTTAAGGCTTAATAGCTGATTTTATGCTTAAAAGGCAATTCATTTATCATTGGTTTTCATTGAATTCTCTTCGAAACAAGCTCTTTAGCAAAAGTTGCTTTAAAGATTGAAACTTTAGTGCTTGATAAGCAAGTTCATGCTAGAAGATTGCTATTCAATTTTATGCTCCTTAAAACATGTTTCTTTGGTGAAGGTTGCTGTAAAGATTGAAAATGTAGGGTTAAAAATGAAATAAATGCTTGAATTGCAATTCAGTTATGAATGTCGGGCATTGTATTTAATAGAATTTGTATTGAATTTATTCTTTCTTTTTTAATTTCTGTCAAGATTTGTGCCAGCTATAGAAGTCCCACCAGATATTGAAATTCTGCCAAGAGGCCGTATTTATCATGAGACTTATGGGTGTCAGATGAATGTAAATGACATGGAGATTGTTCTATCTATCATGAAGAATGCTGGATATAGTGAAATTGTGGATGTTCCTGAAAGTGCAGAGATCATATTTATTAATACATGTGCTATAAGGGACAATGCAGAGCAAAAGGTCTGGCAGAGACTTAATTACTTTTGGTTTCTAAAGAGACACTGGAAGAGCAATGTTGCCATTGGAAGGTCACAGTCGCATCATCCACCAAAGGTTGTTGTGTTGGGTTGTATGGCTGAGAGGTTAAAGGATAAGATATTAGATGCAGATAAGATGGTTGATGTGGTTTGTGGACCTGATGCTTATAGAGATTTGCCACGATTACTAGAAGAGGTCGAATATGGTCAGAAAGGGATCAATACCCTTCTCTCACTTGAAGAGACTTATGCAGATATTAGTCCTGTGAGGATCTCTAAAAATTCTATTAATGCTTTTGTGTCAGTGATGAGGGGTTGCAATAATATGTGCTCGTTTTGCATTGTTCCTTTTACTAGAGGTAGAGAGCGATCACGTCCTGTTGAATCAATAGTGAAGGAGGTGGCAGAACTCTGGAAAGAAGGTGTGAAAGAGGTAACTCTTCTTGGCCAGAATGTAAACAGCTATAATGATGCATCTGAGATTGAAAAGGAAGTTGAACCTGGAACAAATTGGAAGTATAGTGATGGTTTCTCCAGCACGTGCAAGGTGAAAAGGGTAGGTTTACGTTTTTCAGATCTCTTGGATAGGCTTTCCACTGAATTTCCTGAAATGCGGTTCAGATACACATCACCACACCCTAAAGATTTCCCAGATGACTTATTGTATGTAATGCGGAACAGACATAATATCTGCAAATCTATCCATTTACCTGCTCAAACTGGGAGTAGCACAGTTCTCGAAAGAATGCGTAGGGGATATACTAGAGAGGCATACTTAGATCTTGTGCAGAAAATCAGGAGAATTATTCCAGATGTAGGGATAACCAGCGACTTCATATGTGGTAAGAGATCCTATCAAAATGGCTTCATTTTCTATAAAATTGGAACTTGCACTTCTCACAACTTTTTATGCTTAGATGATATATCAAAATTCTGCTTCACCTATAGGTTGTCTTAGTTTACTGTGGAGTGAGGTATGTGGGGTTCGATTCCCATGCTTGTGTCCTGGTTAGTCTTTTTGCTTTTTCACCCATGTAACCAAATCATTAAGTTGAAAGGGCGTAGGAAAAATATTTTCTGATTACTACCTGTAATTTTTCAGGGCCTAATATGTCAGGCTGTCACTGAGACTAACCTCCTTGTTGTGATTTCCTAGTTCTCTTACATCATAGGAGTTAATATTGGGTAAAATAATATAAGCAGCTTTATTTTTGGGCCTGTTTACCTTGAATCCTGCTGTTCATGTCAGAGCTAAGACCAACTGAACGCTTACTAGTGTTCTAGTACTCTTTAGAATGTCTGGTGCTGATTTTGTTCTTGTCCCATGTAGTTTGTGCTTTATCCTGTTGGAATTTCATAGGTTTTACCATTTTCTCAATCGTGCAGTTATACTAACTGATTTTAGGACCACTGCACGCAGTTTTACTTCCTTGTCTTTAGTATCGTTGCCATTCTCTCCCTGCTCTCGCAAGTTCCCCAACTGGCCTGTATGAGAAGACAATTTCTTTTCTTTTGACAAACCAACCTCCTTATTTGTTGATGCTCGTATCTATTTGTCAATTTAATTTAGATTTAGATTTTCCACATAGGAATTGCCTCTGGTTTTACATATACAACATCTATGTGCCTTAGTTTTTATGATGTTAAACCTCAGTTTTGATATTGCCCTCTTAATTCCTGGGCTCATTTCTACAGGTTTCTGTGGAGAAACTGAAGAGGAACACCAAGACACACTAAGTCTTGTAAAGGCTGTTGGTTATGATATGGCATATATGTTTGCATATAGCATGAGGGAAAAAACCCATGCCCATAGGAACTATGTTGATGATGTCCCTGATGAGGTCAAGAAGAGGAGGCTTGCAGAACTCATTGAGGCTTTCCGTGAGAGTACAGGTCAGTGTTTTGACTCCCAGATTGGATCTGTCCAACTTGTTTTAGTGGAAGGGCCCAACAAGAGAGCTCCAGACACAGAACTTATTGGCAAGAGTGATAGGGGCCATAGAGTTTTATTTACCAATCTGCCACTGCCAAATCGAAATGAGGATGGAAGTCAGGCGCGGAACCCCATGGTTGGTGATTATGTGGAAGTTCTTATATTGAAATCGACACGTGCTTCACTCTTTGGAGATGCGCTTGCTATTACCACATTGAGTTCATTTTACAGCAATCTTGACCAAAAAGCTGTTGCCTGTGCAAGCTGATGCTGAACAGCACTATCTGCCTGGAATGGCATGCATTTCCATTTTTCAGTTAAATTATCATTAGATCATTCAATTGTATTCTTTCTTAGCATTAGTGGAGCTGTTTCTTGCTAGGAGATTCATAATTTTGCATGCCAGCAGCCAGAACCTGCTGCCAATCTTGAACACTGAAGTAGCCTAGAGGTGCAAGGTGCCAGCGCTTAAGCTTTGGTGGAAGCATTGAGGTTAATATTTGCAAAGCGTTCAACGCAATCAAGTCTTGCTTGAATAACGCTACGCAACACAGAGTACCCAGTTCGTATCAAATGGAAAACTTCAGCCTGTTAGATTGCAGGATCCACATGCGGAGCCCACAAATTGGACGGTTGTTTTTCATTTGATGTATTTCCCTTCGTGCTGCTTCGTTTTTCATGATAAACGCACCTTCCCTCATTGCCTATATAGGGTCCAAGTCTTTTGTAAATGTAAAGGTATCGATCGAGACATTGAAATAATTTTTTGTAGGGGCCCCATTGAAGTAAGTTTTCCCATGTTATTCCGTGCTGTTATGTGCTTTGCTGCAAGTATGAAGATGAATTCAATTTGATGTTTCCTTGTATGTATTTAGAACATAGATTGGTTGCAAATCGATAGTATAACAAGAAATTATTTCTTGCCACTTCCTCATGCCGGTCGCCTATAGTTGATTCCTTGAGCCAATCATGCCTTCTTCCGGAATTCAAAAGTGCCGGTCAAATTACAACCTTGCCAATGGCAATCCATATCCATTTGATTCTGCATCAATTGGTTCCACTTCATTGTGTACAGCTAGTGATTGAGCTTCGCTGGAGTCACGAATTCTCCATGATTGTATCTTGACCCCAACTGAGATGTTCAATGTGTCCCAGTCAAGGAGATCTTTCTACTGATTGCACCACTCGTGATCAATCTGATGACTAATGTACAATTGATTACAGACTCAATTATTGAACGGAACAAAAGTGGTCGAAGCTTATAATGAACATGCAGGAAAACGTCTCCACTTGCTCCTAGTGCAACCATGACAGATGGCACCAACCGCAGTTGATTTTTCAAGGCCAAAAACACTAACAAAAAACCTAGTTGGATCACAACTCATATTATATACAACAGTACTTGCCTCAAAAGATGGTATGATAATAATACTGTACTGGTAATGTTCTGTGGACGGTGGGGGTGGGGGTGGGGGTGGGGGTGACGGTGACGGTGACGGTGACGGTGATAGTACTGAGAATGATGAAGACAGTACGAAGGTTTTCTCTGGTGTCCACAGCAGGAAAGTGGAGAGGAAGAGGAGATGGCTGACAAATTTCGGCGCCCTGTATAGTTCCAGTGGACTTGTCTTACGTGCCCACTGCATGTCCTTGAGTTGCGTGGCATCACAGCAGCTCCCATCTAGGTGAATCATAGCCCAAATGTCAAAACTACTATCACATTTCTTCTTCTTTGTTACAAAAGCTATGACATTTTTTTTCCCTCTTTTGAATTTACTGGGACAAAATTAAATTTCAAGTCAAGCCTGTGTTTGTTTTTATATTTAAAAATGTTTTTTTAATAAATATTTTTATATTATTTTGATCTTTTATGTTAAAAATAAATTTTAAAATAAAAAAATTATTATTTTAATATATTTTTAAATAAAACTTAATTTAAAAAACACTACAAGAAAAAATTATACATGGATTCAACTAGAAGCTCAGGGTAACAAACACATTTAATTTATAGTATCTACCATGTTGTCATTTAATATATATATATATATATATATATATATATATATATATATGTATGTTTGGTAATGTAGTAACCGTTATTTTTTAAAATATATTTTACTTAGAACTGTATTAAAATAATATTTTTTTAAAAAAAAAATTACTCTTAATATCAGTACATCAAAATGATCTAGAAACAATAAAAAAATAATTTGAAGCAAATAAAAAAATTAAGAATATTTTTAAAAAAAAGTATTTTTGAAAAGTAAAAATAAACATGCTCTAAATAATGAATCATGCAAATAATAAATATTTAAAACTCTATGAATAAAACATAGATATTTAAAATAAAATTATATATTAACTATTGAATAAAATGTGAATATTAATGTTAATTTTATATTTTTAGATATTAAATACTCTATTTGTTATAAAAAAAAAATCTAAAAGGCTCGGCTTTTCCTATTCATTGTGATAAGAAACAATGTGGATTCAAGTAGTGTTTTGACCACTTTGTCCTACATTGCACTTAAAAATTACCTTGGAAGCAAGGGTAAAGTTGTATTTTCCAAGGGGATCCAAATATTATTTGCATATTGGGTGGGAGCAATTTAATTATTTACTTTTAAAATGTACAACAAAAATATTTTTTCACCCTTAAAGCTAAAAAAATTGACCTTTTGCAAAAAATGTTTTTTTTTCTCTTTGCACAATTTTTGAAAAATTAAATTATATATATAACCTTTGACTAAAAAAAAAGCCTCCTTGGGAGGGTATTTTAATCTTTGCAAATTGATTTTTAAGTAATATTTATATGCTCTTGTATCCTGTCTAGTAATTACCTTTTTTTGAATATTAATAAATTAATTAAAGAGGAGGTTGGCGTGTGTTGTTCACATGTCAACGCGTTAATATCTCGCGTATCATTCTAGAGATGCGTAAGACATATTCTGGTTACCAAAAACTTTCAGCCACCGTCTCATCTAATGTGTTAGGTGGCGGTGTAGTTCCTGGGGTGATGCGTGTAGCCAGTACGGTGGTGATTTGAAGACAATGAATTTTTTTCCTCCTTGTCTTCTTTTCTCTCTCTCGTGTCCTGGTATTCATGCGAAACATTTAAAAATTCAGTTGTGTCATCTAGTTTGTATTTGTTTTGAACTTGATCCTCATTCTTTTGATTTTTTCAATCTAATACTTCTTAAAGTTTATTTTGTTTTTTATTTTGTCACTCGTCATTTAATCTCATTAGATTTTTGTATTCAATATGATTCTCATTTTTTTTATTGTTATTTTTTTTTATCATTTTCATTAATTTATATTTCAAGTTTGTCCTTTGGAATTTAATATAAATTTATTTGGTTTTCAATTTTGGTTCTTATTTTTTTATTGTCTTATTTTTTTTTATCATTTTCTTCATTTATTTTGTTTTTCAATTTAATCCTTGATTAGTTTCTTTCAGTTATTTTTTGTGCATGGTTTAGTCCTCATTATTTTGATTTTTTCTATTTTAATCTTTTTATGATTTAGAACTTTGTTTTTAAATTTTTTAATGTCTGCCTTTTATAAGGTAATCCTAGTCTTATAACTTGATTCATCAATTTCGATGATGAACCCAGTTTTTAAGTTTGGTATTTTTAAATTCTTTTTTTAAATTTTCACAATTTGACATTGACTTATCGAGTCTTGAGCTTCTTTTTGCTAGGTTATCACTGTCTCATATCTCGGATCGTAAGTTAGTTGAGTTAACTTGGGGTGATTCGGTTTTCTTATTTTTATTTTATTTTATCATTTGTCATTGAATTATTTAAACTTGAGCATGTTTTATTAAATATTATTTGAAAAAAAAAAGCTATTGTGATGGGTTATCCTAGGTGTGAGTTAGTCAAATTACCCCGGGTTAACTTGCATTTTCTTACTAAGTTTTTTTTTTTTTATTTAACCATGGTCTTTTTTGTTAGGTGTTTCTTTTGAAAGTCTATTTTTTTTCTTGATGTTTTTATGAGTTTTTTTTTTTAATTTCAAATAAAATAATTTGCTTTTGAACTTTGTTATTTTTTCACTT
This sequence comes from Populus trichocarpa, assembly GCF_000002775.5. Lineage (NCBI taxonomy): Eukaryota > Viridiplantae > Streptophyta > Magnoliopsida > Malpighiales > Salicaceae > Populus > Populus trichocarpa. Next base: position 1,429,698 of record NC_037291.2, on the reverse strand, counting down.
TTCTTTTATGTTTGATTATTCCTAACGGGTTGGTAAATTTAACCCGAGTTAGCTCGAGTTTTTTTTGTTGAACTTTTATTTTTTACTCCGTCCCTCTTTTAAAATTCTTTTCTTATTCCGATCTCATATCGCGAGTTGTGGGTTCCTCGAGTTAGCCATAACTGACTCGAGTTTTCTTCCCCAGTATTATAATTTTTGAATTTATTTTCTTTGTTTTCATATTTGGCATTGTATAATTTTTTTTGTTTTTATTTATGTGGGTTGTTTCAGTTTCATATTACATGTTATATTTTAATAAATTTAATCTGATTTGTTTTAAATTATCATTATCTAAATATTATTATTTTTATATTAAAAAAAATTAAAACCAACCACAATGTAACGATAAATCGATGCAGACACACAATCAGCAAATTGCTTTCAAACAGTAATAAAAAACTTTTTCCCAAAAATTTGAAGACGAGTCAGTTTTCATATTATGAAGATCATTTCAGAGAGAAAGCATCATTTTGATTACATAATAAAATAATTTCCAAAGACCATGTTTATGTCCCTTACAGTGATTGTATATGAATGATTTTGACCGAGGAGTTGAAAATTATCTGTTCTTGTATAGTTTTAAGCATGTATGTTTCACACATTTCTCTTTTAGTTTTATTTTTAGAAATATAAGATTTCTTTTGAAAAAGTTTAGAATAATTTTTTTCTTGAGTTAGTTCTATTTTAGCAATCTTTTCTTGTATTAAAGAAATAATGACAATTTTCTTAGCGTGATTTTCCCAATTGATTATCTAATCACGTTTAGCACATAATATTTAGTTGTATCTTGGAATTGATTTGTAAAACATGTAATAATTTTTTTAAGATCAAATTACATGTGAGATGTACTCATATTAAAGTTAAAAATTATGTTGGGTTTCTAATCCAACATAAATGTTTTAATTTGAAATATTAATGTATTTAAAAATTTAATTAAAAGCAAATGAGAGATTATTTTAAAAAAAATCTTCTGGATAATAAAAATTTCAAACCCAAAATAGTTTTGTGAATTGAACAGCAGGCCGTGAGATGATGAGTTTAAGTTTGGGTTTGGTCAATAAAAAATATTTGTTATCAAATCCTTATTTGATCAGTAATTTCTTTCGGTTTTTAAAATGTCTTGATACATGAATTGATATATTAATTATATGATTAAAATAAATGTTATTACAAGTAATTCATGAATTACGTATATCATCACACCATAATTATCGAATATTCATAAATTATGTAAAATTAATGTTTCAATTTCAAAGTTCCTTGAATAAATGTAATATGTAATCTCATGAGTTATTCCCTTTCTTTATCTGGTTGTTGTTTTTTTTTCTTATACCTATTCACCTACTATACTATTCTACACTAAAGTTTAGGTAATATATTTATAGAGAGATATTGAGTATAATTTATTTAAATTTATTGAATTTTGTTTAGGAATACAATGAAATGTTAATAATAACTAGAAAGCTTGAATTTTACCGATTAAATTGTCTGAGTTAATATTAAATTAAAGTTTAATAGATTTTTCCCTATATATATATATTATATATATAGAAGACGTATCATCCTATTTAACTGTACCAGGAAACAAATAATTTTTATCTATCCTCTTAATTAATAGATAAAATATTTATTGATTTATAATCATACTAAAATAAATTACTCTTCTTCACACAATCTAATATTTTCTAGCAAAAAAAAAAACATAGTAAATGAAGTGAAGACAAAATACATAGCCTGGCGGCCTGGGTGCACTCAATATGGCCAACTCATTAAATGATAGTTGCTCTAGATCTCCCGAATCTCCCCACTCAAGATATCTATGCCCCCTCTCATTCATTTCTCTTACAAGGAAAGGCTTCTTGTCAACCACCTCATAAAACCACACACGAACACGCAAGAGAGAGTAGGAGAGCAACATAGGACTAGCTAGTGCATGTTGTTATTAGAGGGTCAGCTTGGATAGCTCTGAAGTTAAGTTGCAGGGTTTGTGGCTTTCCTGGCTAGGGTTCCAAGCAGAATAAAGATAGAGAAAAGAGAGTTTTGTTCGAGAGAATGGAATGGTTTATGGGATTTTGGATTTTGGTTGGTATCTTTGTTGGATGGTGTTGGTATAGTAAAGAGAAGAGCAGCAGCAGCAGCAGCAACAGCGACATGAAAATGGAACAAAAGAGTGGAGTGCTTCCAAAGGGAAGCTTTGGCTGGCCTCTGATAGGAGAAACTCTTGACTTCATTGCTGCTGGCTACACTTCTCAACCTGTTAGTTTCATGGAGAAACGCAGATCACTGTAAGCTTTTAATTTCTCTAAGTTTCTTTCTTGCTTTTAAGATCTTCGATCTCCCTGCCTTTTCTGTAGCTAGCTAGCTAGTTACATCCCCTGTGAGTTCAAAAGCTGATCATATCTTTAATCTCTTCTGCTTTCTTCTTCTTTCTTTTTTCTTTTTATATGAAAAGCTAATTAAAAAGTTAAAGTGGGTACAAGTTCGCATGCTCACCAATATAGATTATTCAGGCCATGTTCTAGTTCGTCTCTCTTGGACGATGTAGGGTTTCCATTTTTTATAAATTCGTTCCTGGTTTATATTTTTTTTTATCGTAATTAACATCATATATATATCCTGATTTTCTTTTTATATGAAAATAAATACAATTAAGGTATAAGTGCTGAAATTTCTTGTCATCGAATGTGTTCAAAGTTGTCTCAAAATTAATCTTCATGGAATTACTCAAGATAGATTGATAGATTTCTTTTCCATTTCTCCACGCACTACTAGTAACAACCCAAGTTCTGTGATCAACTGATCTAGTGTTTTACTTCTACAGAAAAATTTTACTACAAGATATGCCACATGAGTTAACATGGATTCATGCTCCAATATTCAGTTTTACATGATTAGAATTAGATACCATATTGCTATGATCTTCTACTTCTCCTTAATTTGCCGATCTGACCAGCATTATTGTCTCATTACAGTAACTGTGTGTGATGGTGATGGTCTTGTTGATGATGATCATGATGATATAGTGTGGTTTGCCAAAAAATAAAATACTTCACGAGAGATACTGTGAATATGTAATATCAAGCTTTAATTTTTTTTAGGGTTATTGAATTGCATGTTATGCACTCTATTTTTTGTCGTTGTTTTTCATCGAGCCCTTAAATTAATGAATTTTAATTAATACATTGTGAAATTGCATGGAGGGAAAAAAGAGAGAACCGTATCTCTTAATTTGTCCTCCTACGAAAGATTTTGTAAATTTGGTAGGCCAAAATGTTCTTTTGAATACACATATGTGCCTACAACACCTTCACCAGTAACAATTAATTACCTTCAAGCCAATCTAAGCTCACAATGCCGACAAGTTTTTCATGGTCTAGAGGCCATAGATAGACATGCCGATTGCCGAAGGTTCAGAAGTAGTGGTTTTCTAGACGAGTCAACATTTTTGCTAATTTGTAGCCTACCTTCATGCCTATGTCCATAGAATACTGAAGCTCCTATATATCCTATTGCTTCCTCCAGTCAGCAAGCACAGCCTATGTCCCCATAGAGTTTTCAGCTCTGTACTGAAATGACAATTTTCTTATCATTTCATTTCATGCAAGTGCCCTCTTTCTTCAATCAATGAAAACCACCAAACAAGGAATGGGTCAAAATCTGTGTGTCTGTGTGTATGTCTGCAGGTACGGGAAGGTGTTCAAAACACACATCCTGGGGACACCCATCATAGTATCAACGGATCCAGCAGTAAACAAAGTTGTTTTACAAAACCATGGCAACATTTTTATTCCTGCTTATCCTAAATCAGTCAGGGAAATATTTGGAGAATATTCTATACTTCAAACCAATGGAACTCTACAGAAGAAGGTCCATGCACTTATTGGTGGTTTCTTGAGGTCACCACAGTTCAAAACTAGAATTACCAAAGACATTGAGCACCATGTCAAACTCACCTTGACTTCTTGGAAGGACCTGCCCCTTCTATTCGTCCAAGAAGAAACCCAAAAGGTTCATCTCTTCTCCTCTCTCCAATTTATACTCCTAAAGATATATAAGAAGTTATAACTCCTGTTAAACTTTTATTTACTCTGTGAATGTTTCAGTTCACGTTCAAAGTCTTGGTTAAAGCATTGCTAAGTCTTGATCCAAGTGATGATTTGGATTTTCTTAAGAGAGAATTCGATGAATTCATCAAAGGGTTGATATGTCTGCCGATCAAATTACCAGGAACAAGATTATACAAATCCTTAAAGGTAAAAAAAAAAATTATATTTTTGAAAGTGTTATTACTTATCACTCAATAAAAATAGAAACACAATGTTATGTTTAGTTAGTGTCTTGAAATACAGAAAAGAAAAGGACATAAATGATAGAAATCTGTTCTGTTGAAGATATTGAAACGGCAGCGTAAAATGAATGTCTCACTGTCTCCGTCATTACCGAAGTTATTTTCATAGGTTTTAACTTGTTATAAACATGCAGGCTAAAGAGAGAATATTCAAGCTAGTAAAAAAGATTGTTGAGCAAAGAAAATTGGGCTTGGAGAAATCAGAAGATCAAGAACATCAAAATACAATCCCTAATGATGCGGTGGACGTGCTTTTACGTGACATTTCTGGTGAACAAAATGACAAGCAATCTCTATCGTTGGATTTCATCATTTCACATATTATTGAGCTGATGATCCCTGGAGAAGAAACCGTGCCCATGTCCATGACCTTAGCTGTCAAATTCCTCAGTGACTGCCCTGTCGCTCTAGAGCTATTAACGGTATATATATATATATATATATATATATATATGTATATTTATATGTATATTTATATGTATTCAATCTTCTACCCTATAATCAACCACCACAAGATAGAGTTTGCATCTTTTTAATCAAACGGCTAGGATTGTTCGAGGTTCGCTGCTATATGGGCCATGCGTTGTCGGCTTCATCACGTATTGTGTAGTGGTTGACTTTTCTTAAAAAGTCTTTTTCAATGGACACACACGTGAGCCCTTTTTAAAGGGCCCCACAACTCGTGGAAGCTTATGACCCGTACGATTATAGAGTCGAACGGCTGTCGGGCAAGGACCACCTGGGTTGAGACCACTCTAGGCATCACTTTATTATCATTTATTATCAATATTAGGACAACTTTATTATCATTTATTATCAATATTAGTACAAGGTACTAAAAAACATTAGAGAGAAAATTATCTGTATTATGATTTTTAGACGTGGTTGTGAAAAATAATTTTATTTAAATTCTAAGATAGTTATATGAATGAATCTTTTAAATGATATCAATTGGTTAATGTCTAATATGATTGATTGATTATTTATTTTAAAAATTTAAATCAAAATGGATATTTATGATAAAAAAAAATGTTTTGCTTGTCCATTTATCCATTATTTCCATGTTGGGTTAGTGTTCCATAGAAGAAATATGTTCAAAACAAAAATAGTTATGTAATGAATTTTTATATTTTTAAATCAGGAAGTGCATGAAGACATGTCCCTGCCATCTCTGGTTTTTTTTTTTTATTATTTCAAGATAGTAATCAAATGCTACGTTTATTTTATAGTAAATTACTTCATAGTAAATTTATTATAAAAAGGAGTTAAGTTGATAAGATTGTTAGAGAACATCTAACAATATTCAAGAACATGGTTTTGCCTTTGCATTAAGTTTTAGCATCATGATGTATTGATGGATTAGAACTTGACACTAGAAGCAAAGATAAGAGCAGAAAAGTTTGTACTAAGACAATGGAATGTTTTAAAAGAACTGCCTGAAATAAACGAACGTGAACTGGCTAGCTGCTGGTTGAAGCAGGATTTGGTTTCTGCTATCCTTGGCTTGGCTTGCCTTGCGTTTAGTCCCCAGAAAAACTACTAGTGAAGAGAGATGCACCACTACTGTAGTATCTTCTTGGTCATTACTACCGCTTCTAATTCGTATAGAATGTTCTGTTTCAATTAAATACACTCATGTTTTTGTTTTTTCGATGGTAGCTCTGCTATGGTGCTATTTACTTGGGTTAGTACTAGAAGGATACCTTGCCACATCTACACCAGTGATTTATTCTTGAAATGTTGAAACTGAATGCATGGCAATATTTTTTGCATATTGGAGTTTCTTTTGTGGGGGGTAGTGATGTTTCCTGTGATTGTGTAGGAGGAGAACATGAAATTGAAGAGGCAGAAGACTGATTCTGGTGATGATTATTGTTGGACTGATTACATGTCCTTGCAATTTACTCAGAATGTAAGTAACAAATGTTGAAAGGGAAGATGAAAATGATGAATATTAATTTACAGTAGATCAAGGTCTCATCATTAAGCTAATTTGATGAGATAGATTATGAAATTATGTTTGTAACTTGAGATTATTTGTTTGTTTGTCTATGACCCTAGGTGATAAATGAAACTCTTAGAGTAGCAAACATAATCAATGCAGTTTGGAGGAAAGCTCTCAAGGATGTAGAGATCAAAGGTGTGTGTGTGTGATCATTCTTTTCTGTTTCTTTTTTCTTTTTCCTACTGTGATTTGGAATTCCTGACGTAGTGAAAAATATGTTTCTAAAAATCGAGTAAGTATACACGCAAGTAATGTTTCTGGAAAATTATAAGAAACTTCTTGTTTAATTTTGCAGGAATTCTGATTCCCGAAGGATGGTGTGTCCTGACATCTTTCAGCTCTGTACATATGGATGAAGAAAATTATGAAAACCCACATGAGTTTGATCCATGGAGATGGGAGGTAAAGCTGTAAAACCATTTTGATAGAGCCTAGAATCACCTCTGCTGTCTTTGTCTAGCAAGATAATAATTTTTGGTCCACAAGGGTCACTTCCTATTAACCAGGGCGCTTGAGGAGGCTTCAGTCACTCTCAATTTTCTTCTCAGCTGAAAAATTCAAAAAGAAAAAAACTAATCTTGTGAACAATGTGCTGTTCTTTTTAACTACAGAAAACAGGAGCTTCTGTTAAGAACAATTGCTTTACACCTTTTGGAGGTGGACAAAGGCTATGCCCTGGTCTAGAACTATCCAGGCTTGAAATCTCCATCTTCCTTCACCATCTTGTCACAACTTACAGGTAATTTTGGTCCCTAAAATTATCTCATACTGTTACATCTGATGTGCTACTCCCTCTCACATCTATGAGCATGATCAGTCTGGAAGTGCTGAATAATTTCTTGAGAAATGATCATATAGATATTTAGGGCCTGTTTGCCTACGCAGCCAACTTCATTTTAAATTGTGGTTGGCCACAAAACATAAAAAATGAAGCTTTTATTGGCCAATCTGGTTTGAAATGCGGTTGACCCTGTAGACAAAAAGTCCATGCATTGGTTGGTAGTGCTCTTTGATTTGTTAATTTGGCTATTAAATTTCTCTTACTGCAGATGGATTGCTGAAAAGGATGACATTATTTACTTTCCAACAGTGAAGTTAAAGAAAAAGCTGCCTATCAGAGTCACCTCCATAGGCAACTCTTCATGACCAAATTATCAACTGAAGCCACCACGGGTTAGCCAATCTAGGAAGTTATATACAGATAATATCTCAACTGGAGGATAAATATAGCCAGACAGATCCATGTGTGGGTGTGGGTTTCTGTGGGGGCGGGGATGCCATTGAATCTCTACATATACAGCCATAAGATTCATAATAAAATGGCTAGGGACTCCCCTATCATGGTGTTAGTTCTTGTGTCACTATCAATTTTATCACAGTAGATGGGGTCTGTACCCTTTTGTCGGGCCTTTCAAATTGATTGCAAGGGGGGACGATTTAATCTAACTCCCATATCCGAGTCTCAATCTAGTACCACATCTGTTGCAGTTTTGAACGACAATTAGGGTCGATTTGCCTAGGTGCTGTGCAGAGGACATGCTCATGCAGTCATCTCTCAATTATATAATCCTCTGGTGGAGCCATCTCGCAATTCTCAAATGAGGGCTAACCTGTAAAACATAATGGCATTTGCTACCTAAGAATGATGTCAAGTTAGGTTGAGATATAATCAATGTAGTCATGAAAGCACGAGAACGAATTGTAGCTGGCTCCCAGCTACACAATCCATCGCTTGTGATTTCGCTCGGCAAGCTTTTAGCATCAGCATTTAGCACTCAGGTACAGTGTGCACGAAAGTGTGGGAGACATAACTCGGACATACTACAGCAGGTATGGGGCAGAACACACACAACCTGGTAGAATGATCTTTCAATCCTGGGCGTAGTCTTTAAGAGCTTTTCGTTCACAAAGTAACATCTTGCAATCACAGGAATAGACCCCGCAGGTGAAACTGCAATTTGAAAACTCGAGAGACCTTAAAAGTAGCATCCTAGCATCATGTAGAAGGTTTAGAAGTGAGAGACTCGGGTTAGGTATATAAATTACCTCATTAAATTCACTCTCCCACTCCAAACTAAAACAGAGCAGATTAAAAGCTGCCGTTTAGCTCTATAAACAAAGCCTCATTAAAGGTAGCAGGCTGTATAAATAATGGCAAAATGCTAGCATCATACGAGGCTTTTGAAGCACAGAGACGTGCTTGTTCATAGGTTTTACAATCATTACAGTGACTTGGTGAAATCCTCCAACATAATTAAAAGATTCCATTTTACCCTTTCCATTTCGCAGGAGATGATTTTCTGAGTAAATGGTACAAGTATGTGATCCAGGTACGCATCCAGGATAACGTAATCGATCCAGCTTGCCAAGAGAAGATAAAAGGTGGAAGAAGAACATATTGAAACACACCCCATCGAGTTGTAGCATGTGCTTTACTAATCCTACCGAACAAAGTACAATATTCCAATTTACAAATCAAAAATTTCAAATGACAATCGAAAATTGTGAAAAAGGAAAGTGTCGGATTTTTTATTGTTGTGAAAATACTGCAGCAGTTATTGATAAATGTTGCAATAAAAAAGAAACTAAAAAGAACACCGTTCTGATATCAGTCTATAAGCCTCGAACGACAAGAGTTATGAAGGCTAAATGGCATCAAAATAACCATTAATGAAACAAACCAGCAGACAGGAAGGAAAAACATGCGAGGAACTGGCATCGTTGGGATTACAAGCAGAAGCAGCAGTACCACACAAAGTTGTGAACCGCGAAACGATTGAGCCATGTGTTTTTTCTTCTCTTTCCTAGAGCTGTTGCAGCTCTGTCAGACTTTGAGCCCATGGTCTATCCCTTTCCACTACAGTCGTCTTACATTCTACCCTATCAATTCCCTTCTTCTTCTTACCCTCCTGTAGCTGAGCTTTATGTTTCTTTGCCTCTGCATGCTCATATCCAAAAATTTTATTTTATTTTTTTGTTTAAAATGAATTTTTTTTTATGTTTTCAGATCGTTTTGATGTTTTGATGTGCTGATGTTAAAAATAATTTAAAAAAAAAAACAAAAAAAAACTTCATTTTAATACATTTCTAAATGAAAAATATTTTAAACCGTCACCGCTATCAAACATGGTTTAATTTCTATAATATTTCAACAAATGCCAATGTGCACATTTCTGTCTTCCATTCAATTCATGCCATACACCATAAGTGAATAGCATGTAGAATCTCTCGCTATCAACATGCACAATAATTCATTTAAATGGTAATCAATAGTTGAAAGGCATTTGATGGAATGATGCACATATTGATAATTAAATTCTTTAATAATACAAATTAGATATTGAAGAATATCATGAAGGCTACACAATAATATTTAGCTCATAATCCAATTATTACCATCTAAAATCTTGATAGAATTCATGGTGAAAGAAGAGAAAAGGAAAAAAACTCTTTCTAGATTGAATTTTTAGATCCTTGACAAATTCTAATTCAATCTCCTTCCTCCTCCTCTCGCATCCAGTGTTGAATTGCAAGTTTCAATGGTGAAAAACCATTTCCTATCAGCTCCAGTCTCCTTTTTTTTCTTCGGATGAATTCTCTTCTCATTTGTTTCACTGATTTTTCACCCAGAACAGGAACATTCCATCCGCCAGCTTCTAGCCCGATTTTTTCTATTAGATCGACTTATTTTGATACGTTCCTGAAATTTTCTATTTTAAAATAAAAAGTTTCTCATTCATCCTCTCGTTCTTGCCCAAAAAGATTATTTTTTTCATTTAATTGGCTACTAAGCGGGTTTTTTTTAATATCAGAACCGAAATTCAATTTGGATGGATACTTTAGCTAAAGTTTTGAGGATTAAATATTGATTTTTTACTTGAATTAATTTCGAGTAACCATCTAGTAGGTGGTCCAGTGATAAGAGTTTGAGATTAAAAGATTTTCTTTCCTGTAATTTTAAGTTCGAGTTTTGTGGTTACTAATATAATAACCACTAGATGTCTATATTATCATTAATTTTAAAAATTGTAAGATTAATTAAAATATATCCAAGTTAATTCAAACATTCACGATAATATAAAAAATTTCAATTATCATATAGGAGGAACCAGTCACATCAAAACTTACAAAGGACATTAAATTATGAGAAGCAAAATTATGTCAGGAGACATCAAATTCAATCATTCCCACATTAATTCAAGATAGGCAGTGTATGTTTTGGTATTTAATAAATCATCATTGCATGCCACCAACAAATCCTTGAAAAAGTCGAACAATCTCTAGATCATTTTCAACAAGCACGAAATACGACAAAAATTACTTGAATATGAGACGTAGGCTGCAAACACCGAGTTATTTTCATAAAAGTGCATGAAAAGAGTACAAGAAACAACTCTGCTAGGGGGAAGCTTTTCCTATAGTTTACATGAAGCCTTCACAGAAACCATAAAATCAAGTTTAAGAGAGTCAGAACCAAGGAAAGGCTCAAAACAAAACAAATAACAAAATAAATAAAAAAGCTAGGGTATGCGGAGTCTAGTGATGAGAAAAAAAATCAAAAAACTAATTAAATTGAAAAAATCAGAAAAAAATGACTGAAAAAACCGAATCGTGAAAAAAAACTGATTAGAATTTTTAAAAAACCGACCAGTTCGGTTTTATAAGCCTGAAACCAAAAAAACCAAACTCAAACCTGAAAAAACAAAAAAAAACCAAAAAATTGAAAAAATCAAACCCAACTGATTTGAATCTGTTTTTGTTCTAAAATAACCGAACTGAAACTTGTCGGTTAGAACCGGTTCCAATTCATTTTTTTAAAAAAAATTAGTCTAATTATTTCTTTTTATATAAAAACCAAATCAAACCGAAACTAACTGAAAATCATCACCCTAGAGCCCATGCGCCTGTATCAAATTACACCCACGCAATTATGGTGGACAATTTTCAAAGATAATTGTTATTTTACTGTGGCAATTAAAATAAAATATATGTAAGAATTTGCAGTATTTAAATTCTGAGCTAGAAACGTATTTCTTTAAGTTGAAGTCTACTTTTTTTTTTTTTCGATGAAAAATGTCTTTTTTTTTTTAATGGTGCCTTTTTCTAATAAAAACCAAATTAATTAAAATAAATATTCACAAGAATTTTAATAATTTAAATTAAAGTGGGAAAGTTTATTTCTTAAGGCAAAACTCTCATTTTCTTATTACTTTAACTGGTTTTTAACAAAAAGAATTTTTTTTATTAGTAATATATTTTTTAAAATAAAAGCTTACCGGTATCTAAAAGGAGAATTTCAAAGAAAAATCATGTCTTCTTCATTTTTATGTGTATGTACGGGAAAATAATAATAATCAATTCATGAAAACCATAATTAAAAAATAATATTTTATTCCCATTAAATATTCGTTTACAATTTTTTGATTATTTGTTGCAAATTAGACACTAGGAACGTGTATAATTATATATTAAAAAAAAATTAACTGTAATTATAACCATAAAAATATTTAATATTATTTTAAAAAACATGAGATGGTTTTTAAAATGGCATTGTAATTAGTAATTTAAATTGAGATTTGTTTTAAGTTAAAAATATATATTTTTAGATCTAGGTCATACCCCGTGCTGGGCCGATAAAAAGCCCATAAAGCCTTAGGCCTAGACCAGAATTGCACACCTAACACTATTTTTTTCTTTCCATCAAGTGGGAGACAGACATGTAGTTCGCAAAATTAAAAAATAAAAAGATTTATAGTAAATAAAGTATTGTTTGCTGTAACAATTTTTTTTCTTGCCACCATCAGTATAGTAAACAAGGTGAGGCCTGTGGGATGAAAGGTTTTGCTCTTCCTATGATCTCAGGTTCGAGCCCTATAGTTGTTAATATGATAGTCACTGGAGGCTTATATGATCGTTAATTTTAGGATCTGTGAAATTAGTTAAGATGTACACAAGCTGGCCTGGACATCCATGTTAATAAAAAAAATAAATAAATAAAGATGAGGGCAAGTTTTTGGATGCTGGTAACCTATTTATTAACTTGGAATAGTAAAAATGAGCCCAATAAGGAGCATTGGGAAACATTGAGCTGCTTTAGTTTCTTGTATAATATAATAGAAATATTAACCATCAGTATTTTTCCATCAACACGTTAACTATACAGATATTTTCAACCGTATACACGATAGATGGATATGGCGGCATTGAATTCTTGAGAAACTGATGTGGAATGGTCAATGGGGCAGTGTTCTTTGGTATGCTAACAGGGCTACTGTCTCTCTCTGTGCAGATGGATAGCGGAAAAGGATGACACCATCTGCCTTCCAACAGTGTCTAGTCGAGGAGAAAGCTGCCTATCACAGTCGCCTCCCCTGGCAACTCTTCATGACAATACTATTAACTGCAACCACCGTAGGTTAACCAATGAATATATCTCGATTTTTGGATGAATATATCCAGACAAATGGGTGCCATTGTAGCTCCACGAGGACGGCCATAAGGAGCCTAATTCAATAGGAAGGGGCTCCCTATCGTGGTGGTGGTTCTTGTGTCACTATCTTTTATTACAGCAGACGGGGCCCTTTTACCCATTTGTTGGGTCTTCCAAGATTGATTGCTAGTGGGGATTATCTGACAGTAACGCTTGCAGTTTTGAGCAACAAGAAGGGACAATTTGCCTTGGTCCCGTATACTGAACATGCTTACGCAGGCATGCTTGGTAGCCCCCCTCAATTATATGGAGCTGGTGAAGCCTACCAGAATTCACATGCAGGTATTTGCTTTGCTTGATAATAATGTGGAGTTACGCTTCATACCATCAATACAGTCATGCCTTTGCAATTATTCCTATAATTCAGTCCACATTTGTACACATCTAGGTACAGATACGGAATACCATAAGATACAATACATTATGGCTAGAAAGTACAAGAAGGAAGAATAATCCAAAGAAATGCTTAATACTTAAAATGACTTTCAACAATGTGGACACCTCATGAAATTTCTATTGCATATCCATATGTGTCCAATAGTCAGCTTAAAGGAATTTATAATACACAGATCATACTCGAGGAATGTATAATAGACAATGAAGCAAAGCCCGAACTGGGAATTTATGTCCCCCCGCTAGAGCAAACTGATAATCCACCATGACAGCTACGACCATCCATTCACAGGACGACGAGAAGAGTAGCAACCGACTTTGGTTGCGATACACTTTCCATCTACACCATTGTTCTGATTGATTTCTATGGTCACCTATTGGTTCAACCAGTGCCTGTGCTTTAACTATACGTGCTCAAGTTGGAGACAACTTGCAATTACTACACAAGAAAAAGGGTATAATATACATGACCTGATACGGTTTTACAATCCCAGGCATAACTTTTATGATATATATATACTTCACTGAGGAAAACCACCAATCACAGAAAAAAGCACCCACGTTTGAATGTGCACTCCCAATTCTTAAAAGAGCCATATAAGTAAGCATCATGTGAATGGTTAAGGGTAAGATAACTCTGGGCGGCTCTATAAACTGCCTCATTAAATCCACTCTCCCCCTCCAAGGAAAAAACAGAAGAAAAAAAAGAAGCAAAATAAGACCTGCCATGATAACTTGAGAGATCAACAGAAGGCCTGCACTGTATAAATAATTGCAACATCCTAGTATCACATGAGGCTTTCAAAACACACAAAGACATGCACACTCATGCATGCTCGCAGGTTTTGCTCCCATCACCTTCAGTAAGCCAAATTACATTAAGGTCATCATAGCCACCAACATGATTAAAGGATTTGCATTTTCCCCTTTTCTATTTATTGGGAGGTGACTTTTTAAATAAATGGTACAGGTCTGTTATCAAGATACAGATCCAGAATAGCATAATTGATCAGTTCGCCAAAAGAAGAGAAGAGAAAATGGAGGAGGAACCAATAACATACACCCTAAGGAGTTGCAGAATAGGTTTTCCTAATCTCGCACACAAACCTACATCATCCCATTTATAAGTCAAAGAGTTTTGTAGCACAAATAAAAAATTACGCAAAAAGAATTTGTTATAAAGACTAAATGACATCAAGAGCAGCAATGGTTAAACCCAACCAACAGACAGGAACGAACTACATGTGAGGAACTTACAAAATTTGGTCTAATATTCAACTTTTATCAAGCAAAAGCAACGGTACCACATATAGATGAATAAGGAATTATTAAGACATGGATTTTTTCTTCTCTTCCTCAAGTCGTTGCAGCTCTGCCAGTTTTTGAGCCCATTCTCTATCCCTAGCTACTGCAGCCATCTTACGCTCCACCCTCGCAATTCTTTTCTTCCTATTAGCCTCCTGCAACTGAGCTTTACGTTTCTTTTTCTCTGCCTGTTCATACTCAAAACCAAGTCCTCGTTGATGAAAATGGTATTATCTTTAGATGGGAAATAAAGCAAGTCTGAAGTAAAGCCATCAGCCATCCAACAGGATGTTTCAAGATAATCACAAGGTTGGGGGGGGGGATATAAGATTAAAATACACAAGGATTTGTGAATGCACAGGCACAAACACACACATTCATAATAACAAAAGGTAGGTTAAATCAAAACAGTGTTGACAACTCATAAGACAAAAGGAGAACAAAAGATAAAGCCATTTGATACCACACACTTCTCATTTGGCATAAAATCTGGTCAATTCACAATGAATTCTAAAAAGACCCATAATGAAGCCCACGAAAGACAAGTGTTAACAGTGTTCTCTCAAGGTTGAGAATCAACCATGATAATCTACGAGTCTAGCAAAATGAACAAGGGTAGCACATGTATATCACAAACAAAGTTGTTAAGGGACACCCATATACAAATAATGTTTTTTTTTGTTTCCAAATAACACATAACTATGCCATTCAAGAATTAATATCCTGCATTGCAGAATATATTCTTGTATTCATCTTTATTTATGGAACTTATGAAAGAAAGTAAATTATGAGAAGCTAAGAGCTCACTCTCATTGGTTACACAAAGACCCATGTCAGGTGATATCAAATCCAATCATCCCCACATAATTCAGGATAGGCTGGCTATCTTTTGATAGTTGATAAATAATCAGCGCATGCCACCCACAATTCTTGAGAAAGTTTAAATGAAGCCTTCACAGAATGCACAAAGTCAAACATAAAATGGTCAAAAACAAGTAAAAGCTCACGAGAAAGTGAGGATGGAGTATAAAAAAACAAACTGATTGGTGCAAATACCCTATCAGAAATTAATTTCCAAGCCTTCAGGGGTTGGTGACAAACAGAATCTATCAATCCTTTTGACACCTCTAGAAGGAATTGCCCATTGATGAGACTGTCATCTAGAAAGCAATTCCAAAATGAACTCCCTACAGCATTACCTCAATAGGTTTAGGTATCCCCCTAGACAGTTACAAGTTAATGTAATTTAGCTCAAAAGGGGGTTGAGGGTGTTGGTGGGGGGCTACATGATTGTTTTCTCCTCCCAAACAAAATTAACTGCATTTTTCTATAACGCATAAATCCTAGCATCTTCATCAAATTAATGTGCACAAACTCGTTAATTCTGTGGATATAAAATTCCATTCAAGCTCTGATTGGTTTCGCAAAATCAAACAATGCCATGGAATACTAGATCACAAAGCAATCAATTCTAGAATTTCCCTTTCACCATATATTCCCTCACTAGCTTTCTTTATGATATACTCTGTCCATTAACTGACACAAGTAGTACATGATATTTTTCATCAACCATGCTTGATTTCTTTTTTATTCTGCCTTTAAAAAAACACAATTTTAAAGTCTAAACAGCAACTACCCTACGATACTCAAAGAAAAGACCAGCAAAATAATTGACAGAAATAATTTACTCTGAACACATGCAAAGAACTTTCTATAGGATTAATGAACACGAACCAGTATAAACTCCTTGCGTTGCCTGATGCGCTTCTTCTCATTCCTTCTCTTAACACTCCCTACATTAGGATTATTGGGTTTAATGGGTTGTCCTGGTACATACTGAACCCAGGCATATGGACCTGCATTATTCTCAATCCAATTACCATTTCTGACAAAAAGCCAATCCACACCCACAAAAACACAAAGTGCAAAACAAAAAACTACTTCATCCCTTCTAACACCCTAGTCCCATAAAACCCCCAATCAAATTTTTATTTCTATCAAGTTACAATTCATACCCAAAAAAATACACCCAAATCCCACCACGAAAGCTACAAAATTTCCGAAAACCACAAAGCCCTAAAGCCCCAAATCAAGAAAAAAATAAAAAATCGAATCGATTACCTGGAGGTTTCAAGCTGGCTCTTTTTCTCCGAGGCTTATCGACGGGTCTTCGTTTAGGAAATCGAGTGCTGGTTAATCTATCAAAAGGGTTTGCTTCTGATAAGAAGCTGAAATGCCTGATCATTTGAGTCCATGGAGAGTGGCCTCCACCACTGAGAGAGAGCCTGAACTCTGGTTTTGAGGCCAAAAACGGCGTCGTTGAGGAAGTTCTGGCGTGGGTTGTTAGGGTTCTTGACAAGGGTCGAATTGCATTTCTTAGAGCTCCAAATCCCATTTTTGTTCTTCCAAAAATATCAATGAATTGAAGGGTTTTAGTCGAAGGTTGATGCAGCTATAGTGAAGTGAAGAGTGACATGGGCTGTGAGAGTGAGTGACCAACAAAAGGAAAACCCACTTCATGTTTTGGGCTTTCTGATGGACTTGATTTGTTTTGCAAGCATTTTGGTCCCAAAAAAAGGATTTTTTGTATTGAAATTTATTATTTCCTTACATTACCCTTTATATTTTATATTTTTATTTTTCATTCTATTTAGTCTTATTCTTTTAAATAATTAAAAATTTAAGGAAAAATAATAATATTGTAAAGAACTTATAATTTAGCTTTTATATTATCATATATATTTTTTAAATAATTTAAGGGATGTATATGATAGACTTGATTGGATGTTAGAAAGCTCCTTTCTTTCTTATGATCTCATTGTTTCATGAGAAATATATAATACAAGATTATAATATTGTCTTTCAAGTAAAAACAGCAACAAAAACATATTTTGTAAGAAATCTTGATTCAAGCATTTTGGTTAAATATTTTTTTTTACCTTTTTATTTTCCAAAGATTTATTAATTTTGCAAAAAAAAATTAATTTACACATGGTAACTTCTAGTTTATTCATGAGTATAAGGTTTATATATTTACTTGCTTTATGTAGATAATAATATTGCAATTATTT
Source organism: Populus trichocarpa (assembly GCF_000002775.5). NCBI lineage: Eukaryota > Viridiplantae > Streptophyta > Magnoliopsida > Malpighiales > Salicaceae > Populus > Populus trichocarpa. Next base: position 1,412,047 of record NC_037291.2, on the reverse strand, counting down.
TAAAATGTCAAAAAAAAATACAAATGAGAACTTACAAAAAAATAATTATAGAGGGGGGAGCATGCTCACTCGATCACACGCGAAGCTTCTTATTTGCGTATTGCTAATTTTATGGTAAAGTCTCGCACTAAAGCCATTTCTGATGGCATAATTATCTCAGCAAATTTAAGCCCTAGCTAGCTAGTAAACCTTTTTACTTGACGAGGCATGAACCTAACCCTAGTTTGCCATTATATGGCGCCAAGCGCACATTTAAGAAACGGTTTTTCAGGTCCATTAGCCACACGACCCCGCCAAAACAAAGAAAAAGAGAAAAAGTGAGGGAATCCAATCCACACTTTACCATTATAGTTCGTTGAAAGTGCAGAAAGAGATTTGCTTTGATGAAGAGGAGAAACCAGAGATGAGAGATTGTGCCATGGAACCCTAATACTAGTAATAAAGCACCAACACCCTGGCCCCAAAAACGTCAAGCGACTTGCTTCCATGTTGCAGACAATGATGCGCTCAAAAAGTGCAAGAAGTATGCGAGGAAGACTTGCAAACGAAGGCAGGCATGGCGTCTTGGCATGGCATGCATGGGAAGCGCGTGCAGGATCCTAATGAATCGAATTTCTTGCCTTTTCAAGCTTGTTTAATAGCTAGGGTTTGGTGCATCACACTCTTAATATTTTCTTCGGCAATCAAGTAGAGTTTCCTTGTGCTAATTAATCATTGTTTTCGCGACAGAGCTTGATAATTGCCTATTTAACCGTTGTGTTCCTATAGCTAGGCTTTTTTCTCTCTTTTTTTTGCCCAACCACATGGGAAAAGAATGATTATGTTGAATATACCGTTGGTTCCTTTTCCTTTCGATCATCACTAAGATTGGAACGTTGAGGTAGTAGCTTTTAGTTATTATAATTTTGGAATATAAAAATGGAAAAACATATTTTTTATTATAAAAATATAGAAATTTATTTTAAAATTGTTTAGGAAGTAAATATATATATTTATATTCTTGTTATCTTTGATTTTTCTGTGTATCCAAGCAGTAATCAAATGCTACTTTAAAAAATTAAATTAATTCATAATTGCAAAAGCTTTTTTTGTGTTGACCTGGTTAAATGGCCTCAATAATTATGTTCCATGATCCGGCTGGTCCTTCTCGTTATCCGGCAAATTAACCTGGTGAAGTATTGGCAATAAACGTGATCTAGCAGACAAAATTTCTTAACATTATGTATTTTGTTCAGAGATTAGTCCTACGTACGGAGTTTCTGGGTTCAAAGCACCAAGATTCAATTCCATAGTTAAAGCTTCAAAGTAGGAAGCCTTCATTTTGACTAATTTGACAAAGCCTTTTCTCTTTTCTATACAATTACAAAAGCTTAAGCCTTCACCATGACATCCTAAACAAATAAATTAAGTTAATTAATTGGTGATTTTCCTAAACAAAAAAAGATAAAAAAAAAACATTAAAAATAAGGTGAGGTAAACGTGTAAAATCTGAAAAATTATAGTTAGAAACTATTCCTTCATCCTAGTTTTTATTGTAATTTTTGAAAGTTAAAATGTTGTAGAATTTATAAGAATTAATTCTTATCATTATCAATATTTAATTAGCCACTATAAATCAAGAATTAAATCTATAAAAACTAAGGGTTTTTTTAGTGAACGAAATAAGGGTTATTTGAAATTAATTTCTCATTTATCTATAATTTATTTTAAACATGCTAGTTAAAATAAATTTTCAACATTCTACACCAATCATTTAAAAAATATATATATCCAAGAAAATATAATGATGTTTTAGTATTTCTACGACTTATTGAAATGTTAAACTACAAATGAAAAGATAGAAACTAAGAATTAAATAAGTAATAAATTAAAACCAAATAAATAAATACATGAGAACATATTATATAAGGTTCGTATCTATTTTGTATTTTATTTTTGTGTTTTTAAAATATTTTTAAAAAAATTATTATTATTTTATTTTATTTATTTTTAAATTATTTTAATATAAAAAATAAATTTAAAAATAAAATAATATTATTTTTATATATTTTAAAATAAAAAATATTTAAAAAAACGATCCTTATTATTGCTTAACAACGTCACTAAACAGATAGTTCGAAGCTTCGGTGCGAGTCCAAAATGCACCAAAACTAACCACGTGGCGGCAAATATATCAGTAGGATCCTCTTTTCGTCTGCTACTTCACCAATTGCCACGTGCACCTCGTGGGAATATTCTTTTCCTTGCAAAAAGGGGGCATAATTGACAACTTAACTTAACGTCACGGCACCACCGACGTTAACGGACGTAGTGTCGTGGCATCATGTTAGCTACATAATGATAGAATAAAAATACTTTAATTATAAATTTAAAACTTGATGTATAAAAATAAATATTATCAATGTTAACGGACGTGGGATCTTAATAAAGAGAAAAAGGGAAATCTAAAAAACCAACCCCACCTATTTTTATTTTCAATTTTGCTCTCAAACAATTTTTTTTTATATCAATCCATTTTTTAAAAAAAGTTTCAATATTTTTTTAATAAATCTTTATATTCACATTTAACCATGAATTGCATTCAAAATCTATCAATAAATTTTAATAAAAGGCTTCAATTGATAAATTAAAATTATCAGTTCCAAAATAATAATACTAAAAGATTGTTTAATATTGTGATAATTTTTGTTTTTTATTTAATTATAAAGAAAAAATTGTTTGGTTAACTAAATAATTTATGCTTTTTATACTGGGTCCTATAAATAATTGTGTTTTAAATTTTGATTTTGTAAAAATTAAAATAATTTATTTTTTATTTATGAAGACATTTTTTTAATCAAATATATTTTTTTATTTATTTTACATGTAAGAATTTATATAATAATATTTTTAACCAAATATATATTTTTTAAATATCATCTTTTTAAGAACTACAACTAAAAATAATTTTCAAAACTTATTGTTTTTAATCATAATCATGAAAATTACTACAATTCCAAATACAATCTAATTAAAAGTGTTAAGTGATATTTTTGCTTTAAATTATTATTTTTTATGTGTTTTTGAATTGTTTTGATATAATAATATTGAAAATAAATTTTAAAAAAATTAAAAAATATTATTTAAATAAAAAATAATTAAAAACCACAACGGTTACAATACCGAACAGTAATTGGTATTCACGGTGGTGATAATGGTTTTTCCTTGGGTTCCATGGAAGCAATCATGGATGCAGGGCAGGTGCACCGACGCTTTTCCAACCGTGGACCCCAGCGAACAGCCACCTTATTTCTCAGCCATCTTCTTTCACGTGTACCGTTAACTACCAGCCAATCACCTTGTCTCTTTGCCTCGCCAACCCCTTGCTTTCACCCTCGTTCCCGTTGAATCTTGATTTGATTGACGGTACTTTTCACTCTTTGCCATACCTGCTCTTCTTCCTCTTCTTTTCCCTTGCCGGTGAATGAGCCTAACAAGCCACTTGTAACCATCTGGTATGATTATTTTTATTACTTAAAAATAATATCTTTGATCGTGATTTTAAGATGAGTTGTTTAAGATTCATGAAACATCTCTGTGTTCTTTATAAATCTAAATCTGAAACTATCTAGTACATAAAAATGTGACTATATATATTATATGAAATCTGATATTTTTTTTATTAACATGGGTGTATGAGCCAGTTTGCGCGCACCTCAACTAATTCTACGGGCCATAAAATTAACGACCATATAAGTCATCTTCAGTGGTCCTGAAATTTATGGGACTCGAACTAATCACCTCTGAAAAACAAACCTAAGACTTGGCCGGTTAATTTACACCTCTCGTGATTGAGATATGATATCTTTAATTAATAATATTGACAAGATAAAAACTTAGAATTGGAAATATTACATGATTTTATGAACATTGCATATGATAAAGCTTGTAACTCACTCAAATCGAGCAAGCATCAAATCATCAAGCAAAGCCCCATGAAAAAATGTTGATATAAATGTTGTTTCCCCACTTCATGCTTCTAGCTCACTTCACGTTTGTTCATTCAATGTTCAACATCTTGTTAAACATTCTAGAGTATTTCTAATTTGATGACATATAAGCAAAAGACAATATTATACAACCAATTAAAGGATTAAATTAAAAGTTTTCACGGGTATTAATGATAATTATTAAACCTGATATAATGAATCGATTTTTATAATTTTTATTTTAAACTAATTTAGATATTGATTCGACCAAATTCAAGTTGATTAGAATTGACTCGATCAACTCGATCGATTCAATCAGATCAACTCAACTCAATATATATATATATATATATATGTATGTATGTATGTATGTATGTATGTATGTATTAATTTTGTTTTTGTCCAAATGAACATTAATATTTTATTAAAAAAACAAAATAATATCAATTTAAAATTAACTCAATTAACCCGCGACTCAGGCTTTGAAGCATGACTCATTAATACTAACAAGAGATTGTAAATAAAATTAGTTCAAAATGATAAATGTGGACATTTTTCCTAGCAAGCAGAAGGAATGGATGTACCATAAATTCCTTCCACCACCGCATTCTTGGTAGTGGGCCGCTCAAGAAATGAACCGTGGGCACATTGGAAAATAAAGAAGTGCTTTGCGGTTGGTGACGCGTACGGTCGTGCTCCACCACCACGTTCAACAAGTGGCTTCTGTCACTTGCAACCCTCGATGAACCGTTGATATAAATATCAATTGGGTTTTCAGTCTAGCAAGCTTCCAATTTTATAAAAAAAATATAGGAGATCTTTTCTCATGGCTTGTACTAAATCGAATATAAAATTTATTTTTGATATAATTAAAAAAACCATAAAAGAAAAGGAAAAGGAGCCGACTGAGTGTTCACTCCAAGTAAAAAGATAGATGCAGCACAAGAATTGACAAAGGTGGTGATGAAGGGAGAATCTTGCTTTGGATTATAAATCAACTAATATTAGCTATATATTTGTCCTGACATTTCATAGCTGCCTGAAAAAAAAAAAAAAAACGTTAATCAACGATGACCGACACTCAGTATATAACATCCATCTTGTACTCTGTACGTGTTTAATACGGTGGTGGGTGGAAAGTAATTTTTAAAATTAATTTTTATTTAAAAATATATTAAAATATTTTTTATTTTTTACATCAGAATATTAAAATTATAGAAAAAACTAAATTTTTTTATTAATTTGATATTTTTAAAATAAATATACTTTTAAAAAACACTAAAATCAATATTTTTTAGATCATCAAACCTTTAACTAAGTTAAAACTTAATCAGATAATTAAATCTAAAATTATGATGGTTTTTATAAAGTGATATATAAACACAGTCGAAGTTCCTTACAAGTTAAAAAAAAAAAATACAAATCAAGAATCTTGATCGGCCTTAGAAACGAATGAAAACTATAAATTCGTCGTCTTTATACGGAAAGAAATTAATGGGCAAGAAATTCTATCAGATTCGGATCTCATCTTGGATGTGTTGTCGATGTACGGACGTGTAATATGGTAGGGCCGTGACAACAGTAAGCCCCCACTTCTACGGTTCTACCTCTCAGCATGAAAGCTACTAACTACAACTACTTTCCTGGATTTATTGAGTCATGGCGAAGAAGGTAGGTCCTGGATTTATTCGTCGTCTTTATAAGCTTGGCCAAAACGGCAAGCATGATTGCAATTCACCCTGTAATTTTAAAAAAAATCATGAAGATTTTATGGATGTATGCTTTATTTAACGATAAAAATGTAATCCTAGAGTAAAAAAGTAATCTATCGATCTCCAAAAAACTCTATCTGTGAAAACAGAAGGCTTAAAAAAGAGGCTAGTCGTCGCGGTATTATATTCACACTGAGATGCTGTTTCCCTCTCTGTACATGTGAAGATCGAGACACGACCATCTTTTATGGACAAAATGATGATAAGGATGTCTCAATAGAGAGGGCAGCTGCCAGCTAGGGAAGATTTTATCTGTGATGGAAGAATCTGTCTTGGTAAGAAGAGGTTCCCTCCATCATTTATGCAAAAGCACACGTCGAATTTGTTACCATTACTCAACTCAAGCAAAACTTGTCATTGCAACTTGGGTAGAAGAGGAAGAAGACGAAGGAGGAGGGTCACATGAGATGTCTTTTGAAAACCTGACATGAAGATTGCTTCATTGTTCTTCGAAATGAATATGGCTGGACCGACCATGATTGTAAATGGTGCACAGGGCCATCGAAACTAAGGCCATTGTCGAGTAATTTGGAGTGCTAAATGACTCCCTGACAGGGTAATCAAGTTCAGGCCGCTCAACTACAATTCCAAGCCTAATTACTTATAAGTTTACTGTAATTAACCAGCCGGTGTTCTGATGAGGTGCCTGGGAATTAAGGCAAACCTGGCAAGGCTGCACCCTTCTGAGCAAACAAAATCTTGTCACTCCATAAGTGTTTTCTCCGCTGCATTAAAAATAGATTAAGAAAAGTTTATATAAATTAACGAATGATAAATACCTGACATGAACATTGACCCCAATATTATTAATTAACATAAAGAAATGCGATATCTGCGGTATGGAGTGGGTGACCAGAATCAAGTTAGTGGTCAGATTAAGCGGAATGCAACTAGGGCCCCAGTGTTTTAGGGTTTCCTCACACTTTCTTCCATCATTCACGCCATTGAAATGAAAGACAAACAAGAAAGAACAAAGATTGAAATGAAAGCCGCACTCACACGTTACACTAATTTCCTTAGCCTATTAAACATAAACATGTGTCATGGGGGGCTGTGTAACACGAAGATCATGACCTTGTACCTAAATTGATTAATTATATTGATTAGTATTAGTTGGATTAAGTAGCACATGGACAGGTGATCATTAAAATGGGCAAGCTTTGAAAATATGAACAGAAGACACATGTTCTTGAATCTCCACACATCTCTACTTGAAGTTGGCTGTAGCTGTAATGTTTTCCTTCTTTCTTTGTTTTATTAAGAGGGAGTCAAGATTTACAGGCAAGAATCCTTCTGCCGCCAGGCAAGAACTGGTTGCCGTCGACTGTTTTTTCCAAGTCCAACAATGATGCTTCAGTTTTTACTTTTTCTCTGGATGAAATATGCTCCAGTTAAAAAAAAAAAAATTATGCATATTTAGCAAACCTATCCCTGCCACATTGAAGATCATGTTCTAGATTGATGTCAAATCAAGAAATGCTTTCGTCATGAATTATGAATATGCCTCATTGCACTGAAATTGATGTGGTTTTGGTCAAATTAAGCATCCCAACTGCAGGATTAATTGGTTTTTATGATTGGTTTGCTGTTATTTTTCAAAGTATATTTTATTTAAATTATATTAAAATAATATTTATTTATTTTTTTAAAATTAATTTTTATTTTAGTGTATCAAAATGATATAAAAATACTAAAAAAATATTAATTTAAAGTAAAGAAAAAAATAATTTTTTTTAATTTTTTTTCAAAATATTTTTGAAATGTAAAAACAAATAGGGTGTAAAAGTAGTTTTTGTTTGTAAGTATATTAAAATAATATATATATATTTTTTATTTTTTGATATAAGTTTAAAAATATAAAAAAATTAATAATTTAAAACCAAATTCAAAATCTTTCGGTCTAACTGGAGTTCCAAACACCCCTAATTCCTCGAAACATTCTAGTAGCAAAATTTGACAAAATAGAATTCCAAAATGTACTATACATCACTGGATTGTTGAAATATGAAGCATCATGCTGATTTTTACAATGCAAGAAGCAAGAGTCTAGAGACTACACATTCGGTGGAACAAAATTTTTGCAAGTTCTTTAAGGTCAATAAATATAGCACACAAGGGTCAAGTTTAGGAAATAAATGAATCGGCAAGAATTGTTTGCAAGCCTGGTTTTTGAATGACAGGTAGTGGTTGTTGTCTGGTTAAGTTCTTGAACAGAGATGACAGAGATCTACTGAAGGAAAGATGTGGAGACTGGAAAAGTTTGCAAGCAAGAAGTGTGACAAAAAAAAAAGATGATAAAAGAGTATGGGAGGATGGTTCTTGCCTTCTTGGCTCACATGGAAGGGTTTACTGTGGGGCCTAAAGGAATTGAGGAAGGAACCTCCAAGACAAAAGCAGCAAATTTGGCATCTTTTTGTATGCTATCTCATCAACCTTTTAGTTTCTTTACCATATCACCCCTACTCCACACTGACAATCACTGGTCAAACCCATCAATTCTTTACCAATTGGGATCTGCAAGTGACAACTGGGGTTGCAGGATCTCTAGTTATGTTAAATCTTTGAAAATCTCAAGTTTAGTTAGTATTTCATGATTAAAAGTATGTCATGCAATGAATCTTTATTTTTAGATAACAATATACCTTCTTTATTTCTACGTTCTATATCTTAGAACACTAATCGGAATCTGCATAAAGAGTGAATGAGGTACAAAAACTCAAGAACTATGTCTAAAACAATGCAAGAAGTATTTGAATATCAATTGTTAAGGTGAGGCGATGCTTGTTAAATCAATGAAATAAATATATTGCGTGATTTACAAGGGCAACAGAGAAACGAAAGAAAAAAAAAAATATGTCTTGTGGAATAATTGAATATTACAAACAAGATTTTAAGATACTGGAATAATAACCACCAAAGTACACTTAACTCTATGGTTCTTACTAGATTATGTTAACGCGTGCTAAGCAATCGCCAACAATGCTGTTCTGGTCTCTAATCTAAGTTAAAGAAAGGAGAAAAGTGCATAAAAGCCTCTTGGTTTTACTGTTTGACCGTATTTCCTTTTATATTGTCAGGTTTTTATTTATTTGTTTTCTTTAATTTTTACTTGCTGCTACTTTTTAGTAGCTCACAGCCACGCACTGATGATGACTCTTGACGCATGTGAACTGTAAGTGAAACAGCCAGCTGTATACACACATTGCATGTACAGTTTGTAGTTGGTGCTTGTGTGTGTGTCTCTCTCTATATATATAAACGGTTCTGCTAAAAGCTGAGTGTCTGAAACCTGTGAAATTGTGGTCTCTAAAGCAGTAATGGCTTCACAATAGACCAAGTAGACCACAACAATAGAAACCTTTCCCCTTCTCTTTTCTTTCTCTCTCTCTTTCTGCTTTCATTCTTTGGCTACTGAGGTGGATAGAGGAGGGAGGTGAAGGGAAACAAGAAAAATGGGAACTAACTCAGCTTACAAGTTGTGTAGTTTGGTATTTTTGGTTGTGTTTTTGGGATGTTCTGAGTTGATCCAGTGTAGTGTGACTTATGATAGAAAGGCAATCATGATTAATGGCCAAAGAAGAATTCTTTTCTCTGGTTCTATTCACTACCCAAGAAGCACTCCTGATGTAAGCTAATCCTTTTGATTTCTTCCTTTGTTTCGTAGTGTTCTTGTGTAATTTGCTTTGTGGTTTTGATGGGTGTCTAATTTCCTTGGAAAATGTTGGGTTGTGGTAGATGTGGGAAGATCTGATACAGAAGGCAAAAGATGGAGGGATTGATGTGATTGAGACATATGTGTTTTGGAATGTGCATGAGCCTACTCCTGGAAATGTACTTATCTTTTTACTCCTGGTTTTATTTCTGTGGTTTTTGCGTTGGTTTCTCTTGATTTATTTTCTTGCATTGTTTGGATGTGTGGGTTGTTACAGTACCACTTTGAAGGGAGATATGATATTGTGAGGTTCATGAAGACAATACAGAGAGCTGGCCTCTATGCCCATCTCCGCATTGGACCTTATGTTTGTGCAGAATGGAATTTTGGGTACTTACCACTTACTTCTTCTCTTTCTCTGGATCTAGCTGATTCTTCTCCCATTGTGGTTGCTCTGCAATTTGAAGGCTTTTCGGTTTCTTTTGTCCAATGTAGGTTGTAATTTGTGAATACAATTTTCTTTTTTGCTAAATTCACTAATGCGTTATATGCAGAGGGTTTCCTGTTTGGCTAAAGTATGTTCCAGGCATCAGCTTTAGAACAGACAACGAGCCTTTCAAGGTTTTTGTCTCCTCTTTTTTTATGTAGTTTGGGTACTGTGAATCAAGATTTATGGCAAGTAAAAGCAGAATTAGCGAACACTAAGCAAATCTTGTGCTCATATACTGTTGCAGAGGGCAATGCAAGGGTTCACTGAGAAGATTGTCGGATTAATGAAGGCTGAACATTTGTTTGAATCCCAGGGTGGCCCCATTATACTCTCACAGGTTTGTGTTCTTTGCCTCTTTGGCATTTTTTTACTTTTTTCATTTTTGGCTTCTTGTCTCATTTTTTGTTGCCAAATTATGCAACCACACGCTTCGATGTGTTGAAATGACAACAAATTGCTAATGATTTTATGGTTTAAAAAGAAAAAAAGGAAGAAATCTTGTAAAATGCTATATATTTTTTACTCTTCGACATGTATTGCATTGCACTGTTTCTTATCTTTTGTTTTTCATTTTCTGCTTCCCATGGCTCTGCAGATTGAGAATGAGTATGGCGTACAAAGTAAGTTATTTGGTGCTGCTGGTTATAATTATATGACATGGGCTGCAAATATGGCCATACAAACAGGAACTGGAGTTCCCTGGGTGATGTGCAAGGAAGATGATGCCCCGGATCCAGTGGTAAGTAGCCTTGCACTTACCTAACAGAAGATCTTGGTGTAGTTCTCATTTTATTCTCACTCTGAGTTGATACTCCTACAAAAAGTCACAAGTCCGCATTTTCCACCGACAGATAAACACATGCAATGGTTTTTACTGTGATTCGTTTGCTCCTAACAAACCTTACAAGCCGACAATTTGGACAGAGGCCTGGAGTGGATGGTATGCACATTGCTTCTTTTAGCTTTGCTATATCGGATTCACAATTTACAATGGATTGGCGTTTCACCTAATTTTCTTCCTCTCAATTATACCGTGAAGGTTCTCAGAGTTTGGTGGTACAATTCACCAGCGTCCTGTTCAAGATTTGGCATTTGCAGTTGCTAAATTCATACAGAAAGGAGGATCCTTCATTAATTACTACATGGTCATTTCCTTTTTCTTAAGCTACTCCAACTACATAGAATTACTGGATTGTAAATTCTGTTCTCGAGAGACTGATTTCCTATGTGTTCTGTGAAACAGTTCCATGGAGGGACCAACTTTGGTCGCAGTGCTGGAGGGCCTTTCATTACTACCAGCTATGACTACGATGCTCCAATAGATGAATATGGTAAGGATTTGAGTGATACGGTTACATTCAAAGGGTTGGGGACTCATTAACCCTTCATCCATACTCCACAACAATATAACTTGACTTGAAAAAAATCCGAGCTTTAGGAATAAAATTGTATCATGTTGATAGTCTTTAAGCACATTAGCTTCCATCATGGATTCTTAACCACTTTGACTTCGTAAATTTGATAGGTTTGATCAGGCAACCAAAGTATGGCCATCTAAAGGAGCTTCATAGATCCATTAAGATGTGCGAGCGAGCTTTAGTTTCAGTCGATCCCATTATCACTCAATTAGGAACCTATCAACAGGTTTCCTCCTCTTCTGAGACTCTTGCTCTGGAAGTCCTGTTATCGGGTACTGTGTATTGATTTCTGTCAATATTTGGTATTTGCAGGTTCATGTTTACTCTACAGAATCAGGCGACTGTGCAGCTTTTCTTGCAAACTATGATACAAAATCTGCTGCAAGAGTGTTGTTTAACAACATGCACTATAACTTGCCTCCTTGGTCCATCAGCATCCTTCCTGACTGCAGAAATGTGGTCTTTAATACTGCTAAGGTAAGGAATTTCCTCCTAATTTGTTATAAACAATTTCCAGGGGGACAATCTACCATCCCTCCTTCCAAAACAAAAAAAACATCTTCAGTTATATAGCATAAAGTAGGTGTGAGAAAACTAAATACGATGGTCTTTTTTTAGGTTGGAGTTCAAACATCTCAAATGGAAATGTTGCCAACAAATGGGATATTTTCATGGGAGAGTTACGATGAGGATATTTCTTCTCTGGATGACAGCTCAACATTCACAACTGCTGGTCTCTTGGAGCAGATAAATGTCACAAGGGATGCCAGTGATTATCTGTGGTACATGACTAGGTAAGACAGCTGGTTGTATCAAGTTCCTCTGCGATCCTCCAATATGTGCCCCCTAGTGACCTTAAGATGTAGACATTTCATAGTTGGATGTTATAATTAACCTTGCACTTTTCAACGTATTCCTACAGTGTTGATATTGGATCATCTGAATCCTTCCTGCATGGAGGGGAACTCCCAACTCTCATTATTCAATCAACAGGCCATGCTGTGCATATCTTTATTAATGGACAGCTTTCAGGTATGTGCATAAATTGCATCATTCACAGATTGTCTTTTAGCTGATTAGCGATTACTAAGTTAAATATGCATCATATAGGTTCTGCTTTTGGGACGAGAGAAAATAGGAGGTTTACTTATACTGGGAAGGTCAATCTGCGTCCTGGGACAAACAGAATTGCGTTACTGAGTGTTGCTGTTGGATTGCCGGTTAGTTTCACTGGTCCGCTTTTGTGTATATTTTAGTGTTTTAGTTCATACGGTGTTAAGACTAGGAGCGGGATATAAGTTCAAACAGCTGAAATTGGCTATTTGATGAACAGTTGCTGAAATTTAACAGAGCTGTTGGCAAATGCTTGTTTGAAGCTGGGATTCCTTTGCCCACTCACTATATTGCTCTCTTCTAAGGGAACATAAAAAATCAATCAACAAAATCTATTAAAGGCTTAGCCTATCATGAAACATGAGTGTTCTTTTTGTACTTTTTATTGAATTGCATAAGCCTATATGCTTTAGGTCAGCACATTCCTATCAATATGCACTACGCCAAGTTTTCAAGATTGTTACCTGGGATGTTGAAAACCCTGTGACTAAGATATTATTCATCTTTAATCTGGGTAGTGAATTAAGTTACTGATAATGTTTTTGTTTGTTGTCAATGAAGAATGTGGGTGGACACTATGAGTCCTGGAACACTGGTATCCTTGGTCCAGTTGCACTGCATGGACTTGACCAGGGAAAATGGGACTTGTCTTGGCAAAAATGGACCTACCAGGTTGAGTACTCCTGACTGCTTAGCACTCATCAATTTATTGTTAATTTAATGAACTATTCCCTCACTGCTTTCTGTACAACAGGTTGGTCTGAAAGGAGAAGCCATGAATCTTCTCTCTCCAGACAGTGTTACCTCTGTTGAGTGGATGCAATCATCTTTAGCTGCACAAAGACCTCAGCCATTGACATGGCATAAGGTATAAATATAAGGGGAGTGCAACTTAGGTTGCTGCAGAAAACGGGTCATTTGTTTGGAGAATTTGACTTATTCTATAAACTTTACAGGCATATTTCAATGCACCTGAAGGAGATGAGCCGTTGGCTTTGGACATGGAAGGTATGGGAAAGGGTCAAATATGGATTAATGGGCAAAGCATAGGAAGATACTGGACTGCATATGCTAGTGGTAATTGCAATGGATGCAGTTATGCTGGAACATTCCGTCCTACAAAATGTCAGCTTGGGTGTGGCCAGCCCACTCAAAGATGGTAAATTCTGCTTCAACTACGAAGACATGCTGAAATATTCATAGAACTCAAAAAACCTAAGCCCAACCCACCCCTCCCCCCCAAAAAAAATAATGAAAACAGCCTGTTTATTGTCTCTGACAAGCTTCATTTTCCAGGTACCATGTTCCTCGGTCTTGGTTGAAGCCAACCAATAATCTCTTGGTTGTTTTTGAGGAACTTGGAGGGGATCCTTCAAGAATTTCTCTTGTGAAGAGATCACTGGCCAGTGTTTGTGCTGAGGTCTCTGAATTCCACCCAACTATTAAGAACTGGCAAATTGAAAGCTATGGAAGAGCTGAAGAGTTCCACAGCCCCAAGGTTCACCTTCGGTGTAGTGTAGGCCAATCCATCACTTCCATAAAATTTGCAAGCTTTGGAACTCCTTTAGGAACTTGTGGAAGTTATCAGCAAGGAGCTTGCCATGCTTCTACCTCTTATGCCATCCTAGAGAAGGTATGTAACATTACTCTTGTTTTATAATCTCTAAGCATCCTTGCATAATTTTTTTCATCGTGTTCGTTTCTTTTTTCACAGAAATGTATAGGGAAGCAGAGATGCGCCGTTACCATATCCAACAGTAACTTTGGCCAAGATCCATGTCCAAATGTAATGAAGAAGTTGTCAGTCGAAGCTGTTTGTGCCCCTACCAATTGGAGGGGTTAATTACGTGAAGAACAAGGTCCCTTATTTATACTGCAACTAATAATTTAACAACACATTACCTGCAAGAAAAGCAAGGAAGAACAATAGTACGAGAGACAACGAGTACAGCAAAGGGTTGTTTAGTTGGATAGGTAAGATGCCGCAGTCTTTCAAACTGGGAGGCTGTGGCAAGGGTGTTTGTTGCTCAAGGCAAATTAGTGCTTAATTTAATTTGGTTTATGAACTACTGTAAATTAGTCAATCCTTAGATAGGTGAGTTTGAAAATTCCCAGGCTCTGCAATTTGAGGCCCATTGGTGAATTTCAAGCCCCAGTCCTCCTCCTTTTTAAGTGGATGAGGGCGGGGAGAAAGAAGTGTTTCTAGTGGTGTGATTTATCTTGTGTTTGTATTAAGCGGGGAAAAATCAAACCCCAGGTATGTTTTCATGTTGGGAGCGGATCCTAGTATGACCATTGTTTGTGTAGTTCCTCCTTGAATTTGAAAGAGCATTCTGCCAGCTCAATTTCATTTTACTCGGCCAGAATTTTATGCTACTCTATATACTTGGTTTCTTCAGGATGCTACTCTATACTTAGTTTCTTCTCGTTTCCATGTATCCATAGTCCAATGTCCTTTGGCTCACCTTCCCTGGGCATGACTTTGTGGTTGTAACATGAAAACCCTGGGCATCATTTGAGGACAGTGGGGTGTTCAAAACTCAGTCAAAGCAAAGCCAAGAAGTGGCAGGTGCAACCGTGTTTTCCCCGAACTCGGTCAAAACTCCGACTAGAAATGCTTGCAATCTCACCAGAGGCTAATGGATTCACCATTCCAAACACTTAACTATTCTCAATCACACCCCAGATAAACTCTCTCAATTTTAAGAGTTTCCTTTTCAGTACCAAGCACTATCAGGTGGCCTTTCAAGTCTCCAAAAACTCAACCGATAACATGAAATCCACGGAATCGGCAAGGAAAGAATAGGTACTTCTCACCCTATTGCCAAAAACATTCGGCAGTTCCTCACTCATGGACAGCCTCGTTCTTCAGAAACTACTAAAGGTCAAGTGCTACTGTGGAAAAATTGCAGCACAGAATGCAGGTTGAAGCAGAATAGAATATTTGATTTGTTGTTATGTAGCGAGTGATTTGTCGGCGTTTCTAGAGTTGGCCCGTAAGAATCTACCGTAAACGAAAAAAAAGGCTATTGCTTTGCCTACCCAACTCAAATTTCCTGTGCTCAAAAACAGTTCCATACTGTAGAAAGCTATTCTTCTTCCTTTAGCTTTCTCGTTTATTCTCTTTTTGGTTGGGGGATTAAAAATCAAAAGGGCATTAAGCATTTTAAGGAAACCTTGAGGACATTCTATCTACAATTGATTTCTAAGATCACATCTCCAGGAGCCAACTATAATGTGGCATCATACCCAACAACACCACTCATGAAGATGTTCCAAAGTCCTCCCCACATAAATTGGATCTCATGAATCTAATGAACTGCCAAAAAGAAATCCAGAAATAAATGTCCATGAATGAACTGCCAAAAAGATATCCAGAAATAAATGTCCATGGCAATGAGAGTTGAGCAGCTGCAGTTAAAAGCAACTGGGATAACTGTAAAAGATTATATTTCATAAAACAAGCATCGGTTGAACACATGGATTCATGCCATAGCAAAAACCATTGATAGTTCACCATTCAAGCAAAAGATAAAAACCAAGCTTCAGAATCCAGATTTCTAATAGCATATATCAAAAAACGATAAGCAAATTCATCAGCTTCAAGCAGAAGCAGTAGCAGCAGCAGGAGCTGTGTGCTTTGCTATAGCCTGCTGCAGTTCATCCTTCCTTGCTCCCACAACTTTGTCCACAATCTTCCCCTCTTTCAGGAACATGAAAGTTGGCATTGCCTCCACAGCCCAATCCTGAGCGACAGTCTGCAAAAAAAAATAAAAAATCACCCATCAAATCCTAACCTCACAACTTCAGCATCAGAAACTGAACACAATGATTTGTGTAAAATTACCTTCAATTCATCAACATCAACCTTAAGGAAGATAACATCGGGAAGTTTCCTAGCCAGCTCAGCCAGGAAAGGAGCAATGACACGGCACGGACCACACCATGAAGCAGCAAAATCAATCACCACCTGCATCAACCACAGAGCTAAATCTATGCAGTAGAAAAATAACCCAAATAGACATCTTGTTACTCTCTCTACAAAAGGACAAACTTGGCCAAAAAAGTTTGATAAGTTAATTATCAAAATACATTGTGAATTAAACAAGCCACTTTGTTTAAGGAAAACACAATAACGTCTGTCTCATAGAAACATAAACAAGCGCTTCTTTGTTTTATTCTTGACAGATAAAAATACTCATTCAAAGATTCCACTAGTAGAAAAACCAATCCAATCCCAGGAGACCCCACCAGCAACCAGTCATCATCCAAGATTAAGAGCCTTCAATGCTTTGGTCCGTAAAGTGTAAAGACAGCCAGTCCACTAGTGGAGCCCATCTTAGACAAATAGTTTTCCAAGGTTGCCGAAAATCAGAACCCAACAAAGAAAATCACATGTAACTATCAAACAAAACCACCAATCAAAAAACACAAAATCATTTTCAATTCAAAGGAAGTATATTTTTGCTCCAAAAAATAAACTTCATGATCTCTCAAAAGAGCTTGATTGTCCTCGCCCTAGCTACGTCGATTACAGCCCTTTTCCTTATGTAAAAGAAAACAAATGTAAACCCCAGTAAGAGATCAAAGCCGAATTACCAAATCACAAACAATGAAACAATCAAATCCAGTCTAAGCACAAACTGTAAACATAGTATAAACAGAGGCCAAAACAGAGCAAATCTATGTTATATCATATCAAAATCCCAACAAAGAAACACGCAAAAAAAAAAAACCAGTAACATAAATTACAAGCAAGATAATCAAAATCACATCACAAATCAACCCCCAGTTACCAAATCACAAACAATGAAACAATCAAATTCAGTCTAAGCAAAAACTGTAAACATAGTATAAACAGAGGCCAAAACAGAGCAAATCTATGTTATATCATATCAGAACCTACAAAATCCCAACAAAAAAACACACAAGAAAAAACCCAGTAACATAAATTACAAGCAAGATAATCAAAATCACATCACAAATCAACCCCCTAAAATACAAAAAAGAACGCAAAAAACAATACCAGCTTCTTAGATTCATTTCCTCTCTGCAACTGCTCGTCCCACGCCTCAACAGTGTGGCACCCGATCACTTGTCCATCTTCAGCTGCCATTTCTCGAACTCTCTACAGACTTTCAAAGGAAACAGACGCGGAGGTTATTATCACAGAAGAAAGATACGCTTTCTTTGCCTTAGTTCTGCCTCTTTTTCTTACGTTGCTATAAATACACAGAAGCGGTTGAAAAGAGGGCTTCATTTTAGTTATATTACATGTTTGCCATTTTTGATAAGGATTAAGAGAAATTCATGCAACGTGGAGAGAACTCACAAAGATTTGAGGGTGTTTAAGAGGATTTGTTTTGTTTTTAATTAATTTGTGGCCGTTGAATATTTAAATTACGAAAATAAATCTAATTGGACGGCTAATAGGGGTTTGATTTAATGTTTCTGACGTCATACGTAATCTTGGTTGGTGTTAAATGCCAATTGATTAATTCTTTCGGATTATATTTTTTTTTCTTAATCATACATTCTGTTTATTTACTTTCCAATTAAATTCAATTTTGGCTGGTTTGATTTGTTATTGATGCATGTTGGTAATACAGTGTAAAATATGTTTTGTAAAAATATTTTTAATTAAAAAGTATTTATTAATGTATTTAAAAAATAATAATTCTAAAAACATTTTAGAAAATGGGTCGAACCTAAAAAATTAAACACCGAAGGTCTATTATTTACGATTTTCTTAAGAATTTTTATTTATTTATTAATATGAATGTCCGGGTCAGCTTGTGCGTAACTTAACTAATTCTATAAGTCCTGAAATTAACGATCATGTAAATCTCCAGTAGCTATTATATTAGCAACTACATAACTCGAACTTGAAACTATAAATTTTCTTGCTTATTTGGGAGGTAGAGTAGAGAATAAAAGGGAATCTGTTTTTGGGATGATATCGGTAATAAAATAAAAAACAAAGAAAGGAAGTCAAATGATACTGGTAATAAAATAAAGAGAGAGTCCAATGATTTGGTAATAAAATAAAATAAAAAACAAGGGGAGAAAGTCAAATAGATTGATTATATATTTAAATATAGTATTTGGTTGCTATTTTAAAAAAGATACGATTAAGACAATGAGATGATACATATATGTTTTCACACTTTTGAAAATAAACAATTTTTCTTGACCATCTTAAGGAATTAAGTTACTTGTCTTTATGAAATCACTAAGATAACGTGCAAGGTGTGTGGTATTTGTTTCTTTTTTAAAAAAAGCTAACTTATCACACGATCTAAGTGTATAGGCTAAGTAAAAAATAATAAATGAGAAAAATCTGCCCACACAAGACTGATTAATATTGTTGGACCAACGATAATTTTGTGAGCATTTTCCTTTCTTTTTCAATAGGTAGGAGAGACGAGAGAACAGGAGCACGTAATCTGTTTGTTTTTATGTTTTAAAAGTGTTTTTAAAAAATATTAAATTTTTTTTGGTGTTTTTTGGATCATTTTAATGCGCTGATGTCAAAAATAATTTTTTAAAAATAAAAAAAATATATTATTTTGATATATTTTCGAGTGAAAAACACTTTAAAAAACAACCGTAACCACACTTCCAAACGCGCTAACATTAATTGCTTTTAAAGATATTTTTTTTATTTTAAAAATATTTGAATTTTTTTCCATTAGGGCCTTAAAAAAATTACGAAAAAGTTTATTTGTTATTGTGATAATAATTATTTTTAAAATATATTTTGCTTGAAAATATTTTAAAATATTTTTTTATTTTTAAAATTTTATTTTTAACATTACCACATCAAAATAATCTAAAATCAATAAAAAAATTAATAAAAAAAATTAATTTTTTTCAATTTTTTTTTAAATCTATAAATAAATAAACAGTATCTCAGCAAAATGCTTTGCCAGTAAAGACAATGCTATTCATTGTAATAGGTAGGTGGGATCCATATTTATGTCCTTCGTCATAAATTTCTCGTGAATTTTACCTTGTAAAGATTGTGATACGTGATTCTCTCACATTATTCACGTGCTGGTTCTTGTCCATTTCAAGAAATCGCACCTAAAAATTATTCAGTAATTTAGGTTACTCTAAAGATGAAGAAAATTAAGATGGAGAAGATATGTTCCCTATCCAAGAACATATTTCTCAGATTTATCTTCTTTCCCACAACATCCAAGCACCTTGTGTTCTTGTTCTAGGACACCATCTAAGGTCTTCTTTGCACTAATATAACAAATGTAACCATGATATTTCCATCACAAATTTCTCTAATTTTTTTTTTTTTTAGTTTAACGTGGGTGTCCGGGCCAGCTTGCGCACACCTCGACTAATCCTACGGGCCCTGAAGTTAACGACCATGTAAACCTCCAGTGGCCATCATATGAGCAACCACAAGGCTTGAACCTGAGACCACAGAGGGAACAAACCTCTTGGTCCCAAACCCTTACCATTGGACCACCAATGGTTACAAATTTCTCTAATTGGCCTCACGAGTGAGTAGTGACCCATGACAGAAAGGTTGATTGATATGGTGGACCAAACTTGGTCCTTGAAACCTCAGCAACCTAGGAAAGGCAACCAAGACAAGGACAGTGTAACACCTGACAAGTTAACATCTACCTGCTGATAACATTTTTGTGTTTCTTTTTTTTTTTACATCTTTTGCTTTTAATTGGCCTAACATGTTCTCTGCATCTACTTTCAGCTCTTTCAACAACAGAATATAACACGGTAGTGCTATGCATATGAAGCAATTTCGAAAGCTCATGCTAAAAAGCTGATGGAAGAGAAATACATCCCCCCCTACTATGAAACTATGTTGATACAAGAGGTGTGGTCGCTCCATGTCTGAAGCACACAAAATAAGAAAGTGGACTAGCTATCATGAAGAGAAGGGGGTATGTTTAAAGTTTATCATCAAATACAAAATAAGAATTTTGAATATCCATCAAGTTAGCTTGTCAGTTCAACAAATCCAGAGCGACCTAGACAAGCAATCATTCACTAGCTATCAAGAAGAGAAGGGGTATGTTAAAGCTTGTCATCAAACACAAAATAAGAATTTTGATTAGCCATCAAGTTGACTTTGTCAGTTCAACAAATCCAGAGTGACCAAGACAAGCAATCACTTGTTGATTCACTACACATGAAAGCAGTAGAGTCTTGTTTTCTAGACAAAGGAAAAGAAGATCCGTGACTACCAAGAGTGAAAATAGTACCAAAGAAGCATTGAACTATCAAAACCTTCAATCCATCTGCTGAGTTTCATATAATATTTTCACAATTTCAATTACGTATACACATTAATTAACTCAAGTTTGCTGAACTAGGGTTCTAATACACGAAGAAGATCAAATAACAAAAAAATAAAATAAAATCTACAACTGGATCAAATCCTTGAAACAATAGGTACCAAGAAGAAACCAACCAACAAGAAGGAAAGTAAAGAAGGCCAAAAATGTTAGAAAGGTCATACCACCAAATATGAGCCCAAAACCACATACAACAACAAATGGCAAGAAAGATCGCACCATAGCTCCAGTACTCACCCAACGACCCTTGAGGAAAATCAAAGTAGCAAGGTTCACCACATTCCACCCACCAGAATGAAACCCCAATCGGTTCAAATTGTTGGCAACAAATGAGTGGCAATTGCAAGTGAACAGGCTGTAGGAGTGATGTTGGAATTCCTGTGTGCCCTTTCGTATAGCATCATCCCACGCCAACGCATCTGTACCAGGTTCATCCTCGTATTGATCCCCATTGTTGAATACAGTAGGAAGGAGAGACATGGAACAGTCCTGCCAAAATTTCCCACAACGATTATTAACTACATAAAAGAGCTAAAAAAACCAAGTAATCATCCACTTAAACACACACAACTCACATTTTTGTACAATATATCCTCCAGCTTAAATTAATCAGAGCTAAAAACAACAAATTAATGCAAGTAAGTGGTCAATAAACACAGAATTATACCTTATCTTTGTTGATCTGGATGTAGCGAGCAACAGCTCCGAAGGTGAAATTATCAACGCAAACAAAATTAGGGCCAGCGAAATCCAGAATAACTCCATCCTCTCTACAGATACCAACATGGCCAATGAAGGGAATCAACCATGATATGACAGGAAGCGGTGTCCACACAATGCAATGCGGAAACCGAGCTTTTCTAGGATCAATCTTCTGCAGCTGCTGCTTACTCTCTCCAAAATCTTCATCATCAAAAATCATTTTCATCTCATTCCCCTTGCCCACGTTCTCTCCCATCGCCTGCAAAAAAAAACAATCGATCTGATTTGGTGAAGTAGAAACCCTAGCTAAAATTAAAATTACTTTGCATAAGCCAGAACAACATCAACTAAATTAACTATATGAGATTAGATCTTGACCTGGAAAACACAAATCACTGATTGAATTAACAGATCTGATTTTGTAAAAAAAAAAGCAAGGGAAATTAAGAAATGCGTATGTTGTAAATGGAGAGAGATTTGGGAGGATACAAATGCTTACCCTTTGTAGATAGAAAGCGAGAGAGAGATCCAATCAGAGAGAGACAGAGCAACGGTTTAATATTTTTTTTTCTTTTTTTGCTGGTTTAATAGTTATAAAAGACGGGTTGACCCTGTCTAAGATCCGGGCTTTGGATTGAACAGATTAACTCACAGATCGGATCAGCACTAGTTATTTCTTTTCTAAACAAATGAAAATGGAAGTGTTTTGGTAAAAAAAAAAAAAATTTAATTTAAACTTAATTTAAAATTTAATTTAAAACTCAACCTAAACTAAGTTTTCAGTTGATGAACGAATTGACCGATAAAACTAAGATGAGTTATATAATACTAGTTTAAATTGAAAGAGAAGGCTCCTATTTGGGATTCCCCTCTAAATATAAATTAGTTAAAATTCAGATTTTATTTATTTAAATTAATTATTTAATTTTTAAAAATACTTTAAAAAATAATTACTATCGGCCACCAAACAATACTAAATAATCCACAAATCATAATCATAACTGCCACTCTATCTCTTTCGTAGGGGAAAAAAAAACAGAGAGAGAAGACATTCTATATATTAAACATATGGGGTCATTGGCAAGTATCAGTAATGTTAATTTCTATCTCCATTTACTTGCGGCATATGATGATACTTACAACATGGGACTTCTTTTTCTGCAGGTGATTTGAGACAAACATTTGTTTCTGATAGCACATTGGAGCATTACAGGTCCAATCCGAAAGGGATCTTTCTTTCTTATGCAGACTATTATCCATTCCATGACAATTTGAGGTGGGATTCATGGGGTCGCTATGTTGGAAAGAGCACTGCATATCAGCCATGGATTTGGACTGCTGGCCATCAAGAACTTGTTTTTTCTCTAGAGATCGTAAGACCATCTTAAATTCAGTGGCTTGCCATTCAATAACTAGACATGACATACTTAGTTCGCGAAACTAATTCATTATACCAGCTCAAAACTAATCTTGGTTTCGAGTTTTAATTGTGACAACGATGGCCTTAAATTCACATTTTTTTGCAGGGTGAAGATACAGGGCATCGCAAAGCACATCTCCGCTTTGGTATTCCATCAAGAGCGCATCTGCCTTCATTATTGTCCTTTCTTCTTACTTAGCATATGGCATAAGACCCCTCTGAATGTCATTGTATTCTTGATCTGATAATTTTTTAGCCTTCCATCTCTGCAGAAACAAAATGAGGTTGTGTGTTGTAAATACACACCACAGTACAATTGGCTTGAACAAGAATTCCCTAAGATTAATCGAGCTGAGACTCCATCGCTGATTGTTCTTCTTCACTCTCCAGGGCACAAACAGCAATAACTATCACTACATGGAAGGAGAAAGCATGAGGGTGGCGGTTTGAGCCCGTTAGAGTGAATCAAGGATATCTTGAATAGTTTCCTTTCCTGTGTATAGAAATTAATGTCAATAGTTTCCTTTGTTGTTTAGTCAATTATTTCCTCTTTAGAAGTTTCTTTTGAGGGGAAATAATATATTATTAGACAAGACTTTACCCTAATTTACTTGTTAAAATGGTTTGTCGAAAACATGGTCGATCTTGTTTTCGGTGCTCTAACCTTAATTTTTTTGATATCCTGTTCGGCACAATATAACAGATGGACTAAGCACACCAGTTAAGGATTCTTCAGCACCAGTATACATAACTATTGGAGATGCTGGAAACAATTGATGTTAAAATCACGAGTTAATTTTTTAAATTTTATAATTTTACGAGTTAATATGTATTTAACATATTAAATTAGACTAAAAACTCGAAATCAGTAAAATCAGACTTAACTTGTGCAAAATCGGTAAACTCGATCCAGTTTTACTAAATTTGTGATATGAATCAAGTCAGGTCCAAATTTGACCTTAAAATGTCTGCTAACTAGTTTTGCGAGATTAAATATATCTTTCAAATTGTATATTGGATAAAATTAAAATTTTACAGGAAAATATTAAATACATAAAAATATATTGTGGTAAATTTTTAGGTCAAATGGAGTTAGGAAACATAATATTTCAGAGGGTCAAAGTTAATAAACTAATATTGTTAAATATGTCAAACAAGACATTCGTGTACTGTTTGAGACATATCTAGAGCTACTGGTGAAATTTTGTTTCGATTAAAGTTGGGATAGAAACTAAATATCTAAAACTTTTCAACCATGTATTGTAAGCCCAATAATTCATCCAAATAATAAAGAACGACATGTTTGAAATCAGAACTCAAATCTGCCAAGAATATGCAAAAATTGAAGATTCAGGCTGCATCAAGGAATTTTAACATGAAGACTTTTTTTTATTATTCTATTTTATTTATTTATTTTTAAATAATTATTTTTAATTTGAATTTTTTCTAACGTATTAGACATTGTTTAGGGGTTTATTTCATTATTGAATTTATATTAGTTAATTACTAATTTAAACTCATTAGCTTGTAACCCGAAAATGGTATATTAGGTTGTGATGGGAATAACCAGGTTGTCACTAGGTTTATATGTGCTTTCTATTTTCAGTGATTTTCTTGTATTGAGAAATTTTATTCTGAAACTTTTTATTTTTCCATATCATTAATTTATTGATTCATACTATTTATTTTTCTCATTTTATTTAGATTATTCATTAATTATAATATTATTGATTTATTTTATTAGATTTTAATTTAATTTAATTTTTTAATTAGAATTATTAATATATAATTAGTTCAAATTTTTTTATAATTTTACAATCCAAAGCTTTATTTACAATTTTGATGGAAACATTGAAGACATAGCTAACAGGTGCACAATAAACCTCTGTAGTTCCGTATCAGATGACCAACTTCTACAAAAGTAATTAGCAGCCTAATGCTCCGATCGATCTTCTACTTAGTTACACTGAACCACGTCCTAATTACTCTGCCTTTCAAGAAGCAAGCTTCGGACATGCAACTCTTGAGATTAAAAATAGGACTCATGCTTATTATACTTGGAACCGGAACCACGACAGCGAAGCTGTTGCAGCTGATTCACTGTGGCTTTACAATAGGCATTGGCTTCCAGCAGAAGAGCGCAGTTGTAAAAACTACAAGAAAGGACTTTGTTTAGGCTCTTATTACCTCTATGTTTGTTCAAATGTTAGATGTGTCCTTTACGAGGACAGAATAAAGGGAATCTGCACATTTCAGTGGGTCTCAACTTAGAAGCTTCACCTTTAGAATTTCCTCTTTTTCAGCGCAAGTTTCTGGTTTTGTTTTTAGGTTATGTATCCAGCATAGCTAGATTGCTGCATTAAGGCACCACAGTGTCTTCTTGATGCCCGATGGCCAAGTAAGAACGAGGCAATATATCAGCTACAATGGCAAGATCTCCTTGATCAAGGAAAAATTATATACTCTAAAGATGTTTGATTTATGAATTCAATCAAGTCATGTTACATCTAATTCGTTAAAGGCCTCATCTTTGATTCATTAACAGTAATATCTTTGATAGTGGAACCATGCATGCATAGTAGAATGTTCCAGCACCAGTCAATTGTCCATCAATGAATTGCATCCGACTTTCTCAGTGATTGAATGTCCTTTGATGTCACTTGCTCGTTCCGTATTTGCCATAATGAAGCACTCTCTTATGAGTCCATAACTTATCAGTTCATTTACAAAAGCTGCTGATAAGCCTGTTCTGAAAGCTGCCTCAGGGATTTGTGCTTCACTGCTTTTTAACACATTATTCCCCGGAGTTAAGTAACGGTTGGACCAGAGAGGATTTGCCTGGAAATCTTGCCTGACTGTCGTCAGATGATAACATGATCGCATCCTTTGCTGTGGCAAGCTTGGTCTCTTCGCTTTTTCCCCAAACAACCAGGTAAAGCCCAGCTATAATTAGCATTGCTCCAATCATTCTGTAAGAATATTTGATTAACTGACTTCACAAATGATAGCTCTATAGCATATGATTGACGATTCTGAAATAAAAAGATCTAAAGAGATGAAAAAAATTTGATTAGTTGTCTGGACAATGAAACTCACCCTCCCAAGTAGAATTCTTCACTTAAAGCAATAGATGCCATTACAGCTACGAGCATGGTCTGTAGAGGCAGATAGCCTGAAACAAACACCGGTCCACGTCTCTGTATGACCCATATTTGTATTGCAAATCCAATCCCTGAAACAACCAGCCCCTGCAGCCCCAAGTCTAACTGTATTAGTCATACACAACTTCTTGCAGAGTAGAGATATTAAATTAACCAATGCCTTGTATCATTCCCTTCAAAAACCAGAGCAATCATGAAGTTTCACAGCAAGCACACTAAAAAAGAAGATCATGATATCAGTTCGTGTTACAAACCGCATAGAAAATGGTGAAGAGTTCACCAACAGAGTGAACATGCCATGCCTGGGAATTGTTGGGTTATTGCCATTGCATGTACAGCAAATGGTTGGCACCAACCATTGACTATTGGCAGCCACCATTTTCAATGGTTAGGCAACCTACCATGCCTAACCTTGCAGCCATGTTTGACAGCAGAACAAGTGGAGCAGCTGCCATGAAATGCCTATAAATAGAGGCATTATGTGAGAAGCAAAATGAGAGGAGTGAAAACGTGAGTGTGTGTAAGAGAGTGGAGAGAAAGAGAGCTGCAATGACAGCAGCCTTGCTGCCATTGCAGCAGCTGCAAGTGCAGCAGTTAAGAGCTGGGAGTTGAGAGAGTGAAGTGATCCTCCTCCTCCATATATATTGTAATCCTTTCTCTATATATCTCAATAATATAGACTCTCCCGTGGATGTAGGCGGATTTGCCGAACCACGTTAAATATTGTGTTAGTATGCTTTACCTCCTATGAGCAAATATCAGAACATCACCGGTCGGAATTCCCTACAATTGGTATCAGAGCTGATGGTTTAAAGGGGTGTTTGATTTTTGCTCAAAAATGAAAGTTGTTAAAATTGTGTTTTGACCATACCACTGTGTAGAGGAGGAAGAGACGAAGCCAACGGTGAAAACGGCGTCAACATCGGACGTCGTACATGGCCGCACTCTCCATCACTCTCCGGCAAGGCGTCTGTCCACGCGCGCAGACGCGCCCCACGCGTCTTCTTCACCCGGATGAGTTGACCCGACCCGAATACCAGTTGACCCGACCCATGTGGCTGACTCGGATAAGGATGACGTCAGCATGACGTAAAAGTGACGTCATCATGAACAGTAGACATGTGAGGGATGACATTAGCATGATGTAATTGTGACATCATCATGTACAGTAGCATGGCCCATGATGACATCCGCCTGATGTAATGGTGAAGGCATTATGCACAACAGGCATGCCATGTCAGCAGCCACGTCATAGACCAGTCAACGACTAGTCAGCAGCCACGGCATAGACCAGTCAACGACTAGTCAGCAGCCACGTCATCAAGTGGGACCCACCTTCCACGTCACCAGACTCGAGCCGAGCCAAGCCGAGCCGAGTGAGCCGAGCCGAATTGGAGCCGAGCCGAGCCGCGAGCCGAGGGACAGGATCCAGTGTAGATGATCCTACGTGCAACCGGATCTGAGATTGAATCTGAGCCGTTGATTAGGCCAGAATTGTTTTGATCAAATCTTAGCCGTCTGAAGTGCGATTTGGACGATTTCAGACTTGTTTCCAGCTAATTTGAGCGTTCCGGATGCAATGGTATGGTCCGATCGTTGAGATTTGAGACCAAAAATGGCAGTGGTGAATTAACAAAAAAGATTGCCCGATCAGGAGGCATCTGAAGGTCATCATGGTGGTCGATGGAGATGAAGAGGAAGAAGGTGCACATGTTTACCCAATTACATGTGTTGAACTGCTAAGTGGGGAGAATTTTAACTGCCTTGAAGGAAGGCAAAATTGGGACACTCTGGACACCCGATCATGTGGACGATTTGAGGTGGAGAGTGGAAATTGATGAAGACCAATCTTGACGAATCTAAGCACTGGTAGTCTCGCCAGATGTTGAGAAATGATGTATTAAACCAGTATATTCCAGATCACTTGTAAAGGAAAGCCGCAACAAAGCTAGCAAATGGTTGTATATACGGAAAGACAGTACGATGGATAGATATGGCCTAAGAAGTTCTGTCTAGGAGGTTGGGTTTTAAGCGGGACCAGTGTGACCCCTCCAATCTTTCCTGGGAACTTGCTTAGTGGAAGAATTATCCATACGGTACTATTTTCGTATATATAGCAGTTTGTAATGAAATGGTTGAAGACTAGCAGGATGACGGCACAAGGGAACAGTTGGGTTTCGAATGATCAAGGATCTGATAAAGTGGTGATTTCTCCAAAGAAGTTAGATTCGGTGACTGTGATTTCTCGAAGGGAGAATTGATGAAAACCCTGATAATGGAAGAGAAATACAGCAAGGGGATAAAGATTGGCACCCTATTTTTGACTTGGACAGGTGTTGTGACAGGATGAGCTGCTGTCAAACATAAGCAAGGAATAAGGAGAAATCTGGAGAGCAAAAATTGCACGAGGGCACACGGAGATTGTGCAGAGGTACCTGTAGGATCCAACGAGGTACTGTAATGAGACAACAGGTGCAAGGAGAAGAAGTGTTCCCAGATGAAGCTCAGAGCAGAGACTGTTAAAGTTTGTACAACAGGAAGTCTCTTATGCTCTTAATGAAGACAACAGGCAAAGACCTTTCCAATGCATGCAAGCATGGAAAGAGAGCTGTTGTAGAGGCACCTAATTGAGGGGGTGCAAACGCCTGTGATAAAAGGCGACCGCCTATGATGAAAGGCGATGACACCAAAAAGAGTTGGTGTAGGTGGAGCTGTCAAGCAGAAAGGCATAGAAGCTCCAAACATAGAAATCGAGGTGGAGGATTGCGAGGAGTATACCGCAAGTTTCTCTTTCTATGTAATCAGTGGCAGTTATCTCTCCCATAGTGCACATGGTGGTAGAGAACTTTTTTGGAGCCACTTTGAAGCATCTCAGCTGAAGGAGGATGCGACCGCCTATGAAAGGCGAAGACACTTTGGAGAAAGTGTGAGGGCCATGAGAGGAGCCCCAGTTCAGACCGCCCCATGACAACGGGCGAAGACACCTTAGAGAAGGTGTATGGGCCACGATAGGAGCCCAAGTTCAGAACAACCCCAGAGCCAATGTGATGGTTGGATATGAGTGGACAGATGGATAACCAATAAAGTGGCTATGATGAGTATGGAGACAAATGCAGGATTGACTTTCATGGATATTGCCCCCATGCTAAAGATCAATGAGCTAGAAGACATTTGCCTTGGACAATAAGTGGATGACTTGTGGAGCATTAAGACGCGGCTGTTATGAAGAAGCAGAAGGGCATGCGCAGGTTCCGAGAACGAGTTGACTCTTGTCAAGGTGGTGAGCTCGGTAATGGCATTGTAATACTCAGAGTATGAAGATAGATATGGATCAACCTTTATGGGCTGCCCCCATGGTTAAAGGTGAAGAGCTACCTGGACTCTTACGACTAAGAGTGGGAGACTCACGGAGAAGTAAGGCGTGGTTCCTAGGGTGGAACAGAGGGCAGGCGCAACTCCTGGATGAGTAGACTCTTGGAAGAGTGGTGAGCTCGTGATCATATTGAGATACTCAGATAATGACTGTCGCACTTGGAAATATAAATTTCCGTTTGAGGGGGTGTTGTAAGCCTTGATGTGAGGCTTGATGAATCATTCCAGACCGAGCATGGTTGATACGCTCGAAGGGGAATGTTGTGTTCCAGAGACAAGCGTTAACACTCTTCAGATGTGAAGTGGCAGACCATCTGGTTGTAGTGATCCTTTTGTGTGAGAAAAGGTGTGCTTTGGTGACTCTGGTGATGGTAAGGTTTGGCAAGTACCATGTAAACTTGGCCGAAGATGCTCTCAGAATGGTAAGCTTGGAAGAGCTGCAAGATGCAAGCCTGTGCTGAAGAAGCAAGAGGACAGTTGCCCCACATGAATGGCAAATGGGGTGATTGTTGGGTTATTGCCATTGCATGTACAGCAAATGGTTGGCACCAACCATTGACTATTGGCAGCCACCATTTTCAATGGTTAGGCAACCTACCATGCCTAACCTTGCAGCCATGTTTGACAGCAGAACAAGTGGAGCAGCTGCCATGAAATGCCTATAAATAGAGGCATTATGTGAGAAGCAAAATGAGAGGAGTGAAAACGTGAGTGTGTGTAAGAGAGTGGAGAGAAAGAGAGCTGCAATGGCAGCAGCCTTGCTGCCATTGCAGCAGCTGCAAGTGCAGCAGTTAAGAGCTGGGAGTTGAGAGAGTGAAGTGATCCTCCTCCTCCATATATATTGTAATCCTTTCTCTATATATCTCAATAATATAGACTCTCCCGTGGATGTAGGCGGATTTGCCGAACTACGTAAAATATTATCTCAGTGTGCTTTACCCTCCCTTGAGTAATTATCAGTACACCCCCGGTCCGTGCATGGGGGTGCAGGAATCCCCAACAGGAATCTCTCTCAAAATACCCTGCAATTGCCAGAAATTGCAAGATACTGAAGAAGCAAGTAAACGAATAAACTGAAAACCGAGCTGGGTACTTCTTCAAGACAACTGCCTGTAACACAATCCAGCTCGCCCAACATAGGCAATGGCCAAAACAACAGATACAGCCCAAGGTCCAGTTCTTTTCCTTGGCATCTCCTAATGCAAACATCAAATCTGATTGGTCTGAAGGTGGATTTGGGCTATAAATTATTGGTCCCTTATAAAGAGTTATGACAGAAGCCCCAATGAAGGAAGTTAGAGTACCAAGCACCTTGGCTATGCCATCTCTACGGTTCAGGTGAACTTGCTCTAATCTGCAAAACAAAGTATGTACAACAACATCAAACCAATATATTCAAATCGCTGAAGTCATTTAGGAGGGACGATAAGCTATATGTTCCTGCCTGATTAAGGTGGCCAAGATAAAGGTCACAGCAGGCACAACATTCTCTGTAGCAGAAGCAAATGAAGGTGAGGTGTTGTCCAAACCAAAAAGGTAAAATCCTTGATTGAGTGTTATCCTGTCACAATAGAAACATCTTTCAGAGGAAGAACTGAAAGTTGAATTATGTAAAATTTGCCGTATAAAAATTTATGATATCCATAATATTTTATGAATGATAGATATTACCCTAGAAATCCAAGGAGGAAGAACTGTATCAGATGAGAAAGGGTTAGTGGTGGCCTGTCTTTCCTACATCAACAAGAAACAAAAATTGTAAGCGAATTAGAAACCTGGGCGGATCTGAAATTATCCATGTAGCTCAAAAAAGCATACTAGTATATAGTCTAACCACATACCTCTCTATGAAATAAGCGAAAGGAACCAGCAGAACCAGAGCAATAATATTCCTATAAATGGGGAAAACAAGCTTGCTTACACCCATGTTAAGTGCAGCTCTCATGATCACATGGTTCCCTGCATAAACAAACTGAAAGATTGTCATGGCTAAGTGCAGCTTGGCACCTTCAGACACTGCAAACATCCTCTTAGCGGATGCAGAAGTACCAGGCGCAGCCATTGAAGCAGAAAAATTAAGATCAGTGTTATAACTGCGGTACTTGTAGACCTGTTGCAGGTGCCTACTTGCCCCTTGAGATGGAGAACAAGTCGATCTGATTTGGTATTCATGTGTCCCACAAAAAGGCTAAGGTTTTAATAGCAATGCTTTGTGAAGCTATCAAATTGTTAAAAAAAAAAAATCTCAATTTTCCTCTCATAACAGATTTGGGAAAAATTGAAGAAATTTTTTAAAATTATTGGGGGGTGGTGGAGGCATCAAAGATGTTATTTTTTAATTTTTTCTAAAATACTAACCATGTGGTCACTACTGACTAGGCAGTATTAATGGATTAAATAGTATAGTCTTACATGTTAATGTCCACATCCAAGCAGTATATTATTTTGTTTGGTTTATGTGAAAAAGACATGAATGATATAAATAAGTTGAGTTATAATATCTTAAACTATAATTATTAAATCCGACCGGGACAGGGCTGGTTGATATGCTAATTCTAAAAAAATTTAATTTTAATAATGTTTATTTTTATACCAAGTTAAAAGTTAAATTTAAATGATTTAAAAAGTTAACCTATAACACGGTTGATTTAATTAAATTTAAGTGAAGTTAAATTTAATGATTTTTTTTATTTAAAACAAAATTATTTCAAGTTTTGTTTTATTTTTTTATTTAAATAATATTTTTTTATTTTAAAATAAACTCGAGTTAAATTTAACTATGCATGCAACTATGTCAAGATATAAAAGGAATGGTGCACAAAAAACTAGTTTTAGAGAGTAGAACGCGATAGGATCTTGGAGGCATGTGCTCAAAAGATAATGTTTTCAAATTCACGATATTAACATGGACGAGCTAAGAAGCACATGAAGTTTGTTATTATCTTCGAATAAACTAATATTTACCTCAAAGAGAGTCGGGTTAAGGTAATTATAATTTGAAAAAAATTATTTTATAAAAATTATTTTTAATTAAAGTTGGTTTGATATTTATATATATTTAGTTAAAATTATAATTGAAATTGAAATTGAATAAAAAGTAGTTTAATATGTTTTGTTAAGAATGTTTTTCAAATTGAGGTTATAAAATAACTAAAAATGATATATATTAATATTAATGGTTTTTAATTTAAATATTGTATATTACTACTGCTGGTACATTATGAAATAAATAATACTTAATATAAAATATTTTTTATTGTTCCATTAAACTAAACAAAATTAGGTGAAATATCATCAAGAATAAAATTGGGATTACAATCAAATTCTGCAAATGCTACGTTATCATGCGATCTCTTCTAATTTATATAGTGTCATTGAATAATGTTAAACACTATTTTTTTCAAATAAAACATAATTAAAAATAAAAAAAATTGAATTTTTTTTATTGGATCAGACCCGGTCCAATATATTTAGGTTCTGAACATGAACCGTGCAAGTGAATTTTCACTTTGCACTGTTTACTTTTGTAGAGTGAACAATGCATAGTGAATTAATTCACTTTGCACAGACGGGAGAAGCAGCTTAGAGCTGCTTTCAATTGACTTGCGTTTTAAACGCAAAATATACTGGGTTCCATAAATAGTAAACAATGTTTTATAATTTACCAAACATGTATTTTCTGTGATTTGCTTCAAAAGAATAAGTAACCACAGAAACAAACACCTTAGAGGCAATCTAGATGTATTTTTAGCTATCAATACATTAAAATAATATATATTTTAATATTTTTATTTTTTTCCCATAAAAACATGTTGGATAAAAGATTATTTTTTTTTTAAAAATGCGATCCTATAAAAAAGATTGAGTTAATCCAAGTTAACAGATTAAATTCACAATCCAGGTTATAGGATCGAGATAATTCGATAAAAAAATAATAATCACAAAGCTTAGTTTTAAAAAAAATCAATGTTGAGTGATGAAATCTAAACAGAAAATAAGTAAAAAAAATCGATATCAAATCCTGTTAACTTTTCAAACTCGTGACCTGAGTTATTAGGTTGGAAGCGACGTATCTAAAAAAACAACGAAGCTCAATTTTCAATCAATCAAATGTTGAAGGATGAAATCTGAAAAAAAAAATCAATTATATAAAAGGATAAAAAAAAATAACAAATAAGAGAATGAGGATCAAAATTGAAATTAAAAAAAAAACTAAATTTGAGGACAACTATGAATTTTTTTTATTGAAGGGTGAAATTAAAAAGAAAAATTAACTTAACAAAATGACAAAAAAAATAAAAAAAATGAGGATCAAATTAAAAAAAATAACATATCACAAATTGAAATTGAATGATGAAATTGAAAACAAATTGAAATTTTACAAAATGATTAAGAACAAAGATTAGAAATCAAAATAAGAAAGGTTGAAGTTAACATCTCAATAAATAAGAGAACAACTTTAAAATTTTGAATAACTAGTGTGATTTTCACAAGGAGAAGAGAGAGAAATGGGAGGAGAAATAAATAGATCATTGAGGTTACACTGTCACTTCACCACTATCACGCGACATCCTAAGAGTGTGTTTGGTATTGCGGTAGCTGTTGTGGTTGTGGTTTAAAAAAAATTGTTTTAAAAAAAGTACTTTTAGTTGTGGTTGGTTTGAAAAAATAGGTGTTTGGTTAAAACTGTGGTTGAAATTGAGGTTAAATAAAAAGTAGTTTAATGTGTTTGGTTAAGAATGATTTTGAAATTAAGGTTATAAAATAATTTTAAAAAATATATATTAATATTGATTGTTTTAAATTTAAATATTGTAGAATTAATTACTCCTATTACATCATGAAATAAATAATACTTTATATAAAATATTTTTTATTATTCCATTAAACTATTTATAATTCCATTACGTACAAAATTTATCCGATAAGAACTACAGTTTTCATAATATTTTGAGCGTGTAATAAAATTAGATAAAATATTACCAGGTATAAAATTGATATTATAGTGCGAGTGAATTTAATTCACTATATACTAGTTTTTCAGGAAAAAAAATATTATTCACATCATAGTGCGAATGAATTTAATTTACTCTAAAACTAATTTTTTTTAAAATGTAAAAAAAAAAAAAAGGTGTGTGAATAGTGCAAGTGAATTGCACTGTTCACGTGAACAGTGCAATTCACGCTTGAACAGTGTGTGCTACACTGTTCATGCTAATTAAATTTAGCGTGAACAGTGTCCACAAAGCAGCAAAATGCTGCTTCTTCCTTTCCTGCGTCTCGGACGCGAAAAAACATGGGGCCCATACACAGTAAAATGTGTTTTTTTGGTTACCAAACGAGTTGCATCTGCGTTTTAAACAAAACGCAGACGCAACCTCGTTAACAAACGGGTTCTAAAAGGAAGATCCTGGTGTGGCACTTCCATCGCCACCATGGAAGCTGGTTTTTGATTGTCGTGAGATGTCGTACGCATCGCTCGAAGAGCGCGAACACAACTCCATCACTTTTTGTTTTTTAGTTATATTTTATATTTATTAAAATATCAAATTATCTTTTAGCTAACTTAATAATAACGAAAAAAAATCAATATGAAAATACAAAAAAACTCTTGAACACTAGTTTATAATTTTTTTCTTTTAATGATATTTTGATCATTTCACTCTACTTTTAAAATGTTGAAAAAACTTAATTGTTTTTTATCATTAATATGATAATGACTCATGGATATTGTAAAAATACCCCACCGGCTTTAATAGTCAATTCAATGATTTTTTTTTATGGAAATGGCAAAATCTATTATTATACTGTTCAAACGAATAATACTTTGAGTCTGTATAAATAGTTTTTCCAAGGCCTATGAGATTTTGTTAATATTCATGCTATGATTATTAAATAGTATTAAAAAATATATTCATTTAGTATTTTTTTTCAATTAAAACTAACTTTGAAATCACTTTCAAATTCATTATAACCACACCAAATGAACATTTAAATTGTAATGTTTAGGATACGAAGAACCATCTTTCACGTATTAAATGTGTAGTGATCTTCACCTAAGTTTTGTTCAAATTTATATAAAATAAATATATTAGATTGGAGATTCAATAAGGGTTCAAGGAAGGAAAGTGAGTAATTTTTCATTTAACTTTTTAAAACAAGAGGGGAAAAAACAATGACATGGATCGGTGATATTTTATACGGCATAAAAAACCCTATCAAAATCCTGAAGTGGAATCTCATCCTCTCTTGGTACATCCATATGAAGCACTTTTCTCATTAACAACAAGATAACAATCTATCTCGTCAAGAAGAGAATCAATGCTGCAGCCATCTTGTAATATAGTCTCATCAAAATCAAAATCTAAGACTAATCCATCATTGTTTTCACAGAGGGCCAGGTCTTGTTGAGGCTGCTGATCACTTGGTTCTTTCATTGCAGCAGTTCTACTACCTGCAGCCTTGGCATCAGAATATTTAGCAGTTCTCCTTCTCCTTTGACGCCGTTTCACTTTAGGAATTGAGTCTAAGTTCAAGCTCTTGATATACTCTTGCAGGAGGGAGCATTTTGGATACCTGGAGCGATTCTTTTCTGCTGGAGGTGCAATATTGCCTTGTCTTAGCTGCATTCCGGTGGTTCTTGATAGAGTTTTCAGTTCTCCCTGGCAATCTTTCGCCAATTTCTGCCCGCTTGTTCCCTATTTCTTTCTGGGCTAGTATCAGTACCATATCCTCCTCTTCACTACAAATATCTTTCTGTGATGAAAAATATGCATTAATTAGAACTGATGAGAAAATGCACGACCTTTCTTATGTTCTTATGTTGCCGATGAATGCATGCTCAGGAGGAAGCGATGAACTGGTGGTTAGTGTGTATTTAGATAGTGTTTGTTGGAGTTTGAGAATTAAAGAGTTACTCTCACCTTAATACTGTCTTGATGTTTGAGCATGTGAGTGCATTTATACAAGACAATGGTTGATCTTGGCCATTCATTGTTGGCGATCCAATGGTTAGTACGTATTGCTTAATTTTTTGTTTGTAAGTTGTTAATTTAGTAATTAAGTTAATTGTCCAATTAAGATAATGCTACTACCATTGGATGATAATAAAATATTTTAATTTCACAATCAATTAATACTCTTGTTCTAGATTGAATTGCAGACAAAACCAGAATTAAATTTCGTAGATATTTGGAGGCTTATATTTTTAAAATTTATTTTTGATATTTTTAAAATTTATTTTTGATATTAACATATTAAAATGATTTAAAAATATATAAAATATATTTAATTTTAAGCAAGAAAAATAACAAATTTTCAATTTATTTCAAAAATATTTTTTTAAAAAAAGCTCTTAAATACTTTTTACAAATATTTTTAACTTCAAAAATTATTAAACTAATATTTTTTAGTGTTTTATAATTTTTATATGTTGTTATAAAAATTTTAAAAAAAATATTTAATATATTTTTTTAAAAACTTTTTTTTAAAAAATTAATATTTATCGTAATCTCAAACATTATTTTAAAATAAATTAATAAAAAAAACTTAAAATTATTTTATCCATAGTTTTATTTAAAAAAAAAAAACTGGGTTTATGCAATGGCCAAAACCCTGACCAGCAACCCAGTCATTAGGCCGGAGTGGGGTCTGATACGATTATGACAGAAGACATGTCGTTTCAAACATTCAATAAATTTTATCCATTTCCAAACGACGTATAGTTTACATTTTAAGAAAAAACCTTTCCAGTCAGCTAAATTTCTGACACGGTTTTGTACGAACCCGAAGCTCCAGTTCTTTTCATTTTTGTTCTTGCTCTGCATCATCACGGAGAGCTGTAATGGAGTGATCAAAATTCACTCTTGATCTATCAACTGAAGAAGAGAATCGAACTCCCTTCAAAATGAGAAAACGCGATCTAGCCATTCTCATGCTCTCCGCCTTCGCCATCTTCTTCTCTCTCCAGGTCTGCTCTCTCTAAACCCTAACCCACAAATTTTGACAGTAATCGCTATTTCTAACCCTAACTAACACCGATTCTTTGTTTTTATATACAGCACGAAGGAGATTTCTCTTTTAGAGAGGCATGGTTCCATTTAACCGACGATTATCCAATCAAATACGAGACCGACCGTCTTCCCCCGCCGATTGTTTCCGATCTTAACGGAGACGGCAAGAAAGAAATCCTCGTCGCCACTCACGACGCTAAAATCCTGGTATGATTAACTATAACTAAGAAACTCATGTGATGAATGCTTTACATAAACTACGTGAATATACTAATTTATATATCTCAACATTTTTCTACTATGCATGACGTTAAGCAAATATTAGTAAAAATAAACTAAAAATTGGGTCAAATAGCATAATTTAATTTTTTAATCGTGGATCCAAGTGTCTGCTATGCTACCGTACTTGGCGCTTGACTATGCTTATCAATATTAGCAATGATTTATTCATGCTTACCCTGAACAACAAGATGTTATTTGTATGTGTAATCCATTATAACATCATTTGTTTTCACATATCCAACCATTACTTTAACCGAAAAAAGGAGGAAAAATGTTGTAAACGAAAGAAAAGTCACATCTTGCCACCACTGCTTCTAAGAGCTCTTGTGTTGCCTTCTCAATATCATTCTTTCTATGAGACCCACCAAGGATGTTATGAATAAAAGGCCTTTACATAGAATAATTAACAACCTCTTAGTAGTAAGTAAACAAAAATTATAATTTAAAGCATGAAAACGTTAGAAGGAAAAACTAAATCTATAGAGAGATCTCTCATGGTTGCTGCTTCATCATGCAATACATATTAGTTCTACTCCCAAATCAACCATAAATTCCAAGAACAAATGAAATAAAACTCAAATAATGATAAATTTTTTTATGTGTAACTTATGTAATTTGTTTTTGTAGTGGCGGAGGAAGAGAAGAGATAAAGAGAAACTGATTTGAAATTTCTTTTGCATACGTATTGTGCCTGCATATGTATCCTTTAAAAGAACTCAATCTAACAGTTATAGTTATAAACACCCGTTCACTTGTAACAAATAAAATGACAGGATACATTGAGTCAAAACAAACCCTAAAAGAGGCGTTGTTGCAAATAAACCAGAAAGAGGAGGTTGCAAAAAATTAATAAAAAGGTTGGAAGGGAAAATCCTTTCATTACTTTAGAGTTTGAAAAGGTTTCTCAATAGGAAAAGTACCATTGAGAGAAGGAAAAGAAAAAAAGAAAGACCAAGTCTTTCTTTTGAAAGAAATGGAAGATAGAGGCAGTTTATTTATCTTGTTTTGGGGCGACGCATTTTAAACAACATAACCCTAGAAATTTGTTTTTTAAATCCACATATGAATAAGGTTGCTGACATGGAAAGTTAGTAAAGAAGATAAAATACTAACTTTTAACTTAGAGCTGCCAAATGCATCTCTTTTGATAATGTTTTTTGCACAATTTTTTGGAAACTGCCTGATTTTGAAAGGGATGGCATGTGGTTCATGTATTAATTGTCAGTTTTGTGTATTTATTTCAATTTAATATTTTTCACAAATTGTGAAAACTACAGTTGCTTAATTTTGTTCTTTTTTTCAGAACGAGCGTGTGGTGTTCTTTTGATGACACTTTTTTATGTTATTAATTGTGAGTTTGTGCTTGTATGTATGTGTATAGGTATTGGAGCCACATTCAAGGCGAGTAGATGAGGGGTTTAGTGAAACGAGATTGTTGACGGAACTATCACTATTGCCTGATAAAACACGGGTTGCGACTGGTAGACGTGCAGTAGCTATGGCGACTGGTGTTATTGAGAGGAGATATAAGGAAGGACACCCGTTAAAGCAAGTTTTGGTTGTTGTTACTTCAGGGTGGTCTGTTATGTGCTTTGATCATAACCTTAAGAAGCTTTGGGAAACTAATGTGCAGGTTGTGTGAAAGTTTATATCATTAGTAGTTTTGAATATTTGCTTGCTTGCTATTTCCCATTTTATTTGTCCATCTTGCAAAATGAAATAAGTTGGCTTTTTTTTTTTGGTACAGGAGGATTTTCCACATAATGCACATCATAGGGAGATTGCAATATCGATAAGTAACTATACGTTGAAGCACGGGGATATGGGATTGGTTATTATTGGTGGGAGAATGGAAGTGCAGCCACATGTATGTTAGTTGTGATTTTTCATTCCTAGTATTTCTTACATTTATCCAACTTCCAGTTGCTTGATTGTCTTATTGGGAAAAAGAAATTGTCTTATGAGAAGTACTTACTTATTTGTGTTCGAAAGTTAATTACATGGTTCAAAACCTTTTTCCCTTGTTTATGCATTTAAATCTTAAACATGGGAACATATCATAATCCTGATTTTAATGATTACCAATGACTTAATAGCATGTTTGATGTATTGGCTTCAATTTTTTCAAGGTAGAATTGGAAGTAATACCTCACAGCTGTGGAAATCTGATGCTTGGGAAGCATCTCCTAATATTGCTAGTTTTCATTAAAACCTCACAGGAATGGATAAAGTTTTTTGGCATGTTGAAGTTTGAAATAA
Source organism: Populus trichocarpa (assembly GCF_000002775.5). NCBI lineage: Eukaryota > Viridiplantae > Streptophyta > Magnoliopsida > Malpighiales > Salicaceae > Populus > Populus trichocarpa. Next base: position 1,372,087 of record NC_037291.2, on the reverse strand, counting down.
GCTCAGGCTTGCTTCATCAATTTTCTTTTCTAAGTGCTGTTCTTGTGCTTAATTTAGATTGTAGAATCTTTGGGTCTGTAATCTTATGTCTTTTGATAGATAGAAACCAAGCTTCCTTCCACAACTTGTTTGCATCAGCTATTTTATAGATGTGCCATTAGATTGTATGATGTTAGTGTCATGAATTTCATTCCTATACAATGCACTCATGTATGCCTTTTATGTTGCCATCTCAGAATTATTTAGATCCTTTTGAAGAAATCGGCATGGCAGAGAAAAATGCTGAGCAGCATAGAAGAAGTGCTGGTGAGAAAGAGGTATGGACATTTATGGCTTATTCATGTATTCTTTTGATAATGTGATTTACAGCCTTGCAGCTATATCTATTGTTCTTTCCAAAAAAAAAAAAAAAACTATAACTATTGTTGTTTAAACCTAGCAACAACTATCAGGACATTAGTATTTACTATTGAAAACATCCTGAAGTGATGGTATTTGTTGATCCATAAGTGGGCCAACCTACTAAATTTTGTGTGCAAGTTCATGTCGTTCTCCTTTTCATTTATTTCTGGCAGCTGGGTATTAACACATTGATTTTTGTATCCTTTGTAGCCATCAGAGAACTCTGGAACTGTGAATTTACGCCATTTTGCCTTGTATGCTTTTGCTGGTCGAACTGGTACCGTTCGATGGAGTAGAAAGAATGAGGTGACCTTAATTCTGTATACTTGTTCTTTAGTTTTCTTGCATTGAATCTCATGGTGGGTATTACTAATTTCAGTTTATTGTCAATTGTTATATGAACTGTCCTCCTGATTCATGATTCTTACTTTTTATTCACATGGTTGTGAATGACTTGGTATGTTGCTGCTGAGTCATGCACAAATTCCATTTGTCCTTCAAAGAACTTTAAGTTTTATGTGTTCTATATATTATCATAAGTGATAATTGAACAAAATGAGGAGTGCTCCAAATGGGTTTATGCTGTAAAATATCTACGAATGTATGCCTCTAATGCATCATCCACGTGGGTTCTGAAATTCTATGTCAATTTGAGAGCATTAATTTGGGCAGGTGTCATCCGTATTCGAACATAGTTGATTAGTATTTCTATGGTTCTGCTATGAAATGTATTCTCCCTTTGTGTTACTGAGGTTTCTGTTTTGGTGTATGTAGAACATTGAAGCAGAGTCTTCAGATGCTGCATCACAGTTGATTCCACAGCATAACTACAAGCTTGATGTGCATGCTTTAAACAGTCGTCATCCTGGAGAGGTAGCTTTCAACTCAATGCAGATAAAAAACCTTACATTCTTGTTATTGATAAAATCTAGAAGAATTGATCTTTCATAATTGTCAAAGAGAATGTCATTAAATTTAGATTGCTTTCAAGTCAATTTCAACTCATGCCCACACCCCCAAAAAAGAAAAGAAAAAGAAAAAGAAAAAGAAACTAAAATGAACCCCGCTAAAAGATTTACTTAGAAAAAGAGGATAAGCTTCAGATTATCTCCATTTATACTGATGATTTTTCTTTAAGATAAGCTTTCTGAGGCATGTTACTCCTTAGTTTGAATGCAGGGAGTTTAGGGAATCAATCCTTGGAGTTATGCCACATCACTGGGTAATTATATTTCTTAATCCAATTAATTTATGATCATGTTTTTGTTATGAGGGAGTTGTTCACCGGACATTCCTTCATCTTTATGTCAGGATAGGAGAGAAGATACTGTGTTGCAGCTATCACACTTTAGGCGCCACAAAAGAAAAACATCAAAAAAATCAAATGGAAAGAACTCAAACTACCCTTTCCACAAGCCTGAGGAAAACCATCCTCCTGGAAAAGACACGACAAAGAAAATTTCAAACCTGATTGGGAAAGCTGCAAAATATGCTAGCTCAACAAAATCAAAGAAGGTAAGATCTGACCACATCAGTAAATGCATTTATACAAGATTTTGAATGACCCTGGATTCTTGCCAATAGCAACCTCCATCATATGCCATCGGCTTTCTTCCTGGATGGATATATCTTTGCTCCAAAAGCTTAGGTAGAATTTATTACACATCACATGCCTTTGAAAGAGGATCAAAATATGTCATGTATTCAAGCTTGTACCTTTTAGCATGTAATCCCATGCTTCATTTAAATAATCTGCTTTACTTTCCACATTAAAATTTGGCTATTTTTTATCTTTTGCTCAATGCAATTTGAAATCGTGATGACGTGTCTATGATACAATTTTTTTACCACTCAAGTGTGAAATCCTTTGAAAAAACATATCTGCTTCCTATTCTGTAGTATGGTTGGAGGCTACTGAAATAGTAACTCCCCTTAGTTGGAAATACTGGTACTAGAACAAGAAGTGATGTGGATTTAACTTTTCCATTGTTTGGAAAGGCATTGTGTTGCTAATGTTTGTGAATTGTGAATTTGAATAACTCTGTGTCTATTCTATCAAGTGTTTAAGAATTAGGTCTGAAACTTTTCAGTAGTGATTGTTTCCCCATTCTTGTTTTGTGCTTTTATATGAATCTTTTACTTGTTGAAAGAAGATCTTTGGTGAAAAACAAATAGAGTTCCATAGGCAATTTCTAGCTTACCTTTGCTATATGTTGGCATTGTGTTGCAGTGCATCAAATCTGTATGAGCCAACCACAAAATTTACCTATCCATTGTTTGATAAATGATGATTGTTTGTTATACTTCATTGCTG